>NC_059338.1:9753000-11035000 GCF_018350155.1 Leopardus geoffroyi
AGTCAGTACTGAGTACCTGGGTCACAGCAGTGAACGACGCAGAGACCTGTGACTTGTACACAGACAGCAGGCAATAGACATCACACCCAAGTAAACTACAAGGCAAACCATGTGGTAGGTTAGAAAGAATATGGACCAAATAGCAGGGCAGGTGAGCGGCTGGGAGTGCTGGGGAAATGGCCTCGGTGGGCCGCACTGAGAAGGTATTTGAGCGAAAATTTATTGGGAGTGAGCCAGTTGGCCTTGTGGATATCTGGGCGAAGCTCATTCGGAGCAAAGGGGATGGCCAAGGGGAAGACCTCAAGGCGGGACTGTTCTCAGGGTGCTCAGGGAACAGTGAGGGGGCGAGAGAGGCTGGGAAGGTGGGAGGAGAGGCCATATCAATGCAGGCCCTTGTAAGTCACGATATGAGCCACTTTACACGTGAGGAAACTGAGGCAGAGAAAGGTTATGTCCAAGGTAATGTGACCTGTAAGTATTAAGTGTCAGAGCTGGGACTGACCGCCCCCCGCCCCAGGTCGTCTACATCAGAGTCCAGGCCTACAACCTAATGCTAGATACCTTCTCCCCACACACGGCAGAGCAAAGCTTCTGGACGTCCTCCCATGTCAACCAAGTTAGGCCTGGTGGGACCCGAGACTCAGAAATTTCCGAGCTGGAAGGAATCCCCGAGATCTCATCCAATCCTGGTGCCATGGATGGAACGACAGAGGCCTGGGTCTTGTCCCCTGCTGGGTGACGGGACCTCCGACACAGGACAGGATTCCTCACCCATACAGTGGATGCCATCCCTCCTCATCGAGTCGTGGGGATTAAATGAAATGATGCATGTACAAGGGCTCTGACAAGTGCCAACAGTTCCTCTTTCCTTTCCTACCTCCTTCCCCAGCTTCTTGGAGCTGCAGTCACTGCCTGTCCATCCCCGAGCTCAATCCTGCCCCAGTCGGACACAGGACAGGTATCAGTAGCCTCCAGTCGATCACCACCAATCCAGTGGGGAGCTTGGGATTCTCCTGGGACCGCCTTCTCATCTGTCCCCACACACGGCCCTTTCTTTCCAGAAGGCCGGGATCTGGTGCTCCCGGTGTCCCCAACCTTGAGTCTCTACTGTTCCCCTTTCATCAGCTGGGGCCCTACTGGATGTGCTCAGAGCTCCTCTCAGAGTACTACACACACACATACACGAGGTGCTCCGGAAGTGGTTGCCACTGTTATTACTAAAAGTACCATGGGATTTGCTGCCACCAGGAACGTCTGGGACAAGTCACACACACCCCTCTGCACCCCACTGCTCCCTGAAGTTTGGGGTTAACACCCACGCTACTTTCCATCACGGCAACTGCCAGGGCTCAATGCCAGATCACTTGTGAAAAGCTACCCACGTGGAAGCCAGTGTTCTCAGGTATCGGCTGGAGAACAGAGGGGAGGAGATTTCAAGCTGGATCCCACTGCCCACATCCACAAGCCAGAGCCTGCGGGATCTGAGGCTTTTCCTCCAGCTTCCCCACGGGGGGGCAAAGCTGGCACGGGGCTGTCAGCCGGGGTGGCCAAGGCAGGACCTCCTTCTTTCCTGTGGTGGACCCACAGACGCATGGAGCAGCCCTCTGGCTGGTTAGCAGATAAATATTAATGACTAAATATGTACGTAGGACGGAAGATGGATGGGTGTCCTGGGAGCCATCGCTTTGATTGTCCCTTCTTAGATGCATTTAAGGATCTCAACGTGGTAATCGTAGGGAGCTGGAATGAATAGTAAAAAGCGTAGGGGGAGGTAAAGCAAGGTCTAGGGCAGAAAAGAAGAAGCCGGTCGGGACACCTGCTGAGAGGACAAAAGAAACCGTGACTGAGGTGGCCCTGGGAGGGCAGAGCCTTCGGTGGGGATACCCGCTCACACACCGAGAGTCCCGGCTCTGTTTGCGTGCCCGGGTGCGTGAGCAGTGGCGGGACGCCCAGCGGCGCCCGTCCGGGCCCCGAGCCCCTGCTGCGGGCACCGTATATAGACCCGGAGCGTCCCGGTGTACCGTTAGAAAATTCGGAAACAACAGCATATGGCATATACTCCGCATGCAATTCTGCTCCCGCTGTTAACTAACTTAATTCCAAACGCCGATTCTCTCTGCTTATAATAAAAAGGTGCTTTGCACAGGGACTAAGGCCCCAGACTGAGCTTTGCTTCTTTTTTTTTTTTTTTTTTTTTTTCACTGAATGTTATTTAGTCCCGAAAAAATTCTAAATAGATTTGAGAAGCCCGGCCGCACTGGAAAGAAACAAAGCACTGAGCACACGAGCATGTGTGTGAGAGCAAACAGGAAGTGTGGGGGACGGGTTCAGGTGCGGACGTGGAAGCTTCTGGGAAACCCGCATGTTTAATGCTTTGCCGCGGCCCCTCCCCAGCGCCCATAGCTCCTGATTCCCGGTCCTTCCTCTGCCTCTCCTGGTCTATGGACGGCCACCTCCTTCTCAGGGATCCAGATTCCACATTTCAGTCCTCCATCGCCTCCCCCTCCGCTTCCCCGCCTTACAGGTCCTGCTGCCTTCTCTCCTGGCACCTCCTCCCCCGTTCGGCCTGTGCTCCCCACTCCCACGGACATTACTCTCGTTCAGGCCCTCAATCACCTTGTACTTGGCCTCCCCTCCCCCCAATCCACTCCAGACACTGCCACCAAACAGCCCTTTAAACCCGGCTCTGGCCACGCCGCCCCAGGGCTCAGACACCCCCCAGGGCTCTCCACTGCCAACCACATCAAGGACAACACAGCTGACCTTCAGAAACTGGCCGCCGGCTCGTATCTCCTGCTGCCTCGTGCTGTCATGCTCCGTGCCCCTCGGCCTCCATCACACCGTTCCCGTTGCTCAGACCACCTGTCGACTGTGCTGTCTGCCCGCCGCCACCCCGTTCAACCCCCAGGGCCGATCCCCCAAATCACCTCTTGCACAGAGCCTTTCCTCTCTGCCTTCTGCACCTCTGTCGGGTCTCAGGTATGCGCGTTCTGCAGTCCAGGCATTTCTGGGCAGAAAAATTCCTCCCACTAGAATGTATCGTCCGTGAAAAGTGGCTCCTCATCTTTTCTGGCTCTTCACTTCACAACACGGTAGATATTAAACACTTTAAAAGAAGGAAACTTACTTGAATTGCACGAAGTTGAAGCACAGACCTATCAAGCTCCCCGCTGGATCCCGTAAGAGTCTCGTGTGGGCTAGGCGGCTTCTTCTCTCTGCTTCTGCATAATTATGGTCAGATCAGAGAGGATCAAAGTGCTGAAGGGTGCTGAGGGTGGCCCCCGGGGGGGTCCCCCGTGTGCACACACTGTGTATCCTGGTAATCCCAGGAGTTAATGCAGTGGTTCTCAGCTTGGGGGCGATTTCGCCCCCCAGGGGACACTCGGCAGTGTCTGGAGACACTTTGGGTTGTCACGATGGGGAGGTGCTACCTGCGTCTAGTAGGGAGAGACCCTGGGATGCTCCAAACATCCTACAATTCACAAGACAGTCCCCCCAACAAAGAATCATTCAAGCCAAAGGGTCAAAAATGTTCCTGTTGAGAAACCCTGATACAGTGTGAAACAGGCCTTCTTAACCCCATGAAGGAGACGAGGAAACTGAGGCGCAAACGAGTCAGGTGATTTTCCCACCATAACACAGCTGTTTAAGTGGCAGAACGAGGCTGACCCTCAGGTTCCCGGATTCCCAGCCCTGCGTCCTTTCTTCTAGGTTATGTGCCTATCTGCAGAGCCAGACAACATGGCGGGAATTCAGAGGCACCAGACTCGACCGAGATTGCTGTTGTTAAGCCTGGTAGATGTCAAAGTGACCGCAAGGGCGCGGGCTGAGGCAAAATAACTCAGTGCACCACCCACTCTCCCGAGCCAGGATGCTTTTCGCTAGCCCTCCCAATGAAGACAGTAGGAGGCAATACCAGAAGTCCAGCGGGCAGTGAACTCTCATCCCAGTAGGCAGGGCCAGACTGCTCTGGGGTTGAAGCGACTCCAGGGGACCATGCTGGGAAACCCTACACCGTGCCTCGCTTACTGGATTCCTTGACTCAAGACAGCAGAAGGGTGACAGGCTGGCACGGAGCAGGAGGGGCCCGAGAGACACAGATGCCACTTTCTCTGCGTATTTGGGCCCGTGTCCCAGAACCTGCCATCTGCAGGAGAGCAGTGAGATGGAAAAGGGCTGCGCAAGACTGATGGGGCAGAGGAGACTTAGGGACATGAGCGCTTCCTCAAGTGTCTGCAGGGCTGCTACGCGAGAAGATGGTCTTGGGGGCTCTAGTGGGCAGAAGTGAGATTCCTGGAGAAGACCACATTTGGCAGATTTGGGCTCCATGTGAGGAAGGATAGGGACAGCTGCATAAAATCACACGCAGTTCCACGTCACTGAGATCCAGGGTAAGTGGCATGACCTCTAAGGGATACTGAAGAGGTTCCTACCTGGAAAGCTCCGAAGTTCTGTTTTATGAAGGGAAATGCAAGGGTGTGCGGCTGTGTGCTAACGGTGGGGCATGAGCTCATGACCTCAGCGGCACGGCTGCCCGGGACGGGAGGTGTCACTTGAAAAAGCCCAGCTCCACATAGCAGATGTTCAGCGGAATGCAGAAGGCCTGGGTCTCACAGTGACAGGGACACACAGGCATTGCTTTCGCTCTGATCAAAGCTACCGACTTCAGCTGAGAAAGACTCCTTCGCTCCGAGGCTGAAAGTCAAGAAGGCCATAAAACCTCCTCTAAGTACAGTTTTCTCCAATTTTGAGAATTTGTGAGCAGGTGTGTCTATAGTAAGAGCAACGGGCTGTGAAGACTGGGCACGTATTAGCTGTCACCATGAAATAAGACTTCTAACAAAGTGAATATAACATGCTCAGTGATATCATTACTATTGGGTTACCTGGGGGTTCAGTAAGCAGTTCACACAAATGACTGCAAAGTGGCTTTTCGGCGCTCACTTGGTTGCTTAGAGGGGTAGTTCCAAACCTCTCCTCTCCCCCAACACTCAGGGTGTTGGAATAGGACACTGGCGTTGACAGATATTCAAAATCGGGCACTGCAACTGAACAGTGTGACCTTGGACAAGTCACTCAATTTTCACGTTGCAGTTCCCTCATCTGTCAAACGGGGAGACTGCTACTACTTACCTTTACAGGGTAATAGTTGAGGATTAAATGAGGCGTTGGTAAAGTGCACGAAATGAGGCGTTTGTAACGTGCATGCGCCAGTAAGTGACTGGTGCACGTCAGCCATCAGGGCAAAGGGCTTTCGCATATGTCCTCTCTCTCCCCTTTTACCACCATAAGGTGCAGCAGTAGGAGATTCCCCCACCTAATGGTTGCTCACACTTGCCAAATTGTTCTACTTAATTAGACAAAGACTCTCATGTTAGGATGAGGGCACCAAGTTCTTGCTTCGACTTGTTTTCTATAAAGGAACCACTATGCTATGCTATACTACAGTTTCTATAAAGGAGCCACTACACTACATATATATGTATGTATGTGTGTGTGTGTGTGTGTGTATAAAATCTGTATCATATGTATCATATATACATATACACATACGTGTATATACATGGCATCAACTATGTGCACCAGTAAGGTCAGCTTTGTTGCTAACTGCCTGGAAGTATTATGAGGTAAGTAGAGGCTTGAGTGACAATGCCAGCTCAGCCACGTGATCAAACAAGGCACCATGGCATCCGCTGGCTTTCCAACGTGAACCGTGATGAAAGCCATAAGGGCAGTGTGTAGGGGTGTCCACAGTGCTACCCAGGCCTTCTGGGATATGCAAACAACCTCTGGGGCCAACCTAAGGTCACCAGCAGTGCTGGGGATTTGCTGGAGAACTTGCACTCCCGACATCGAGGGGAGGTATGGATTATTTGGAAGGGGTGGATCTTGGCAGGACGAGAGGCTTCGCTGGCTCTGGGGATGGCGAAGCGGCCGTCTCCTCTTTGACAACAGGGTGCCTGCTGGAGTCTGCACCTCTGCTCTTCTCTTGGCACCGCGGCGTGGGGAACGAGGGCTGAGCTTTGTAGAGCTGCCCGTCCTGACCCAGCAGCTGCACGCCGGGCTGGCAACTCCTCATAAGACCCCTTTCATCTTCCTCAAAGGCAGGTTATGAGAACTCTAGGAGAAGGTGCTTGTTATTGTATATAGACTTACACTTTCCCAAAGATGCACGTTAGAGGTGCGATACCTTTTTCTTTTCTCTTTTTTTGTCAAGTTGCCTAACATACAGCGTAGTCTTGGCTTCAGGAGTAGATTCCTGTGATTCATCACTTACGTACAACACCCAGTGCTCATCCCCCCAAGTGCCCTCCTCGCTGCTCATCACCCATCTTCCCCACCCCCGTCAACCCTCGGTGTGTTCTCCGTATTTAAGAGTCTCTTATGGTTTGCCTCCCTCTCTGTTTGTATCTTATTTTTCCTTCCCTTCCCCTATGGTCTTCTGTTAAGTTTCTCAAATTCCACGTATGAGTGAAATCCTATGACCTCTGTCTTTCTCTGACTTATCTCACTTAGCAGAATATCTTAAAAGAAACAAAAGAACCTGCAATTTGCATATTCTGCCAGCAGGGGACAGCCATGTGACCCAGACTCAAAGATGTCCCCTTTATGCAGGGATCTTTCCCCAAACTCCCCAGGTGTGCAAATGCGACTCCCATGTTTTTATTAGAATGTATACAACTTTAAAGCAATATTAATCCGCCACAATGAGAAATCTTAAAGACAAAAAAGAACCGTGGCCAGAAGGCAGAACGTGGAGTCGGATTTTTATTGGTTAGAAACACTTTCTGATGCAAATCTCATGCCCACTTAATTGGACTGGGTTTTGCGGATTTATTAGAACGTATACAACTTTAAAGCAATATTAATCCGCCACGCTGAGAAATCTTAAAGACAAAAAGAACCGTGGCCAGAAGGCAGAACACAGAGTCTGATTTCTGTTGGTTAGAAACATTTTTCGATGCAAATCTCATGCCCATTTAATTGGACTGGGTTTCACACAATTGCAGTCTGCTCCTTCCCTGCCGGCTGCTGGCGAGGGGCTCGCCCTCATAATCACCCTGGTTCGGAACCCCTGCCTCCTTCCCGTAAACATTATGATGTACTGGGCACTTACGTTACACCAGGAACTGGGCAAGATACTTCATGCCTCTCATTTTCTCCTTGCCACAATCCCACCAGCTCCACATCATTATCTCCATGCCACTGATGACAGATGGACTCAGCTGGTGACAGAGCCGCATCCAAACTCAGATTTGCCCAATCCCCACACACAGAGCTCTCCCCTGTGCTTCGCTCACTTCCTCTACCGGGGGTGGAAGAAAAGGAAGGTACCAGGGTTTCCCCAACGCTGACCGGCTTTCCCGACACTGTCCCTACAATGTTCATTTCCTGTTAGAAGGGGGAAGCCCTCTACTCTACCCTTTCTGAAAAGTAAGGCAAAGCAGCCCCCCCCCCCCCCACCCCTCCACGTTTTCATTTCAGGCACTCCCTGAATGAGCTTGCAGACTCTATTTATTTATTTATGGGTTCCTAGAACTTACCCACCAGGGGAGATTTCACCCAATTCCCTCTCTTTGCCACACAAAAAAAACAAGGTAGGAGAGGTATAGGGACACCCCAGGGTCAGGCAAGGAGTTGGCAGGGGCAGGATTGGAGCTCAGGGGTTTCTCATTTTATGGTTGGGCTGTAGGACCCTCTACGTTTTCCAAATCATTTCAGAGAGTTATGAAGAAGTGGTCGACTGAAAGAGATCAGAACATCCAAAAAATAAGAATAACGGAGGTTCAGCTGGTTACACTGGCTTATAAAGAGCGGAGCATGAGAATTTAAAACCCCTCGGTAGGTCAGAGCAGCATTCACCCCATCTTACAAGGAACCCCTGACCTTGGTGTCCCAGAGGGTCATGGGAGAATACGGGAGACACATGTATAATGTTGACTTTCAGCATTTAGGAAATGTCCCCTAACTTCCATTTAATAACCCCATTTATATCTGTCATCCACGACTCTCTAAAAGTTCATTCCTGGAACCTATTTATAATTTCAGTCCATACTGTTTCTCGGAGTAATGATTTTTGCACATTTACTACCTACAGCGTAAAGTACTACTTTCTTTTATTTGGCCTAAAACTATCAAGCTCTCTGGCTCTGCTCAGCAGGGCAGGACGAGAAGCCATTAACATCTTTCACCTGAAGAATTATTTTTAAAGAAGCTAATTAAGTCTACAATGCAAACAGGTATATTACTATGCAAAAACATTAATTAGGCCAATTTTGAAGTTCCTACAAGTGCCCTGAAAAGAGTTCAGTTCACCAACAGTTTACCTTCTCCAGATGACTTCCAGGTGGAACCCACTTTAGTAGGAATTTTTTTTTTTAATGTTTATTTTTTGAGAGAGAGAGAGAGAGAGAGAGAGAGAGAGAGAGTGGGTTAGCAGGGGAGGGACAGAGAGAGGAAGACACAGAATCCAAAGCAGGTTCCAGGCTCTGAGCTGTCGGCACAGAGCCTGACCTGGGGCTCGAACCCCTGAACCACCAACCATGAGATCATGACCTGAGCCAAAGTCGAACACGTAACTGACTGAGCCATCCAGACGCCCCAGGAGGAATTTTCTTTCGACACCTGTGAGGACATGATTTATGTCTGCCCCAGAAGAAAAGTGATAAAAGGGAGCTGAGGGGCAGGAACATATAATCTATAACCACAGTGAAATAATCTATACCGGCAATGGAATCTTCAAAACATATTCTTTTGTTTTCAAAGCCCAAAATTCTGAGAGCAATTCCTTTCTGAACAAAGGGTATATTGGGAATGACTCCAATATCCAAGGCTGGGAGATGGGATAGCAGGGAACACCATGTTGATGAGGATTCGGGTTGCATTACCTGAATCTTCTTGATTACCATTTAGAATGAAAGCATCACCCCTTGTCTGGTTCACTATCAACAAGGGATAAGCTTTCATTGCTTTTCTTTTCAATCCAATAGTATGAGACACGCTGGGTGAGGATATTCTCCTTGAAGATTCAAAGAAAGGGCAGCCGGATGGCACCGTCTGCGTCTCCTTCTGTGGCCAGGTGAGGAAAGAGACGGAGAGGTACCCAAGCCAGAGAGAATTCCAAGTGGAACAATTTCCATCGTGGTCCCAGGGTTCTGGGTCACCAGCTCCCATGCAGGCCCAGACATAGCGCTTAACTCAATATAATGGCATCTGTCAAGTGGGGAGGGGAGGTTGGGGCCTAAATGAGTTTCTCCTTCCCCCAAATAGTCATATTCTGTGTGTATTCTGCCAAGACAGTGCAAAGGTTAACAATCCAAGGTATTTTAGAATCAGTACGGACCAAACCCATTTTCTAAAAGTTGGTTTTGATATATTAAGAAGAGATCTAGTCTCCCAAGACCACAGATATCCCCAGGGGTTCCTGCATTTGCAAGATGGAGCAGAAAAAGCGAAGAAACATGGCAAGCCTCAGCACTAAATCTTTTTTCAATGAGCCCCTTTGAGGGAGATTTGCCACTCACCAGTATTTTTAGGTAGGCTAAGTACAGTGTCTTAACCAAACTCTGCCAGTAATGTCTTGTCTGTGGGGACAGCTGAGAACTAGGAAAGGACACAGAGGATGGTAACAGAACAAGGCTGTAAGAATCCTAGTGCGTGGAGCGAGTCAGAGATGTGATAAGAGTTCTATCTTCTACCAATGTCAGAATTCACAGCATGGCGTTTTCCAAGAAGCGCGAAGTGCTTTACAGATGACACGTTAATCTTCCCAGAGCCCCGGGTAATGGAAGGCCTGAGGCTTGAGGGGCAGGGTGTGGGGCTGGGGAAGCAGACTTCTCGCTGTGTGCTGGTCCCCCGGGAGCGGATCAGTGATGTGGGGAACAGGACGGCCAGATCTGGACGCCTCGTCCTTCTGCCCAGACTGCTGCCCTGCCTTCCTCTCTGCCAGTGTCATTGCGGACTGTGACCCTTCCTTCCCTCCGTACAACAGTACAGCTTCACCGATAAGCAAAAATCCAAAATAAAAGACTCAAGAGTGCAGCTAAGAGAGTAAAGGGGCAACAGGAAGATTTGCCAAAAGAAAAAAAAAGCAATGAGCTCACGGAGTATGAGCTTCCCACCTTCTCTGTCCCAGGCCCGGGGCCACCTTGCCCATAATTGGGGCGGTGTGTCTGCTCCGGATCAAGAGGCCTGGTCCCTGCTCAGCCTCTTCATGGGAAAAGGGTTTAGACGCCTGGTGATGTGTTCAAGTTGCTGCCATGACCAAATACGAATAAGGCGCTACCCCGCATGTTAGTTCAGTGCCCGCCACAAAGCAGGTGCTCTGAGCGCGTGCTACGTGAATGCTCTCGTACGGCTTCCTACAGTTTCGAAAGGTGCTTCCTCCCCACCCCTCACGCCTCATAACTACTGCACAGTCTGCCATTACACTCTAGTTAAACATCAGGAAACTAAGGGAGGGAACGGACCAGAACCCAGATTTTCTCACTCTGTTACTCTTTCTAATGGTCTATAGAAAAGGAAGGTTCCAGGCTGACCTGGTGGAAAGTGCATGGGCTGGCAGGGAGGAAAATGGGTTTCTATGCCCAGCACGACTAGAAAAGAACCTGGAGATCTAGTGGAGAGAAGGCAAGCAATTTCATTTTATGGGTGACTCCGATTTTCAGCATCAGCTGCTGGCTCCTGGGCCAGGAGGATCCTGGGGCTGCCCAGAGGTGGGGGGGCGGACAGTGTGCTGTGATCGATTAGCCATGTCTGCCTCAAGCATGGAAAGGGCTAACGGGACCCCAATGTCACCTAATGGCCGTATTTTGTTTTTCTTTTCTTTTTTTAAAGTGCAGAGCCCAATGTGGGGCTTGAACTCACAACCCAGAGATCAAGGCCCGAGCTGAGATCAAGAGTCGGACCCTTAACCAACTGAGCCACCCAGATGCCCCTACTGCCTCCTTCTAGGACACCTATTTATTTTGTAGCTAATAAAGTGTATCAGAAAACTCATGTGTTCTACGTGACACGGCTGGACAGCAGCAGAGATGGAATCTGAATCCAGGACTCTCACCTAGAAGCCCAGTCCTTTCTTCACTATGTCATGCTATCCTGGGCCTAATACCAGGTCCAGCTCCATAAATATGGATGAATGAGTTCTCCACCCCACCCCCCTCCCCACTCCTTTTCTTCACCTGTAGACTACAAGACATCTATTTCACAGAATTACTGACTCAAATGAAAGGCCAGAATCCTAGCACTCTGAGCTCCTAGGCCCGTGCTCTTACTGCCGCACCACGATGCTATCAGTAGACGTGAAAACACCGGAAGGCAGAGGCAGAGTAGCAAGATGGGAAGGGAGGAGTCTGGAGCCCTAGACTCAGCTTCAGGTGAATACGCTCCACACCTGCAGAGTGGGGGGGGTTAGGGAGGCAGACTTCTCGCGGTGTGCTGGCCCCTGAGAGCGGATCAGTGATGCGGGTAACAGGGACAGCCGTATCCAGATGCTCTCTCTCTATAGCCCCGGGTGCAGGAGCTCAGGAAGAATGGGAATGGGAAAAAGCCAAGGCTAACAGCGGCAGTCTCCAGCCCCCTGGGGGCAGCTGGTTCCAGGTATGTCGCAGAAGGGAGCATGTGGCCGGAGGTAGAAGCTGTGTTCTCTCGTATCCCTCATCCCCCGCATCCTGCTCTCCAGAGTGGCTGTCCCAGACCTCGTCACTGCACGTGAGCGATGTGACTGGAACCTGGGACACTGCAGCTCAGAAAAGATGATGATGGCAGTAGGGCCGAGGAGGGGGTGAGGCTGGGGGTCCTGGGTCTCGATTAGGGGGCTCCCCTTTGTTTCCTACTTCTGCTCCCTCCTCGTCAAAGGCTCCATCCACACTTCCACCGCTCTCTCTCTCCATCCTCCTGACACCCTCATTGGTCCAACCACATTGTCCATCCTCTGTAGTCCTCTCTTCAGCCTCTACATCTCAGCGACCTCAAGGAAAGGCCTCTCTTCCTCTTGCCCTGCACACGTTCCAATACCAGTTTTTGGTGCCATCCATTAAATAGCTGCCGTATCCACCTCATCTCTTCTCGGGGAGTGGGAGTTGCCATAGAGTGGAGGTCATGATTTCACCCAGAGGTGTCCAAATAAAGAGAGATCACTCATCTAAACTAGCCTGAGACTCACAGGATTGTAGGGCTGAAAGGAACTTGTAACAAGGTCATCTTGTCTAACCAGCCATAGAAGTCCTACAAGTATCCTTGAACACAAGGTCCTGCAGAGCTCCCAGGCAGCCCATTTTGGGGTTCCAAGAAGCCCCTACCCATCACGTTTATTTTTTTCTTGTCTGCACTCACTAGAATGTAAATGACATCAGGGTGAGGCTTTTTTGTCCGTTTTTATTCATTACTGCATCCCTGTTGCCTAGAATAGCGCTTGGCATACGGCCGGTGCTCAATAAATATTTGTTGAATTAATTAATAATTGGTTTTGTTTCTAGCCTTTGGGGTCTTTCAAAAGAGTTGCAACTTCTTTGCCTTCTATATGACAGTGCCTCAAATAATTCAGGACAGCTGTCATATCTTCTCCCTACCTCAGCACTTACAGTCCCATGAACGTTACGGGAAGAATATCCAGACCCTTTGCCACCCTCAGGATGTTCTCTGAATGTGTTCCAGAATCACAAAGCAAGAAGGACACCTGAAATTTTCCGAGCTAGCCCATGCTCTCGTTTTACAGACCGCTCTCTGGTCTTCAGACACCAAAGCCCAGGCTGCCTCGCTGCCTTGTAAGCAAAAAGTAGCTGTGCTACAGGGGCATGAAGGGTTTACAGCATTCACGCCCTCTTCATGTGGGGGCCGTGCTCCCCTGACAGTGAAGGTCAGGCCAGTGAACAGGCGGAACACTCACACAGGGCTCACCTGTGGTGGTCCAACAAGTGCCTTCTGGAGGAAGGACATGTAAGACGCATGAAGATGGTCTCTGCCCTCGGGGTCTCTAGCGGGGCAGATAAGTCAACGCGCAGTTACACCATAGCGAGTCAAATGGCTGATGGGGCAGGTGCCCCATCGTGAGCACACCAGTGGTTTGGGGACATGCAAATCTCTCCGGGTTTTACTCTGGTGATTGGGCAAGACATTCGTCTCTTTGAACATCCTAAGAGCGTTGAATAACTGAAGGAAGACAGTGGAGTATTTCTACCTGTACATCTTCCGCATTATTTTGAACCCCCATCGAAGACAGATTTTCTTTTTTTTTTTAATTTTTTTTTTCAACGTTTATTTATTTTTGGGACAGAGAGAGACAGAGCATGAACGGGGGAGGGGCAGAGAGAGAGGGAGACACAGAATCGGAAACAGGCTCCAGGCTCTGAGCCATCAGCCCAGAGCCCGACGCGGGGCTTGAACTCACGGACCGAGAGATCGTGACCTGGCTGAAGTCGGACGCTTAACCGACTGCGCCACCCAGGCGCCCCTCGAAGACAGATTTTCTTAAAGCTGTTGTAAGTGAGTGATTACTACGTGTTGGGAGCTGGGCCCACAACAGGTACTCAACAACTATTTGTTAGCCAAGTACATGCAGGATCTTCACAAAAACTCTACAAGGTAAGCATGCTTATTCCCATCTTATAGAAGAGGTGGTGGCGATCTATTTTGTTGGAGGTGATGAGAAGTATAGATCTACGTGGGGCCTGGCAAAGGGTGGTGACCAGGTGTTAGATGCACGGCCCATGACAGCTGGCACTGCCTTTTGCATGCCTTGGTGGATGCAAGGCTGTGCATACCAAGCACAGTCTGCAAGTGACCTGGACTCTATAGGAAGGAGACCGCCCTGGGCTGGATTGTGTGGAGACCTGGGAGGAGGCGGGCTCTAGGGCCTGGGCGGGTCCTGCAGAGCTGTGGTCTCCCTGCACCCTGGCATGGCATGCTGTCAGAGATCCTGGTTTCCTTGCCCTGGGCACAGATCCCCTGTGATCAGACTGATCGTGAGGGTGAGTGGCACGGTAGCAGCCAGCCCTGTCCTGGGGCATGTTGACATGGAAGGGGATCGCTGCCTTGTAGAGATCTATACTGAGGTAGGTCACTAGGGGACACTGTGCAATGGAAAGTGATTGTTGGGGATGGGGGGGGCAGTCAGACTACACCTTAAAGGAGGTTCTGGTGTCCTCAACAACTCAGGTCTATTGCCGTTGGGCTCTGCCCTCAGAAGTCCGCTTCCAACCTAGGATCTCCCAGATGCCCGATTCCTTTGAGCGACCTCTACCACCCAGGCCTGGGAAGACTGTGTCACTCAGGCCAAGGCACAGCACAGCAGCAGGAGCCTTGAGCCCACAGAGAGGCACTTGGTGAGCGCTGGGCACATGGTCCTTCAAGGGACCTGGAGTCCAGCTGGGACAACATGGAGACTCTGTATCAGGATAGACCATAAATCAAAGAAATTGGCTTTGTTTGTGCTTTGAGGCATTATTACCATGGCTCTAGATTTGTGTATAATCTTGTTTATTTCCTCAACCAAATCACAAGTTCCCCAAGGGGGCAGGGTTGTGTTCTAAGTCTCTGACCCCACGCTTCTAACACATAGAAGGCATTCTAGGCCTATTATGGAATGATGGGTGGGCAACTGGCTGCATAAGGTGGGTTAGTCTTCAATCTACTGAGCCCCATGGGCCTAGAAGGCTGGATTGGCTGAAGGGTTAATTGGAAGGAGATGTGCCCCTACCTGGAGGCAGTGTGGCCGGCTCCAGGATTCAAGCACGCAGAGCACATGGCCTCTCAGGCAAGGCGTCCAGTAAAGGACATAGTTTGATCAACAGTACAGGAGACCACAGAGCCTGGTGGCTCTGAATGCAGACTCTGGAGCCAGATCACTGGGTTCCAATCGTGGCTCTGAAGAGCTGTGTGGTCCTGAGCAAATCGTTTAATTCCTCTACGTCTCAACTTCCGCATGTACAGGTGGCCATAATAACAGTGCCCAGCTCACAGGACTGGTGTGAGAATTGAGTCAAGATGTATGAAATACTTCGGAACGTGTAAGTGCTGGCTATTAATGTATGGTGGAGGCTAGGCAGTGGGAGGGAGGGAGACCTAATCCAGACTTGGGGTGGGGTGGATGCCAGGGGGGCTCTCTGGGGAGACTCACAGGTGTATTACAGAAGGGAGGGGAACCCTGGCTGTGGGTGGCATGCAGTATACTATGGCTCTGGCTGAGGCAGGATAGATGGCCTGGGCTTCCCTGGCAGGGAGGGCCAGGTCTCCGGACGTTGGCATTATTTGGTAAGGAGTTTCAATTTTATCTCAGAGGGCATGGAGAACCTTAGGAGGTTTTTAAGTAGAAGGGGTGAGATGATCAGATGTATACGCGGAGATGCAGAGGCTGCGTGGCAGAGGGAAGGGCATGAAGACGGGAGGCAGGGGGGCCAGCTGGGAGGCCACGGAGGCAGTGACAGAGCTGAGAGGAGCTGAGGCTTGCACTAGGGGGTGGGGATGGAGAGAAGAGAGTGGGCAGATCTGAGAAGGTTAGGATAAGACACAGGACTGCTTCAACACCACCAACAACAATGCATATGGAGCCCTTCACTGCGACTCAGGCTCTGTGCTGACCCCTCAGCATGGGCCATCTCTTTCAGTCCTTCCCCAAGCCCTCCAATCCCTGAGCAGGTGGGGTGGCAGGATGAGAGGGACTGGATGCCCTCAGGGGCTGAGGGACAGATGAGGCACAACCTGCTAACTTACCTTTGATGAGAATAAAGAAGGAAGGGGATTTTATGTGGGAGCAAGTAACGACGAGGCCAAAGAGCTGAGGAAAGGCAGCAAAGAAACCCTGAACCCAAATTAGTGGGTCCAGCAACCAGGGTTCCCAAGGCATAAAGGGATCGGTGAGTGCCTACTTCTCATCATTCAGGAAACAAATGCCAAAACTCTAAATTGCCTGACGGTCTGTCAAATACGCGCACCTGCGTTTGTGTTTGGAGAGACAGAGAGACAGAGAGAAGCGAGAGTGGGGAGAGGAAGGGGAAAGGAGGGAGATTATGCCTTCACAGACCCACACAGGCTCAGACATTTGGATGGGGGAAAGTGCTGTGTAAGCGAAGGGTCTAGGAATGGTTCTGACCCTCCTTATGAATGATCTCGATGTGGGTGTCATGGGAATGAAACCAACAGATGGCAATAAATTTGTAGGAAAGGAAAGAGACGGATGTAAATCCAGGATCACAAGAACCCTGAAACTGGTTCTATGCAAGGGAGGCATAGGAACATTAAATATTTCCTAAAGCATTAGCTCAATTCCAAAAGGTGGGAGGCAGGGATGGGGAGGAGGCGGCTGGCTGTCCTCAGGATGAAGCAGGAAGCATCAGAGTGTAATGGGGCGGGCGGAGAGGGGAGCAGAGAGAGGTCTCCCATTCATCTCAAGATGTACTGGCTCTTGACAGACAGGGAGTGGGTGGCTGTTTCCCTCTCCAACCTCAGCTTTTTTCTTCAGTAACAAGGTGTAAACTAACTTTCCTCAGGGCAGACTCTTCAGCTTCACGGGGGGAAAGAGTACATCAAAGGTAGCCCACAGGGGAAGGGGAGACCTGCCATTTCTTTGTGGAAGAAACCCCCCCCCTCTTCTCCCCCTGGGACCTCACCTAGAGATTTCTCTAAGACACCATTCATCTTCCCACTAAAAACGCGACCCTCTCTTCCAAAGAAAGGCTTCCAAACTTTCTCCTGCCTATGGAAAGGAGACGTTTTGCAATTTTTTTTTTGAAAAAGCCTCAGATGGGGGTGGGTGGGAGGGGGGACCCAACACCACCTTCTAGGCTTGACTAACATTGAAATGTTAGACCCACATCAGACTTCTAAGTGCCTTGATTCTCAAACTATGCCAAAAAAGACAGGTGGTAGGGCACCCGAAGGGGTTGAATCTGCTTTAGTCAAGGTAAAGGCTGTGCTCCCTGGGAGGCCCTGGGACAAAGAAGGTGATCTGTGTCTGATATCCACAGACCCAGAAGGCCCAAGGACCGTAGGAATCACCATTCCTGCCTCAGACTCTCATCTTTTCCATCAAGACTGGTTCCAGCATGTTCGTTTTTCCAAATCAGAGCTGCCTTCTCAGCATACCAAGTCAGCCTTGGTTAAGGCAAGACTTTACATTTTGGAAGTGCTTGCACCTGTCTCCCTGCCCCTGCCCAACCTGTCTGAATGGCAAAAAATTGTCCCAGAGCGCATCTGGTGTCCTGCCTTCCGGGGCATCCTGGAGGTTGGGTCCAGATGCCATCATGGCATCAGCACTTTGCTTGGGTTTTCAAAGGGCAAGGAGGCTTTTCCTTGGGTAAAGGTGGTGGGGGAGGGGGGCGGTTGCAGAAGGGGCCGCCATCATACAGGACACCCACCTGCTTCTGGGTTTCCTGGGGGAGAGTGAGGGATGGGTCAGATGTTTTCCCCAATTCCCTTTCCGCTGTTTTGTGACTTTAAGAGAGCCCAAAAGCATAATTTCAGCGAAAGTCAGCAAAATGTCCATCTTGGATCCGTATATTCTCAAAGATAAGCTCAACTCGGACACATTTTTGGCACCAAGTGGAGCCCATCTATGCAAGTTTTCCAAATGAAAGGTGACTGGCTCTTCATGGTTAGCTGCCCATCAAGCTGAGGCTCAGAACCCGGGGCCAGCAGGATGGCAAAGTGGACAAATCGTGGATCACGAGTTAGAAGAAGCTTGTTTAGTCCTATGCCTGTGCCTTCTGGCCTTGGACATGTCACATAACTTCGCTGAGTCTTGCCTTCTTCATTTGCAAAAAAGAGATGATACCTTCTCTACCTTCCTTTTACGACCATTGCCAGGAGCAAAGGAAACGTTATGAACAGAAGCACTTTGTAAGTTTCTATTACCAAGACGAAGAATGGTTATTATTGACATGGCCTGGAGGTCCAGAAACTTCCCTGAGGACAATTCACGGGAATGCACTGGGCCTTTAGTTCAATGGACTGATCTTTCAGAGTTACTGCCATGGCCATTTTGTTGAAAAGGCTTTCGGCCTCAAGGGCCAATTTCTACCTTCTCCATGCAGAGTTTTATGACATCTGGGACCACAAAGCATTATGTTTATTTAGGATCCTGTCCGAATCCCTTTTTGTACCTCTGAATTAAACTTATTGATTACAGGGTCAGAGGGTGGCACGTTAAGCTGATGTTCAAATTCAGAACCCAGAAATCCAATAGGATGGTAAAGTGGACAAATTGTGGGGAATGGGTCTCAGGGGACATCTCGGTCAACCTCTCGGTGCAGGTAAACAGCCCCCTGAGCATTAGCGTGCGTTTCATTTTGGCTTCTACTACCTGCCGTTATCCTGAGCTTTGTCTTGGATGCTCTGGGTCCTCTGCCTTCCTCAGTATCAGTGCTCAGGCTAGGTTGATGACTCTGTGATAATGACCTTGTAATCTTTCTTTGCAGGTCCCACCCCCAGCCAAGCACACACACACACAAAGCCATCAGGATTCCTAGAAATCCTGAGCTTATAATCTAATCCAAGAGCTTTGAGCTCTGGGTCTGTGGTTCAGGAGACACCAAATCCAGGAGGAGAGGAGCAGAGAGAAATCTGTCCTGGGAGCGGTGGTCAGGAAGGAAAACAAGGAAAGCCAAGTAAGTGCAGCAATGGACACGGGGCAGGCGAGTGTGCTGACATCTAGAAAGGGACGTGCAGGAGGTGAGGATGGCCAGGAAAGTCCTCGAGGCTGCTGAAGGTAACAGCTGCCCTCTTTTGCTGGAACGCTGTGGTTCTGGAGGCTCAAAGCAGGCACGATGCTAGGATGACAACGCCCGGATGGAAGTCATTCATGGCTGCTGCCCACTCGTGCTAGAACTTCTCTGGGAACAGGGCCCCAAGGACGAGCAGGTCTGAACCCGTAACGACACTTTAGGGAACAGGTATAATTCTGCCTGGAGAAAACGCAACTGACAGCGGTCTTTAGGCGGTCTCTACTGGCCTATCAGGTTCTGCCGCCTCTGGGTGGGCCTCCCTACAAAGTTCACGGTGGACCCCGCACAGTACCGAGCACCCAAGTGCTTAATACCGGCTGGCTGATTTAGCTGGAGGAAGGGCTTTTACCCAGTGTTTCTGCACGGTATGAAAGATTTCCGATCCTAGTTCCTGGCATGTCCCAGGTATTCCATAAAGCCTTGTCCATTCAGTTATTTGTTCGCTCATTAAAAAAAAAATTTAACAGAACCACAGAGCACCTGCGATACATCAGGCACTGCTGTAGGCACTTCACAAACGTCAACTCATGAAATCTTCCGAACAACGTTCTGCAGGAGGCACCACCTTTTATGGGTGGGGAAGCAGAGGCACAGAGAGGTACCCGAGATGTCTGAAGTCACACAGCTAGTAACAGCTACGTATGGACCTAGGTACACAGCCTCTGTCTGGAGGCTCCAAGTCCATGCTCCTTCATGCTATGTGGCCTTCAGCCAAAGAGGAGTCAAGGACAGTGAGTTCCAGGAGGTGGGCGGCTCTGAACCCCATGCCCTTCTCCACCGTGGTGCACTAATCTAATCTCCTGGGAATCTAATACTCCGTCTCCAACAAGGACACCAACGACAAGGAATCTCTAGCTCCACCCAATTCCGCCACGTGGAGACCTCACCTAAATGCAAGTAAAGCCATGAGGGGTCTAAAGAGCTGGGAACACAAAGAGCACAAACCTTTGTATCTTTTTTTTTTTAAAGAGTGTTGTGTTGGCCCTCAGAAGAATCCTGAAATACCTCTCCTGTACTTACAGCTTGTAGGAGTGTGTGCAATAGTCCTGTCAATGGGTGTTCACATTACTTGCTGTTCCCAGCCTCCTCCAGCCCTGCTTGGAATCGTTAAGGTTAACTTTTCTCTTGTAGGTGAAGCAACAGTACGAGAAATGCTGCACTGATCTCGGTGGTCAGGAGCAGAGCCCAGGAGTCCTTTGAACCTGCTCTTCGATTCTGGTTCTAGCACTGCAAGGTTGGGCAAATCACATGATCTCTGAAGGGCCTCAGTTTCCTTATGTGTGCAATAGAGAGAATGTGAATTTATTTATTTATTTAAAAAATTTTTTAAATATTTATTTATTTTCAAGAGACAGAGAGAGACAGAGTGCAAGTGGGGGAGGGGCAGAGAGAGAGAGGGAGATACAGAACCAGAAGCAGGCTCCAGGCTCTGAGCTGCCAGCACAGAGCCCGGCGTGGGGCTCGAACCCACCAACAGTGAGACCATGACCTGAGCTGAAGTGAGACGCTTAACTGACTGAGCCACCCAGGGGCCCCTATTGATTTATTTAAAAAGACTTTTTCTAAAGTTTATTTATTTGAGAGAGAGAGAGAGCACACACAAGTGGGGAAGGCACAGAGAGAGAGAGAGAGAGAGAGAGAGAGAGAGAGAGAATCACAAGCAGGCTCTGTGTTGTGCTGTCAGCACAGAGCCCGATGCCAGGCTTGATCTCATGAACCGTGGGGCTGTGACCCAAGCCAAAATCAGGAGTCGGAGGCTCAACCTAATGAACCACCCAGGCGGCCGTAGACAATAGGAATTTAAACCAATATTAATGAGGTACATTTTTGTAAAACATCTTGTATCTCATGATCGTCCTGTGCCTACCAGGTGATGAATCAGTGAATCACTGTTGACTACGTGGGTTAGGAAGGGACTTACCTGTCAGTCACCTGAGTGAAGTAGAACCCAGATCTCTGACGGGCACTACATGGATGTGAGGGAGGAGATAAGTCATTCTGCCCCTCAGAGCCAGGAAGGCCAGCTGACAGCAGAGACCCTGTGCCCCCGATAAAGCGCCTGTCCAGGCGAGGTCATTCCTGCAGACCGTTACTGCGTTACATAGTGTGTTTCTCAGAGAAGTGATAAGCTTGTATAAAAAAATTAAACTCACTGAATTGTTATAAAAAACCCAGACATATTTTAAAATAAACTCAATCCTGGGGGGATCTCAGCTGGTCTGCCGCTTAGCTGTTGGTATGACCTTGGACAGTTCCCTTCACCTCCTTTCACATCTGTGTCGTTGCTTAACCTGCAAAGCAAAGCCGTCGGGTTGGGGGCTCCGTGGTCTTTTCGGGGTCTAAAGTTCCATTGTGTCCCTCTTTTCTGGCATCAGCTACCTAAAGGGAGCAATCAATCTGGAATCAGATGGCAAGCGTGGCCACTTCCTAACCGTGTAAACCTGCCAAATTGCTTAAGCTTCCCGAGCCTTGGTTTTCTCCGGCGTCATGTGGACAACACCACCGCCTCGAAGAATGAATCGGAGCCTCAGCAGAAGTAACTACAGAAAGGCGCTTTTGTAAATGCAGAAGCTCCAGCCTCGCCTTTTGTTACCAGATTCGAGTTTTACGTGACTCCGACTACCTTGAGATCTGCACACCCCAGGGTAGTTCGACACAGGGTGTCCCCACCCCCATCCCCACATGTGGAGAGAGTCAGCCAGAGGAGTGCCAGGGCAATGCCGGGCGTGCGTGTGTGTGTGTGTGTGCCCTCTCTGGGGTCCCTGGTTCTGCCTGACAAACAGCAGACAGCTTTGCCTCCCTGCCCCCTTCCTCCTCCTGTCGGTCCTTCTCGGAGCCATCTGGAAGAGAAGGAGGCAAACCAGCTCACCACCTGCCAAAAGCCAAATGCCAGCGCAAAATGAGCCTCAGGGGTCAGCCCAGGGAAGAAGAGCGGGGAAATCTGGAGCCAACTCCTTCTGAGTCTCGGATGCTACAGAGAGACATGCAGGGTGGCTGTGCTCAGGCAGGGCCTCGAGGCTTCCTAGGAATGCAGCTCTCCTCTCCAGAACATCCTGGCTTGTCCAGGAAGAGCTGGGGCCCTGAGGTGTGCACAGATGGGGACAAATGCCATAGTGGTTGACCAGAGAGCACTGACAACAATGCAGAGAAACGGAGTCACCGAGACAACAGCACGCCTCAGTCGGCTGTGTCCAGTGCATGGCAGGGGTCTTCCCAGACACCCCCCCCCCAATCCAAGACCCTCCCAGTGCCTTGGCTCCTCTCTCCACCCCCAATGGTGGGCTGCTGAGAAACCTCAGTTCTTTTTACCAAAGGGCCTCGCCTGGACAAGCAGCTTGCTCTGAAAGGTATTCCTTCCAACCAGAAAAGGTAGCCACAAAGAGCTTACTTCTTGCCTTACTTTTGCTTTACAGTTAAGGAACAGAAGAACCTAGTAAGGAAATCATAATGTAGTGAAATAAGTATCTTGGAAGACCCTCCGTTACAAATCTCTTACGGGATCCACAGTTGAGCTTGCAAAAACACGTTCCCCAGAGGTCAAAAATGAAGAAGAAGCGAAACCAAAGAAGCAAGCAGGCTCAGCCCCAAAATGTATAAAGCAAACTCGAGAACCCTGCAGGAAGAGTGATGAACACCCCGGCATGGAGAGAAATTTCAACAGACCTTCTCACTAACTAATAGATCAAGCAGATAAAGCTTGGCAAGAACACAGAACGTTTGCACAACACAAGTAACAAGTTGGGCCGTATGGACATAAATAGTGACTAACCAGAAGTCGGATGGAGGGACCCAGAACCAACGTTCTGAGCTTGTACGGAAGTTGATTGTCACCAAGGAGCTACAGGCCAGGGAGCACCATCCCAGTTCCGTCCTGGGTCATGCATGCACGGATCAAAATGTTGACTGACAGGGGAGGCATCACAGAAGAAACTGAATCCTGGAGACTGGAAATGATTGGAGGGAGAGCCGTAACAGCTCAAGAGTTTGATGCTAGCCTGTAAATAGTCTGTGTTCTTGGACTCTGGATATACTTAGCCCTTGACCCGTCCCCGTGTAGGCAGCCTCACCATCTACCCGCTTCTGTCTCTCTAGCTACTCCACTTCCATTTAACCAGAGAGGTTTCTAATGGAACATTTTTTTCAATGTCTTTGCTCTTTTGGAATAGCATGAAAACCCATTCCGAAATGTTTTTCCTTTTTTTGTGGCAAGTCATAAATACGACAGTGAAACTCTAGATCCTAATTCTGATTGCCCAGACATTTCAAGAAGCACCAGATGCTGAGGGTAAACCTTAGAAAAACCACTCTCGGCATTCAAGTAAGGATGGATTTCTCCCCTGGAGCAAAGCTAAACACACCTATCTGCTGACCCGGAAGCATCTCTACTCTTCTTGGCTCAGTGGCGGCTGTTCGTCCAGTTGTGGGGGTACCTGGCCTAGGACTCCTCCATCCGGAGTCTCTCGTCACTGACACAAGCTGCAGAAACCGTGGCGCCATGTGAGTCGAGAAAAAACCATCTGAAGCTCCAAGTGTTCACAGACAACCCCCAGCGGGGGCTGCTGCGCCCAGGTGCCCCGACTTCGAGTCCTGGATGCACGCCACCCTTCAGCCATGTGGCTAAAAGAGAATTGGCTGCTTAACGGAAAGGCATGCACAGATCTGGAGGTTAAAGGCTGACAGATACGGTTTCCGCGAAAACCTTACCAGGTAGACAGAGCCACCTCTCCCCCCTTCCATGCTACGCCAAAGGCCTGGGAGTTCCTGCAGGAGAAAGGGGCCCTTTTAGCTCCAAATCTGCACAGTGACCCCTTTCAGGCATCCTTCAGGTCCAACCTTTTGTCTAATTATGCAATAATTCCACTTCTGAAAAGTCTTTTCAACAGTGATTAAGGGACCCCACAGGTACACCCAGGTGGTGAGATTCCCTGTGGGACTCAGGCTCGGAAAAGGTGACCTCTCTCAGAGACACCTGAGACAGTGGCCGGAGCAGGAGGACGCCATCTTGGCCGCAGAGGGGCCACCTCGGGGTTCCCGGCCCCAACCCTCCCTTCTGTCTCTGGCACCCCTTAGTTGGGGCCACTCAGCTCAGCTACCTGACCAGAGACTGTTACCCTAGGGGCTTTTCAGCAAAGAAGACCAAGGGTAGCTGTTCTTGGCTTTGGGGCGGGAGTGAGATCAGCACCAACCCTGCCCGGGTCTCCCAAGTCCACACCCAGCAGGCAGGGCAGGACAGAAGGTCAAGAGTTTGTCCGGCCTTGCTGGGCAGGAACCAGGCTGACTGTGGCTTCCCTGGGCCCCATCCACACCTCATCAACTGTCCTCTTTCCCACATCTTAGGGTCTGCTCTTGACACCCAGGCCTTTCTGATGGCCAAGAGGACAAGGGCAGTGAACCATGTTCTCAAACTTCTTTCATACCCCGTCCCTCTGGTACAGACTTCTGTGAGTGGACCGGCCCCCTCCCAGCCCCACCCACTCTGGGGATGTCCCTAGTCCTCTGGTCTTGTCTGAGTTTCAGCTGCCTTGCCAGTCTTCCAGAACTCTAGTTTGGTTTCCCCTTTCAGTCCCAAACAATTTTCCTTATAAAGAACTTTCCATGGGGGCACCTGGGTGGCTCAGTCGGTTAAGCGTCCAATTCTTGATTATGGCTCGGGTCATGATCTCATGGTTCATGAGTTCAATCCTCACATCAGGCTCTGCACTGACAGAGCAGGATCTGCATGGGATTATTCTCTGTCTCTGCCCCTCCTGGGCTCGCTCTCTCTCTCTCTCTCTCTAACTAAATAAATAAACTTAAAAAAAATAAAGCTCTTTCCATGGCTTTTGAAACCCTCCCCGCCCCCACCACGAGACGACGGTAGCCCCGTGCAGGTTTAGAAGGTATGAGGAGGACAGGGTGGCTCACGGGCTTTTGGGGCAAAGGACAGCATTGCTCCTCCGGCCAGGACCCCCTCTGCATTTCTCCCTCCCACCTCAGATGGAAAGAGGCAGCCCGACAGGGAGGACCCAGGAGGACACGGGGCTGGGGCAGGCATCTGGCTAAGGCCCAGCAGCTTGGCAGAGTAAGAGAGACTGACCCGAGATAAAGCAGAGGGCCAGAAACCAGGCAGGGAAATGTCGACACGGACTCAAGAGATGCTACACGTGGTGGACAGGGACTTGAAAAGGCCCCGCGGGCCAAGGGGACACTGCCGAGGGGCCCAACTAGGCCAGGAGATCTGAAGGGGCGTCCTCCTCCAGGGAGGAGGTAGGACCTCCAGGGAGGTCCAGAGGTAGGTTCTAGTGCCAAGTTTTGAGAGGGAGGCCCAGGCTGGAACAGGACCACGTAAGAGGGGGACAGACCACATGACATTGCTTTTTCTAGTCATCAGGACTGACGGGCAGCCTGGAGTGGTACAAAGACACAGTTTTGGAGTCACCAGACGGGCAGAAGTGACAGGCTGCTGAGAGGCACACAAGGCCCCCTCTGCAGTCCTTCCTCTAGAGCCTCCTTAAATCCCACAACGGGCAAACGGTGTGTTGGCCCTGACCGGCTCGTTTCTGTTCCCGTCCACCCCTCCCTTCTTTGCAGGGAACAGACAGCCCACTTCGATCATGCCCCCTGCTAAAGTGCCTCAAGTTAACAAAAAATAAGACCCCCTCCCCCCCCCAAAAATGGAGAGAAACCCAATTAAAAGCCACAACAGAAACAGAGTCTCCAGGCTGCTAGGATATCCCTCTCAGACTCTCCCCATCTGTTCTGCTCCACGGGGGCCTCCCGGCTGAGCCCTGCTATCAGGGGAGGGCCCCCGGCCCCTCACAATGTCATCTTTGACACCACTTGGATCTTGTTTCTTCTGGAGCTGCCAGGGGCCCTGAAGCCACCCTGCCTGTGTGTGGGCAGCGAGCCAGGGGGCCCACGTACAGCATCAGCACCTGGGTGGGAGGGGAGTACGAGGTGGGGGAGAGGGATTCTGGGCTGCTGGGCACCCAGGCAGAATCCCAATTTCTCCATACATCCCTCCCCCCGCACCCCCCCCCCCTGTGGGCTGCCAAACCCTCCCATTTCCTGCCATCTGTGATGCGCCTCTCTGGGGAGACCCTCTCCTTTCTTGCTTGCTAATCACTGTCTGTGGACACTGGGAATGGGCTGGTCTCTCCGTTCCTGGCAGCTGTGTAGACATCCCTTGGGCTGATCCGAGCTCCCCTCTGTGCTGCCGAGGGCCGGGTTCTTCCTGAGCTCTGTGTGGCTTCCTCTCTTGGGCGGGTGGCCATCTCTGTCCAGAAACCTGGACCTTCAGCAAACGGTGTGCAGGGTGGTGGGGGCAGGGATGAAAAAAATCAGACGTGGTGACCCAATTACTACTTTACAGACTAGGGCTGTGGGGGGTCGGAAGGACATGGGTCTGAGGCCTGGTGGTGCCACTCACTGGCTGTGTCACAGCCCCTCTCTGGGCTTTGGTGTCCCTGTCTGTGAGATGGGCAGATGGGCAAGATGAGCTCCCATGCTGCCCTAACACTCCGTGACTCACAGATGATTCTGCTGACCCACTACCTGCCTTTTTCTGGGTGTTTCTCTTTAGACTCTGCTGTGACTGGTAGCCGGAAGGGTAAAGAACACTGACTCGGGTGCCAAGAGGGTCCCCTGGGTCCGACCCCAAGACCCCGGTCTCATTAACGTCATGTCACGACCAGCTGAGCAAACCAGCTGGGAGGCGAGGAGGCCGGTGATTTCCAATTTGATTAAACCCTTTGTTCCCCGGGTCTGCTCACTAAGGACAAAAGCAAGCACTCAGGCCATCTCCTGAACGCCCTGTATTTCCTCGTTTGTTCATTCATTCACTCAACCCTTAATGAGGCTTGTAACATCACAGAGTCTCTGGAAATCTGGCTTCCAATCCTGGCTCTGTCTCTGATTAGCTGGGCAATGCCAGGCAAGTTACTCAACCCCTTCGGGCCTCAGTTTCTTCATCTCTACTATGGGGAAAGGAACGGCCCTACTTCGCAGACGGGCACATGAGGCATTTAGCACTAGACGCATGTTCAACAAATGGCTGACTATCATTGAGTAAGCTGCTTATGGCCTCAAGGGCAGACAGACAACAGAATAGGCCAATACCCACCCCTTCCTTGAAGTGCACGTGTGGCCCAGCATAAGACAGCCTCCCCAGCATCAAAGGCCACGAAGAAATCTTGGGAGTGTAGGTTTAGTTTTATGGCACAAATTTATTTTTAATGGTTGTCCGTTTATTTATTTAGAGGCAGAGCGTGAGCAGGGGAGGGGCAGAGAGAGGAGGAGACACAGAATCTGAAGCAGGCTCCCAGCTCCGAGCTGTCAGCACAGAGCCCGACGCGGGGCTCGAACCCACGAACCGCGAGGTCATGACCTGAGCCGAGGTTGGACGCTTAACCGACTGAGCCAACTAGGCGCCCCACAAATTTCTTATCTTTCTTAAAAATTGGGAAGCTTATTCAGGAAGGTTTGAAACAGATTCTCCATTATTTGAGTCACTGGAAAAAAAGAAAAATTTGGTCTTGGATTGAGTCAGCCGTAGGTGGAGGCCACCCCCTGGGGTTGGAGGCTCAGCGGGGGGCTCTTAGTAGGAGGACAAGAGGGTGGCACCCTGCTCCCCCACAACCAGCCCATCTAAGTCCCCTTCATGCCTTTCAGTCCCCACATACCCCAGCCCCTGACCCCGGCCCCCTACTCCCGTTTCTAGAGCAAAGCAACATCTCATTGGCCCGTTTCTGGCTGTTTCCAATTTGCCAAAGCCTGTCGAGGCCACCCCTCATGCCCAGAAGCCCCGATCTCCTCAGCCCGCCTGCCTCTTCAAGATGCCGCAGGGCCTGCTGAGCAAGGATGCTGACCGGTTTATCGCTTCCCATTAGCCAGACCTCTGACAGCCTCGGAGCGCCCGGGCCTGATGCGGGCCCAAAGCCAGCTTGGAAAGGTCAGGCCCCAAGAGAGGAGGCCAGCCAGAGGCTTTCTGAGGCAGGCCTGTCACAGAGACCCCGCTGGGGTGCCATCAGACGCCAAGGTCTTATTTATTTCAGTTTAATCTGACAGCCCGAAAATTTCTCTTTGCTTTTGCTGAATGCATTTCGATGTTCCTCTCTGCCCCTCTCTGGTCTTCACAGGCCACAAATGCTGACTGACCCAGGGATGCTCAGTGTGCGCGGCTCTCAGGATGACCTCTCTTGTCCCCGGCTCCTGTCCAGGGCTGGCTGACTGTGCACTTGGCACACAAAGGCTCTAGGGCAGGAGTTGGGAGGCCTGGGCACCAGGCCTGACCCAGCCAGTGCCTGCCAGGGTGACCTTGAGCACACTTCGTAGTCTCTTTCTTCGGGCCTCTGCTTACTCATCTAAAATGGGAATAACGGTTGTCCTCAACGTGTCTGTGATCATTGTCAGGGTGCCTGTGTGAAGTCTCCTTTTTATAGAGACAGGATCTGTCTATATGGAAAGAACCAAGTACATGAACGACAGCGGACACATCAGCCATCATCTGGGTGCAAATCACTTCAGGTATTGGTCCTCATCTGCCCACCCGGGGCTGGAAAGTCCGCAGCTCCTTCCTGAGCTGGAACAGCATGGGCTGGGAAAGGAGTGACAGTGCCAGGAGTATGTCCGCTGAGCCGATGCGCAAGCCCAGGGTCCTTCCACCACCACGAGTGATCTGCCTTCTGTTCTCGATCGTCCATCCAGACAGCAACTGTCTGGAGAGTCTGAGGGACAAACAGACTCTGAAGTCCAGCTAACTGAGGGGTCTGGGTGACTGTCATGCTGCCCATGAGGGCTGACACGGGACCCTCAAGGAAGCTCCTGGAGGAGGCATGGGCCTAAAACCTGCAGCCCAGACTGGCCGGCGTGGGGTCCCTGTGAGGCAAGGAGGCGTCCCCTTGTTCCCAGAGAACGAGATTCTGGGCGAGGACAGAGCTGGTTCCCTGCCTTCTCTGCACCCCTCGCCCCCAAAGACCCTGCTAACGTCTGCCCTCAGCGGGAGCTCTGAGACGCCCACATCCGTGACCTCAGGACAACTTTCTCCGTTTCCCGAGGAGTGAGGAAATAAGACAGATCTGAGCAGACACTACAACTAGGTCCGCTTCGGAAAAGACCAGCGAACCGTCGGGGGACAGCAATATTCCGCAGAGCGAGTTCAGAGCACCTCCTTCCTAGGAGTTAAGGCCGTGGACCAGACAGAGTGATGGGCTGATGGCAGCCCCAGCCAGGCCTCCTGGCTGGGGCCGCTTGCCCCTGAGGCCCTGGGCCCGCTACTGACCCTCCCGGCCACAGAGGCACCCCCCTGGCTGCTGAGATTCCCGGAGGCCGTGTGTGGAAAGCATACGGAGCAGAGACCTTCCGTGTCATCTTGTCCCCTGCCTTTGTGGCCCTCCCCTCGTGGCCCTTCGGTAGCAGCATCTCCCAGACTCAGGAGGCTTTCCCTGATGGGAATGATTCTCCCACCTCAACACACTGGCCCCTCCGTCTACAACCCTCGGCAAAACCTCCAGGGCGCCTCAGTGACAGGGGAGGGCCGGCGAGAAAGACGGGCAGCTTGCGCAGGACTGTCGGTGTGGGCACTTCTCTGTGGTTGCCGGGCAGGCCCCGACCCCTGCCAGGGACCCCAGCCCTCCACGGGCCCTGCCTCTCTGGGAGTGCTCACCAGAATGCTCTGTTACAGCAAACTTGACATCATTTCTTTTCTCATGATAGCCATTTATGAATCGCGGCCACTTCCTGCGGCCTGTTCAGCGTAAACACGTCAGAAAGGGCAGCCCTCTGTTATCTGTGACCCAAGTGGCTGGACGAGAAGGGAGCTACAGAATCACCTACTTGGGGCCTTTGGGCAACCCTCCGCCTCTCCTCAAGGAGCACCGAGGGAGAAGCGAGGCCCTAGGCCGCAGCAGCAGCCAGCCTTCTCTCTTTCTTTCTCTCTCTCTTTTTTAAAGTTTACTTATTTATTTTGAGAGAGAGAGAGTGAGTGAGTGTGGGAGGGGTAGAGAGGACCCCAATGTGGGGCTCGAACTCACAAACTGTGAGATCATGACCTGGGCTGAAACCAAGAGACGGGTGCTTCACCGACTGAGCCACCCAGACGCCTTCTCTCTTAACCTGGAACATGAAGCGTCTGCAGACCAGGCCCCAAAGACAGCATCTGCCTCTGCTGCCCCGTGCAAGGTCACTGACACCCTGCCGTCCCGTCTACCCAGTGCCCGGTTGTATTTTAGCATCCTGGGTTCCACCAGCCACGTTTTTAACTCCCCTTGGAACCCTCTTCCTGAAGTCTCCTCTGGTTCCTCCCACTCCCTCCAGCCCCGGGGTTGTGCTTTATCTCCAGTGAGCTTAGTGCTTCCTGATAAGGCCTGCTAATCTGCTGCAGCTCCCTTTCTTCCAGATGGGGAAGATTAGAGGCAAAGGGTTAGGCCACCGCCCCCTCCAAGGGCACTCAGGAGTCTAAGAAGGGAAGTACATCCTGTTTCCCATCTGATGCTCTAGACTGGGAGTCCCCAACATTTCCGGTGGGGAGCAGCTCCAGCTACTTCCAGATCATGCCCCCCCCACCCCCACCCAGTGATGAAACAGGAATGGGGGATGGTTGTTGGTGCAATGGCCTGGGGACTTATCAGATGCCCAAAGGAGGCACCTCTACGACCAGTGAGAGCCACCCGCAAAGCCATACTGCACACGCAGGCAGCACGCAGCTGTGAACAAGAAGGGGCGTGCTAGCTTTGGGGGAAATGACGCTAAATGCTAAAGTACCCAGGTCCTGAGAGTCAGGCCACGAGTCAGCGATGCAGGTGACATGCTATGACAAGGTCTCTATGTTACCTCTCCTCGGGCAGGCCCTGGATGCCACTTTATCACAGGTGACAGGAAAGCGAGGCTTCCGCGTTTGCTGAGCGTGACTCGTGGTGCACAGATTACTGCACAGAGACAGAGGAAGCGACAGACAGAAGCCCTGCTCTGAGACGCAGTGGATCTGCTGGGGCAAAGGCAGGACGAAATGACACAAAAGCAAAGTGGCATTAAACTGTGTCCGTGCTAAGTGACGGCGCGTATGTCTAGAGTTCAAGAGCTTGGTAGGGTTAGCCTTGGGTTTACTATGAACAGCTGACTTTGAAGAGAGACAGGATTTGTTGAAGGTGACATAGCCTCACTGAGGTCAGAAAAAAATGGCTCATTTATTTTTTTCAAATGTTTATGGAGTATCTGCTAGAAGCTGTGCACTCTTGGCCGGAAGAGAATGGATACAGTATCTGCTTTCATGGGGCAGTAGAAGGGTCAGGTGTTAGATAAGTATACAGTTACATTCTCGCTAACTGTAACGAGTAAAAGAATAGTGTCTCAAAGAGACCAGAAGAACCTGAATTTAAACTGTGAAGTCAGAGTGGCTTCTGAGGAGGTACCAGCTTAGACATGACTGAGAAGTAGGGATCTTCTAGAGAAGGGTGAGCAAGCAGAGGACGTCAGACACAGAGCGGCACAGGCAAAGTTCTGAATTGGGGTGAAGCTGGGTTTTTTGAAGAAATGGAAACAGGCCAACGCGGCTTGAGGACAGACATTCAGAGACCAGGGAAGAGGCTATCCCTTGAATTTGGATACAAACTCAAACTGTATTCCGACTGCAATGAATTTATCAGTAAAAAAGTTTAAGCAGGAAAGCGGTAACACTTAGGTTTCAAAAGTATCACTTGGCTCCTGGGTGGGGAAGAGACTGGAGGTGGGGGGTGGGGACAAGCATGGAGGTGGCAAGTTTGTCTAGAAATCCTCTGTTGGAGCAGATGAGAGTTGACGGTGACCTGTCCTATGAGGGTATGCGTGGATGCAGATAGGTGGCCGGATTACAGAGCTATCTCGGAGATGGGACCAGCAGGGTTTGATGATGGACTGGGCATGTGGGAGGATATCTAGGGTGACACACAGATGTTTCAGCCTGAGCAGCTCAGGGGCTGGTCTTTACCAGGATGGGGGAAAGACTGTGGAGGTGCAGATTTGGGGAGGAGGGAGCTATAGTGGCAATCAAGAGGCCTGGTTTGGGGGTGCCTGGGTGGCTTAGCTGGTTGAGCGCCCAACTCTAGACACTGGCTCAGGTCGTGATCTCGCCATCGTGGGATCGAGACCCACGTTGGGCTCTGTGCTGAGTGTGGAGCCTGCTTGAGATTCTCTGTCTCCCTCTCTCAAAAGAAATAAACATTAAAAAAAAAAAAAAAAAAGAGTTCCAGTTTGGAGCCATTCAATTTGAGATGTCTTTGAGATAGCCGAGTGGAAACTACATAGACACACACACCTATACCACAGGTGACTGCATATCACGCAGAGGCTGCCGTTGGGATGGATAAAATTACCAGGGAGAGGATCAGATGAGTAACGTCCTGATGAACGGTACTTCGAGGTAAGACAGAGAAACAGCTAGAAAAACGGCATAAAGCTAAAAGATGCGGGTGATTCAAGATGGAGGAAGCTGTCATTGCTGAAAAAGCAAGTGTTTCTCAACGATGTCTCCTGGATTGGTCACACGGATGTCACAAACTGAGCAAGGACGATTCTGCGATGGATAGAAACCAGCTTGGGTCGAAATGAACAGACGACCAAGGTGGGTTAGTGGAGTCAAATTCTCATTAACGTTGGCTCTGAAGAAAGAGTAGAGTAGAGAGACAGGCAGGAGTGAGCTACGATCTCCTAAAAAAGTTTCACCCGGGCTGACCAGAGCTCCCTTACAGCTCGGAAGATGCCTCCCATGGGGCTCCAAGAGAGTGGGGAGGGCTGCTGCTGGCTCTCGCCCCGCACTCCGGCTTCACCTCGTCCGTCCTTGACACATGAACCTCATTCTTTGTTCAAACCTCACTCAGGAAACCTCTTGGGAGTCGCACTCTAGCATTCAAAGCTGTTCCATCACAAAGATTTTTATGTCGCTCTTGGAAAGCTCCCACGTGGTCCGAAGGAGGTGGGAAGAGCCTCCCGACACTCTGTCTTGGCTCCAATGACCTGACCTCAACCTTCTCTTCCGGGTCACACTGTTCTTCTAGGCCTTCCCGGACAGACCCCAGCCTGCTTTCGGACCTCGTCTCCCACTGCTCTCCTACCTGACAGCTCCCCTTCCCCCAGCCTACTTATGCCCCCTTAGAACAACTTCTTTTTTCCTGACTCCATGTATTTGCTGTTCGTCCCCCTTAAGAATTAGCCTCCCCCCCCCCCAGGTGAACCTGACCCATTCCTCACACTCACATCCAGATCCAATCCGTCTGCCTCCAGAACACGCTGCCTGCTTTCCCAACCCCGTCTCCAGCATTTCTCCGACACCCTGGGGAACACTCCTTCCTCCTGAGGAACAGTGAAGTTGCCTGCTGGTCCTTTGCTTTCTTTGCTGGCACCCTTACCTGGGAGGCGCTTGGTAAATATTTGTTTACTGATGGGACGATTGAGAAAAGCCAGAGGCCTTTCATCCCCAAAAGAGGAAGGCTTGCAGCTGTCTCCCCAGGGCTGCATCGGCAGCATTCACCAGGGCCCAGGAGACATAAATAGGGGACATAAGTATTCCCCAGCCTGGGTTCTATGTGGTCGTGGGAGGACATTCCAAGTTACATGAGTTCAAGTTCAAACGATGCTCTGGCCATCAGTATCATCAACGATTTCAAATGCTCCTTCAGAAACCGACTCCTTCCTGGAAATGTTGAAACCCTAAACCACAAAAGCCCGTGTTTGCTTTTTAAGCCTGTCACTAGAAGTTTCTTGCCATTTTCAATTGTGGATTTCCTCTGGCAGTCCCTTTTATAATGCCGAAAAGGCAGCTTTCTAAGCTAAACCCTCTGATCATATCATGCTTCATGGAACAACAGCATTGCACAGGGTGAAAATTCAGCCTGCGGTGTTCTCCGCTCCCCCCCCCACCCCCAACTCAAGACACTGGCTAAAGCAGATAACTAATAGGCTGTGATGACATTCATGCAACATGAGGTCCCATTAAAAAGTCTGCACTGGCTAAGTTTTCAGGTCATAAACATTTTGTGGAGATCGGTTCAATCAAATCTGGGCTCCAAAGGTCGCAATTGCTGCGACCACAAAGACAGGTAGACTCTGGGCACAGATCTACAATAACAGGCTTCATGATTTCTTGGGGACACTCCTGCTCCCCTGCAGCAAAATGACCACCAAGAATCTTAAAATACTGATAGTGGCAGCTTAAAAGCAAAACTTTTCCCCAAGCCCCAAAGGCAAGAATTCGGTCAGGTAAGGTCGGGGAATATGTGTCCCTCAGACCCAACCCCAGCTCATCTCCATCACAGTTGGTCCACCCTCCCACTGATCCAAGGAAGTTCAACTACTATGTCTGCTTATAGCTCAACTTGACTCTTCCTGAGGCAGAATATATTTTCTTTTATGGAAAGAAATTATTTGTTTGTTGGCTTTTGATATACTGATTCACGAGAGATATGAGCAACAGAGAGGTTTGGCTGTGCGGTCTGGGGAAAAGTGAGGCTGTTTCTGTTCAGTCCCTCCCAGCCTCCTCTACAGAGGCCCCAGACTCCAATGACTGCCCCCTGCCCCGACCCCCGCCAAGGAGCACACTGCCATCAGAGCCGGGCCAGGGAGACAAAAGGGAAAGCCTCTGCTTGGTCTGGGGCTTGCTCTGTCTGACTTTGCTGGAAACAGTTTCTACAAAAGCCACTTTAAGAGACCCCTGTGTTCAGATATAATCATCCTATTGAGGGTGTGTCTGGTTTTAAACAGCATGATCCACCTAAAATAATATGGCCCCCACCCCCATTTCTTACATCCAGCTGTCTTCCAGGAAGATAAGAACACACACTGAGCAGAGGCATTACAGGAAGAAACTAGGCTCTCACCCATCATCACTAGGAATGAGCTCTCTCCAGCAATGAGATCCCGTGCTTAAAGAGAAAAGTTCAAACCCTTTGAGGCAAAGGTGAGGGGAACAAAACGACCTGTCAAAATTTCTTTTAGCACCCACGACTAGTGTTAATTTACATGCTCTCGGAATGCAAGAAAAAGCCTGCCAACTGCCACTGAAAGGATAGTTTGACCTTTCGAAATAGAAACACGCTCGCCCCATATCAACATTCAGGAGATGAACCCTGGAAGTTCTAGAGTCTTCGGGTGATAAATGGCACGAGGCCGAATTTCCAGGAAAGGGTTTCTCTACAGGCTGCAGGTAGGGTGCTCTGGACCAACACCGCAACACAGGTAGAAGGCAGGCCCCCAAACCGTTAGCCGCTGCAGCCGCCCACTGCTCAGACTCTGCTCCTGCAAGGGAGCTGGCAGGGAGGTTGAGAAAACCGAGTAACTAAAAAGTCTTGGACGCGAGGGCCCGCAGCCTGCGCTGCTGGGGCAGGCTGTGGGCTCCTGGCCGCGGTCGCGGCGTCGCCGAGGCGCTGGGTCTCCCCGCAGCCGCCCAGCCCCGCGCGCACCGAGCGGCGCTGCTGAAGGAAGTTGGAGAGCTCCCAGCTCGCCGGCAGGATTCGCCGGTGGGCGCCGGGGAATCCCTTCCAGCGCCGCAGTTAGTGAGTGGAGTAAGTAAGGACCCTGGACAGCCAAGGGACCTGCGCTTCGCAGGAGCACAAGGAAAACACCGCGCCACGCCAGCCCCAGGCTGCTCGCACAAGGGGCTCCTCACCGCCGCACACCTCGTCCAGAGGGCGCCGAGCCGGAGAGGCGGCTCGGCCGGGTCTGCGGCTCCGAATGTTAACGCCGGCAGGCTCCCCGGCCTGGGGCACAAGGTTTCAAACCCAACGGTCGAGGGAACCAAGGGCAGAACCAGCGAGTCCCGCTCGGACGCCCGGGACCTTCTCCTCCAAGCCCGCTCGGGCTTTTCCAAAGGACGCGCGGCACAGCCCGTGCGCCCCCGGCACTCCACTCCGCTCCTCTCTCCACAGGTCCCCCCAAACTCTTCCCGGGAAGCGCCCACCAAGCCCAGACGGCGCCCCGAAACTCCCAGGGCACTCGCCAGCCACCCCGACGCCCGTCTCTCGAACCCTCCTTGTCGTGTTCTCGCCGCCCCGCACCGTCCTCCTCGCGTTCACGGAGAGTCAGAAGCAAACCACCAGAAAATGCCTTCGCGAGGAGCCTCCCTACACCCGCCCTGTCACTGAAACAAAAGCGCAGGGAGGAGGGAGGTGGAAGAGGAGGCGGGAGGAAGGTTTAGAAAGAGGATGGGGAGAGCGCTAAGAAGGAGCTGAGCGGGAGGGTCGGGGTGGGGAGGAGAGACGGGGCCAGGGACCCGGTTCCGGCACTGCGCCGCCGGTCGCTTACATGCCCAGGTCGCTGTAGGTGTTGAAGAACTCCATCTGGTTGCACGCCTGGATCCAGCCCACCACCCAGGTCTCGTGGCGGGGGATGGGGGGCATGACCACGCGGGCCGAGGCTTTGAAGTAGGGGGTCTTGTAGCGCAGGACGATGGGCGAGGTCTCCTCGATGCGCGTGGGGCACTGGTCGATGGTGGCGCACACATCGTACACCACGATGTTCTCGCGCCGGATCCGCGCCTTGCAGGTGATGCTTTGGATACAGCCCATCCTGCCGCCCGGCGCCGGCGCGGCGCGGCGTGGGGCAGCGCGGGGGCCCGCGCGGGCAGCCGGGGGCGCCCGTCACGCCGGCATGGCGACGCGCCGCCCGCTCCCGGTCCGGCTCAGCTCGCGCCTGGGAGCGGGGAGCCGCCGCCGGGCATCCTCCGGGGAAGCCCCCTCCTCCGGCCGCCGCGCGGGGTCCCCGCCGCCCCGACGCCCGCCCGCCGGCCCCCGCCCACGCCCGCCCCCTCTCTCCGGCAGGGCGCTCGGAGCGTGCGCTCCTAGGAGGCGGCGGGCGCCCCCGCCGAGGGCAGAGGGGGGAGCGGCGCTGCGCGGAGCGGTGCCCACCCGGGGCCGGAGCCCCCCGCCCCTCGCCGGAGAGGAGGAGGCGGCGGCGGCGGCGGCGGCATGGAGCCGGGGGAGGGCGGCGGCGGCGGCGGCGGCGGCGGCGGCGGCGGCGGCAGCGCCCGGTCTGTCTGCCTCCGCGGCGGCAGCAGCAGCAGCAGCAGCAGCAGCCGCCGCCGCCGCCGCCGCTGCATGAACCTCTGCACCGCGGCTGCCCCCCGCGTGCAGCGCACCCAGCGGCGGGCGAGCGGGCGGCCCGAGCGGCAGGCGGAGGCGGCGGCGGCGGCGGCGGCAGCGGAGACCCGCGCGGCCGCCGGCCCCGCCCCGCACTCCCCTGCCCGGCCGCTGGGGGCTGGGGGGCGCCAGGGGGCTGCGACCGCGGGTGGAGGGCGCCTCGCGCGGGGCGGCCCGGGACGTGATCCGCGGAGGAGACTGGCTGTACGCCATGAGTTTTGTCCCTCTCCGGCTGCCGTCCGGGTGGCGGGGGGGGGGGGGACGGCGGTGATGTGTAGGGTGGGGGGTGTTTAAAGGGCCGCGGGCGCCGGGGTGGGGCCCTGCACGTGGGGCCGGCGCGGGGCGGGGCTGCGGGAGGTGGCGCCCGGGTGGGCGTGGGGGCTGGGGGTCGGGCCGGGCCCGGGTGGGGCCGAGGAGGGCGCCGCGCTCCCGAGCGTGGTGGGAAGCCGGCGGTGACGGTCTGGGGCAGCCGAGGGGCAGGGGAGCAGCTGTATCCCGGGCTGGTGGGGTATTTGTAACGCGGTCTGTTAGATCGGAGTTGGGCTGGAGCTCCCCGAGGACCCTACCTTGAGGAGGCCTCCCGGAGTGGCTCGAAAGGCGGTGGATTTACTACGGCTTTGCCCGACTGGGTTTGCTCTGGAAGCTTTTCTTTCCACCACCCTGTGTAGGGAGGGCGCCCAGAGAAACCTTCCGTGCCCCAACACCACGTCACCAAAATGCCAGGAGTTTTCGGTTGTAGCGCGAGCTGAGCTTTTTACTCATCGCCTGCCTTCGTCCAAATCTTTTCCTTCCTAGAAAATGCTCTTTCAACAAAATCCCACACACTGGGGAATTAGAGCAGTGGTGGACTTACCCTAACTAAACATCGCGTTTTGAATGTAGCTGCATCCTAGAGACAGGTTGTGCCTAGCACGACCATCTAGCTGGATTAGAGTGCTTAGCGGCCTTCCCGAGGTTACCCAAGGTAACCTGTGACCTGCTAAGTACGAGGGGAACTTGGGAACGGTTTTGGAACCAGGCTGGATTTAAATAGTAACTGCTTAATGATACAAGTCCGGGACACCGGTGTGTACTAAGCCATCTACCTGATGGAAAGCCTGGAATCTCAGGGGCCCGTTCTTGTCTTTGCTTCTCCAGAGCCCAGCACGAACGGGCTGACCTGACAGTTGTCTGTGAATGAATGAAGGCGTAAACAAAGAACAGCCTCACCCTAATTGTCCTGTGGAAACCGCCGCCACGGATATTGGACACCGTGTGCAGTCGGACCCAAGTCGTGCATCTGACATTGCGGTCTCGTGTGCCAAACGGAAAACAATATTTAGCAAATGCTGTTGCTCTTACGGGGCATCTTTTTTTACATTTAAAAGCCAATAGCTTCCCTTTACGTATTTCTTCTGTGACCATTGAACATTGGCAGGATCCGGTGCCCAAGTGTGAAACACTCACCTGGGATGATGGTCTTTATTAGCTAGGACAGATGTGATGAGTAAAAAGTCAGTTGAGATCCAAAAGCATTCTTCATCCTTGTTTTAACTTTTCTGGCGCCTCGATTCACTTTATGGTTACCAAAAGAGCAGTTTTTGCCCTTTGGTGACGTGCTTCTGTCATTTTCCCACGTAGCTACGGATCTCATTGACAGGACCCTATCTTGATCTTCAGTGGAAGCCATTGAGTGCAAAATTTGCATTTTGAGAAAAATTACTCTATCCTTTTGGAGGATAGGGCAAGGACAGTTTAGAGGCAGGGTGTCAGGGTATTGTGATGACAGATGATTTGGCCCTGAGCGAGGGCCGTGCCATGGGGCCAGAAGAGGCCTGGCTGCATTTGAGAGTCATTTAAGAGGTAAAATCGATTTACTTAGTAACTGATTAGATGTTGGAGAGAGAGTCTGGCCAACTCCGAATTTCCTGGCTTCAGCAATAAATACATTAGATCCTAATAGTCAGAACAAGAAGACAGAATTGAAAGCAGATTGAGGTTGTATATCGTCATGCTAAGTTTGAGGTACTTGGAGGGTATTTTGGGGAAGGGGCCAGAGTTTGAGTTTCCATGGTTATTAGGTTCCAGGAAATAGACCAAGAGAAAAGCACTCAATTGGGGGGAATTTAGTTCATCTTTGTTGGCTTGAGTTACTTGTCAGGCTGCAATTTTGTGGATAATATCATCTTCTGGTAGCACAAGCTAAACCTTCATAAACAGGGCAGAGCAGTGGTAACCTTCTCCAAAGTCTAGGGAAGGCGTGTAAAAGAGAGTATACCTTCTTTCCAAACTACAAATGAGGCCTCGTGGTATCCAGCAGAGTGCTAGTAAAATACAACTCATTATTCACAGACCTGGACCCCTGACATTCTCAAAGAGTTCATCCATGACCTTCATGAGTCTCCAAAATCATGAATGTCACCATGACTTATCATTTCCACTACAAAAAGCAGCAAAGTGTGAAAAATGTAAGGGATCCTTTTAGACTCTTAATGGTTCTATAAATATGGGACCAAGGTAATTTCTAAAGCGACTTAAATAAATTTTGCCATTAAAATAAACTCCTTACTTCATTAGCTCTGTACCTTATTAACTCCATATATTAACTCCATATTTCCCTGGCTCTGCAAAGGAAAAAGAAAAGTCACAATAGAATTACTACACAGATGTCAAGGAGAAGAGAAGGGCTAAGTTGTGCCAGGACATGAATGCCAGGTGTTGGGCGTGGTCCATTCACGAGCTAAGTGGCTGGCAAGTCCTCTCTGGCTTTGTACCAGGCCATTCAAGTTTGTGGCCCAACAATTGCCTCATGACAGGGACCTTTCGGGTCACTCAGCGGAGACTATTTTCGTCCACAAATATTCAGTCTTCAAATGCCAACCAACCACTCCATGTAGCACGAGGGCAAATCCTCAGAAGCGCCATAATGTCTCTGTGCTGTTCTTCCAAGTTCCTCTTTCTCTCTTGGCACAGTGAGTGTCCCCGCCCCTTTAGCATCAGCTCCCTGCCTCTCTTAGCACCTTCCGCGCTGTTCCGGAAGGTGGATCACTTGTACCGATCTCCTTCAATAAGCTCTTCACCCCTCTAGAGAATGTACCATCATGCCCAGTGGCCCAGCCTTGTGCCTGCCACCCAGGAGCTGCTCAGTAAATGTTAGAATGTTTAAAATGATCTTTTTAGGATGATAAAACATTGTTTCCCATAACCTAACTATGAGCTTTGTCTCCCTACCTCCAGCAGGCATAAATTTTGACCCTAATTCTTTCTGCACGGTCCTTCTTTGCCATCCCGCTCATTCCTCCCAACGTGCCTCCTTGGTGTTCAGTGATGCCCTTTGTCTCTGAGCAGTACACCATCTCCAGGGGTATCCATTCCATTCTAGGCACCAAGAAAGGGAAAAACTTCAATGACGAGACCTTGATGACAATCATTCCTTGTGAATAACCTCATTCGAGTTTATTCTCAGGGCACAGCACAAATGCTCCTTTGTACGTCCTGCTTTTGATGGTCTCGTGCATGACAGAGACCCTCAGTTCGCCAAGTTCAAGCCCCAGAGCACACTCCCCAGGATGCTGGCCTCTGCACCTCCTTTGCAGTCCATTCCCTCAGCCTCTGCTGACCCCACGCTCAGGCTTTCCAGGGGCAGGGTGATCTCTGACTTTATTTCTTCCTATTGGTGGTCAAGTGTGCTTTTTAGAAACTCTGGGTTACAAGGGCCTATTTTCTATTTGACCTTGGCAAGGGTTTTCAGAAGCTGTAGAACAGACTACCACATATTGTTGAGGAATTGCCTCTGGAGCTGGTAAAAATGGATGTGGATTTCTACCTAGCTTCGATGCCCTGAAGACAGGCAAGAGGGTAAATGAATCCTCAAGCCCTAAGGGTTCAGGGTTAAAGAGACGACTCTGCTCTTTGGCTGTGAGCAACCTCCTACCACCAGTTCAAGTCAGAGTAATCGATTTCTCTTCCAGGCCACGCTAGGCTCAGCATGAAGTGGACCGTGGCCATAGACTCTTTGCAGAAGGCGTTCGGCCCCAAGATATGGCAACTGCTTCACGTGGCCGGTAGCTGTCAAGCCTTTCCTACCAGCCTCACATTACCTTGGGCTACAAAGACTGTGAAGAAGGATGCTCTAGTTCCCCAGCTGTCCTGTTGAAGGGCACTCGTGCCTGTCTCTGTCACGTTCAGAGTCCTTTTCCCAATTCTTGCCTGTAGGGTTTAACTCTCTCCCCTTCTTTTAATCCCGCAATTCTGCAATCATGATTGCCCTCCCAGCTTCTCTGACTCCTCTTGCTTCCCCACCACCCCGCCACCCCAAGTGTCTCTCCTCACCCTACCTGAACTCCCTCAGGGCATTTACCCATGCTATTGGTTGTATTATTTTCCATGGATGTCTCCCAAGTTGGTGCCTCCAGCCTAAGCATTTCCTCAACTCAAGGCCAGCACATCCATCTGACCACTAGATGTTTCCATTCAGAAGTACTGCCATCTTCTTCATCTCAGTGAATTGACACCTTTCTCCCTGCAAGCCAGTGTCTCCTCCTGACTACCCCATTTCTGCCTGAAGGTTTCTCTGTCTTTGCCACTCATTATTCACACACCAAGGGGGAACAAATTCTGGGGAGCCTGGGTGGCTCAGTCAGTTGAGTGCCCCACTTTGGCTCAGGTCATGGTCTGGTGGTTCATGGGTTTGAACCCGCATTGGACTCCACACTGGGCTTCTCGCCCCCTCCTCTCTCTCCGGCCCTCCCTCACTGGTGCTTTCTCGCTCTCTCAAAATAAATAAATAAACTTAAAAATAAAAATAAACTTGAAAAACAATCCTCATGACTCTCCCTATCGTAGAAACTTTCAGCGTCTTCTTGTTACCATCAGATTCACCACAAATCTCGCCGGTTGGTGTTGAAGTGCTCCAGGAGGGCACCTCAGGCAGCCTTTCTAGCTGTCTTTCCCTCTGCTTCCAACAGACCCTGGGCCTTGGCCTGAGCGGACAACTCACCATTCCCTCCACAGGCCTCCACCCTCTCCACTTCTCTGTTTTTGTTTAAGCTCAGTCCAAATCTGCCCCCACCCACCCATGACAATGATAATGATGGCAACCATGTATGTGTCATGGTTCCTTACATGAGTCTGTGAGGTGATACTCTTACCTCCTTTGCCAATGGTGGTACAAAGAGAATGAGGGACTAGCTCAAGGTCACGTTGGTAAGTGGCGGGGCCAACACTCAGATCTCTGTCTGCCCACGCACTGTGACCCCTCTGACTCATAACAACTGTGAGCACTTCAGTCAGAAATGATCCTTTTCACTCCTGAACTCCTACTCACAACATACACTGGACACTGAGTAAGTGACACATGAATGAGTAGAATAACAGCATTTTATAATGGCTTCATAGAAAGAGCAAAGGAGAAGGAAGAGTCGAGGATAAACGTAAGATTGTCAGGCTAATCACTTAGAATGATAATACCATTTTCTTTTTTTTTTTTTTTTTTTAATTTTTTTTTCAACGTTTATTTATTTTTGGGACAGAGAGAGACAGAGCATGAACAGGGGAGGGGCAGAGAGAGAGGGAGACACAGAATCGGAAACAGGCTCCAGGCTCTGAGCCGTCAGCCCAGAGCCCGACGCGGGGCTCGAACTCACGGACCGCGAGATCGTGACCTGGCTGAAGTCGGACACTTAACCGACTGCGCCACCCAGGTGCCCCGATAATACCATTTTCTAAGCAAATCACATGAAAAGAGGAAGAGAGTTTGGTGGGTTGGGGGCTCTCGTGACCTTGACATCAGGATATCCATGTATTCAAGTAGGGAAGTCACTGATGGAACCATCTTGTTTGAGTTGCCATTTTAGAAAGTATAGCTGTAGTGAAATTCCTTCTTTCTCTCATTTCACCCTCCTTCCCCTTTTCTCCCTTCCCTTTCTGCCTTTACTTTCTTCCAGAAATATCATCGAGCCTTTTCTTGGTATTACGATGCTGCTTGGAGACAGTGAGGCATCTGAGATACTCCATCTTATTCCATGAATACATTTTCATCATCTTGAGTTTGTGTCTCACATTTAATTCGACTTGGTGTCCTCAGTTGTAAGCACAGTGCTTGGTACATTGTAAATGCTCAAGTGATGCTGGGTAACAGGTAGCCTGGTGAGGAGGAAGAGAAAAGACATTTCAGGTTGAGACCAGTGCCTCTCAAATTATACATACAGACCACTTGAGGATCTTGATGAAATGCAGATTCTGATTCAGTAGATCTGGGTGGGCCTGAGACCCCGCACCCGTGGTGAGTTTCTAAGTTCTCGTTACTTGAACTGTGGTCTGAGGACTAGCTGCACTGGCATCCAAGTTCATGAAGCATGAGCATGATAGAGAGGATGGTGTGTAGGGGGCAGAGCGAAGTTTAGCGTGGCAGGACGTAGCACATGGGGATGTGGGTATGGGCGTTGAGGAAGTCAGAGAGGGAAGCTGGGACCAGGGTGCGCAGCTCCCAGGGTCTACATGAGGCCAGGAGAGGTACAGTGAAAAGCTAATGCAGTCGAGTCAGACATACCTGGGTTCTAACCTCAGTTTGGACGAGAACTAGGTGTGTAGTTTCAATGTCCTTTAGCTTCATTTTCTGTGTCTTTCAAATGAGAATAAGCAGAAGACAATGTCTACTTCATAGGGCTGCTGTGAACATTAATTAAATGTAAATCTCCTGGGGTGCTTGGGTGGCTCAGTTGGTGAAGCACCTGACTCTTGGTTTCGGCTCAGCTCACGATCTCACAGTTCCTGAGTTTGAACCCTGCATCGGGATCTGCACAGATGGTCCGGACCCTGCTTGGGATTCTTGGTATCCCTCTCTGTCTGCCCCCCTCTCTCTCTCTGAATACAAATAAATAAACATTTTTAAAAATTAAAAAAATGTAAATCTCCTTAATGCCATGCCCAGGGCATGGTAGGTGTTCAGCAAATGGCAGTGAGCATCACCACCGTTATAAAGGATGCCAGAGTCAACCGGGGCAGACGGATAAAACACAGTCCCTGCCTGTAGGAACTTCCAGGCAAGACGATCATCAGTGTGGATGGGTCTCCTGGCTATAGCCTCTCCATGTTCTGTTTTGGTTTTACAACTGGAGGCGATGGGCTGTAAACTGGTTACACAGCTTGAGGCCTCAGGCGGGATTGCCACTTGCAGGTAGACCCAGGTCAGTGAACACTCTCAGCAAAAGGCAGTCACCTCTGGATTTGCTTTGGCCTCAGTCACCTTTCTTCTAGATGCCTTTCCTTCTTCTTCCTTCTTGCCTCACCACCGGGTTATCCTGCCAAGGCACCCGCTCATCTTGGATGAGGTGTGTTTCATTGCGATTGATTCCTCTGCGTGGGTGAGAGAGTGGGGTTGCGATCTAGGGTGCAGGGGCGACGTTTCAACGCCAGTGTGTATGCACAGGTGCTCTTTCGCACCAGGGCTGGCTGCTCTCTGGCTCTCGCGCGGTGTGGAGGACAGAGCCACCGCTTGTCCGCAAGTTCACTGCTGCCCTTCGTCTGTCTCCACCACCACCATCCAATCTGCATCATCTAGAGCACTGGTCTCCAAACTCATCTCCACTGGAGCAGAGAAAGAAAATAATAGCATTTCTGTTTTCTGCTTTTCCTGTTAAAACCTCTATTTTTGTGTATGTTGTATTAAAGAATGTACCAGTATTTGGTGCTCACGTAAGTCATTTATAAACAAGTAAACAAGCAAGCCTACTTGGCAACGATTGATCGAGACCATTGCAACTTCTTCTAGCTGGCTTCCTGGTCTCAATCCCTTCTTTTACATTACACTGAGAATTATCTTTCTGAAACACTCTGGTCACTGTTTACTGGCCTGTCTGAAGCCATTCATTCATTCGTTTATTGTTTCATTCATTCATTTATGCATTCACTCGTGTGCTGAGCAAACGCCATCTGTCAGGCATCGTATGCGGGAGCTATAAAGGTGCCATGATGTTATGCTTCTCCACGAGACGAAGAAGACTTTGAAGTCTGGCCCCTTCCCACCCCACCGCATAACCTCCCGGCTCCCCCCTCACACAGAGCCACATTGAGACCCACACGGTTTCCATCCCATGTTCTTTTCACTGTCACGTCCCACAAACAGGCCAGCTCCATGAGGCAGGGCTCTTTGCCTTTTTGTTCACTGATGGATCCCAAATGCTTAGCTTGGTACCTGGACTACGGTAGGCACCTAATAAATATTTATCAAATGCACTTGCCTTTTCTCTTGTGCAGGTGCCGCTCACACAGCCAACTCATCCCTCAGCGCTCAACCTAAAAAATGCTCAACCCCTTCAGCAGTGCTTTTGGCCTCCCAGGCCCAGGGAAGGCTCGATATCGTGCATCCGTAAGGCCCCTGGACCTCTTCCTCACAGCCCTTATCACGATAGCCATTAATTAATCATTTCTGTGATCATTTAATTATGATCGCTGTTCCTTGCTAGATTATAAACTCCATTAGTGTGGGAACTTATTGCTGTTTGGGGCGGAAGAGAGATCCCCGAACTCTGCCTTGGTTTCCGAATCCTGTCCCTTGCTCGCAGACTTCCATCAGGCGGCCTGCCTTGTCACTGCTCCTGGAACTGGCCTGACTCCGCCCCCTGCTGGGATGCCTCCGTCACTCTGGTGCGGAGGCCAGGCCTTCCTGACACCGAGCTGTACCTGTGGGACCAGACACATTTCTCTGAGCACCTGCTTTGGGATTTTCATGTTAAACTCCAAGTCCCACCCCTCCTGGATTGCACCGACCAGTTTGTGGTGTGGACATGTGTCTGGAGATACAGCAGGAGGTTGTGAGGAGCTTATGTGTGGATCCCCGGGGACTGATTGCAAAAGGAGCTCTAGTGTGTGCTGTATTTACTCGGAAAATTCAACCTGGGCCTCAGTCCAGGCTAAATAAACGCAACACGAGGGCACAAATCTTTGTGAGCATTTACCATCGGAATGAGTACTTATATTTATTACTGCTGGAAACTATTGATTTATGAATGGAAAGCAAGTCCAAATCACATTATAATAAAGGGAATGAGCAGTTTAGGAAGAAAACAATACCAAAAGGAAAGAGAAAGCCTGAGAATCCCTTTAAATTGGGTATTATGTTTACAGGAATAGAAACTAATTCTATCTGTATCACCCAGTAAGTACCACACACAGTGGAAGCAAAATAACATTAGTGTTTACACTTCCTGAGGCAGTTGGCAACACCCACAATCCTGTAGCAACAGACACAGGCATCCAGCAGGCCACACATCACAATTTCATTTCACAACCCCCCCCCCACCCCCAGCCCCCGCCACGGAGCTGGGTGGAGAGGACCACACTGTTTCCCTAAAATGTTCGAAGTACAATTGATTGTGTCTGAAAATAGGCCCATGGCCTGGCACGGGGAGCTTTATTGGAAAGTTATGTCTCTGAGGCTTTGTGTCTTTCAGGTAATGGAAGATTGGAAGTGATACCAACTCGCTAACCTTGGGCAGGTCACAGAAAGCCTTTGAGCCTCAGTTTCCTTGTTTGTATTTGTAATTCAAAGAGACAATCTTCATGGCTCTCTCCAGATTTTGGCCTGGTTTTGTTCTGGGAAATACGGTGATAAACTGCTTGGGGCGGAAGAGGAGAATTCCACGACAAGGAGCTTGAGACCTGGTAAAAAGATGTTAGGTGGTTCTCCCACAGAAATGAAAGTGAATTGGGGGGATGGGAAGAGAAGACAGGGAGGAGAGGGTGGATGGCCTACCAAGCGGGGAAGGGAGAACAGGGAAATCTAATATCCAGTTTTCAAAAGGTTTGTATTAATTTTTCATGTAAAAGACCCTCTCTTCTGTGTCCCCAAATCTTTAACAAAGTCTTCTTTATTTACGAAGACTCTGTGTGTGTGTGTGTCTGTGTGTGCGTGCACGTAAATTAAAGAGTAAGGCTGAGTTCCACGTCTGGGGCGATTACAGGGCAGACAACTGTATGAGTTATTGTGGAGAGCAAGAGTTGAGAAGTGTCGTGAAGGCAGCGACAGAGGAGGCTTCGAGGGCACAAGCCTCCTAGAACGGCAGAAATCTTGGAAAAGTGAATGGATTCTCTGAGGGCATGGGTTCCGCATTTGAGCCAATGCAGTCCTTCCTTCTCAAGGAGAAGGGAAACCTGAGTATGCCAGGTCAAATGCAAAATGGTGCCAATAAATGCGACACAAGGGCAGAAATCTTTGAGAGCACTTACCATTGGAATAAGCCGGTGCTCCTATTCTTGCTGGAAACCGCCCTGCCCTACTAATCCTAGGTGGTTGTTAAGGGTTGAAGAGTCTCGTCAGTCAGAGAGTATGAAAAGCTTTGCCAGTGTCTGATATCATTATCACTAATACTATTTTAGAGGCTTTCAGCCCTCTCTGCGTGTGTCCCTAGACTTTGTGACTCAATTTCCAATCTGCAAAGCATGACACAAAGATTATTGTTTGTTCTTCTTGGTCGTTGAAGATCGAGAGCCATCCCTCAGGAGAGCACCTTCGTAAGCATGCTATGGTAGTAACAAAGATGAATGTAAAACTGAATAATTCTGCAGAGGTATAAGGAGATTACACAGTTGTTTCCTCAAAGAGGAAGAAATTAAAATACCACATGAAACAGATGAAAAAATGATCGGTTGGAAGGAATTCAGCTCCTCTTTTAGACAGAGTAATGGGACCTGAAAAGGGGGGATATGAAGGAAATTCTCAAGGTAAGGAGTAGAGGTAAAAGCACAAGAGATTTTATGTACATTACCCAAGTTGCACGGGGACGTGTACACAACCGAGCAGAATACGTAAGGTTGAAGGTATATGAGCAGACGTGGTAGAAACCAAAAAACAGACTGGGGGGATCAGCGTGAGGAGGTATGTGTCACACGTAAATAGAGAGGTCACTCTTGGGCACATTAGACTGGCCAGAGGGCCCCCCCCCCAACACTTGCAAGATGCCACGGCCGTGGAGCCAGTGGACTGTGTCTGGGTTATTAGGTGATTCCTAAGATGTAAAATGGGGAAGCTCACTGGGCTATTGGCTGTACCTACTTACGTTCAATTCTTTTTTTTTTTTTTTTAAGTTTATTCATTTATTTTGAGAGAGAGAAAGAGGGAGAGAGGTTACCAGGGGGCAGAGCAGAGAGAGAGGGAGAGAGCTAGAGTCCTAAGCAGACCAAGCCCAATGCAGGGCTCGATCCCATGAACTGTGAGATCATGACCTGAGTCAAAATCAAGAGTGGACACTTAACCGACCGAGCTACATAGGCATCCCTATTTTCAACTCAAACATATTCTCTTTCCCATTTTTGTTAGTGTTCTGACTGAGTGCTTTGGTAGAGGTGAGGGCAATGCTTAGAAGGTCTAGAGGTCAAGGGGCAGCCAGGGTTGCTACTAGGCTGGGGAAACCTTAGCCTGCAGTGGAAGTTATCCGGAGGGCAGGCAGTTCAGAACTCCAGATGGGATGCCTGCAGTCCAGCACAAAGACCCAATTGATTTTCACTTCCTTCAGGCAGGGGTGGGCAACTGCGGCATATGGGGTATCGTGAGCCACCTGGGAGTGGATCTCACTGCTCTGCCACTGTCTCACACCATAATGTTGGGTAACTATTTATTTCTCCTCAGCGTCAGTTTCCTCATGGAAAAGTAGGATTAATCCCATCTTCCTTATTGCCCTCAAAAAGAATATCGTATGTGTAAATGCTTCAGCATGCCAATTAGATGATGTAATTTTGAGTGGAAAGATGATGTGTTTCTTTTTGGACCGCTTCCAATCTCTGAGGCTCATTTCTTCCTCGTAGATTAGTTCCCTCTGTCCCGCAGAACACTAGACTGTATCTCAAGTGACTATCAACTACTCTCTATTAAAGTGCCAATTGATCAGTAATTTATGAAGGGTCTCCCACATGGCAGGCGCTGTGCTAGGCATTGAAGATTCAAAGAAGAATTGGACACCATTTCTTGCCCTGATGGAACTCATAGTCTGGGAGGAAAGTAAGAATTATAAGAGAAGGTGAAATCCTGTAAGACAGGTCCCATTGGAGTGCTGCAGAGAGAGATAGGGAGATGGGGAAGAAGAGCCTGAGGCTGGAGGGAAAGGTTTCTCAGAGCACAAGCAGAGATCTGCTCTAGGATGTGAAGGGTGAATAAGTGTCCCCAGGAAGAAGGCTAGGGAAGACAGTGTTCGCAGAGGAATGGCATGAGCAAAGGCATGAGCACATGGAGGGACTTTATATATTTAGGAAATGGAGAGAAGTCCGATGCAGACAAATTCTGAGTGAAGAGTGAAATGGGGTGGAAGACGACATAGGATGGGATGCTGGAGACCAAGTCTATCAAAGGGATTGGGAGCAGGTTGGAAAAGCAATGGAACATCGAACCGTAATAGCTTTCCTGGGGTAAGCCGTATCTGGTCATGAGGACTTATCTTCTTTATATGTTGTTAGAGTAGATTTGCTTAACTTTGCTAAGGACTTCTAGTGCTGATACTCTGTGGTTTACTGTAATGGCATTGTCTAGTTTTGATATCAAGATAACACGGGCTTCATAGGATGCATTGGAAGCATTCTCTGTACGACTTTTCTATTGCTGCTGAACTAATAAGCACAGTTTTATTGGCTTAAAACAAGGAAAATTTGTGAATCTTTCAATTCTGGAGGTCAGAAGTCTACAGTGAATCTTACTGGGCTAAAATCAACATGTTGGCAGGGCTGACTTCCTTCTGGGGGCTCTAGGGAGAGTCAGTTTCCTTGCCTTTTATGCTGCATTCTTTGGCTCACAGCCCCGCCTTCCTTCTTCAAAGCCATCAGTATAGCATCTTTCAATCCCTTATTTCAACTCTCCTGCCTCTCTCTTTCACTTGCAAGGACTCTTGTGATTACATTGGGCCCACGAGGATAATGCAGGTAATCTCTCCATCTCAAGATTCGCAGTTTCGTCACATCTACAAAGTTCCTTTTGCCATGTGAGGTGACACATCTATTGGTTTCAGGGATTAGGACATGGGCATCTGTGGAAACCATTATTCTGCTTACCATACCCTTCTTTAATTTTTTGGAAGAGTTTGTGTAGAATTGGTATTATTTCTTCCTTAAATGTTTGGTAGAATTTTCCAGAGAAGTTTTCGGGGCCTGGAGTTTCTTCGTGGAAAGATTTTTGGTTACAAAATCCATCTTTCATAGCTTTAAGACAGTTCAGGTTATCTACTTCTTTTTGGTAGAGCTTTGGTAGATTACGCGTTTTAAGAAATTTGCAACATGTCATCTAAGTTGCTGAATTTGTTGGCACAAAGTCGTTTATAATACTCCTTGTTATCTTTTTTTCTCAAGCTTTTATTTAAATTCCAGTTAGTGAACATACACTGTAATATTAGTTTCAGGTGTGCGATTTAGTAATTCATCACTTCCACACAATACCCAGTGCTCATCACAAGTGCCCTCCTTAACCCATCACCTGCCCCCCTCCCCTCCAGCAACCCCCACTTTGGTCTCTGTAGTTAATAGTCTGTTTCCTGGTTTGCCTCTATTTTTTTTTAATTCTATAGGATCTGTTGTGATATCTACTCTTTCATTCTGATATTGGTCATTTGGGCCTTCTCTTTTTTTTAATTCATGATCAATGTGTGTAGAGGTTTATAAATTTTATTGACATTCTCAAAGAATTGGCTTTTGGTTTCCTTGATTTTGTCTACCGTTATTCTTTTTAAAATTTTATTGATTTAGACTGTTATAATGATTTCCTTTCTTCTTACATGAGGTTTAATTTAATTGTTTCTAATTTCTTAAGGTTATTGATTTGAGGCCTTTCTTCTTTTCTAACATGTGTTTAATGCTATCCATTTTTCTCTTAGTACTGTTTTCACTGTATCTCATAAACTTTGATATGTTGGGATCTGCCTTATTTCCATTCAAAATACTTTATATTGTCCCTCGTGATTTCTTCTTTGACCCATGGTTTACTTATAGGTGTGTTGTTTAATTTACAAATAGGGAGTTCTAGGTTGATGGGTTTTTCTTTCAGTACTTTAAAGATGTTGCTCTACTTTCTTCTGGTTTGTGTTGTTTCCAAAGACATATTTCTTGTTATTATCTTTGTTCCTCTGAGAGGAACTGAGCCACCCAGGCGCCCCAAAAATCTGTCTGTTCTTAAGATTTTTGTTTTATCATGGGTTTTAAGCAATCTGATTATGATATACCTTGGTATACTTTTTTGATAACGTTTGCTCTTTTGAATTTCTTGGGTCTGTGTCTATAGTTTTCATCAAATATGGAAAAAAGATCTCTTTGCTACTTCCTCAAATATTTTTCTCTACATCCTTTTCCTCTCTTTTAGGGCCACCAATTACATATATGTTAGGCTGCTTGAAGTTATTCATATTTTGTGCACTTTTTCTAATGTTTTTTTCACCATACAGTTTGTTTTGAATATTTCTAGGATTATTGCTATTGCTACTCACTAATCTTATCTTCTACTGTGTCTAATCTGCTCTTCATGCTAATACCTTCCATTGTATTTTTCCATCTTAGATGTTTTTCCCATCTGTAAAAGTTCGATTTGGATCTTTTAAAAATATCTTTCACATCTCTCTTTATGATGCTTATGATTTCCACTATCTTCTTCTTTTTTCTTACATTTTATTTATTTTCGAGAGAGAGAGAGAGAGAGAGAGCACAAGTGGGGGAGGGGCAGAGAGAGGGAGACACAGAATCCGAAGCAGGCTCCAGGCTCCGAGCTGTCCACACAGAGCTTGATGCGGGGCTCGAACCCACAAACCGTGAGATCATTACCTGAGCCGAAGTCAGTTGCTTAACCAACTGAGCCACCCAGGCGCCCCATTTTCCACTATCTTCTTGAGTATATACAGTATATTTACAATGTCTTTCCTTAATGATCCTTTCATCTGTACCATTTGTGGACCCGTTTCTATTGGTTGATTTTTTTTCCTCATGAAAGATCATACATATTTTCTTATTTGCATGTCTAATAACTTTTCATTGGATGCTAATCACTTTGCATTTTATGCTTTTGGGTGCTGAATTTTTGGTACTCCCTTGCAGGCTTTTGTGCGTTGTTTGGGATGCAGTTACGAAAAACCAAACAAAACAATGTGGTCCTTTTGAGGCTTGCTTTGAACTTTGCTGAGCGATACCAGCCAATCTTTTGTTTGGAGGTAACCTGGCAATTCTCTTTTGAATACGCTTTCTGATACCTCAAATATTTCAGGTTTCTCCACTCTAATTGTTGCAAATGACTCCCAGCTCTGTGTGAGCTTTGGGAATCGTTTCTCCTGGTCTTTTCTGGTGGGTCTTTCTTCTGCCTCAGCTAGTTTCCTCACATGTAAGCACTAAATCAGTATTCACCCGAATATTCCAAAGGAACCTTCTGCAGATCTCTGCAGTTTTCTGTCTGTACAGGTCTGTTTTCACTAATGCTTTGCTAGGGTGCACGTGAACTCTAGGTGCCTTGGGTTCCCCAGACTCCCAACTCCACCTCCCAACTCAGGAACACTCTTCGCCTGGGTCTCCTCTCTCTGTTCTGTGTTCTGGAAACTCAGACATGAATCTGGGACACCATAGGGCTTCTTTTGTTTGTTCCTTCTTTCCCAGGGAACCCTGTCCTTTACTGCCTGTTGTCCAATGTCCGAAACCTGTCATTCCATACACTTAATCCAGGTTTTTCTTAGCTGTTTATTTCATCTTATTTGGAAGTGAAAGTAGATATAAAATAACTTAAAATGAGATTGCTTAAAGACTTGGCTTTGAAGAAGACTCAGATCCCAAAGATTGGCACATGGTCATGAAAACCTGGCGCGTGGACACCTGCAGTGTGATAAGGAGCAAGGGACCAATCTCAATATGCCGAAAGTCTGCATAATTGGTTCCACTCTGCCTCAGATCAGAAGTCCACTCTCTCCCCTTTTTTTTAAATTTTTTTTTTGACATTTATTTATTTTTGAGACAGAGACAGAGCATGAACAGGGGAGGGGCAGAGACAGAGGGAGACACAGAATCGATAGCAAGCTCCGGGCTCTGAGCCATCAGCCCAGAGCCCGACGCAGGGCTCAAACTCACGGACCGTGAGATCATGACCTGAGCCGAAGTTGGACGCTTAGCTGACTGAGCCACGCAGGCGCCCCTCTCTACCCTTCTTAAAGCTCTACTGGCGCAAGATACAGAAGCCCCCATTATCGCTGGGGGCTGGCGCATTGACCTTACCCTTAATTCTAGTGAACTCACTTGCCCTAATCAGCTGGAAGTTGCTGAAGGCAGCAGGCAGTGTCGGGCCTGGGCCCCTGGTCACAGTGGATTTGCCTGGCTTTCTTGAAGACCATTCCTGCCTGTGTTTCCAGGGAAACAGGCCATAACCCCATGGGGCCTCCTAACACCACAACACTGAAACTCAAGACTGAGAAGTGAAGCCATCCGCCCAGGGCCTCACTTCTGCCCCTTGGGATCATGACTAACTCTGTGGCAGAGTTGTGATAAATGACTTTCTCTCCTTCCCGTAATTCAGCTCTCCTGGGTGGAGCGGCCCTGCTGGGGTAAGGAATGAGTCGGGCAGCCCCCTGGGCTGCAGGGGAACTGGCAGCTTGGATGGTTGAGTGTCCCTGAGCGTTCCTCTTGGAAAAGACAGATTGAAACAGAGTTATCAGTAGGTTAAACCTCTCCCGTAGGCTTAGAATCCTCATTTCAAAGACTAAATGGCCTAGAAGGTCCTTTTCTTACGTCTCCTTGGAACTCAGTACTTTTTCCTTCTGGTTTCATTTTTTTTTTTTTTTTTTTTTTGAGGCAGTGTCCATAGAAACCAATGTCAAGTAGGTACAGCCAGGGTGGCCCTTCCCAAAAAGGCTCTTACCTCCCGGAATGACGAATGAAGGTCTCTTTCCCAGGACAAACTGCGATTGTTCCCATAAGGATGACAGGTTACCACAGTGATGACAAACGTCAGATGTCATCTCTGTGCACTTTGCATAGAAGGCCCTGTGACTACAGGGCGTGAGCATACGTGTGTCCAGTACGTCTGCTAAAGCAGCTGGGGTGTACAACACGTTCAGGACACACAGTAGGTGCCTAGACGTACTCACCGAATGAGGAAGCACAGAGAGTTCTATCGTTGTTATGGGCTTGGACACAGACACATTTGTGAGCCCGTCCTGGGTTTGTGGCACCAACAACGCGGCACACAAAACGGAAAATGACACCTCACGTGCCACAGGGAGTTTTCCAGTCTGGGGAGGTGGGGGTGGGGGAGAAGAAAAACTATAGTACAAAGTAGAAGTCTACCAAAGCAGTGATTCACAAGCCCCAGGAGGAAGAGATCACTTAATTCCAGCTTCTTCTTCCAACGGTAGCCCTCTGGAGCTAATGTTTGTCTGCTTCCTACTCACATGTTTTAAAATCCCTCTTACGTTTGGGGTATTTTCTGCAACACAAGCCGCCCCTCCCCAAGGGAAGAGCCTGGCCCTGGCTTTCCCAGACTGCCTTGCGGCCGGGCTTCGTTCACAGATGCAAGTTCTGACGATCAGATACCCTGCCCGGAGACTTCAGTTAGGAAAACAGCGGACTGAGGAAGCAGGCGCTGGAAACTGCTTTCTGTTGAGGGAGGCTATGTGGCACGTGGCTCCTGGGGGCAGCAGAGCTCGGGGCTTCCAGCGCCCAAGGTCAAGGGTGTGAACTGTGTGCTGTCACGGCCCCACCCCACCCCCGCCCCGTGAGATCTCCTCAGAAAGCCATCCACAGTGTGGTCCTCGTGTTGACTTCAGTCGTGGGGCCACCAGACCTGCCCTTCCAGCCCTCGTGGAGATTTTTCTGAGCTGCTCAGTATCTTTTAATAAGTTCTTTTCCTACTTACGGCAGCCGAAGGGGGGGTTCTGTTGTGTGTCCCTGGAACCCTGGCTGAAAAACCTAGAGCCAGCATTTCCTGCTCACGAGAATGCAAACAGGACTCACCTGTTCTGTCGCTCAGGGACTACGGTCCTAACAGTAGCTGGGGCAGAGTGAGCGAGCAGGTCCTAAACTACCCTTGAAGGAGTGAGCACAAATCTCACCTCTGGAAGCTTCCTTGCAATGTCTGCACCCCAAAGATACTGTTAAAAACGAAATTCAGCTGAGTAAATTAGAAGATCTAATTGGCTTTATTAAGCAATTCATGAATTGGGCAGCGTCCCATCCAGCAAGTAGAAAGATGCTCTGAGCAGGTGTACAAAATAGAAGGTCTTTACAGGCAGGAGGGTGGGGCAGGAAGTTATCAGCTAAAGAGAGGGGGGGGGGGAGAGAGAGAGAGAGGAGAAGGATTGTTTCAGGCGCTGACATCTTCTTTTTGGAGGTAAGGAAACATCAGAATTTCTTTTTTCTTTCTTCTTCTTTTCTTTTCTTTCTTTTTTTTTTTTTTTTGGTTATGGATAAAAATACAATTAAAAATATTTTTTTTAATTGAAGTTTGGTTGACACACAGCAGCAAGATTTTTTATTTTATTTTTTCATGCAGGTTACCTCACTAGGGCTAATCAGAAATTTTCTGATTAACTTTTAAAAGGTCACATCCCTGGGGAGGTCAAAACTGTAATTAAGTCTTGGTTTGCTTCTGTTGGGGCAAATGACGCCATTCTGGGCTGGTTTCTTTCTTTCTTTCTTTCTTTCTTTCTTTCTTTCTTTCTTTCTTTCTTTCTTTTTAAAAATTATTTAATTAATTTATTTATTTTGAATATTTTTTAATGTTATTTAAACATTAAAATATTGAGAGAGAGAGAGAGACACAGAGTGCAAGCAGGGGAGGGGCAGAGAGAGGGAGACACAGAATCCAAAGCAGGCTCCAGCCACCAAGGCGTCACCACAGAGTCCAACGCGGGGCTGGAACCCATGAACCGTGAGATCATGACCTGAGCTGAAGTCGGATGCTCAGCCGACTGAGCCACCCAGGCGCCTCTCTTTTTTTTTTAAAAAAAAACAAACAATACTGGGAACAAAGCCCTTCTGCCCGCATCACCCACTTTGGGTTAGTATAGCTGGATGTACAAGCTGGAGATGTGTGGTTGTCCCAGACCCTTCCTCTGTCTCATCTCCCAGTGACAAACTTTTAGAATCTGACCTTGCTGTTATTGCTTAAATCACCGTGCCTCTCTCCGTCTCCACCGCTGCTTTCCCAGCTTGGATCTTCATCCACTATTATTGTCTCCCCGTTCAGTTCCCTGCCTCCAGCCCCTTCACCTTTCAGACCACATTTAATCAAGTCAATCCTCCTCTCTAGGGTAAAACCCCTCAATGGCTCCCTATGACTGGTCGACTAATGCCCAAGCTCTCTTGTGATTTTGCCCCCAGAAAACTGGTTTTAAACTCACTTTCTGCTACTCTCTCGTCACCTCCTATGTCTAGCCACCCACCAGTCTCCAAACACCAGGTGCTCATAACTGCATCTTCCATGCACTACTCTCTCTTCTTGAAATGTCCTTTGTCACATTATGCATTTGTCATACTCCTACTCATCCTTCAAGATTTAGTGAGAATGCCACCAACTTTGGGAAATGGTTTTTGCCATTTCCAGCAAAGCGTAGTGCTTCTTTTTTTGCGCTCCCCAATTGCCTTCTCCAGCCTTCTGATACAGCACTTACCACATTGCTGTGGTTATTGACTTACATGTGTATCCTCCCACTAAATGGTGAGGAGTGACGGGTAGGGCTGACTCCTCTGTTCATCTCTGCATCTTCAGGGCCAAGGACAGTGCCTGGCACTTAGTAGCTACTCAGTTGAGCTTGTGAACTAACTAACTAACTAACTAAAATAAAGCTATTGCAGGAAAGAACATTGAAAATTATCTAAAACATTGGCAACCTGTATTCTCAAATAGAGGTTGTTATTCGAGTCGTAAGATTCTAGTGACTCCGGCCACCACCATTGCCTCTCCAGCGGGCTATATGCATCTCCCAAGGGGAATCCTTCTGCACAGGCAGCCTAAAGACAGACCGAGGAAAGTAAGTGAAGCACCTGCTAATTTACAAGTACCTAGGTATTCAGAATAGTAATTAACACAAAGCTCACTAATAGTTAGGCAGTAATTAATAGCTAAATGTTGGCATTTAGCAAAATGATGTTTTTCCCTTTTTCTACCCAAGCAGTGATTTTAAGTTGAGGATGCTGAAAATGGCTTGAAATGGGAGGAAATCATTCCAGACACCACGTGTATTTAAAAGGCAGTGCAACTTGTGGGCGTCCTTCAGTGCCATCAACCACAATGGCAAGTGCGAGCATTTACCGAGCCCCCGCCAGCCAAGGCAGAGGTGTAGGGCTGAAGGCAGGCCCGCTTTCTCAAAAACCTCTCCTATGAGAACAAATTACACTTGCAAAGCAAAAGAATTTAGAGGGAGGTAAGGTTATCATTCACAACCCAGAAAGACCCTTTGTTACACAAAAGGGTCTCCCACAGGGCTCCTTTTAATAGGGAACTCCTGGAAACACTTAAAACATCATTGAGTTTATAAAGAATCAATTAAGAACAAATTCTTTCCTAAACCATTCTGTTACACAATGGGGGTGGGTGTAGCTGCCTTTAGAATTGCTGCCCCAACCTTTGCCTTGCCGTCAGCCTTTGTCAGCAACCAAGAGGCAGCAACATTGTGTAAAGGAAAATGCACAGATGGGTTCAGGCCACCTGGGCTTGAGCCTGGCTTCTGACCATGCTAACTCAGCCTCAGTGTTCTCATTTGCAACCGGGGCCAACACTCTTGGGGTCAAGGAGTGGAAGAGAAAATGAGTGGAAATGGCCCATGATATAGGGAGTTGCTGTGAGAAGTAAGGGAGATGACTCATTTTCAGAAATACCAAATAAAAGCTGTGCTGTCTGGTTAACAGTAAGTTTACAACCTATTGGAAATATGTACAACCCTTCACCCCCACAGAGGTATCCCAAACCCTTAGACACTTCACTTCCTGGTTCTTCTCCACCCCCCCTCCCCCCCCCCTCCGTTTTCCGGGCTTGTTTCCCCAAGCTTTGCAATGAGCATGGCCAAAGAACAAAGGGAGGAGGGACTGAAAGTCTCTGGGTCACCTCAGGGAATGTGCATTTATTCCAATCAGACTACTTTTTGCCTTATGTGGGCATAGGGGACTTCCACGTCAGGCTGCAACCCCTGTAGTGCTCAGCCAATGAGGAACCAGGGGAGGGACTTGCACGCTAGGAGATAAACTGTCTGCTGTAACTGCCCCGAGTGTGCCTGTTTATCAGACACCAGCTCTTGCAAGAAGATTGATTAAAGCCTCGCTTCACTGTTCCCTCCTTTGATTGGGTCGGTGGGCTTATTTCTAACATTGCTCACTCCAGTATTGTTTTGCTAGGGCTACAGTAACACAAAGTACCACAGCCTGAGGGTCTTAAACAACACAGATGTATCATCTTAGTTCTGGAGACCAGAAGTCTGAGATCAAGGTGTTGGTGGAGTTGGTTCCCTCTGAAGGCTGTTCCATGCCTTGCTCCTAGTTTCCAGTGGCTGGATGGCAATCTTTAGGGTTCCTTAGCTTCCGCTGATTCACCACGACGTCTGCTTTGTCATCACAAGTCCGTTCTTTCTCTGAGCAGACCCCATCTCAACTAATTACATCTGCAATGACGCGATTTGCAAATAGGTCACATTCTGTGGTCCTGGAGAGTTAGAATTTTAACATATGAATTTTGAGGGGACACAATGCAACCCATAACTCAATAACAAGTTATTGTTCCGGCCTTAAGTCACTGAGATGACAGACAAGCTGTGTTTTTTCTTGTTAGATATTTTGCCTCTCTTGGCTAGGATGTTGCCAAGTAAAAGACATTTTTATAGAAACAACAGCAAGGCACAAGGAGAAGATTTTGAACATAGAAATCAAGACAAAAGGAAACGTTTGCAGAGAGCAGACTGGGCGGCTGTCTTTCTCCTTCTAGACTCTTTCAGCCCTTCCTTCTCAGGAAAGGGAGTGCACTCATCAGGGATTTGGTCACATTCTCCTTGCCACTGACGAGTACGAGGGAGGTCTGGCACTCTATTCTTATCATGACTCACTTTTTACAGGAAGAAGATTTCTCACACCCAGCGGAACCATCCTTCTGTCAGATGGAGACGACTCTCTGCCTCCAGAGTTCTGCCAAACCAGCCACAGGAACAATGAATCGGTCATTTCCTCCCAAGCTTGGTTTCCAATAAACTCCAAAAAAAGCCAACCGATGCTGTTGCCCCACAGATTGTATTGCTATTGGATTGCTGGGGGTTTGGAGGTCAGAGCTGGAAAGTCAACAGCACACCTTTTTTTGTGTGCTCAGGTCTCCAAACAGTGATCTTTGGATATTGGGGTAGATTGATTGTGGTGATGACCACATTTGCTCCCACTTCCTGTATCCAAGCATTTGGTAGTGCCCTCCCACCCCACTGTTGGCATAGCCACGTGTCTTAATTTGGCTAAAGGGAGCACTTTGAAAAGTGCCTGCGCACTGAAGTTTCTCCTCTTGCTGCTCTTTTAACCTCTGCTGCTGCCACCAAACCATCAAGCTCAGGTTAGCCTGCTGGAGGAAGAGACATCGTGCGGAGCAGAGGTAAGCCATTGCAGCCAAGCCATCATGGATTAGCCGGCTCCCAGGCGGCTCTACAGCTGAGCACAGCTGTATGAATGCCCAGCTGATATTAGCAGAGTCTGGTCCAGGCTGGAAGAACCACTCAGTTGTGGGAGGCCCAAACTGCAGACTCTCCAAACCGTGAGCTAAAATAATGTTTTTCTTTGCTTTTTTCTTTTCATTGTTGTTGTAAGCCACTTGGTTTTGAAGTGGTTTGTTTTGTAGCAAAAGCTCCACAGCTATTTTTCCTGGAGTCTAGTACTACTGACGACATCGTGTGTGATGGGGTTTTAAGGACAGCTTCCTATCCAGCCAGGTGTAATTTGGGCAATCTGGAGTAGGAGGTAGGATCTGTTATCAGTCATGCTTCTGTGCCCTTTGGGGCACTCCAAGTCAAACTGGCCTTGATTCAAATCACGGCACTGTGTCTGTGTGGAGTAACAGCTATAATAACATCACAATCTCGGTTGCTTCACATCATAAAGGTACATTTCTCCCCCATGCTGCCGCTCATTTATATATTTATATATCAGGTGTCTCATACATCTGTGAGAATCTGCAGAGCTGATTGGGGCTGGCCAGTCAAAGATGGCTCAGCTGGGATGGCTTGTCTCTCCTCCATGTGGCATCTCGTCCCCTGGCAGGCTAGCTTGTGCTTGATCACACTGGCGTATATCCACGTAGAATAGGACCTGGGCTCCTTCCATCTAGCACCTCCTCTGAGCCCTCCACTGGATCCTTGGTATCCAGCCAGGAGACAAGTGAAGAGAAGGAGCATGGGGTAGGTAGTAGGACTTGTTTTAAGGGCCAGGGCTGGAAATGGCACAAACTGTTTCCCCCCTTATTCCCTTGGCTGGAACTAGTCACATGGCCCCACCTAGCTGCAAGGGGGCTGGGATCGTGATGCAGCAGTGTGCCAAAGAAAGAGAAAAGACAGGTATTGGTGAGTTCCCCAAGTCTGTCTCATGTAGCAACTCAGGTACATGTAGGTATTTGGGCAAGTTGTTTGACTTCTCTGATAGTCAGAGAGTCCCATGTGGGCTGTGCAACCTATGGAGAAGGTCTGTGCTCCAATATGTGTCTCTTCATTCTGTCTGTGGCCATTCATACTGGGGACTTGAGGAGGTTTAGTGCTACCTCCCTAGGTTATTGTTTTTCAGAATCAGGCTCTGTTTGGCATGCCAATGACAGAGCAGTGAGAATGGTCCGCCCTTGGTGTAGGTAATAAGTTGATGCATCTTCCGTGGGGAATTAAAAAAAAAATTTTTTTTTAGTGCTTATTTATTTTCAAGAGAGAGAAACAGAGCACAAGTGGGGGAGGGGCATAGAGAGAAGGAGACACAGAATCCGAATCAGGCTCCAGGCCCTGACCTGTCAACATAGAGCCCAGCATGGGCTTGAATCCACAAACCGCGAGATCATGACCGGAGCTGACATTGGACGGGTAACCGACTGAGCCACTCAGGCGCCCCTGTGGAGAATTTTTTTAATTATAAAAAAGAATGGAAGTGGGCCTGCTTTTTATTATCATCATATGCCAGCAATAATAATAACATTCTCCTTCCTAAACAACAATTGTTATCTGAGTGCTAAACAATCATGGCATTGCCATTAAGACTTAATGATCTCCACATCTACAATGGAGTCCTAATACACAAGGTCCCAACCACACATTGTGGTTTTGAGCCTACATTATAGAGGCATCTGGATTTCAGATCCATTTAAGCACATTGTCAAATGATCTCTCCAGCCACTGTGTTTCACTGTCTAAAACTTTTAAACACACATAAAAAGCTACAAGTGATCACATGGGGTGACAGAACAGAAGTAACTCCAGTTCTGTTTCGTCATCTTCACAAACATTGTTTATTTTTACTTTATGGCTTTAATGTAGGAATATCTAGTGCCACAGACATTGGAGGTACAAGCTGCTTCCCATGGGAGCTTGAACTATGCTGAACAACTACGAGCTTACTAGGAGTTCACCAAGTTCATTTCCATGCAGGATACTGTATCTATTTAAAGGGTAAATGTCTTAGCCAGCTTGGGCTGCTATATTAAAGTATCGGAGACTGGGAGGCTTGAACAATAGACATTTATTTCTCACGGTTCTGGAGGCTACAAACCCAAGGTGAAGGTGATGACCATTTGGCTCTTGGTAAAGGCTCTTTTCCTGGCTTGCTGATGGCTACCTTCTTGCTACCTTATCACATGGCGGAGAATGGAACCTCTGATGTATCTTCCTTTTCATATAAGATTACTGCACCCATCATGGGGGCTCTACCTTCATGCCCTCACCTAATCATCTCCCAAAAGCCCCACAACCTAATGCCATCACATAGGGGTTAGGGCTTCCACAAATGATTTTGAGGTGTGACACAGCATTCAGTCCCTAACAATAAGTAATGAAGTTGTACTACTTTGAAAATAATTTTGGGGCACCTGGGTGGCTCAGTCGGTTAAGGGTCCGACTTCAGCTTGGGTCATGATCTCATGGTTCGTGAGTTTGAGCTTCACATCGGGCTCTGTGCTGACAGCTCAGAGCCTGGAGCCTGCTTCAGATTCTGTGTCTCCGTCTCTTTCTCTCCCCCTTGCATGCTCATGCTCTGCCTCTCTCTGTTTCTCAAAAATAAATAAATGTTAAAAAAAATTTTTTTAAATAATTTGGGGGGAAGTTGGAAAATTATTTGCCTTGGGTTCAAATTCACTAGCTTAGTCAATGGCCCCTCCACAGAGCATTGGTCTTTGGTAGGCCTTCCTTGCTAGCACTCTACTCTTCAATGGGGTTCCTGTGTCCACCTTGATGTGTTAGGATCTTCTTAGGAAGCAGTAACTGGAAAAGACTTGAGAATTCCAGGTCTCAGATCCAGACATTAATTGTGGCCTGGGCCACACTGTTCACTGGCTGGTGGGGGCAAAGCCATGCTAATTCCAAGTGGGCCAAACACGGAACCTCCTGAATCCTCCTCTTTCTCACCCATTGTCTTTTTTTTTTCCCTTTTAACAATCAACTGCCTCTAAAACAGCTGTGTTCAGTTGTTCTCTTGTCCAAATGAGTCCAAATCGGGATGGATCTGTTCTTCCCATACATGAACGGTGCTTATTCCAATTGTCCTACATTCTTCCTTCTTTTTTTCTTTTTTCTTTTCTATCATTAATTATTATTTTTATTATTATTAATGGCATCATTATTCTCCCAATCTCAGTAATCTTTGGCATGCTGTCTTTTATTTTCCATAGTTCACTAAGTCCTGTAATCAAATTCTCTCCTTTCCCATCTACCCTGGTTTGGACGCAGGTCAGCTTGAATCTGAGCCCATGCCTCATGGCTCCACCCACACACCCTGAAACCTGTCTGCACTCCACTGCCAAATGAAACTTCCCAAACATTACTTCATCATGTCACTGGTCCCCCTAGAATCCGCGATGGTTTCCTGTTGCGAGTGCATCAAAACCATCTCCCCTCAGACCTGAGGATGCTCGAGCCAGTGTCAAACACACTAAACAAATTTTTTTAACGTTTATTTTGAGACAGAGAGAGACAGAGCATGAACGGGGGAGGGTCAGAGAGAGGGAGACAGAGAATCCGAAACAGGCTCCAGGCTTTGAGCTGTCAGCACAGAGCCCGACTCGGGGCTTGAACTCACGAACTGTGAAATCATGACCTGAGCCGAAGCCGGCCGCTTAACCGACTGAGCCACCCAGGCGCCCCACACTAAAATTTTTTTAATTAAACGTTTCACTTTCCAACTAAGTATTTTTTCCTAAATCTTAATCGAAGCTTGATTTAGGGTGAGAGAGCAGGTAAGCGAGACAAAGGAGACACCATTTTGCTCCATGCACAAGAAGGATGTGTTGACAGATGTCAGGGCTCAACAAATATTTCTTACATAGAGAAAAGAAACTTATGGATAGCACATGAAAATATAACTTCCTCAGAGAGTATACTTTGCCCATATTCATCCACTGATGTTGTTTTAGTTGTCTATAGCTACGCTAATAAACTACTCTAAAGCATAGTGGCTTAAAACAATCGTTTTATTACCTTTCAAATTTCTATAGGTTGCTCTTTTGCTGGTCTCTCTTGGGCTCTCTCTTGCAGCTGTACTTAGATGGAGACTTGGCTGGGATGCTGGCACAGCTGGGCCTCTTCCCTCCTTAAGTGGTCTTACCTCTCCCTTTCCACTTGACCTCTTCATGTCACCTCCCCATGTGGTCTTTCCAGGAGAACCAGACTTCTTATGTGGAAGTTCAAGGTTTCAACAAATGAAATAGTAGAAGCTGCTAGACCTGTGAAACTAAGGTCCTACCTGGTACAGTGTCAGCTCTGTCATATTCTGTTAAATCGAGTCTCAGGGAAGCCCACCTTCAGTGAGGGAGGGGTCTACACAACGGTGTGATGCAGGGAGGTGGGGATCATTGGGAAATCATCTCTGGAGACTAGCTACCATACTCTGGCTTGTAATGATTCAGGTCCTTTCTAGATAAAAAATACACTTGCCCCTACAAATCCCAGTTCAACATGGCATCAGTTTAAGGCCCAAGATGTTGCCCACTAAATCAGGTGCCAGTATGGATGGGACTGCCCCCAGGGAGTCCCTATCACTTCTTCTGGTACAGAGAATAGCAAAAGATAGGTTATCTGTCCCCCAACCCCCACCCATCATATAATAATGAAAGATATAGAAAAACTACAATTGATTCCCCTTTTCAAAAAGAAAAAGAAAGGGAGGAGACACAAGCAGTCCCTGATTTACAGCAATCCTGAAAAATCCAGCCTGGCACCTGTCCCAATTTCTCTGACTCGAGGCAGGGAATGTTCCTTGATTAAGGCACAGTTTTGCTTTTTAGGAATGGTTCTCCCCAGCTCCTGGTTTCATCCTTGGGGCTCTGGTTCTGAGTCATTCTTCCTTTTTCATAAGGATGGCCCGTGATTGTAGCTATGTGGCTCTAAGCCTTCTTCCTGCCTCCTTGGAAGTTGCAGACCCAGAGCGAGGGCAAGCTGGGGTGACTAGTCTGCAAAAACTGCCCCACTGAGCCACACCTCCTGTTGGTATCCTTCTGTGGTTCCTTCACTGCTGACTCTGGGCTTTAACCAATGACCCACTTTAACCACTGGACTATGGCAGAAGGGACGCTGTGCCACCTCTGGACCCAAGTCTTAAGGAGCCTTGTAGCTTCTGATTTTGTACTTTTGGAATCCCTGAGCTACTGACTGCCCTGCTTCAAAGACCACACGGAGAGTCCACATGGAGAGGGAGAGGCTTGAGACTACCCCAAGAGGGAGAGGAGCCTCCAGATAACCCCATGCCAAGTTGCCACCTGACTGCAAGCACACGAGAGAACCCAAGTGAGACCACAAGAACTTCCCAGCTAGCCTGGTCAACCTAGGGAGATGTAAGAGATGAGAAAGTTGTTTGAAGCCATTAAATCAGGGAGGTTTGTTATGTAGCAACAGATAAACAAAACACACATGTTTACTCGCTGAAAGCTATTTCACCACCTTCTGTGCCTGATACTGTGTTGGGAACAGTGGATGCAAAATTAAGTAAAACACCGATTCTGAGCTCTATCTTATTTGTCAATGGAAAATCTTCAGAAACAAATATTTTAATTTTACACTTTAAAGGTAAAAGGTTTCTGCTTAATTAAAATAGACTTGCAGTGAATCCTTTTGTTAAAGAGGAATAATGATTCTGAGATTTCTCAGATTTTTCATTTTCTTCATGCCAGAGTTTTTACCTAGCAAAGCACACCTGAACTTTTTAAAAATTTCTTTTAATATTTATTTTTGAGAGAGCGAGAGAGAGCGAGAGAGAACATGCGCACAAGTGGGGGAGGGGCAGAGAGAGAAGGAGACACAGAATCTGAAGCAGGCTCCAGGCTCTGAGCTGTCAGCACAGAGCCCGACGCGGGGCTTGAACTCACAAATCGTGAGATCATGACCTGAGCGGAAGTCGGACTCTTACCCAACTGAGCCACCCAGGTACCCACACCAGAACTTTTAATAATACAATTGAATTCAGCAAATATTTTCTGAGCACTTACTATGTGCTTCCTCTGTATATTTTTAAAAAACTGTGCTTCAATTCAGGTGCTGTTTTCTACCTGGCATCTATTGGATTGCATGTGGCTTATCGTCGTGAGTTACTTGGGGGTCCTGCTTTTGTCTGTTAACATGTATTCTTGTTACTCTTATGCATCCCCTGGCTTTTTTCCTATTGCTTCAGCAGGAATCACGTTCAGTTGTTCAGTTTCTAAATGACCTAATTAGCAGTACTTTTCCATTCTTTCTTTAGAATTCTCAGTCTCCAGTTGGACTCCCTCCCGATTACTCGCTTTTCCTTTCTGAGTTTTACTCAACATCCTGCTAATGAGTTCACGTTTCACTCCTGTCCCTCCATGGATTGCTGCCCGGGCATGTGGAGGCCTCCTTGCCTTAATTATTGGGGAAGAAAAAAAAAAATCTCTTCTCGGTCTTTCCTTGCTAGACTGTGTTTGCTCTGAGTTTCCAGCTTCTTACCTCTTATGTGTCTGTTTTTCACAGAAACAGAGACCGTAAAGGAGAGAGGAGCCCTGGAGATCATATAATTTTACAAATGAGCAAACTTTGGTCAGAGAGCCAAGTGACTTGTTCAAAGAACCACAACCAGTTCGTGGCAGAGCCAGGGGGAGAGCCCATATGTCCAAACTAAGAAATCTGGGCTTCACTCATGCAGTGAAGGCCCTATCAAACCACATGAAATGGGTGCAAGCAGACTAATTGATGATTGATCGATCAGGTCTATTTATAATTAATTAATGGGTTTTAGTTACATCTCTATTCTTAGTTCTGGACTAAAACTGGGAGAAAATAAGAAAGAGAAAAAGCACAGTGGATTCACAAGCTGTAAAATGTACAGCAGTAATTTGTAATATATTTTTTTAGGGGTTAGGATTTTGATGAATGCTCTGAAGCCCCTCGCTAATTTATTCAGTAAATACGCATTGAGTGTCTCCTATGTGAACACGTGTATGCATGCAAGTACACATGTACACATCTCACCACATCTTTCAAGGGGATGCTGCGCAAAATAGTGCATGATATCCACACCCATAGCGATGTATCACAGATTTGTTCCTTTTTTTGGAAACATGGACACATCGATCCCATATAGATACTTTATCTCCCTAATCACTCTCATGTCCCCAGTACCTAGAACCATCTGATTCTTGCATTTCATAGTGGGGGACCTCAAACTCAAATGCCACTGTGTGGGTCAAATAAAACCCGTTTACCAAATTCCTGGGCAGAACCTTGGCCCCACCACCCTGGTGTGCCATCAGCAGAGATGGCAGCATCCAAGCTCCCTGGCCACAAGACGCTCTCATTTCCTGATAATTCTGTAAATGAGTGCTCAGGGGCACTAGCTGTTGCTCACTGACCTCTGTGGAGTGGTTAAACACCCCATCCAGTGATTTGCCCAGCCAGTCTCCACTGGATGTCACTGAGAAAAATTAAAGTCCCTTACTAAAGGAAATGAATGGGGAAACATTCCTTATTCCCTTCTGCATTTGCAGAGATCCAAATGTGGGACTGTCTTGCTTTTATTAGCTCAAAATGTATTGGTGAGTCTACAAATGAAAATGTAGCATTGGCCGTGCCACCCAATGAATGTGTTAGATGCCTGTTTCTATATGGGTCATGCTAACACAAATCTGCATGTGGCATCTCAGATCTCAATGGTAAGTGTCTGGCACTAGCTCAAACTGTTCAGGTCAAGGTCCTCGACAATCTCCTCAACTTCAAATCTAATTGCCCGCTCTCATTTCTTGTTGTATTTCATTTGCTCATTTGTCAACTATTTGTAGAGTTCTTTCAAGGTATCAGATATGTTTTAAGCACTGGAGATATTACATAGACATGGTCTGTTCTTTCAGGGAGCTTACTTTCTGTGAAAGTGAGGGAGACAACAGTCAAGTAAACACAGGAATAAGTAGCATAGTTTCACATAGAAAGTAAGATGAGGACATAGGATAAGAATGAGTGAAGAAAGGCTTGACTGCAGAGTCATTTGAGTTGAGACCTGAATGGTGAGGAGCAGAGGGCAATGCAAATATGTAGGGGCAAAGGGTTCCACTCAGGGGAAACATCTGGTGCAAAAGCCCAGAAAAAAAAAAAAATGGATTCGAAGCTTCAAGAATCAGAAAGAAAATCTGTGACTGGAATATCTAGCTTGAGTTCTTTCCAGCATTTGGCCTCGTTTACAGTCTTGCCTCCATCTATTTATCTGCCATGTTGCTGGTTCTCTCCAAGGTCCTGAAGAATAAGTCTGCCCCTTTTGGAGAGTTCATCTCCTTCTACAGTCTCATTTATTACCTCAATGTTGTACTCACCTGAGTACACTTCCTAACCTATGAATTCAGGTAATTATAAATTTTTATTTGTTCTATTTTTGAGAGAGAGAGAGAGAGAGAGAGAGAGAGAGAGAGCACAAACGGGGAGAGACAGAGAGAGAGAGAGGGAGACAAAAATCTCAAGCAGGCTCTGCACTGCCAGCGTAGAGCCCAATGTGGGGCTCGGTCTCACAAACCCCTGGCATCATGACCTGAGCTGAGATCAGGAGTTGGAAGCTCAACAGACTGAGCCACCCAGGAACCTCTGAATTCAGGTAATTTTAAATGCATAGAGATGGCCAGAAGACTTACAGCATTTATGGCTTTCTTCTTTCTGGAACACAGAAACACTGCAGTAGTTCAGAAAGACAATGTCCTGAACTAAAGTGGTGGCTGAAGCGAAATCACTGGTACCTGAGAGCCTGTTAAGATGTATGTGTGTGGATGTGGATGTGTGTCATGGCAGTGAGGGGACTATGGAGTAAGAATGATTCCAAAGTGTTAGACTGGAGTCCCTGGGTAGATGGTGTTGCCATTCACTGAGATTCAGAAGAGAAGTAGATTCTGTTTTGGTGCAGATCAGGGTGAGTGGGTGGGTACAGGTAATGGAAGGTAAGACAGAGTTGAAAGAGGTTTAAAAAGGAGTTCCGGAATCTGAAACTGGGACTCCAGCAGAAGAAGATCTCTTTCTGATATCTCAGATTGGAACTCCAAATAAATCTTGCCAAGTAAACATAATAAAAATGGGAATATGGTTCTATGCTGCTGTTGGACACTATTATAATTCTACATTGGGGTTCAAGAATTTTATACGTGGTGTAGAAACTTACCCACCAAGAATAGAATTGCTTTCATTAATGTCACAATGCTACAAGCCAAGCAAGTTAAAAGTTGAAAAAATTCCCTTGGAATTTCAGACCAGAGTTGTTTGCATCATTTTGATTTTCCTTCTGCCCAGCGAAGTAGATTTTAGAAGGACAGTCACTGGTTTTTGAGAATTGGAGCATGGGTGGCAGACATGGTCATCATTACGCATTAGCTAACGTTCATCAATCATCATAAAAATTTATGGGGCACTGACTATACGTTAGACATTGTGCTGGGTGCTGGGGTTGCAAGGATGAATAAGATATGGCCCTTGCTCCAAATTATCAACAAATCACACCTGGGCTGATTTTCTTCTTCACACTAGTGATTCCCTTCCAAACTGGCGAATACCGCCTTTTAAAATGGTCTGTTATGTGTCAAGACCATGTGGGACCAACTTGTGTTTACTCTTTTAATCCTAAAGTTAATTGCAAATCGCCATCTCACCAAAGAGTTCTGGGATGCCAAGAGATTCACTGTAGGTCACTTGGAAGGGGGAAGAAGTTTAGAGGGGGTCAAGACATGCTACAGTTATTTTTTTAAGAGTTTGTATTACTAGGAAATAGTTTCCTGGTTATTACCTATGAATCCTCTCACCTAGTTCTCTGATAAAGCAGCTTGCGGGCCTATGTTCTGGCATTTTGATGGAATGGGTTTATTTTCTCTACCTTGGACACCAGGTGTTACTTGCTAAAAACAGCAGAGGACTGAATCTCTTCCCTTACGGATCCTGGCAACTCTGCAGCAAATTTGGGCACCGAGCCTGCCCAGGCTCTGTTACATTTTGTGTCACACACCTCCTAATGGAAGTGTGTGTGTGTGTGTGTGTGTGTGTGTGTGTGTGTGTGTGTGTTTGGTTGGAGTGGGGGGATGGGGAGAAAAAGAGAGAGAGTGTGTTTTAGTGTTCCTACTTTCTTTTTTTTTAATGTTTGTTTATTTTTGACAGAGAGACAGAGCATGAGTGGGGGAGGGGCAGAGAGAGAGAGGGAGACACATAATCTGAAGCAGGCTCCAGGCTTTGAGCTGTCAGCACAGAGCCCGACACGGGGCTCAAACTCACAGACTGCGAGATCACGACCTGAGCCAAAGTTGGATGCTTAACTGACTGAGCCACCCAGGTGCCCCCAGTGTTCCTACTTTCAAATGCAGATGGTGCACTCTGCCTTAGTTGTCTCACAACCAGTTATTCTGAACGTAAAATCAGGTAAAATAGGACAATAAATATGACGGTACCTAGAAAAAAATGAGCTGTGACATGTTAAAACATTATTTGCTAATTTGTGGTATAAATGAGTATTACTCTACATTCCCATGGGAGATAGTATAGTCTAGTGGTTAAGGACATGGACTCTTTGATTTGACCTTTGCTAGCTATGTGATCTTAGGCAAGTTATTTAATATCTTTGAGTAACTAAGACAATGAGTAACTAAGTAATATCTTGAGTAACTAAGAAATTGAGACCTCAATTTCTTTATTCATAAAATAAGGATAGTAACTTTATCTGCTTCATATGGTTACTATGAGGATTGACTAACTTGTTATGGGTAAAGTGCTTACCCTAGTGTCTGACAGATGCAAAGTGTTTACTTAATCAAGTATGTGCTTTCTTTGTCCCTGCCATGCCCAAGGGGATCCAACACCTCTTTCCAAATGTATTTTTACAGAAACAACCACTTATATCCTCCCATGCCCTACTGAAAAGCCAAAACATTTGCAAAATGGAGAGACATCATGCACCCAACAGAACAAACTGTTAAAGGACCTGGATTTAAATCCTAATACTTTGGCCAGTTGGCCAAGGTGACCTTGGACACACTTTCTTATGGCAGTATTGGCATTTCTATAACATGCAGCTGAAGAAGATGAGGCCCCATCTCATTCCCCCAACAGAATAGAAATGCTCAAGTCTCTCCCACCGTTAAAACCAACCAACTAATCAATATCAAGCAAACATTTCATGAAAATATTTTCTCTTTGTGGTCATAGTCGAGCTCCTCTAAAGCTTGTCTGCATTAATTTCTCCCACATTTTCACCTACATTCACTTCTTAACAAGGCTTGGCAATTTATCCTTGGCCTCTATCACTCTATTACACCCTCTCCTTGTTGACAAAAGCCAGTGGCCATCTTTCAATCTTGATCTTCCTTAACTTTTGGCCACAAAGAGAAGAAGGCGAATGACCTTCCCATGTGGGAAATACATTTTCAAGTTTGAGTCCAGGCATAGCAATTCTTGTTGCTGGAATCAAAATTGCCATTTAAAGGGACTTTGTTCTGCTGAAAACAACCCATATTCAGATACAAAATGTGAATTATTCAAGTAATCAAGGAAACTAGGTCTACTAAAATATCTTACGGTGACATCAGACACCAAAAGTGAAATCTGATGACAGGAAAATGATTAGAGCATAAAGCAATCTGTTGCTTTGTTCTGATGTGCAATGATGATGGTGAAGTAGGCACCTGCTGCCATTTGCATCTGATGGGTCCTAATACATTTCAGTCCATTGTCTAATCATTCTACCCCTGTCCAATCAAGACATATTTGTACATGTCACATTCCACCATGACCTTCGTCTTTGCCAAGGAGCTGCTACAAAGATAGAGGCAAAGTGTGAAATGTAGTCATTTGCATGCCAACAGACATTTTCAAGGTTTAATTTCACACACACGGGCAGGTGGATGCAGGCAATATTTTTGGTCAGGGGAACCTTTGGCAAACCCCCTGAAATCCACCATTCCTCCAGAGTTGACTGCATTTTAATGGGAGGTTTGGTGAAGCTGCTACTCTGAGCTGAGTCAGATCATCACGGAGAAAGTTTATCATTCTCCAAGGCTGTCAAGATGATTAAAGAGAGCTGTTGTGCAATAGGTCCCAAACGGCAGCATCAATGGAGTGGAATAAACACTGGACTGGGAATCAGGGGAACTGGTCTGGTCTGGTTCTGTGACTCTGGGCAAGCCTCTTTCATTCTCTCAGGCTGGGCATTGTTACCAGTAAGAGGAGGTTGGCCCAGTTTCTAAGGTCATGTCCAGTTCTATGATTCTGAAGTTATTTTTTAATCTCTTCTCTCTTGACTCTGTAGGTTTCTTCCTTATTTCCTTGACCTGTTTTTACCTTGCCTGATTTTACCACTACTTTTCCAAAGTGATTACTTCTTATCTCTCTGCCTCTTCACTTACTTTCTGGCTAGCTCCCTCAGAGATAACCCCAGGAAATATGTATCTCATAAGCAAATCATCTTCTCCTTCGGAGATAGTATATCTCCATGCTATTTCACAGCAGAACAATTACATGGTAAATTCAGGATGTGTTCAGAATATTCACTCTTACAAAGCCAGACTCTTCAGCCTGAATCCTGGGTCCTTTCCAAAGGCCATTCACTGATGCTCATGTGGCATGACAGTTGGGTGGCCAGGCTTCAAACCAGATAATTTAACTAGATGATCAGGCCCTATACGGAGTAGACTGTAGTCTTCCCATGCCTCTGTTGTGATAATAGTTTCTCTAAAGATTTTTAAACTCTAAGCTTGACAAAACTTTTTTTTTTTTTTAATTTGCTCCATTTCCTCAAGGCCAAGTCTGGGGCATGGAAACGACCATGACTCATCAGTTAAACATGTCAATAAGAACCATACCTTCTTTCTTGGGGCTCCATTAGCATTACTATGATGAGGTGTTTGTTTTGTTTTGTTTTGTTTTGTTTTGTTTTGTTTTTAAGACTCACAACTAGAAATACTGTAGAATTTCAGAACATCAAGTATAATGAGAATATCCTAAACACTTTCCAACAGGGTTAAGGATAAAACACAGGACGCACAACTAAATCAGAAGTTCGTATAAACAATGGATAAGTTTTCAGAATAAACATGTCCCAAATATTGCCTCATTTATCTGAAATGCAAATTCAATCAAGTATTCTCTGGTTTAGCTTGCTAAATGTGGCAATCCTGTTTTCCAGAATAAAGCTAGATCACCCAAATATCCCATCAGCAGCAATGGATGGTAAAAGGCAATTTGAGTGATTACAGTTTTCAGAATTCTGAGATACTATGATTTCCTCCTAGAATTCCATACCTACTCATCATGAAGTATATTGGAGAAATTAAAATATTTTAAGACATTTAAGGACTTAGCAAAAATGACTTCTCAGAAAGTCGTCCAACATGTGTGGTAGTAAAATAAGAAAATAAGTAAAAAAGGAAGACATGGGATTTATGAAAGTGTGACTCAGGTTCAGAAAGGCAGTGGGAGGATTCCTAAGGGCAGGTGTCCAGCAGAATGAAGGCAACAGATAAGACTGTTTGACTGCAAGTAATACAAAATCCATTGGCTTAACAAAAGCCACAAGTAGGGAGGTCTCCCAGATTGATTCAATGGTTCAAAGATCGACAAAGACCCAGGTTTTTGCCACGTTTTTGCTCTGTCCTCCTGGAATTGACATCATCCTAAAGCTGCTTTGCCTCCTGGCCCTAGGAAGGGGCCAGAAGCAATCTGAGCAAAGGTGTCTTTGCTCATACCTAACAGGAGAGAGACTCGCTTCTTCCCAGCAAGTGTCTCCTCACATCTCATTGCCCCAGATTGGCCTAGAAGGGCTCCCCATTCCCAGAAGAATCTCTAGAAAAAGGAAATGGAGTCACTTTTATTCTTCCAGGCAGTCCCTACTCTGTGCCAGGCGCTGTTCTTGGCCCTGGGGGCAAAACAGAGAATAGAGGCAAAACTCTCTACCTTCATGAAGCTTCCGTTTAGGTAAGCTTCACACACATGATAAACACGTGTGTAAAATACCTGTATGCTCTATGGTGATGCGTGCTAGTGGGATAAACAAAGCAGGGGCTGGGGGACAAGAAGTGCCGAAGGGCAACGGAATTGTAGGGAAGACCTCCAGGAAAGTCCTCACCGAGGATGTGATCGCTGTCTCAAGTCTAATGATCTGTGGCGGGATGGGTTTGGGAGAATCAGCCACAGTGTCCATTGCATCTGCAAAGCACACAACCCAGAGACCCTGGGAGAGAGGTCGACTGAGAAAAAAGGAGACTTTGTAGACTACCTGACGTACTAGAACATTTTAAAGTAGTGTTAGAATCAGGAGAAACAAAAACACATGGAAGAAAGAAATTAGACTCACAGAATACTACTTGGCCTCCTGTGAATAACATTTACATAGTCACAATAATGTAAATGCTGTTACTAGTTTTCAGGTTTTAGGATGAACTGATAGAGAAAGCACAGAAGATTTAATTATCATTACAGGACCAAATGTAAATGTTATCAATTTGAATGTTCTAAGATTGGAATGCTGAAGGAGATAGAAAAGCCAAGGGCAAGACCGGGAGCGCCCACGTTCTCATTGTACCCACAGGGATGTTAAGCGAGACTGACTACCTTTGGTGGAATAGGAAGTGATGTTTATTACCTAAAATTTCAAAGTAACCAAACAATAGAGAAACTAAATATGTGTTCTAACCATGTTGGGAAGTTAGGAAGGACAGGTGGGAGGTGATATAAGTGAGCTAAATCTTATGGCAGGAAATTCAATTTCTAAAATGGAAAAAAACAAAAATAGCATAAAAGCCCATGTACCCAGGGCACGGGTGGTTCAGTTGGTTAAGCATCCGGCCCTTGATTTCGGCTCAAGTCATGATCCCAGGTTCGTGGGATTGAGCCCTGTGTGGGGCTCTGCACTGAGCGTGGAGCCTGCCTAAGAATCTCTCTCCCCTGTGGCCAAAATGAACAAATCAGGAGACTATAGATGCTGGAGAGGATGTGGAGAAACGGGAACCCTCTTGCACTGTTGGTGGGAATGCAAATTGGTGCAGCCACTCTGGAAAACAGTGTGGAGGTTCCTCAAAAAATTAAAAATAGACCTACCCTATGACCCAGCAATAGCACTGCTAGGAATTTACTCAAGGGATAAGGAGTACTGATGCATAGGGGCACTTGTACCCCAATGTTTATAGCAGCACTCTCAACAATAACCAAATTATGGAAAGAGCCTAAATGTCCATCAACTGACGAATGGATAAAGAAATTGTGGTTTATATACACAATGGAGTACTACGTGTCAATGAGAAAGAATGAAATATGGCCCTTTGTAGCAACATGGATGGAACTGGAGAGTGTTATGCTAAGTGAAATAAGCCATAGAGAGAAAGACAGATACCATATGGTTTCACTCTTATGTGGATCCTGAGAAACTTAACAGAAACCCATGGGGGAGGGGAAGGAAGGAAAAAAAAAAAGAGGTTAGAGTGCAAGAGAGCCAAAGCATAAGAGACTCTTAAAAACTGAGAACAAACTGAGGGTTGATGGGCAGTGGGAGGGAGGGGAGGGTGGGTGATGGGTATTGAGGAGGGCACCTTTTGGGATGAGCACTGGGTGTTTTATGGAAACCAATTTGACAATAAACTTCATATATTGAAAAAAAAATCTCTCTCCCCTTCTCTCTCTGCCTGCCCCCCCACCTCACACTCACTTTCCTCCTCTCTCAAAAAACAAAACAAAACAAAACAAAACAAAACAAAACAAAACAAAACATGTATACTCCAGAACTATAAAAAAACAACAGTGTTTCTATTTGAGCACAGAATAAACATGTTAAATAGTCAGTGGGTTGACTTTGGGGGTAAGACTGAGTGGGGAGTGAAGGACTAAGTATACTTTTCATTATTTGTCCTTTGGGAAAATTTTCCTTTTGAACTATGTATGTGCATTACTTTGATTTAAAAAAATGTCTGGTCTCCATTACAGAAAAAAAAATTTTTTTTAAGTATCTCTCTCTTTTTTTTTTAAGTTTATTTATTTATTTTGAGAGAGAGAGAGACAGCATGAGTGGGGGAGGGGGAGAGAGAGAGGGAGACAGAGAAAATTCCAAGCAGGCTTTGTGCTGCCAGGGGCCATGGAGCCTGACCTGGGTCTTGAATTCACTAAGCATGAGATCATGACCTGAACTAAGGCCAAGAGTTGGTTGCTTTGCTGATTGAGCCACCCAGGCGCCATCCAGAATTTCTTTCTGTATTCCTAAAAGTGATCTGCGATCATTATAGAAAATTTGGAAACTCCAGAAAATTTTCCAGGATTTAAAGACAACTCTCAAAATATTCTTCTAGTCTTTTTTAACAATTATATTTGCACACGTTTTCAATTATACGGAGTAAGGATATATTTTGATGAATTCAAGTTTGACTCTAAACTGATTAGCTTAGATTCCATAGGTAATTTATAACATTTTATATCTCTCTTACGACTGAACATAAGACCAAAACAAACATGATATTAAAGTCTTTATGTGAAGAGATCTTTGACATTAAACAGTAACAGTGAAACGTATCCTGTTCATCAAGGAGATGGACTTCAGCAAACTAAGGTTAAGTTCACTCTGATGGTAATCAGGCAGCAAGAACTATTAATTGACAGACAAATGAAATTATGTATTTGCTTCATATCTGAGGACAATTACATAGATAACTTGTATAATGAAGGCATGATATTCAGATCCTACCTTCCTCACTGGCCCCGCCTCCCAGTCTTCCCTAACCTTGGCTCAATGCCCAAGCCTCTCTGATCTAGTTGTATGTCACAGAATGCACCAGGCTTCGTCCTGCTTTTGTGCTTAGGCAATGCTGTTCCCTGTGCTTAGAATGTCTTTTCCAAACTAGTTTAGGTTTCAGCTCGAATGCTGTCTTTCCTGTGATATTTAACAAGTCCTTTGTGCATATTTTGCTGTTTCTTTCTCGTGCTGCCGCTAAACTTTACTTCTCCCTTGACTAGTGTACTCACAGCGTGGAGTAAAGACTATGTGTTGTGGGCTGGGCTGCATGACCTTGGCTCGCAGCTCCACCTCCAACTGGCCACAGGAGCGTGGACAGGTCACTTAGCCACTTTGGGCCTCAGTTTAGACATCTGTGAAGCGGCATTAGTAATAATACCTACCTCAGTGGTTATGGGAAGGATGATAAGAGATAATACAAAGGAGGCACTTGGTGCAGTACCTGGAAATGGAAGGTGCTCAGTGATTATAATGATTAGCTTGCATGTCTAGCCATTGAGGTTAGGGACTGTTCCTTCTCATCTGTGTCCTCTGTGCCATGGTAGAACTTGGCATCACGTCCTTGAAAAAGTTGGTAAACTAAATGAATAAGTGAATGATTTAAAGAGTGAACTCAGCAACCTTTGCCTTTAAAATGATCATTGTAGGAAAAGTACTTCCAAGCATAGGCCTCAGGGCCACACAAAAAATGAACCAGTATTAATTCAATGAGCCCCTGTTTTTCTTTGGAAAACAAAGAACCACCTTCTGAACACACTTCCTACTTTATCAGCGTTGGAAAGATGCGTCTGAAAAGGCAAGATGCGTAAGAAGTCCCCCAGCTACAGGATCTCAACTCTCTCCTCAAGGTTTCTCAAAGCCATGCAGATGCTGGACCTTGTGGCCTAAGAGCTTGAGAACTAACAGGATAGAGCATTTCAAGGAGGTATGGAGAATTCCTAGCCACATCACAAGCAAGAGGATCGTTAGAGCATTTTTGTATTATCTTACGAAACGCATCTATCTGGGTTTCCTACGGGATTGTTTTTCTTCCCTGTCTATGGAATCATTGCTTGTAAGGCCTGGGATATTTCCTTTCAAGCCCAGGTATATTTAATGTCTTTGCAGTCATATTCAACTGCCTTGTGACCCCAGGGGCTCCAAGTAGTAAGGCTGATTCTGTTCTGATTAGGTGACTCCCATCTGTCTGTGCCTTACCCGGAACCAAGGTTCCACATACTCCTCCAGAAGAAGAAGATGTCTCACTCTGCCTGCAAGAGAATTGGGTTCTGCTGACATTTTTCAAGCCTGACTCTGAGCCAGACACTCCGGTAGTTACTTGGGAGAATAATATTTGTCCTGCTTATCTTCAAAGGCTGCTGGAAGGCTCTAGTGAGCCATTTGATAAAGTACAAAGTGATCTACAAACACAAGGGTTTTATTATTATTAAAAACACATCTCATCTTCCACTGGAACGTCTAGATAAAAGGAATGCTGGGTATGATAAAGAGACAGGGCAAAAGGGAGAGAAACATTAAAAAAAAAAAACCCAATTACCAAATATCACACAAATACCACAAAGAGAGTGATTACTTGATTAATTAATGATAGAGGGCCCACGTTTAGGTTTTTCAGTTATGTTGGAATCAACCCTCTTTGCCTATTCAGGATCCGCTTATTTCTGCCAACGAAGAACTATCAAACCACTGAGGCCTAACTGACATGTGATTAATGTGGGCTCTGTTAATTGTATGGCTGAGTTTTATGCATGAAGCTGTACCCTTGATTTTTCTCCCTTAATTTCCTCCTGTTTAACTGTGGGTCATAAAACAGCTTCAAATATATCTGCTGAGCATGAGAGCAAGTTTTGCAACTTGAAAAGTGCCTGAGTCAGTTTGGGCCTCTCACGTAGTAAAACAGACTTGAGGGAACCCTCAGGCTGCAAGATGGATTGCCGTTTGGTCTCCACTCCTTTTCTCCCTGGCTCCTTTTCTGCAGCTTCTGGCTGGATCTCATCTGTTGTCATTGAGCACTTGCATAGCATCCATAGTGGCAAAAGGCTTAATCGCCTTCTTTCTGACAACCCATCAGATGTGGCCCTCTTTATCCTCATTCCAGACGGATGGAGATGGTGACATCTGCCAGTCTAGTCTCCCCAGCACCCATTTACCCTTTTTGCTAAGGGCACCTGATTTTCTTTTGGAACCTACCTCTCTTCCCACTCTTCTGCTTAGATTCTTGTGGTTCAAGCAGAACTGATCTCATGTCCCCAGCTCCTGGGCTGGCCTTGCACAATTCGAGTCCTGGTGATTGGTACAGTGATGGGTACACACTTGGCCAATGAGAAGCAATTCTGGGACTTTAGCTGGAATCACTGAGAAACAGAAGTTCTCCTTTTCCTCCTGGGTTTTTAGACTGGTAAAACGTAAGCCTAGAGTTTCTGGTCTCTTAGCCACCAATGAAGGAGAAGCCACTGGAGAATGAAGCCAACACAGAGGAAAGAAGAGCCAAGAGATGGAGAGAGACAAACTCCTGCTAGCATTGTTGGAATATGTGGGTTTGGTCATGCCTGAGAACAAGCCTAAGTCTGTACTTTTCTATCATAGGAGCCAGTTTAAATAGGTTTTTGTCACCTATAACTTAGAGCCCTGACTCCAATGATGATGTTAATCATGACACCTTTTTTGCCTCGGCATATTCTATGTGTAGAGGTCCTTAAGAAAAATTGGAATGGGACAGAAAGGAGTGAGTCTGCAGGAAATAAAGTTCATAATCTTAGAAATATATATACAGACTTAAAAATTTAAGTTTTCTCCATAGAAAAAGTTTGCTTGGGTCCTTTGGACATTTTCCCTTATGTTGTTAGAGAGGTCTGATTGAAATAGTTTTGCGACATCTCGCTAGTAAGAGAATGCACTGCAGGCTCACTGGCAAGAAACCATGTAGCTCCCTCATTCATTCATTCATTCATTCATTCACTCATTCAATGAGTGGGGGTTGCCCGAGCTAGATTGATGAGGATGTGTCAGGTGAACAAGATAGCTCTGTTCGTTTCCATGATGGAGATTATGCTCTAGAAGATTTTAGTGAATCGAGAATCTGGGACCCACAAAGGAAATCAGCAGATTTTAACAATGAAATCCCTTGTTGATGTATAGTACAACCTGGGGATAGATCCTGTGATTTCCAAGGTGTGTTGATGATCTCAATAGTTATAAAAACATTCCTACTTTAATGTCCATTTTGGTCTATAATGACCTTCATATCTTTCTGTTTTCAACCTTGGGAAGGAAAAGTGTCTTTAAAAAGGAAATTGAGGCAGCTCAACATCAAGAAGGTTGTAAGGACTGAAAAATATCACCCATTAATCCTATTGCTCTAAACAATTGGCTTTCTTTGGGGCCACTAAGATCGTTGTAGATTTAGGGCACCCTCATTCCTGTGAGCTATAAACACTTCATGAGGCTGAATGCATTTTATTTTCCCCAGTCTCTGCTGATTGTATCAGAGGCCAGAGTTATATCCCCCAATTTACAGAGGAATAAACCAATGCAGAGAAGTCTAAAGCACTTGTCCAAGTTATCACAATCAGAGGCCGAGACAGATACTGATCCACTCTGATCCTTGTGAGAAGCTATCATCCCCCAGAGTTCCCAGCCCACATGGAGCTTCTCACACAGTACCTCCCTTCCATCTCCACTGCCCAGCCCTGGCTGAGGTCTTAGTCAATATAACTTGGGGATTGCACAATTTCCTCCTTGTTCTCTCCACCGCCACTTCTGCTGATCTGTTCTACAGCACTTTGCTGCCAGAGGAATCTATCTCATGCACAGCAACAAACCTGTCACTCCCCTGACCAGAAATCTTCACTGGTTCTCTTTGCCTGCAAAGCAAAGTCCAAATTCCTTACTGAGGTAGGCAAGGCCTGCGGGATGGGGTCTACACCTACGATGCCACATCTCCATGTCTTCCTCTCTGTGATCTCTCTCTCTGCTCCCAGACCCGTCGCTCCAGTCCAGCTCCCCACTCCCCAGATGAGCCCTCTACTTCCCTGTGCCTTTATTCCCACTCTTCCACATCCTGGAATGTTTACACCTCTGTATCCCTGCTTCCCCAACATTTTCACTTACTGAGTTTCTCCTGCCATTCCAGGCCTTGAGAACCCACCCCCCTCACCCATCTCCCTGAGATCTTGCCTAGCTGGAAGCACTTTCTTATTTTCTCTCCTTGTCATATTTGATTTAGTCCTGAATTTTAGTCTGAAATGTATTTACATACTAGCCTGTGTCTCCTGACGGCATGTAAAGTCATCAAGACAAGGAGCCATGTCTGGCTCCTCTTCTTTGTGACTCCCAGCGAATCTGCTGCTTTGGGAGAGAATTAAAGAAGCATTTGCCGAATGGGTGATGAGGAGTGGGTTCTCTCCCAGCTGAATCGGTCAGCTTCATACTAAAGCTTCCTACTTAATTCTGAAAAGCAGCCCATTGCTCCTGTCTGCAGACACAAAGCCTCCTGAGACGACCTGACCCACCAGGAGAGGGAAGGCAGGCTCCAGCCACAGTCAGTTTGGAGCTACCACCAGAGCACTGGCCTCTCAGCACCCAGCACCAGCCCTGTGCCGAGTGTGTTTTGGGCCTTAGCTTTGGAGCCCAAAGCTGTGTCTCTGCAGTGCAACCTACTCCTGCCCCTATAGTAGATTTGGTATTTGTGCTTATTGCGAGGGCACCCGTGCCCAGCAGCGGTTCAGACCATCCGCGATTGTTCTAATTTGGTTGTTAAAGCTGCCAAAGTAATGACTAATACAACTGACAGAAATATTTTTGGTGAACGAATTACATCAACCACTTGACCACTGGCCTCTATTAGAGTTGGAAAATCTAAATGAAGCAAAATAAACAGTCCAGAGGATGAGGAGATCATCAGTGGGCATCTCATAAGGAATGATCTCCTTTCCCTGGGGTCACGTTGCGCAGAGCAGGGATGCCGCCATATTCCTGCCAGCGTCCTTTCCTCTCCATCTCCCCGAGAGACCCTCCTCTTCCTTTCCAGGTTGAATATGCATTGAACTATTTCTTCTGACACAAAGTAGTTTGCATTTGCCTCCCGAGGTAAATCTCATTTCATTAGGTGCTGTCCATATTTCTAATCTGCTAAGTCCATTTATATTATCACTTGCCTGCCTGACACATGGCCTGTTTCTCCCTTCAGTGTTGCCATGACTTCCCCGTGGCCACAGAACAAGTCGGGAGCACTCATCCTTCCATTCTGGGGAAAAAGGTGGGGAGAAGAGGAAGAAAAAGCCAATGAGAAGAAAAATAACCATCTTTGTACTTACTGAACAGGAATAGTCTGTGGTTTCATACAAAATTTGCATCCAAGAGCAAGTCCCACAGATAATAATAAATAATAAACAACAGGGGCGCCTGGTGGCTCAGTCTGTTAAGCATCTGACTTTAGATCTCATGGTTCATGGGTTTGAACCCCGCTTTGGGCTCTGTGCTAACCGCTCAGAGCCTGGAGCCTACTTCAGATTCTGTGTCTCCCTCTCTCTCTGCCCCTCCCTGACTCACACACTTTCTCTCTCCGAAGTAAATAAACATTAAAAAATTAAAAAAAATAGTAAACAACAAGATTTGTGTGTTTAACACATACAACTTTTTTCAGTCCTCATGCCCACTGAAGCAGGTACCTTATCTTCCCCCTTTTAACTAAGGACACTGAGGCACAGAGAAGTTAAGTAATGTGCCCAGGGTAACACATTAGAAAGTGGCAGAGACCGGATCCTGTGGAACATACGTGTCAATTATATAGATCTTACATTTTAGTAGCTTAAATTTTCTGTTTTCAAGCTCAGGTGTCAGACATGTATCTGATTTCAGTATCTGATTGGAAAACCCAAGCAGTATTATTTTCTTCCACAGCTCCAATGACCCACCCACACCTGGACCATTCTTCTGCCCTTCTGTTTATGCTCAGGTGATCAGGTACAACTTTTATGAATGCGTACACACACACACACACACACACACACACACACATATGAACAGGAAACAGGGGGTTTTTTTTGGTCTTTGCTTATTTTATTTTATAAAAATGTGATCATATTATATACACAGTAATTTAACTTGTCTTGCTCACTCGTAAGAACTAATGGCAATTGTTAGGGAATGAATTCATGATTTGTAACGACTATATCAGAGTTCATGGCATGAATGTATCATACGATTCCAAACATCCCCCTATAGGTGGACCGTCACTTTGTTTTCATGACCTTAATTATAATTGTGATTGTAATTGTTATTGTGTTGGTGTGAACAATAATGCAATACACATCCTTGAGTGTGTATTCTTCTGTACTGGGAATTTTATTTCTGAGGAAACCAATTCATTAGTTTTTAGACTATTCACAGAGTTGTGCGATCATCACCACAAACAATTTCAGAACATTTTTATCACCTCACGAAGAAACTCCAGACCCAATAGCAGTCACTTTTCACTTCTTCCCAACCCTCCATCTTTGGGCAACCTCTAATCCACTTTCTGTCTCTACAGATTTCCCTACTCTGAACATTTTAGATAAATAGAATCATGTAATACGTGATGTTTTATGACTGGCTTCTTTTTCTCAGCATAATGTTTTCAAGGCTCCTCCATATTATAGCATGTATCAGTACCTTATTCTTTTTCATGGCTGAATAATATACAATTATATGACTACACCACATTTCGTTTGCCCATTCACACATTACTGGTCATTTGGACTGTTTCCACCTTTTGGCTATTATGAATAGTACTGCTTTGGACATGGTGTACGTGTATTGGTTTGAGTCTCTGTTTTCAATTCTTTTGAGTATATACTGTATTAGTCAGGCTTCTCCAAAGAAACAGAACCAATGTATAAATGAAGAGATTTATTTGAAGGTACTGGCTCATGCAATTATGGAGGCTGACAAGTCCCATGATCTGCTGGACTCCCAGTAGAGCCAGCGGTAGATTGAAGGCCTAAAAGCCAGATTCTAGTCTGAAAACCTAACAACCAGGAGCACCAAGGGCAGGAGATTGATGCCCCAGCTCAAGCACTCAGGCAGAGAGCAAATTCAACATTCCTTGGCTTTTTCATTCTATTCAGGCCCTCAATGAATTGAGTGATATCCACCTACCCTGGGGAGGGCCTTCTGCTTTACTCAGTCCTCCTATTCAAATGCTAATCTCTTCTGGAGATTACCCTGGATGTTACCCTCGCAGGCATACCCAGAAATAATGTTTAACCGGTCATCTGGGCATACCATATCCCAGTCGAGTTGATATATAAAATTAACCATAGCTAGGAGTGGCATTGCTGGGTTATATGGTAACTGTATGTTTAATTGTTTCAGGAATTGCCAGACTGTTTTCCAAAGTGGAAAGTGGAATTGTTTTTTTAATTTTTTTTGGATTACTCATTGCTAATGTATAAACATACAAATCATTTTTGTGAGTCAATCTGGTATCCTGAAACTTTGCTGAATTCACTTGTTATCTCTAATGTGTGTGTGTGTGTGTGCATGTTGATTCTTTATGATTTTCTACGTATAATGTATTATCTGTGAAAAGAGATGGTTTTACTTACTCTTTTTCACCCTGGTTGCCTTTTTTTTATTTTCTTGTTTAATAGCACTGGCCAAGACCTCCAGTACCATGTTGAATAGAAGTGGTAAGAACGGGCATCTTTGTCTTATTCTTAATCTTAGGGAGAAAGTTTTCAGTCTTTCCCCATTAAATATGATGTTACCTGTGGGTTTCTCAGTGTCCTTTATCAGGCTGAGAAAGTTATCTTCCATTCCTAGTTTGTTGAGTTTTTTTTTTTTTTTTAATCATAAAGGTGTATTGGGCATTTTCAAATGCCTTTCTCTAAGTCTATTTAGATGATCATGTGATTTTTGTCCTTTATTCTATTGATATGGTATATTACATTAATTAATTTTTGGATATTAGCTAACCTTTCATTCCTGGGATAAATCCTGCTTAGTCATGGCGTATGATCCTTTTTATATGCTGCTAGACTTGGTTTGCTAGTATTTTGTTGAGGAATTTTGCATCTATATTCCTAAGATAAATTGGTCTATAGTTTTCTTGTGATGTCTTTGCCTTTGGTATGAGGGTAATATAGATTCATAGACTAAGTTGGGAAGGGTTCTCTCTTCTTTGATTTTTTTTGGAAGAGCTTGTGAAGAATGGTGTTAATTAATAAATTATTGGTAGAATTCACCATTAAAGCTGTCTGGGTCTAGGTTTTTCTTCGTGGGAAGTTTTTTAAATTAATAAACCAATCTCTTGTTACAAGCCCACATGTGTTCAAATTTAAACTCAGTTCCATTGTGGAGAGCTTCAGAGCTCTCTGTTTCATGACATACCTGTCTCTCTGGGCAAAATCTCTGGGTCCCTTTTTTGGAGCTGGGGACAGGGACAGTAGTCTGCTAATCTTGGAGTGACTCCTACTTCACAAACAGGCCATTGAGCAGAGGTGGTAGCTTCTGATCTTCTCAGCTTGCCTTTCCTGGTGGAACCAATACCCCACAAGGGAGCTGGGCTGAGGGTACTTGGGTCCTCAGTTATACTCAGTCTGCTGCATACAGGGTAGAGTCTCTAACATTTGAGTGTAGGCTGGGGGAGGAGGGAGCCTCTGAATGCTTGGTTATAATTGCCTAGAATTTAGCCTCTGTAATACAGGGTACAGGGAAGTTGGTGGGTGGTAATGAGAAATGCTCACAGCCTACTCCTCCTGGGTTGATACCATACCCTTGACCGAGAGGTTGAGGGAAAGAGAACCTCATCCTCTTGACCATGCTTGTCTGGAATAGAACTTTTACCACAATGAGCTGGGAGCAAGGGGAGAGAAGGAACAAGCTGTTGCTCAAATGATGTAGATTCTAGCTATTCTTACCAAAATTAAGTAGACTTTCTTAAATAAATACTTCTTTGTTGGCTGTATGCCCCTAGCACAATTTCTAGAGACTTTAAATTGTTGGCATTTTAAATATAATTTTTACCAGTTATGCTTGTTTAGCTGGGTAATGGCATCTGCATAGCCCCGGATACCAACTCATCAGAAATTGTTCACCCTTTGCAACTTTAGTTTAAATTTCCAGATTGCTTTTCTAAAAGGCTGCAGTTAGTTTGTTTCCTCCGTTGGTATGTGGGCATACTCTTTTCTCTGTATCTCTGCCAATTGCAGATACTATAAGTATTCTTACTTTTAGCCCCTTTGATAGGTGTAAAGTAATATTTCATTGAAATAATTCATTTGATTTCACTTTAAATTTTTTTACTACTAGCAAGCTTGAGCATTTGTTTATAACCTTTGTGGCCATTTGAGTTTGCTGTTTTGTATGTTGCCTCTTCATGTCTATTGCCCATTTTTCAATTGGTTTGTCACACTTGTTCCTGTCAATTTATAAGAGCTCCTTTTAGAAAATGGATGTTAATTCTGTTTGTTCTCTGATTGGCAGATTTCCCCCAGATTTATTGTGCATCTGTTATGGGTTGAATTGTGTCTCTCCAAAAACAATATGTTGGACTCCTAACTTCAGTACCTCAGAACACGCATGACCTTATTTGAAGATAGTATCTTTACGGAGGTAATCGAATTAAAATGAGGTCATTGGTGTGGGCCCTAATCCAGTTTACTGGTGTCTTTATAAGAAGAGGGAATTTGGACACAGGCACATACAGAAGGAAGACCATGTGAAGACACGGGAAGAGGATAGCTATTAACACGCAAGGAGAGAGGCTTGGAGCAGATCCTTCCCTCACAGCCTTCACCTTGATAGTAGACATTTAGCCTCCAGAACTGTAGGATGATAAATCATGCTGTTTATATCACCCAGTTTGTGATACTTTCTTACAGCAGCCCTAGCAAATTAATATGGCACCAATTGACCTCGCTTATCATATTCTTTCCTCTTCCGTAGGCATTTCCATATATTTCCACGGTGATACTTCTGTGATGTCAGTGACACCATCACCCTTTTGCTCCAACTTCCAATGGCTTTCTATCTCACTCACAGTAAGAGTCAAAGACTCTGGCCTATGAAGCCTTAGGCTCTCCATTATGTCTCTGTCTGCTCTCCTACCACCACCCCCCCTTTCAGCACACTACAGCCACATTGGCCTCCTTGCCATTACTTAATCAGGTATCAGATATTTCTGCAAAGAGCTGGTATAACAGGCCACCTCCAAATCTCAGGGGATTATAAAACATAGATTTTTCTCCCTCATGGTTAAAGCCAAGCTCACTTGGGCTAGGCTGGCTCCAAGCTTCAACATTTCTAAGACCAGTGGCTGCTCATGCATGTTCCTTTTATGGTGACCACAGAAACATAAGAGGCCCAGCCAAACCCTGTAAGCACACTTAGAGCCTCCCTGCTCAAGTTATCTCTTCTAACAATCTGTTGGCTGAGCAAATTCACACTGCCGAAGTCAAAGCCCCTTGGTGGGCATGTATTCTCTATTTTACTGGTAAGGACCTCAAGGGCACGGAGCAGAGAGATCGGGTGAGGAACTGGAGACAATACCCCAATCTTTCCTACGTGTCCACTGTGCTTTTGCCTCAGAAACTTTGCACCTGCTGTTCCCACTCTTGGGGGGTCTCTTCCACCTGATATCCTCTTGACTTTCTACTTCGATTCTCTCATGACCCCGCTCAAGTGTTTTTGCTTTACAAATGAGTTCTGCTATGACCACGTGTGTCATTTGGGGACCTCCAGGAAGCAGAGGCCAAGATGGAAGTGGAAGAGTATAAGACGTGCACAGGAGGAAGCACAACAGTAGGCGGAAATGGGTTTCACAGCGCAATGCAGGTAGGACCACTGTGATAGGGGAGGGAGGAAGACTGGAAGACTGGGTAGGAAGAGCTCCACAATACAATACAGCTCTGAGAACATGTTAGCCAGGCTTGGGGGTGGGGTGGGGATGGGCGTGGGGGCAGAATCCAAAAGCAAAGATTGCCTAGGGGAAGAGTTCTATGTGGGTCAGGAAGGTCCCACCCGTTGTAGCTACACCGTGCTCAGGTGCGGGCTGGAAGCAGCTTGGGAAGCTAATGGCCTTGACAGGAATACAGCAATGGATCCTGAAGGTATGGCAGCCGCTAATGTTATCAACCACACTGCTTGAAGCAGTTTTCTCTCGAAGAGAGCTCTGACAGGCTGCCATCATGGCTGTCCCACCATCATATGTGGAAGAATAACCCTGCCACTCTATCCCCACACTCAGCTTTTTTCTTCCCACTCCTTCCTAGCACTGGGTATGTTATATATTTATCTGTTTGTGTATTGTCTTCCCCTCCCAAGATGAAAGCTCTCACAGCAGAGACTTTTTCATGACTGAGTAGTGGCTAGAAGAATGCTCGGAACTGGATTGTGCTCACTAAATATCTGTCAAACAAATGAATCTGGACAAATATGCTTATCTCTTCTTTTTTTTTTTTTTATTTTTTTTTATTTTTTTTAAATTTTTTTTTTTCAACATTTATTTATTTTTGGGACAGAGAGAGACAGAGCATGAACGGGGGAGGGGCAGAGAGAGAGGGAGACACAGAATCGGAAACAGGCTCCAGGCTCTGAGCCATCAGCCCAGAGCCTGACGCGGGGCTCGAACTCACGGACCGCGAGATCATGACCTGGCTGAAGTCGGACGCTTAACCGACTGCGCCACCCAGGCGCCCCTGCTTATCTCTTCTTTACAGCTCTAAGGTTTTTAGACTTGGTTAAGAAGGTCTTTCCTTTCCCTAGATTGTTTATGTAATCATCTAGAGTCTTAGCAAAATTGTAATGGCCTTTTTTTTTTCACATTGAAATATTTAAACAACCTGAACTTTATTCTAGGACAACACTTAAGACAGATGTTCAAAGTGTTTCTTCCAGGTTAATAACTAGTGGGGCCAGCGTTAATTATTAAATTATCCATCATTTTCCCATGGTCATATAATAGATTGTCATATACAGTGAGCTCTATTTCTGGATTTTATATTTTGTTCTGATCTATTTTCCTCAGCTTATGGGAATAGATTATTAGTTTGACTACAATGGCCTTATCATCGATTTTGTTATCTGGCAAATCAAGCTGCCCTCCTTAGGCTGTACGTGGTCATTGTTTTCTCCTATATAAGTTTTAAGATCATTTTATCCAATTTAAAAAACTAATTGAGAAACTCCTGGGTGGCTCAGTTGGTTAAGTGTCCAACTTTGGCTCAGGTCATGATCCCGCCATTTGTGGGTTGGAGCCCTACGTTAAGCTTGCTGTTGTCAGCTTAGAGCCTGCTTCAGATCCTCTGTCCCCCTCTCTCTCTGCCCCTCCCCAGCTCATGCTCTCTCTCTGTCTCACAATAAATAAATGAAAGAAATTTTTAAAAAATTAAAAAGTTCATTGAGATTTTAATTGGAAAAAAGTTTATGAAATGATTTTGGGAATACTGTTTTTGGTATTGTTTTAAAACTGAATTATGGTATATTTATGTATTTTTCTCATATTGTTTTACATGTTTCCTGTAAGATTCTATATTCTCTCCACATCAGTCTTGTGCTTTTGTTGCTAAATTTCTTAAGTATTTTTTAATTTTGGTTACTGTTGAAAATGAAGTGTATTTTAGGTGGTTATTGTCAGAATACTTAATAGTTTATTACTTTTATGTTTTCCATTATCTGTGTAACTATAGATAATTATACTCTATGATATAATTTCTACTAATTTGACTGTTGTCATTTTTTTTCTTCTTTTTGTCTATTGGATCTATCTAAATATAAAAGAGGTATAATTAAGTCTCTCACTATATGTGAAATTTCAAGTTCCTCTTACATTTCTAATAGTTTTCTCCTTAAATATTTAGCTGCTGTAATTACTTTAAGCACACAGGGTTATGAGTCATACCGTCTTCCTAAATTTTGCCTTATACATAATTTTTCCCTTTTTCCTGTTAATACATTTACATTTAAATTTTTGTTGATATTAGCTACTACTTAAAAAATAGTTGTTTGGGGGCGCCTGGCTGGCTCAGTCGGTTAAGCGTAGGACTTTGGCTCAGGTCATGATCTCACAGGCGGTGGGGTTGAGCCCCGCAATGGGCTCTGTGCTGACAGCTCAGAGCCTGGAGCCTGCTTCAGATTCTGTGTCTCCCCTCTCTCTCTGCCCCTCTCCTGCTCACTCGCTCTCTCTCTGAAAAATAAACATTGAAAAAAACAGTTGTTTGGTGTCTATGACTTTAATTAATTAATTAATTAATTAATTAATATCTCCTCTGTGTTTTAAATATGTTTATAGTAAATAGCGTGTGGCTAGTCTTGTTCTCCCCCCATTGAACAGTCTCTGCTTTTTAATGGGAATTCAGTTATTTCACATTTATTGGAACGACTGCTATATTTTACTTTATTCCTCTCATGGTTATGCTTTTAAAAAATTTATTTTATATTAGGAAGAAGAGACAAACCATTCCACTCTTCCCAAAACAAAACATGTGTAGATACTCCTCCCGTCCAGCAGGTGGAGCTTAATTCCAGCCTCCCCCCCCACCCCCCCCAAAACCCCTCCCCGGGTTGGGGACTCACTGGTTGGCTTCCAAAACATAGGTGGGGAAAGAGAATAATGGTAAATTGACAGTTATGCGGAAAACCGGGCCAGCACTACCTGAAGCAAGTGATGAAAAGTCATGTCACCAGTGATGTCATGTGGGGTATCATCTATCACCTGATAGGATGTGATGACAGGGCATTTCCCTTCTGTGACGTTCTTTTCAAAAACCCTGTGTAACCATGAGAAAACATGAAACAAACCCAGTTTGGTTAAAAAATTATTTTACGTTGTTATTTTTTTCTTACATTTGCTGATTTGTTCACACAGTGCTTGACTCCGTTTCCCGCTCCGCCTTCCTTGTTAATTTGAAAGCGTTGCTTTGCTTTCCCTTTTATCGATGCGTGATTCACTCTCTGTACATTAGTAATCAGACACATATGCTTCTTGCATTTTTTGAAAGCAAGGTACGCACTGTTCCCTCCACTAAGACGCGCATCGGTCCCCAAGACGCTTTCTCTCCAACTTGACTCTGCCATGATAAGATGAGAACTCTGGAAATCGTTCACTTCTTCCTCTCCTACCTCCACTGCTGGGCTTTGCTACTTCGAGGTTTTTAAGTACTTTTATTTTCTTGCAGTATATACTTTCTATTCCAAGAGACCTTTTAAAACACATATATTTCATATGCTTAGACAGTTCATTAGTATCCATTTAGAGTCAATTATTCACATGGCGTGCATGGCACAGCTCATTGCCCGCCAGTGTTTCTTCTCATATTTACTCCTTCGTCTCAAAGTGTCTGTTCTAGTCCATTTGTTGTTTGCGTAGAGTCCTCCCCACCTACCCCCCACCCTCCGCCACCAGCCGATTTTTTAAAAATGTGGCTAGTGTGATTAAAGACATTAATTTTTAATTTAATTTTTGAAAACATCTTTGTCAAAATATAATTTACATAAAGTATAGAGCCTAGTGGTTTTTAGTATATTGAGTCATGGAACTATCACTAAATATAACTTTAGAACATTCTCCACCCTCTAAAGAGAACCATGCATACTCTATACTCCTACAGTCAACCCCCCCCCACCCCTTACCCAGCGGCTCTCCCCAGCCCTAGGCCATCGCTACTGTATTTTCATTTTCTATAGAATTTCCTATTCTGGACACATCATACAAATGGAATTATATGATGTGTGGTCTTTTGTGGCTGGTTTCTTTCACTTAGCGTAATGTTTTTAAGGATCTTCCATCTTGTAGAATGTATCAGTATTTCATTTTTTAAGTTTATTTATTTATTTTGAGAGAGACATTGGGGGAGGCAAAGAGAGAGAGAGAGAATTCCAAGCAGGCTCCACGGTGTCAGCGCAGAGCCCCACACATGAGATCGTGACCTGAGCCGAAATCAAGAGTTGGACACTTAACCAACTGAGCCACCCAGACACCCCACGTACTTCATGTTTTTAGTTGCCAAAAAACTACGCTGCATGGATATGCCACGTTCTGTTTACCCATTCATCAGTTTATGGCTATCTGAATTGTTTACACTTTTGACTGTTGTGAATAATGCTGCTGTGAACAATTCATGTACAGGATTTTGTGTAGATAGATATTTCCATTACTTTTGGGTCTATAGCTAAGAGTGGAATTGCTGGGTCATATGGTAACGCCGTATTTAACATTTCGAAGAATCGCCAAACTATTTTCCAAAGCGGCCACACCGTTTTACATTCCTACCAGCAACGTACAGGGATCCAATTTCTCCTTATCCTCCCCCACACTCATTATTATCTGTCTTACTTTATTTTCACCATCCTAGTGGGTGTGAGGTGGTATGTCATTGTTGCTTTGGTTTGTACTCCTCTAGTGATTAATGATGTTGAACCTCTTTCCATGTGCTCATTGTCCATTTGTATATTTACTTTGCAGAAGTGTCTACACATATCCTTTGCCCATTTTTCAAGTGAGCTGTCTATCTTTTTAATACTGAGTTAAAAGAATTATTTTTGCATTCTGGATTCAAGTCTTCTGTCCAATATATGCTTTATAAATACTTTCTCCCATTGCAGGGCGCCTGGGTGGCTCAGTCAGTTGAGTGTCCAACTTCAGCTCAGGTCATGATCTTGTGGTTCATGAGTTCAAGCCCCACATTGGGCTCTATGCTGACAGCTCGGAGCCTGGAGCCTGCTTCAGATTCTGTGTCTCCCTCTCTCTCAGCCCCTCCCCCGCTCACACACACACACACACACACACACTCTCTCTCTCTCTCTCTCTCTCTCTGAAAAATGAATAAATGTTAAGAAAAATTTTAAATACTTTCTCCCTTGGGGCGCCTGGGTGGCTCAGTCGGTTAAGCGGCCAACTTCGGCCCAGGTCATGATCTCGCGGTCTGTGAGTTCGAGCCCCACGTCGGGCTCTGGGCTGACGGCTCAGAGCCTGGAGCCTGCTTCAGATTCTGTGTCTCCCTCTCTCTCTCCCGTTCATGCTCTGTCTCTCTCTGTCTCAAAAATACATAAACGTTGGGGCGCCTGGGTGGCGCAGTCGGTTAAGCGTCCGACTTCAGCCAGGTCACGATCTCGCGGTCCGTGAGTTCGAGCCCCGCGTCAGGCTCTGGGCTGGTGGCTCAGAGCCTGGAGCCTGTTTCCGATTCTGTGTCTCCTTCTCTCTCTCTGTCCCTCCCCCGTTCATGCTCTGTCTCTCTCTGTCCCAAAAATAAATAAACGTTGAAAAAAAAAAATTAAAAAAAAAAATACATAAACGTTAAAAAAAAATTTTTTTAATAAAAAATAAATAAATAAATAAATAAATAAATAAATACTTTCTCCCATTCTATGAGCCAGTTTTTCACTTTCTTGATGGTGTCCTTTAAAGCACAAATGTTTTTTATTTTGATGAAGTCCAATTTTTCTCCATTTTTATTTTTGCTTATGATTCTGGTGACATATCTCAGAAGCCATTGCTTCACCCAAGGTTTTCTTCTAGGAGTTTTATAATTTTAGCTCTTGCTTGAGTCTATGACCCATTCTTTTCACCTCTTAAGGTGAACTACCAGGGTGATGTGCTTCTTGATTTCTGGCATGTTCCATGCAGTTCTATTTCATTCTAGTCAGGGAATCAGTTGTAGTCTCAGTATCTGCGGATGTTTTTGTGCTGTTTTTCATCTTCCAAGGCTGCAGTAAAGAAATCTGGTGCCATTCTGATTATATTTCCCTTGTAGAGCTTATGTTCTTTTTATCTGAATGTTTGGAAGGCTTTTTTTCTAACCTAGAGTTTGGAATGCTACTAGCATATTCTTGGTGGATCCCTTCTTTAGTCCTGACAGAACTCAAAGAGGCCATATTTATTATGCGTCCTTTCCTTCTTCTGGAATATTTATAGTTCATGTGTTAAGTTTCCTGAATGTATTCACCATGTCTCATATATTTTCCTTCACAATTTCCATCTCTACATGTTTTTCTCTGTGCTTTGAAATATTTCTTATATTTGACCATCCAGGCCACTAATTTGGGTCTCAGCAGTGACCATCCTCTGTGTGATTTCTCTACTGAATCTTTTAGAGGAGATATTTTTTATTTTTATTCAAGAGAGAAAGAGAGAGAGCACAGAAGAAGGGAGAGAGAGAGAATCCCAAGCAGGCTCCACACTCAGTGCAGAGCCCAACGCAAGGCTCAATCCCACAACCCTGGGATCATGACTTGAGCCAAAATCAAGAGTCAGATGCTGAACCAACTGAGCCACCCGGGGGCCCCAGCTGAGATTTTTTTTTTTTTTTTTTTTTAGTTCCAGAAGACAACGTGGTTGTTGTTGCAGCTGTTGTGGTGCTACAGGTGAGCGCCCTTAAGAACTCATTATTTTAATATTCAAGAGGTTGGCATCCCTCCTCAGCGGCTCTATTTTAGCGCACTTTTCGGTTTCCTCTGATGGGTAGTTCATCCTGGCAGCCAGAGGAGGCGCACCTCAGCCTCCTGAGGCCCAGGCGTGCTTGCAGAAGCCCTTACCAGCGGCAGCCCCAGCAGGTGGCGGAAGGTGACGCTGTCCTCGCGGTGGGCTAGGGCAGTGTGTGCAAGCTGGCAGCTTGCCCGGGCCCTGGAAGAAGCTTTTTGCTCCCTGGTTTTTCCATGTCCTCCCATCCTCTGGGGCAGGAAGGACTCTGTCTACAAATCCTGTTCTTCTTGGCCTCTTGGGGCCAGGAAACCCAGGCAATTTCCGCTGGGGCTCCAGCTCTTCCTGTGATCCTCTGCTTATGACCCCAGCCTGGAGCTCTCCAGTTTGGCTCCGGGTCAGCTTAGTGTGGAGAGTGTTTGCATAGGCTGTCTCAGTGGAGACCCCGTGATGCCCAAATCTTCACTTGCACCTGCTGCCCACCAGCCCCTGAAGCCAAAGCATCGGGTGAGGCAGGGAGATTGAAAGTGTGCCTGAAGGGAGGGCAGGAGTTCAGATCCTCAACTTCCCAGCACTCTCTGCCAGAGACCACGCCACTTCCATTGTAATCGTAATTTCTGTGTCTCTTTAAGCAGTGTGTCCTCTTAAGCCCGGGCCTGAATCTTGTTTGTTTTTGTAAACCCAACAGTTGGCCCAGTGCATGAGGCATAATGGGCTTTCGTTAACTGTATTTGGAATGAATGAATGCAAAAATAAAACTGCAGTGAATGACTCGCTCGGGCCTCAGGAAACCCATCTAGACTCTCGGGCTGCACACAAAGCCCCTGGCCCTGATCATTTAGACAAAGGTATTTTATTGGCATGATATTGAGAGAGTCCAAGAATCGAGAGCAGTCTAGAGAATTAGGCTTGGAAATGGGACAGTGTCAAGGCACCTGTCAGGAAACTAGATGTCCGGGATCCTGCAGCAGGAATGTGATCAGGGTCACATTAGTGGGGGAATGTACTCTGGCCACTTAAGAAAAAAGAAATGGCTTTACATTGCCCACTAAAGAGTCAAGGTCCTGGGAGAGAATCCATTAGCTGTGTCACCGTATGACATGATGGCGGGAAGCATTTGGTCCATGGGCTTCCACAGTGGAAGGCAGGCATCTGGGTTTCCCATCCTGCCAGGGCTGCCCAGAGAGAGGAGGATGGGTTCCCCCAGGGGACAGGAGTGTGTTAGGAAGAGGAAAGTTGTGCTCAGTGACCAGAAAACAACGTACGTGCCCAGCAAGGGAGTATTTTAGGAGACAGGTCTCTGATTTCCAAAGCAGTGTGAGTGGCCCCTCCCGGACTCCCACCCCTTTTCCTTGCTGCCAGAGCCCCTGACATCACTGCCAAGGCTGGAGGGAGGGAGGGAGGGAGGGAGGGAGGGAGGCGAGAGGCGGGAGTGAATGAAACTGCTACCAGACTCCCACCCCCCACCTCCGTCTTGCAGACCCTGCTGCTGTGATGTGGGCCCTCTCCCACCCGGGAGGCAGGGGAATTCCCAGCACTGGTTTTATGGAGAGACAGATGGGCTCCTGGGGCTCTCCAGTCAACCCCAGCTCATCCCCTTCTCTCAAAAACACAGTGTAGAAGATGACATTTAGGTTCTTAGATTGAACAGGCTTTTGTGGGTTGGCGGGAGATCCTAGTCACTACGCGTTACTAGTTTCCAAGCAACCTTCCTTTCCCCTTGTCTCCCTTTCTTTACAAATGTTTATTGAATATCAGTCATTGGGAACCAAAATAGCCCCTTTCTTCGCAGAACCTACAAGTCTAAGTGGGAGAAAACAAATGTGAAACAAACAACCACGCCACTAAGCATGTTATTTGCAATTTGGCTCAGTAAGTAGAGGGTGGCATGACAGCGACCTGATTCAGGTGGGGGAGAAATGAAAAGGGTTCTCTGAGGAAGGACCAAAGACCTGAAGGAATGGTGGGGTAGGTGGGGCCCCGGCAAGCGCCACCTTCTCACGATTCCATCTCGTGGCAAAAAGTCATGAAGTTCTCCACTGTGGGTGGTAGCCGGTGTCCGCGTGTGGGGTCGGGGGGCATTTTGTTGCTGTCGTCACAATGACTTGGGGAATACTACTGGCAATTAGTACTCAGAAGCAGAGATGTTAAATGCCAAAGATGGTTCTGCACAGCTGTCCTGCTCAAAATGCCCACAGCACGTTCATCTAAGAAACGCTAGAGGCTGAAGGCAGTTTCCAGGCAGCCGACCTCATCAAGAGGGCTGCTGTTTAGTTGTGGCTGATCGAAAAGTCCTAGGATGGAGGTGGTGGCGGAGGGGGGGGGGGGTGCGGTGTGCCTGGGTGGCTTGGCCAGTTAAACATCAGACTCTCGATTTTGGTTCAGGTCACGGTATCACGGTTTGTGAGTTCGAGCCCCGCATCTGGCTCCTCGCTGACGGCACGGAGCCTGCTTGGGATTCTCTCTCTCCCTCTCTCTCTGCCCCTCCCCTGCTCTTTCTCTCTCAAAATAAACAAGGAAACATTTAAAATAAATAAATAAAAGTCCTTGGATGGAATCAGATAGGCACAGCTTGAGCCCTCTGCCCACCCCTTAACCAAGCACAGTGGCTGGGGACGGAGTGGTGACTCAGCGGGGGGAAGGAAGGGGTGAATTTGCTGATGAAAGTGGCGGAGCTTTGGCAGAAGAGGAAGAGCCTCCGCTGAGCAGGCCAAGTAGTGGACGAGCGTGGAATGGGTGAGAAAAGCAGTGATGCAGGAAGAGGCTGGATGGGGAGGCAGGGCCAGATCATTCAAGGCCTCGTCAAAGGTGTCAGACCTCTCTGAAGTGCCTTGGGAAACAGCAGACAGGTTCCAAGCAGGGAAGGAGGGTGGCAACACCTGTGCCACACTTCAGAGCCTTGACGTTGGGGTTTCATGGGCATCTGGCCCAGAGCTTCCTCCACGAGACGCGCACTGTGTCTCCCTCGCCTCTCACCTTCTCCTTCCTTCTACCTTTGGAATGTGTAGATGCCTAGTCTTCTATCTAGAGGTAAAGGACCGAGGCAGAACCGTGCTCTGGAAAAGCCCTGTCCTTCCACTGGCCTCGGTCAAGTATGAGCTTATGACCTGAATCACATTTCAGAATTTTCTTCCTGCTCCAGAGACAAGGGGTGGAGCTGAGCAAGCATTCTCATCCCAGGAAGTCATTGGCTTTAATCCAATTAAGTACCTAGTGGAAAATCTTTCTCCATCCCAGGGATGTTCATGCCATTCTACGGCCAAGGCCCGGGCTTTGCCAGCGTATCTGCAGATTTCATCAGGATCAGCTATTTCCATATTCTTCTGGGTCATTAATGAGTTCATCAAATGAGGCCAGTTCCGTCACCAGCCTGTGATTTGCCCCAGCTTTTGCTTCCGACCAGACGTAGTTGCCACTTATCCCTGATTACGTAGTATTTTCACTCTGCCAGCATTCCATTTAGATGAGAGCATTCCCAGACAGGCCAATTTACTTTGGAGCACAACTTTTCTGGAAGCCGTTGTCAAACGCATCACCGACGCCCATGTCACGTTGCCGCTGTCCTGTCACCTGCCGGTTCTTCCATTCTGTCTCTCTCACCCTTCCTCCTATCGCCGCTCTCCCAACAGGGTGCGTGTTTTAACTGTGATAAAATACACGTGACGCAACATTTCCTGTCTTTGCCCTTCCTAAGTTCAGTAGCGTTTAGCGTATTCACACTGTTGGACAACCACTTTCCAGAACGTTTTCATTTTGCAAAACTGAAACTCTATACCCCTTAAACAAACAACAATTCCCCGTTTTCTTCCCCAGCCTCTAGAAACCACCATTCGACTTCCCGTTTCTATGAATTTGACTACTCTAGACATGTCTTATAAGTGGAATCATACAGTATTTGTCTTTTTGTGACTGGCTTATTCCATTTAGCATAACGTCCCCAGAGTGCATCCATGAGCCAACTTTTTTTTCCTTCTTAAGGCTGAAAAATATTCCACTGTCTGAATAAAACACATTTGGTTTGTCCATTCATCTATGGAAGGATGCTTGGGTTGCTTTTCCACCTTGTAGCTATTGGGACTATTGCCGCTATGGACACGCGTGTGCAAATACCTCTTCAGGACCCTGTTTCCAATTCTTTTAGACACAGACCCATACGTGGAATTGCTGGATCATGTGGTGGTTCTCGTTTTGATTTTTCTGTGGAATCTCCATGCTCTTTTCCAGAACGGCCGCACCATTGTGTACTCCCAACAGTGCACAAGGGTTCCAATCTGGCCACATCCTGGCCAACACTTGCATGGCTTTGACATCAGCCACCCTAACGGGTGGGAAGTGAAATCACATGGTAGTTTTGATGTGCATTTCCCTAACGATGAGTGATGTTGCGGGTCTTTTCATACGCATGTTGTCCATTTGTGTGTCTTCTTTGGCAAAATGTCTGTTTGAGCCCTAGGCCCATTTGCAAATAGGGTACTTTTGTTGTTAAGTTATAGGTGTTCTTTATGTATTCTAGATATTAGCCTTTTTATCAGATACATAACTTGACCATCTTTTCTCCGAGTCCGTAGATTGCCTTTTCAGCCTGTTGGTCATGACCCCTGATACACAGAAGTTTTACATTTTGATGTAGTCTCCCGAGAGTTTTTATGATTTTAGAAATGATCACATTTCCTTTAAAAGCTACCGTTTTGGTGTGTTTGCCGTTCTTTTTTCTCTATCGTCCGGTGCTAATTCTTGCACTTTTATTCGGGCTGGCATTTCCGAACCACAACTGTTGGTATCAGTTTCCACAATATAAAAGAAATCCTAGTGACAACTTGAAGTAAGAAAAATAAGAAAGTGGGACAGAGAGTTTGCCACGTCATTCGGGAAGATGAAGAGGTGCCAAGGGTTAGTGAAGTCGAACTAGAATGTCAGAAACACCGTGTCTCATTCTGCCACTGGTCACTTCTTTCCTCCAGGGATCCCGCGTGAAAGAGATTGTTATTCCCTCTTTACAGATGAGGAAACTGAGAATAAGAAGAGGTATCTTGCTCAGCTTCACACTTTGGTATGCGTATAAACACCACCAGCATTTTTCTATTCTCTGCCAGACCTCCAAGGAGCTGTTTTCAAATTCTTCTGAAAATACGTGGCTTCCCTCTCATCGTATTCCTCTAACTTCACCACCCCGGCCCCTGTGTTACGACTGACACCAGCTCAATGCCCTATGCAGGCATTGCACCGTAAACTCCACACGCATGAACTTGCTAATCCGCACCTCACCTTGGAAGGCACAGCCTGAGGCTCGGGGAAGTAAAAGATTTTTACCCAAGATCATCCTTCTAGGAGAAGGTAGAGCAAGGACTTCTACCCAAGCCGGTCTGATTCTAGAACTGCCTCCCCTCAGGTTTAGATCGCGAAAGAGTACGTGAGTCAGATCTTCCCGTCTTAAATTGTCCTCGTGCCAGCCGTGTGACTTTTGGCAAGACGTGACCGCCTCTCAGCCTCCATGTCTTCATCTGAAAGCTCTCCGTGATGTTCCCTACCTCAGGTGGTGGACCGAGTAGTAAGTGAAATAATGTATGCACAAATGCTTAGACAGCTTTGCACACAGTGAATGCTAAGTAGATGCCAGCTACTATCACTAATTTTATAAACAAATTCTATCCAAAGGGTGTATTCCATAATGTCAGTATGGTTTTACCCTCGTTCTCCATGATTTTTCCTTCCCAAACAGTACATGAGAAGAGACCTATAGTGGGAAAATAACTACAGACAGGAAAACCTAAACAACCTTGCGTTAGACACATCGGGACTTGCTCTCTCACGTAAAAGAAGTCAGACGGGCAATGAAGAACTGGGTGGCAGCACCATGAAGTCACGCAGACCCAGATTCTGTCTTTTTTTTTGCCCTGCCATCCCTAAAACACAGGCTCCAGCTTCAAAGTAAACTAATGGTCCAATATGGCTGCTGGAGCTCCAGCCATCATCTGTATATTACAGACAGTGAGGAGGAGGAGGAGGAATAGAAGGGCAGAAAGGGCACAACTCTCAGTGGTAAGGAGTCTTCCCAGGAATATCACATGATACTTCCATTTACAGGTCATTGCCTGGACTTGGATCACAGGATGGCATCACCTGACAGCAAGACAGGCTGGGAAGCGTAGCCTTTTGGTCGGGTTCATTCCCACTAATTGGAATTCTGTTACTAAGAAAGAAGGGGAAAGGGATATGGGATGGCAGGTTGCAGTATCTCTGCCTCTGAGATATACATGGTGCAGACTGAGCAAGCAGTTTCCGGGGTTACTTCTGAGGCTGGAGAGGGTCTGGGAGAAGGAGAGACACAGAGATCTCTGCTTGTATGTTGAAAAGATTGGAGTTACGTGGAAGGTTCGTTTTCCCAAAAGGATCCCCCCGCCCAAAGTAACTGCAAACGCCACTGGCCAGGAAGGACCGTACGTCAATCCAAAACAAGACTGAAGGCGGGGACACTACAGAAAGGCTTGGAAGTTGGAGAGAGAGAGGAGTGTGAAGGAAGTAGCAAAAACATTACCTGTGTGCACGTCCCTGGGGCCACCCAGAGAGGCGATCGCCTTGACTTGCCGTGCCGCTGCGCAGGGAAGGGACGACATCTCCTTCCCTCCCGCGGGTGGCTGTGCCCATGTCTGACGTTGGATCAGAACTCGTGTTTTGATGGCGTTGGATTTAACCGCAGGCGTGCAGACCGAATTGATTGTTTTGATCAGCGATTCCACTGACCTTTCCAGCCTCATCTCAAGCAAGCAAAACCTCGGCTTTTCTGAGCTGGCTCTGCATCCGGCTCCTCTGTCCCAGCAGACTCACGAGGACATTGACGCTCGTCAGATCATGTTCTGAGGTCTGCTACTGGATGCTCTGCCAAAGGATTGATTCACTCTTGCCCACATGCTCCCCACGCCCAGTGCATCCGTAGCTATTTGAGAAATGTTTGTTGACAGAAATTGCTGTGAATCCTTCAGAACGACTGGGTTTGCAAAACTCACTGGCCCTTAGTCTACAACTCTCTTCAGAATCTGTGCCGTAAGGTCACCTGATAATGAGGCCGGGGGCCTTTCTTTGGCGGCTAAGTTACCCAGAGGGATCCCGTGTGGAACCTCCAGATGCTGAAGTCCATTCCAGAGAACAGAGCTTTGAGGAGGACTCAGGAGTGGGAACACTGCAGGGAGCACCACCTGCTTGATAAAAGCCTTGCTCTTGGGTCTGGCCAGGCTGTCCTGTCCTCCTGCTGCTTGAGGGAGCCCTGACTACTGCCCAGCTCAAGGTGCCTCTTCAGCCCAGTGAACACCTGTTCCTTCACTCACCTCGGAGCCATGACACTGACAGAAGCCACCGCCAGCATGAGGCCCTCCCTCTCAAATTCCTGCTTGGTGCATCCCCTTCTCATTGGGGGCCCACCTCCTGAAGGTCTTGCGGAATGTTCCTTTTTGGACTTTAGCCCCCCGTGGCTGCCAGAGCTCTCTGCTCCCTCTGTCACCAGTCTTCCAGAAAGGAGGGCAGTCAGGGCCAGGCTCTTGTTGCCTGAACTCAGGGAGAAGTCCTTCCTGGAGGCCTCGGTGGGGACTTTTATGCCCATTTTCTCGCAAAAGCACTTTGAGGAGACGCGTAAGGCTCCGGAACACTCTCCAGGTCTGTAGGGATGTGCAGTCACTGTCTCTCGGTGGGGAAGGATTCCGTATTGCCCACCACCCCCGACTACCGCATCTCTGGAGCCCACAGGGTGCAGAAGAGGAGGAACACCATGATGTAAGGGAGATCAAACATTAAAAATGGGATTCGGGGGAAGGTTTCTGTCCCTGTGGGCATGAGCTGCTCTGGGGCTCGATTCTGAAGCTTTTGTGGTAGAAAGCAGTGCTTCAAAAGCTGACAATGCTTCACATACACCTGGGAAGCTTATTAAAAACGTGGAATCTTGGGTCTCACCCTAGGACATTCTGAGTCAGAGGCACTGGCGTGGGGATCGGACATCGGCATTTTTGGCAAGCTCTCTGGGCGGCTCTGAGGCAACTGCTGGTTAACGCATACCCACGTGTGAAGAGAGGAACTTTGTGTGAGCCGAGCAGCGCACACCCCTCGCACGGTGCCGTGGAACCGTGTGGGCTTTGCAGCATGGGATGGTACCACACCCGCAGAGCACTTGGCAAATCAATGGTCGTTGGGAACACTGAAGACTCCGGAGAGATTAAACTTCTAACCTAGTCTATGTGACCCGGGGCAGGAGGCAACGCTCCAAAGGACAGAACAGATTTCCAAGGCGGGAGCTGGGGAGAAGGTGGGAGGGTTGTGAGGGCATTTGGGGAAGACGGTGACTGTGGGTCTTTGCGGGGCTTGAGAGGATGTGGGGAGAGAGGGACGAGTCAAGAAGAGTCTTTGTGTGTTTGCAACGTAATGTCCTTTTGCCTCACCTTCTAAGACCTCCCTGAACACCTTCCAATGTTGGTTACAACGTTGTTGGGTTTGGGTTTGGGATCACTGGATGTCACGCCATGCTGAGACTGGCCTCAAGGCAGCCCGGTTTTATTCAGGCGATAGAGGTAAAAATACTGCCCTAGCAGGATTGTCTGGAGGATTTTGAGCCTATTTAAAATGTCTGTCGAGGGGCGCCTGGGTGGCGCAGTCGGTTAAGCGTCCGACTTCAGCCAGGTCACGATCTCGCGGTCCGTGAGTTCGAGCCCCGCGTCGGGCTCTGGGCTGATGGCTCAGAGCCTGGAGCCTGTTTCCGATTCTGTGTCTCCCTCTCTCTCTGCCCCTCCCCCGTTCATGCTCTGTCTCTCTCTGTCCCAAAAATAAATAAACGTTGAAAAAAAAAAAAATTAAAATGTCTGTCGAGGGGCGCCTGGACGGCTCGGTTGATTAAGCATCTGACTTCAGCTCAGGTCATGATCTCATGGTTGGTGGGTTCAAGTCCCGCATTGGGCTCTGTGCTCAGAGCCCAGAGCCTGGAGCCTGTTTCAGATTCTGTGCGTATGTGTCTCTCTCTCTCTGGCCCTCCCCCACTTGTGTTCTCTCGCTCTCTCTCAAAAATAAATAAATAAACATTTTTTTTTTAATAATAAAATAAAATGTCCATCAAGTAGTAGATGCTTTAAAAAAAATGATAGCCATTTTTGGATCACCAATATTTACTGAGTGCCGATTATGTATTGCATGTTTCACTAGGCACTGACAATACAGAAGGTTAATGAGAGGCTCACAGTTTAAGTGAGTAGTTAACTTTTACCATCAGCGCGGGCTCCAGAAAGGTCTTACGTGTGATTCAGACATTGTCAGGTACCTGGCCGCATAAGCTTTGAAGAAGAGTCTGTAAGAAGTAAAACCATGTATTTAAGAATCTGGCCAGATTCAAGAGCGTCTAAGCTGGAAGGTGCCCTATAGGGCACTTTCATTTTCCCCATTTTACTGATGAAGAACTGAGACCTGCAGAGGGGAAGGAATGAGGACTGTTGATAAACTGTTACTATTTTATGAAGGGTTTAAAGATGTGCTCATTATTATAGGGCATCTCAAGAAATTAGTACGATACAACCCTTATTAAGAGATAGATAGAGCATGAAGCATATAATGTCAGGGCTGAAATTTACCCAAGGAACATCTGATTCAGATTGCTTATTTAACTAATGAGGAAACTGGGGGTGGATTTTATTTTGTTTAGTGCTGAGTCACAGCCTGCAGGTGAATGCATCTGAGCAAGGTTTGGGGGAGGGGATTGATAAACGATTTTCCGGAACAGGGTTGACAAACTGCTACTCAGACACATTGCCTTTCCTTTCTTGACAGACTGGTTTTATCTGGCCAAGTAGCTATAAGTTAACCGGAATAAAGAAAGGTGAAAAATGTACAGACATAACATATGTCTATGCATAGACAAAGGATACAAGTGTACGTTAGGATACATTTGAATGCAAAGTGACAGAATGCCTAACAATGGCTTAAGCCACAAAGATACATAATCATCCTATGCAGCAAGACAAGAAGTCTGGAGACACAGGCTTCCAAGTATGGTGCGTTGCCTCAGTCTTTCTGCTCTGCCGTCCTTAGCATGTTGGCTTTTTGTCCATAGGCTGACAAACCTCAAATGGTTGTCTCGCCTCCAAACGTCAGGCTTTACATGCATTCAAAAAAGGAAAAAAAAAAAAATGCAGTGGACTTTCTCACTGCAAGTGGACTTGCTCACTGCTCACAGGGAGCAAAATCCTTTCCAGACACCTGCTGCAGAATTTCGCCTGCTCCGATCGCTATATCTGGGCTATATGTCCAGTCCCCAGCAAAGGGAAAGGAGGTTATTCTGTGTGGCTCAGCTCCATGACAGTTCACCTCCAGGGTCTAAAGGAGGGCTCCTTTTGCTTTGAGATGTTTCTTTTCAAGCAACGTGAAATTCTATAAAGACGAGGCTGGGAATAGCTACCGGGAAGGGAAACTGGTGTGCGCTACGTAGTAGGCGAAATGCACAGATCCTGGAGTCATTTTTGGAGCAACATATCGTAAGAACACTTCCTAGGTAGATTTAGTTGAGCACGTGGGCTTTGGAGCCAGACACACTAGGTTTGAATCTCGGCACCCGCACAGACAAGCTATTACTCAGTTTTCTCATCTGTGAATCAGGGATGGTAATAATACCTACCTCATGGTTTTGGTGGCGTTATTATTATTCTGACGGTTGCTATTATTATTGTTGTGATTTTGCAAATAGCGAATGGATACTACTGTGCAATTATTAAGTACCTGAAACAGTGCCAAGCACATAGTAAGCACTCAAGAAATGTTACCTGCCTTTACTCTGGACTCATTGGTGCTGTATATTTAAATTCTGTTGGTCTCCATGCAAGTGAAAATTATGTAAGATCCTCCTCTGTTCCCCAAGCCTGTCATAGTACTTTCGTAAATGTAAGACGGCATCTAGTATAGATGGGTCCCCTCCTTGGGGGAGTTGGCGGTGGGGGGGGGGGGTCGCTTCTCTTCTTTAGCCCAAGAAGTACGGGCAGAATTCTGCATGTGCTACCTTCGAGTTTTTAAACTGCTCTGGAGTGAATCTCATTTTAAAAGCTTACTCAGGCCCAGGATCCATTTATTTGATCTCAAATTGGATGTTTGCCTCTCAGGTCCCAACCAAAACAACGATGGAATTACCATGTCTGCTTTACATTTCTGGCTCCCGGAGAGGTACGCTTGGCCAGCACCCCATCTCCCAAGATGCCGGGGCACAGAGCCCGCGGGGCTTTCTGTCCCAGGCTCAGCAAACTGAGCTGATCTGGAAAATTTAGAAATTTTCAGGAGACCAGCAAAATAACTGCCTCCGCTCGGTTGGCGGCATTGACAGGAGGGCACGTTGGCTCGGAAACCAGTCACCAGAGTTCCACGCGTGTGTGACAGCAAGTGGAGCTGGTCGCGAGGGGTCGAGCGGTCACTGTTGTCATTCTTTCTAAGATGGCAGGTGGGCCAATCTGTTCAAGGTCCTTTCACCCACGTGGCCTTGATAAGCTTTGGCAGATGGATTGCCCGGATCTTACTGCTGTTTCTTTCCCTTCTATTGCTATTTCTTCCCAAGAGTCTCCCCGAAAGTTCTATAAACAAACCAAAAAGAGGTCCCCTGTGAGGGACTCAGTGCCAGGAATTGATGGCCCGAAGGCAGGTGCTTCTTGGACAGTGGGCTGCAGACCACAACTGGCAAACATCTGGCTTCTCAATGTGGGGGAAGAGGAAAACGTGCGTCTCGTCACGTGCTGATTCCAATGTAAACTCTGCTGGGCTTTCCTTACACAAGGTGTCTTTCCTGAACTTGAGAAAGCTCTTGGAACTGGCAAATGTGGGTTTGGGGTGATCATCTTGGAAACTGGGAAGGCCAGGGAGCCAGCGGGTGTCTGGGGCCTTGTCCTGCTGAGACCCTATTTCATCGAGATCACAGAACTCTGTGTGAGTCGTGACCCCAAGAAACTGTTTGCTGTTGTTTTTCTTGGCTTCCTTTCTAGGGTGCGGGGAGCCTGGCTTCAAGAAGCGCCTTAGGTTCTGGTGCCTCTGCTGCACATGATAAACTTTCCCTTTTTGGAGCTGGACCACTTCTGTCTCCTTCTGGGTCCCCGGCCCGATGGCTGTGCTTTGCCCTCCTTCACCACCTCAAATTTCTTTTGTTCCTGGTGCACACAGATGCTGCCTGTCTCTGTCTGTCTGTCTGTCTGTCTGTCTCTGTCCTTGCTGCGAGTTTGTGATGGTGATGATGCTGAAAATATGATCTTCCACTGTCACCCTGCAGCAAGCCCTTGACTGGTGACGGAAGAATTGCATGAGCCACACATCGGTAAACAGGCCGCCAGCCCACGGGGAGCATGGCTGGGCAAGGTATCAGGCCACTCTGTCAGCTGCGTGTCCCCAGACTCGAATTCCCTCACAATCCAGGTGGGTCGGAGCAGAGGGACAATGGCTAAGTTGAGTTTCCCCCAACTCAAGCTGCCCCTCGGCATCGGCCAATTAGCACTATGGAGGAACGCAAACACTGTATTGTGGGAAATATCTAATTTTTCAGGAGAAAGAATTGGGAACAATTAAAATAGTGTTTGGGGACGCCTGGGTGGCTCAGTCGGTTAAGCCTCCGACTTCAGCTCAGGTCATGATCTTGAAGTTCGTGGGTTCGAGCCCCACGTCGGGCTCTGTGCTGACAGCTCAGAGCCTGGAGCCTGCTTTGGATTCTGTGTCTCCCTCTCTCTCTGGCCCTCCCCCTGCTCATGCTCTGTCTCTCTCTCATGAAAAAATAAATAAAATGGTGTTTTTAACTTGTATAAAGAGAAACTACGTTGACTTTCAGGGGAAATCCCCTGAGCTCTAAATGCTGACCACTGATGCGTATGAGCTGCACCCACGTGGCAGTCAGAGTGGCCCTGTGCTGCCTAACTGGGACCTCTCAGCCGGCAGATTTGTTGCTGCTTTATCTATCCTGGTCACGTCCGGGCTTCCAGAGGCTTCGTGCCCACCTCACAGAGCTGAGTGACGTTGCAAGTGCCATACAGTCTTTCTGGAAGGAGGCAAGCACAACTTGTGAATTACAAGCGAAAATAATTAAGTGCCCCTTGTTTGTTGTCGTCGTTGGCAACTATTTATATATTCCATCTTGCATATGGAACGCTGTAACTGGAAATGTGAGAGGAAGCACATTTGGTATGAAACCTACGAAGCATCAAGCTTATGGTCCATGCAGGCTTGGGTTTGGATGCTGGTTCCTCTATTTTCTAGAGGCTTGACCCTGGGCAGATTCCTGCCTCAGACCCTTACTTTCCTCATCCATCCCATGTGGAGGACGACACCTCCTTCGTGTGGCACTGCCGTGGGATTGAATGAGATGATGCGAGAGCAGAGTGCCTAGCACAGAGGGAGGGTCAGTTGTGGTGGATATTACTAGCAGCCCAGACCCACACTTTGGAAACACCGAACTGACATGAGCTGATAGGAAGCTGATTACAATCTGAATGTTTCCCACTTCATGTGAATACTCATGTTTCATTGGACAAATATTAACGTATTGGGATATGGGTGCTATCCTAGGACCTCTATAATATTTCTTTAAAAATTTTTTTTATGTTTATCTGGAAAGAGAGAGAGAGAGAGAGCACAAACAGGGGAGGGACAGAGAAAGAGAGAGAATCCCAAGCGGGCCCCACGCTGTCAGCACAGAGTCCGATGCAGAGCTCGATCTCACAAACCGTGAGATCATGACCTGAGCTGAAACCAAGAGTCAGATGCTTAACCGACTGAGCCATCCAGGTGCCCCAAACCTCTATGATATTTCTAAGATCTGAAAAGTTCTGAAACCCGAAACACATTTAACTCCACAGGTTTTAGATAAAGCATAAAGAATCTGTAGTCTTAACAACATAGCAACAGGTGGACAATGACTCGATCTATACTGAACACAAAATCGCATGAGCCCTGGAAGGCGAGAGCAGCTAAATGATTAGAGATGGGGGCGGGGAATAAATCTGGGAGGGTTTCCTGGAGGCGGTGACCTTTGAGCCTGATTTCAGGAGAAATGAAAGAACCGCATTTGGTAAAGAGGAGGCAGAACATACCAGGGGAATACAGAAGATTACTGAGTGTCTTTCCAAAGACTTCTAGCAAATCAAACTGCTTTCAGGGCTGTGAAATCCCTGGGAGAATGAGCGATCGCCTTTACAAAGATGCACCTGGGAACTCGGCAGGAAAGAGTCTCTGGCTGGGGAGAGTGTGAAGACTGGACTCAGAGCATGCACATTCTGATGAGGCACTGTTGTGGAGTGAAAGCACATTTCGCGTGGCCCCTGAGCGACCCCTTGCCTCTCCACCGAGCACGAAGCTTGGCCATTCGTGCCTCTCTTCATATGACTTCTGCATACGTCAGTGACTGATTGCTGCATTTATAGATGTTCTCCTGGAGCTCGAACCATGGTGAGCCAACATTTCTAAACCACAAGTCCTGGATCTTTCCCTGCTCTGCTTGTCTGTGTCTAATAACCTGGAGATGAGCCGAAGAGATGTTCTGGCTGAGCGGAGGGGGGCTGGGGACAGGGCCGTGACAAAAGCTGGTTTATGTTTCAGAAAAGCTCTCTGCCACTCTGTGCATAGAAGATGGGCCATATGAGGCTCAGAAAACATGTCTTGGAAATGGCTTGGAAACTTGCCTCCCAGCACTTAGGACAGGGCCAGATACATGCTGCTTTAATTTATTAACAAACACAATGCCCATCTTGGCAAGGTCACCTCTCAGCATGGAAAACAGTGCATTGATGACACATTAAATTTTTTTTAATGTTTATTATTATGTTTTTTTGAGAGAGAAAGAGAGAGAGAGTGCAAACAGGGGAGGGGCAGAGAGAGAGAGAGAAAGAGAGAGAGAGAAAGACACAGAATCCAAAGCAGGCTCCAGGCTCTAAGCTGTCAGCACAGAACCCGACGCGGGGCTCAAACTCACAAATCGTGAGATCATGACCTGAGTGGAAGTCCAACGCGTAACCGACTGAGCCACCCAGGAACCCCGCATTGATGACACGTTAACATGTGGTGCAGGACCCACACCTCCTTCACCCTGTGGGAGCAGTGGTGGTAGCAGGACAAGGAGGGTCCATGACAAGAAGGTTCCACGGTGACATTTCATTACCGTTAGAGATGCTACTTCTATTGTCTACACCTTCAGGACGGGAGCTAAGAGTAACAGGAGAGGCAGAAAAACACTAACCACTTCCTGGGACACCAACTTATGTGTTAGCCTTTCCTAGTGGGAGCAGCTCTGGGCTCTTGCCTCTAACGCAGTCCCCAAGTCCTTCTGATGAGACGATACTTTTATTTCTTCAAAGTCTTACACTCAGCGACGGGACAGTGGTTCCAGGAAGACGAGGTGGGCACAGGTTGCACGGGGACTGACAGGCTTATTGAGAATTGAGAGTTTTGGAAAGGGTGCAGAAAAGACGCATCATGAAGGTGCCCATGGAGAGCTCCATAGATATTGGAGAACAAAGGGTAGTCTCACGCGGCTCCTTGAAAGTGACAATTTGCTGGCTGGAAATCACTGGTTCGGGGGCAGCCTTATTAATCCAGTTGTGGTTCATCCTGTTGTTTTACCTGAAATTTCCACACACACATCTGCAGGGTTGAAGTTACAGTTCTCCCCTATTATACGAGTGTTGGAGAGGGCTGCGTCACCGCTGTGTTGGTTCAAAGGGGCCATCTTCACATTAAGAGATGGCCCAACACTCTTCTCAGGATTACCTAAATTTTTGCATTTTAGATTCCAGTAACAGCATTAGTGGTCATCCAGAGGGTAACAGCAGCTCACCTGCGTGGAGTACCGTGTATCAGACTATCCTAAATAGCACGCTTTATCTCATGCAATCTTCACAACGACGCCACTCCGTGGTGGGAGCTACAGTGGTTTCCCTTCACAAGTGAAGAAACAGAAGCTTTAAAGAGCTAAATAACTCAAGGACACATGGTCGTTAAACAGTAGAGTGAGGATTTTAATCCACGCAGATCTGCTGAAACCTGTGCTGAGTTCTCAATAAATACAGAGTTCCTATCACATTAAAAACACTGCGTCCAACGAGGACAAATCCCTGTCCTCGGGGACTCTCCTTGCATCCAAGGGAGAGAAGACATCACGAGTCAAATGAAACTAGAACACAATATGTGAACATAAGAGATGAGTGGGGTGTGGTCAAGATGTCAGACAGCAGAGCCATGGAAAGTGGGATAGCTCTGGGAGAGACCCAAGGAGGAGGGAAGGGAGACCGAGGAGGCCTGGGAACCAGAGTTTCAGAAGATGAGGCGAGGCACTGGAGCAAGAGAGATGGCCAAAAGGTGTGGGCATAGGATGTGCTTGGTGGGTTTGGGTGACAGCAAGCGGGGCAGGTTGACCAGAGAGAAGTTCTTGGGGGAGCCACAGGGAAGAAGAACTTTGGATTGGAAAATGTGAGAGATTGGGGGGAAAGATGAAGAATTTGCATTTCATTCTGTGATTAAGGGGAACTAGTGAAGTTTTCTGAGTGTTAGAATTATATATTATTTTAGGAGGAGTTACTGGCAGGGGCACCAGGGTGGCTCAGTCAAGTGTTCAACTCTTGATTTTGGCTCATGTTGTGATCTCACAGTCGGGTTATGAGATCAAGCCCCACGTTGGGCTCTGCACTGACAGCACAGATCCTGCTTGAGATTCTCTCTCTCCTCTCTCTGCCCCTCCCCTGCCAAAATAAACAAATAAACATAAAAAAAAAATTAAAGGAAGTGTTACTGCCAGAAACGTGCCAGTGGATTGTAGGCAAAGACCCTTGGAAACGAGCCAGGAGGCTGCTGAAAGAGAGTGGACAGAACTCAGAATTCCAGGGTCCTATGATTTCAGAGTTGATTGAATGGGGGCTGTGATGGCCACTACCTGTCCAAGAGGGGGGCGGGGCGATTGCTCAGAGTTGCTGTAGCTAAATCATTCCCAATGACAAGTGTCTAGACTAACCGCAGACCTGGAACTTTGTGCATAGGAAATTTACAACTAATTAATGTACTTCTATTCCTCTCCCCAATTTAATTATTTCAAGGATTTTAAACAAGTATTGCCTCTTTTGACCTCACCGGCACATAAGTCCATTTTTATAAAAGCAAATCCTCTAATTGAAACAGCTGCTTATGATCTCAGAAGAAAGGCTCTCGATGTACCTGCCCTACATCTATCAACCACAGGATTTTGAAACCCTTTGCTCCTGACTCAATACAACTGGGGCCAAGGGCTGCCATCATTCATAATTTTTCAAGACCGTGACTCTTCTCGACAATCTGATCATCATCTTAGGGGACTGCCCATCCCCTGAAGTCCCTTATGAGCCCAGATTAGAAACCTGAAGAATTGAGAAACAGAGATGAATTAAATAGAAAATATTTTTTTATTTTTATTATTTTTTTTTTTAGAAAGGAAGAAGTGAGCTATCATCCAAAAACAAGAAAACTTAAATGAAGGGAAAGAATTTTTTAAAGAGACTGTTTTTTGTTTTTTTTGTTTTGTTTTGTTTTTTTGTTTGTTTGTTTGTTTTTAGGAATTAGTTTCTTCTTTTCCTTAAAATGCAGTTCGGGAATCCTGGACCCCTCCCTGCCCCTCAGGGTTATCACGAGCTTCTCGACCTTTGTTTGTAGATCCCTCACCACCTGTGTCTCCAGTCACTTGAACAGCAAAGCCTGGAATGTGGTCCAGCCGGGGGTTGCTAATGGGCTTCAGTGGGCAGAGGCCAAAGTTCTTTTTAGCCATCAGGAAGGGAGAGCAAAGGCAGGGAAAACTGTCGTGAGGGAAAGCGTTTCTCTTGGTTGGACTCCTGTGTGCACTACGCCCAGCCTCCTGCCCCGGAAGCACTCCAGTCTACAAAGATAGGGCTCGGAAAGCTATCATCCAGCGACTGATGAACAGCAGCAAATTCCAGCTTCTAACGGACCTCTCAGCCCTGGGGGCATTCGTCCAGATTCCTCTGGATTTTCTCAGAGCTCAAGCAGCTGGGGAGGGATGTGAGGTCCAGGCTGGCAGTCATAGATCAAAGGACGCCAGAGTTACAGAAAGGGCTAAATCCAGCCCCTTACATGACGGCTGGAGGTGATTTTTCCAAGGTCCCACAGCTGGAAAACAGGATGGGGGGCCCAGGGCTCTCCCCCACTTTCTCCCATATTTTTCACAGAGCTGTTGGCAAGATGGTTGATGTGGTCTAGGTAAAAATGCTCATAAATTGTAAAGGGTAGATACACATGATCTCTTATATGTGTGTGCACATGTGTGCATTCTGGACAGGAGGCTCTACTAAATGATGAACACGCAGAGTGAGGATAAGGCCTCTGATTCTGAACATAGACTTAGGGTTAAACCCCCAAGCTCCACTATCCACTCAACTGCTTAATTTTTACTTCGTTTCTCTGAACCACACTTTTGCCACCTCCAGAATGGGAGTAACAATTGTGTCTACCTCCTGTGGTTGTTGTTTGGCTCAGGCTTGGCATGCAGGCAATTCTTAGTAAATTCTGTCACGCAGGTGAAATGACGTACTACTCTATTTGCTCGAAATATCCTTCGATGTTACGTTCAGTTCCCAGAAAGCTTCTTTCCACCTCAGCTCATGCCTGGCACAGAAGAGCGGTCAATGGTTGTCTGTTGAATCCATGCACAGACGAAACCCTTGGTTTTCTTTATCATTTTTAGTCAATGAGTAAAGCCAGGGGTGGGGTTGGTGGGTGCTGACAGCCCGGAGTACAAAGCGCGGGCGCCGGCAGGCTGTAAGTGAACTTACAGGAGGAAGTAAATAAATCTTAAACTTCAGGGTCTCTGGGGTCAGACAGAGGTACACTTGGAAAGCATTCCTGTGCAACCGTTCCGGGAAGAGGTTTCTAAAGAATAGGAACCGCCTCTCCAAGCATCCAAGAATGGTTGTGATTTCTTTTTTCATCCTAATGTGTATGCACTTTTATACCTAATTATATGTTCATAATTTCATATTTTTTTCTTAAAGAGTGCCCCCCAAATAGTACAAGTTGTAGACACAACCACACCTGGGTCTCCCCCTATATGTTTCTCCCGGGAAAATAAGCTAGCTGGGATCATCTTTCTCCTTCAGAGGGTAAATGTTCACGTCCAGAGCTGGCCTCTGACAGTAAATCTACCCAATATAAATTGAGTTTTGTGGTCTTTGTTGCCTTGTAGGGGCAGACAAGGCCATGAAAGGCACAGATGTGATAGTGTAAAGGAAAAATTATCCTAAATGTGGACTTGAACAAAATTTTTGGTGAGATGAAGTTCAGAACCTGGTTGTGGGAAGAAATGAGCATTTCTGATAAAACGCTTAACCTATTTTCTGGAAACTATGATGGGATTAAGACTTGCTCTGAGAAAACTAACCACCCACTCACCCACCCACCCAGCTGACTGTCAGTTAAATGTCTAGTGACCTTCAACTGAACATTCTTTTGTATCTAGTCAAACGATGATTATCTACATATTCTCTCTTCCTCTAGTTTCTTCCTCTCTTCCCCCTAGTTTTCTTGCCAAGAGGGAATCTTTGGATTGGTCAACTGGAGGCTATGTCTCTTGTAGCAAGATTATAGCAAATCTTTGACCGATCTCATAACCAGACTGGCACTCTTCCCCACTGCTGTTTGTCATCCTTTGAACTACCTTGACAACCCTCATCCACTATGGATATTCCTTTGGGACTTTCCTTCTACATTTCATCTTGTTAAATGTCTCTCTGGAGCTGTCTTCTCTCCCCAACTGAATACCAAGCTTTTTTTTTTTTTTTTTAAACACAGATAGAACATCTTGTTCACTTCTTTCACCTTTCTGTCTTTTCCCTGCCTTGCTCTCTGTCTGCTGATTCCCCGCAGGGTCCAGCACAGGGATGATGTATAACTAGGAACTCAATATATGTTGTACCAGGGACTGGTTGTTTCCTGGGAGATGCTGGGAAGTGAGCCATGTTGCATCCCAGGTCACTTTGGTCTGGTCAAGGTAACACACCTGCCAGACTTGGGGTCCCTCCATCATGAACTGGAGCCAAAAGCCAGAGCCACAAACCCAGGGCCTGGAGCATAGGATTGGAGGACAGCATCAGCTTTTTGGATTGGTGGCTTCGAGTGTGGTTCGCAAACTTATAGCAGACAATGCTTCTCTATTTCCTACAATTTGTTACCCCAAGCCTTTATTTTTGTGTGTGTATTGAGTAATATTTGAAATTTCACAGTTATGGGCTTGGTTCAAGAAGAAATGGGCACATCACACACACACATGACCCTCAAAGTCATCCTTTGACCTACTATTGAATTAGCTCTTAGTGATTGATCAAAGGGTCTGACTGAGCTCAGGTGCAGACTTTCCCACTCTCTTTACGTGTGACCTCAGTGAGCCATTTAATCTCTCTGAGCGTTATTTGCCCGTTTGTAAATTGTAGCCTCACCAATGCTCAGTAATGAAATGGACCCTTTTAAATTTCAGTTTCTCCAATTGCAAAATGAAAATGATAATAGAATAAATGGGTTGCATAACTGCCCGGCATTTTGCACTTTTTAAAATTCTCGAGTGTGTAGTGAGGTGCTTTGGGAGTGCAGGTCAAAATTTTGGAACCCTCTTGGCTTGAAACAGACAAAAGGGTTATTCTAAGGCTACTGGCATTTTGCTGCCTTTAACCCAAGAGTGGAAAGTGGCCTTTAGGGCAGAGTCTTTGTTCTGAAGAAATAGCTTGGATGAGTACTCTTTTTGTTTGTGAGTGTAAGTCACATAGCTGTTTCCTTCCTCCTTCCTTCCTTCCTTCCTTCTTTCCTTTTCTTCCTTCCTTCCTTCCTTCCTTCCTTCTTTCCTTCTTCCTTCCTTCTTTCCTTTTCTTTCTACCTTCCTTCCTTCTTCCTTCCTTCCTTCCTTCCTTCCTTCTTTCTTTCTTCCTTCCTTCCTTCCTCCTTCCTTCCTCCTTCCTTCCTTCCTTCCTTCCTTCCTTCCTTCCTTCCTCCTTCCTTCCTTCCTTCTTCCTTCCTTCCTTCCTTCTTCCTTCCTCCTTCCTTCCTTCCTTCCTTCCTTCTTTCTTTCTTCCTTCCTTCCTTCCTCCTTCCTTCCTCCTTCCTTCCTTCCTTCCTTCCTTCCTTCCTCCTTCCTTCCTTCCTTCTTCCTTCCTTCCTTCCTTCTTCCTTCCTCCTTCCTTCCTTCCTTCCTTCCTTCCTTCCTTCTTTCCTCCTTCCTTCCTTCCTTCTTCCTTCCTTCCTTCTTCCTTCCTTCCTTCCTTCCTTCCTTCCTTCCTTCCTTTCAAGACTTTGAAGTTTGTGAAGTAATCCAAATGCAAAAAGTTTAGCCTGGGATATTAATATTTTTAATCATATAAAATTAAACATAGTAAGCATGGATATAAGGACAGAATACAGCTTTAGAAAAGTACAAATTTGTTGTTTACCCTCCACTCTTTCTTTCCAGCAGAGTTGTGCTAAATTTGAGGCAGTTAGCAGAATAAAACTAAGAATACTCACCCCCAGATTGTTGTAAAATGCTTGTTTGAACAATGCATTCTGTGTTGTAAAGCTCTGGTTATTATTACCAAAGTGAGGCAGGGTGTCCCTCGTCCCATTCCAGCCTGTGGCCCTGGAGATCGGGGACCCCCAGGGCTCGCCAGTTGTGGGGTACAGTGGGATGGGATAGGGGGAGGGTGCTGAGGCTATGGAACAAGGCCTCAAAGCCCAGGCAGGGTGAGGAGCCTGGCCTGAAGTTTTCGGAGGCCCCAGTGCTGGGTGGGCCACTCAGTGTCCCTCTGGTCACTCTTTTTGGCACTTACGGGCCATAGCCCAAGTCTGTTTAGTCCAGTGTCTGGCCCTCAGACATTGAGGCCCCTTACCTCGCTTTCTTTGTCTTTCTTCTGGTCCCAATTCCTGTGATTTTAGGGCCTTCAATGCAAAAGCGCTCATCAAACCCTTTTCTATCTGTCGTGGAGCTGGTTGGTTTATCAGGCTGAACCCAAAATGTGGAAGGCAAGACTGTCTCTCTTCCCCAGAGGTTGGGGAGGGCTTCATAGCGTAGGACCGCCCGTGGGTGGTGGGTGGTCAGGATCACCTCTCTTCTCTCTCACCTCACCCCACGCAGCAGCGTATCAACATAGTCCTTTCAAACACACACACGCAGAGCTCTCCCCAGAAGGGATTCTTCTCTCTCTGTCTCATGGCAATAGAACAAACTTGTGAAGAATGTGGCAGACAGAGCAGATGTAGAAGACCCCTCCCACTTTTAGCACACAGAAATGCTCAGTAAAACATTTTTTTAATTTATTTAAATACATAGCCGAGCTATGTATTCTGAAAAGCTATATCTTAAAGGAAGAGAAGAAAATTCCTAGGTGTCAGAAAAAAAAAAGAGGACCAGAACACTTGAGCAGTAGATGGGAGCTAATGCTAGAATAGTTGGGTTTGGGGCACCTGGGTGGCTCAGTCGGTTAAGCAGACGACTCTTGGTTTTGGCTCAGGTCATGATCTCAAGGTTTGTGAGTTTGACCCCCACTTTGGGCTCTTTGCTAACAGTGCAGAGCCTGATTGGGATGCTCTATCTCTCTCTCTCCCTCTCTCTCTCTCTCTCTCTGCTTCTCTCTCTCTCTCTCAAAATAAATAAGCTTAAAAAAAATTGAATAGTTAGGGTTGGGAAGATGGGGGAGGGCAGAGGGGAGAAGACCCAGATAAAAGCTTTCAGGACCAGGTGAGGATTTTATTGCCTACCTGGAAATAGGAAATGAGACCTCAGGCTGGTGCAAGGTGGGGAGTCGAAGGGGAAGCTCCTGCAATCTAACTAGGAGCCTCCAAGGCAGTCCCTTCCTTGAAGGGCACATCTGTTTGAGACTCTCCACAGAAACAACGTCACCTTAGAGAAACCACAATTCTAAGTAGGAATCAGGCTAGAATATTCAGTCGCAATTACCTGGGTAGTGCAGATTGCCAGTTTGCCAATTTCAGAAATGGAAATGATCACTGATCCAACCAATAAACACATCAGGGCTCGGGCAGAGGCCACCGAGGAAACTTCTAGCGAGGAACCCACAATCCTGGACCTGTGAGAATCTGAAAGAAGTAATCTGTGCTGCTGGTACGTTTAAAATAAAAAAAAAAAAAAATCAGAGGCCACATCCAGAAACAACTTTTATGAGGAAAAGGTGTTCAAAGGTGTTTAATACCCTAAAAATTGGAGAAGATCGAATAATGTTAAAAAGACTGTAAAATACGAATCTTTAAGATTACAACAATTCTGACTATTTTATGCCAAGCACTTTCCATGTGGCACCCATCCCCCCCATCTATGGAGTTAAAGACTAATAGTATCCACATTGTAGAGAGGAGAAAACTAAGGCACGCGTTGGTCAGCTAAGGCCAAGCAGTTAGGGAGTGACGGAGCCAGATTTGAAACAGCAGACCCACAAAACGATTCACCTCCTAACGACTACGACAGAGACTGAAGCTGTCCAGTCGAATCCGTGGCCGCCTTCCTCCAGCGTGGTGGACTTAGAGCCGGGCATATGGCACCCCCCCACCCCCCACCCCACCCCCCCCGCTACCCCACACTTCTCAGCCTCTCGCTTCATTAGGTGTGGCCACGTGGCCTACTCAGTTCTCTCCAGTAGAATGTGAGCAGAAGTGGGTGCAGCTTCCCGCTGGCACCTGATGATGGCAGGGATTTCTCCTCCCTGCCTCCTTCCCTTTCACACGGCCGCACCTCGGATGTGGTGGCCCAGCTTCAACCACACACAAGAGGACAATGCCCTAGGAATGATGGAAAGGGAGTTAGGAGGCATCTTGGTTCTTCAATGACTGTATGTAAGGATCAGAACTACCCACCGACCTAGATGACTGCCTGAAAGACAAGTCGCTTCCTATTTCCCCCTCAGCTTCAGAATTAATGTTTGTCTGTGTTACTGCTTTAGCCCCTTCTTCAAAAACTAGTTGTGTTGGTTGATGATCAATTCCAGGTCAATTACTCAGCAGGCAGCTGTCCTCTGCACACGAGGTGAGTACCTACCATACTCAGCTGCCAGAAAGAATAGGAACCGTAAGAGGAGACAGAAGTAGTCAGAATGAAACAGAATAGGTGGGTTTGCAAAGGAGCCAAACAGAATTTTTAGAAACAGAAACCATAGTGACAAATTCTTATACCAAAAGTTTTTTGGAGGAGTTTGCCTCTGAGGCACGTGTTGAGTAGGTAGATCATGATGAGCCAACAGCAAGGAGAAGGAGTTTGTGTGGCTCTTGAAGGAGCCTAAGAAGAGAAATGAGGGAGGCCAGTGCTTGGGGTTTGTCTCTGTTCCTACGGAAGGCCACTTGCCTTGTCTGCTCTCTGGTGGGAGTTAGAAATCCACCTCAAACTCGACTGACTCCTCTTCCTGATTTAGCTAAGTCTTTGTCCCCAATCTCTACATGGCCCAGGTGTGGGGAGCCCATGGATGCATCCTGAGTGCTATTGCTCTCAACAAAGGCACTTCTCCTCTGCTCCAAATATCCCAGATTTCCGCTTTCATGGGCAGGACTGCTCCTGAAGAAAAGGCAGAAATGGCTTAGGGAGGCTGTGCTTCTGTCCAATTTGAAATGTCCTTTTCAACTCCATGGTGCCACTGTCGACTTTTATGGACCACGTCAGGGCGTCCCCTGGCAATGGTGAGGATTTGCAGGGATGTCTCCGTCATGAACTAAATGTTTATGTGACCCTCATTAAGATCCTAAGCCCACAATGTGATGGTATTAGGAGGCGGTGCCTTTGGGAGGTAATTAGGCCACAGGGGTAGAGCCCTTATGAATGAGATTAGTGCCCCTATAAGAAAAGACCCAAGAGAACTTGCTTTGTCTCTTTCTCTCTGTTCTCTGCCATGAGAGGATACAGCAAGAAGATGGCCGTCTCAAATCAGGAAGTGGGCTCCCACTAGACACTGGATCTGCTGGTGCCTTGTTCTTGGACTCCCAGCTTCCAGAACTATGAGAAGTAAATGTTTATTGTTTAAGCTGCCCAGTCTGTGATATGCTGTTATAGTAGCCCAAACTAAGATGCTCTCACTTTTCATTCTTGGCCTCTTGGGTCTGTCCATGCTTCTACTTCATAGCCTTCATCTGAAGGACCTTCTGGAATCATTGTGCCAGGCTTTCCTGGCAGACCCAAAGCTATACAGGAATCTGGGCCTAGGGGGCTAAGAGGGTGAGCACTTGGCCTCATTTGCTCAGGACTAGGAGGTTTCCCTGAGGCTCTAGACTTTCAGTGCTGAAACTGGGGAAGTTCTAGAGGATCAGGATGGTAAGTCTCCCTACTAACAGGACATGTGCAGGACCACAAGGCCCCCGCTCCAAGAAATGGCTCAGGGGAGTTGAGGAACTTGTTTTGGGGTTATAATCAGTGGACCAAAAAAAGATCACCAGGCTAGACTGAGTTTTCTTTGGATCTCATACTTCTCTGAATATAGAGCTGAGGGTAGAGGAAGCTGCCCAGGTCTCCTATCATGGCTGTAACAATGAACACCAACGCTGCTGGCTCTCTCAGTCATCCTCTCCGCTCCCACCTCCAGAAAAATCCCAGAAGTCTAGTCTCTTAAGTGACCATGCGATCTATGGATACCCAAGGTGAGGCTAATGAGTCATTTAGCATCTGGCAGTGTTGGAGACAATGAAATTCTAGCAGTCAGGGAGTCTAGGCTGTCCCTTCGAGGGGAACGGCCTGCGACTTGACCCGTTTCACCTGGTTTGGCCAAGTGTTTGCTAGATGGATCAGCTAATTTCCTCTCTGGGATCTGACTCCGTGCTTTGCCTGGGAGAGACGTCTGCCCCACATGGCTGCACACCCATTTATTCTGTTCTTTCCCAATTTGTTCGGAGGCATGGAATGGGCATCTATCGGTGGTCAGAAGAGCCACGTGCATCCTGCCATTGTGTGTTGGAGTTACCTTGTACTGGCTCCGAAGAACCAGCTGCCCAATTTTCAGGAAACTAGACAACCTGCTACTGGCAATTAAATGAACTCAGCAATTAGGAAAATTACAATTAAATTATGTTAAAACAAAGACAGAAATGCATAAAACTCATTTCCTAATTATTTTCCCATTGTCTATGTCCTCATGTATATGGTAGAAACGGTCTATAACAGGGCGCCACTGGGGTATCTCTCCGCACCTGCTCAGTGGCATCGAGGTAGCTCACACCAACAAATGCCCCCAAACCACCCTCCTGCCCTCTGAGAACCACTTGTGAAACATCCACCTGCACGCCGCTGTGTATTTTCACTTATTGAGGACCTACTATGTGCCAGGCATAGTTCCAAGAGCTTTGTAAATATCTACCACTCACCCAGCCAGCACTGAGGCATTGCACACAGTATATATACCAAGTATTATTAGTGTTCATCATTAGCTAATGTTTATTGAGTACTTACTGTGTGCCTGGTACTCCCCTAAGCACTTTTTAGGAATTAGCTGCTTATTCCTTGGATAACCCTTTGAGGGAGGTTCTACAATTATCCATTTTACATATCCCTGAGGCACTGAGAAGTGAAATGATTTTCCCAGGTCCACACAGCTAGTGGTTTGCAGATCTATAGCAGAACCCAACAATGTCACTCTGGAGCCCTTGCTCGTTAAGAGCTCTCCTGCCTCTCATTGTCTCTCAGCACCATGGATGCAACCGTGAACAAGCAAAGTTCCTGCCCTCGTGGGGCTTATATTCCGGTGGATAGAGAGAAGACGTTAAACAACAAATGTGTAAATATGCTGATGTCAGACGGCTGTCAGTGCCATGGATCAAAATAAAACAGGGTGAGAGTCACAGAAAACACTGCAATAGGGAGGGTACATTACTTCATTTGTCTTTTTTTTTTTTTTTTTTTTTTTAGTTTTTTTTAGAGAGATGCCATGTAAGTAGGGGAGGGGCAGAGGGAGAGGGAGAGAGGACCTCAAGCAGGCTCCACGCTGTCAGCACAGAGCCTGACGCCAGGCTTGATCTCACGAGTGTGAGGTCATGACCTGAGCTGAAATCAGGAGCTGGGCACTTAACCGACCTAGCCACCCAGGTGCCCTGATCTTATTTTTAATCTCATACTATCCCCATTTTCCAGATGAGGAAACCGAGGCTCAGCTAAGTTAAAATCATACCTGAGGATACAGAGCTAATAAATGGTAGAGCTGGGATTCGCACCTACCACAGCCTGGTTCCCCGAGTCTGTGCCTAGTTACTTTACATGCCTGTCTTCCTCTGCTTCTTCAAGCTCGCGGGTTACCAGGCCCTTGTTCCAAGCTTCAATTTCCTCGGCAAACTCAGCCCAGCTGCAATCTGCCCTGTGTCCACCCTCCTTTGTTTCTCTGTCCCCCAAAGCCACGTGAAAGGGTAAACAAGTTCCAGCTCACAGTGATGCTGCAGGCTGGCAGGCCTGGGGACCCCTGAGAAGCCAGCATGAGCGAATGTACCATCTGTAGCATGGAACCCGCCACACTGCCTTTCTCCACGTCGGTCACCAAGGGGGCTTTGTCTGTGAAAACAGACTTATTGTGGCTAATATAGGTCGCAGGTGGGAAAGGCCAGGGACTGACAAAGAGTTTAACTGGATTCCATTAGCACTCAAAACAAGCTCAAAGGATAGGCATGGCAGGGGCTTCTGAGATCTGCTCTTTGAAGCACCCACATTGTCCCACTGGAAATACTGTATTTAATGTCAACTTGGTTTGACCTTTAGTTTTGGTGGCATTTACTAATTCTATGAAAGCAGCCATTTCTCACTTCCCCTGAAGCTTAACAGAAAAAAATCAGACCATTAGTTAAACCCAGCCCAGCCTATGCTGAGGGAAAGTCTCTACAATGTTTCCCCCACAACCTGAAAAAAAGAAACAGGGTAACCTCCATTATTTTGGTTCATTTAAATTTTTGACACCAGGGGAATCAAAAGAAAGTGGTGTTTTAATGATAGTTCAAAGCATCAGTTTGACATCTGTGGGAAGCTGGGAGAAGCCAGATCTCTCAAAGTGGGCCTGATTCTTGGGTGGAAGAAAGCTCTCGTGTCACAAATATTTCAGGGTCCCTGATCATTCGGTGGTGAAGAGCTACGTGGTGTATTAGCTTTTCATTGCCGTCATAACAAATTATCACAACCTTCGCAGCTTAAAATAACACCCATTTGTTATCTCACGGTTTGGGCAGAAGTCCAAGTGGGTACAGTCCACTCATGGGCTCACAGTGCCAAAACCAAGGTGTTGGCCAGGTGGGGCTCTGATCTGGAGGCTCTGGGGGAGAATCTGCTTCTGGGCTCATTCAGAATTAAGTTCCTTGTAGCAGTAGGACTGAAGTCCCAGTGTCCTTGCTGGCTCTTAGATGGAGGTTGTTTTCACTTCTGGAGACACCTGCATTGCCTGGCCCATGACATATGCACGCCTATGTTCATTGCACCATTATTCACAATAGGTAAGGCGTGGAAAAAAACAGAGTGTCCATCCATGCATGAACGGATAAAATGGGACTCTATGCATGTCATTATGCATGCATACATATGTTATAAGGCAGACAGAGAAAGGCAAATACTGCTGTGTTCTCACTTACATGGGAATTTTTAAAAGTTGAACCCATAGAAATAGAGGCTAAAGGAGTGGTTACCAGGGGCTGGAGATGGGGGAAATGTTGGTTGAAGGGTCCAAACTTCCAGTGGGAAGATGGATGAGTGGGATCCAGGAACCTAACGCACAGAATAGTGATTATGATTATAGTCAACCGTGCTGTATTATACTCTTGAAAGTTGCTAGGAGAATAGGTCCTAAATCTCTCTCCCACAAAGAAGAGATGGTAATTATGTGACATGAGGGAGGTGTTAACGAACTCTACAGCGGTAATCATTTTACAACACATAAGTGTATCAAGTCAATATTTTGTACATCTTAAATGTACACAATGCTACATGTCAGATATATCTCAGTAAACCTGGGGGTGGAAAAAACCCAAAGTTGCCCAGAAGTATGGATGCTAAGACTTGAACTATTAATTCATGTGTGCTCTAGGCATTCCCAGAAAAGATTAACTTGTTAGCAACTGTATTTTTTTTTCCTTTCTAGCACTGATTTAGGTCATATCCTCTGATAATATCCCGCGTCCTTCCGAAAAAATCTGGGGGGAGGGAAAGCCAGCAATGGCAAGTGGAGAGTCTTTCTCCCATTTGGAATTTCTTTGCCCTTTCAGCCACATCTCTCCTGCTTCCAGCTAGAGAAAGTTCCCTGTTTTTAAGTGCTCATGTGATTAGACTGGGTCCACCTGGGTAATCCAGGCTAACCTCCCTATCTTTTTTTTTAAACACTTATATTTATTTATTTATTTGTTTATTTATTTATTTATTTATTATTTAGATTCAAGCTAGTTAACAAACACTGTAGCATTGGTTTCAGGAGTAGAATTTAATGATTCAGCACTTACGTATGACACCCAGCGCTCATCCAACAAGTGCCCTCCTTAATCCCCTCCCCCATTTAGCCCATCCCCCCACCCACCTCTCTTCCAGTAACCCTCAGTTTGTTCTCTACATTTAAGAGTCTCTTATGGTTTGCCTTCCTCTCTGTTTCTGTCTTATTGTACTTTCCCTTCCCTTCCCCTATGTTCATCTGTTGTGTTTCTTAAATCCCTCTTAAATCTTAAATTTCCCATATGAGTGAAATCATATGATATTTGTCTTTCTCTGAGTGACTTAATTCCCTTAGCATAATACATTCTAGTTCCATCCACGTTGTTGCAAATGGCAAGATTTCATTCTTTTTGATCACCGAGTAGTATTCCATTGTATATATATGTGGCATATATCTATCTACCTATCTATCTATCTATCTATCTCACATATTCTTTTTCCGTTCATCAGTCAATGGACATTTAGGCTCTTTCCATAATTTGGCTATTGTTGATAGTGTTGCTATAAACATTGGGGTGCATGTGCCCCTTTGAATCAGCATTTTTGTATCCTTTGGATAAATACCTACTAGTGCAATTGCTGGGTCATAGGGAAGCTCTATTTTTCACTTTTTGAGAAATTTCCATATTGTTCTCCAGAGTGGCTACACCAGTTTGCATTCCCACCAAAAGTGTAAAAGTGTTCCTCTTTCTCCACATCCTCACCAACATCTATTGTTTTGCTGAGTTGTTCATTTTAGCCATTCCAGCAGGTGTGAGGTGGTATCTCATTGTGGTTTTGACTTGTTATTTTCCTGATGATAAGTGATGTTGAGCATCTTTTCGTGTGTCTATTAGCCATCTGGATGTCTTCTTTGGAAAAGTATCTATTCATGTCCTCTGCCCACTTCTATACATCGATAATGAAGCAGCAGAAAGAGAAATCAAGGAATTGATCACATTTAGAATTGCACCAAAAACCATGAGATACCTATGAATAAACCTTACCAAAGAGGTAAAAGATCTGTATGCTGAAAATTGTAGAACACTTATGAAAGAAATTGAAGAAGACCCAAAGAAATGGAAAAACATTCCATACTCATGGATAGGAAGAACAAATATTGTTAAAATGTCGATACTACCCAAAGCAATCTACACTTTCAGTGCAATTCCTATCAAGATGATACCAGCATTCTTCACAGAACTAGAACAAACAATCCTAAAACTTGTATGGAATCAGAAAAGATTCCCAATAGCCAAAGTAATGCCGAAAAAGAAAACCAAGGCTGGAGGCATCACAATTCCAGACTTCAAGATGTATTACAAAGCTGTAATCATCAAGACAGTAGGGTACTGGTACAAAAACAGACACATAGATCAATAGAACAGAACAGAGAATCCAGAAATGGGCTCACAACTATATGGTCAACTAATCTTCAACAAGGCGGGAAAGACTGTGTAATGGAAAAAAGACAGTCTCTTCAATAAAAATGGTGTGGGAAAACTGGACAGCAACATACAGAAGAATGAAACTGGACCACTTTCTTACAGCACACACACAAACGCGCACACACACACACACACACACACACTCAAAATGGATAAAAGACCTACATGTGAGATAGGAAACCATCAAATCCTAGAGGAGAACACAGGCAGCAACCTCTGTGACCTCGGCCACAGCAGCTTCTTACTAGACATGTCTCCAGAGGCAAGGGAAACCAAAGCAAAAATGAACTACTGGGACCTCATCAGATAAAAAGCTTCTGCACAGCGAAGGAAACAATCATGAAAACTAAAAGGCAACTGACAGAATGGGAGAAGATACATGCAAATGAAATATCAGATAATGGGTTAGTATCCAAAATCTATAAAGCACTTCTCAAACTCAACAGCCCCCCCCCCCAAAAAAAAAAAAACCAATTAATCCAGTGAAGAAATGAGCAGATGACATAAATGGACACTTTTCCAAAGAAGACATCCAGATGGCTAACAGACGCATGAAAAGATCCTCCCCATCTTAAGATTTGTAACCTTAATGACATCTGCAAAGTCCCTTTTGTCATGTGTTATAACATATTCTCAGGTTCTGGGGATTAGGATGTGGACATTCTGTCTATCGTACTTGGCATCCCCTCTACCCCTGTGGGGCTCAGATACCTGGCTCACAGGATTCTAGAAGGAACACTGTGAAGGTGCTTTGGAAGCTGGAAGTACCAGGCAGCTGTGAGGACTGAGACCTATTTTTGAGGTGAGGATAAACAGATGGGTGGTTAGAAATCAAGACCAACAATTTGTGTGAAATAGGGCATTTCCAGTTGTGATTTTCTGCCTCTTAATATTAAGATCACTCCTGTAAGGACATCCATCCATTTTCATAAGTATTTATTGAGCGCTTACTACGTGCCTGGCACTATTCTAAGTACTGAGAAAACATTGGTACAGAACAGACAAAATCCCTGCTCTTGTGAAGCTCACATTCCAAAATTGGGAAGCACAAAAGAAACTCAGTAACTAAGGTATACTGTATATTAGAAGGTAAAAAGAATCATAAAGGAAAAGAAAGTAGGGAAGGGGGTAGGGAGTGGCCTCTCAGGGGTGGGGGCAGGTTGCAGCTTTCAATCGGGGTGGTCACGTAAGGCTTCACCGGGAAGGTGATGTTTGAACAGAGACCTGAAGACAGGTAAGAACATAGAACACAGCTGTCTGTGCATAGGCAGCTCTGATATTTTTCAGCCCTGAGACAGAATGAGTTTTCCACGGGAGTAAATGTTGATACAGAATAGAAGACAGCAGAGACAGGAGTCCGGAGGCACGCCACAGTCCAGGTCGAGGAGAGGAGCAGGAAGCAGCCGGGAATGTGACGGCGAACAGCTGGTAAAGCAGGGGGGCGGGGTGGGGGACACAGTCAGGAGAGGGTAATGTTCTAAGAAAGTGTTTTTAGGTGAAGGACTTGTTCATCCGTATCAAAGACTGCTCATGGGCGAAGAAGTTGAAAGTGGATAGCTGAACATTGGATTTGACAATTTGTATGCCGCTGGTTTCTATGCTGTGGGGACAACATCCTGACTGGAGAATCTCAACAGACAGTGGGAAAAGAGGATTTGGAGACGGCACTCAACACAGACCCCTTGGGAGTTCGGAAGAAGGAAGGAAATACCTAGGGGGTGGGCATATGTGGTCAAGAGATTTTTTTTTTAAGATCAGACAGCATGTTTGGATGAGGGCTGGCGAGAATAAGGAAGCAGAGAGGAAAACCTAGATGGCACGGGGGAGAGAACAGGCATTTCTTTGACTGGGTGGAAGGACGTGGAACCTGGTGAAGGCAGTGATCTTGGATAGCAGGGTGGACAACCTCCATGGTCACAGGAGAAAAGGCAGAACACGCTGGCACAGATACGGATAGATGGGTAAGTGGAAGCACGTGGGTGTGCTTTTTCTGGTGGCTTCTATTTTCTCAGGAAAATGGGAAGGAGGGTCATCAGGAAAAGGGGAGGGGAAGGGAAAGAGAGGAAAGGAATAACCTTCTCTTAGAATGGCCATCGGTAAATAGAAGCTGAGACCCAAGAGGCTACAGGAGGAAGTAGAGAACCAGCAGTGGCCCCGCCTTTATGAAGTCCTCCCCTTGTCAAACACTCGAAAGAGCCAAAATTGGTGGGAAGGGAGAGAGCGATAATCCTTACAGGTATCCCTTCTTAAGCATCCGATTTGTGCCTGGCACTGTGTTAGTTGTTTTTTTAACCAGTTGCCTAAATCAGTACACAGAACACACATGGAATTAGGGACTATTGTCCTCATTACAGACGGTCCCTGACTTATGATGATTCAACCTATGATTTTTTTGACAAAGCAGTACCATTCAGTAGAAACCATACTTCAATTTTCCTCTTTTGCCCAGGCTAGTAGTATGTAATATGACCCTCTCCCATGACGCTGGGCAGCAGCAGGGAGCTGCACCCCTCCCCCGCCCCGTCAGCCATGCAATCATGGGTAAACAGCCATCCTGCACCCACACGACCATTCGGTTTCACTTCCAATACAGTATTCAAGAACTTACATGAGATAGTCAACACTTTAGTATAGAACAGGCTTTGGGTTAGATGCTTTTTTCCAACTACAGGCTAATTTAAGAGTTACATTATATGTCTAAGGTAGCCTTGGCTAAGCTATGGTGCTCAGTAGGTTAGATGTATTAAGTGCATGTTTGACATATTTTCAATTTACAATGGGTTTATTGGGATGTAATCCCATCATAAGTCAAGGAAGATCTGCATTACACTCATTTTATCGAAGGGAAAACAGATTGAAAGCGGTTCAATAACTTACTCAAATCTTCAAAGGAGCTCTACTGGCAACAAATTCTCTCAATTTTTGTTGTTTGAGAAAACCTTTATTTCCCTTTCACTCTTGAAGAATATTTTTTGCAGAATGCAGATTTCTAGGTTCGTGGGTTTTTGTCTCTCAATAGTTTAAATATTTCACTCCACTCTCTTTTTGCTCAGATGGTTTCTGAAAAATTGTAATTCTTTTTTTAATGTTTATTTATTTTTAATGTTTATCTTTATTTTTGAGACAGAGCATGAATGGGGGAGAGGCAGAGAGAGAGGGAGACACAGAATCTGAAGCAGGCTCCAGGCTCTGATCTGTCAGCACAGAGCCCGACATGGGGGCTCAAACTCATCAACTGCGAGATCATGACCTGAGCTGAAGTCGGACGCTCAACTGACTGAGCCACCCAGGCGCCCTGAACGTTTATTTATTATTGAGAGACAGAGAGACATAGAGCGTGAGCAGGGGAGGGGTAGAGAGAGGAGAGACACAGAATCTGAAGCAGGCCCCAGGCTCTGAGCTGTCAGCACAGAGCCTGACGTGGGCCTCGGACCCACGAATGGTGAGATCATGACCTGAGCCGAAGTCGGTCACCTAACCGACTGAGCCACCCATGCACCCCTGAAAAATTGTTAATTCTTATCTGTGCTCCACTATAGAGAAGGTGGGCCCCCCTCACCCCCACCAGTGGCTTATTTGAACATTTGTTGCTTATCTTTGATTTTCTGCAGCCTGATTATGGTATGTCCAGGTGTAGGTGGTTTTCTGGTGGGTTTTTGGGTTTTTTTGGTTTGATTTGGTTTTGGTTTCGGTTGGTTGTTGTATTTTTGTTTTTGTTTTGAGCATTTACTCTGCTTAGTATCTTCTGAGCTTCCTGGACCTTGGTTCAGTCTCTGGTGTAAATTTGGGTGAAAACTCTATCAGTTTAGCTTCAAATATTGCTTCTGACCCTTCCTCTCTGTCACCTTCTTCTCATGTCCCATTACACACGTTATATCTTTTGTAGTTGTCTCGGAGTTCTTGAATCTTCTGTTTTGTTCCTTTCTTCTCTTTTTCAGTCTTTTCTCTCTTTGCTTTTCACTTTTGGAAGTTTCTACTGATGTGTCCTCAGACTCAGAGAGTCTTCCTCAGTTCTGTCGCTACTAATGAGCCCATCAAAGGCATTCTTCGTTTCTGTGACAGTGTTTTTGGTCTCTGGCATTTCTTGTTTATTCTTTATTAGAACTTCCGTCTCTTTGCTTACATCACTCATCTGTTCTTGATGAGTAGGTATACTTTTTCCATCAGATCCCTTGACATATTAATCAGATTGTTTTATATTTCTGGTCTGATAACTCCAATATTCCTGCCATATCTGACTCCAGTTCCAACTCTTGTTCAGTCCCTTCCCATTGTGATTTTTGCCTTTTAGAATGCCTTGTAATTTTTTCTTGATAGATGGACGTGATGTACTGGGTCAAAGAAACTGTAATAAATAGGTCTTTAATAATGGGGGGAAGCATTCTACAGTCCATGATTGGGTCTCAGTCTCTCATGAGTCTGTGCCTCTGAACTGTGAACTGAACAGGTGCTTCTGTTTCTCCCTTCCATATACAGGACAGGATTTCTAGAGGGGACTGGAGTTGTGTGCTTCCCTTCTTCCTCCTGGAAAGATAAAGCTGGAGGTTGGTGTTTCCCTTTCAGCAGGTCAATTGAGCTCCGGTTAAACCCCAGTGGGCTGGGCTCCAATAAAACGGTTTCCCCTGAGAGCAATCCTTGTTAAAGAGAATAAAATCCTCTTGCCTATTTCAAAATGGCTGCCTCGCCTCTCCTGCCAGAGGCATGAGGAGCGTTTTCTCTGATCCTCACTGTGAAAATCTGATAGAGTTCTTGGAGGAAAAGCTCACTCCAGTGTGGGGCTCCTTCACGAATGGACCTCTGTGGGGTTTTTAATTCTGAGACTTGTCCACACCGTCTCCGGAAGTCTTTCAATCACAGTTTAGATTTCCTGCCCTGCTACAAGTTTCCACGCAGGTTTCTGCTCGTGGATTTCTGTGCCAGTAAGTTGGGATTTCCTGTATCCGCCTGTCTGTCCCTCCAATTATGGGGCAGTGGTTTGCCTTCTGACATCACTTCTCTGACAAATATAAAACGAGTTGTTGTTTTTTTGTTTTTTTGTTTTTTTGTTTTAGTTTGTTGAGCTTTTTATTCATTGTTAGCATGGAGTGGCTACGTCCAAGTCCTTCCACACCAGACCAGAAACCGGAAGTCCCCATTATCTTTTCATGCACTCCTCATCACAACTCTAGATACAAAGTGGATGGTGTTAGCTCAGTTTCAACGATAAGGAAACAGGCTGAGAAGGTTAAGGGACTTGCCTAAGGCCACATTGCTTGAATTGGCAGAATTGGGGTCAAATTCAGATCTCACTTCTCTGGCGTGGCCATTTTCCTTCCACAGTGCTGGCTGTCTCTGCTCATACAGAGCGTCACAAGCTTATGCTTCACTTGACCGATTTGTGCTGGTAGTTACCTTGGAGCTCTTTAAATTAGAACTTGCGTGTTTTGACCTGGTTTTGTAAATTGGTAGGTCTTCTGGGGAAATCCAGCCCTTGATCATTCAGTGGTCTATTACCTAATTCCTTTTTAACCTATGACTTTGGCTTCTCCTTAAGGGGAAAGAAAGAACATACAGTGAAATATGTTCATTTTATTACTTGCTATTAGCTCCAGTAAGATGATTTAGGATGGCATAATTTGAAAAGGAAAGCCAAAATGTAGCTGTAAGAGTGCATGTGATTCCCAACAATTCCTGCGGAAAGGAGAAATGGACTTGACAGCCATAAGGCCAGGGTTTGAGTTGAGTCCTGGCTTTGCTCCTTGGTCGGCAAGCAAGTCGGAATCTCAGTTTCCTCATCTGCTAAATAACTACTCTCTTACATTTGCATCACGACTCAATTAAAAAGCATCTGCCAACAGTTATTGAACAAGTTTGTGCCCAGCATTATGCTAGCTAAAAGGAGGAATGCAAGAGAAATATATCCAAGCCTGTGTGCCTGTATTTGTGGATACTGGAGAACTGTGTCCTTCTGGAAATAGGCTACAAACTGTCAGACCTGGTGTCAGTCTCTTCTGTCCTGCAAAATCAGCTGAGGCATCTCACACCCTCTGCTTTGGCTCCTAAACTCTGAGGCTTTTGCTCAATTTCTTAATGTCTTTGGCTACTGCCCAGCTGACTGCATCTTTCTGTTGGTTCAGGAGTCTATCTAATCTATTTGATTGCAAAATTTTAGTTTTATTTAGCACAGCATCTTTCTGCAAAGCTCACAACTTTTCCACCTGTAGGTGCATCCTGACCAAAGGCTCACGGGCCTCTTCCTTTGTTAATTCAACAACTTACCTCATATGGACTTGTTTCACCTTTCAAGAAAAGCAAGGACAAAAGAATGTCTTCCCAATATCTCAGTATTCACCCATAAAAAGTAAGTCATGCTTGGAGAGCCTGGGTGGCTCAGTCGGTTATGTGTCCGACTTTGGCTCAGGTCATGATCTCGTGGTTTGCGAGTTCCAGCCCTGCGCTGGGCTCTGTGCTGACAGCTCAAAGCCTGGAGCCTGCTTTAGATTCTGTGTCTCCTCTCTCTGTCCCTTCCCTGCTTGCACTCTGTTTCTGTCTCTCAAAAATAAATAAACATTAAAAAAAATAAGCAATGCTCATAATTGAGCATATTTAATGATGTAAGACCTCCCACCTCACACCCAAGGGTGGACATTGAAAAGTCTGCCTAAACTGTGCCTGGCAGAGTTGTCTGCATTTGTCATTCTGAAGCCTGCTCTGGTCAGATTCGGCTCAGGAACAGAACATTGGAGTCTGCAGTGATGCCTCAAGAATGTGGCAGATGAGGTCAGCATCCAAGAGACAAAGCAGGAAGACTCAGCAAACAGTGGATACGCTTGGCCATGCCAGAGAGGGTCAACCTGAGAAGTGCTTTGTCAACGTGCTGATGATGGAGACTCAGGAAATATTCAAATGCAGCTGTGGTATGTCCTTAGGCTTGGATTTCACTGCAGGAAAGAGTTGTGTAACCACCCTCTGGTAGGAGCGGTTTGGAAAAATGAGCAGGCCGCACTGGACCTGGGAAGAAGGAATTGGGCTGACAAATCTCACCAAAACCACATCTGAGGATGTGTGTCCTCAGAAAGGTTCTATGTTGGTGAAGATTTTGCAGAGCCTGAAAGGGACCATCCCTTAAGACCAGTCATTTGCGGCTGGGGGTTCTTTTGTCCCCAGTGGAACATTTGGCAATCACCTCTGTTCTCTAGTTTCTCCGAAGAGTACGTTTTGGCCTGGGAAAGAGTAGAGCATTTTCTTGGCCACATTTTCTCTTATACCTCCCTTAGTTCCTGGCGCCCCTGCTGGAGTGTGCAATGGTTGAAGTGTCATGGGTCAGAAAGAAAGCACAAAACCTTGTAGAAAGGCATGAGCAGAGGGTGATGGGGGCACAAACATGGTGAAGAGATGCCTAGTGGAAATTTTCTTTCTACTCCTTCTTTCCATCCCTTTGTTTCCTCCAGCAATTACTGAGGGCCTACTATCTCCAAACCCAGTATAGGGCACCAAGAGTATGAAGATGACTCAATGCCTATGCTTGAGAAACTCACAGGCTAGCGGGGGAAGACAGCCACGGGCTCTGGTTAGTCCTCCACCAGAAACAAATAAAGGGCTCCGAGAGGCAAACTGCCGAGGAAGTTTCTATTAGTTCCCTATGGTTGCTGTAACAAATTACCACACACTCAGTGGCTTAAAACCACACAAATTAATTCTCTTATAGCTCTGGAGACCAGAAGTCTGAATTCAGTGTCATTGGGTTAAAGTCAAGATGGTTGTGGAGTTAGTTCCTTCTGGCGGCTCCAGAGGAGATGGGCTTCCTGGCGTCTTCCTGCCTTGGGGGGCCACGTGCATTCCCTGGCTCAGGATCTCTTCCATGCATTACTTCAACCTCTTCTGTCGTCATATCTCCTGCCTCTTCTTCTGTAGTCTTCTGTAGTTCCCCTCTGCCTCCCTCTTGTGAGAAGTCTTATGATCACATTTAGGGCCCACCTAATCTAAGATAACCTCCCCACCTCAAGATCCTTAACTCAATCACATCCACAAAGTTCCTTTTTGCTGTATACGGTAACATGGTTTCAGGTTCCAGGAATCAGGACCTGGATATCATTAGGGGTCATTATTCAGCCTATTACAGAATTACAGAATGAGGACAAGGGCATTTGGGCTGGGCCCTGAGCGATGAGTAGGAGTTCTGGCAATTTTCTAAGTGGAGGGGATATGATGTGGAAAGGCTCACTGACTCAGCAACTACCAAGATATTTAAGTAACTGGACTATGGACTACTCAATGGAGAAAGACAGAAGCTGACGCTGGAGAGGGGAACAAGTCCAAATCACAAAGAGCCTTGAATGCCAGACCAAGAAGTTTAGATGTGACTTTAAAAAAATTGTTTTTAAGTTTATTTATTTTGAGAGAGAAAGAGAGGGAGAGATCTAGCATGAGTGGGTTAGGGACAGAGCAAGGGAGAGAGAATTTCAAGCAGGCCTGCACTGTCAGTGTAGAGCCCAGCGTGGGGCTTGAACTCACTAACTATGAGATCATGACCTGAGCCAAAATCAAGAGTCAGACACTTAACTGACTGAGCCACCCAGGCAACCCTGAATGTGACTTTTTTTTTTTTAATGTTTATTTATTGTTGAGAGAGAGAGAGAGAGACAGAGTACGAGCAGGGGAAGGGCAGAGAGAGGGAGACACAGAATCCAAAGCAGGCTCCAGGCTCTGAGCTGTCAGCACAGACCCCGACACTCACAGACTGCGAGATGGTGACCTGAGCCGAAGTCGGCCACTTAACCAACCGAGCCACCCAGGCGCTCCTCTAGATGTACATTTTTAACAACAGAGCTATGCCACAAGGAATGGAGTGGGCTGTTGACATAATCAAGTGGAGAGATGATGAGGTCTGAAACAAGGCAGAGATACCGGCATCCGTTAACTACCAAATAACAGAGCTGGTCCTACTGGGGCTTCTACGGGCCCTGGTGACAGGACAGTCAGAGAATCTGTGATGTTAGGGTATCAAGGTGACCCTGAGATTTAACCCCTTCCCAATCCCATCCTCGTGAAGCCTGCCACCTAGCTGATGTTCACTAAATACTTGTGGGTTACATGAATGAAATAATCGTCTAAGGGGGAACCAGAGGGATGATCTTCCTTGCTTTGGGTCCTGGGGTTGGAGTTCTCTTCTCAGGCCCACTCAGGGATAAATCAACCTTCATTAAGAGAGAGGACAGTCCTCTAACCTGGCTCTTCTTAAGGGAACTCTCAGGACATCAGAGGTATTGATGAACAGTGAAGAGTGCCTTGACATTCAAAAAGGAGACACAGAGCAGAGGAAAGCTTCATTCAAGGGCCTGCAGAGCCCATCTCTGCCTCCTTTGGTCTGGATTTAGACTCCCAGTGTGGGTCTAGCACGTGTGCTCCATCAGTCAGTACGCTCAACTGCTCGTCCCTTGTAGGGAGCCTTGAACAACTCCTGCAGCCCTCTGTGCCATATTGGAATTAAAAAGAAAACAATCCACATTAATGGCCCCAACCAACAGAAGAGCAGTTGAATGAGCCTTTTGGGGGAAGTGAAGTTGGCCCCGGGGCTAACTGTTACAGTCCACATTCCAAGAGCACAAAGTATTTTTTCAGTCTGACCATCCAGACTTTAATTCCTTCCATACCACGCATTATTATGTGATTCCTGTCGCCTCGGAAAGCTCAGATGATTAAAAGAGTTTATGTTTTCCACTTCCAAGAATCCCTCTTGCAATTTAAATGATTCATGTACCCAAGTTTTACAAAGAGGAAAACAACCTCATTGTTGTTTGCTCTGTTAAAGCCCTCCAGTGTTCAGCTTATTATTTTGTTATCTGGTAAAAAGGGGAAGTTTATCTCTAATTCTCTAACCCTTTCCATGGGGATTTCTTATGGGATAATAAAAATTCCTTATTTAACTAGCAGAGAAAAAGCTCCTGTTCTCATCTTTTCTCCTGTTTGGGAGGGGGGGGGTGGGCGGGCGGAGGGAGAGATACTGTCCATCATATGCTAGTATTATGCCATGTGGCAAATTTCAGGAGAAGAAATGGGCAAAAGGGAGGTCAGAGGGACAAGAATATTTTCCATCGCTATGATCCTTGCACCAGCACAATAACATGGTTGTGGTAGAGACTGCTGGCTGTCCCCCAGCACCCTCCTTCTTCTACTTCCTTTCCTTATACAGATTTTCTGAGTTTTACTTGTACTCGTTTGCTTGTTTGCATTTAGCTCTACGTAACTTTATCACCTGTGAAGGTTTGTGTCCCCACCAATGCCGATTCCGTTATCACAGGGTCCCTGGTGTTGCCCTTTTGTAACCACACCTACCGCCCTCCTGTCTCCTTCTCCCCTGCCTCCACCACTGTCCCTAATCTCTGGAAACACTGATTTCTTCCATCTCTATGATTTTGGCGTTTCAAAGATGTATATAAACGGACTCCTTTCTATAGTATATAATATTTCAAGATTGGCCTTTTTAAAATTCAGCATAATTCCCCTGAGATTTATCCAACTTGTCTTGTGCATTCATTATTTGTTTTTTATTGCTGAGTAGTATTCCATGGTGTGGGTATACCACAGTTTGTTTATCCATTCCCTTCTTGAGGATTATTTGATTCTTTCCAGTTTGGCCTGTGAACATCCAGTTTGGGTTTTTGTGTGAACATAAGTTTTCACTTTCCTGGGATAAACGCCCAAGAGTACAATTGCTAGGTCGTGGGGCAGATGCATGTTTACTTTGATAGGAAAGTGCCAAAAATGCCTGTAACATCTTACTTTCCTACAGACACGGTATGAGTGATCCAATTTCTCCTCATCCTCTCCAGCTTTCGGCATTGTCACTATTATTTGTTTTAGCCATTCTGATGGGTGTGTGGTAATATCGCCTTGTGGAGACTAGTAGCTAATGATGTGGTACAGCATTTCATGGGCTTACTTATCTGTATATCCTCTCCAGTGAAATCTCTGTTCATATCTTTTGCCCATTTCCCACTTGGATTATTCATTTTGGAAACAACCAAAAATGATGTATTGAGTGTTGAGAGTTCTTTATATGTCTTAGATACTGGTCTTTCATCTGATACATGGTTTGCAGTCTTTCTTTCTTTTAATGACTGACCTCCTTGGGTTTAAGCTCAGCACCTGGCTGTCCAGCCAGGGACAACTTTTCCCAACTTTTCTTGCATCTAGGTGTGGCCATGTAGCCAAATTTGGGTCAATGAGATGAGAGCAGAAATGACTCAGGCAGTGTCTGAATCATGTCTAATGAAAACAGAAGCCACACATACTGAACGTCTGTCTTCTCCCCATCCTTGCAACATACTCCCTGTGGCTACCGAGCTTCAATCGTGCAGATGAGGACATGCCTTAGAACACGGTTGGCAGAATCCTTGCTAAAGGACACATAAGAGGGGCGCCTGGGTGGCTCAGTTGGTTGAGCGTCCGACTTCGGCTCAGGTCATGATCTCACGGTCCGTGAGTTCGAGCCCCGCGTCGGGCTCTGTGCTGACAGCTCAGAGCCTGGAGCCTGCTTCAGATTCTGTGGCTCCCTCTTTCTCTGGCCCTCCCCCGTTCATGCTCTGTCTCTCTCTGCCTCAAGAATAAATAAACATTAAAAAAATCATTAAAAAAAATAAAGGACACATAATAGATACTCTAGACTTACAGGCCACATGGTCTCTGTACAAAGTATTCAACTCTTGTTGTAGCACAAAAGCATCCATAGGCGATATGTAAACAAGTGGGCATGGCTTTATTTAGATAAAAATTTACTTATAAAAACAGATGGTCTTCAGTTTGCTGACCTGGCCTTAGGAACCTATCTTCAGGCAAAGCCACAGATAGCAGGAACAGGATCCCCGAAGAGTCACATAGAGCCATCCTCTCAGCCTCAATCGCGACCCTGAAGACTAATTCACGACCAAGAAAATGAACTTCTGTCATATTTCGGTCACTTTATTTTAGGGGCTCTTGGTTGGGGCAGCTTAGCCTATGACTAGGTCATGCAGAAATTGGAGTTTACTGAGCACTTACCATGCTCAGCATACAAAGATAATTCAAAGTAAGCTGTCTCTGTTCTCTGTTCCTTGCCCAGACAGAGCTCGCAGGCTAGCATGAGAGATGCCAGTAGAGTGAGGCTGACCTGTAACTGAGTTATAAGGAAAGTGCTCTGGAAACATGGCAGGGGAGAGAGTGGGGAGAAGGGATGAAATGCTTACCCAGTGCCTAACATGTAACAGCTGTTTCATGTTATTATATCACTGAAGGCTTGGAGAAGTCTATGAAGTAAGTTATATTTCCATTCTAGAGATGACAACAGTGAGTCTCTGGAAAGTTATTGAATTTTCCCAGTAGTGGAGATGCATTTAAACCTTTGGAAAAGTGCCCAATCTGATTATAAACTTATTCAATGTGGACACTCAGAATGGTCTGAGTGCACTCCACCCTCCTGATCCCTCCCTGGTAGGTGGAGCCTCCATCATCAGATTCAATTAAACTTAGCTCAATAAGCAATTATTAAAAGTAGAACCAGGGAGGTTAGAGGAATGAAGAATAAAAACTGGAAAGGATTTCACCTTTGAATGAACAATGTTGGACTTTGTCTGAGCCCCATGCTCCTGCAAAGCAGCTACGGTGAGAAATTCCCCCCCAATTTTGTGTTCCTGGAATGGCTAACCACAAAGAGCCCTCCTGCCCTTGAATGTTCTGAGATAGGTCTGTCTCCATCCTTCCTCAAGACTCTCGTTAAGACCCATGATGCTCCTTTGTTTACCTGCCTCTATAAATCCCAGGGCCCTTTCCTTTCCCTTGAGACATTTCTCATTAAGGAAGTTTCTCCCTGTTGCAATAACATGAATTAAACCATATCCTCCACTGTCCGGTGCATTTTGTCCTTCACGAAGACAAAATTCTATTTGATGCCGTGACTCCAATAGGATCGGACCTCACCTTTGAATCCTTATTTATTCCATCTACATACCGAGGGTCTTCTGTGCTTTGCATTCCCTTCCTGACTTCTGATTGGAAGTCACAACCCGTTGTTCTGTGCTCTGGACCCTTGTCCTTTAGTAACACAGTATTTGATATTGATTCTTTTTTGAATACTCATTTGACTTCTAGTACCGGCTTCTCTTGGTTTTATTGTCTGATCAGTCGGTATTCTTTTTAGACAGATTAATGTAAATGTAACAGATGTAATGTCATGAAACAAATCTTTTCTCTACTGGATGAAAGATGACAGATCGGATTTGTTAGCCTTTTCTGTTTGTCTATTTGTCTGAGCTCAAGTCAACTAAGAATTTGTACCCACCAGGAAGAGAATGGCTCCTTGATACAGACTGGTGAGTTTTCTATTTCTGTGTTTATGCTTGACCCATGGCTACAATTTTAGACTTGATGCTCTAAGCATTTTCTCTGTGTGTGTCTACATGTTCATATATCTGTAATTCAAAAAAGCCTTCACCTCTCCTTCAGTATGTAATATTTCCCCCCCTCTGGATTGTATGAACAAATTATATTATAAAATCTCTTATAGGAGCTTGATTCTGATTGACTTAGAGGTAAACAAGTGCTTATATAAATTAAATATTCCTGGAAAATTCCCAGAAATTAAGAAAATTAAACCTCAAATAGTTTCAACGCTAAATAATAGAGGTATTGTTGTATAAAATGACTCAGAAATGTTTTAAGAATCCAAGTTCACATAATTTATGTAAATCTTTGGCAAACAATACTAATTTAATAATTTTGGTTTAATAAAAACAGCTACAGGGCACTTCAGTGGCTGAGTTGGTTGACCATCCGACTCTTGATTTCAGCTTGCGTCATGATCTCAGGGTCATGGGATCGACCCTGCGTCGAGCTCCTTGTTGAGCGTGGAGCCTGCTTTAGATTCTCTATCTCTCTGCCCCTCTCCCCCACTTGCACTCTCTCTCTCTCTCTCTCTTTCTCTCAAATAAAAAAAGCCACAGCTATGTTTCCTCTGAGTTCTTAAGTGTAATAAAAACATAGATTTTTATTCTACTTGCGTATGGACTTCCTAAATTTATATACGTTTATTTATCGAATAAGTAACACTTTTTCTACTTAATGTTTAAGATTATGAAAAATATAAAACTGTATGTAGCCAAATTGAATCATTATTCTGAAACTTTGTTTCAACAATAATTATGTTTTGTAGCGTATAAGCTTGAAGATAATTTCCAAGATCTTTAGGCAACATAAAACCTTGGACTTCTACTAAATTGAGTTAATTAATGAATATTCATTGGATATGTACATCATGTCTAAGGAAGATAGAGTACAACATTAATTGCTAATCATAATTTTAGGTTGATATACATTTGCCCCCTATTTTTATATGCTGCAGGGAAGCTATATATTTTGGGTCTGTTAATGAGCCTGTTCATTTTTTGCCACTTTGAGACACCAAACTATAAAGGATGTGGATGGCTGTAGGGAGTCATGAGCTTTGCTAATCTGCTGCAAAATGCTGGTGTTTGGACAGATTGTCCACAGTTATCAGCCTTCTAACTTCTTTTGTGGAATAGAAGTTACTGTGATTAAAAATTATAATCAATATATGCGAATGAGATGACAGAGGAGGACAATTTTGTGTGCAAGGTAGATAGGATGTGTTTTTGCTAATGACGAACGAGAGTAGTTTTGTCCTAAACTAAAATGATTGGTGGTTGCAGAACGAGAAAGAAGAAAGGGGAGGACCAAATCTAAATGGATATAAAGTCTTTTAGAAGATTTGTGGAAAGGAACTTTTATTTGTTGTGAGCAAAGCTTGCTAAGGTTTGGTGGGCTTATTTATAAGATTACGAAAAAGACTTTAGTATCAGATATTATGCTGATGCAAAACTAGAATTTGTTTTTATCTCTGTTAAAATGAGAAATTTTTCTCAGATCATTGGTCTGCTCCTAATATGAGGTTTTAAAATGTGATGCTTTACTTTCTGTGTAATCTGCCTAGATTGCAAAAATTCTGTGTTTTTTTTTTCTTTGAAGTGTATTTATTTATTTTGAGAGGGACAGAGCGCAAGCGGGTGAGGGGTGGGGGGGGGGGGAGAGAAAATTCCAAACAGGCTCCATGCTGCTGGCACAGAGCCTAATGCGGGGCTCAAATTCATGAAACCACGAGATCGTGGCCTGAACAGAAACCAAGAGTCGAAGCTTAACCGACTGAGCCACCCAGGTGCCCCAAGATTCTGCATTTTAACAGAATAAACCTTCTATGTTTCTATGTTAGTTTTTATTATGTCCTTATTGGTTCAAGAAAACAAAAGCTTCTCACGTAGGAAGGAACTAAGGTTCTTTACAATCATATTACCTTCTAGGCTTATTTTTATGTATTTTATTATTGCTTCAAAGTGAGAAGCAAAATGTTGTGTCACAGGTATCCATGATCCAATTCCTATCTTAGATGTGCAGATCTCCTAACAGCTTTTGCTTTTTGTCTTTCCAAAATCCAATTTTAAGTGATATCTTTTGCACCTAAACCTTTGAGATTTCCTAGAGGGTCCTTGGAAAATCACAGAGGATTCATTCTTTCACTTTGTAAAAGGAGAGGTGCTAGAAATACTGTTCATTTGCTATGTCATCACTGATGAATTGCAAGCAAAGAACCGTCAAATTAGAAGAGATGCTTGGCCTTCCCTAGGTTAAATTCATAGGGGTAATGTTTTTAATACAAATATTACAGAATTGTATGTCATGTGGGAAGTCCCTAGAGATTTGTGCATGCCCTTCCTGTCTACAATACACTCCGATTTATCAGAGTCCTGGTAATGCTTTCCCTTATATTAGACAGCAGTGTAGCATTCGTCATATTTTCAGTATTTTAAAAAATGTTTTATTTATTTATTTTGAGAGAGAAAGAATGAGAGTGTGAGCAGGGGAGGGACAGAAAGAGGGAGAGAGAGGATCCCAGGCAGACCCTGTGCTGTCAGCACAGAGCCCGACATGAGGCTCGATCTCACGAACCATATCATGACCTGAGTCAAAATCAAGAGTCGATGCTTGACCGACTGAGCCACCCAGTTGCCGTTTCAGTATTTCTTTTTAAATGTTACCTTGTTGCAACTTTATTTCTTTAATTTAAATCTAGCATCTTCTAGGGCTGTAGTTTTCAAGTGGAGTTTTATTATCTATGGAGTTTTATTAACATCATTACCCATGGAGTTTTATTAACCCCATACCTTGAGAAAACTCCATGACATATTCTTGGTATTTCTACATATATGCTTGATATCTTTGTGGTATAATATGCCTTAGAATTATAATATGGTAACTATGATGTTTTCTCTTTGTAAACATTATGTTCATCCAGTTTTATAAATTATACATAATATCCACAAATTGAAAATCATTATATTCATAGATATGTTATCTTATTTTGCATAGAAACAAACTCCATTGTCACTTGTGTTATTCTTGCATGAACACTTGTCAAATCTTGTACTTTTGAAAATTGCAAGCAAATGGTAAATATTCATACTTTCTATTATCTGGGTAGAGATTTAATTGGCTCCTACCCCCACACCTGGAAAAATCCACACACCAAAAGTAGACTAAATCCTATTGCCTTGACCAAATTGTCAATCTTTACCAAAATTTTTAATTATTTTAGTTTTTTTTTTTTTTTTAATATCTGCCTATCATTCTCCAAACAAACTTTTCCAATTTTTCTCCCTCCCACCTGACTCAGAGTCACTCAGAGCTAAAACCTGATTGCTCAGATCCCCATCAAGACTCTAGGGGTGCCTGGGTGTCTCAGTCGGTTGAGCATCTGACTTCGTGATGGCAGCTTGTGAGTTCAAGCCCCACATCGGGCTCTGTGCTGACAGCTCAGAGCCTGGAACCTGCTTCAGATTCTGTGCCTCCCTCTCTCTCTGCCCCAACCCACTCGCGTTCTGTCTCGGTCTCTCTCAAAAATAAATAAACATTAAAAAAAAAAAAAAAAGACTCTAGGTTGCCTTGCCACTGGTCCTTTCCTCTGGGGCCTGAAGAAGCCCTGCAAGTTGAAACCTAGAAGTTTGATATAAGCCTCCAAAGGCTCACCACCGCAGCTGATCTTTCATGGGCCAGAATTCTCCCCAGACAAGCTATGTCTGCACCACTAAGGGAGTCCAGCAAAATGTTGGGGTCGTACATTCCCTTTCACAAGATATAACCAACATGGTGGACGACATCAGCAAGAACATCCATGTCAAAGTGGAGAGCTTCAAGAAACTCAGAGTAGTTCTGAATAACCAAGAACTTCCTCCACCCACCTCTTGCAATACATTGGACTGCTTATCTTTGGAATTCATCTTCTGAATGTGAGTATTTCCCCTTTTCATTTTAGGCATCCTCTTTTAAGATGCCTGGTTTCCAGAACCCCCAAACAACTGATCTTTGCCACCACTTCTCACCATGTAGTTCAGCTGGTTTTATAGGAACGACACTAACAAGTGTCCTCATGAGACTTTCTTAGACCCTACTTCTCCTTCTCAGGAGGAGTTGAGGTGTTGAGAAATGAATGCTATTTCTCTTGAACAAATGAGGGGAGTTGACCATGTGGGGCTATTTCTGAGCCTTTTGCTCCCAGGAAGTTGTGAAAGTTAAGAAATCCACCACCCTTTTGTGTCCCAGGAGCAGCTGACCCCAAGGACCATGCTACCCTTGCATATTCCAAGAGCCATCTCCATCCTGCCTCATGGATCTTGTAAGTCTCCTAGATGGCTCTCTTCTTTCTCTGCTTCTATAAGCCCTAGGCCCCCTTCCCTTTCTTTGAGTTGTTCCTCATTAATAAACATTATCCTGGTTGTAATAGTCTGAATAAAATCATATCCTTAATTGTCTGCTACATTTTGCCTTTCATGCTTTTTCTTTCCTGTCCTTGCTGTGGTTGAGTTCTATCAATTTCTTTACCTCTCTGAGCCTCAATTTCCTCATCTATCAAAGACTACGACTTCCACCTCTGAGAGGTGGAAGGATTAAATGAGACAAGGCCTGGGAAAGAACCAAGCCAAGCCAATAGTAAGTGCTCAATAAATATCAGTCCTTTTCCTTGGAGGAAAACAATCCCAAAGCAATAGGTGACTGGAGTGAGAACTGTTTAAAGACAGGGGATGAGTCGATGTAACTACGTCTCTACAAATGGGAAAACAATTCAGAGCAGGTGCCCTGACATTGAAGTAATCAGCACAGGGCAGGAGCACCATTTCATATGGGGCAGAAATTATAGCACTCATATATGTTAGAAGCACGTCTTCCTCCCCCGTAGGAGACAGAGACCCTGTTCCATTGGATTTGCAATGTGTGTGTGTGGTGAGGGGGGAGGGGCCTTGCATATTAACGCTGAGATCATCAGAAAAGCGATTTACCCTTACAACCTGGTGACAAGGAACAGCTCTCAAGTGGTAGAGCTCCTCCCACCTTGGAGTGGCTAGGTGGCTGGGTGCCTGCATTGTGGGTTTACTGAATGTTTCCAGGGAGGTCCCGGTACCTCTGTCTGGCAGGCGCACATGCCAGGTGTGTTGCTTGTATTCACATCTCGGGCCCGGAGAACACAGTTCTAGAAGCAGGGGAAGAGTGAAGTTTCTGACAGCGCTACATGAGTTTTTCCATAATTCCCCCGGTTCTCTGCGGAGCCCTTCTCCGGTCTGCTGGCAGGGAATGACAGTTTCCAAACAGACTTCAAGATTGCTGCAAAGGAGAAACACCAAAGAAACAAAGAACAGGACTTGGAGGTCTGCACGTTAGAGAACAAAGTCACCACTTGACGATTCAATTGGCAACTCAAATTGCAGCAGTTAGCATTCACGGGATACCGGTTTTAGATACACGAATGCAAAGTAATCAGAAAAACATTTGCTCCTAAAAAGTGATCACCGTGGTGCTTTGCATTAAACTGTAATCAGCCTGACTGTGAAATGAGCAAATTCTCAAGACCTGGAGACTTTAACCTCTGAAAAGCTGTATTTGGGGACCTTGACAAGATATGGTTCACTTACCTGCTGTCTCGTTTCACCACTCTGTGGTCCTCAGTGATGTTTATTTCTTTTCACGTTTCTGATTCTTCCTTCCCCACCAGCACCTTTTAATTTAATTCTTACCCCATCAGGGTCGAATTACCCAGTAAGTACAGGCAGGCCCAGCGCCTATGTCCCACAAAACTGTTTTCATGTCTTTTAAAATCAGAGGAGGGGCCGCCTGGGTGGCTCAGTCGGTTGGGTGTCCGACTTTGGCTCAGGTCACCATCTCACGGTTCGTGAGTTCGAGCCCCGCATCAGGCTCTGTGCTGGCAGCTTGGAGCCTGGGGCCCGCTTCAGGTTCTGTGTGTGTGTCTCTCTCTCTCTCTGCCCCTCCCCCATTCGCGCTGTCTCTTTCACTCTCAAAAATAAATAAACATAAATAATTTTTTTTTAATAAAATAAAATCAGGGGAAAAAAGAAGTCTCAGGTCAAAGAAAATATTTCAAGATACGATATTAATGTACTCATCTTTATACCAATGCTTAGGATATAATTTAAGATGATACTTTATGGAGAAAGTGCCAGTGAAGACAAGTGTGCCTCTGGCCCACGAAAGTCACAGCGCTGCTCTGAGCAGTTGGGTTTGTCTGTAATTTAGAAGTGCTGCTAAATCCTTAGGGACACAGAAACTAAAGGATGACACTTGCTATGTCCTACAGTAAAGCTAGCAAGACCCAAGTCCAATTCTGCAGGCCACCAGCCTCTGGAGTGGGGACACTTGTCATCTGCAGGGAGCATCTGGCACCTGCAGGCTTCAGAGGGCATCAGCAGCCACACTCCAAGGCTTTTGGAAGCCAGCAACATTCTGGGGGCAGAGACCGTCAGAAATTCAGATTTGGCAGGTGCCTGGGTGGCTCAGTCGGTTAAGCATCTGACTTTGGCTCCGGTCATGATCTCACAGCTTGTGAGTTCGAGCCCTGCTTCAGATTCTGTGAGTTCGGAGCCCTGCTCTGTGCGGACAGCTCGGAGCCTGGAGCCTGCTTCGGATTCTGTGTCTCCCCCTCTCTCTCTCTGCCCCTCCCCTGCTCATGCTCTATCTCTCTCTCAAAAATGGACAAACATTAAAAAAAATTAGAAACTCCGATTTGGTTATTATGGAGAAACCAGAGTTATGACCACACTGACCACTGTTCACAGCAAAAATCAAGTTACATAATCAGGCATCAGCTCTTTCTTCCTCATGTGCATGAATAAAAATTTTAAAAGTACGTAAAGCAAACCCTAAATGACAATCATATAATTTACTAATGACCTTTAAGACGATCATAAAATGAGGTGAAAATAAATACCCAAACCAGCAAGCAGAGGCTATTTAATAATCCCTTAATCCAGTATTTGAGTATTAGTTCCCTATGGGGCCCCGACGGTCCAGGCCCCTGGGCACATACTAGGCTTTCTTCCCATGGTGTACAGTGCCAGGCAGCCTATGGAGAGTCTGGTTTCTCTTCCCTATCTTTTTCCCAGGGGTGGTTAACCTGACATAACAGTGGTGACCACTACCAGCTTCTGCTAAGTGTCGTATGCCTTCCATGAATTACATCCGGATAATACAAAATGCTGCCAAGTAGAGATGAACATTTCTGTTTTAAAGACCAGAAAAGGGGCACCTGGCTGGCTCAGTTGGCGGAGCGTGTGACTCTTGATCTTGGGGTTGTAGGTTCGAGCTCCACGCTGTGGGGGGGGGGGGGTAATTTCAAGTAATTCAAGAGATTACTTGAAAATAAAATCTTTTAAACGATTAAAGAATAAAGACCAGAGAAGAACTGGGTAACATGTCAAGAGCACAGAGCCGGAAGTGTTGTAGGAAACTCTGATTCTTCTCGGTCTGCCGGGAAAGATCTTGGGTTCCAGATACTTACTAGTGGCTGCAAAGCACTGGGACATTCAGAATTGGAAGTGGAAATGAGTTTTGCAGGTAGCGGAGGTGCAGGGATCCCGATCAGGGGCTCCCATGATGGCTTCTCACAGAGGAGACCTCTCCAAGCCCTCTCCAGGACAAACTGTCCTAGACCCTCTTTAACTTTCCTTCTAGGTCAGGTGCTTCCCAGCCTCAAAAGGTTGGCTCACATGGCTTGCTTGACACAAGCACCCTACCCAGGCCTCCCTTTTTAGCTTCTGGGTTCAGCTCAAACCCCCACCCCTTCCTAGACGGTCTCCCACAAAGACCCAGCCCACCCTGGCTTTCTCTTCGCTATAGCCCTGCTTTGTCTTCAGAAGTGGGGAATCTTATGCTTTGTGTCATGCAGGTAGAAAGGTCAAGTTCACATCCTTGTAAATTTCAGTTCTCAGAAATCCAAGCCTGGAGGGTGAAGGAAAGTGTAGTCCATGCCAGACCATCCTGTTCCCCATTTGGAACACCCTGATCTGAAATCAACTCCCCCCCCCCCCCCCCCCAGGGGGCAGGTCGGTACTGGGTACTTACTAGCTGACAGCCGGCACACTGAGAAACAATCCACCACTCCCAGAGGTCTTAGTTTTCCCCTTTTCACTCTGGGCTTCAAGGGAACATGAGCCCTTTTTGGAAACGATGTTGCAGCCTGGCTGAAGAAGGTCATGCATTTGAAACATCCCCGTGTGGACAAACTTCTCCCAGAGATTCTTCCAGCACAGCCCCAACACTGGGAAACCTGTCAGCCTCTGAATGTGGACTTGTGAAGTCAATGAAGAATCGAGTGCAAACTCATATCCTCTCTGGTTCTTTTCACGCGCGTTCTTTATCTTACCAATTAGACTGTAAATCTGGGTGGGCAGTGATGAACGTTACTTATTTTGTGCCAGAGGCTTCCTCTCTGGCGCTTGGTATGTATTTAGTAAGTATTTTATACAGTGGAGGAGAGGATGAACTTATCTTACATTTTCTGCAACACCAGCTCAGGGGTATGCCTGCTCTTGGATCTGAGGAACAGGCAAACAAAACACAGTTTCTATGAGAAAACCCATTCCTAGGCAATCTAGTTGCTCTAATCCAGAGATTAGAAGCCGGTGGAGGGTTTGCAACTCCAGCCCCCTTGAACTGTTCTCTCCCTGTGCCTGCAAGTTTCACTGCTCTGTGGAAATCATGTTCTCTTTATTGGAGCCGAAGGCAGCTCTGAAAGAAAAAAAAAAAAAAAGGCTTAACAGTCCTGAGGTTTAAATTCCTTCAAAAAAGAAGCATTGGGTGCTAATAACGTGAGGAAAAAAAAAAAAAAAAAAAAAGCAGAGAACATTTTAAGAAATGTTGCCGCCTGTTCCCAACCAGGGTGTCTGTTTTCATACACATTAAGCTTGCTCCTTCCTTACGATTGACAGATCTCCTGTTTGGACCTGCGTGGAGATTCTGCTACCTTGCACTAATTTGTGTTCCATCGAGCCCCAAATAAGCTGAGGGGATATGGTAAATTGGATTTCGGGAGACAACGGATCTTGGAACGGGCAAAACTCAAATAAATGATGTTTACTGCCCTAGAGAAGGGACGTGCCCTAGAGAAGTTCTCGTGCATGGACTTGCTTCCTTCCGTCTGTTGAAGGGTGGCTTATCTCAGCGGGAGGGGTGAGGAGTTGGGGGGCATACCCTTCTCCTGCCAGGGTGGGGCAGCCTGCTGAGCAGTCTCTCAAGATCACAGTGAGTTGGTGGTCTGTCTGCCGGCCCTCAGACCTCCACATCCCCTGCTCAGCTCCTCAGTTATGCCTCCTTATTTCCATAGGTCCTTGGTGTTGACAGGGTGGGTCATACCCTACTAGCCTCAGAGCCGATGGGGCTTAAGTTAAATACCCACAGAGCTGAGCAATTGGCATATCCCAAAGCTACACAAGACTGATTATTTTTTTTAAGAGACAGAAAACACACAAGAGTGGGGGAGAGGGCCAGAGGAAGAAAGAGAGGGAATCTTAAGCAGGCTTCGCTTTCAACGTGGAGCCCGACGTGGGGCTCAATCCCAAGACCCTGGGATCATGACCTGAGTGGAAATCAAAAGTGCGAAGTTCAACGGACTGAGCCACCCAGGCTCCCCAAGGACTGACTCATAAATCCTCAAGAATCAGAGCAGTGGCCGTTCACCTGCGGCAGTGGGGGCGGGAGGGATGGGGCAGTGGGGAGCACTGGTAAATCATTTGAAGCATCTTGTTTAAAAGTCAAATCCCATTGCCAGCACTCCTATCGGTTTCCCTCTTCTTAACACTTGGGCATTTATTTTTTTTTTAATTTTTTTTTAATGTTTATTTATTTTTGAGAGAGACAGAGACAGAATGCGAGTGGGTTAGGGGCAGAGAGAGAGGGAGACACAGAAGCAGAAGCAGGCTCCAGGCTCCGAGCTGTCAGCACAGAGCCCGACGCAGGGCTCGAACTCACGAGTTGTGAGATCATGACCTGAGCCGAAGTCGGACGCTCAACCGACTGAGCCACCCAGGCGCCCCTTGGGCACTTATTTTTAAGCAAATAATATATGAGTGGCACAAAAGTAAAAATACTCAAAAAGGCTGATTGGTAGAAGGTGGGATTGTCTCCCATTCTTGCAGCCTCTGCCTACTCCTCTTCTCCCAAGGTGATGGCCATTACTGTTCCTCGCGTGTCCTGCCAGGCATTTTTGTATGCATATGCAAAAACATGCATGTATGTTTCTCGTTCTCTAAAAAAGCAAATGAACTGACTCTTTCACACTCTGACCTTCTCCAGTTAACAGTGTATCTTGGAGATTAGTTCATGTCAATCCATACTAAGCAGCCTCGTGGCTTTTTTATTTTTATTTTTGTTTATGTATTTATTAATTTTTAATTTTTTTAACGTTTATTTATTTTTGAGACAGAGAGACAGAGCATGAACAGGGGAGGGTCAGAGAGAGAGAGGGAGACACAGAATCTGAAACAGCCTCCAGGCTCTGAGCTGTCAGCACAGAGCCCGACGCGGGGCTCGAACTCACAGACCGCGAGATCATGACCTGAGCCGAAGTTGGACACTTAACCGACGGAGCCACCCAGGCGCCCCTTGTGGCCTTTTTTTTTTTTTTTTTTTTTTTTTTTAACAGCCATGTGTGTTAAGGTAGAAGAATGTATCATAATTCTTTTAAAAGTTCTGTATTAACAGTTTCCAACAGGCTTCATTTACAAATGATGCTGTAAGGAGTAACTGTGTATGTATCATTCAAATGCATGGTAGTATATATGTGGGATAAAGTCCTGAAAGGAGAATTGCTGTGTAAAACGATATATGCTTATAATTTTGATAGATTTTGGCAAAGTGCTAGAGATTTTCATCATTTACATTCCCACCAACTCTGTATCTACTCCTCCACGTCGTTACCAGCGTAATGTTTTTAAACATCCTGACCTTATGTCATCTAATAGGTTGAAAAAAAAAAGAGGAAAACATTATTGTTTCAATTTTCATTTCTTTTAGGAATGAGGTCAAGCAATTCATTTTCTAAATGAGTAATCTAAACTATTAATATCTACAATATTTTCTTCCTCATGCCTTTTAGACACTTTCTTGTTCTTTCTTTACCTTCTTGATTTAGATACTTTATTGTGATTATCTCATATTTATTAACATAAGCTTTTAAAATATATTTACCCACTTATCAAAATAGTATATAAGCATAATTTTTCTTCTTGTTTATTACTATAAATGTATCTTTTCTGAGCACTACTCATAGATTCTAACAGTATTTTAATTGTCATTATTTTTTTTTTATTAAATGTGATTTCGCTTTTCTTCTTTGAACTAAGAATTGTGTAAGGGAAAGGCTTTCCTGTTTTTTCTAGTTTCGCTAATTGACTTCTGGTTCTATTGCACTGTAATTAGAAAGTATTGACTACGCACCTACATTTTGGAATATATTGATACTTTCTTTGGGCCTAACAAATAGTCGACTTTCAAAAATGTTTCTTGGGGGTGCCTGGGTGGCTCAGTTAAGCGTCCAGCTTTTGATTTTGGCTCAGGTCGTGATCTCATGGTTTGTGAGATTGAGCCCCCACATCAGGCTCCCTCTCTCTCTGCCCCTTCCCTGCTTGTGCTTTCTTTCTCTCTCTCTCTCCCTCTCTCTCTCTCTCTCAAAATAAATAAAAATTAAGAAAAATAAAAATATTTCTTGGGATCTTGGAAAAATTATAATCTCAGTTTTCACCACATTTGTACATATGTTAGAATTCTGTATTGTATATGACTCATATAACTCTAAAATTCTGCACACACTCACATATACATGCACACTATTGTATTAGGCAGGGTTCTTTAGGGAAACAGAGAAAGAGAGATGTGTTTTAAAGAATTGGCTCGTGTGATTGTAGAGGTTTGGCAAGTCTTAAATCTGCTAAGCAGAGGGCAGCCTGGAGGCCAGGGAAGAGTCACAGCCTGAGTCCAAGGGCTGCCTGCTGGCAGAATTCCTTTTTGGGGGAGGGAGGGGTCAGTTTTGGTTCTATTAAAGCCTTCAACTGATTGGATGAGGCCCGCCCACTTTATGCAGGGTAATCTGCTTTACTCAAAGTCTACTGATTTAAATGTTAATCTCTTCTGAAAAATACCTTCCCAGAAATGTCCAGAATAATGTTTGACCAAACATCTGGGCACCACGACCCAGCCACCTTGACACAAAAATATATACGTTATGTTATATATGACATATATAAATGTATGTTGTTCTTATACTTTTATATCTATACCTTCGTATAATACACCAATCTTCTGCATTGATATCTGCATCTTGATTATCTTTAACAAGTGAATAAATTAGAACACTTCTTTCTGCTCTCTCCCTCCTTCTTCCACATCATCCTATTTCCATTCACTATAATATAACTTTTCTTAGTGTTTAACTTTCTATTTTCCACATACTGCTATATCTCTGGCTTGGTTTAGCAGCTTTAAATAACATTTTTCTACTTAGCTACAAAAGATAATGTAATCAATTCTTGCATTATCGTCTACCATTTGTCCTGACTTGGCCTTCTTAAACTTTGCTAGTTGTTTTGTGCCTGCATTATAAGGGCTCAGGACATTTCAGCCTGTTCTGGAACTCTGATGTCCACGTCTGGTTGGGACTCCGGCTTAAAGTTAAGAATTCATGGCTCGTGGCTGACTTTTGGGCCACGTACCTGTTTTGTTTGTTTCCATCGCTTAGACCATCTCTCAGTCTGTTCTCCATCCAGCCTGGTTTTTGTTTGTTTGTTTGTTTTGTTTTTAGTGTTTATTTACTTTTGAGAGAGAGAAAGCACGTGCACAAGCAGGGGAGGGGCAGAGAGAGAGGGGGACACAGGACTGCACAGAGCCCGAAGTGGGGCTCAAACTCGCGAACTGTGAGATCATAACCTGAGCCGAAGTCGGATGCGTAACCGACTGAGCCACCCAGGTGCCCCATTCAGCCTCTTCAATTCTCTGTTTAGGTGACGTTTAGGTGATTTTCTGTTCCTGTCCAGCTGCCCAAAACAGTCTTTATCTTTGAAGTCTTGTCATTTTATCAGATTATCTCTGCTGTTGGTTGTGGGACAGCTTGTATTTTTAATAGGTGGAGGCAAAACTTCTTTAATTGTTGCAAATTTCGGTTTAACTATACCTGTAAATAATGTTATTGTCCCATCGTTTGGATTATATTCTTTTGGGCCACAAATCACATGGATCTGTCATTCCCCTCCCCCCCCCGTGCTCCACTTTAAGTATTTATTTGCTTTGATTTCATTTTTAAACATTTCCATCCCATTTTGTTTCTGCTGTCCCTCCCTCATGCTCCTCACGTCCCTGCTATGTTTTCAGCAGGGTTTTTCACATTTGTGGTGCTTTCAGTTTGGTTTTCCTTTTGTGATACTTTTGACGTTTTTTTTTCTTCGCCAGATCATGTCTCATCCACTTTCATTTCCTGCCATGTCTCTTCTGGACTTTTCCATCTCTGCTCTAAAGACTTGTTTTCACAGCGGCAAATTACTGAAGTCCTTTCTGGGCCAGCTGTTTGCAGAAGATTTGTGACCAGAGGGCACCTGGGGGGCTCAGTCGGTTAAGCGTCCGACTTCGGCTCAGGTCATGATCTCACGGCTCATGGGTTCGAGCCCTGCGTTGGGCTCTGTGCTGACAGATCAGAGCCTGGAACCTGCTTCAGACTCTGTCTCCCTCTCTCTCTGACCCTCCCATATTCATGCTCTGTCTCTCTCTGCCTCAAAAATAAATAAACATTAAAAAAAATTATTTTAAAAATCAGTACATTTAAGGGCACCTGGGTGGCTCAGTCGATTAAGCATCGGACTTCAACTCAGGTCATGGATCTCACGGTTTATGGGTTCGAGCCCCACATCAGGCTCTGTGCTGACAGATTGGAGCCTGGAGCCTGCTTCGGATTCTGTCTTCCTCTCTCTCTGTGTCCCTCTCCTGCTTGGGCTCTGTCTCTCTCAAAAATAAATAAACATTTTAAAAAAAGAGAAGAAGAAGATTTGTGACCGGGAGGGCCAGAGCTCTCTCCAGGCGGCAGGAATCCTCCCTCTGATAAGGCTGTGTCGGTGAGATCGCTTTCCTCTGGTATTTGTTTCTCCCCAGCCAAACTAGGCTGGCACAGCACGATATTCCCAATTTAGAGTCTCTCTCTTTTTTTCTCCTGCCATCCTGGTAGACTGCTTCTTGCAAACATGGCATGTCTCTGTAATTCCTCATTTAGCCCCACTTTCCCTACTTCTCAAGGCTTGGTACCAGAAAGAATCCGTGGAAAAATCCTTTGACCACACTGTGGTTTGCCCCTGACAGTGTGCCTGTGTTTGCAGAACTCTTTTTCGCTGGCTTTGCTGGAACTCTAAAGCCCTGTGCATCTTCTCTCAGGCCTTCACGCACCCCTGTGAGACCTTTCCTATAATCTGGGAACTCTCTGTAGATTGTGGTTTGGGTCACTGCTTCCTAATTTCATCAAAGAGGCAGACATTCTCTCTCTCTCTCTCTCTCTCTCTTTTTTTCCCGGGTTTGTTATGAAGAGAGGGGAGCACGAGCCAACCAGAAGTGTTCTTCATAGCGGACGTGTGTGTTTGTCCTCCAGAAGGGATGGGTCCTAGCCAGGCTCTGGGATGTCCCAATTCTCTCTGCCTTTGGTATTCACACCTGACACAGACCCCTGTTTGAGTGTCAGGACTTATGGCTGATCTCCACAAAAGTAATATGGCAAAGGTGATAGGGTGTTATTTCCAAGATTACATTACATAATATCGTAAACCGTCATCTGGGAGCCCCTGGCTGTGTTTGATGTAGCAGGAGACCTTGTGATAGAGGCCTGTGCGTCCAGGAACTGAGAGAGTGGATTCTAGCCAAACACCATCTGGGAATGGAGAGCAGCTTTGGGTCCAGAGCTGGCAAGAAACTGAGGCCCTCCGTCCTGCAGCCCAGAAGGACCCGAATCCTGCCAACCGCCACGTGAACTTGAAAACGGCTCGTTCCTGCATCAAGCATTGAGATGAGACCTCAGCCCTGGTAGACACCTTGCTCAGGACTTCCAGCCAATCGGGATCCAGATTTCTGACCCACAGAAACTGAGACGATAAATGTGTGTTGCTTTAGACGCCACGCGCATGGTGGTATTGTCACACATCGATAGAAAACGAACACAGCATGTCAGGTCTGTGCTGGAAACGGACCCTGGCCAGCAGTTCTGCAGGTTCTGGAAGAACGCCACACATCTGCCCGCACGAGGCTCGTGGCTTACAGTTGAAGAACATTAATTTCGCAATAAAATGGATGTGTGTTCAGGTACCAGGCCTACCTTGGGTTATGTGGTTATTACGTCAGTTAGGAGCTGTGTAGCCTGAGATGAGTTGCTTCATCTATCTGAGTTTTCATTTCCCCTATTTTATTTTATTTTATTTTTAATATGAAATTTATTGTCAAATTGGTTTCCAGACAACACCCAGCGCTCATCCCAACAGGTGCCCTCCTCAATGCCCATCACCCACCCTCCCTCCTACCCCCCCCATCAACCCTCAGTTTATTCTGTTTTTAAAAAATTTTTTATTACATTTATTTATTTTTGAGAGACAGAGAGAGACAGCGCAAGGGGGAGAGGGACAGAGAGAGAAGGAGACACAGAATCTGAAGCAGGTTTCAGGCTTCAAGCTGACAGCACAGAGCCTGACTCGAGGCTTGAACTCACAAACCATGAGATCATGACCTGAGCCAAAGTCGGGCGCTCAACCGACTGAGCCACCCAGGCGCCCCTATTCTCAATTTTCAAGAGTCTCTTATGGTTTGCCTCCTTCCTTCTCTGTAACTTTATTTTCCCTTACCCTCCCCCATGGTCCTCTGTTAAGTTTCTCAGGATCTACATAAGAGTGAAAACATATGGTATCTGTCTTTCTCTGTATGGCTTATTTCACTTAGCATCACACTCTCCAGTTCCATCCACGTTGCTACAAAAGGCCAGATTTCATTCTTTCTCATTGCCAAGTAGTATTCCATTGTGTATATAAACCACAACTTCTTTATCCATTCATCAGTTGATGGACATTTAGGCTCTTTCCATACTTTGGCTATTGTTGAGAGTGCTGCTATAAACATTGGGGTACAAGTGCCTCTATGCATCAGCACTCCTGTATCCCTTGGGTAAATTCCTAGCAGTGCTATTGCTGGGTCAGAGGGTGGATCTATTTTTAATTTTTTGAGGAGCCTCCACATAATTTTAAAACACAAGTGTTAAATGGACTCATATTCTACCACTGAGCAGGAGGTTTGAAAGAAATGTACAAAATTCCTGGCACAAAATAAGCACTGAGGTACTGGGTCCTGGTAGCTGCCCAGCCACCACCAGATTCCAGGGTTTGATTCTCTCCCCCAACCCCTGCCCCATCAGGGAAGCCTGCTATAGCAGAAGGAGTACTGGCCTGGGAATCAGAATTTCCGGATTTCAATCCTCTCTGTGCTACGGCTAAGCTGGGTGACCCCGGTCATTTCACCTCTCTGAGCCTAGTTCTTCAACTGAAAGTGATAGTGTTTGTCCCTGTTTATGTCGTGAGGGTCCAGGGAACGGAGGTACATCAAATGCTTGTGAGCAGTAACAGGACACACAAATGCGAGCATTAGTACTGTTAACAAAAATGTATTATAAAAACGGTAACTAAACTCTTGGAGGGAACCTTTACAATGGATACTCCTGGCATCGGTGTGCCAGCCCGGACAGAAGCTAGCCCTGAGTGCTCAGGAGGTGGCCCAGCATGAGCTCCAGAGCGAGACTGCCTGGGTTAAGATCCTCCTCTGAAGCCCGAGAAACGTCTTCCCTCTCTATGCTTCTGCCTCCTCAGCTATAAAACGGGGGTAAGAGCTACCACGTGGTCGTTCTGAGCGTCAGGGTCATTCTGAGCGTCAAATGTGCCGATGCATTGGAGCGCTAATCTTGGAAACACCTCCCCACGGTACGTGCTCGGTGAGCATCAGCTGCCGTCATTATTCTCAGTGACTCCATCATGAGGAAGCGGAAGATGGTCATTGGTCTCGTTATGGTTACATTTCCTGCACTTTCACCTTTTTTGGTGGGGGGGTGAAGTTCAACCTGGGGTCCTCTTCAGCCATCTGGCACCGCCTGTTGGTCTCCTTCTGGGGAATTCTATACCTGCTCATTAAACGCGGACTGATTTTGACCAGATCAACTATCATAAGGGACATCAAAAACTACTTAAACTCAATTTGTGATTTAGTCTGCTCTCTTGAAGTCAAGGATGACTAGTAAAGCATTTAAAATTGGTATGGGGAAGAAGCTACCAAGATAAATGTGCTCTGCAGCTACAAAAAATAATAAAAGTTCATTGTCTTAGGACAAAATGGCATAAATTTCCCCAAATATCTCGATTGCATGAACTCACTCCCTTTATTGGAAGTGACTGGTAAGGAGATGTTCAACTTCATTGAAAACAGATTCCCTGTAGAAGATAATTTCCTCATTATCCTTAGAGGCTCTGGACTCTGCTGTTAGATTCAGAATTCAATTTTGAGTGACTTAAGGGAATAAAACCTTTATAACTTTTCTTTCTAAATTATGCAAGATCAAAGGCTGAACGCCCCCTTTAAACTAATTTATTATTATAGCATCTCACACTATAGCACACATTTAGAAACTAATAGTTTTTCAACAAATTTAACTTGTTACATTAATTCTTAGAAATTTTTCTAAAATCTCTTGTGAATTACCGTTTTATCTTTGGGTTTTCATGTAATTACCACCAGGTCGATTTACAAGTAGCATAAAATCGCAGACTGAGAAAGCTACTGGGTACGTCCTACGATACCTCATTGAATCCCTCAGGAGCCCAGTGACTTAGGTGTGCATTTCCTTATTTACATAAGAGGAAACTGAGGCTCTGATAGGTTATCCAGCGTCATGGTGTTAGAAACATCTAAATTCAGCCCTCTTCAGGGGCGCCTGGGCAGCTCAGTCAGTTAAACGTCCGATGTCAGCTCAGGTCATGATCCCAGGGTTCATGGGTTCAAGCCCTCCATTGGGCTCTGTGCTGACAGCTCAGAGCCTGGAGCCTGCTTCAGATTCTGTGTCTCCCTCTCTCTCTCTGCCCCTCCCCCACTCACACTCTGTCTCTCTCTCTCTCTTTCAAAAAATAAATAAACATTAAAAACATTTTTTTAACTCACTTTTGTTCAAATTCTTTTTTTTTTTTTAACGTTTATTTATTTCTGAGAGAGAGACAGAGTACGAGCAGGAGAGGGGCAGAGATGGCATGGGGTGGGGAGGGACACAGAATCCGAAACAAGTTCCAGGCTCCCAGCCGTCAGCACACAGCCCAAAGCGTGGCTCAAACCTGCAAACCGAGAGATCATCACCTGAGCTAAAGTTGAATGCTTTACTGACTGAGCCACCCAGGCACCCCATTTTTTTTGGTAAATTTTTTTAACGTTTATTTATTTTTGAGAGCGAGAAAGTAGGAAAACGGCAGGGAGAGAGGGAGACACAGAATCCGAAGCAGGCTCCAGGTTCCAAGCCGTCAGCACAGAGCCCGGCGCGGGGCTCGAACTCACAAACCGTGAGGTCATGACCTGAGCCAAAGTCAGACGCTTCACCGACTGAGCCACCCAGGCATCCGAGTTCTATGCAAATTCTAAGCCATCATTCTTTCTACCACAGATGTCAACCCCGCTATCATTAAACAGCTTTTAGTGACACTCTGCCCCAGCCCACGACACAGATGAAAAACCCAAGTCTAGAGGAGGTGGGGGGGGGGGCGGTGGCTGGTCTGGGCTCCACTGTGAGTTGGTGGCAGGTGTGGTGCTCAGTGGCCGACAGATCTGGGTTGTCCGTTTGCCACACACCTGGGATGTGACATTAGCTCACTTATTTAAACGCCTTGAGTTTCAGCTTTCTTACCTATAAAATGAGAACAAACTTCCATCATCAGGATGTTCTGAGGGTTAAACGAGCTTAGGAGCGGCCGAATACTCATATGCTAGTTAGTGCCTGGCATCTGGGAAGTGATGAATTAAAGGTAATTGTTTTCATTAACACTGGTAATAATAACGTGAAATAGAACTTAGCTCCATGAGTTCCGATAGAGGAGTTGTTCTAATTTTTCATCACTCTAGTCCAACATACCAACTTTATGCCTGGTGCACTTTATTCTACCTATGGGTTTCTTCGTGCCTTTATGTAAACAGATCGGCCTTGCTTTAAGCTGCATTAACTTGCAAATAGAATGTATTTACATATGTCTCCTATGGACAGAGGCTGATGCTATTATATCCTGGCACTGGCCACTAATCTCCCAAACCTCTTGAGAAATTTGGAGTTGGGCTTTTGCTCTCTGCAGCCTCCGGGGACCCCACCCTGCTGTTCCCTCTGATGGGTCAGGCCTGGCAGGTCCAGGTTCATTACCGACTCCCTGGGCTCCCTGGAAGTCGGGGGCCCTGTTAATTTGCCTGCATCTCAGCTGCCCAACCCCCACCCCCTTTCTGGCAGCCGCTGCCCCCACAGCTTTCTGATCAAATCACAGTAGCTCTTAACCGTCCACGGCTACGTGTCTTTCTTTTTCTCTGCGAGGGAAGTTCGGCCTGAGGATCACTTTGTACTGTTTATTTAACACACCTCCCATTTGTCAGTGGGTTTACATCTGCACCTCTCTTTCCTGCTGTGCCGGGGCAGATGTACCAAAGAAGCCCTTACTGTTCTCCTAATCCCTCCCATGCATGGCTGTTTGTTTCCGTTTTTTCCTATCCTTATCTCCCCCCCCCCCCCTCCGTAAACGTTTACTGACACAGCTGATTCTTACCTTCCTCTCTTCGATTTTCCTAAATACAAATGGTTGTTTAACCCCTTGATCGTTGATGCTTTATTTACAAGGTTTTTTCCCCCTATTTTTCTCATGTTCCTGCTCCCATTCGCCCGACGTTGGTTTTAAAAGAACTCTCTTGTGCATCCCCAAGTGTGTCTTTAAAGGGCAGAGTCGAGAGTGTAAGGAGAGTAATGCAGTGGCTGCTTCTCTTTGCATTTGATGCCTTGTATCTACATTTGTCCTCTCTCTACACCATCTACATTTATTCTAGAACTATATCATCTATATCAGTTCCGTGTCGTCTAAATCTATCCTTATTATCATCTCCATCTATTCTGTATCCTCACCAGGTTACAGTATTTATTGCTCATAAACCCTCCAGAATTTCAACACGATGTTAACGGCAGGGAACTAAGCGTCTTCCAATGCCGCCTCCAGCCCCTGCGTCTCCGCCGGGAAAGTTCTACTCGCTCTTCGATGTGCGTTTCCTTTCAAGTCTCGCCTCACCGTGAAATCTTCCCAGACCGTGTCTGAGAATCACAAGGGCACTTCGTATTTGACTCTCGGATTTCGGTATTGGATGAGATAGTTTTCCATCGCACTGTGTACTCTTTTCTGTTGTGTTCTTTTCACGACTTGACTGTTTCGTACATGCAGCTTCGCACTCCTGACACACGCTTTCAATCACTTCAAGGTAGGGCCGCCAATGGTTTAGACATCCTTCACGCTCCCATCTTCAGCTGCTAGACTCTTTCCTGGGCATCAGAACGCCCCCACGGACCTGCCTTCAAAAGATTCCTGGGTCTTTTCCCAGCCCAGCTGAATGAGAAACTCCAGGTGTGGGGATAGGAAATCTTTTGTTTAAATGAACTCTCAGGGGCTCGAAGAGTCAACCCGAGTTTGCTAACAGCTCCATTTGCAGACTCTAAAACGCCTTGAAGATTTCTCTTCTTTTCCATTCTCACTGTCCGCCCAATGAAGCAAGGTCCGTATCACCCAAAACACACATGTACACGCACACACATGCCTCTTTTTTAAAAATGTAATATTTGAACACCAAACAAATATGAACGAATACTTAGTACGTGCCAGGCACTGTGGTTCATGCAGAGGGAAACAGACCATGACGTCTGTCCTTGAGGAGTTGACAATAGAGAGGAAGACACACAGAGGCGTCCTGCACTTAACGAGAGAACAAGGCTATGGACAAAAATGAGGCCAAAGAGCTAGCCTGCCTCAAGGCTGTGCTGGGAACACACGTGTCATGGTTTAAGTGCTGTCTCCATCCTGTCCCACGAACGGCAGGCGTGGAGTTAACCTGTCTTCAATTTCGGAGATGAGGGAGATGCATGCAAGCACTCAAGTAAGCAAACAAAGGAAAGATATCAATGCTCAGTCATTTCCCATTGGGCCATGCGTCCTCCATGAACCAGGCCCATGGACGTCACCCTCCATCCAAGAGCAAATGCAAGCAGGCCATGCTCAGTGCATGGTGCTCAGCAGACATTGGCAAGTGGCAAGTGTCATTGACTGGCTGAGGCCTCTCGGTGCCTGGCCAAAACACCACCATCCTCATGTCTACTCAGGATGGGGCAGACACTCAAAACCTACGTTCTCTGGTCTCACGAGTCAATTCCCCGGGGCAGCGACAGTACCGATTCAAGATGGCCCGTCGATCCATGGAGGTTGGCAATCTGTCCTGACCTCTTCAGCTTTCTCATTTCTCGAAACAGAGCCCGTCATTTCAGAACATCTAACACTTGAAAACAGCTTATTGTGGTGGTGCCATGGCAACAAAAACAGGCTCTCCCCCATTTGTACCAAACAAGAGCAAGGGGTGTTTGACAAGCACATAGAAACACAGTCCGTAGTTTGGTACGGGGATCGTTTAACTAAATTGGCAGGAAGAAATTTCTGCCTCTGCAGATTGCCAGGGTTGATCCCTAGCCTCTGGGAGCCTTGAAATGAGGCGAGTGCAGGAATTCGGGGCGGCTGGCTTCTCTCAGTCATCGTTTCCCCATGTGTCTGTCGCATGGACATTCTTTGCTGGTGATGTGGCGAATATTTATGCTAATGCCTTGGCCCGGGGTAATATTTTGATCAGACAGCGGTTCCTGAATCTCTGGGTCACTTGTCTAAGACCCCCTCATGGCTTCTGCAGGTGGCAGTGGGAGGTTCATATTAGACCAGCGTTTTCCAAACCTGGTGGTACATTAAAAGAGGCTGGGTGGCATGTGAAAAAACACAGATTCCAGAGACCTAGCACGACCTACTGACTCGAAAATCGTGTGCTGGAGGGGCCCAGCAACCTGGCTTTGGAACCCGCTGCCTGGCGATTTCAGCGTAGGCAGGCCTGTCGCTGAGACTGAGAACCAGAAGCTCGGCCACGGCCCCTCTAGCTTCGCCGAGTGTGGATTCGGGGTCTCCTGACCCCCTCCCTGCTCCGCCCGGCAGCGCTCCACCACCACCCGCACCACACACAAGGAACCTGTCGGCCCCTTTCTTTGGTGACTCCTTCGGGCCTCGGGGAGGTCTCGGAATTTTGTGGACGTTCAGCAAACGAGCCCTTTGCTCCAGCGTTTGCGGGTGGCTCATCAACACCTATGTCAGATGGCTGAGTAACGGTGGTTCCTTCCAGGATAATATGCTGCCTCTGTAGAGCACTTAAAAAGCTCATCTTCGGGCACTTGCACTCGCTTTCACACGGCACTGGAATCGCGAGCCCTTTCTGTCCGTCTAGCCGTGTGAGTTGGAGTCAGCAGAGGGGACACGGATGGGAATGATGTTGACCCACGAGATCTGTAGCAACAAAATCAGACAAAGGCTTAGAAGCATCTTTCTGCCCGTAAATCCTCCAGTCCGGTGTTTCCTGCTGAGTAAAGCAATCTCCAAGTCATCCAGGAGAGTAAGATTTATGCCAGGTGAGAGGGAACAAACAGTCAGCTGATTTCCTGTCTGTGGACAGATGCGGGAGGGCAGAGTGGCTCAGCCCAGGGTCCCCGAGGTAGGTCTGCCCTCAAATCCTGGATCCCTCACCAGACAGACTGGCTGAGAAAATCCTCTAGGGACTGATTTTCCCATCATAAAATGTGGATGAGAACAGTCCTATATCATAGGGTTACTTTAGAGGTCAAATGTAAAAATCTGTTACAGCACTCTAGTACATAGTAGGCGTTCAGAAAACGCAAGAGTGGATACATAGTAGGCGTTCAGAAAACGCAAGAGTAGAGCTAATGTGATTTCTCCACAAATATAAAATGTAATGTGGGGTGCCTGGGTGGCTCAGTCGGTTGAGCGTCCGACTTTGGCTCGGGTCATGATCTCACAGTCCACCGTCTGGGTTTCAGCCCCACGTCAGGCTCCGTGCTGACCGCTCAGAGCCTGGAGCCTGCTTCGGATTCTGTGACTCCCTCTCTCTGCCTCTCCCCTGCTCACGCTCTGTCTTTCTCTCTTAAAAATAAATAAACATTAAAAAAATTTTTTTTTTAAATTTTAACTATTATGTAATTAGTGTTAGGCACTGTTCCCCTTCCAGTGCTCCCCTGACTGACCACATCATGTGTGTCTGTCAGTTACAGGATTTCCATCTCATGGACAGAACAGCTTCTGTCCACCTCTCTTTTCCATTCATCCTGCAGCCCACACCCTTCCCTCGGGTTACAACACTATTGCTTTGGTCCTACCTGTCTGTGGGAGCCCGCCATCTCGTGAACACGCCCCTGGCACCTTGACTGCATTTAGGTACTTGCCAAGTCGCCGTAGGAAATCATCCGATTGGGAGCCAGGGCTCCCCTTCTGCCAAAGCGGTCTTTCTTTTCATTGATTTTAGCTAGGTCTCTCTAAGTGTGGCCTCTGCTAGCATTGTTAGCTTATGGGATTGCCATGACAACGAAATGGAATGATGTTCAAACGTACTTAGTACGGTTCCCGGCATGTGGCCGTGCTCAAAACATGCTCCTGGTTTTCATTATTAGACCTTCAGAGCTGGGGGCAAGGTCTTGGTCTGTGGTTGTTCCCAAAAGGCCGCCATGCTTTGCAAACCTGCCCTCAGCTGTGAGCTCTTCTCTTTGATGGAAGCACTTTATCTTCTTTGAACTTGCCTACTTGCAACATTTTATGACCTTTACTCGTCCACACACCCGCACTCCCAAAACTTCTTTTTTTTTTCATTTTTCATTACATACTTAAAAATTATACATATTTTTTCTCAAAATTCGAAGAATACAAAAATATATAAATCTAAAAACGAATCTGTCCCATTTTACATTTTAGAATGTAAACTTCCGAACTTCCCTCGAGGATGTATTTGTATAACATAGAAGGTTTTTCTGTTTCCTTTCTTTTTTCTTTCTTTTCAAAGACGGGCTCACACTAGACATAGTATCCCATGACTTGTTTTTTTATTGGTTTATTTTTGGTTTTTCTTGCTCAACAAATACCATGAATATTCTTCCATGTTGTAAAAAACTCAAATGTAGACGTGCTTGCCCGGAATTTTACAGTATTGTTTCCAAATTTTTCTATTGCAGCTAATTCTGTCTGGTTTCAATACTGATAGGATTTTTATGAAAGCGCTCCACCTTAACATTAATGTTGAGCTTATTCTGGGATTCTAGGACCTGAGGGACTCATTGGGGGTAGGTGAGAGACAGACAGTGAAGTGAGTGCTGTGATGAGGAGATAATAGGGTGTGATGCTATCAAACCTGGTTTAAAATCTGGAAACTGCAGGGAACCTGGTGACTCGGTTGGGTAAGCGTGTGACTTCAGCTCAGGTCATGATCTCACCGGTTGTGAGTTCAAGCCCCACGTCAGGCTCTGTGCTGACAGCTCGGAGCCTGGAGCCTGCTTTGGATTCTGTGCCTCCCTCTCTGCCTGCCCCTCCCCCACTTGCACCCTCTCTCTCTCTCTCTCTCAAAAATACATAAACATTAAAAAACATTTTTTAAAATCAGAAAACTGCGTTCATAGTCTCGGTGCACTGATTGGCGGTAGATAAGAATCAACCTGTTCTAGAGATGGGAAAGATGAGGTGGGGGACGGTTTGTAAATCACTTTATGCCTGGACGGTTCTGCTTCAACCCAAATGCTCTGCCAGACTGTTTTTCCACTGAGAAACATTGTTCTTTCTCTTCGAGAATGGTGCTCTCAGGAATTATACCAAGAACAGCTGGTCAACTTCACACTGAGCAAAAAAAAAAAAAAAAAAAAAAAAACCAAAAAAGCTTTTCATAAGTTTGTGGTGCAAAGTTACTTCATGGGCCACTGGGTCAAAGTGTTCTCTGGGACAGCTGGTTGAGCCCTGGACAGGGAGACACTCGCAGGGAGGGAAAGACACAGGTGGACAGGTTCCTGGCCCGTTAGGAGCTCTACCCGCCCACCTGCATTTACCAGTGCTGCGTTGAACACCCGCTGTCGGTCAGGTGAGGGGTCCACACCCGGGATCCCGTGGCAAGCACAGATTCGAGGCAGAAACAGACAGATGCGACCCTGAAGGAGCTCCTCGATCACGGGGACAGATTACAAGGTGGAGAGCTACGGACGGTCACAGGGTTTGTCCAAAGTGCTTCTGAGACGTTAATCTGAAGAAAAGCCTCCAAGCAGGCAGGCTGACTTCTGTTTAGGGAGCACGGTGGAGGGCCTGTGAGCTAACAGGTGCACCTGGCTGGCATCGTGCAGTCCGGCACGGAATGAAGCGGAACAAACCCAGGCCACGTAGGGCAGCCTCATGCTGACAAAGCGGTCATAGAGGGAGGGGCTCTCCATTTGCGATCAGCAAGCCTCTCTGCTTAGCCTAAAAGGAGTCACTGAAATGCAAGGGATGCCCCCACATGGTTGCTCTAGTGCTCCCCAAGCCTGAAGACGGGCGGTGGGTAGGACAGCAGGTGTATATGTGTATGTATGTATGCCTATATCTATACCCTTTATACCTAAATCTATTTGAAACCAAAGCCAACTTCTTTGGTCTATGCATAGAGAGTGGTCCCAACTCCCCTAAATTGCTCACTCACCTTGGTCGAGTCACAAATCTCTCCAGGCCTCGGAGTTCACTTTTCTGCGTAATGGGTACGTAAAATGTCTGTCCTTTTGAGCAGAGTTCTGGGGGCGGGGGCAGTAAAATAAAGCCTAAGGGCTATAAGAGTGGGGTCTTTCTTATCGCGCCCTGTATCGCGGTGCTTAGCACAGCGCGAGGCACACAGCGACTACCAAAGGTAGATGATCTATGTGGCTCAGTGAGGCACCAGCAGCTCCCCAAACACTCCACACTAGCCGTGCCCATTCTGAAATATCCGTGTTAGTGCTTTCTCCTTGTCGGGGCGTCGTTCTGGATTTTGTGGGAATGGATGCCTACATCCTTGGCATGAGGTGTCGAGTGTAGAGAACGTCGTCCTATTTCCATTAACAAGAATGGCCTGGCCCCTCTCTGCCTCTGCATGCCTTCCTTCTCTTTCCTCCTTCTGCCTCCACCTTCACTCCTTCTCGAAGTCTATTATTCATTCTCAAAAATACCCACTGGACAGCCAAATCCTACAGAACATCTGCTCCCATAAAGAAGCGGCACCTGCCCAAATGTCTCCAGACCTCCCTTAATGGTTTTAGGATTCCCTGCTGTCTTACCCATTCCATTTCTTTCTTTCTTTTTTAATGTTTATTTCTTTTTTAGAGAAGGGGAGAGACAGAGAGAGGGGCAGAGAGAGAGGGAGACACAGAATCTGAAGCAAGCTCCAGGCTCTGAGCTGTTAACACAGAGCCCAATGTGAGGCTCGAACTCACGAGCAGCGAGATCATGACCTGAGCCAAAGTCAGACGCTTCACCAACAGAGACATCCAGATGCCCCTACCCATTCCGTGTCTGTTCCAGAATCTCAACTGGCAGCCACATTCCATTTCTTCTGGCTCTTATTCTCCAGCATCTTTTACCTATCTCCTTTCCCAGAGCAGGGAGGCAAAGAAGAAGCCTTCAGGCCTGGCCCCAGCCCTCAAGGAGCCCATGGTCTCTAACGGTGACTTCACAGAGCATGGTGGCATGGTGGGGACCATCTGTGCAAGCCACCATGCAGGGCCATCACAAGCAAGCAGAGATGCTTCTGGAGGGATGATGGAGCTCCTGACTCCCTTGGCAGGGCTAGCATCGGGGTGTTCGAGGGCCCAGAGCTGGGCTCCTGCAGGGGGAGTGGGTGGGCAGAGCCTTCTCAGCCCCATGCAGAGTGTGCGTGGCTAAGGCTTGCCTCAGGGGTGAAGCACCTCACAAGGGTTGAAGCACCCCATCGTGTCTTGGGGGCAGGACCCATCCCCAGCTCCTAGTGGATGCCTTATCTCAACCGCACAGAAGTTGGGTGCTGGCCAAATCTTCCCCAAAGCAACACTCCGGAAACCCACCTGCATCTGAAGTATATCTCCCCGGGGTAGTTTTAGACAAGAAAATGGTCTCCAGGACCAAGCGTCTCTTCTTTTTCCAGCCTTCAGGCTAGAGGTGTGGGACGCTCCTAGGGAGGGACCAGCTGCCGGCAGGGGAGTTTCAGGACAGTGTAAGGAGTCCTGGTGGTCACCCAGATCCTCCCCTTGTGAAGAGCACCAAGAATCAGACAGGTTTCCCCACTTGGGGCGGAGCGGAAAGTCTACATCTCGTAGGGTGAGCACAGGAGGGCAGCTGCAAGGGGGCTCCGTCTTCTTCCTGAGACTCACACAGCTCCAGGGTGAGAGAAGCTTCCCTCAGAGGGGACAAAATGAAGGATGTGCCCAAGCTAACTACTCAACACAATCAAGGGTTCAATCCGAAAAGCAGAGCCACTCTGCTGATGAGGGATGAGGAACTTACCAGAGGAATTAGTTCTTGCACACGTGTGGAAAAGCATGGGGAAGTAAAGGTCTGAAAAGGAGATGCAGAAGTCGAGAGAAATGTTGTTAGTCAGTCCTCCCAGGGTGCCCGTGTGGGCGGACAAGACAGAGCTTGCAGAAGAATCTAGATGCTAGCTCGTGCAGTAGGACTGTGAGCAGGGGCTGGTGTTTCTGGAAGGCTGTCTTTTTGTATCTGTGAACTCATAGCCCGATGGTCGACCTGGGTTGCTGTTGGTCAACAGGGATGGAGTTGGGAGGAAAAGCAGGATAAACCGGGCTCCATGGACACCTCCATATGGGTCTCACGATAACCTTTGGAGCCTCATGGCTGCAGCTGCACCCCTGCCTCACAGATGTCGTGTCCATTCTCTTTTGACCAACTCCAACCTGGAGCCATACAGAGATGAGGTCTGGGGAAGGTAATTCCAGCTAAGCCAAGGGGATGCAGTGTTAAACCACCACAGCCAGTGAATGTTCTCGGCACTCGGCTATTCACTGGGTGCGAGGGCAGAGTTCCAAGAGGTCCTGGGACATTAAAACGTGTGAAGGCCCAATCTCGGGCAACATGACCTCACCTTTTGGGAAATTTGTAAATGGCTCGGCATGATCGGGCATAGAGCGCAAGATGGCGAGCGATGGGAGATGGCTGAGTGGTGGCTGGGGCCACTTTATTCTGCGGTGTTTATCACAGTAGGAAGTTTGGGCTTTATCTTATCAGAAAGAAGGAAAAGTAAGATAAAAACAGAGAGGGAGACAAACCATAAGAGACTCTTAAATACAGGGAACAGGGGCGCCTGGGTGGCACAGTCCGTTGAGCGTCTGACTTCAGCAGACAGGTCATGATCTCGCTGTTAGTGAGCTCGAGCCCCACATCAGGTTGCTGTTGTCAGCCTGTCAGTGCAGAGTCCACTTCGGATCTTCTCTACCCTTCTCTCTGCTCCTACCCCCCCCTTGCACTCTCTCAAAAATAAACATTAAATAAATAAATAAATAAATAAATAAATATAACAAACCTGAGGGTTGCTGGAGGGGAGGGGAGCTGGGTAGGGAGGATGGGCTATATGGGCAAAGGGCATTAAGGAGGGCACTTGTTGGGATGAGGACTGGGTGTTATTCGTAAGTGATGAATCACTGGGTTCTACTCCTGAAACCGATACTACGCTGCATGTGAACTAACTTGAATTTAAATTAAAAAAAAAAAAAAAAAGTTGCAAGCAGGGGAAGGAAAATGAGCACATTTGCATTTGAGAAAGATCATTCCGGTTGTGGTGTGGTGATAGCGGTGTAGAGGGGGCAAACCCGGTGGCTGCTGTGGGGGCTCAGAGCTGGGAGAGGCATCTACCTCTACATGAACTTCCATCTAAGGGATGGAGAGGCAGACCAAAGGAAGAGGGTACCAAGGAAGGAGAAATGTTGAGCCCCGGACCTTGACTGGACACGGGAATGTGAGACAGAGGGGGACAGAGGAGACGCTAAGATATTTCACCACTGGGTCGATGTGAGTGCTGTTCATTAAGATAAGGGAGCTTGGGAGGGGTTTGGACAGGAAGGGAATGAGTTCTATTTGGGGCATGTTGATTCAGAGACACCTGCAGGATACATGGGTCCAGAGGTCAGGGAGGAGGAAGTTCTGAAGATCCAGATGGTGGGGCATCAGCACATTCCAGGGTTCTTAACTTTGTGCACTCATGGACGCCTGAGAGAACGTGATGAAGGCTATTTTCATCAGAAAAATGCACATGTTGGGATGCCTGGGTAGCTCAGTTGGTTGAGCATCCGACTTTGGCTCAGGTGGCGATCTCCCAGTTCATGCGTTTGAGCCCCGCGTTGGGCTCTGTGCTGACATCTCAGAGCCTGGAACCTGCTTGGGATTCTGCGTCTCCCTCTCTCTCTGCCCCTCTGCCCACTCACGCTCTGTCTCTCTCTCTCTCTCAAAAATAAATAAATAAACATTAAAAAAAAACTAAATAAAAAAAGAAAAATGCATATATGTACAAACATCTGCATATATTTTCAGGGGTTACACAGATCATGTGGAGTCTGGCTGCAGAACCCTCAGGGACCAAAGTGTGTGCCTGGCGTCTGGATGGAGTATGACAAGGAGATGAGCATCAAACCTTTGGGAGAGTAAGGGAGGAGGAGCTCCGGGGGGAGGAGCTAAGCCATCTGCCCAGGAATGTGGAGGTAAAAGTCAAAGTGATGCGATTCAAGGAGAACATGGTAATGTCATGAAACCATAGAAAAGGCAAGTAAGAGAAAGGCTGCAGATATCCATTCCGTTTAGCAAAAGGGAGAAATTTAAATGTGGAAGAGGAGGGGCCGCTGGACCCCAAATAGGCATGTACAGGAAATGGGGGCTAAGGGGAAGTAGAGGGGATCCAGAGCCCAAGGGGAGGACTCAGACAACGGGGCAGGAAAGAAGGAGGCGTACATGTAGGAGATCTACTGGGGGGAGGAGGAGAGGGGAGCAGGGGCTGGGGAGAATTCGAGGTGCTGTTCTCCGGGTCTTTGCCTCTGTACCGAGGGAGACGCTGGAGGCCAGCTGGTGGGAGGACCCGCTGGCTATAACTGTGAATTCAGGCTTCCTGGAAGCCAGGACCAAAGTGGACTGGGGTAAATTATACAGTTCTGTCCATCCAAAATAAATGTTTATTTCAACATTTTATTTCAGATGTATCTTCAACATAGAGGGCACTTCAGCCCAATCTGACTCGTGGGAGCAGCTCAGCCCAGTCTGCACCTCATGCTGGACTCTATGTAAAAGGGGGACCCAGCTAAGCCCCTCCAGTAGCAGGCAGAGCCCTGAACTGGTCTCCTGCTCTTGTCTCCATCGCCATGCCTCTCCCAGCTCCAGAACACCAGCCGTTACTCTCCACCACTCTCCCCTCTCACTTCAGGTTGGATGCTGAACTCCGAACGTCTCAGGAATGACACTGACTTTACAAATCAGCAGCCCCCTCGCCCCTGCTCCCCACCCTCCGCCGCCACATAATCTCAGGGAACACGCCTGAGGATGTGACCCAGCCCTGAGACCTTCCACCAGGCGTCACGGGTCCTGTCCTGGGCAACATCCTGTGTAACCAGTTAGGAAAAATTTGATTCAGCCTTGGAGCAAATGAAAAAGTAACTACAGTTCACATTTGTTATGTCGTGAGAAGACCTGAAAAAAAATTATCTTGTTGACATAAGGAAGTAAGAATTTTAAGTGCTGTGTTGGTGAATATATAGATATTTTCTTATCCAAGCGTAATTGACATACAATGTCCTATTAGTGCTAGGTGTATATCACAGCATTTAATATTTTTATTCATTACGAAATGATCCCCATGCTAAGCCTAGTTACCATCTGTCGCCGTACAACCTTGCTACAATATTATTGACTATACTCCCTATGCTGCACATTACATCCCCCTAACTTATTTATTATATAACCGGAATAAATATTATTATTTATTATTACATATAATACATACATTATTACATTATAATTATTATATAATTATTATATAATAATTATATTATATATACATATACATATATATACATATAATTATTACATTAATACATTACATATTATATGTAGCTCTTCATATCTTTCACCTGTTTTTCCAGCCCCAAACCCCACCCCCCACCCCGCCCTGATCCGGTAACGAACAGCCTGTTTCCTGGATCTATGAGTCTGTGTCTGTTTTGTTTTGTTCGTTGGAGATATGGAGATATAGAGTGATATCTTAGTGATATAGAGAAGGGCAGGTTGGAGAATGTTTACTCTCTCATGAGAGGGGGCGGGGAGCACAGTGAACAAAAAAGCTCTGACTCTTGCCCAAAGCCAATGGGGTAAAGGTCTTAGTTTCAATGATGTTATGGTGATTGTAACTCCTGTCTTTAACTTTTACTGATACGCAGTAGGAGATTCTCCATAATATTTAACCATGGAGTTCTGTTTTAATGTTTCTTATTTTGAAACACAAATTACACAAGAATAAAGAACATTTCCTACCTGAAGCGTTTGAAAGGAAATTGCTAATCTGTTGCCCCATCACATCCAATTACTCTAGTATTTCCCACAAATGAGCATACTCTATAAAACCTTAATTCAATCATCAAAATAAGGAAATTAACATTAATACATTACCATCTAGCCCTCAGATTCCCTGTTGCTCAATAATGTCATTTGCAGTGAAAGGGTCCAGTACAGAATCACACACTGCATTTGATCGTCATGTTTTTTTAGTCATCTTCTGTCTAGAATAGATCTTTAGCCTTTTTTTGACTCTCAGATCCTGGAATTTTTGAAGGAACAAGCCAATAGTTTTGTAGCACGACCTTCAGTTTAGGTTTGATGATTCTTCACACCTACGTTCAGGTTATATGCATCTTAGGAAGGAATATCACAGAAGGGATGCTGAGTTCTTCATATTGTGTCTCCTCATCAGGTGTCACACAATTTGTTTTTAATTTTTTTTATGTTTATGTATTTCTGAGAGAGAGAGAGAGAGAGAGAGAGAGTAAGAGCACGAGTGGAGGAGGGGCAGAGAGAGAGGGACACACAGAATCCGAAGCAGGCTCCAGGCTCCGAGCTGTCAGCACAGAGCCCCATGCAGGGCTCAAACCCACAAACTGTGAGATCATGACCTGAGCTGAAGTCAGATGCTCAACCAACTGAGCCACCCAGGCGCCCCTGGTGTCACACAGTGTTTACTTGTTCTATCGCTGATGAGTTACTTCGATCATTGATCAAGGCAGTGTCTGCCAGACTTCTCCACAGACAAATTCTCCTCTCCGCCTTTTTCACTTATCAAGCATTCAGGAAGGAGAAACTATAAAACCATGTAGATATCTCATTTCTCATCAACCACTCAATGTATCAGATTATTTATTTATATCTGTATGTGCTCATGGAAGTCTATGGTATTCAATCAGTTACAATCCCTCATTACCCTTATTTATTTTGATGTTCAAATTGTCCTCAATTTGACTGGTGCGAATCCCTTCGAGCAGGTTTCTGTATCCTTTTGTCATGTTTTCATTGTTCTGGTTGTTTTGGTTGAGAATGGTATTTAGAAGTCAAGTTCTGGGTACCAGGTGTATTCATTGCAAACGGGGTGTCACTGATCCCAGGTCCTTTCTGAGGACAGATTGAGGGGATATACGTAGGCTAATATACACATTTATACACACATTTACTTTCAGATTTATTTCTAGAATTATTTCTGTATTACTAAATATGGGAAATATTTAATATTTATGTTTATATTTAATTATATAAATTATTCATTAATAATACATAATTTAATAACAGTTTATACAATATAATATATTTAATATAAAGTTTAATATGCATATTATTTAACATTTAAATAATGTAAGTGTTATTTAATATTGAATTCATTGTTAAAATACTTGCGTTCATATGAATAACTCTAATTCCCATCAAACAGTATTGAATTGGTTCCAGTGTTCCTCCTTCCAATACCTGTAACTCCCTCCTTCAACAGTGAACACCTGGTGCTCATGACCTTTAATACAGCTACTCATTTCATCAACTGCCCTTCTCACATCAGTTTTCCGACCCTGTTGCCTCCCTTTCCCGTAAGGATGCCCTCTGCACTCCATCTGAGTTCTGAAACCCTGTGCCCAACTACCCTGTCTTTGGACATCCTCCTCACCCTTTTGGGGCCATGACACCCCACGTTAGGCCAGCTCCCTACATGAGTAGTGACCTCATCTTGCCTTTGCTCACTCCTTATGCCGGGCTGCCCCCAAGCGTAGATGCTTTCCTTACTTGTTTTGGGTTCTGACACCCCATACCGGATGCCCGTCTTCTGGGATGCCCTTCTTACCCTGTCCAGGCTCTGATTCCTCATGCTGGCCACTCCCCCCACCACATGGGCACCCTGGCCTCCTCACCCATCGGACCCTGGACTTCAACATTAGGCTGCTTCCTTGCCCTTCATACAGATGGCTTCCCAACGAATGTGGGCTCCGAACCCCTAAACCAGGTACCTGGATACTTTTCTCAATGTGTTTAAACTTTTACACCAGACCACCTCCTGACAGGCTACATACACCCAGCCTCCTCCAGGCATGGGAGCCCTTCTCACCATACTCAGGCCCTGCCATTCCACGGGATGCCGCCCTTCTGCACGGACGGCCTCCTCATTCTTCTTGGGTTCCAATACTTCATGGCAGGCTATCCCCATGCCTGAGTGTCCTTCTCATCCTACCTGGGCTCCCACACCCCATGCTGGTATACTTCCCTGTGTGGACACCCTGTTTGAGATCTGACATCCCCCTCTGGATCACTGAAGTCTACCCCTTACGCCCCTCTGGCCCAGATGCCTACCTTGTTCTGCAAGAGCATTAGTACTGAATTGCTAATGCTCTTGATGAGGAAAAGCAACTACTAAGCTTTATCTACAAAGTTGTTCTTTAACCACAGGGACATAACTTTAGCAATGAAGTTGGTTACAGAGTCTTAGAAAACACATTTGTTAAAAGCAATAGTATTTATTCACTTAATCGCTTAATTGGTTATAGAATGAGGTGGCCTGACGACTGAAATTGCTCCTTAGAACTGTGTATGAACTCACTAGCTCTGTTTTAATTCATAACCCATCACTATGAATATATCTTGTAAGGTCTCTTGAGAACCAGAAACCCCTGTCTCCATGTTCCTTGCAGCCCGGATGCATATCCAGCCGATTCAGATCTCAAAACTATCTAAAGCCCCATTCCGCATAGTCCAATCAGAGTTGATGATTGTTCTACCATCAAAAATTAAAACAAAAATCTCACTTAGGATTTTTACTTTTATAACTGTCCTCATACTGTCCTAGAGTTTGGGGAATGTGACTTAGGGATCCAGGAAAGGTATCTCCACACAAATTTCAGGCTTTTTTAAATTTTGTTTTTCGCATTGGGATTCTAGGGAAGATTCCCTTTGAGGAGAGGGTTCTATGCTGCATACCCCCGCCCCCCACATCCTTCACACACACACACACACACACACAGTCACTGCTCTAACTGAAGCCATCTTTCCCAGTTTATTTTTTTAAGTTTATTTATTTATTTTGAGAGAGAGAAAGAGTGCAAGCAGGGAAGAGGCAGAGAGAAGGAGAGAGACAAAAATCCCAAGAACACTCTGCACTGTCAGTGCAGAGCCTGACACGGGGCTCGAACTCATGAACCGTGAGATCCTGACCCGAGCCAAAGTCAAGAGTCAGATGTTTAACCAACCAAGCTACCCTGGCACCCTCATTTTCCCGTTTAAATGTGTAGCTGATATGTGGGGTTATTTTTTAAGCTTTCGCGGACATGTTTCAAGCTTTAATTTGAATGTGTTTCAGATATTCTTCTGCAGAGCAGAATTTCTCTCTTAAGCGAATGGTGGTGTATATACGTTAGCTATTGCTACAAACATGGTGTGTAACTAACTGCCTTCAAATTTCTAGAACAACAGTCATTTATTCTCATTGATCTTCATGTTGGCTGATCTCAGCTGCACTTGGCTGGGTGACTGTGTCACATTTGGTCGGTCTAATTCACGGTGGGGATCCGCTGAGCCAACTTCGCTCTGTCATGGGTCATCTTCCTGGGACCAGCAGGCTGGTCTGGGGCCAGTCTGAGCAGGTCCTCCTCCTAACTTGGGGTAGGAGACCTTAGCTTGCACGTGCTTTTCGGTTTCTGCTAGCCTCGTGTCTGGTCGAGAGGGCACTGACGAGTGCAGTGGGTACACAGAGGGGTAAAGAATGGAGCCCCTGGGGCCCCTGGGGGGCTCAGTCGGTTAAGCGTCCAACTTTCTCAGGTCATGATCTCACAGTTCGGGAGTTCGAGCCCTGTGTCGGGCTCTGTGTGGATAGCTCAGAGCCTGGAGTCTGCTTCGGATTCTGTGCCTCCCTCTCTCTGCCCCTCCCCTACTCATGCTCTGTCTTTCTCTCTCAAAATAAATAAACATTAAAAAAAAAAAAAGAATGGAGCCACTCATTCAATCCACCACAGAATGCCTCAAAAAGGGCAGGAATAGAAAAGGGTTTTGCCAGAGTTTAACAATTTTTCTAGGATGTTGGCTGCTTAATTTGTCCTTCATCTGCTATAGCTTCTCATTTGTTTGAACTAGTAAGAGCTCCCTTGGTAGTGGGGCTCTCTTCTTCCTGGGGGGCCTCTCTCTCTTCAGGGGCAACAGAGTTCATCAGACTGGCACTGGGTAGGTACTTGAATGAATGAATGAATGAATGAGTGAATGAATGATACCATGACTTCAATATTACTCGGCCCTCCTTTTGAGTTTGGGTACTGAGGCTGTTACTGTAAAATATCTCCAGAGGTTGGGGCGCCTGGGAGGCTCAGTCCGTTAAGTACCCAACTTTTGCTTCTGGCTCAGGTCATGATCTCATGGCTCGTGAGTTCGAGCCCCGTGTCCGGCTCTGTGCTGATGGTGCGGAGCCCGCCTAGGAGTCTCTCTCTCCCTCTCTCCCTGCCCCTCCCTTGCCCGCTTTCTCTTTTTCTCAAAATAAATAAAGTTTTTTAAAAAATATCTCTCCAGAGACTCCAATTAGGAGACTACCATGCTATAGGATCTCCATTTTCATTTTCAGTCCCTACGTTCTAGGTATCCTTGGGAACTGCCAAATAATGATTCTTTTTTTTTTTTTTAATGTTTATTCATTTTTGAGAGACAGGGTGTGAGTGGGGGAGGGGCAGAGAGAGAGGGAGACACTGAGTCTGAAGCAGGTTCCAGGCTCTGAGCTGTCAGCACGGAGCCCGATGTGGGGCTCGAATCCACAGACCATGAGATCATGACCTGGGCTGAAATCAGATACTCAACTGACTGAACCACCCAGGCATCCCTGCCAAATAATAACTCTTAAATGTTCTACAACAACTGATACTTCTTCCAAATTTTGAGTTTACAAATTGTGTGTGTGCCTGTGTGTGTGTGTGTGTGTGTGTGTGTGTGTAGGGGGCAATTTTTATCACCATTTAAAAAATTTTTTAATGTTTACTTATTTTTGAGAGAGACAGAGACAGAATGCAAGTGAGTTAGGGACAGAGAGAGAGGGAGACACAGAATCCGAAGCAGGCTCCAGGCTCCGAGCTGCCAGCACAGAGCCCAACACGGGGCTTGAACCCACGAACCGTGAGATCATGACCTGAGCCAAAGTCAAATGCTCAACCGATTGAGCCACCCAGGCGCCCCTTACCACCATTTTAAATCACCTGTTATTCATCAAGAACATGTTACTAATATTTTAAGTTAATTTTGATGGGAGGAGATAGGACCATTCTGGTGTATTTGTGTCATCACTCATTAGAAGACCGGCTGCCATTTATTAAGCACGTCTATATGTTATCCATTCCCTAGCTTCACTCTCCAACACAACCATACAAAGGAGGCATTATTTAATATTCTCACTGAATAGTAGAGGAAACAGAAGTTTAGAAAAGTGAAGTAAATTACTCAAGGTCAGATAGGGGAAAAGGATTGATCTGGGCTGTAGGTCGAGCCAGCCTCTCGGGCAGCACTGTTTCCAATACATCGTGTCGCCTTGATTTCTTAATTAGGCTGGTCTCATGGGTACCTCCGACCCCACCACCCTCCTACCATCTCGTCCTGGAGAAAACGATTATGCTCGTGGAAGGCAATGTATTTTCTGCTGAGTCGTCTGATAAAGGCAACAACCAGAAACAGGTTTATAATTTGCCTCCACTAAGCCAATGGTTCTTATGGCGATTTCTCCTTCATCTTTTACCAAGAGCAGGGGAGAGGAAAAGGGCTTATGCTCCAGAATAAAACACGTCGGTCAGATACAAGAAAAGACTTCCTCTCAGGTTGATTGAAAACGTCACGGGATCGCTGGAAAGTTGGCAAATATTTTCCTTCAGAAGAGTCATTTCAAACCTCCTTTCTCTTTCGCGCCTTCGTCTTCTTCCTCTTTCCACGGAGTCTTTGTTTCCAAATAAAATCTCCGCCCATCCATTGGCTGTGTGCCTGACACTGTGTTAGGGGTGAACAGAAGACACACACACCGTCCTCACATTATACGGGGAGCTGCTGTGCTGGTTGGAAGGGTGGCATTCTCAGAGCCTTTCCCCACCTGGCCTTCTCTGTGGAGCCACAGCACGCTGCAAAACACCAAGACAATCCCTGCCCTGGAGCCTTCTAGAAGGGACAGAGATGGGACGCCTGGGGGGCTCAGTCGGTTAAGCGTCCGACTCTTGGTTTCAGCGCAAGTCGTGATCTCATGGTTGGTGAGTTCGAGCCTGGGTGGGGCTTCACTCTAACAGCACAGAGCCTGCTTGGGACTCTCTCCCTCTCTCTCTGCCCCTCCCCTGCTCGCTCTCTGTCTCTCTGTCTCTCTCTCTCTCTCTCTCAAAATAAATAAATAAACATTGTAAAAAGATAAAAGGGGCAGAGATACCTGCGCCAATCGCCACTCCCTCCCCAGCATCTTCTGTTAGGGAAGTCAGGAAAGAAACGGTTTGTCTGCTTTTTACACAAATGTTTGTGCTGGGGATGGCTCGGAACAGAGGCATGAGGCGGGCTGTTTTCTTACAGCCCTTCTCCTCCGCCTGGATCTCTCCCGCCTCCGTCAGTCTGCCTTACCAGCCCATCTTCGGGGCAGCCGCGAGAGTTGTCTTCATAAAACTTTCAGTGGCTCCCTGTTGACCTCTTAATAAAAGTTCAATCTATTAAACAGGCAGTCAGGGGCCTCCCGAGCTACTCTAACCACTGCCGGTTTTCTGGCCTCATTTTCTATCACATCTGTCCGTGTATCCTGCAGTCCCCTTCACTGACTACCTGCTTGATCCCCCAACCTTGCTGGATGCTCACTCCTCCCCTTGGTTAGGCCCAGAATGCCTGTTTCCTCCTCCACTAATCAAGATCCATGCCAGCTTCCAAGCACAGCTCATTTGCAGCCTCTCCCCGAGGTCTGCCCTTATCGCTCTGCCAGAATTAATTGCTTCCTCCTCTGCGCTCCCACGGCCCTTTCTTGTGCTTCCCCTTAGCACATTTTTCTGTTCTGCCTCACCCAAACATGATATGTTTACACGCCTCTTTCCTGCAAACCCTTCAGATACTCCAAATCGAGGTCACGGGTCCGTGTCCGTTCATCATTGTGTTTTTCCGGTGCTTTATTCATCAAAGGGCCTCCACAAAATATCTCACATTATTGGATTAAATTCTCATACTAGAGTTCTGTGAGGTCAGGTGTGGCTGCTCGGCAAGGTGCTAATCACTTAATGTTTAATTTTATCTGTAAGAGGTACGAGAGCACTCGGTGTAAAACAGACCTGGGGTGAAATCCCTTATCGCTTACTTCGTGAGCTGCAGTGCATCACTTAAGTACCTTGATCCTCAATTTTCTCATCTGAAAATGGGGATCAAAACACCTCGGCAAGATGTCATGAAGGTTTTTAATTTTATTTATTAAAAAAAATGTTTTTTAATGTTTATTTTTGGACAGAGAAAGAGAGACAGCACAAGCAGGGGAGGGGGAGAGAGAGAGGGAGATACAGAATCTGAAGCAGGCTCCAGGCTCCGAGCCGTCAGCACACAGCCCAAGGTGGGGCTCAAGCCGGTGAACCATGAGATCATGACCTGAGCCGAAGTCAGACGCTTGACCCACTGAGCCACCCACGCACCCACGTCGTGAAGATTTTTAAGCGGTGTACTTACAAGGAGAGTTCCTGTTCCTTCGATTGCTAAATAACTTCCCGCATTTTTTTTTTCAGTTATAATATTTCAAGGCAAAGTTGGCTTGTCGGTTTCCTCAAAACCTCTCCCCAAAAGAGGGGGGCAGAGTCAAATCAGCCCTGATTGCACGGTACCTTCAGCATGTATAGATTGCAATAATCAGCCCTAAAATTTCATTTAGCTCCCTGGGAGTTAGTGTGGGATCTCTGGCAAAATGAATAAAAAGGACGCTTCTTATGCCATTCATCTCTTTTATTTGCCAGCATAATAATCCCCATGGTTTGTTATCTGACTCACACTGGGGCTGGTTTGATTTGAATTATGCATATTCTCCTGTGTTGCTATGATTTAGCCAAACATGGTTTTGTGTTGTATTTTAGTTTAAATAAATCCATTCCCTGGGGACCAAAACAAGAAAAACTCCAAGCCTCTCTCCTCTCTGAAACCTTGGAGTTTGCATATTTCACACTTTTTTTTTCCTTCCTATTTAGTTCTTTGTTTCTTCTCAAGCCAGAAACTTTAGTGACTTTTGTGCTTGGGTTCCTGGTTTTTTACAGGGCTAAATCCAGAAGCTTTTATCCTTCTTCCCTCCTTCCCTCCCCTCCTCCCTCCCTTCCTTCCTTCCTTCCCTTCACAGCTTTATTGAGAACTAATTTGCATACCATAAAATTCACCTGTTTTATATGCACGATTCAATGATTTTAAGTAAATTTTCAGGGCTGTGCAGCTCTCGCCCCAATCTCAGCTTACAACGTTTCCATCACCCCAAAAAAGAACTGTGTGTCTTGTGTGCGGCCCCTTTCCAACCCCCTCCCAACCTTGGCCAAATATTAACCTACCTTTTATGTCTATGTGCTTGACGTTTTTGGAAATTTCATACAAATGGAATCATATCATCTGTGGCTTATTGTGTCTGGATTCTTTCACTTAGCATAACGCTTTTAAGGTCCATCCACATTGTAGCCTTTATCAGTACTTTGCTCCTTTTTACTGTCAAAGAATATTCCATCACGTGGACATATTGAGTCTGGTTTATCCATTCACCAGTTGATGGACGTTTGGTTTGGTCCCTCTTTTTGGCTATTATGAATAACGCTGCTATGAGCATTCACGTAAAAGTTGTTGCATAGACATAGATTTTTATTTCTCTTGGGTAGATTCCTGTGAGTGAGACTATTGGGTCCTGTGGTAAATTTGTGTTTAACATTTTTAAGAGACTGCCAAAGCATTTTACAAGATTTTATAAATTTTACATTCCTACTAGCAATGTATGAGGGTTCCAGCTAATCCATATCCCTGTCAACAGCTGATATTCTCTCATACATTGGTGAGATGACTTTGGTGAGAAAATGGTGGGGAAAATGTTATCTAGATGTAGTTTTAATTGCATCTGTTATGAGTCAAATTGGGCCTCTTTTTATGTTTAAGGACCACTCGTGAACTTTACACGTGAACTTCATGTCACTTCCTTTGCCCATGTTCTATCTAGGTTTGGGCCTTTCTTTTCCCCTATTGACTTAAAATTATCCACTTAAAATAATTAAAGTGTATTTTCTCTATTATAAACACGGTCTACGCTCATTTAAAACAAAGACAGAAAAAGCGACACTTCAAATTAATCAGGTAAGTTGACTGAACTTGTTTTATTTATCCTTTCCAGAAAGTCCACCAAAGTGATTGTGAAGTGATTTTTTTTTTTTTTTTTTTTAAGGAATTAATCTGGAAGGACCAAAAGAGCAGAAATCAATAAGTTTTCACGGAGAGCAGATGGCAGGGAACTCACTGCCCAAGCAGACTAGAGAAAGTCACACTCCAGCACCTGCAGAGAGGAAGTCTGAGGAAAGGGAGACCCCTTCACCTAATAGATACCCCCCCAGAGACTGAACGCAATACAGGCTGAGCTTCCGGAGTGCCTGGGAGGAGATTAACGACTAGGAGGCGTTTTGCAGAGAGGTTAGACCTCCCCCCAAGTTCCCTTACCACGCTGTCCAGCCAGGTGACTACACATGTCCACGCAATCTGCCCCTCCCCCCAGGAAGTGAAGATCCTAAAGGGGGCAGGAGTGGAGGCTGAAAAGGGAGAGAGTGAGTCTGCGTATGAGCTATGGCGCTATGGGATCCTGAGCACCACTTCCTCTTCCTCCCCAGCACATGCTGAGCCCTGCCTACTTCTCCTCTGCTCCCTGTTCCGAAGCAGGAAACTGAGGAATTCTTCCGGGACAAGTCTTCCGCCTACTGACCCCTGCGAGTCCCCCAGTGAAAAGCCTCCCTCACCCCTTGGTCACCTTACTCAGAAGCTCAACAGTTGACAATCACCTCCACCCCCAAATTAAACATGAACAGAAAATAAAAGATCATCAGATATTTGAGGAACGCTTTAAACATAAAAGAGGGGGCAGGAAACAGCAAAGAAACAAACCAGAAACTTTTTTGAAAACTATTTCTGTAAAGAAATAGCTCTCCAGGGAACAGAAAGATTTCAACAAACAAAACCACAGAATATTTTCTTGAAGATAAGGTACTGTAATCACAAGCCAAACACAGGATGCTGTGATAAAAGAACAGAAAAGCAGTAAGAGCTTCTAGAAATTAAGAATATTGGAATTAAAAAAAGGAAAATCAGTAGAAGGGCCGTTGGAAATATTCCAGAAAGTTTTATAAAATATGAAAGAAATGGGCAATAGCAGGGGGAAAAAATAAACTTACAGGATCGACCCAAAATGTTTCTTATCCTCATAAGATTTCCAGAGGAGAGAACAGAAAAAAAAAATGGAAGGAAATTATCTGACCCAACATATACAGACATTTCTCAAAATTGAAAGGCAAGTGTCTCCAGTTTGAATGGGCTCATTAAATGCCAACATGATAAACGGGGCGAAAGGACATATAATTTTGAAATTTTAGAGCATTAGACAAAGAAAGGCCTCTAAAGAGAGGAAAAATATAGGTCCCAGAGTCAAGGATGACACTGGATTTCTCCATTGTAATGCTGGATTCTGGACAATCCCTTCAGCAACTTTCTACTTAGAATTCTATGTCTGTTCAAACTATTCATCAAAGATGATGGTACAAGACATTTTTAGATGTATAAAGACAAAATACTTACCCCAATGGATCCTTTAAGAACCTGCTTGAAGATTTTTACAGCAAAAGAAGTGAGCGAAACAAGAAACAGGGGTGATGCTTGGCCTCCCAGGAAACTGCCTTCACATCATCAAAATAATATAATCTCCCTCTACTTAGATCATCATTTTCATACCATAATTTAGGGACAATGGGGGAAAAGGAATTTACCTAGGAATGTTTGGAGGACTGTAAGGAGTTAAGCCTAGTTAATACTAGGAAAGGAAATGAGCAGATGCTGTCTAAACTACATAAACCAAGCCATTGGAATATAAGCATATTATTTTTAAAAAAACAACAACATTATTTAGAAGAAACAGGATGAGAGTTCCAAGTGACCGGTCTGGACAGTGGGGCTCACAGGGTAGTTGGTGGGTATGGGTGGGGGGTAAGGGACACCACTTTGATAAACATGAAATCAGCAATTTAACAAGAAGAACACATTTGAGGGTCAAATATAAACTGCTACCACAGCAGAAAACAACAGTAAAACAAAGAAAGTAGGTGGGAGAAAAACCATGAATTGTCACCAAGTGCAGAGACAAGTAGGGTCCATATTCAGTGCCGTTATTCATTTATTCAGTCATTTCTCTAGGAACAGGTTTTTGCTTTTGACTTTGAGCTATGTTCATCCGACTGGCTTTTCTGCTTTTTCTCATCTGTTCTCATGGCATGCACATTTTCCCATGTTATTACGTCACATTCACATTGAGACGTACTTCAAAAAGGGCTGCATGATAGCCCAACTGGGTGGCTTTCCTATGATTTACTTTTGACATTGTCGTTTTGATGTTCTGTCTGCCCCAAAGTTCCCATATTCTCAAGAACAGCCTCCCCAGAGACTCTCAAGCCTGCAACCACCCTTCCTCTGCTCCAACCGTGAGTTTCAGGTGGAGCCTTCCAATCAGCACGCCAGCCAGAGGGCTACGGCCAGGAGAAGGAGGCCTAAGCCTGGGCAATCAGACTTTCCTGGAGTATCCTCTGCCTGGAGCCAGACTCAAGAACTTCATGTGAACATGTAAGCCTGAAGCAGGGATGTGAGCCCAAAGTCCCGGGACAGCCAGTCTGAAAGCGTAAAGCATGGGAAGCAGACATAAGAGAAGGGTCAGGCAAGGGAACCAAACTAGGGCAAGAGGGGAGAGAGAGAGAGAGAGAGAAGAAAGAAACCAACATCACAGCATGCAAACCTATGACTCCGGCTATCCTTAAGGCCGTGCTTATGCTAACCTTTTCCATAACTCATTATATTAGTTGATAAATACTTCCTTTACACATTTTCTATGTGAAATAAGTTGAACGGCTTTTTTTTCTTTCTTTCTTTCTTTTTTTTTTTTTTTTTTTTTTGAGAGAGAGGGGGCACAAGGGAGCAAAGGGCAGAGAGAGAGAAAGGGAGAGAGTGAGAGAGAATCCTATGAAAAAGAGAGACAGAGAGGAACAGAGAGAGAGAGAAAAGTGGGGCTCACCTGAAGCTGGGCTCATGTTTTATCCAAATCAAGCTCATGTTCACCCATAGTAGGGCTCTAGCTCACCCAAAACAGGGCTCAAACTCATGAACTGTGAGATTACGACCTGAGCCAAAGTCAGATACTTAACAGACTGAGCCACCCAGGCACCCCATATTTTTAAATGAATGAGCCTTGGGTCACCTGGGTGGCTCCGTTGGTCAAGCATCCGACTCTTGATTTCAGCTCCGGTCATGATCTCACAGTTGGTGAGTTTGAGCCCCGAGTGGGGCCCTGTCCTGATAGCAGGGAGCCTGCTTGGGATTCTCTCTCTCTCCCTCTCTCTCTGTCCCTCCTCTGCTCACGATCTCTCTCCCTTTCTCAAAATAAATAAATAAACTTAAAAAAAAATGAATGAGCCTTCACCAGTGTGACTTCCGGGGTGGAATATAATATGTAAGTTGTTTTTAGCAGATGCATAATAAACACCTCTTCCACTGGATTAAATGAACTCTCCTAGAGGCCGAATGGTACAGTGAAGAGAACACGGGCTTTAGAAACTGGCTGATCTGTGTTTGAATCACAGATCTGTCAGAGCTCTGGCAAATGATTTCCTATGTCAGAGCCTCGGTCTGTCCTCCTCCTTCACCCCCCCGCAGCATCATAATCTCTAGCCTTCGTTAAGTTCTTTCTCTGCGGTTCACACCACGCTAGGTGCTTTGCATGTGTTATCTCTTGGATAAAATAATCCCAAGGCACAGGTCTTATTGTTATATTGTTATGGTCTGCAAAATGAGGATTCGATGAGATAACCAATAGAGGGCATTAATTATTAATACAACGGCACTCCTCTCCCACTTTTTCCTTCCTGACTTCATGCCACCTCTTCACCACTTTGCCAGAATTCAGAGTTATGGCCTCTTCTCTTTTGGACGGGTTAACGTGTTTGCTTTTTGCCATAACTTGTTAGCCTTTGTCCTCTTGCCTGTTAGCTTGTCGGTTACTCAGTGTGAAATGTGCTCAGTAATGACACAACACAGAAGTACAACTCAGCATATCGAAAGGTGCACTATGCTCCTGCCTGGGAAGACTGAACATCCTAAAGAGGTCAGTTCTCCTCAATTTGACAATTTAATTTAATCCAAATAAAAGCAGTAACAAATACCTCCCCCCTTCTCCTTCTCTGGAACTGGGCAAATTGAATCTAAAGTTCATATGAGCCTGGGCGGCTCAGTGGGTTAAACGCCCGACTCTTGGTTTTGGCTCAGGTCATGACACGGTTTGTGAGTTCGAGCCGTACATCGGGCTCTGCACTGACATTGCGGAGCCTGCTTGGGATTCTCTCTCTCTCTCCCTCTCTCTTTGCCCCTCCTCTGCTCATGCTGTCTCTCTCTCTCTCTCTCAAAATAATAAACTTAAAAAAATACTTTAATAAAATTAAATAATAAATTTCATATAGGAAGATAAACTAGCAAGGATAGACAGAAAAAAATCTGAAAACAAAGAGTGATGAAAAGAGGTTAGCCCGTGTCAATAATAACATATCTTCTACAAACTCAATAATAAAAACAGAGTGATAATGATACCTAAATAGGCAAATAGATCACAACACAAACTAGAAAGCTTGGAAATAGACCTGATTAAGAAAAGAATTTGGTAGAGGGCCACCTGGGTGGCTCAGTTGGTTAAGCATCCCAGTTTGGCTCAGGTCATGATCTCACGGTTTATGGGTTTGAGCCCCGCATTGGGCTCTGTGCTGAGAGATCAGAGCTTGGAGCCTGCTTCCGATTCTGTGTCTCCCTCTCTCTTTCTACCCCTCCCCCACTCATGCTCTGTCTCTTTCTCTCTCAAATATAAACAAACATTAAAAATTTTTTAAAAAAGAAAAGATTTAGTGGAGTAAGGGGTGACTGTGGAATCAACATTCAGATTCTGACTGCACACTCTGTTGGCAAGACAGATGGGGAGGCCAAACAGTACAAACCCCCATTCCGTGAACAGAAATTTGCTAATATTTGTCAAAGTTACGAAATGCCTTACTCCACTTCGGGGAATGTAACCTATACATTTCAGTGCATGCAGACAAAACGACGGGTACTCAAGAGGGACTTGTTGCAGTATGTTTATAAGAAGAAGAAATCTGAGTGTTCATAACGAGAGCGGTGGATAAATAACCTACGATAAAACCACACAGTAAAGTACTATTCAGCTTTAAGAGAGAAAAAAAGCAAGAAAGTTTCTCTATTTATATGCCAAGAAGAAAATGACAACCTCAAGTGTGGAATGCTGTGTATCATACACTGCCCTTTGTGTAGGAAAGGGGGGCAGAAAGGATGCATGCTTGCATTGGCTTGTACCTGCATAAGGACACGCTGAAAAACTCTGTAAGTCACTAAGAAAAGCCAACTATGGGGGAAGGGAGAAGCTGCTGGAAGGGAAGAGACCTGAGAGCAATGCTTGCCTGAATATCCTTTATTACATCAGTTTGGTTTTTGAATCATGAGTTTATATTACCCATTTAAATAATTAAAAAAAAAAAAAACAGTAAGGGTTAGGGGCTCCTGGGTGGCTCGGTTGGTTGAGCATCGGACTTTGGCTCAGGTCATGATCGCACGGTTCGTGGGTTCGAGCCCCGCGTCGGGTTCTGTGCTGACAGCTCAGAGCCTGGAGCCTGCTTCCGATTCTGTGTCTCCCGCTCTCTCTGTCCCTCCCCTCCTCATGGTCTGTCTTTCTCTGTCTCAAAAAATGAATGAAAATGCTAAAAAAAAAATTTTTTTTAATAAAGAACCAGTACGGGTTACCAAAAAAAAAAAAAAAAATCAAGCAGGGAGTCCTTACTTCATGTAAGACACTGAGCTAAACTTCGTAAAGACATCATCTCCTTTAATCCTCACAAGAGCCCTGTGAGGCTTGATTTTAACCTCCATTTGGTAGCTGAGAAAAAGAATGACTTCAATTCTGTGAGCAGTTTGTTCATCATGTCTATCAGTCCGTGTCCCTCCTTTCTTCCATGTCCTGGCTCCACACTAACTTCCCGCAAGTGCGTGTGGATTGCTTCCACCCAACTTCAACTAGCCGTTGCGATGTCTTTAACAAGCAAAGACCTAGTTCCACCATATTCTTTTTTTTTTTTTAAGTTTATTTATTTATTTCGAGAGAGAGAGCAAGCAGGGGAGGGGCAGAGAGAGAGAGAGAGAGAGAGGGAGAGAGAGAGCGAGAGAATCCCAAGCAGGCTCCGCACTGTCAGTGCAGAGCCCGATGCGAGGCTCCAACCCACGAACTATGAGCTCATGACCTGAGCCGATATCAAGAGGTGGACACTTAACTGACTGAGTCACCTAGGTGCCTTCACACCATATTCTTTTCACGTACCAACATCCTTTTGCCTGTACATGCCCTGTCTCTCAGACTAGACTGTCAAAAGCGAATTATATGCCATAGTTTCCTCCTCTCCTCTGGTGCTACCCGGCACACTGAACCACCACTCAATAAATCACAGGATATGAAACAGTAACTTTTACTTGTGTAGTTTCATGGAATGTATACAGTCTCTAATTCAGTTGCGTCTCCCTAACACCCTGCCCGGGAGGATTTATTATCCTTATTTTACAGAAAAGGAAACTGAGGCCCAGAGCGTTTCAGAAAGGTCAACCAAGAGTCATATCTAGGACTTCTGGCTCCAAGATAAGTTCTCCTTTCATAACATCGCAGCTACCTTAAGCTAGCCTTCCAGAAAATATCTGGGTGAGCCATATTTATTGCAGAGAAATGTCTGTGTCAACTATTGTAAGAATGAGGAACAGAAATAGCCCAAGGATCACGAAACTGGCCCTTTGTCACTCATTCCACGTATCGCTAACTGATTATAGAACTTCGTGTCTCGGTCTTGAAGCGGCTTCACGTTCTTTGCAGTCTTTCTCAAAACCGGCTCTGCCTCCACGATCAATCAAAGATGGCCGCTGGAGAAGAAATGTACTTAGCATCTGAGAACTAGATGATCTCGAGTAACTCGCTGCTCAAAATGTGGCCCTCAGACCAGCATCTTCAACCTCTTTTGGAGGCTTGATAGGAACACAGAATCTCTGAAGGGGTACATATACTCCAATGTTTATAGCAGCATTAGCAACAATAGTTGATGGGAGAGAGCCCAAATGGCCTTTAAATTTAAAAACAAGAAGAAGAAGACAGAAGCAGCACAGAATCTGTCTCATCTCAGACCTACAGCATCAGAACCTGAGCTTTTACATGCCCAGCTGATTCCTAGGAGTATGAATGAGAGGTTCTGCTCTAAGATTCTGTTCAGTGACAATGCTTCGTGATTTCATGGCTTATGACCCTTCCATCTCAGAGAACCACCCATCCCCTGCCTTCAGATCTATTAGTTGTAGAGAGCATCTATTAAACTTCTCTAGGGACATTTGGGTGGCTCAGTCAGTTAAGCATCCGACTCTTGATTTCAGCTCAGGTCATGACCTCACAGTTTGTGAGCTCCAGCTCTGCATCGGGCTCTGTGCTGACAGCATGGAGCCTGCTTGGGATTCTCTCTCTCCCCTGCCCCTCTGCACCTCCCTCCCTTGTGCTCTCTCTCTCTCAAAATAAATAATTTTTTTAAAAAAAGAAAGGAAGCAAATTTTCTCTAAGGTATCTTCTAGGATTTTGAGGTTGAACGAGAGATTGGTTCCATTTGAAAAGACCCTTCTGAGACCCGATTCACATAAGTGAGAAATGAGAAAAATGAAGGGAGTCTAAACTGTCCCATCTGGCTGTCACTTCATGTCTTGTTGCTGGAGAATTGTTCTCTGCTTTGTGTTGACAGTGTAAAGGTGCGATGCTTCTGCCCCGGGAGTTCCCAGCACCACAGCGGAATGGAATCTTAGACTGCTCTCCTGGGTGCGCCGGGGTCTAGCCAGCCTGGCTCACATTCCGGGGTGGCGGGGTGGAGGGGGGGTGAAGGAACTACCTTTGCCTGACACGCTATCTCTGTGATCTCCACTTGTGTGCTGCCTGTTTCCGAATTCCAAAGGCTACGGCTGTGTCCACCAACTTTATCTCTTGCGCACTTTGCTGACATTTAAAACAAAAGTTCTTTATGTTTGCTTGTTGGTTTTAATTTATGGCAGGGGAGAAAGATGTTTCCAATCACAAGCCTGGAACCAGATTCTGGGGATTATGCACCAGTGGGGAGCACTAGAAACAGTGGTAATTGAACAGAAATAACAATTTTCTTTGGTTTCTTAGAAACCTCTCGTGGGTATTTTCTTTCTTTCTATGTTTGTGTGTTATTTTTCCGTTTTTATTTTAAATGTGTGTGATACTGTTTGGTTATAAAAGAAGAGTGTTTTTGTTTTGAAAACTCTGGAAAATCCAGTGAATGATGGGGGGAGTAACAAGAAAACAACAAGTCCAGTTGCTAAGCGTTTTGTTCGTTTTCTTTCCATTCTCATTGCTGTAACGGGCATCTTTCCTTGTTTGTTTCTCTCTGCAACTTATGGAGGGGAAGCTTGTTGTAAGATGTCTTCTTTCATTAGCACAAGGACAGTGATTGAGCTGCGGTCAAGGAGAACAGCAGGATGAGTCAGCGAAATGACACCCAAGGGCCACAAACACACAGGAAGCTGGACCTCTCCAAGTCACCGTCCTCTGGCTCTCGGCCGTCAGGCAAAGATGCACCCATCCCCATGTGCTCACATCACAGCCTCCACAGCTGTGAGGCCGAGCTCGTGGCACTCTCCATGACGCTGTCCTGGCTGGAAAGCTATCACCCCCACATGGCTGAAGGTCCCCTTGCTGTGTGGGGCATGTTTCTTGGTCCCGGCAAAGATAGGACACCCATGTTCTCCACTCTCTAGATGACATACAGGCCTGTGGGAAGGCGTCGGAATTCAGAGCCAGGCAGCCGTGGGTTCTGATTCCAGCCCAGTCCCTTGGTGGTTTTACGATCACTAGCAGGGGTAAGTTTCCAGAGTCTTCGTTTTCTTAACGTGAGATGCGGCAACTAAAACCTGCCTGCAGGGTCCTCGTGAGGATTAGAGATCACGGATGTTCAATGCTGGCAGCTTAACAGGCTCTCGGTCAAGAACAGCCACCACTGTCACGGTCTGTCCCTTCCAGCATCTCATTTGCAAGCTTATGTTAAACAAGCTTTTATTTTTTATTATTATAATTTTTTTTTTATTGACAGAGAGAGGGAGCAAGGGAGCAAAGGCAGAGAGAGTAAGTGAGAGAGAGAGAAGTGGGGCTCGCCTGAAGCAGGGCTCAAGCTCACCCAAAGCAGGTGAGATCATGACCCGAGCCGAAGTCAGACGCTTAACCGACTAAGCCACCCAGGCACCCCTAAACAAACTTTTAATATCGGTTTCACACCCCATTTTTCCACATCTGTGTCTTATAAGCAAATTCCTTCTGGAATTATAGAATCCCAGAACGATCATCAGCACTGTCCTAGGATTTCAAATTCTCTGCCTCCCGCCCCCACCACTCTCTCCATATATTTTCTTGCTAGTGGTAAAAAGATACAAGGGAAAAGTCAAGCCTAGCCTCTGTCCTTCGGGAGCCTTTAATCTCATTGGGGAGACAAGACTTAGACACAAGATACAATTAGAGAATAATAATAATTTAAAAAAAAAGAGCGAGAACGCTCAAATGTGCTGAGTATAATGTTCTATGCTTCTGTCTGCTTCCGAATTCCATTCTTGCTTTATTAAACAATATCACCATGCTGCTGACTCATGTTCAGTTTCTAGACCCCTAAGACTATAATATTTCTCTGCTGTATGCGCACGTACTCTACTGAGTATAATATTTCTGCAGCATATTGTATTTGGGCAGTTCTCCCCAGGTGTTCTCCATGGCACTTGTCCCCATCCAAGTTCACTGTTGACGTCTGATAAAGTCTCTATGCTATCAACCTTGTAACATGATGCATTAGCTTCCGAACAGATACCTTGGAGTAAAGCTCTTCAAACAGCCATCTTAGCCCGCAGTGTCTGATACTTCGACATTTTCTCTCTGTACTTGGAATTCAAACGCTCAGAGTGCTGCGAAGGGGAAAGAGGGATGGGCAGATACTCAACACCATGTCCCTCACCAGACAGATGACCTTGGACTTCTTGTTTCCCGTCGCAGGGTGTTGGTTTCCTCATAAGGAGAAGGAGGCTACGTGGGAGCTTCTGTGACAGACATGCTGTGGCTGCACATACGGATGCTAGTTTGGACGGGAGTGAGGTCACCAACGGCCAGCTGTGTCGCCGAAGAGTGAGATGGAGCCCGGCACTGCTTTCTCTCCCACTGTCTTTCTGCTCGAGGACAGGTCTGTCTGTGAGACTGTAGCTTTTCCCTGAGAATGGTGGCGGGACCATTCGGAGTCTTTCTCGCTTTATGATGGGTCTGTAACACAGACCCGCTAGACTAGTGAGATCAGCCACAAGCCTACGCAGATGCTTAGCAGGAGCAAATGCTGATCTCTTGGGTGTGCCAGGTGCCGGCTATATAAAGTGAGAGCTCCCTGAGGCTATGCCCTGTGGACGATATTTCAAAAGCAGTTTGGTTGTAGCACCTACTTTCAAGAAGTTCGCATGTGGCGTAAGTGACGGGAGAAGGAGAAAGGGTAAGTCAATACACAGAACAGTGACATAGGAGCAATGCGTGACTACGTTCACCCGGGCGTGTACGTGAGCACCACGTAGAATGTTAGAAAAGGAGAAGTTATAAGATCATCTCACAATCCACACTTTGCAGGGGCGCCTGGGTGGCTCAGTGGGTTGAGCAACCCACTTCGGCTCGGTCACGATCTCACGGTTTGTGAACTGGAGCCCTGTGTTGGGTTCTGTGCTGATAGCTCGGAGCCTGCTTCACGTTCTGTGTCTCCCTTTCCCTCTACCCCTTCCCTGCTCATGCTCTGTCTCTCTCACTCTCAAAAATAAATAAACATTTAAAAAAAATTTTTAAAAACAACAAAATTCACACTTTGCAGAAAATGGAAATGAGGCTTTGAGGACGAATGGCCCTCTCAGGGGGCAAGTCATGGAGCTGGTTAGTAGCAGGTGTCCTGTTGATCGATTCAAGGTCATTTCCACCCCAATATTCTTCCTCTGCTTGGATTATTTGATCTGGGTTGGTTAGTGAAGGCTACATGGGTTGGCTATATTTGAAAATTATCCTCAAGCGTGAGAGGTGTGGGTTTGGCTGCGAGGCACATATTTGGGGTTTGCACACGTAGATTTGTGGCAAGAAGAGGATGTACAGTATTGGTTACTACCTCTGGGTCTTGAACTTGACAGGCATTCAGTAATAGTTATTAAATTTGGGGGGATTTGCTAAACATGCAAACAAAAAAATAAAACTCCCCTTATCCTTCTCAATTAATATTTCCTGATTGAGGTAGGAGTGACTGAGTCATATTCATGAGTAGGTTTGCCTAATTATAGACAGTACCAGCTGGTGAGTGTGTTGATAGAGCCAGATAGAAAGCCTCACATATAAATACCGGGTGTGTTGGAAGGACCAGATATTAAGGTAACAGTGGCTGCCTCGGTCAACCTGGGTGTCTCAGCAAATTCCCAACCATGTAACAGAGTTTAAAAGGTGGCAAATATTAATAATACAAGCTACTTGCACCCAGGAACGAATGGGTTATTTTACCTGCATCCTTGTTTTCCTCATTGACATCTATTAATAGTGCTAAAATAAAATACCCTATGTCGTCATTAAGCAATCATGAGCAGACTTCCACTCCTGATGGATAAAAGGCTACAGCCAGTAAGGAAATTTGAATTCATTGCTAGTTACAAACAGCATTCATTGCTGTTTCTGTACAGAAACAGTCTGGGCTTTCCAAAGGTATATTAGTTATATATACACAATACTTCACCCCTTCGTTGACTCATTATTTAATCATGAGTTTTGAGGACTTCATAATTATGCATTATCTGATAGTTCTCAAAGGCTTTTACATTATCTGATTAGGGCCTTACCACAGCCTTCTGAGCAGGGTAAGTGTACTTTGTCCTGTTTCACAGAAGCCATGGGGAGGAAGTGCACTTGGGAGCCCCGTTTTAACCTTGGGTCATTCACGGTCACTTTGTGGATGTAGAAGAATGAATGGCTTCGGTGCTAGGCCAGGAGAGATTAACTTGCCCAAGACCGCACAACTGTTAACGGGCAGATCCAGATGCAACCCAAGACTTTTGACTCCAGCCGGTTATTCGTCCCCTACACGGGGGGCTCTCAAACACAGCTGAGCTCCAGCATCGCCGGGAGGGCGTCTTCAAACCTAGAGTGCTGGCCCGATCCCAGAGGGCTTGACACAGACATCTGGGGAAGGTAGGCCCAAACTTTGCATTTCAGTAATATTTCAGGAAATGAGGATGCTGAGAACTAATTCCTGTTCGAAGTGTGGTCCCAGCAGACATCACCCAGGAGCCCCTGAGACACGCAGCATCTTGGCTCCCATCTCAGACCTGCAGAATGAGAATCTGCGTTTTCACATGAACTCCAGGTCTCAAGTTCAAGTGTGGGGAGTGCTGCTCTCCACCCCAGCTGCCAGTTTGCAGGGCACTGGACTAGGGGTTGAAGGGACAGGAGAGAACCACCATAATTTTTAAATCAGGCACTTTCTATGTGGCAGTGTCTCCTCTAAGAACTGGGCATATTATCTCACTTAATCCTCACATGAACCCTGAAAGGGAGATACTAATACTGTTTCCATTATAAAGTCGAGGAAATTCCATGACACAGAGAGGTGGGTAGCCTGCCTCAGACCACTCATCCAAGAAATGATGGTCCCAGGCTTTGAAGCTGGACAGTTCATTCTCATTTACTCTGCTGTACAAGGTGGGTCACCACTCTGACAGAAGGGGAGACAAGAGGGAAAGCCACTCAAATATAAAGCAAGAGAGAAGCTATGGCTAGAACAGATTGCCTGGGTCAAAGGCACCTATATGTGTACTGCATTGAAAGTCAGGAGAGCTGGCTTCGCCTGGGCCTCCGTAGAGATTTCTGATGATGTAGCCTTGGTGAGTCCTACTTCTTAGCATCTTTGCTTGTGAAATTGAAATAATATTAATAACAACAGATAAAAAGAAGGAGGACCCTTCTGGCTGTGAGACTGTGGAGGGAGTATACTGAGAATTGAAAAAGAAGCCAGTTTGTCGAAATGGACTGCACTGCGTTTGACAAAACAAACGTACCAAATTGAACCCACGATGTTCATCACGGGGTACCTAAGCTTCTGCTCTTTCAACACTGATCTGCTCAGACCCGTGGGTTCCTGGGGAAGACCACAGACACAGACACACTGATCTCACAGTGAGTCTGAGCAGACACATGTGTTCCAAGGACAGGGCTGTGGATCGATCCAGCAACTTCCTAGTTTATTCCTGCCAAGCCCTCCCTATGACTAACTTGAGCTCCCAAGACCTTAGAAAGGACCTCTTTCCTGACTCCTCTCTTTGGAGACGCCTATGGGCCCCCAGGATGTATATGTTTCCCTTGCCGTGGCGAATAATAATCCGCTTGGCTCACGACAAGGGTGTTCCCAGTGGTCTTTGCCTGATGGGTTCCAACACAATTACATTTTCCTACCTACCTCACGGACTTGTCATGAATGTCGAATAAAATAAAGTATGGAGGACTCCATACACTTGCGAGCTTCTAAATTTATTATCGCTATTATTTATGTGTTGTTCCATTCCCCCACCCCCACCAGGACAGTGATGCCCCAAGGTAAGAGAAGAGACCAGGTCTTATTTGTGTTCATGGTGTCTAGAACGGTTCTTAATGTCTAAGGGACTCAATTGTTGGTTGAATGAGAAAACAAATAAATGGGCAAATGAAAAAGAAATCATGCTGTAGTTCTTCTTTCCTGGGCTCCAGCCCCGTGAGTCATCCAGACTCCCCCAAACAAGGTCAAAGGTTTGTGAGTGCTTGAAAGTGATGGTTATCCCCCAGGCAGACTGTCACTAGCACCCGGTAACAGTTGGCACATAACGTTGTTTGCCTCTTAAAAGTTTCCCTACTCGCAAGCTGCCTGGAATTGCTGGTGGGAATATCAGTCCCCTTGCCCACAACATTGCTCTTGGAACAGTAACCATGTGGCCACATAGCAGTACATTTTCTAGCCGGTAGAGCTGGCGTGTGTCAGCATCTGAGCCGAGTGCCTCTTGCAATCACGCCCGTGTTTAACAGCTCAATGTACTTGCCTATTACAGTGCCTTTGTTACAGACCTGCACCAAGCAGAAATCATGGTGCGTGGAACACTGCGACTCCATCAAGCATCCTAAAAATCCTCAGCACGGCGAGCTCTTGCTATGCTTAGAATCCCTGAGGATAATTCTGATCAGGCAGAAGCCGTCGAAGATTCTTCAAACTCAGAAAGCACAGAGGTTGTCCCCTGCTATACGTACTCCTTTCTCTCCTGCCCCATCTTCCCCCGTGTCTCCAAACCCACTTCTGGTTGTCACGACCTCTGAGAGAGGCCCCAGAGGAACAGGCACATTCACCCTGGTGTTGCAGGGAAGGAAGCAGACACCGTCTACAGGAGGAGCAGAACAGTTATTCCAGGAAGCACTGGTCATACAAATGGAGTTCAGACCAGTGGTTTCTGAGACCCTGTTCTCTGCGAAGGCAAGGCCTACCCTACAGGGTACTTCCCAAGAGGAACAACGGGAGTGTTTCCTTCCCAATGCCCTCTTCCTGGGGCAGGCGGGAGTACAGAGAGAACTGTATTGGCTTCCCTTCTTGCGTCCAGCCCCCAGAGGGACATTGCTCCTGAAACAAAAATGAAGTGCACCCTTCAGTGGGTCCCAGGGCCAGTACAGAGCTCTCCTCCACAGGTCAAAAAGGATGGGGCTTGTCCTCAGCCAGGCCCTGCTGCTTGCTGGGCTCCAGCCAGGATTTAATGGCTCCTGTGCAATTCCCAGTTTCTCGTCCCTGCCTAGAACCTGCGGCAGCCTGGACAGGGGACAGGGTAAGATGTTTTTCTGAGCAGTCCTTCTCACCCCTCGGCATTGGTGTCTAATTGGTACCTCAAGTCTGAACAGTTCCATACATAGCCCACATCTCCCATTTCTTTCCATGCATCTCACCCTGTATTTTCCATGTGCTCCCGCCCCTCTTCTCCATTAGAATATAAGCATCTCCTCTCTGCCCTTCCCCTACTGTAAAGGTAAGCATGATGCTTGATTCGCGACAAGTGCAGGAAAGATACATATACATTTTTTATCTATGTATTTTGAGAGAGAGAGAGAGAGAGCACAAGCAGGGGAAGGGCAGAGAGAGAGAGAGGAAGAGAGAGAATCCCAAGCAAGCTTCACTCTGTCAGCACAGAGCCTGATGCAAGGCTTGAACTCACAAAGTGCGAGATCATGACCTGAACTGGAATCAAGAGTCAGACATTCCTCCAACTGAGCCACTCACGCGCCCTGAAAAAGACACATATTTAAAGAAACACATATGTGGCCAAAGATTGGGGATTGTGGCAGTTCCAACAGGTTGAAGATTCTTTTTTCTTCTGAAGGTAACTTTAATGAGCGTGGGCTGACTCTTGCTTCTTGAAGGTAAAGGTGAAGAGGAAGGGCATTGCATCCGGCTGGCTGATGCACTGTTGGAGACTTTCCAACCAGCCGAGGGCCAAGGCTCAGGCTTCTTCTGCAACACAAGGTGTCCCTCCTCAGTCAACTTCCAGAGGCCGGACAGAGGCCCCAGTCCACATGCTCTCCAGCACTTTCTCAAAGCTGCCTCGGAAACGGAGATGGTGAGGACCGCTACCCTTCCAGCCTTCCAGAGCTATCCTGAAAAAGGGGGCATGTTGTCTAGTGAAACCTATTAGAAACAACACAGGGACAGAAGTCAAGGCCAAGAAGAACGTTGATCCTTTCCCCTGGAGGGTGCCCTCTCCTTTGGTGGGCGGGGACTCAGGCAGGATCCATCGTATTCTGGGAGGGGCAAGTGGGTCCCTGACCTTCAGCTTTCCCCTTCCAGTGTTTTAATTCTTGTTGGGGATGATGTTCCAAGCTGCTGCCTCCCTCCTCAACTGGGTTCTGCCCCAAAGTCACTGGAGCCCATGCTGCGAAGAAATTTGAAAGGATGGAAGTTGATGTCTGGGGGGCTGTTTTGAAGAACTCACAGTCAACTGTGAGTGTTATCATTGTTAATTATAAGTTCAAACTCGAAGTGATATTATCGCTACTCATTATAGTTAGCTGCCTCCTTTTGCAGGGAAGGTGGCGGATGAAAGCCATACATTTTGTAAATTGATTACTAATGTTCAAAGGGCTCAAATATAAGATAACACAGCACGTTCTCACTAGATGGAGCATAATTTAAATTTTCTTTGATTCAGAAAACACTTCAGCATCTTGCAGTCAATCCTGAGTTTTGCATGGGTAATTGAGCTTTGGATACACTCTCCTTCACCGGATCTTTAATAGTATTAAATCAACATATATTTAATTATTGATTAAACGACGTTTGTTGAGGACTTATGGTGGGCAGGGTTCTGTGACACGTGACAACAATAAATAAAAGTCAAGACGGAGAAAACAAAACTCTACGAGACAGAATGAAGGGCGGTTCAGTTGAAGGGAGCCTCAATCAGAAGGCCTGGGGATGAAAGGCACAAGTGTGCTCCGGGAATAGTGATAGAAATAATAATTATTATTACAATAAGAAGCACACCGTCTGTTGAGCATCTACCACTTGTCAGGCCTTGTGCTAAGTGTTCCATTAGGGAACCATGGAACCTTCACAGTAACTTTGTCAGGAAGCTACTGTTTTGCTTTGCAGCTATAGAATTACCTATCTTTTCCCCTCTGCCATTTCCCATCCTTCTAGAAATAGTGTACTGGGAAGAAGGGGTTCAGCTCTCTGTTTTGCTGCTAGCCAGCTGTCTGACCTGGGACAAACTACCCAGCCTCAGTTTCCTCAACTCTAAAATAGGAATAATAGTTCCCGGGGTTCTTGTCAGGATCAAGTTAGATATCCTTTGCAAAACAGAACAACATTGGAACTCATTAACAGTAGCTAGTAAGAGTGACTCCAAATAATGTCTTTCACGAAGCATTGTCCATGCCGATCATCTTGAATAATTGAAGTTATAAGTGAATGTGGATTTACTCTTCCTTCTCCCCAGCCCCTCAAGGCCAGCCACATTGTCTCTACTGCCTTCATAGTCCCAACATCAACTCCTGCTGGATGCTGAATGACTCTAGCTGGGGTCCCTTCCCACCAGAATGGATCTCGAGGGTCACCAGCCTCATCAGCCCCTGCGATGTCAGCCTGGTGGGTGACCAGACCAAGGACAAGGGTCACTTGTTGACGGTCGAGTGAGGTGTGCAGAAGAAGTACGGGGAACTAATGTAAACCTCATGGACCACTGAAGGGCCCGTGCATGGTAGGAATTGCCCATGACCAATTGTCAATTCGAGGGAGCACCAAACGGGAGGACCCCGAGGATGCCCCATCTGGCCCAAGACTGGCTATAATGGCATTCTTCTCGGCACCTCCCCATTGCTCCCAGCTTCCTCTACGATGGCACCAATGCCATTTATGAGTTCTGTTCAATGGGCTTCATTCACATCACTCTGCACATTTCCTCTCCCCTGCCCGAAAATAGGAGGTTTTTAAATTTAAAAAAAAAAAAAAAATCCTCTATTTTGAGCCAAGCATTATGCTGGATCATTTACAGAAATTATCTCTAATTTTCATCAAAACTCCAAAAACAGTCTTATTATTATTATTACCACGTACTGCTGAGGAAACTGTTGTCCAAACGATACGGCCGGGTACGCGATGGAGTACATACGAAGGGCCATGGCTTTGTAGCTGGAAGCCTTTGTTCTGGCCCCTCAGTGTTGTCGCTACGAATTGGGAAGATCTCTTCTAACTTTCCACACCGCGCAGTGATAAGACAGAGAATGTGACAGCATTTTGTCAGCCATTTACAGTACAAATGTTTACCGGACATCTAACCTATGCTAGCCAGTGGTAATCAGACATTGGGTATTATTTCTATTAATTCCTGTAAACCTAATGGTACATAGCCCCCACACCCTGTGCCCCCTCTTCTGAGCGTGTACTTCTGACGGAAGGGTTTTGCTTACCCCGTGGTTCCTGGGAAATTCCGCTCTGACTCAGTGTATTATTATCAGACAAAGCTCTCACTTCCCTGCTCATCATTTTCTCATCCAGCAGCCGAGGATGAAGATAACGTGTCTGAGAAAGCTCTGGGAGAGACGTGCTACCCGGATTCAAAGCATTATTCAGGAAAAAAAAAAAAAATACATCCAACACAGATGTGAGGGAAGTGTCGGTTTTTAGCTGTTTTTAACAGGTGCACTCATGGGCGGGAACCACCAAGGGGGACGCATTCCATGCAGACGTTTTGAACCCCCTGAGACGCAGAGACAGGAGGAGACCTCACTGGACTGTGGGGAAGGGTGCTCGCTACGGTTGCAGACACTGAAAGCATGACGTCCCAGTAACAATCGGTCCCCCCGGTCTTGCAGGGCTGTCTGGCGGGGGGAAAGGGTTGGCATTCACCAAAGCCAGGAAGAAACGGATCTGATGGGATTCCCTGAGGGTCCTCTGTCTGTCCAGATGGCAGATGGGCACGTACAGCGGAGCGTGACCCCGCAGATCAGATCCCGTGGCCAGAATGCCGTCTTGGCCCCACCTGCCAGGCAATGCTGTTACAAGGAGAGAAGCCAGCGTTCCCCTCCCGGTCCGTAATGTGACTTTTCTCAAACACATAAGCATGGCTGTTTTTACATGACCTGGAGCACCGAGAGCTCTCAGGACTTGAAATCTCGTTATTACCGACAGCCCTGGCTACATGCCAGACTATAGACCTTAAGTCTGCTCTCACAGCCTTACACCTCAGTGAGAAAGGAAGGGGCCCCCAGAATATAAGGAACATTGTTCTCATTTTGTGGTGCTCCCACTGAGAAGTGGGAAGCATCAAAAATCCTGGGAAGAATTGGTAGGGGAGGGAGGTAAGAGAGAGGGTGCCATGGGGACAGAAATTGTCTTTGTCACACAACTTATTGTTCAGACTAGGACACTTTTGAGTATGGAAGAGAAAGAAGACAATATTCATAACCACGCTAGCACCACAGGAATCATCCAGGACTGACCCAGCCCAACCAAGATATGTGGCCATCGTATCCAATATCCAAGTAGAAATGTTGAATAAGCCGTGGGCTGCTATTTAGGGGAGAGGTCTGGACCAAAGTTATACACTTGGGGGTTCTCAGCTTATCTATAAAACTTAAAACCACGTGATTGAGTGAGATCACTAAGAGAAGACCAAGGAGCAGAGTTGGAGGCATCGACGGAGAAGGACAGGGACACTCCCAGTTTGAGAGGTCAAGGAAACGAGGAGGAACCAGCAAAGCCATCACAGACAAACCTACATGTGTGAACACAGAGACCAAGGGGCAGGATTAGGTCATGAGGGTTTCTTCAGAAACAGAAATTTTTTTCTTAATGCTTAGATTAAAATTTTTTTTTTTGAGAGAGAGAGAGTGCAAGTGAGCAAGGGGCAGAGAGAGAGAGAGAATTTCACAAGGGGTAGAGAGAGAGAAAGGGAGAGAGAAGGAGAGAGAGAGAGAGAAAAGCAGGGCTCACCCAAAGCAGGGCTGGTGTTTTTAACCGAAGCAGGGCTCATGCTCACCCAAAGCGGGGCTTGAGTTCACCCGATATGGGACTTAAACTCACAAACCGTGAGATCATGACCTGAGCCGAAGCCAGATGTTTAATGACTGAGCCACCCTGGCACCCTAGATTAATTTTTTTTTTGGATTACCATCAAAATATAAATGCAAATTTTTAAACTTCTTGTAGAAGCACCTGCATTCTCAAGAATATTCTTGGGTTTGAGAGACAGTGTCACATTAATCAGGGGTAGAACCCACGGCACAGATGGCGACTGGTGGTCCCCAGGCAATCGTTGGTTGCCTGAGGACATCAAGATTCCCATGTGATGTTGTTGGATCCTGAAAATAATCCCTCAATTAGGCAGGGGAAATGGTCACATTCTATTTTACAGATGTGGGAACTGAAACATTGAGTGAACTTCCTGGTCTCACTTCTTTATGTGCAGGTGTCTGCGTCCCGAAAATCAATTTTTGTATCTGTCTGTTTTCTTTTTCTTCTTCACGCTAGCCTTGTACCATACTTGCTTTAAAAAGAAATTACTGCAGGATGTTCAAGACTCTACTTCTGCCCCCATCCTTTTTCTTTTTAAATTTCTTTGTTCCTACCCCATGTAAGACTAAACTAAAGCTCTCACCCCCATGACCCTCCAGACTCAAGAAGCTGGGATATCCCCTCCCATCTGAGCTTGGAAGGATTCTCTTCTAGGATCTCTTTTATGTGACCAGTTTTCCGTGGAAGCGATAGTTCCCCAAACTGAGCCCATTTTAGAGGGATGGGTCCTTTTGCTAATGAAGAAGAGAAGATTCAAAATGGAAAGGTGGTTGGGTCTCTTACTACCCAGGGGAGTGCTGCATCTTGGTGGAGGATGCTCTGGGTTGAGAGACAAGAGGCCTGGGTTCTCTGGGTTTGTGCCAACCAAGTTCTGGAGAGCGTCCATTTCCCAGTGCTCTGATCTGAAACTCAGGGCAAGCTCCATCTTGCTGTGGAGTCCTAGGGAGTCTTCGGGAAATAATAAAACATCGAAAGGGTATGAGATTTGGATTCAAATGATTTGGAACTGGGAGGAGCCAAGACGGCGGAAGAGCACGGAAGCTTTTTGTGCATTGTGTGTCCATGAAACACAGCCAGAACAACACTAAACCATCCTACACGCCTACAAATGATTTGGAACTGAGATTTTGGTTTGCCTATTTACTAGCTGTGTATCCTTAGATAAGTGACACAATCCCTTTCGACCTCAGTTTGTTTGCCTATAAAAATGGGCATTACAAATAAAACTTCACAGCACTGTGGGGGGAAAACGTGGGAGCAGTGCAAAAGGCACTTAATAATGAAACATTATACAAGGGTTAGTTGTCTTTAATGTTGTTACCAAATTTAATACTTCAAGCAAACATTAATAGATTAGTTGCGGCCAGAGGTCTAGAAGCAGCTGGAAAAACATAAAGGAGCGGAGTCTCGGGACTTTTTCTATTCTGTCATCATGGAAATGATAACCTAATAGAAGGAGTCTTAAAGTCAGAAATTTCAATTTCCACCTCTGCTGATAAATACAGCGATTTGCTTAGATTTTCTGAGCTCAAGAGAAGCTCACACTACTCATCAGTTCTACTGTCTCCTTTACCCTAAGCCTGAACCTGTTGACTTATTGTTTGCTTAGATGGTGCCCTTCTTTGGAGAACTCCATTTATTCACCTATTGATTCAATAAAGGTGTATGGAGTTTCTGTCGTGTGCTATCCAGTGTGGCACACACAAAACCTCATCAGACTTGGACACTCCCCTCAAGGACCTTATGGTCAAGTGGCAAAGACAACTAACGTAGATCATTAGGGCACAAGGAAGCAAGTGCTAAAACAATGGTACCCATGATACGAGCATGGGGGGTGGGGGTGGGGAATGCTCTGCTATTTTGGCTACAGGACTTCAGAAACCTTTCACTGAGAAGATGAAATGGGACCTTACAGCTGGCAGATCAAGGGACAGCATTTTAGGTCCAGGAGGGTAGCTTGAAACAAGACATCAGAGGTCAGAAGTTCAGGGAAATTGAAATATCAGTATTTCTGGCGTATTGCTTATGTTTGTGCATGTGTGCTTTGGTGGGTGGGGGGAGAGAGAGAGAACAGGGGAAGGAGAAAAGGCTGATTGGCGATATCCTTATTAAATAAATGGATAGCAGAGACAAAACATCTTTCCCCTTCCACACCTTGGCTTTTCCTGAGACTGACAATTCATCTATTTTTGCAAACTTCATTCTAGTGCTGCTGGCTATATGCCAAGCACTGTGCTGAATGCTGAGGCTAAAAACAAGAATAAGACATTGGAGATAACAAGGACATCCAAAATCTTGACCTCGAGTGCAAAGTTCTACCCTTTCGGCTAATCTGCTCAGTGTTAACCTCCTACCCCATTAAGATCACCGGCCCATTGGCCCTACCAGTTTTTCCACTGGTCTTATCTTCATGTGTTTATGCCCTCTTCACCTGAATTCCATATTCTAATGCTGCTGCCACTCTTTTATAAAACCTTAACTTCTCTCCCCGTCCCCTCTGGCAATCAGCGTGCAAAGTTCCACCCTGGTTAAAACCAATGGTCCATCTTCTCTATGCCCACACCGGAGAGGCTGAGCATTATCAAAAGGAGGGAAAGAACGGAGGGGCGGAAGGAAGGAAGTAAAGAAGGAAGGGAGGGAGGGAGGGAGGAAGGAAGGAGAGAGAAAAGAAAATACACATACAACTCTGCTTACTCAACCTCTTCCAATTTATGACCATAAATCTCAAAGGAAAATCCTGCATCGGCCAGACAATCCAACTATGTTTTCCTAAATGGAGAAATTCAGCTTCCTGCTCTCTGAGATTACTATTTTATACCTTCCTTTTTCCCCTCCAATCTCTGCCACCATCCCCCAGCTGATGATCTTGCTTCAAAGATCTCTTTGGGGGAAAAAACGAGGTCATTCTCATACAGACGATTTCTTCCAAACCACTGCGACTGCAGCCGCGCGTACCCTGCCTCCCTGCCCGTCACCACGGAGGAAACGGCTGCTCTCCCTCTCCTGTGCTTTGTTCCCGTCGCTTCTTATCTTCTCCAGAGCTTTGAGAGAAAAGAGGACAGAGAATGATTTAAGTTTCCCAGTTTCAGAGTGGATCGATGTATTATTTTTCCAATATGTTTTTCCCCCCCTTGGAAGAAACCCAAGTGACTTTGGATAAGTGACTGAGCCTCTGAATCTCAGCTTTCTTATCTGTATACTGGGCATAACAACCTGCCTGCCTACTTCACAGGATTGTTGTGGGGGGTCAATGTGTTGGTGGAATTGGAAACACTCTGCAAACGTTGGAGTGATGGGATACGAAAAAGAAAAACTAGGGGCCGTGTTTTCTGATGTAAGACAGTTAAGTTGTATACGTAGTCATCTCAGATGACTCAAAATAAGAAATTTGAATGGTGGGACTTTTGTTTGTTTGTTTGTTTGTTTGTTTTGAGATAGAAGGAGCAGGCTCAGCGCAGAGCCTGACACAGGGCTCGATCCCACGACCCTGGGATCATGACCTGAGCCGAAATCAAGAGTCAGAGGCTTAACCAATTGAGCCACTTAGGCACCCCTGAAAAAACTATTTAAAGAGGTGGGGCCGGGGTTAAAGTGACAGACAAGATCCGTTGAGGCACGCAGAGATTAGCCACAGTGGGAGGCAGCTATGTTCACAAGGACTCCAGGGACAAGGGAAGGAGATAGTGTCTGTCCCTGGGGCTGGAGAGGCAGCCAGGGGGCAGGACAGCCCAGAGGAGCTGCAGCCATGGGAGCAGGCAGCTCCTGCAAGGACACTAATCCTGAAGCAGGGAGAGCAGGAGAACACAGCTCCTCTCTGTCCTTCCACCCTCCCATCCCCTGCTGCTGACTGTTGGTCAAATCCAGCAGAAGCCAGAGAGAAGGCAGCCTGGGGGAGGCGGTGCAGAGTCAATCTCTGGGAGGCAGAGCAAGGTGGAGAAGAGTGGGGGATGCACCTGAGCGGAGGCAGCCAATACAGAAGCCTTTCCTTGACAAGGGAAGTGCTGCTTTTCAGTAAACACACTCCCTTGGTGAAATCTCACATTACAAAAGATGTAAGGCCAGAGGATTCAAACTTCCCCCTTGCCTTTGCATTCAGAGTGCATTTTCCCCTGCAGAGTGGGTGGCTCAGAGGTGAGCCTGCAGCCCAGGAGGCCCCTGAGCTCAGCCTGCAAGGCAGAGGTTGAGATCAGTGATTTAGTTCATGGACCAGAAGCTCGGAGAAGGAAATATGACCTCTCGACTTCCTACTTCTCTATTGCTCATCTGAAAGCCGTTCCTTTCCCTTTCTTTCTTCCTCTTCTTTTCTGTTTTCTTTTCTTCTTTTCAAAGAGCGCTTAGCTGTTGACTAATTGTTAGCATAGAGCATGCATTTGATGCTCTCCTTGGAGATTCTCATCTTCGCTTGGTAACAGTCAATCAGCATGCTTCCCTCTCAACAATATTAGCATCTAAGATGGTGAGATAAACAAGCTCATTAAAAAGCAAGTTGTTACACGAAGCAAACACCTTAGACTAATAAAGCTTGGCCTCCTCTGTGGTACACCCAGGGAAACAGTATTAGCAGCCTTCATAGCAGTCTGCATTTAAGAGAAAAGCCCAGAAGGCAGCCAGTTGGTCTTGTAGAATTACTCAGGCAGCCTCATCCATGTATGACACTGTGGGGAAATGCTGGGCCAGTGAGCTCGGAGGTACATTGTTTAAACAGCATACCGATAGGAGGAGCTTTTACTCATTTAGGGGGACTTTTTCATTCATTTAATAAACATCTATGGGGTACTACGACATGCACCATGCTGGCTACTGGACACATAAAGATGAATAAGGTACTATCCCAGCCATGAAGGGCTCACATTCTTCTGAGTAACACACGGTGACAGTGAACAGACCCAGGATCTAAGGAGTTAAGTGCAGTGATAGAGACATTCCCAGAATGTGGCTCACAAAGAAAGTGTAATTAGCCCAATTAGGGCTGGGATACAAGGTGAGGACAACTCTTTTGGGGCTGTGTTTTTTTAATTTTTTCAAGGAACAGTTAATACAACATCACACATGAAGTTATGTCTAAGAACTTGATGGCCTTGTCTTTCCTTCCACTTGGACACGAACTGAACTCCTAGGCACAATATTTCACTAGACACTGTGTAACTTGATGCAGCTTGGAAGGTGGTTCCCACCTCCAGGCCTAGAGCTATCCCTGGAGTAGGTGGAAAGCCTCAGCATGCACGTGGCATCCATGTTAATGCTGGCCTGGAATGTCATGGCACTGAATGTCCAGCTAGAGAAGTTAGGAGTCCAGGGAGAGCAGGACACTGGAGACTCTCTTGGTCTGAAGACAAGGGTGGGTTGAAATGCTTAAGATGAGATGTGTAGGTTTCTATCTAACCTGGATTGATTGAGGACACATTTTGGAGATGCAAGGTCTTCCTGGGCTTTTCAGGGGATGGTAGGACCCAGCTGGTCTTGGAGAAAAGTCTCAGAGTAGCTCATCCATATCTGAACAGCAGGATGTGGGAAGGGGAGATCTAACCTTTCTTGAGAAGATACAACATGCTCTACAACTCTGATTGGTATTTAGCTTATTTAACGTTCCCATATCCCTATGAAAGTAGGTGTTTTGTTTTGTTTTGTTCTTTTAAATCCCCAACTTAGAAGGGAATTTGAGGTTCCAGTGAGCATACAGAACTGGAGATAAGACATGAGAGGTTTTGAGCCAAGATCTAATCTAGCTTCCTTGCCCCATATCTCACAGATTCTGAGCCGGGTCTGGGCAACATCTTGGCTCAGCATTTGCCTCTAAGGTGGCTGTGTTCCCATGATGTCCTTGGAGTATCATTTGATTGGTTGGTAAAGAATGACAGCGAGCCAGCATATTATTGAGCTGGCCTGCCCCTGTCTGTGTGTGGGTTCTCAGGGGACTGTTGAGACAGACCCATCAGGTCCTGGAATACCATAGGAAGCTAGTTAAGGAAAGAGCCACAAATCTGCAGGTCTCAGAGTCAATGTAGAAAGAAACGTTGTGAAACAACCACATTTCTGTGTGATATTTTTGCTAAATGTATTAACCTCTGAAGAAAGGAAAGATTTTGGCTAATTTTTCTAGAAAACATTCTTTTTCACTTGTACCTTCCTAAACTGGGGTTTGTTCTATTGATCTCTATTGAGGTCATGAGATTAGATGTTTTGCAGTAGGCCCTGGATCTTTTTTTAAAAAAATTGTTGGATCTTTTCTGAGGGGCATTGTGTCTGCTCTTCTGTATCCATAGTGTTTTTTAATTTTGATCCCCTGCTGCCAACTGTTGGTCAATCCAGCAGATTACTTGGCGGATGGCAGATGCCCAGTAAGTATTTGCTCAGTTAATGAACTCCAGAAACATTAACTAGAAAAAGCTATCAGGATCACGTATGAGTTCACAAATGGTTTAGGGCTGGAAAACTAAGATCAGTGGAATCTAATGTAAGCTATCACTGATGGAAACAGATATATGGCATTGCCAAAGACCCCTCGTGTCTTCCCCTAGTACCCTCTCTACCTTCAATGCACCCCAAAAGGAGGCAGGAAGGCAAACACAGAAAAAGATTCTGATAAAAGACAGGAAGTATATCTCTCTGTTTCCTTAGACCTTCAAGAATGTTTTCATCGGTATTTTGTAATTTTTAGCACACAGATTCCATATGTGTTTTGTTCAATTTATACCTAAGAATTACATCGTTTTTGAAGTGACTGTAAATGGTATTGTGTTTTTATTTCCGTTTCTACATGTCTGTTGTTATTACATAGAAATACTATTGATTTTTGTATGTTGATCTTGTATTCTGTGATCTTGTTGAACTCGTTTATTAACTCCAGCAGTGTTTTTGTATATCCCCTGGGACTTTCTATGTATATAATCCTGTGACCTGTAAATAGAGAATTTTAATTTTTCCTTTTCAATCTGTAGGCTTTTCTAGGAATCTTAAGAACCAGACATGTTTTTCTTGTTTCTGATCTTAGGGAAAAAGCACTCAGCCTTTCATCATTATATACAATATTAGTTTTAGGTGTGTTTTGTAGATTTCATTTATCAAGTTCAGTAAGTTTCCTTCCATCCCTAGTTTACAGAGAGTTTTTATTATAAATAGGCAATAAATTTTGTCAAATGCTTCCTCTGCATCTACTGATTTTTCTCCCTTAGTCTATTAATGTGGTGGACCACATTGCTTGATTTTTTGAATGGAGAAACAGTTTTGCATTCCTGGGGTAAATTCCCCTTGATCATGATATATTATCCTTCATATATCACTGGAATTGATTTGATACTATTTGGTTGAAGATTTTGTGTGTGTGTGCCAGGTCATGAGATAGATTAATCTATAGTTTATTTTCTTAAATACTTTTGTCTGTTTTCATTTTTTATTTTTTGATTTTTAGCTCTATGCGGGACTTGAACTCACAACCCAGAGATCGAGACCTGAGCTGAGCCCAAGAGTTGGACACTTAACCAACTGAGCCACCCAGGAGCCATGTGTCTGGTTTTGATGTCCATATAATGTTGGCCTCATAATATGAATTGAAAGGGTTTTCACTTCTTCACATTTTTAAAGAAGATTATATGGAAATAGTAATAATATCTCCCCTAAATGTTTGGTAGAATTCACTGAGTTAGCCACCTGAGTCTGGAGTTTCTTCACTGGAAAGGTTTAACTACAAATTCAATTTCTTTAATAGGAAGAGAATTATTCAGATTATTTATTTTAAGTGAGTTTTCATCTTTCAAATAATTGCTTCATTTCAGCTAAGATTTCAAAATTATGGGTATAAAGGTGTCATAATCTTCCCTTATTATCCTTTTGGTGTGCATGGGATCTGTAGTGATGTCCCCCCTTTTGCTCCTGATAATTTGTGTTTTCTTTTTATTTTTTTCACTTGGTCAGCATGGATAGAAGTTCATCAATTTAATTGATCTTTTTAAAGAACTAGTAGGGCTTCATTGATACTTTCTGTTGGTTTTCTCATTTCAGTTCGATTGATTTCTGTTTTTGCCTCTATTATTTCCCTCCTTTTGCCTTCTTTGGGTTCAATTTGCTCTTTTTTTTTTTTTTTTTTTTCTGCTTTCTTAAAGTGTAAGCTTATATAATTTAAGACTTTTCTTCTTTTTAAAATTTTTCTTTAATGTTTACTCATTTTTGAGAGACAGACAGAGTGTTGGTGGGAGAAGGGCAGAGAGAGAGGGAGACACAGAATCTGAAGCAGGATCCAGGCTCTGAGCTGTCAGCACAGAGCCCGATGCGGGGTTCAAACCCATGGACCACGAGATCATGACCTGAGCTGAAGTAGGACGCTTAACCGACTGAGCCACCCAGGCGCCTTCTTTTCTATTTAACTATTTAATGCTTTAAATTTCCCTGTCAGCACTGCCTTAGAGGCAACCCACACATTTTGATGTGTCGTTTTCTCCTACAGCTTTTGCTGTTTATCCTTGCTGCCCAGTCCCACAACGGGGGCCACCCTCAGCTCAGAGCTGAAAGACAAAAGAGGACAGATACCCTCAAACCTCCCCCCTCACTGGTCATTCTTCACCTTTTTGACATCCCAACCCAATCTGCATGCTAATGGGAACTTGCCAAAAGACCTCAAGCAGTTGGGTGTTTGAACTGTGTTTAGAGTTTTTCATTGCAATCAGTGGACTGTGGATCCATGGAGGGCTACCTCCACCTTCATCTTGGCCAGCATTTGAAATTCCGTCTGACTCTGAGCTTCCATCAGAAGACACCTAGTCCCAAGCTGTGTGTTGAAAGATACTCATCCATATGGGACTAAGTCCATGCTCTAACTCCCCCCGCCACCACCACCGCCACCTGAGGGAAGGGGCTGGGAGTGACATATGGAAGATGTCCTCTGTTCCCAAAGGAAAGCAGAGGCTTCTCGTGCTTTCGAAAGGAATAGAAGTCCCCAGGCTGCTTTCGGACTGAGAGAATGAAGGAGAGCCGGTCTCTGCCCTGGACAGATCACAGCTGAGAAGCTCTGGCCAGTGAGTAAATGCTGTCCGCCGTGGACACCTCAGTCCAAATGAGATCGCTCTGTTTTCCATTCTTTCACTCTTCCTCTCCTCTCCTTCTCTCTCCTTATTCCTCGGGAACACTAAGCGCTTAGACAGTGGTCTCCCAAGTTTAATTGTATATCTCTATAATTAAAAGAAATTTTGAGCACGCACGCACACGGATTATATAATTATAGCAAAACCACCTAAAATGCTTCCTATGTGTGCTAGGCACTTTCCTAAGCCTAGATGAGTAGATAGATTACTGTGAGTATACCAAATGAAAAGGAATAAAACTCACTTTTGTGTTTATTTGTTTCAGACAAAAAGCACGTGGTTGTGCAAATTCTAATAATTTCCTCTCACACCCCTGTGAGGTATCTTGCACACGGTGGGTTGTATGCACCACCCCCTTTCGGGACCCCTGATTCAATCTACCCATTTGGAACCGAAAGATGATCAGCCTTGTGTTGTTCATCGAGTACCTGCTGGGCGTTGGGTACCTCTGTACCACAGACAAGAAACTAAGATTCAGAAAGAGGTCTCGTGACATCTAGTAAATTACTGGTGCCTTTGTGGTCACACTGATAGTAAATAGGACATTTGGGGCTTCATCCTCCAGCCATCCAACTCTCTTTTACACAGATTCCCCAGGAATGGTATTTTCTTCAGCCAACTGGGGTCCTCTTAACATAGAAGTAGGAGGTGGTGGGAGCACAGGGGACAGGGGGTTGCAGGTGGTCACTCTCAGAGGAGGGACAAGCTCCAGACCCCCCCGAGAGGGTCATGAAGCTCAACTCAAAGGAGGGACTCATCTCCCTCCCGCTCCCTAGAGCCAGCGTTTCCACCTTCCTTCCCATTGTGGCCCCAGAGGGACAAGTGGCTTCTCCCATCACTCACTGCCTCTCCTTTTCCCCCTTCCCTCCCTGCCAACACCTATCAGCCTTCACCAGCCTCCTCAGTTCCAAGCTGTTCCTTGAAAATTCACTAATGAAATTCCTGTTTCTTTTGTAATTGTATTTTAACATGGTTCATGCTCTGATACCAACCTTAAATCAAACTCTTTGCAGAAAGACTATCACAGGGTGACAAGCTCCTTTCTGCATGCCTCATTACTGAAACATTTATTCAGGGCTTCCTGGATGATATGAATGGCTGCCTTTGAACACTGCAATGACTTAATACAGTACCACCAAAGGGTTTTCATTTCCTCTCCTGGGCTCCCCACTTTGGTTCCCTGCCTGAGCTGGGCCCTCTTTTTGGATGCACCGTTGTGGTGGGGGTTGGTGGTTCTTCACTTAGAGCCTGGAGAGGACCTACGCTGGCCTCAGAGCCTGGGGCACCGATCATAGAAGCAGGCTTCGGTCCCGGGCCTCGGTGCTTTGTCCAGATTCTGGCCAATTGGATTTCTCATCGTGGGAGTTGCTATCTCCAAAGGCACCTAAATAGAAAATGTGAAAGAAAGCTCTCAGAAAGGGGAAAGTGTGATGGCGGCTTCAATCTTCTCGGAGGCCCTGGCAAGGGACCCACATCCAGGGTACTTTATGAAGTTTCGTTCGGTGATTAAGAAATACGGTGGACTCATCAGAGACCCCAGACACGAAAACAGGGCCATGAAGGTGAAGCCACAGGAATGACTTGAAGATGGCACAAGAAGTACGAAATTCGGGACAGAGATTTTTGTGTGGGTTTTGCAAGCGTGAAAAATATCACTCAGAAGATGGGTATGATGGGATGCTAAAGGGGATTTTCCTTTTTGTTCCAGAATTAGCAACCGGAATTCAAAGAACACGATGTGGAAGATCGTCCACATCATCACATGTGGAAGAAGGGTCCACACATCCTAACAAGAGTCAGAAGCAACTAGAGCCAGACGTTTCTGAAGGCTTCACACGATGTGAGCTGTCTTTGCTCAGGTGTTACATGTTTGTCGAACCATTTGAACTCGCGGATACACAAACATCAAACAAGATTGTGTCTAATCATTGTTTTCAGTTCTCCTCTGTTCAATCTCCCTTTCCTCCCTTTACTGACACCTCAGGCAAACCCCATAGTTTTCCTGTCATTTTCAGTTATTAAAAAGTCCGGGTCAGGGGCGCCTGGGTGGCTCAGTCGGTTAAGTGTCCAGCTCTTGACTTTGGCTCAGGTCATGATCTCATGGTTCGTGGGTTGGAGACCTGTGTCAGGCTCTGTGCTGATGGTGCGGAGCCTGCTTGGGAATTCTCTCTCCCTCCCTCTCTTTCTGCCCCCCACCTGCTCATTCTCTCTCTGTCTCCCTGTCTCTGTCTCTCTCTCAAAATAAATAAATAAACTTTTTTAAAAAGTCCAGGTCAGTCCAATTTAAGATGCCTGTCCTTCTCCCCAGCTCAGCCCGACCTGTAGTCCCAACAACCTTGAGGGGCAAGAGCCTTCTTCTCTCTCCCTCTTCTCCTTCTTGGTTCCAGCTTAATGGGGTTTGGGATTGAGAGGTGGGAATAGCTGTTGGATGAGTGAACTACTATCTTAGTGAGGAAGCACATTCTTAGCCTTGAGAACATTTACAACAATTAAGTATACAAATGTTCATGAAAATTAAACCCACAGTAATATTTTTATGAGGAACCTATCATATTTGTAGGTTAGGTAGTTGCCTTGTTTAAGAGAACCTAGCCTGTAAGAGTAACAGGCCAGTCTTGTTATTCTAATTCAAAGTGGTTGATTGAGCAATTAATTTGAACTTGTAACGTTAAGTAGAAGTCTTAGGTATTATAAGTCTTAAGTTTTACCTTTTTATAAGTTTCATTTATTAGATCTTTGAGTATTATTCAAGCGTGTAGGGCAGAAGCTTTTTTTTTTTTTTTTAATTTTTTTTTTTCAACGTTTATTTATTTTGGGGACAGAGAGAGACAGAGCATGAATGGGGGAGGGGCAGAGAGAGAGGGAGACACAGAATCGGAAACAGGCTCCAGGCTCTGAGCCATCAGCCCAGAGCCCGATGCGGGGCTCGAACTCACGGACAGCGAGATCGTGACCTGGCTGAAGTCGGACGCTTAACCGACTGCGCCACCCAGGCGCCCCCAGAAGCTTTTTTGTTAAGTCAAACATCTGGGAAACTTAAGAGGGAAATTAAGTATATTTAATAATTTAATGTATAAATACAACTTAAAATATTTGACGAAGTTAAACTACATTTGTAAATGAGGCTAAATGTTAATCAAAGGGCCCTCAAAAAGCTATTGTTAATCATCACTAGAACTATATAAATAGAATAGTGAGATCCGTAAGCTGAATTTAAAAGCTGCAGAACGAACTGAATTTTTTAATAAATGGAATATTAATTTCAAAATTAAAGTAACCTCTTGCCGCACCCGGGTGGCTCAGTCATTTGAGTGTCTTACTCTTGATTTCGGCTCAGGTCACCATCTCACGGTTCATGAGTTCGAGCCCCGCAGCCGGCGCTGAGCTATGTCAGTGTGGAACCTGCTTGGGATTCTCTCCCCCTCTCTCTCTGCCCCTGCCCCAGTGGTGCTCTCTCTCCTTCTCTCCCTCAAAATAGATAAATAAAACTAAAAAAAAAAAAAAAAAAATTTAAACAAAGCAAACAAACAAAAACAATCTTTTCTGTACACCCGCTCTGCCCTAGACGGCCACCTGTCAGGGTCCTCTGTTCGCTGTTCCTTCTTCTCTGGTTCACACAGACTGTTCTCCACAAGCCCTGTGCCGGGCAAGCCTGAAACCTGAGCACGGTTGTTTGGGAGCGGGGTGGGCAAGGGGGCCCACAGCACGTAGCTCTCCAGCATGGGACGGCTGCCTCTGACCCAGTGTCTTCCAAGAACCCCCTGCAATTTCTGGCTGCCGGGGCTGCCTCCCCTGCAGCTCAGCCCTCTTAGTTGGGGTACCGGCAAGAGTCCCCAAACCTTTCTCCTCCTCCTGCAGTAGTCACACGTGGCCCATGGTGGGAGGGCACCCAGCTCCACCGCCATCCTACCCTGTTGTCACATTCATCCTTCTCTTCCTCCCCCTTCTCACAGGGCTTCAACAAGTGACTTCCTTGGGGTTCTCTCACTTAGTTTGGACAAGCTTATGACCCATGACTTCAATGATCCCCTCAAGCCCTTTCTACCACCCCCCAGGCTTTTCAATAACCTAACAGGGGATGAGTGGGTGCCAGACTCTTTCCACTGAGCACAGTTGGAGAGCACAGACCACCTGATTAGACCACACAGGTTGGGGGGTGGCTCGCATGCAAACACATCTGGTGTTTGGACCCGGAAAGGAGATGTGGCTGCCAAATGACGCTTAGGTACAAACAGCAGGACTTCTTTTCCAAGCGTTTCTGGAATTGCCTTACCGCTCAGACACAACGGTTGGAATCTGTAGTTGTCACTGAACAATGTTGTCTCTTCCTTTGCTTTTCCGGCTCTCACTTGAGTTCCGAGGCACAGCTGGGTACCTGGCTGTGATGATGTTATGCACAAAGACTCTGAGAAAGCTGCTTTGCTTTTATTCCAGATTCTGCTTGCACTCTCTAAGGGACTTTAGTCCCTCCCCCCAACTCCTTCAGGACAATTAAGCACTATTGGGAAGAGCAGTGATGGTCAGTAGAAAATCAGCTTAGCTAATGACAGGTATATTTACTGAGCACATATTCAGTGATGATGTTGTTATAAATGCTTTACATGTGTTAACTCATTTGGTTCTTATAACCACTCCACTTCTATGAAGTGGGTACTGTTACTACTCCCATTTTGTAGGGAAGGAAACTGAAGGGAAGGCACAGAAGGGTTAAGTAACTAGCCCAGGCTCTCACATCTTGGCCAGGACTGGAACCCAAGCATTCTGACTCTGCCACATTCCCTAGATCTGGCAATCATCACACTTTGTCATATACTCCTGGTCTCAGAAATAATTGGGCTTTCTCAGAGCTAGGGTGCCTGCAGGGAATCTACTTGGCTCAAACACCATCAGAAAATCCCAAGTGCAGGGGCGCCTGGATGGTTCAGTCGGTTAAGCATTTGACTCTTGATTTTAGCTCAGGTCATGATCTCGTGGTTCGTAAAATCGAGCCCCGTGTCGGGCTCCATATGCTGACGGTGCAGAGCCTGCTTGAGATTCTCTTTCTCCCTCTCTCTCTCTGCCCCTTCCCTTAAAATAATTTTTTTAAAAATCCAATATATATAAGCTAGAACCAACCCATATGAATAAATAAAACAAGTCTTCCTCATTTTATAATCATAATGCTCCTTGAAATAGAAAGCTTCCCTCCAAACGCACTGAATATATCATTTAATTTGCCAAAGTCTAATTTGCCCACAACTTTTCCAGAAAAGATCCCTTAGGTAGAAGGTCTCTCTCACTCCACAGAGGAAAACCTGGGCTGAGTTACTGCATTAAGGTGCTAATGATGGAACCAAAAACGGAAGCAAGTTTAGATCCAACTCAAGTTCATTCAATCGTGGATGCATTTAATAAATCTTCACCAAAACCTAAAGCAGGAAGGAAGACATTTAAATACGCTATCTTTTGGTAAAGAAACAAATCCCGGGACATCGTGATGTCTGGTTCATTTAAAATATAATCCTGTCTTTAATATTCTACGCAGACAAAGTGAGAATTTCGTGAAGTTGATGAGTTCAAGTACAATGCCAAATCATTGAGTATAACTTGTCACTTTCGCCGGGGTCCTTTCCCCACTGTTTGGGAGCAGGAGTTAAAGAAACGTGAACCCATAACTTGTTTCAATCCAAGACAGATTTTGCCAATTGTGTTTCAGAGCATGACAGTCAAGAGCTGCTGCTGAGGCTGGTACAGTCAGCAGAGGCCAGAGGGTCAGAGAGTCCAGGGTGGAAGGAAAGGAGAGGGGCTGGCTTTCAGGGAGAGCTAAGAAAGCAGTCTGGGTAGGAAAGGGTGTGGAATGGACATGGTGACTATTTAACCAGGGGCGCTGGAGGAAATTTAGTTCTGCTTCTGGCAAGAAATGTGGCATTTGGGTGCCTAGTGCCCGTATGGACACGTGAATGGGGTAGATTGGTGGAGACTCTGAAGCTGGCGTTTTGATTTGTTTTTTCTCTCTTCTTTTTAATGGAGATATAATTGACACATTACATTGTGAAAGTTTAAGGCGTACGATGTGTTGATCGGATACGTTTTTTAAATTTTTTTCATGTTTTTAATTTATTTTTTGAGAGAGAGAGTGAGCAGGGGAGGGGCAGAGAGAGGGGGTGGGCAGAGGAGCTGAAGCGGGCTCTGCGCTGACAGCAGATAGCCTGATGTGGGGCTCGAACTCACAAACCACGAGAGCATGACCTGAACTGAAGTCGACCACTCGACTGACAGAGCCACCCAGCTGCCCCTGATCTGATACTTTTGTATACGGCAATATGATTATCACCACGGCATAGCTAACCCCTCTATCATGTTACGTAATTATTATTTCTTTTCTGTGGTGCGAACAATTACGATCTGGTGTTTTAGCAACTTTGGAGTTTATAATTGTATAATCATTTTATATCACATTTACATAATGTAAGATATATATTAACTATAATGCAGGTGACCCTTGAACAATGCAGCGGTTAAAGGAGCCAGTCCCCCCCCCCCACAAAAACCCACATATAACTTTTGACTGCCAAAACTTACAGCCTACCATTCACCGGAAGCCTTACCAGTAACATAAAGAGTCAATTAACACATATTTTGTATGTCATATGTATTATATGCTGTGTTCTTATAATAAAGTAAGCTAGAGAAAATAAAATGGTATTAAGAAAATCATAAAGAAGAGGAAATCCATTTACAATACTATATTGTATTTACCAACACTATATTGTATTTATCAGAAAAAATCCGCCTATAGGTGGACGCATGTACAGTTCACACCGATGTTCAAAGAGCCAACTGGAATTGCATTATTATTATAGTCAGTGTTGTTGGCTCTAATCACTATGATTAGTTCTCCAGGATGGATGCCTAGATTTCAATCCTGGCCCCTCCACTTACTAGCTGTGTGATCTTGGGCAAATCTCTGGACATTTCTGCCTCTGTTTCCTCATTGGTACGTTATAGATAAACACATAGGGTTATTGGGAAGATTAAATATGCTAATACATATAAATTACTTACAACAGTGCCTGACTTAGAGTAAGCAGTATGCAAATAGGTAGCTATTACTATTGTTAAAGACATATATATATATTTTTAATCACAGTGATACTGCCTTTGAAAATCTCCAGCGGTGACATGCATTCTGATCCACTGAACGTTTTGGAATAGTCCGTCTGATAGTGCAGACATGTGCTAACGCTGATGTCCTAATGTCCAGCGCAGCTCTGGGACTTTAGACTTGTGGGACTTCCCTTTCTTTGGGCTTCAAGGTGGCGCTTAGAGACAAACGTTTCCGGGATAGACTCAGTCACTCAAGACTATGGCGCCCTCTAGTGCCTGATGAATCCTGATTCTCCCCAGCATCTCAGAAAAATCTACCCTGAGCAGAACATCGCCCCAGGTTCAGGGCTGCTGAGAAAACCCTGCTGCCTTCTCTAGGATCCACCTCTTGTGATCAATTTAGAGACCTCACTGTACATCTACTATCCGGGACTCTAAACCGTTAGCAGCTGCAGTGGCTGGTGAGGGGCTCCCTGTCCGTGATAGACTTAGCACCACCAAGCCCTTTCTCAGTGTTATTGACAGTGTAGGAAAGAGACACGGTGGTCATGTGTCAGCCGGTGAGGTATATGCCCAAGGCAAACCACAGACAAAGGCTGCGATAAAACAAAGTCCGTAATTGTTTGGACGAAGATGTAAGTGCATTTAGTTGGGAAGGAAACATGAGTGAGGAGGACTCTGGGGGGGCTTAGGAAGGAAGAGACCAAGGAAGTCCTTCCCCTTTCAGTCACTGTAAAAGGTTATCTGAAGGAGGCAACACTGCAAGAGCAGTTTGGATGGTTGGAGGAAGAATGGTCCTCTGTAGAGTGAGTAGATGGGGGTGGGAAGGGTAGAGGCTGAGGTGGGGCGGGCTGAGAGAGAATGCGCAATGCCTTCCTTTGAAGGGGTGATCATCCTCTGTCCTGAATACCCTCTTTATTTCTTCCCCGTGCTGGTCCTCGTGGCGTTAGAGATGACAGGTGCAGTAGTGGGTGACAGGTGCTGAAGGGAAAAGAATGAAGGCTCCCTTTCTCCTTGTTACTCTCCCAGGGTCAAAGTATGGGAGAGGCAAAACCACCAAATACAGACACAACCACCTGCGAGCGAAGCAGGGTTCTTGAGTGACAGGTGGGGTCTCTTCTGGCCTGAATATTTCCCTGAATGCTTTTCCTTCCTGTGAACAACTACCCCCGGCCGGTCACCCAATGGGATGTGAGTGCTGCCTGCCCCACATACACCTAGATACAAGATGCAGTGTAGGGCAGTAAAAGCAGAAAATTACTGCTGCTTTATCTGGGCCCCTTGACAGAGGAAGGTGTTGCCAGTAGCCTACCTTTCCTTCTTTACCACCGTTTTGCAACATTCACTAACATCATGGGAAACACTGAGTTTTCTTGTGTGTATGTATGTCTGTATGTATATGTTCGAGGAGAGGGTGAATATTGAAACTTAACATATGCCATCAATTCTAAGACGTAGAGGAGGTTATTCACATTTATTCACGTCCCAACTCTGAACTTGAGATGCTTCTTACATGTGATAGTTTTGTAATATAATTAATGATCTGTTTTACTTCTTAGTAATATATATATTTATATAAAATAGGAATCTACCTTATTACTACTGACATCTTGATGATTGTAACTGATGAAATCTGGTAGCCAGGAAGTATTTTTCCACCTGTGTGAGCCCAAACCCCTCCCGGAAGTCTGCTCTCCCCAACGTCACCCCAAAATTTCCAATGCAAATTTTATTCTTCTGAATCATTGCAACTCAGATCTGAGGCGTTAATATTTGTAGTGGATGCCACGGTGATCTGCCCAGGTCACTCCCTCCGGCGACGAAGCCCTTAGAAATGTTGGGCAGCAGCTCTGAGATGAAGGGAGCTATGTCCCCAGAGGGCCAGGCCACATCCAGCGACTGGCTGATGTGGGGGTAACTTGGAAGGGCCATCCAACTCCTGAACTTCCTGTAGCGTCGGCTGAGGTCTTTGTTGCAACTGCTTTGCAGTTCAGCTTCTCCCTTTGCGCACGATGCTCCCTTTACTTGTTCACATGTGTGTTCACGGCTGAGCATTTTCCTGCAAGTCCACTTCATCTCAGAGTCGACTTCTCAGGGAACGTAACCTGCAACAGTTGGCACGGGGAGCAGCCCGAGAAACTCCAATATGGACTGTGGAGCTGGGTCACCTGCTGGTGGACTGGAAATGGGGTGAGGGTCTGGGTTCTCGTGCCAGGTAAACCCTATTCACTAACAGGTACAGGTCAAGGCTGAAAGGTCTCTAGAAGGGGGTGGGCGATACATGGAAGAGGACGATGATAATGTAGATTGTAGCTTCCAAGAACAACTGAAGTGGCAGGGGCTGTGGTCTAGGGCGCTAACCTTCCTCTTACAAGTTTCTATCAGGACGAGGGACCCAACAGAATCCTGGTGGAGCTCTTCTCAGAAGCTATGATATGAAGCAAGGGAATACAGACAGCACATGAAGTGGACTTTCGTGAATGTGGTACGGTACCCCCTCCAGGACCAAAGCACTTGTTTTCCCAGCTGCTGAGGATGCTGGTGGCCAACACCTCTCACCTGAGTGCCTCTCGAAGTTTTGTCCTCAGCTGAAGGGATCTTGCCCAAGGTCAAGCACGAGGTCAGACTGCCTCTGAGTGTTCACTGTTCCACTAACGCCTAGCCTTCTCCTTCTGATTTGGAAAACTTTTAGGGCCAGATTTAGCTACACTGGGTCCTTATTAAATAGAAAGCGTTATTAATTTTGGGTTTCAGAGTGAGCTTGACAAAAATAGTGTACCATAATGGTCAAGAGTAGAAGTTTAGAACAGCCTGCACTGGGTTCAAAGTCACTTTACGTGTCTGTCCCACAGTCTCCTGTCTGAAAATGAGGTTGATAATAATGCTTTCACCTGGCAAAGATGTTGTAAGTTTTAACTTTGACAATCACGTATCATAACCTCCAGACATGTAATAGGCAACCAACCTAGGATAGATATTATTATTAGCTATCCTATCTTAATTCTTGGGTACTGTCTTCTACTTCTCCAGACTGGGCGAGGCAGTCTGTGTCTTTCTCTGGAAAGCTAAGTACAGTTTCTTAGTCCTCTCGGTAGTGAGGTCTCAGGAAAGTATTTTTAAAATTCTTACTTTGTCAAAGGACTCCGTCAAGATAGTGAAAAGTCAGCCCACGGGATGGAAGAAAATATTTATAATACTTATATCTGACAAAAGGTTCTTATCGGACTAGATAAAGAACACTTACAAATTAATACAGAAAAAAAGCAGCCAACTCAAGAGTCCGTACAATAGAAAAATGCGCACAAGACCTCAACCGAACATATCCACTGGAATGGCTAAGATTGAAGACCCCAAGTGTTGGGATGATGTGGAACAAATGGAACTCTCTGTAGTGCTGATGTTAATATTAAACAGTGTCTTCATTTTGGAAAACTGGAAGCATCTAGTTAAGCCAAGCTTATGCATCCCCAGTGACCCAGCAGCTCCTCCCATAAGCATAAACCAAAAGTAATGTATGCATATTTTCACCAAAAAATATCTAAGAATACTACTCATAGCAGTACTTGGTTTAATACCTCCCCAAAAAGGGGAAAAAAATGGAAATCAGTCAAATACTCATCAACATTAGATAGGGTAAACACATTACAGTATAGTCACACAATAAAATACTATGAGAATGAGAATGAATACCCATTAACCACATAAAACGACAAATCTCATAAACTTAATGTTGAGAGAAAAAGGCCAGACACAGAACATACGTGCTGTAGAACGCAATTTTTCGAAAGCACGTGTCAGACAAAATTAGCTTATGCCAGTAGGACTGAAATGGTGGCCACCTTGAGGGTTCCGACGACTCACAGGGAGCAAAGTATCGGCTTCTGGGTGCCAGCGTTGTTGTTGTTGTTATTTGAATCTGATGTTAGTTACACGGAACATTTGTGAACCTTCATCGAGTTTTAGATCTCTGCCCACTTCTATGTATTTATCTGTACCTCAATAAACATCACTCACACGTGTATCTTCTGCCAGTAGGCCACGTTTCTCTGGCTTCTGGGATGCTCACACATTGCAGAGGCAAGGTGGCCACTGAATTATATCTCACTGCCACCATCCTCCTCGTCATCATCATCACTGCCAGAGGAAGAGAGTTGAGAGGTTGGTGTCCACGGAGAGGAAAATCACACAAAAAGGAAATCGAAAGTTCAAAAGAAAGATTTGAGATTTGTCGTTGAACTCGACGCTCTGTTCTAATTTCTTAGGCCCACCGGGAATTCTCCAGGCCTTAGAGCCCCGAGCCAAGGGCTTATTTTGGTGGCTGTCACTGACATATGCAAACAGGCTAAAAGCTTTCCCCCGGCTTTCTAATGTGATAACAAAGCTGACTTATGAGCAGCAATTTATTTTTATCAACATTTGAAGCTTGATAGTGCGGGTGATGTTGATGATGACAGCATATTGATGAGCCAAATTATATACCAGGCTCGGGTGTGAGTTGGGAAAGGAGAGGCACCCAGAGAATGAGCTGCGTGAGGATGACTCCGGCTGTGGCAGAGTCTGTCCCCTCTCTGTTTTGCTGTCTTCATCCTCTGGCAAACTTGTGTCAATATCCCTTAGCCAGGGACCAGCTACAGCTCTTCTCCCTGTTCCCAAGATTTCTGCTTTCTCCAGCTCCTCATCTACATCCAGAAAATGACCTGTAGGTAACAGGACTTATCAGTGGCCCAAAGCTGAAGCATCAACCTTTTGAAAAGAAGACTTCCGGTCCCCTCTGCAGGGACCTTGCACCAACCCACAGATTCTGCAATGTATCCCCTGCACCCACAGCTGACCTGGGCATCACCAGCGCTTTGATTTGTATGATCTTCGTGGATATGAAGGACGTTGACCGTCTCAAAAATTTACTTCTAAAATGTATACCTCTACAAGAAAGATTCTTTCAGCACATTTTTTTTTTTTAGGGTCCAAGTGTTAGGCCAGAAAAACACAGGTCATTCCTTCTTTTTGAGTCCAGGTCCTAGAGGCAGCTACTTTTGCATGAAAATCAGAACAAAGTAGGTCATTGGTAGCCCCGTGACGCAGTTGGATTTCACAAAAACAGCCACTACAGTCCTTCAAAGGTCACTTAGAAAATGATTACTTCACTAGACGATATTCCTAATGAAGAGTTCATAATAATTCTTTTTTAAGAAGAAGAAGAAAAAGAAAATGATTCGAAAGTTCCTTTTCGATATGAAGTCATGGTTTGCAAATGCCTCTGACTTGGGAAAATATCACAGATGCCATTGCACCTGCAAGATTCCTTCCATTGTCACTTACCCGTAAGTTTAACCCTCCCAAAACCACCACCGGCTTTTTATGATATTCTCATACCTTTTGTTTTTCTCTTCCATGCATGGCCAGGAGAGCTGAGGATTTTTTTTAATGTTTATTTATTTATTTTGAGAGAGAGAGAGACAAAGCGTGAGTGGTGGGGGGGGGGTGGTCAGAGAGAGAGGGAGAGAGAGGATCCCAGTCACGCTCCACACTGTCAGCACTGAGCCCGATACGGGGCTCGATCCTACAAACTGTGAGATCACCACCTAAGCCAAAATCAAGAGTCAGATGCTCCACCGACTGAGCCACGCAGGCGCCCCAGGAGAGCTGAGGATTTTAAGGAAACACACTCAGTCTTTTGAACTTAATCCCATGAGTAAGCGGCCCCGCACATATTTTTCAAACCACTGTTGGAAACAGAATCCTTTCTATCCCGAGTGAGACACTGAGAGGTAGTATCGTTACAAGAGCTTGGCTGAGGCCTCGGGAGGCCTGACTAGCTCTTGTCTGGTGGGCGATGTGCTCTTGGGTCTGTCACCTCACTCCACTGGCCTTCAGCTTCCCCCTTTGAAGAGCAGGGAAAATTCTTCTACCTTACTGCACGTTACTTGGGAATCTCATGAGGCATGCAGAAGTGTTGTATAAACTGTAAAGTGCTAACCAAATAAAGAAAGACTGTTAAAATCCTGCATGTTCTTCCCATGAGGCCCTACCTCCTTCACTATCGCTTCTGTCTCCATCACTTCCTGGGGGGAAAAACTGATTATAGCTAAGAGGAAATGGAGCACCAGGAAATTCGAGTCTTAACCCTTCTGCTCGATTTCCGTTAAGGGTCATTCATCAATATTAAAGTTCGACTTTTAATTTTAAACACTACAGTCACAGGGAAAAACAAAAGTCTCTTTTGTCCTTAATTCTGCTTATTAGAAAGCAGCCACTTGGCCACCCATAGGAATGGGAATTCAGGAATCTATAGTCTTGGAGTCATGCTTTTCCCTTGACAACCCAAACATCCATTAACACAGGCCTCCCAGTCTCAATGATTGGAGAGACTCGAAGCGAGGTTTACGTGATGTAATCGCTAAGTGATATTCTTTGAAACGTTCATGGCCATGAATTCCCTGTGTTTCAGGACGCTGTGTGCTGTTGTGATGTAACATTTATTTTAATGGCCCCAGAGATGCATTGAGTAATAGTGCAGCAAATCAACACCGTCTTCTTGCTTTGCCGGAAACCGTAAAAGGCAATTTGAACCACATTTGGTGTTTATAATTATTCTGTAACCCAACTTGCAGAATTGCACTGATTATTGGGTATGTAGAAAACGTATAAATCTTAATAAGAGATTTTGGTTCTTTTTAGACGACCTACATACCCACGTGGGCACTAGAAGAAGAAAGAAGGAGGAGTATTTATCTGACTGTCTCTGATTTGATTCTCTCTAGATTATTAGGGGAAAGCAGCAGAGAAATTCATGACAGTAAATGACAAAGAGAGATATTCTACTATCTACTTCTCTCAGGGAAAAAAAGCTCACCGTGGAGACAGAGGCTCACTTTGCTCATTGGGACTCATTAGCATTTTACCCACGGCAGACTACACTTGGCCTTCTGAAACCTTACATCAGCTGAAGTCCATCCCAGGACGGCCTGTGTTAGGGAGCTGTCTTCAGAAATGATTAAATCTTTCAGTAGCTTCCCAGGCTGAAATAGCAGAGCAACCAGGTAAAAGCACCCTGGATCTCTGTCTTCACCCTGAAGGCAGTGAGTCCGTAGAATTGCCCAGTACAGCAGTTACCTTTGCACCAGCAGGAAATATATGTTCGTAGCATTAAGCCTCTGAGATTGGGGGAGTCGTTTATTATAGCTACATAACTGTATTAGCCTGCTCGGACTGCCAGAACAAAATATAGACTGAGTAGCTTAAGCAAGAGAAATTTATTTCCTTCTGGTTCTAGAGACCGGGAAGTCCAAGATCAAGATGCTGGCTGATTCATTTCCTGGAAGATGGCCACCTTCTCTCTGGGTCCTCACATGGCAGAGAGAGACAGCGCAAGCTCTCTGGTGTCTCTTCCTATAAGGGCGTGAATCCCATCACGAGGACCCCATTCTCATGAATTTGTTCAAGCCCAGCCATCCCCCAAGAGCCCCTTCTACAAATACCATGTGGGCTTCAACATGAATCTTGGGGGAACCACAATTCAGCTCCGAAGCAATAATCTAGCCTACGCTGAATAATTCAGTAATGGTTTGGGGATTTCTTAGCCTCTTCATACCCTCTCACTAGGGCACATGAAAATTTCAACATCAGCTTTACTGCTGCAAATGCGACTCTGTCTTCCTTCTCTGTGCTGGAAATGACCTCGCAGAACCACTAGCGTTATGCTCAGGGAAGCATGTCATTAACTATCTGCTAAGGTTTCTAATGCCCCCAATGTCCCACTCTCTGTTTCTATCACACTTCCTCCTCTTAGCTTCTACTCTGAGTGGAGGAAAGCTGGTGTGTGCACGTCTAACCAGTTCTCACACACTTGGTCTCCTTCTCTCTATAATTAATGAAGATGAACAAAATAGGCTTTCCACTGTCTCTTCCTGTCTAGCAAAATTTCCCCTATGTCACATTCTTCTCATTCCCAAGGGGCCTTTTGTTTTGCTCTCTTCCCCTGGGCCTTGGGGTAGGTGCGGGGAGAGAAACTGGCTTATTGATAAGGGAAAATAAAAATGTGGTACCCATGCTTCCATCGTGTGCTTGTACGTGGGATTATTTGATTCATGTAACATTTACCACTAAGTGATGAGGTACATCAGGGAAGGGATTGGGTCTATTTTCCTCACATTGTATCCCTAGACTAGTACATACCTTAGCATGGAAAAGGAGAGCTATACTCATCCTTCAGAATGGAAATGGGTCTACACTGGGCAGATGTGCTAGAACTCAGGCTGCCCTCTCTTGCTCTAACACATCCTTCAGACTTCTTGGCCAAAGCTGGGCACAAATACTACTCTTCCCATGACCTCTTCAACTAAAATGAATAACATATAACAATTAGTGTGACAACACTCATCTTATTCTACCTTAAATTAATTGTTTCTATAACGATTTCCTTCACTCGTTGGGGAGGGTGGACCTCTGCATCATCAAGCTTTGTTTATCCCTCCCTCTCCTGACCACCCCCGATGGTGCCTAGCTCATTGGCTACAGTAGACGTTTGATAAACATTTGTTGAATTAAAATGAATTCCCACTGTCCTTTTCTTTTCTTTTTTTTTTTTTTTCAACGTTTATTTATTTTTGGGACAGAGAGAGACAGAGCATGAACGGGGGAGGGGCAGAGAGAGAGGCAGACACAGAATCGGAAACAGGCTCCAGGCTCTGAGCCATCAGCCCAGAGCCTGACGCGGGGCTCTAACTCACGGACCGCAAGATCGTGACCTGGCTGAAGTCGGACGTTTAACCGACTGCGCCACCCAGGTGCCCCCCCACTGTCCTTTTCTTATTTCTTAAAAATAGAAACTATAAAACTGCACACTGTTTCTACATGTTGTTTTTTCTTTTTGTGTGTCTATCAATAGCATCCCCTTGATCTGTTTGCCAACCTGACATGTGAAGATGTCTAGAATAGTTTTGGTACAGAAAGGGCTCAAAAAATATTGTGTTGATGAATGGATAATGAGGCACACAGGGGAGAAGAAATGTGTCTGGAGTCCCACAATGGCAACTGGAAGCTGCACTCTTATGTGTTGTCTAGCTCTGAATCTATGCCTTCTCCTCATTCAGCATTCTTTAGTTTAGCAAGCATTTACCTTAGCAAGCATTTATCTTAGCTGAACAGAGAATAATGATAATGAATACTGAGTCATGAGATGAGTTCTGTATAAACACCTGGCCTGGCCAGAGACTGAATCACACAACAAAGCCAGCTCTCTTGTAAAAACAGGTTCCAGTGACAAGAAGTTTAGGCAAGAAAGTGGCACCTCCAAATGCATACACCACAGATGATATGTCCACAGCATTTCTTTTGTAAAAGAAGCCATCTTCTTCCTACTAATGTAAAGAATTCCTGAGAAGAGCGTTGGCTGAAAATCCATTCCACGACCTACTAACTAACCTTGGGGTGGCTGGATCCCTACTATTACTGTGGGAGTTCAGTCTTCAAACTCACGCCCTTGCTATCAAAAGAGCTTCTCCCCTGTCCCCATGAAAATGGTGACACCATTCTTCAAACCATCCTCCACGCTGACTCCAGAATTTTCCCTGAAAAACAAACAAGCAAAAAAGGACTTCATGTATCTGATTATAAAAGCAACTGTATTCGTGGTTAAAAAAATAAATAAATACGGGATTCCAGAATGGGGAGGAATCATCAGGGGGGCCTCATTTGGTCTCTCAGTTCATGGTAGAAAATGTTCTCCACGACTATCTTTCTAGTGGGGACCCTGCAATGAGAGGAAGCTCTCCGCTCCCAGAGGTAGCCAGCACTTTCCATCTTTGGGTGCATGTGGCTGCTCAAAGAATCGTCCTTGAGGAGCAAGTAAGATATCCAGAACATGCAAGCATGTGGACTATTTCAATCCCATAATCTGTTGTCACCCTCAGCAATTAACAAGATGACATCAAACATCACCACAGATCGGGAATTTCCAAACAATTAGTGGAAACTGTTTGCAAAAACTTCAGCTTAGAAATTCCTTTCCCTCAAGCAACCAGGCACACTTATGAGATTTTCCCTCCTGCATGAGCATAGGGCACAATGTTTGGCACCTCTTTCAGGTAGACATCCAAGAAGAGCCATGCCTCCTTATACATAATGTATGTGTAACAATAGAAATAGAAACTTCTAGAGCTATAGAAGTGTGGATTGTTGGCATGATGAAACATAAACCCCGACTTTGAGTAATTACGGACAGAAAGAGAACTTTCTGCCCTTGGTCCATTAAACCTGATACAACAGACTGGCATAGATCTGACAGATGTGGGAATAGAACAATAGGGTGCAGAGAAGAGAATCTCCATGCCAGACCGACACAGAGGCAAACCCCTTGGCAAAATCTGACCCAGATTTCACTGGCTGTAGCTCCTGTATTCAGCGAATGTTTACTGAGTGCCTACTATGTGCCAGGGACGGTTCTAGGGCCTGAGGATTCAGCAGTGAACAGGGTCGTGGAAGAGTCTCTGCTTTCAAGGCCACCCTTCTGGTGGAGGGAGACAGGAAACAAACAAAAACTACGTGAGAAGAAGATCAGATTATGACAAGTGGTATCAGTGAATCAAAATGGAGGGACACCTGGGTAACTCAGTCGGTGAAGCATCCAACTTCAGCTCAAGTCATGACCTCGAGGCCGGTGAGTTCGAGCCCCACATCCGGCTGTGTGCTGACAGCTCGGAGCCTGGAACCTGCTTCGGATTCTGGGTCTCCCTCTCTCTCTGCTCCTCCCCCACTCATACTCTCTGTCTCTCTCTCTCTTTCTCAAAAATAAAGAAACATTTTTTTTTAAATGAAGGGACGGATATAAAAGGGGGTGGCTTGGTGGATATTTTGGTTTGGGTGATCAGGTAAAGCCTCTCTAAGGAGGTGACTTAGAGCTGAAATTTTATGCCCAAGAAGGAGTAAGCACCCTGGAGGTCAGGGGGAGGGGTCTTCCGATCAGAGGGCGCAGTTAATGCAAAGGTCCTATCATGGGAAGGAGGGCCCGCAGGGTTTGGGGGAGGCAAGATCGGAGAGTCTGGGGACAGATGATGTGGTTGCAGGCCTAGACTAGGCGTCACTCTCCTCACGGTGACGGTCACTGCAGGATACTAAGCAGGAGAGTGACACGGTCTAGTTTATGCTTTGGAAAGATTATTCTGGCAGCCCTGTGGAGCACACACGTGGGAGAGGGATCGGGCAAGAGCGGAAGCGAGGAGGCCTGTCCAGGGCGGCCGCAGTTGTTGGGTGACAGGCTGGTGGTATGAACCGGGGTTCCAACAGTGAAGATGAAGACATATGTGAGCTCCAGATAGACACATTTTGGAGAGAGAGGCCACAGAACTTTGGGACAGATTGAACGTGGAGAATTGGGACCCGAGCAGCCGGGTGGAAGATGGCGATCTCTGGTGAGATGCCAAAGACGGGTGAAGAGCGGGACGGTTGGCCTCAGCACACCTGTATATGCCCCCCTGTCCTGACCACTGCCACAGCCAGAGCCTGCATGATGACCTCTGTGCCTCCAGCTTCCCGGCCTCTACTTCTCCAGGGGGAAACCCCTGCCCCACCTGCTCCCCCACAGAAGCGTCTCTTCTCAGCCTTTCTGTTACTGAGCCTGACCCTCTAAGGAACTCAGAGCCGCCCTGCTGTTCCTTTCCAGAGCCTCTGAATTGGACTTTGTGCAGAGCAGGTGCACCCCTCCTGGAACACAGGGTGAGAACGGTTTCTGGGGAGCCCATGGGCACCCTCACCCTTGCTGTTCCAGACAAGCACACAAGAAGATAACTAAAATCACAAGGGATTCCCTTTCACACCTTTTTGCCTGCCCCTGACAACATACGTGCATTCAGTGATGCCGCAAGACAAGACAGATGAGGTGACATGTGCCCACCGTTAATCAGGTTGCTGTTTACACTAACCCCAGTCAGAGTTCTGGACACTGTAGGCTCAGTATAACCTTTTTCTATAGAGACTCCCAAATTTCCCATGAAGATATCATTCCATGTATGCTATGCAAATTCCATGTATGCTATGCATGCTATGCTATGCATCTTTGCTATGCAAAGATCGCTTCCGATCTTTGGCCCAGTAGTTTCTCTTATAAAAAAATAACCATAGTAGTTAATGTTTATTGAGAGCTTATTATGGACGTGCCAAGCATTTTGCTAAGCACATTACATGGATATTCAATTCAATCCTTTCAACATGCCTGTGAGCAGACACTATTATTATCACCATTTTACAAATCATTGGACTGAGGCTCCGAAAAGTTAGGTTACTTTTTTGTTATTATTTTAGAGAGACAACACACGTGCGATTCAAGGGAGAAGGGCAGAGGGAGAGAGAGAGAAAATGTTTTTCTCTTTTTTTAATGTTTATTGATTTTTGAGAGAGCACAAGTGGGGGAGGGACAGAGAGAAAGGGGGACAGAGGATCTGAAGCAGGCTCCGAGCTGACAGCAGAGACCCCGATGTGGGGCTTGAACTCACAAACCATGACCTGAGCCGAAGTCAGATGCTCAACCGACGGAGCGACCCAGGTGTCCCATAGACAGAGAGAGCGTCTTAACCAGGCTTCGCGCTCAGTGAGGAGCCCGAGGCAAGGCTTCATTCATCCCATGACCCTGGGATCACGACCTGAGCCGAAATCAAGAGCTGGATGCTCAAAAAACCGAGCCTCCCAGGCACCCCTGAAAAGTTAGGTTACTTGCTCAAAGATCACATAGCTAGTGGGTCATAGAGACTGGGCTTGAACCTGTTCTGTCCTCAAAGCCACCCTGCTACAAAGCACACACACACACACACACACACACACACACACATAAAATGACTGGCACACAAAGGTTATTACATGAAAAGACATTCACTGTGCATTGTTTACAATAGTGAAAAATAAAAATAAAACATCTGATAATCTTGGAGGACTCTACATTGGGTAAAACTCATCTGATAGTTTGTAGCTATTAAAATCATGAGTTTGAAGTAAATAAGTATTGTGGGGCCAGTCTCCTTATATAATACATGAAAAAAGGAAATTATATAACTATAGCGTTGGGCAACATTCCTAAGACACTGTACCCATGTGTGTGCCTTGATAAAGGAAGAGCTTACACCAAAATCCCAACAGTGATTTATCTCCTGGGTGGTAGGATTACAGGCAATTTTATTTTCTCTTTTCTTTTCTGTATTTTCCAGTTTATACAATGATCATCAACAGGAGTGCCAAGCGTGATAAAAGCATTATCTCATGTAATTCTAAACCTCGCATCCCCAGCTAACAGGTAACTTGCCACAGCACACAGGTGGGAAGTGACAGAATTTTACACTAGATTGACTCCAAAGTACACACAATGAACTGTCCTTACATACAGTCTCTAAACTGCTTTTGTGGCCAGAAAAATAAAGCCGCAAGAGAAAAGTGGCAGTAAAGAAGTTAACCACCAGGGCGCCTGGGTGGCTCAGTCGGTTAAGCATCCAACTCCGGCTCAGGTCATGATCTCACAGTCCGTGAGTTTGAGCCCCGCGTCGGGCTCTATGCTGGCAGCTCAGAGCCTGGAGCCTGCTTCAGATTCTGCGTCTTCCTCTCTCTCTGCCTCTCCCCTGCTCATGCTCGGTCTCTCTCTGTCTCAAAAAAAAATAATAAATAAAATAAAAACACTAAAAAAAAAACAACAAAAAAAAAGAAGTTAACTAGCCACACGAAATGCATGCTTGGGACAATATGTGGGTCCACTGGGCTAGCATCCAGAGGGGAAAGGAGACTTGGGCTGGCCTCGAAAGAACAGATTACTCTTTAATATCCCTTACAGAATTTAGTCCATGATAAACCTTAGATTGAATTTTGTTCAAGCTTTTGGCTACTGGGGTGAAGCGGGATGCTGAAGGGATCTGAGGCCCAATATAAGAGCTGGGCTTTGACTGAAACTCACTCTGGCTGTTTGTTTGAGGCCATTTAGACTAGGACCGAATCACACGCCACAGCATCACTGCCAGAGCTCCCCAAGGGTGTACTGTTTCAGCAAGCAGAAGAACTCTCTGTAGAGAGAAGCTTCATTTAAATTAAATAGCAGATGTAAACATAGCTCAGGAATCAGCTTAAGGGGCCTTGACAATGTGACTTTGGTGGATAAAAAGGTGGTCTTAGATGAGGCTGGAAAAGTACTGCCTATGTAGGGAGTCTCTGAGAAAGCTATAAAGAATATCTGGGGGGCGCCTGGGGGGCTCAATGGTTTGAGTGTCCGACTTCGGCTCAGGTCATGATCTCGCAGTCCATGGGTTCGAGCCCCGCGTCGGGCTCTGTGCTGACAGCTCGGAGCCTGGAGCCTGCTTTGGGTTCTGTGTCTGTGTGTGTGTCTCTCTCTGCGCCTCCCTGACTCGTGCTCTGTTTCTCTCTCTCTCAAAAATACCTAAACATTAAAAAAGAGTTTTATATATTCCTTCCCTCCTTCACGCAGGCCATGGACAGGTTACTGGCAGCTCAGTGGACAAGGATTCTGTGTCTCCTGGTACAAAATGAACGTCCACCTTTCCAGTTGCCTTTTATTATTTACCGTGTTTACAGGTGGCTTATTTGATTAAGACAAAGCCCATGCAAAAATACCTAGTCTAAAAAGACACCACTTTGCTTCTTTTTTCTTTTAATTTTTTTTTACATTTATTTATTTTTGAGAGACAGAGAGAGCACAAGTGGGGAGGGGCAGAGAGAGAAGGAGACACAGAATCCGAGGCAGGCTCCAGGCTCTGAGCTGTCAGCCCAGAGCCGATGCAGGGCTCAAACTCACAAACCGCGAACGCGAAATCATGACCTGAGCCAAAGGCGGACGCCTAACCGACTGAACCACCCAGGCGCCCCGACACCACTTTGTTCTGAACCTAGTGCTTCTAGACAGTGGATGAGCTGGGATGGGCGCTCACTCCTCAAGGCCACTCCTCGGTCACTGTGAACTGATACCCGTGCGGTTTGCCCCTGCAGAAGGTGTGAAGCTAGGAGCCTGGGGTCTATTCCCTAATCACGCTCTTGGCTTTCATCACATATGACATCAGGTGTCATCGACAGAACTGAGGGAGGCGACAAGGCCATCTGGGATTGTCCAGAGGGCAATTATTTAGGCTCTCTTATCTCTTACCTCCCCTTTCCATGGCTTCTGGCTTTCTCCCTCTTTTTGTTCAACAGCTGTCTCTAGAGAAGTCTACTTACTTCTTTCTTGAAGTGCCAATTAAAATTTTGTGCAGTATGAAAGGGTTGTAGTAAAATAACGTTTAGGGATCATCATTACACATGCGTCTTTATCCACCTCAGGAGTTGATCCCATTCACTGAGTATCTTATGCATGCTAACTCTTTGTCACAACAAATGCTTTTATTACGTCCATGTGATACCATTATCACCGCTGTTTTACAGATGGGGAAACCAAGGCACAGAAAGATTAAACAACTGATCAGAGGCCACATAGCTAGTCAGTGATAGAGCTGGGAAGTGTACCCAGGTAGGCTAGTTGTAGAATTAACCTCCAGGCTACCCTGCCTCTTTTAGAGGTGACAGGGAGTTTGGTTGTATCTCACATTAATACCTGCCCCTAAAAATCAGAGCAATTTGTGAATTTCCTCGTTTCCTTGACAGCAATCCTCTGTCTGCTCTTCTGATTTATGCAAAAGCTGCAAGAACTTTGTTCTAGCAGTTGAGGGGAGAAGCCAAGTGAACGCGCTATCAGGTATGAAACCCCTCTCTTCGTTAGCTGATCTGGCAGAGTGATGGATGGCTCTTAGCGTAACTCCGACAGCGGCCTGACCAGGGAGCCACCGACAGGAAAGCTTCCCTCTCTAGTTCTGGATTGATTCTCAGGAAGGACAAAGGGTATCCTTAAGATCTATCCAACCCTTCTGCCTGATCCCCTTCCCCATGGAAGACCTGGCAGTCTGCACCTTCCATTCCAATCTGGTCCTCCCTTTATGAGAAGCAGGTCAGCCTTTCCAAGGAGAAGTGAGTTTTCTCTGGGTGGTTCTCGTTCTGCTCGGAATACTTCCGTCTGCTGCTTCACGACTGCCAGCTCCTCGCCACGTCCCCTTGCCATGTTCTCACCGGCTCAGAGGATCTTGCCCGCCAGGCAACTCTGGCCCCTCGAGCCACCAGATCTCAGGATTCACAGCTGGGCATAATGGGGCAAAAGAGTCCTGGAAATAAGAATGGGCAAGGGTGGGGGGGAGGCACCTGGGTGGCTGTCAGTTAAGTGCCCGACCTCGGCTCAAGTCATGATCTCGCGGTTCGTGAGTTCGAGCCCACATTGGGTTCTGTGTTGGCAGCTCAGAGCCTGCTTCAGATTCTCTGTCTCCCTCTCCCTCTGCCCCTCCCCACCCTCTCTCAAAATAAATAAGTAAACTTTAAAAAAAATAATAATGGACATGTGAGAGGTGGATAAAACGGTAGCCCAAATTGATTCTAAGTAATAGTCTAATTCTGCCCTCTTGTAACTTACCAACTTTGAATGGAGCTGTCATGAGAATCCCTCACTTGAAAGCATGATCATGCCGCCACTCTCTCGGAGTCCAACAACAGCACACCACAGCCAAGCGTCCAACTGAATGGGTTGGCGTAAGGCACTTTAATGCAAGATTGTTAAAAGGCAAAGCAACGAAAAGCCAGAAAACCAGTATTACTGCCCTCCTTTGCTCCAGGCATTTCAATATACATTGTCTCCTCCAATCGTCATAATAATCAAAGATGGTAGCTGCAATAGACAACATGTTACAGATGAGGGAAGTAACGATTATCAAATGTAAGTAGCTGGTCAGGGTTACACTCTTATTTGGTGACAGGCAAGCTGGAACCGGTGTTTTTGACCTTCACGATAGCAACGTCTTGAATTCAAAAGGCTTTGAGCAAGCACCAAAACTTGCAACAGGGTTTACTTAAAATGCTCTACAATCAGATGACATTTTTAGATGCAATTATTCTCCATGAAGAGTACATTAATCAAATATAATCATAATCGACTTGATTAGCCTTATCCTTCCCAGTTTCAGATAAGCTTTGGAAGAGTTCTCCTTGCCCATCAAACTGGCCTCCATGATTAAATGCGATGCCGCCAGACTGCTGTGGATCAGAGTCTACGTTTGCTGGGCTCCTGATCTAGACGACCATCTATACTGTGTTTTGGGTTTTTTTTCTACTCTGTAGACTGGGATTCATGCCAGAGGCCTTTGAGGGTATTTCTAACTAGCTTTATTGGGAGACTACTACCTTGCCAAAGTCCCTCATCTTCACAAATGTTCTTCCTGGTCTGGTCTCATGTGTATATCTTTGGCCAGTGCTGGATTTGTAATAATCTCCTAAGTGGTCTGTCTCCAATTTCTGAATTTTCATGCTATTAGTTGTATTCCAAAACACTCCTTCCCCCACCCCAAACCACAGGCTATACCTATGGAGAAGTTGAAGTTCCTTAGTATGTATTTAAAAGTCTCGAAATTCTTGCTTTAACATAATTTTGTAGACATATTGCTTTCTACTCCCCTTCAAGATACCTGTTCTAGCCAAACTGGCCTCTTGCTGCTCCCAGGACGTATTTTCTCATTTCCTGTTCTCTGCCTGTTGCCACATGCTGGGCCTGAAGTGACCTTGTCCCCCTCTTGCTTGGCAATACGCTAGCCCAGCTCACATCTTGCCCCCTTCGTGAGACTTTTCCAAGTCCACATACTCCCTCCTTCATTTCTGCTTCCCTTGTATTTTAAATTTTTTTTTTTTTTACTATTACAGCATATGATAGTTTCAGCCTTGACTTATAGTTGCTTATAAATAGGAGTCTGTCTCACCATTCTGTAACTTCTGTAAGGGAAGGACCATTTCTCATTCACAGTTGTATCCCCTGCAAAGCTAAGCACAGCACCTTGCTAGTCATAGGTATTCAGTAAGTGCTTGACAACTTAAATATATTCTAATAAAGTTAATTTCTGAGTGTGTGACAAAGGTTATGAAATCATTAACTCTGGATGTTTAAGAAGTAAGGGCTAAAATTGTTTTCAGATCCTGCAGTCCTACTGACAGAATGGTATGTTTGATCAGGTACTTTCTTTAATGCAACTCCTTCTGAAACACCAAGTATCTCCATGCAGAGGAACTCACTGTAATCTGCCTCTTATTCTAGATATCACACTTTGCCTGCCTACTTGATGAGTATTTCAGCAGCCTTTGGATAAAAGCAAAATAATTTGACCTAGCCTGAGGAAAAGCCATGATAATGCAGTGTTATGATCTTCTTGGCTTGCAAAAACTATGAGTTGTTCTTTCTTGGTAACAGGACTCTCTAAACCGTCAAGAAGATATAATTCATGTCACAAAGTTGATTACTGGGAGCCCTCAATGCTCAGCCTTTCTTTCCTCCAAATTCTCTCCTTCCTATTTTCCACTTCTGATAAAAACTGACTTGTGTAAATGATGATATATATGTGTATATATATCATATCAGATATGATATATATCATATCACATACACATATTCATTATATATTGTTTTATAGGTATCAGCAGTGGAAGAAACTCCAAAGAATGGCAAACTTTGCAAGATAGTCATACATTTTCAGTCCAAGGCGATCTTAGAATGAATGTGCAAGTTCTAGGCAAATCATTTGTAAAGATAACTTATGGTCTTTTGGGCTGAATTGTGTCTTTCAGCAGCATGCTACACACTTGTGTGACCTAACCCAGCGGAGAGCCCTGTTTGGTCTGGACTTACAGATGAAGAGGCCCCAGAGGACGTTGAAACATGTTCTGAGAATCATAATGAAAATGACAAAGCTGTGGAAAATATGAAGACAAGGTCGCCAAAGTGGATCAAACAACGGTGAGAGGGCTCCCTCCTCTTGAGGCAGGGTTTTCAAAGTAATACCTCCATCTGCAACCAGCCTCCTTCCCCAACGCAGTGGTCAGGGAGGTCTTTTCTCCATCAGGCACTCACCCTGGACAGTCCCACCTGGCCTGGGTACTGACTTCTCTGTTGCAACTACGCATAGTGACTGTGTATAATGACTACACATAGGGACACATATAGTGACTATGCATAGCAACCACACATAGTAAGTACACATAGTAACTCTACCCCTCCCTCTGGGGTCATGAATGTGACACTTGGGTGTGACTCCGTCTATATCTCAAGGATTCTTCATTTTCTGTATCACGGCCCCTGATTACAATCTGGTAAAAAGGGACTTACTCTACACTCAGAAAAATGTACATACACCCCCAAAGCTTTGCATGTGATTTGGGGGGTTCACAGCCCATGGATCCTAAGCTTCTAATCCCTTCACTGGACAATAAACTCTTTGAGGACATTGAGGCACTTTATTCATATTTGTATTACCAGTGAACCTAACATATTAAGAAACACTTGGTAAATGCTTGACAAACTCATAAAAATAAGAAATTTGGACATTCTCTTGGAGAAGAAAGAGAGACTCTCTCCTCTACTAGTTACAAGAGTGTCTGTTACATTAGCTCTTAACAGCTGTTGGTCTCTGGCACCATTGAGTCAAAAAGAAGAAATAGGATAATTCCTATTAATTAATAACTGGACATTTGAGCTGGCTGTAAGGGAGGCTTCTCCAGCAAGAAGGTTGGTGCTTTCATACTGAAGTGAGTTTAAAAGAAAGGTGAGCTTCTCTAGGTTGCTTTAGGGCAGTGTTCTTCTCTGCAGTGGGACAGAGCAGCATGAAGTCGTCAGGGGGGATGGGGAGCCAAGCAGTGACGGACCAGCCTGGAGTTCCCCATGGCTGTTGCCTCCGTCACACCTGGGGACTCTGCAAACCCCAGACCTCAAAATGGACTCTCTGTCCCCAAGGGCTTAGAGCTCTCATCTGAGACCAAACACCAGAACTGAACAGAAGCCCAGATCAGATGCACACTAGGTGACTAAGGCGACCGTGGGGGCATGGGAAATAACCCACACAGAGTGGGCGGTAGGAGCTACATTTAGAGAGTCTGATGGTGAGACATGGAAGCCTGTCCCAGGCAACCAGGAAAGCAGGACAACAGGAAGGAACAGCAAGAAGAGACATCTGCTCTCGTCACAACGGTAAATTTCCACTCTCCACCTGCCTCTCAGGTCTGGGCCCTATCCTCAGGGTTAGGAAAGAACGGAAGTCATCCCAAAGACCCGAGAGGTTTCGCCAACATCATTCCGGGGTTAAGGTTTCCCAGAAGCCATGGTTTAAAAATCAAGTGTGGGAGACGCCTGGGTGGCTCAGTCGGTTGAGCGTCCGCCTTCAGCTCAGGTCATGATCTCGCGGCCTGTGAGTTCGAGCCCCGCGTCGGGCTCTGTGCTGACGGCTCAGAGCCTGGAGCCCGCTTCGGATTCTGTGTCTCCCTCTCTCTCTGCCCCTCCCCTGCTCACGCTCTGTCTCTCTTTATTTAATAAAGAAATATTAAAAATAAAAATAAAAAAATCAAGTGGGGGATGTATCCAAAGAAGACTGTGGTCTGAATTTCCTTTCAATGGCTTTCTCTACTTCTCTCTTTCTCTCTTCACCATCCTAACACCGCTCAAGCACTTTTTTTGTTGTTGTTACTTTTCCAGGTGTTTGGTACATCGGGGATGGAAATATCCTGGTGCTTCTGCCAACTGCATGACCTGGGACGAGTCACTTCACATCTCTTAGCCACGTGATATCATCTGTGAAGTAAGGGCATCAGACTAAAATGTCTGTTGTGATGGTCTCTGAAGGGCGAACGCCTACCTCCCTCTCCTCTTCTAATCTCTCTTATCTCGACTTTTGCACCCTGGAGAGGACATCTGTCAGTGCTAGAGTGTTGTTTTTACAGCTGTTGCGGCATAATGTCAATAATAACAATAGCTGTGGCAGAGTATGCTTTCCAAAGATGATCAGCCCCACACGCCTCACGACAGCATGGCGTCGACAGTCCCCCCCTCGGGCGGTGACGTCTGTGTCCATTCCCCTCAAACTTGGAGGGAGGGGCCCGGTGACTGTTTCGACCGGAAGAGTACAGGGGAAGTGAGGCTGCGCCAGTTCCTGGGCCAGTGTCTTCAGGAAATTGCTGCTTTCCATCCCTGTCTTTTGGGATGCTGACTCTTGAAAGCCGGCCACCATGCTGGGAGAAGCCCCGTAGCCACACGGAGAGGCCCCAGAGAGGTGTTTGGACTAACAGCCTCTACTGAGTCCCTGGCCAACAGTCAGCATCGGCCACCAGAACTGTGAGTAAGAAGCCATCAGATGATTCCAGCCTCTAGCCATAGAGTCCCCCGGTCAGAGCTCTGAAGAAGCTGAGCCTTCAGACACTGTGGAGCAGACATAAGCTGTCCCTTGGATCCGTTTTCCAAGTTCACGACCCGCAGAATCCAGGCACATAATAAAATGGTCGTTGCTTTATGTCATTAAGTTAATTCAGCAACGAATAACCAGAACAGTAGCTAGCCGTTACTGAGTGCTTGTTGTATGCTCAACACTTATCCTAAAGGCTTCAAGTGTAATAGTTCATTTGATGCTCACAGCAATCCTATGAGGTAGGTCCTTTTCTCATCCTTTGCTGAAGGGAAACTGAGGCATCGGGAAATTCAGCAACCTGTCCGTATTTACGCATCTGAGAATCCAACAGGGGTAGCCCAGCCCTCAGGCCCTGCACACTTAACCTTTATGTTGTCATGCCACTCAAAAAGAGGATTTTTGAGGAGATACAAACATATTGCAGCCATGGTGTATATCTGAAGGCAAGATCGCAAGATCAAGTATCTGCTATCTCGAAGCTCAGCTAAGTAAAAAGGTAGGAAGAAGTGATTTATAGCATCTTTAAAATATTTAAATACCAAGGGACCCTACAAGAGGAGTGTTGTTACCTTTTTTCTTAGAAATATAGAAAGGAGGGGCGCCTGGGTGCCTCAGTCAGTTGAGCGTCCGACTTCAGCTCAGGTCATGATCTCACAGTCCGTGGGTTCGAGCCCCGTGTCGGGCTCTGTGCTGACAGCTCAGAGCCTGGAGCCTGTTTCAGATTCTGTGTCTCCCTCTTTCTCTGACCCTCCCCTGTTCATGCTCTCTCTCTGTCTCAAAAATAAATAAATGTTAAAAAAAAAAAAAAAAAAGAAATATAGAAAGGAGAGCCAAAGACGTTGTGCACAGTGTATGCATGCATGCGGCCGGCTGGGGAAAACTTGGGGTTTGAATCCAGGGCTGTCAAAGTCCAAAGACTACAGTTATCCTGTTAAAGGGCCCACCTGCTCATAAGACCGCGTGAGCAATAAAGACTAGAAAGGTGAAGAAACAGAAGAAGAACATAGAGAATGCATTTTACCTTCTTATAAAAAAGTCTCAGTTTGCCAGAATAAAAACATAGCAGCAGACCCTAAACTCCCTGAGGGATAGGATTATACTTCAATTTTTTTAAAATTTTTTTTAATGTTTATTTACTTTTGATAGAGAAAGAGACAGAGCATGAGCAGGGGAGGGGCAGAGAGAGAGAAAGGGAGACACAGAATCTGAGGCAAGCTCCAGGCTCTGAGCTGTCAGCACAGAGGCCCACGCGGGGCTTGAACCCACAAACTGCAAGATCGTGTGCTGAGCCAAAGTCAGACGCTTAACCGACTGAGCCACCCAGGCACCCTTATACTTCACTTTTGATTCCCCACTACATCACACTATTGTGTGTGGTTCATGGCAGGTTCTTAATAAATGTTTGTTCAATGAGTGAATATGACTATTTTATCATTGTTACATGCTAATGTGGATTCTTATTATCCATATTTGTTATTTATTACTTACATGTATTAACATTCATGCATTCAATAATTTTTTTTAGCATCAGCCACATCTCAAGTAATAGTTTACGCTGTAAGGAGATGGCTTTCAACACGAAACACAAGGTTCCTGCTCTCCTGAAACTGACATTTGAGTTGGCAAACAAACAAACAAGTGTGTGTTTATTATATATGCAAATTATACACACACAATATGGTAGAGAGTGACATTTAAGTTAAGAGCTGAATGACTAGGAGGAACCTGTGTAAATTCTAGAAGGAAAAGCATTCCAGGCACTGGAAACAGCTCATGGAAAAGTGTGATGAAGGAATTTAGGAAAGCCAGGAGGCTTCTGGAATCGGGAACGAGCCCAGCATGACGGAGGAACAGCAGGAAAGCGAGTAGGCTGGAAAGAAGGGGGAGGGGGTGCTGTGAGGGGTCAGAAGGGTAGCAGGAGCTAGGTCACACGGGGGCTGGATTTTGGTCTAAGGACAGTGGGAAGCCAACGGGTGGTTTTAAGCTGGGAGTTGTGTGATCCTATCTACATTTTGTAAAGGTGACTAGGTACCGTGTGGGAAATGGATTGAAGGGCCAAAATGGATACACGGAGACCCGTTTAGAGACCCCTGCAGAAAGCCAGGTAAGAGATAATGGTGCTTTGAAAAAAAAAATGTTTTAAAAAGAAAATAAAAATAATAACAAAATAAAATATTTTGATTTAAAAATAATAACAAATAATAAATAAAAATTTTAAAAATAAAAAACTTTTGGAAAGGGGGGCACCTGGGTGGCTTAATCGGTTGAGTGACTCTTGGTGTCAGCTCAGGTCATGATCTCACAGTCTGTGAGTTCAAGCCCTGTGTCAGGCTCCACACTGGCAGCGGGAAGCCTGGTTGGGACTCTTTCTCTCCCTCTCCCTCTCTCTCTGCCCCTCCCCCACTTGCTCTCCCTGTCTCTCTCTCAAAGTAAATAAGTAAGCATTAAAAAAAAAAAAGATATGATGGTGCTCTCTACTGGTGTGATGGCAACAGTGATAAAGAGAAATCAACAGATATTAGGTACTTTTGAGAGGCAGAGTCCGTATAACCTGCTATTGTATTGGCTATGGGGGGGATGAAAGAATGCAAGGAATCATGGGAGGCTTCCAGTTTTGGGGGAAGCGCCTTGGAGATAATGATGCTCCTTCAGTGGGGTAGAGAAGATGGTGTTGGTGGGGAGCAAGTTGAAGGGAAAATGAGAGACACAGAGAAGTACCAAAGACGTTACCAGACCCTAAACGAACACTTAGTAAAATGGCTGTCATTTTAGATAAAATGGGATCACATGTCTGCTAGCCCACAGCTCTTATGTGGATGCAAGGTGCTAGCATCCACAGGTCATTAATGACCCTACTGACTTTAAGAGAGATTAAAGACTGTGCCGATTAAAGACTCCGCTAAGAGAAACAGTGAGGATTGGAACCCAGACGGTACAACTAAAAACATCCTTTCTTTACTAAGCCACCCTGCCTCCCAGCCTCAGTCAGTTTATCCCCTTGGTCTTCATCCTGTGTCTCAGATTTTTACTAAATTTGCTGCCCCCTGCTGTTCATTCGATGTAACCACCTGTAGTTAGGAAGGGTTTTTCCAGAAGCAGCCATGTTCAATTAAACTCAACAAAATGCAATGAGCACAAACTAATTACAAGACTCTACAGAGAGCGTTTGTGGGAGTTTATATGAAGAGGAGACAGGCCGTGCCCTCAAGGACTGTAAAAGTAGCAGGCTTTTTTTTGAGCAGCGGAGTGAAACGTTGGTTTTTTTGTTTGTTGGTTGTTTTTGTTTTATTTTGTTTTTTGTTTTTTTTCAGAAAGAGAGAGACAGAGCAGGCTCAAGCAGGAAAGAGGAGCAGAGGGGGAGAGAGAGAGAGAGAGAGAGACTCTTAAGCAGGCTCCACACTCTTCATAGAGCCCGACATAGGGCTCAATCCCATGACCCTAGGATCATGACCTGAGCCAAAATCAGGAGTTGGACGCTCAACCAACAGAGCCACCCAGGCACCCCAAGGAGTGAAATGCTTTAAGAAGCACAAACAGGAAATAAACGAGGGGAATCCCTAAAGGATGTGGGGCAGGCAGGGATGAGGGGCCACTTCTGGGACGCAGGAGTATTTGACACGGATCCTGAAGGATGGGCAGACGTTGTGTGAGAAATGGTACTTCCAAAGCAAAGCGATAGCTTGAGTGACAGCAGAGAGGGGTCTGTGGGGCTCTAGAACACAAGGCAGTAAATGATAGTGGTCAGAGCACGGACACTACAGCAAGAACGCCTCAGCTAGGCTCTATCTGACCTCTGTGTGACCTCAGGCAAGTAATTTGACCTTTTTGAGACTCAGTTTCCTTTTCTGCAAAATGGTGATGACAGCAGCATTTACTTCATAGGGTTCTCATGAGACAGAAGTGATTTAATGCATCTAAAGTGCTTAACACAGTTCCCAGTTCACAGGAAGCACCGCCTGTGGATGGTCGCAAGGGATGGAAAGCCGGAAAGTTGGAATCAAGTCTTGAGGGGCCTTGAATGCCATATTGTAGCTTTACAACTTTGTTCTCTAGGCCACGGGGATCCATCAAAGGGTTTCTGAGTGGGGGGATTGACAGGAGTAACCTTCCAAAGATACTTCTGGCCTCGACGTGGAGAGAAATAGAAAGCAGGTGACCAGTTAGAAGCCATCAAACTTCCTCACTAAGGTGCCTGGAAATTTTCTGAGATCCTGTGAATGTATGTTTTGCCTTGTATCTTCATTCATTCACAAATGTTATACCTACACAACCCAGTGAATTGAAGGCTGACTTAACACGTTGGGAAGGAGCTATGATGTGGCTTTACCTACTGAGGGAAATATCTTAATTTTTCTAGAAATGTTTTCACGGTAGAAATGTATGTAGTGTAAAATGTCACGCTAGCTAAGACTGGGGCTCAACGGAGAAGACAGATTTCTGTGCAAATATTTTTTCAAAGAAGGGATAAGGAAAGGAGGACAGAAATAGTATCAAAAGGGCAAATAGAAAATAACTTATTTTTTGAAAATAACTTTTCAGGGGCACTTGGGTGGCTCAGTCGGTTAAGCAGCCAACTTCAGCTCAGGTCATGATCTTGCAGCTCATGAGTTTGAGCCCCAGGTCGGGCTCTGTGCTGACAGCTCAGAGCCTGGAGCCTGCTTCAGATTCTGTGTCTCCCTCTCCCTCTGTCCCTCTCCCGCTCATGCTCTGTCTCTGTCTCTCTCTCTCTCTCAAAGGAAGCATAAAACCTAGAAATGTGAGAACAGTGTGCTTCCTTTTGAGCTTTAAGAGGATTTGTGTCCTTTTCACCATCTTTTCACCTTTTAACTAATTGGTTGTTGTTGTTTTTTTAACCTGAATTCGTGAGATGGTTTGCTCACAAATGTTTTGTGGGCAACTTCAACAATAACTCACGGGAAAATTGCTTCAACAAAAATCAAGCAACCCGAGTCAAGAAAACAACACTTGCTGTCTTCAAAGAAATGCCTAAAACTGCTTTTTTTTTTTTTCCAGCTTCATAGAAGTAGAAGTGAGTGTTCTGAGTTTCAGAATCCATAGTATTACTAAAGCTGAGGAAGTCATGAACAGAGGGAAGAAATACATTGTACCTGTTTGACCCAATGACTAGATTAGATCTAATACGGCACCTGAGTAAATGCTGGTTGTCATTATTATCATTATTGTCTTGGTTTTTTTGCTGTTGTTGCTTTGGTTTGTTGTTGTTGTTTTTTAAGCAAGCATTTACTGTATTCTTTTAACATGAACCTTCCTAGACAGGAAAAACAAACAAACAAAAAAAAAATCTGGGGCTTGATACATTGGACTGTGACCTAACTGGGGGCAAAAAACAAATCTTATTACCTCCATTTCCAGCCTTGATTTCTTGGTTTAATTTGAATTCAAAACATGCAAACTGTTCCGAGGGAATTGGATGCTAACAATTACATCGGGACGTGAGGTATCTGACTGCAGGCTGTACCCTCAGCTACCCCTGGCTGAAATCACTATGACTCCTTAATCGCCTTGATGAATGATAGAATCCCAAGGGTGGTGACTCCTTTGCAATCTGCTTACTTAAGCTCATACTTACACGTAACTTTTTTAATGTTTTCCTGTTTATTTGTCCTGCTGTTATCGCAGTAAGATAATAGCCTCCGCTTCACCACTCCACTTCTGTGTCTGTGATCATAAAAAGCCTGATGGATCAATATGAGGCTTTTAATGTACTTTTTCTGCGTTTTTCATTAAAGGTTTGCAGGCAGGGTATTAAAATGCAGTTGAGACATAATCTCTTTCTAGCATTTGGTTCCCAAGAAGAGGGCTTCCCAGGGAGAGGGAGGGTCTACACGTGGTGGCTTTCGTGAAATAAAGCAATGGAGCAATTTTATGGGACGCTTGCTCTCTCGGGGATTAGAGATCGCCGAGCAGATGTCTGAGGCAACTTCTGTGTGCATTCAAACGCACTGCCCTTCTTTGGATTTTTTTTTTTAATGTTTATTTTTGAGGGAGACAAAGAGACAGAGCACGAGCAGGGGAGGGGGAGAGAGACACGGAATCCGAAGCAGGCTCCAGGCTCTGAGCTGTCAGCACGGAGCCCGACTGGGGGCTTGAACCCAGGAACCGTGAGATCATGACCTGTGCCGAAGTCGGACGCTTAACTGACTGAGCCACCCAGACACCCCCTTATTTGAATGTTTAATTCTCGTTGTGAGGCTCAAATCACAAAGGGTTTATTCCAGTGCACCTTAGTGTGTGCTCGGCAGTGGTTGATAACAGGCTGGGGGGGGGGGGGGGGGCAGGAGATAGCCCTAATTTGTAGCATTTGCTGATTTCTAAGGTGTAAGTACTCCCCCCAAAGCCAGTCTCAAGCTATCAAATGATGCCACTGAACGCGGCGTGGGGAAGAGACACAGAATAGCTCATCATTCAGTGCTCCTCCGCGGTACAAATACGTGAAGATAACCACACGAGAATGGATACCAGGAAAATGTAGCAAAATAACTGGGAAGTGATGGGTTTGAATTCCTATTAGCTTCATTTTTAACAAAACGCATTTAGTTGTAAGTTTACATATGTTTTACTAACGACCGGGTTTAACAATCAGCTTGCGGAATTCCTAGAAACTGAGCCACGGGGGTCTGAGCGAGCTGACTCCAAGGGGCTGGTGCACCTGCTTTTCTGAGCAACAAAGCACCTTTTTCTGGGTAAATGATCCCTTCCACAACGCCTCCGGCCCTTAGGGGAGAGATGCCTGTAGTCATTTTCTGGAAAGCTGGCTATATTTGCGGAAAGCACTCATAAAGCAAAGTCAGTTGTGGGAGCAGGCTGTGCTCACGATGCAAAAGGCACACCCCCCCGGGCTGGGCGTCAGGAACACTCCCGAGGCATGGCCATAACCCAGCAGGCCCTCAGCGAGTGGCGTTTCACTATGACAGGACGTGGAAATTGTGCAGCAAGGGTTCAACAATTCTGCCTTGAGATTTAACTGAAAGAAGACATGAATTGTATTTATTATGCTGTATACTGTTTGCTTGTCCTATTTTTTTTTTCTTAAAGTTTATTTCTTTAAGAGAGAGACAGAGAGCAAGAGGGGAAGGGGCAGAGAGAGAGGGAGACAGGGAACCCAAAGCAGGCTCTAGACTCTGAGCTGTCAGCACAGAGCCCCACGCGGGGCTTGAACCCACAAACTGCGAGATCATGACCTGAGTCAAGGTCGGGCGCTTCATTGACTGAGCCACCCAGGCGCCCCCTCCTGTTCTTTTAATGGGGTGGGGAGAGGGAATTTGACTTTAGATCAGTCATAAGAGTTTTCCACATTATTTATTCTTTCTTTCAGAGTACGTTTTCACACCATTTACTGAGGTAAACCTGTCTTTGGTAATTTATTCATGCGTTCATCCTTCACGTATTTATCGGGTCCCCACAGCATGCAAAGAGTAGTAGGAGACAAAGGATATTCAAAGACAAGTAAGCCAGTCTCTTCTGTCCTGGAAATCACAGTCCAGTGAAGAGACAAATACATATATAAATCACAATTTAATATATTAATTTCTTAGTGTAGAAATAAAGTGTTGGGGTGCCTGGGTGGCTCAGTTCGCTGAGCATCCAGCTCTTAATTTAGGCTCAGGTCATGGCCCAAGGGCTCTGGGATCAAGCCCCGTGTCAGGCTCTGCACTGAGTGTAGGGCCTGCTTAAGATTCTCTCTCTCCCTCTGCCCTTTTCCCCCACTCACAGTCTCTTTCTCTCTTTTAAAATAATAAAGTAAAATAAATAAAATAAGAAAGTGTTATATGAGCAAAGGGTATGAACAACCGGTTAGAATTTTTAATACATTTCTCCATAGTAGAATGAGGGACTAAGTAATAGTTTAAAGAAATATCCCCAGGGAGGCCTGGGTGGCTCAGTCAGTTAAGCGTCCGACTTCGGCACAGGTCATGATCTCACGGTTCATGGGTTCGAGCCCCGTGTCGGGCTCTGTGCTGACAGCTCAGAGCCTGGGGCCTGCTTCGGATTCTGTGTCTCCCTCTCTCTGCCCCTCCCCCACTTGTGCTCTGTTTCTCTCTCTGTCTCTCTCTCTCTTTCAAAAATAAACAAACATTAGAAGAAGAAGAAGAAGAAGAAGAAGAAGAAGAAGAAATATCCCCAAGAGGCGCATGATGAAGAAAGGACCTTAGATTTCAAGCCATTTCCTGCATTCATTCCCAGCTTCTGTTTTGATGACACTCCATTGGTAGTGGCCTCTGAGTTGTTCAGTCCACACTCTTTGCAGGAAGGGATCAGCGCTCAGTGCTCTGACCTCACTGGGACTCAGGTTAGCCTTCAATCATAGCAGAGAGAAGAGCTGGCTAAAGAAAATGGGATTGTTTCAGGGATTCGGGTGGCCATAGTATGGCCATTTTGGAAAGCCGTAGATACTCTATTTCCTTCTCCAGGCCTGGGCCATTACCTTCTGCTTCTCTCTTGTCTCCTCTCTCTCTGTCTCTCTCTTTTTCTCTCTCTCTGCTGGGTGATATCCTTGTTCTGCCTTACTCATGGCCCATAAAGGCTGCCTTAGCCTCCTCAGTAACATCACAGCTCTCCATGTGTTGTATCTTTCTGACGTCTTCCCCTCAGTGCTTACCTTGGATGGATTAGGAGCTTACTAAGTCCAGGCAGCTGGGGACCAGGGCTGGCAGAAGACACACTCTCCAGAGCATGACTGCTTGGGGCAGTAGGAGGTCCAGCCGGGAATCCCCCAGAAGGAAGTGTGGATGGGTAGGCAGTGTGAAATATTGTGGGCAGGCTCCAGGGAATGCCTAGCTTCTCTGTTTGCCACTTGCGGACCTTGAACAAAAGACTGCTCTCCAACTATGGCTTTCCTCATCAGGAAAATGGGATTGTACTGGTACTTGCCCTGCCTACTTTTTCTAAGGGCCATATTGAAAATAAAGGCTTACCAAAGTGCTAGGAAGACAACTGAGCACCGAACAGTGTAAGGTGGCTGAGGGAATTTATGTGTGTACGTTTTCAGAAACAGTCACGGCATGGGCAAGTTCAGAGGCAAAGCACAGAGGCACTTCCGTTAAAAAACGGTAGGTCGAAGGAGAGGGGGCAAGACTGGGCAGAGCAGAGCCTGGGGGCACTGGCTTGGTTCTGGAGGCAAGTGGTACCTGTATGTTCCGGGGGAGGCCCCTCCCTGCTTCCTGTTTATTCAACTACTGTTTCTTCCTTTAATCCCTTCCCCCCATCTGGCCCAGAGACGTTCGGGAACAAGAACAACAGAAAATGGCAACGTCTGCTTTTCTTAAACTTCTGGCTTATTTTTCCCTGACACAATGGCTCAGAGAGCCTGTAACCTGCTTGACTAGAGATAAAGGGGAGATTAAAATTTTCATGTCCTAATATATTGTCCAGGCCAACATTTCTCCCTAACGGTCAATAATGATTCAGGAACCAAGTGGGACAGATCATCACTAATTCCATTGGGAAACTCTGGGAAGGCAAGAGCCAACCCAAACCGTAGGATACTGAATTATTTCTGGAAAAAAAAAAAAAGAATTGTTAGAGATCTTTACTAACGTAGAGTTGTGTTATAACCGAATGGCAGTTCAGCCCCACTCACCTGGATTTGCAGCCGTGATGATTTGGCTTTTGTTCCTCCCGGCGATGTCGAAGAACATGGGGATGCGGAGAGCGGAGTGATGGGAGCTGGGATCAGTGGTCAGGGGGCCACCAAGTGCCACTTGGACAAAGGACTGGAGTGCCCCCTGCTCCAAAAACGTGACAACATGGAAGGACTCTGCAGATTCCAAGTCACAAAGTTCTTGGGGTGGCATACAGCTCACGTCCAATCTCAGTACGACTCAACAAATGTAAAACGAGAACGAACTGTGAGCTGGCAACCGCTCCCTGTGGGGAATAGAAAGATAAACAGGACGGGTTCCTGGCGTTCAGAGTTTGTGGCAAAGGACAGAAGCCGTGGAAGATCGTTATAGTACGAGGTAGAGTGTGCAGAGCTGAGCCAGGTGTCCTGGAGGTGCTGTGGGCACACAAGCTGGGGGGCAGCCCTAAGGCAGGACTGGAAGGGGAGACGGGAACCCTCAGCTGGGCAAGTCTCAGAGCCCCCGTTCCCTGACCTAGAAGACACTCGTAAGCAGGTCTTCATAGATGGCCTCTGTGAAAACACCAGAGTTGGTTACAGAGTTGGTATTCAACCATCTCTCTCTTGTCCTCTTTAGAATTTGCTTAATAACAGCAAACAATAAATCATTAACCCACATAATACAATTAGAAGAAAATCTGACTTCTGGAGGTTTTAAGGCTTTTTTAAATGTTTATTTCTTTTGAGAGAGAGAGAGTGCGTGCACAGGAGAGGAGCAGAGAATGGGGGAGAGAGAGAATCCCAAGCAGAGGCTCAGTGCAGAGCCTGACGCGGGGCTCGAGCCCCAAAACCGTTAGAGCATGACCTGAGCCCAAATCAAGAGTCAGACACTCAATGGACTAAGCCACCCAAGCGCCCCATTTTAAGTTTTATAAAAGAAAAATTCTGTCATAATCATAACGTCCAAGCCCAAGATAATGTCACTTAGGTTTCGACAGGAGAGAGGTATCTGCTTTGCCCTGTGTTATCGGACCACACCTGGAGTGCTCTGCTCCGGTGTCCCCTCCCAGAGGAATGGCCACTAAAAGGAACGTAATTAAAGGAAAAGGAGAACAGCCAGAATAGTAAAGACCCAGGCAAATGCAGCATGGTGAGTGTCGAAAAACGGCTCAAACTGTTTAGGCTGGAAGACACGTGCCAGAGGCAGGAGAGGAGCAGGATCTTTGACTGCAGTATGAACTTCACTGCAAGATGGCGTCAACGCCGTGTGTGTTCTTGTGGGGCAGGGCAAGGACTGGTAGGCAGAAGTTCCAGGGAGGTAGGCCCGGCTCAACAGAAAAAGAGATTTTCCAACAAGAAGTCATATCCCAAGGTGAAATGGTGTGCCTTGTGAAGTAGTGAGTTTCCCAAGTCAGGAGGTGTTTAAGCCGAAACTCATGACCGTCAATGAGAGGTTTTCTGATCGATCGTTCTCAACCTCTTATGGGGTAAGAATCACTGTGAGACTTTTTTTTTTTTTTTTTTTTACTGTTTATTTATATTTGAGAGAGAGTGAGAATGCGTGAGAGTCGGGGAGAGGCCGAGACAGAGGGGGACAGAGGACCTGAAGGGGGCTCCGGGATGACAGCAGAGACCCCAATGGAGGACTCAAACCCACAAACCATGAGACCATGACCCGAGCCAAAGTCAGGCGCTTAACCTACTGAGCCACGCAGGTGTCCCAATCACTGTGAGACTTTTAAAAATCAGATTGCTGGGGCGCCTGGGTGGCGCAGTCGGTTAAGCGTCCGACTTCAGCCAGGTCACGATCTCGCGGTCTGTGAGTTCGAGCCCCGCGTCGGGCTCTGGGCTGATGGCTCAGAGCCTGGAGCCTGTTTCCGATTCTGTGTCTCCCTCTCTCTCTGCCCCTCCCCCGTTCATGCTCTGTCTCTCTCTGTCCCAAAAATAAATAAACGTTGAAAAAAAAAAAATTTAAAAATCAGATTGCTGCATCCAAGTCCGTGAGATTCTGATGCCGTGTGTCTGGAGTGCGACCTAGGGATTTGCCTTTGACAAAGTCCCCCAGTGCTGCTGCTGGTGGTGGTCTGCAGGTCACCTTTTGCGTAGCAGGGCTATATTCATATACAATGTAAGATTGGACCAGACAATCTAATTTTCCAATTTGGAGAGTCCTTTGTGACAATCACAGAAAACAACTACAAGTTCAGTGGTTCAGTGTGTGAATTTCGGTATCACCAAAATGAATTTGCTCTGTAATAAATGCATATAAAATAACTTCATGTGTATGCCCTGATTGAAAGATACCCATTGAACGACATCTAATTGTACGACCATGTGCATTTGTGATCTCATTTACAGAAAGAAACTATTTACCTATGATTGCACCTGTATATGCAGGGTTTTTTAAATTGTTTTTAATGTTTATTTATTTTTGACAGAGACAGAGCGTGAGCAGGGTAGAGGCAGAGAGAGAGAGAGAGAGAGAGAAAGAGAGACAGAATCCGAAGCAGGCTCCAGGCTCTGAGCTGTCAGCACAGAGCCTGATGAGGGGCTTGAACTCATGAACCGTGAGATCATGACCTGAGCCGAAGTCGGAGGCCCAACCGACTGAGCCACCCAGGCGCCCCCGTATATGCAGTTTTAGGAAGACACAAAACACTTAACAGTGGCTTCCTCTGGGGATAAGGATTGGGTATGTGTGCATAGGGAGGGGACAGTCTTCCACATTTTATGGATTTTTTTTTTAACTGAGAGAGACTATACACTATCGGTGAAACAAAATAGTCAGCAACGGTGATAATTAATCCAGATCATCAGTCTCCTGTCCTGACAGGCATGCTTCAGAAAGGTATTTAAAACCTGCAGAGAAGATTCAGAGGGTTCAGAATAAGCTAGACAGATGACTTAAATATTGCAAATTTTCCAAGTAGATACCTAACACGCCTCTCACTTTGAGGTCTGTGAACAATGTGTACATGTGTGTAGTTACGCTTATTGAGCATGGTTAACAAAGCGCAAACAGAGCAGTTGTTGGAAATGTACTAAGCAATCGCACAACAATAGAGCCCTGTACTGAGGGGAGCCCCCTCGCGCGGTAACCCATCTAAACCAATGGTGGGTTTTGTCAGTGTTCGAGCTCGCCCTCTGCTGGCCACTCTGGGGGAAACCACAGCAGTTTTAAAACAACAGTGTCCTCCCTGACTACCGTCCGGACCATTCATTCATTCCAAGGGTATTAACTGGTCACCTGCTCTGTGCCAGGCGCATATATGTATCATCATACACGATACTTTAGTATTTACTGTATGATTCGATTTACTTTCTGGTAGGTTTAAAGTATTTTCTCATTAAAAATATATCCAGTGTAGAGAGGAAGACAAGGCGGAAAAGTGATGTGAAAAACAAAATTTTATATGTTTAGTGTAAGCCCTGACAGTTGCTTTTTTTTTTTTTTTTTTTTTTTTTTGTAATGCAAGTGATAAGGCAGCCATTTCAAAGAGGCATCCACTTCACAGGCTATCTGGAATAAACACATTACCAGCCACGCTGCTCCATAGAGAGCCGGGCGGCCTCTGCACTGAGGCTCCTTCGTTTCAGAGATCCTGGCCGATTTGGGTAACTGGCCGTTTGGGCCATTTCTCTTTTCTCTTCCCCTGCTTTAAATCCCCATGCTTTAAATTCACCAATAAAGAGTAAGCCTTCAAAACCTTAAGTCCCCATCCTCGACCCTAACAAAAGCAGTATCCCTGGCCAGTTAGCTCGCTCTCTCTCTCTCTCTCTGCCTTTCTCTCTCTTTCTCTCTCTACCTGCGACCTCGCTGCGTGATCCCAGGTGTACTGTGTAATTTCCAGGTCTTCTAAGTAATAAAGCTTTATGTTTTCAAACTTTCCTAATGGTTGTTACTGAAGGATATCTTGCAGTCGTAAGAACCATGAGGGTTGGTCCAGTCATAACACTGGTTTAGAAAGGGGAAATGTCTGTGGGAAATTCGCCGGGGCCCAGGTGAATGCCCCCAGACTTTCCCAGCCCATAACATTCCCCTCAATAGGCTGAGACTGGCACAAAACAATATTTTAAAGGAGTTCTGATAATTTTTTGAAACAGTTAAACAAGGTAAAGGCATGTAATAGAGACCATAGCATTTTAGGACCAGGGATGGCTTAAGAAATTATTTAGTTCAACCTTCTTTAGACTCAAGAAAATGGAGACAGTACCAGCTAGTATAAAGGCAGACAGAAAATTAGGGGGAAAAAATAGCCAGCACTAAAATTTATATCACCTTTTTCATTGATTTGCCACATTGGCAATTGAAGACAGAAATAATCACAAAGCAAAAGAATCCAAGTTGTTGTGTTCGGGCTTCTCGTTATTGCGGATTTTTATGTTTAAGCCACGACCACTGGTTTGATAAAGGAAGCACATAAGAACTAACACTTTACGTAGAAACATGAATTTAGGGTTCATCCACATGGGTGTAAATATGGCTGAGGTCAGAGAACAGAGGAGAAGACCAGGGGTGAGTTGAGAAGTAAAAACGAGGAAATCTGATCCCAACCCTTTGCAAGGTAGGCGATTTAGGAGTTCCAGAGAGAACATGCCTGCTCTGATCCAGGGCTGGAGTCTGGCAGAGCTCAGGAGACCAAGACTGTGAGAGAACCCAGACACTGCTGGGGCACTCGATATATAAAAGACAAAAGCACTTGATCTTGTGGTTACACTCTGCAAAGGTTGTGAAGTCTTGGTTTACCAAGTCTTTTTTTTTTTTTTTTTTAGAACACACACTAGAGTCTGGGCAAGAAGAGTTGGAGGCCTTTGTGAGCACAGGCCATGTCCTCAGCAGGGTCCTCAATGAGGTGTCACACTCCAAAGGGCCACCAGGAGGAGGCGCTGAAGTGTAGGAGGGATTCTGGTTCTTCCACCCTTTCCAGTCTTTACTGTCTGAAGTACTAAAATTTATTTCTTTTTTATTTTTTTTTTAATTTTTTTTTCAACGTTTATTTATTTTTGGGACAGAGAGAGACAGAGCATGAACGGGGGAGGGGCAGAGAGAGAGGGAGACACAGAATCGGAAACAGGCTCCAGGCTCTGAGCCATCAGCCCAGAGCCCGACGCGGGGCTCGAACTCACGGACCGCGAGATCGTGACCTGGCTGAAGTCGGACGCTTAACCGACTGCGCCACCCAGGCGCCCCTATGCTTATTTATTTTTGAGAGAGAAAGAGAGAGAGAGCATGAGCAGGGGAAGGGACAGAGAGAGGGAGACACAGATTCTGAAGCAGGCTCCAGGCTCCAAGCTGTTAGCACAGAGACCAACGGGGGACTCGAACCCGTGAACGGTGAGATCATGACCTGAGCCAAAGGCAGACGCTTAACCTACTGAGCCACCCAGGCACCCCTCATTTGCTTTACTGCTTCATCCAAAAGACCATGGTGGCATCTGTGATGATGACCGGGCAGAGAATAAATTAAATTCAAGTTTGCAATTGTGCAAACTATGATCCAAAGTCTCAGAAAAAGTATTTGTGTCACTCTGCAGGGTGCATTTGTCTCAGCTGACGTGATTATAAGACCCAGAAAGGACAAAAACAGGCTTATATACATTACGACCCATACACTTCACTAATGAGACAGGATTGGAAATAATCCCCCAGAATTTATTGACCCTTAATTTTACAGATAATTCTAACCACGGGTTGTCTGGTTTGTCAGGCCAGAGCAACAAATGAAAGGGAAATACTGCTGGCTACAGACTCCGTGACAAGAGCCATAATAATGACCAGCACAGGGAGGAGACATTAAAACCTCATTATAGTATTTGAGCAGTAATTAAGGTGCTTAATGATAAGAATGAGCCATAAAAGCCGGTTAAGTTATGTTTGTCGCACACGGTCTGAAAAACGAGGCAAGAGTGTGACAAATTTTAGAAATATTTTTATCAAAACACAAAGTAAAAACTGAAGGAACTGAAAGTAAATAAGGATTTCCTTATCTGCGTACCTTTCAGTGTCCTCAGAATTCTGCTTACACCACAGTGCCTAATCACCACCACCGTGTGAAATTCAACCGAAGATCTCAGTACTTTCAAGAGCTATGTGCTAGAGCTGAGGCATCACAGCAGAGCGAGGAGGAGGGGTTGGTTGTTGCGATAAATACTTGACCAGAGTTGAGAACAGGATCAAAGTTAAGAATGGAACCTTCACATTCTAGCATTTACCTAACCTACTGTCTTGCACTAATGTAGATAGTCATGTTTAAGGGTGGAAAACCAGACTAAGCCTTTTGCCCTGGAGCATCAGGACTTTGTTTTCCTGGCTTTTTACTGGCTTCTTAGTATGATAATGGCCTTGTAGTGGGAGAGGAAGAGAAGAGGAAAAGCATAACCTTGGAGTCTTCACCTTTCCTAAGGAACATTTTTATCTCATCCGAGGAAACAGAGAGCAGAAAAAGGATACCCAGTAAAGTCTCTGGAATGAAGAAATGGATACGTGAATGAATAAGTGAAGGGAAATAAAGACTAATGTGAGTCATCCTCCCTGGTTTTGCAGATTCTTAACCTCTCCAGTGAGCATCACTGACCACCTTCCCAATCATATCATTTATGGTGGAATAATGGTCAAATCCAAAGTGAAAGAATTCGCAGAAGAGGCCACCATTTTTGAAGATAGTGGCACCGTGGAAATACTGATGTGGTATACTTTCCCATTTCCTTCCTTTGGAGATTCTGAGAATATCACTGATGACCAAATATCCCTGTAGCATGGAACATTCCTACTTAATTTCGAAAAACCACCTTTGGCCTGTATTGGCTTAATCCAGTCAGTGGGAATAGTCATACTAACAACAGAACTTCAAAGGCACTATTTAAAGTTGAGAGGACCAGGGTAGAATGAATTCTGTGGTTTCTTTGCTGCTGGTAGACACCCTGAACCAAAGGAGTGTGAAAATCAAGCCAGTTTAAGTTAAAGGATTGGTTGATTACAATCAACATTACTATTCACTAATTTTTTCACTTAAAATGATTCCATCTTCCAGCCAAATTTTATTTCACTTAAAGTAATAACAAGAACAGATTTTTCCTTCCTTCCTTCCCTCCATCCCTCCTTTCTCCTTTTTCTTTTCTTCTTTTCTTCTCTTTTGTTCTTTCTTTCTTTTGTCTTTCTTCTTTTCTTTCTTTCTTTCTTTCTTTCTTTCTTTCTTTCTTTCTTTCTAATTCAGAAAGGCCTGGAAAAGAAAAGTAGAAGAAATCCAATCACACCAGTGATATAAAAGCGAACGACTTCCCCATCCTTGTCTATGCTTTCTAAGCTCCACGCTCAGCACAAAAACAGAGAGAATCAGCAGCCAGCCCCAGTGTCGTACCATTGCTGTGAGTTCCATTTAGAATTTTCATTCCAATTCTTTCTGGAATAAAATTTCTCCTTGATTCTTTCTCTATCTATTCTATGGAACCAACAGTAATGGAGGAACCAACAGCAATGGAAGAATTTTTTTCAGCAGTTCTGCCTAACTCCCCTCTCTATTACTAACAGAAAAGTCAAGTGTGCATTTTCTTTCTAGAGTTCCTCTTTCAGGGTCTTTCAACTACCTTTGGAGAAGCTCGGCACCAGAATTCCCTCTTTTTTTTTTTTTTTTTTTCTTTCCCAGAACCATACTCTGTCTTTGCCTAGACCCTTCCTTACACCACGTGTCCTTTCATATAACCAAACATGTTGCTCTCCTTTGAGGATGTCATGGCTGACACCTTCTGCAGACGAGAGGATTCGGGGAGAAGGTAGGGCCCTTCACCAGCAGGCACTTACTGAAAACAGCATTTATGGGCCTAGGGAGGTGGGGGTTAAAGGAAAGCAAAATCTCTGAGTCAGATTTTAGACGCAGCTTACAACACCAGAGACAGCTTCCAGGACCATTCAAAGGAAAGACTGAAAGCTCATTATTTCTTACTCTTATGCTTACTCTGCCTTGGTTTTAATATTCCAGTTCAATTTGATTATCTTCTGAGCCAAGAGAAAACACTTCGTAATGGAGAAATGAGAGAAAGCAGAAATTCGCTTACGAGACAAATATCTGAGTGATTACGATGCGTCGGGAACCAGGCGACTCAGACAGGATCAAGGTGGCAATAATATGATTCCTACCCACAGAGAACAGCCAGCTGACAGTAATTAAATGTTTGCCAGCTGAAGGAATGAAACTTCACACAAGCTAAGACCACAAATGTGTCCCAGGAGAAAATTTGAAAGTGGCAGGAATAATTTGAATGCTCTAAGCAGGAAAAGACCTAAGGCTACTAGATATTTCCTAGAGTCCTTTTTGTCACCTTTGGGAGACTTCTATCAGGTCTATTTTTTAGGTTTAATAAAGAAGGAAAATAGGGGCACTTGGCTGGCTCAGTCGGAAGAGCATGAGACCATTGATCTCGGGGTCATGAGTTCAAGCCCCACGTTGGGTGTGGAGATTACTTAAATATAAAATCTTTAAAAAATAATAAAATAAACAAGGAAACTAAACTCAACCCTTAGAACAGGGTGGAAAGAAAGCCAGATTCAACCTTCTGCAGCCAGATACTCCAAATGAACTCTTAGTTAATTGTGGGAAACACTGAAATAAATGTCCACTCCATGCCTACATGTGTGCTGAAATCTATGTAGGCTGTAAAACAGTCCATGAGCTGTGGTCCCCACTAACAGGCAGTGTCCAGCACCATTGAGAACACGAGACTCCATGTGCATAGGGATATTCCCAGACAATATGCACAGTGTAAACAGGCCATGGTAAAGAATCAGTGAGGGCAGGAGCCCTGTGGGGAGGGGTAAAGAGAATTCTGGTGGCCATAAGGGGAGGGGCTCGAACCTCGTCCTGAAAGTAACACTTGTCTGTGCAAAAGGAAGGAGAGGCCGAGCATCCCAGGATCAAGTATGGTCCCAGAAGTTGCAAAGTCATTAACAGTTTCTATTCTCTCTGCACAGTCATGGAAAACCGTGTGGTTTGTTCTTAAGTATCTCAGAACCCTTGGCACGGGCTTCAGAAGGTTTACATAAACTATATGGACAAAGTTGACTCTTGGGTAGGAAGGCAATCCAGTTAGCTGTCTCTCTTCATCATCGACCCCAGTCTAAGTTCTGGAAGTTTCTTCATGCACCTCACGGCAGTACCACCAGCAGGGACTGGGGAAATAGGACGGGGCCCAGAGAGCCATCCTGATCCCCAGAGAATGAATTCTCCATCCCATGAAGAACCTCAGTGATCCATAAGTACATTGGCCAGTCTCAGAGGCCAGCCTGGCCATCTCAGTGTTCATGAACACCGGCTCTCAACGCAACAGAATGGGGTGCCTGGGCGGCTCAGTCGGTGAAGCGTCAGACTCTTGATTTCAGCTCAGGTCATAATCTCATGGTTCATGAGATCGAGCCCCTCCTCAGACTTTACACAGACAGTGTTGAGACTGGGATTTTCTCTCTATCCCTCTCTCTCTGTCCCACCCCTGTTGGCTCAAGTGCATGTACTTACTCTCTCTCTCTCTCTCTCTCAAAATAAATAAATAAACATAAGAAAGAAAGAAAGAAAGAAAGAAAGAAAGAAAGAAAGAAAGAATACCATGACAGAATGGAGCAAAGGTTACAGGAGCCTATGTGTCTCTCTACTTCCTGAGGTCAATGCCACTGCCTTTGGATGGCTTCATTCGCCTCACACAGCTTGCTCCCAAAGAGGCATATGCTCATCATAGACCACTGAGAGAGGAAGTTGGAATAGTTGTCATTGTTTTACTCTGTCATTATGTATTCAGGGCTCACGATACACACTGCACTGTCCCCAGCAACGGCAATCATCCCACACTGGTTGAGCATCAGTTAAAAAAAAAAAATAATGCATCTCATGGAATTCTATGTGACCAGTGCCTCCATTCAGCAAGAACAACTAGATTATGGTTGCTTTGGCCAAATATTTCTTCATTCCTAACTCACAGGAATTTGGAAGATATCCACTCCGCTTAGCGTATGGCAGGATTATTATGGAATTGTAATTGCCCGTTATTCAGCAAACACGTAAATAAATGAACATTTATTTACCGACCATGCACTAGCCTCTGTCATAAATGTTTTGTGTATGTTACTTCAGAAACATCAAAACAATATACACAGGGGAAGTGTTCTTTCTTTCTTTCCTTCTTTATTTTTTAGCCCCGGTTGCCCAAGGTTATATAACTAATAAATGGTGGTTCCGCGTTTGAACCTAACTGATACCAAAGCCAATGTTGTGTGCTGTACTATCTTTCATTCATTCTCAAAGGATATATTTCAGGAGTTTATATACTAGAATATTTACAACCCTACTAGTGTGACATGTATTTTCTTTATTGCTGATTACCTGCTGAAGCCAGTGAATTGTGATAGTGTACATAGGCAAAAGATGTATTTTTCTAACAACACATAAATATTTATAACAGAATGCCTTCTTGAAATTTCCTTCTCCATATAATTTACAAATTGCATATTCCAATGATGTGAAGCCAGAAATATTTTTAAATCAAATTCTATTTCCTAACATGAAAATGTTTATCATCTCAGTCCCTTTAGAATGTTTCACTAGAAAAAATGTACATTTTAAAGAATTTGTGGTTAAAAACCTTTCTTTGAATGATTGGTATGGTGTATATCATCAGCTCCCAAATTCTGGCTTTCAGTAGAATCTGAGGTAATGAAAATGTAAAATGTATTTCCACATTATAAAATATCTGGGAAAGCATCTATAATTCTATCAATCTCATTGTAAGATTCAGCAGTGTTGTTCATCAAATATTCCTGGTTTGGGGGGCGCCTGGGTGGCTCAATCGGTTAAGCACCTGACTTTAGCTCAGGTCATGGTCTTGCAGTCCGTGAGGTCTGTGAGTTTGAGCCCCGTGTCGGGCTCTGTGCTGACAGCTCAGAGCCTGGAGCCTGCTTCTGAATGTGTGTCTCTGTATCTCTGCACCCCTCTCCCACTCAGACTCCGTCTCTCTCTCTCTCTCAAAAACAAATAAATATTTTTTTTTAAGTATTCATGGTTTTCTCTCTGATCACATAGTAAGAGTTAGCTTCTTGGCCCCTTTGACGTTAGGCATGACAATCTGACTTGCTTTGGCCAAATAAATGTAAGTAGAAATGACATATGTCACTCCCATATAGAATATTTAGGATACAGTGCCAATCACACCTTTCCTCTGTTGAGGTTGAGATAATTGAGGAAGCAGATGTGAAGATGGGAACTTTTTCAGCCTGGGTTCCTGAGTGATTACAATGAGCAGAGCCTGATCATTAGTACGAGCATTTGTTGTGAGTTACTGAGAGATAGGGATTGTTTGTTACTGTGGCATGACCTGGCTTGTGCTGACTGATACACAGCCAGGTTTTCCATTTCTTCATGTTCTCATCTCACTTCATGTACATAAAGTTTCTTTTACATGGACATGATCATAGTATACATACACTTTCCTTTGACACTTTGCAAAACATATTGTAAACATTTCCTCATCTTTTTCTGAACACCATATTTGTCATTTTAATGGTTATATAATAGCCTAATATATTAACATGCAATTATTTATTAACTATTTTTTTTCTATTATTTAAGTTGTTTCTGGGTTTTTTTTTAATGTTTTTATTTATTTTTGAGACAGAGAGAGACAGAGCATGAGCAGGGAAGGGGCAGAGAGAAAGGGAGACACAGAACCCTAAGCAGGCTCCAGGCTCTGAGCTGTCAGCAGAGCCCGACGTGGGGCTCAAACTCACAGACTATGTGATCATTACCTGAGCTGAAGTCGGACGCTTAACTGACTGAGCCACCCACGCACCCCTGTTTTGTTTTTTTTTTTTTATTACAAATAATGCAGCTAAAAGTAACTTTGCACAAGTAGCTTTTTTTTTTTTTTTTTTTTTTCAAAATTATCTTCTCATGGGGCGCCTAGGTGGCTCAGTCAGTTAAGCGTCCAACTTCAGCTCAAGTCATGATCTCATGGCTCGTGGGTTCAAGCCCCACGTGGAGCTCTGTGCTGACAGCTCAGAGCCTGGAGCCTGCTTCAGATTCTGGGTCTCCCTTTCTCTCTGGCCCTCCCTTACTCATGCTCTGTCTCTGTCTCTCAAAAATAAGTAAATGTTAATAAATAAATAAATATCCAAAAAAATTTTAATTATTTTCTCAGGATAAAAGAAAAAAATCATTGTTGGCCTTCCAATTTTATAGTAAAGTATTTTATAGTCAAACTTACAGTATACTTTTCTTTAAATTGGCATAAGAATTTTAGTAGCAATGACATTGAGAAAAGATTGCCCCTTATGTTGTCATCCTTTGAAAATTACAGTACTAATTGGTTCAAAAGAAGATGTCCAGAATATTCTGAAGCCATGCCCACAAAGATGTCCTTCTGAGATAAAATCCGGTCACACTCTAAATGTCACATCCTGATGAACTACCTGATCTCAGCATTTTTTACTCTCTATTAGCGACTTAAAGTTATGCAGATTTCAGCACTAAAGACAGCCGAATTGTTTCTGCTGGGACCAAATTAGTAATGTTTCATCCACATGTTCAACGAGGAAGCAATATTTCTATAGAACCTTTCATTGGTGGTAAACATGTTTATACTACATTAATCCTGAGGAAAACCAGACGGGCTTGCCCAGCCAAGAAACAAACAAACAAACAAACAAAAAACCCTCTGCTTTCTTCACTGTACATTGATCACTTTGATGAATAAAGCAGTTTTATTCCTTTTAACGCATAGACTATATATCTGATTTTGTCTGTCACTTTTATATTCTCAGTATTTTATGTTTGTCTAACACTATTTTCCAAGGCGCTCGAAGTGCTTCTTAGATATTATCTCATAAATGCTTTGTAGAATGATGAAGTCAGCACTTTATACAAGTAAAAAGACGCAAAGCCACCACTTGGGAAATGTTCACCTGCTACCGAGCTTCTTTCCGTCCTCCTCTTCCTCCTCCCTTTCTCCTCCTCTCACCTGATGCCATATTTTTAGTTTTCTCCTATGCTTCGGCACCTAAGATATAAAAACACCACACCCAACACCCTGCCGGTAAACCTGAAGATTCACAAAGAGGTGGGGGCCTTGCTTTCCTAAAATGCTCATTGACTTATGCTGACTGATCTACAGCCAGGGTTTCCAATTACAGGCCAGGCGGCCGCTGACATCATTCGATGGACGCTCACACCATGGCTTCCCACGCTGGGCATCACCTTCAGCAGCTTAGAGACGAGGAGCTGAGCGTCTAAATGGTGTCCCTGAGTAATTCCGCGAGACCTTGGGTGGGTCATATGATCTTTTTTTTTTAATTAAGTCATTTAAATTCAAGTTAGTTCACCTACAGTGTAGTATTGGTTTCAGGAGTAGAACCCAGTGACTCATTGCTTACATATCACACCCAGTGTTCATCACAAGTGTCCTCCTTAATGCCCCTCCCCCATCTAGCCCATTCCCCCCACCCATCTCCCTTCCAGCAACTCTCAGCTTGTTCTCTGTACTTAAGAGAGCTTGCATCCCTCTCTATTTTTACCTTATTTTTCCTTCCCTTCCCATATGTTCATCTGTTTTGTTTCTTAAATTCCACAGATCAGTGAAGCCATATGATATTTGTCTTTCCCTGATGTATTTCACTTAGCGTAATACTCTCTGGTTCCATCCGTGTTGTTACAAATGGCGAGGTTTCACTCTTTTTGATCGCTGAGTAACATTCCATTGTAGATATAAACCACATCTTTATCCATTCATCAGTCGATGGATACTTGGGCTCTTTCCATAATGTGGCTATTGTTGATAGCGCTGCTATAAACATCGGGGTGTCCTTCTAACACGAGATTCTTACCTGTAAAACAGAATTCATCACCCTGTTTTACCATTCTCAAAGAGCAGCTGGAAGAATCAGATGAATCATGCAAGCAAAAGTGCTTTGAAACCATCTATCACATCAATCTAACAAAATAAAATTGATAGTATTAAGAAATGTTCTACCACCATAGAAGAAATCAAAAGATTACAACAACAACAACAAGTTTATTTCTCCAAACAAAAAAAATCTTAGGTTAGATTATGTCCTACTGTAGGAGAAAAAAAAAACATGGTTAAAAACAAAAACAAAAACACCATGATTTAGAGAAATAGATAGAAGACTTTTTTTTTTTTTCAACGTTTATTTATTTTTGGGACAGAGAGAGACAGAGCATGAACGGGGGAGGGGCAGAGAGAGAGGGAGACACAGAATCGGAAACAGGCTCCAGGCTCTGAGCCATCAGCCCAGAGCCTGACGCGGGGCTCGAACTCCCGGACCGCGAGATCGTGACCTGGCTGAAGTCGGACGCTTAACCGACTGCGCCACCCAGGCGCCCCGATAGAAGACATTTTTTGTCGACACATTTTTTTTAAATGTTTATTTATTTTGAGAGAGAGAGGGTGGGGCAGAGAGAGAGAGAGAGAGAAGGAGAGAGAGACTGTCCTAAGCAGGCTCTGCTCTGTCAGCACAGAGCCCGATGCCCATGACCCTTGGATAATGACCTTAGCTGAAATCAAGAGTTAGACGCTCAACTGACAGAGCCACCCAGGCGCCCCCATAGGTGTTTTTCATAAATAGAAACTATGTTCTTTAAAGACCTAATTCTAAACCAGTTTTCTGGCACCCACCCCAGTTGTTCCCATACACTGGGAGGCGTTGGGTTTCCTGCCAGCAGCCCTGGATTAAAGTCGTGGGTTCCTCCTTTTGTGACTTGGAGAAAAATCACCCCATCCTTCAGGATCTGTTTCATTGAGCAGAAGTGAAAATACCTGCAAACCACGTTCCCAACCATCACACGTGAAATCGTACGTTGGCAACGTTTTGTAAATTAAAAACTACACCAGCCCTTGACAACACCCATCTCCATAAACTCAAAACAAGCTTTAAAGAGCATATCATGAGCTAATTCAGGTGCCATTCCTAAGTTAAAAAAAGAACTCGATCACCGTGGAATGTCAGTCATAAGAAGAGAAAACGATGAGGCCACCAGAGCAGGTAGGAGTGAGGTGCCTTCACTTCACGCCTGGGGACTCTGGGATGGAGAAGGGGCTGGTTCAGGTTCCTCGCCGCCCCTGCACAGCCTCCCTCTCAGCCACCTGCCCACTTCTTTTTTTCTTTTAAGTTTATTTGTTTTGAGAAACACAGAGAGAGAGAGAGAGAGAGAGAGAGCACAAGCTGAGGAGGGGCAGAGAAAGAAGAGAGAGAACCTCAGCGCCGTCAGCACAGAGCCCTCTGCAGGACACCAACTCATGAACCGTGAGATCATGACCTGAGCCGCGATCAAGAGTCAGGCGCTTAACGGACCCAGCCACCCAGATGCCCTGCCCACTTCTTGCCCACCAAGCAACTCACCAAGCCTACCCCTCGTCTCCCTGACCCTCCTCCGGAGCAGTTGTAGCATCACCCAGGAGCTTCCAGTCGCCAAAGCCCTTTCACATTTGCAGCTCCCACCCCCTTTAAACTCCCCCTCAGATCCTGCCTGATTTCCTCCTCCTTTTCTCATCATACCTAGTTTGCTTATTTTTCAGAGCTCGTGTCCATCTGTCCAGCATCAAATCACGCTTAGCCTGAGCTTCCTCCATGCCAGGCACTGCCCTGAGGGCTTAGTGAATATTCACTCATTTAAACTCGTGGCAACCCTGTGAAGTAGGTACACACTCAGCCAGGGAAACTGAGGCACGGGAAGGATAAGTAACTTGCTGTGCTGCCTCCTACTGTGCTAAGCTGATTCCGCTTACATGCCCCACAGCCGTCCTGACCCCTAACTTCATCTCATGGGGTAGGTCTCATGGGGTCATGAGAGCATTCTCTGCCCTGGGCTCTGTAAGATCTGCAACCCAAGCCTGTAGTGTAGACTCAATCCCTCTCCTGAGCTTTACCTTCCAACAGTGCACTGGATGTGGGAGTCTAGATACACCATGGGCCTCACGAATGTAACTACGACCCAAACTCAATTCATTATCCCCCACCCCCCTCCCCAAACTTACCCAGCACCCAGTTTCCCTTTCTCTTTATTTCTTTGGGCCTATTTCCTCATCAGTATAATTCATGGGCTGAACTAAACGATCTCCACAAACATCCTTACTTTAACATTCTCTGATTCTATGCATCTGTCTGTTTTAAGAGCTCCTTTATTCACTCAAGTCTATAAGCAATAGTTGAGCATAGTCTGTGGGCCAGACCCTGGGCAAGCCCTGGTTAGTAAGAGAAAGATCCCTGCCCTTGAATGTGGACTGAAGAGAAGAAAATAAGTGAAGGCAGTCATATCATTCACCTCAGCAGGGCGGTCACTGTTGACCCAAGTGTCCAAACAGAGGCCAGGGGCTGGGGGTGTCACCATGGAGCCAGAGGCCAAACCCGAGGTCTGCCCGTCAGCGGATGCCTGCCTCTCCCTCACCGCTCACTCCATCATCCACTGAGCTCACTCAGTATCTTTACCTCCTAAACATCCATTTTATCTGCAGGCTCTGTCAGTGCCTTCATGACGGCGCAACTCCTTGGATGCTAGCTGGCCGGTTTTCCTGCCTTGATAGTTTCTCCACTATTTACGGCATAATCTTTGCAAAACCCAAAATCTGACCATAGCACCGTCTTATCTGAAAGCCCCCGGGGGTACCTCTCTGTGGGTAGGAGGACTCATGCACAGCAGGTGCCCTCCCCTCGGGCCCTGGAGCCACGAGGGCCCCTTCACTCTACATTCCAGGACAGCTCCACGCACTTGCACTTTTTTTTATGTTTATTTATTCATTTTGAAAGCGAGAGAGAGAACAAGTTGGAGAGGGGCAGAGAGAGAGAGGAGGAGATAATCCCAAGCAGGCTCCGAACTGTCAACGCAGAGCCCGACACGAGGCTCGAACCCACAAACCATGAGATCGTGAGCTGAGCCGAAACCAAGAGTCGGACGCTTCACAGACTGAGCCACCCAGGCACCCCTAGCTAGTGTCTGTTCTGAGAAAACTTCTCTGCCCTTACCTGCCTCGGAGTCATACATTCCCTTTTCTCTGGTCGCTTCCATTCCTCATATGGATTTGTGTTCCTGCCTGTGACCTACGGCACTACGACTATTGCTTAATGTCTGTCTCCCAACTAGAGCAGAGGCTCTCTGGAGCGGGGACCGTGCTGGGTCATTCCTGATGCTTCAGGGACACCTGCAAAGCAGCACACAGTGGGCCCGCAGTGAAGGCTTGCTGATCAGATGACGGAGGGGCCCTGCTCGGGAAAGCCCCCAGAGGACAGACTGGGGTACGTGAGATCGTGTAGACGAGAGCCCAATACCTAATGTCGCAACGATGTGGTCAGTTTTGTCTCCACCACTGGCCTGAGAAGGAAGGAAAGCCAAGAGCAGGTCCAGAAGGTGTGTGAGAGCGGACAGGCCTCGATGCCCCGTGGGGGGCTCTTCCATGCTTCATGTCTCAAGCTCGTCTCCGAGACAGAGGATGATCTGGTCACGTCAGACCCTTGCGACACACGTGCGGAGCAACGAGGACCACCCTCCCCCACTTAGGGAAATGGAATTCTGTGAATGTGGGGAGCGCTTGGGCCACAGAATCCAGTAATCACTGCATGTAGAACAGGTGAATGAACGAAGAAACGTTTCGAAGCAAAGAGGTGGAGAGTAAAACCCGGAGACGGTTTCAGGGACAGAGGTTTAGAGAATAAAAAACGCTAAAATACCATGTTTGTGGCAATTATTTAGTTCAGCTTGTTCATTAGGTAGATAAGGCCCATAGTAAGGAGCCTCACTTATTCTTGGTGAGATGGGAAGCCACTGGAAAGCTTTGTAACAAGTGACTTTTGGAGTCTCCAGTCTGGTGACAAATGGTCTCCATTTGCCTCTGGCCACAAACTGCAGGAGAGGTAGGGATTCTCACATTTTAATATGGGGACCTGGTTAAATGCAGGTTTTGGGGCTAAATGCACGGAGAAGATGTAGATGCCACTGGTCCTCAGGTCACTCTAAGTAACAAGGGACCAGGACACCACCTCTTTCTTAGTATACTCTTTGCATGGCAATCTCGGAAGGCTCGAAAAACATTGGCTTGTATTTGCCTGGCATATCTTTCCCCATACTTCCATTTCCAATCTTTTTTTTTTAATGTTTATTTATTTTTGAGAGAGAGAGAGACAGAACATGAGGGGGGCGGTGGCAGAGAGAGGGAGACACAGAATGGGAAGCAGGCTGCAGGCTCTGAGCTGTCAGCACAGAGCCCAACACGGGGCTCAAACCCACAGACTGTGAGATCATGACCTGAGCCAAAGTCGGATGCTTAACCAACTAAGCCACCCAGGCTCCCCTCCACTTCCAATTTTAAAGGAAGAATAAGCAAATGAGGTTTAGTTGTTGAGCTGAGGACAGCTGGGATCCAAGGAAAGATGTCAAATGCGTGGACGATCAGGGTTAGTTTGGCTAAGCCAAGAGCAGGCACGCTCACAAGTCTTGAGAGCTGTTGGGTAAGCATTCTCATCCAGGATCACCAAAAGGCGAGATCTTTATCATCAGAGTGGGGCTTTTAAATACCAGGCCGCAAATGATGGAATCTTTTATTGTCATTCACTCACCCAGATGCAAAGATTGACTTCGGTGTTCACCTGCCTGCTTCTCCAGAAGGTTCTAACACTTCCAGTCGGTAAATCATCAAATACTATTGTATACCCACTATGCAGGCACGTGTGACACAGCAATGGACAAAGGAGAGATGCTGCCCTCAGTAGAACAGTTCACACACGTACACACACCTGGATTACATACCATCTATGCAGGTGATGAACCTGCTGGGGCAGCCCCGGGGTGAGAGGAAGGTTTGAGAAATGGGTAGGGTCTCCAAAATCGTTTGCCTCCGACTGTCGCTGAGGTTACTTCCTAACTAGAAGCCAAATCAGAAAGTGGAAAGCTTTAAAAAGCTTCCTCTGGAGCTTGTTAAAATTCAGCACTATTATTAAATTTAATCCAGCCTTTTTTTGTAAATATAGAATGATTGCTTGCAACACGTAAAAAATATTTATGAGCATTTTGTTCAATCTCTTTTGTTCTGTTTTGTTTCAGAGGCTGCTCCAGAGTTTATAAAACATATTTTAACTTCCTGCCCTCTCAAATAATATTTGTGGTACATATATAACCCCGTGTACTCTATTGTCCCCCCTCTGTCCTTTGTTCTTTGTGTCACACATTTTACTTCTTTGTATATTTTAATCCTCACACTACATTGCTATTTATTTTGCCTTCAACCTTGTATTATCTTTTAATTTTTTGAATTATTTATTTTGAGAAAAAGAGAGAGAGAGCACAAGCACGGGAGGGGCAGAGAGAGCGGGAGAGAGAGAGAACCCCCAGCAGACTCCATACTGTCAGCACAGAACCTGATGCAGGGCTCAAATTCACGAACTGGGAGATCATGACCTGAGCCAAAATTAAGAGTTAGACACATAACCAACTGAGCCCCCCAGGCGCCCAACAATGTATTATCTTTTAGAGGTATAATTTAATTACAAAAATGCCTTTTATATTTATCTCTATATTTATCATTTCTGGTGCTTTTCACCTCTCAATAGGAGAAATATCAAAGAATCTGTGGCCATTTATCTAAAACCAACACACGCATAAAAAAAAAGGGGCTGCTAAATCAGAGTGACAAGCAGGGAATTTGAAGTTAAATAATTAAGGGTTTCCATTCTGGTTCTACCATTTGCTGGACAATTAATCTCCTTTGAGCCTGTTTCCTTGTCTATGAAATGGAAATATGCTTTTTGTGAGGATTAAATGAGATTATGTTTTCAAAGTGCTTATTCACAATGCTTGGCACATAGTTAATGCTCAGTAAATAATAGTTCTCCCCAACCGAAACTAAATCAAAACATTAATACTTGGGGCCCCTGGGTGGCACAGGCAGTTAAGCGTCCGACTTTGGCTCAGGTTATGATCTCGCGGTTCTTGTGGTTCAGCCCCATGTCAGATTCTGTGCTGACAGCTCAGAGCCTGGAGCCCGCTTCAGATTCTGTGTCTCCTTCTCTCCCTGTCCCACCCTCTCTCTCAAAAATAAACATAAAAAAATTTTTATTAAAAAAACACAATACAAAATACTGTAATAATCCATGCTACAGAAATATCTTACATGGGACAGTTTTGAAGTCAGTTTTTAAGAAAAGTAAGAAACTTTTGGAAGTACCTTTTCAAAAAAACAGCAAAAAATACTAGGAGGAGGCAAAAAAAGAAGGAAAAAAGTGCTTTATATATTAAGGCAGGAGACAAGAAGACTAAAGAAAAGTTTGCCCAAAGTTCTGGGCAAAGAGCTCCCTCTCTAACCTAATGTACATCTCAGGGACATGGCTTTCCTTATGAGGGGTCCCAGGGTCTTGTGTAACAGTCTTTCAAATACCACAACTTGAAATGTTGCCCTGTTTCTAAAGCAGACCAGAATCTCACACATTCAAACTCTTCACAGACATGCCTTTTATTTTATTTATTTTTTTTAATGTTTTATTTATTTTTGACAGAGAGAGAGATAGAGGATGAGCGGGGGAGGGACAGAGAGAGAGGGAGACACAGAATCTGAAGCAGGTTCCAGGCTCTGAGCTGTCAACACAGAGCCCGACGCGGGGCTCGAACTCACGGACCGCGAGATCATGACCTGAGCCGAAGTCGGATGCTCAACCGACTGAGCCACCCAGGTGCCTCAGAAATGCCTTTTAAAGTATTAAATGTGTTCAGAATGGGGGAAAAATCTAAGTTCAAATAAAGCAAAATGGCACATGTTAAATGGGGATAACAGACAGTCTATGTTAGACCATAAGTATAAGTTTATGTTTAGCATAAGAAAGAATTTGATATCACTACCACCACCCACCCCCAAACCACACACAAAAAACACCTGTCTTAAATAGGTAGGAGGCATGCTTTAGTGGAAGAAATATGGTCTGCGGACCTTTCAGCGTCCATCAAATGTTGGCGAATGTGCAAAATTAATTTTTGTCAAACCAAGAACCTGTATCTTTGGGGCCATGAAGATCAGATAGACATGGAGAATTTTCATGCACTTAGAAATGAAAAGCACAGTGCAACAGGGAGTCAGCACCCAAGAAACATGGTCACACGTCCCGTGGAACATACAGTTTCAGTTAGGCAGTGACATTCTGCTGCGACAGCATTGCACTGTCGATGACAGCCAAGTGACACATGCCTGCTTAGAAGGCCACTGTGACACTCCAGCCATGGCTTTTGTCTCGATTTATTAAGTCCTTTCATCTTTTCCAGTATCATTTTAGAAATTCTAGTCCTCAAATGTGCCACGAACACCTAAAAGTTGGAAACCACTGGCAAAGATTTTGCCTCCTGACAGTCTTAGGTTTCTAATGATGTTTCTGCCACACAATAATTATGCCCATAATAATGTGTTATGCACATAACAATTATATGCCCAGAGGACTTTGGGTGTATTATTTAATTTTTCCTCATCTGTAAAGTGGGGATAAAAATACCTACTTCCAGAACTCTTGTGGTATCTAAATGAGATACCAAATGTGGGGAAATTGCCTACCATTCAAAGTATCTGAGATATGGCAGGTGCTGTTTTATGTGATATAAATCTGTAAACAACTTGGTAGCTTCATAAAAATATTGATTTTTCATTTCTCCGCAGGACAATCTATCTGCTTTAGTAAAAATAAAGTGAAGCCCAGAAAGATGTTCAGCATTTATTTAAGTTCCTTAGTGATTCTGATGCTCAACTAGGTATGAAAACCACTGAAATAGGTAACATTCTAAATAATAAAAAACAAATTTGTAGTTTATGTTCTGCTTTTGAAAATATCTTTAAGTATAGCTTTTTATCTAAACCATACCATAATTCTGTGAGGTTCGTTTCATATATTATCATTCCTACTTTATACTTTAAAAAAAAAAGAGGCATTGCTCAAACTCACACAGATAATAGCAGCAAATAGATGAACAATTCTTCTGAAAAGTTCAGTGCTTTTCCTGTGTACAGAGTTTCCAGCTGCTTCGTTGTGTGTCTTTGCTTTTCGCTGGAACATTTAATAGATGGATTTAGCAGTCTTTAAGGTACAATGCATAACATGACTATCAATTATCTATAAATTATAACTTTACAGTCAAAATGTGTCTATATACGTGTGTGTGTGTGTGTGTGTGTGTGTGTGTGTGTGTGTGTAAATTAATTACTTAAGATATAAGAAGAAGTTTAGCTGCCAGTTTTACCTTTCTGCTTGCACTTTAGAAAGTCACAAAGCAGGGACGCCTGGGTGGCTCAGTCAGTTGAGCGACTGACTTCAGCTCAGGTCATGATCTCAAGGTTTGTGAGTTCAAGCCCCACAGTGGGCTCTGTGCTGACAGCTTGGAGCCTGGAGCCTGTTTCGGATTCTGTGTCTCCCTTTCTCTCTGCCCCTCCCACACTCATGTGCTGTCTCTCTCTGTCTCAGAAATAAATAAACATTAAAAAAAATTTTTTTTTAAAGAAAAGAAAGTCACAAAGCAATTGAAGATGTTGATTTTAGAGACTTTACCTTCCCTGATTCGACAAAATCTTGAAACCTCTAGTTCAGAGACTTTTTACCTTGTCTGTTCCTAATTAATTATAGTAATCACATTGCCCATTAAATAGACTCGCTGATTTTAATTAACTGAAGAAATACTGGCAATGATTTTAAAGGACTAATAAGATTTACCACAAAGTTATTAAGATGTGTTATAATGTCACAATTCATTACCGTGAAATAGAAGGCAAAATTTTATTAGAGAACTTTATTGTATTATATAAGCTTCCAATCTATTTTTCATCAGTTATAAAGCAAAACTAAGTCAGCACCTGAGAACATGACTGTAGGAATCTCAGGTAGGTTCAGTTCTTAGAACCCCTCCCATAATTAGATGTGCTTGCTATAAGGCAATTCAGAAGTTGTGGGTTTTTTAAATTTTTTTTAATGTTCATTTATTTTTTGAGAGAGAGAGAGAGAGAGAGAGAGAGAGCACAAGCAGGGGAGAGACAGAGAGAGAGGGAAACACAGCATCTGAAGCAAGCTCCAGGCTCCGAGCTGTCAGCACAGAGCCTGACGGTGGCTCGAACTCACAAACAGCAAGATCATGACCTGAGCGGAAGTCTGATGCTCAATTGACTGAGCCACCCAGGTGCCCCAGAACTTGTATTTCTGACTAAGGACACGAGCCAAACGAAATGCTTAGAACAAGACAGGTGGAGCATTTACGGACTTCAGCATTTCATTCATTGTGTGTCCTCAAACTTGTGGTTTCTAAACTCATTTGATAGAATTTCACTGTATGTCTGATACCAAGTGGGTCCCCACTCGGTTATGTTTGAGAACAACCCTAGGCAAACACTCTGTCTGCTTCTTTCTACCCACTCAAAGATTTCCTTCCCTTGCTTTCTGTTTTAGATCCGTTAATACCCTTTTTATTTCTAGGGGTCCCTTAACCGCAGAGCATGATATGGGGCCTTCAAAAAAGTAAATTAGATCTTTTTTACTTGTTTTGAAATTGTTCATTCTGGGAAATGGCCAAGGAGTAACAACAATAACACAGGTGCAGGGATCTCATGGTCAAGATCCCAGATCCACAGCTCCTGAGTTCATTGGGAAGTTTAGTGGCCTCCCATTTCCTCGAGAGGGATTTTTTAATACTAGTATTCTTAGATTTAGATTTTTAGATTTTTAGATTTTTTAATACTAGTATACCATGACCAAGTAAGATTTAATGGGGAAATGCATATATGGTTCAATTGGGAAACCTACTAATATAATCCATTACAGCAATAGATGAAATTAGAAATCTGTATAATTATCTTAGGTGCCTGGGTGGCTCAGTCAGTTAAGCATCTGATTTTGGCTCGGGTTATGATCTCATAGCTCGTGAGTTTGAGCCCCACGTCAGGCTCTGCGCTGACAGCTTGGAGCCTGGAGCCTGCTTCGGATTCTATGTCTCCCTCCCTCTCTGCCCACGCCCCACTTGCGCTCTGTCTCTCTCTGTGTCTCAAAAATGAATAAAAGGTTTAAAAAAAATTTTTTTAAAGATTTCTTTCAACAAGAAGAATAGAAATATGTAAAAATGACATCCATCAAACTCAGTGAAGAAAAATACAAATGGACCAAAAATAAACGAACAGAGTTTAGACTCACTGATATTCAAAGAATGGCAGATTTCATTAAGAAAATGGAATATTTATGTAATTAACAAGGAGGAAGGAAAGGGTGTCTTCAAACATTTTAAATTATAATGAAACCGCTTGAATCTTTATTAGAAACAATACATCAAAGATCTGAAAAACTTCTTCAAATGCCCTTTGACTCAGCCATTGCAGTTGTAGGAATTTACCTTAAAGAAATGTCAGAAATGGATACGAAATTATGTACGAGTTATGTTTTTGGTCAATGGCTCCCATTCCCTATTCTAAATTTGGTGATGATCCTCTATCAAATGAAATGCGTTTGTATTCGGGGCACCTGGGTGGCTCAGTAAGTTTAGTGTGAGACTCTTGATTTCTGCTCAGGTCATTATCCCAAGATGGTGGGATCAAGCCTGCATTGAGCTCCATGCTGAGTGTGGACTCTGCTTGATATTCTCTCTCTCTCTCTCTCTCTCTCTCTCTCTCTCTCTCCCTCTCTCCCTCTGCCCCTCTTCTCTGCCCGCATTCTTTCTCTCTCTAAAACAAAAACTAGGTCCATTGTATATATAAACCACATCAAATGTTCATCAGTTGATGGACATTTGGGCTCTTTCCACAACGTGGCTATTGGAATGAGCACTGGGTGTTGTAGGTAAACAATAAATCATGGGAACTACTCCTGAAACCAAGAGCACACTGTATACACTGTATATTAGCTAACTTGACCATAAATTATATTTAGAAAAAAAGTTAAAAATAAAAATAAATCGATAAAAATTAATTAATTAAAAATAAGAAATATCTTTTTAAATTATTTTTAAAATTTTTTAAATTAAATTAATTATCGGGGCGCCTGGGTGGCGCAGTCGGTTAAGCGTCCGACTTCAGCCAGGTCACGATCTCGCGGTCTGTGAGTTCGAGCCCCGCGTCGGGCTCTGGGCTGATGGCTCAGAGCCTGGAGCCTGTTTCCGATTCTGTGTCTCCCTCTCTCTCTGCCCCTCCCCCGTTCATGCTCTGTCTCTCTCTGTCCCAAAAATAAATAAACGTTGAAAAAAAAAAAATTTTAAATTAAATTAATTATCTATCATCCCAGGAGATGAAATGTTTCCCCATGTTTTCTGAGTTTCACTATAGATCAATTTCCAAACTGTATACTGTCTAAATGAACTTGCTTCCAGGCTCCTTCTTACCTTTGATTTAATCAGACTTTGTGAAACCAACACAATGACTATGTTTAGAAAAATTTGACATCATGACAGTTTCTTACCCGAATCCCAACTTTAGAATCCAGGTGGAAGGGGGAGAGACAAGAGGAGGAGTTTTTGCAAATTAGCCATCGCATAAAACTCACCTTGACGGGCTCCTCAGTATAGAAAACAGCAAAGAAGAAGTCAGTAGTCTTCATAGGAGACAAGGATTCAGAGCCCATTTCTTCACCCTGGCACCAGGAAACTTCAAGAGCAAATCTGCTGTTATTTTCCTTCTTGTGGCAGGTTAGTTTTATGACCTTTATTTCCTCAAAGAAATTGGGGCTTAATGAGATTTTAAATGTTTTATTTTGTGCCATATAAGTGCATGATTAGAAAAATATCCTTGTGTTCTATATGTGCAATTAAAAAAAAAAATGGCTAATTGGAATATTCACAAGGGAAGGAAAAATGGACTAAGAATTTATCCAAAGAGCAACTCATTACCATTTCCAGTGAGGAAGAAGACAGGTTGAGGTCAGTGTTGGCTATACGTATGGAGAGAGATTTTGCCAACTGAGATTTAATTTGAGTTTGTTTCAGATGAGGGGATAAATAGACAGAGGTGACTGGGCACTGGAGGTCAAGGGGAGCTGCTGAAGAAGCCACAGCATATAAATGATCAAGGAGACACCTACAACACACTAAACACAGATTGCACATGCTAATAGCCTTTTATTTCAGCAGCCAAGGAAATCAACTACCCTGGAGAAAAGTGACCGGATAATTTTGATATTTGAAAGGTGATTTTTCAAACAAATGTATATGTCCCAATGAAACATAATAGCCTTGGCATTAAACACATGGACACTGAGTATTTGGGTTCACTTTTCAAATGATTAAATGCAACATTCATTGTCTATGTATTTCTGTTGGTAGCAATTTCTTTGTTAATATAGACTCCTTCTGCTACTTTGTGATCTAGGGTGTTGGCTGATATTACAATCCTGCGAAGTGCGTGGAAAACCTATGCATTAACTGGTGTACTCAGGGGGGATTATTTAAGGACTAGCTGCTGTCACTGGGTAAACTCATTGCTTATAGCCTCTGGATACATTTTCAAGTAGTAGCACATCAAATGTACAGGGTTATGTTAATAAGCCTTAATTTAAAAGAATTTACCAAGGAACTCCAGATTAAAAAACAGTCTCATATTTTAATAGCAGCTCCTATCCACTGTAATAGAAACTTATTAAAATGCAGTACAGAATTCCTGGGGCACCTGGGTGGCTCAGTCGGTTAAGTGTCCGACTTTGGCTCAGGTCATGATCTCACAGTTCGTGGTTCAAGCCCCACATCGGGCTCTGTGCTGACAGCTCAGAGTCTGGAGCCTGCTTCAGATTCTGTGTCTCCCTCTCTGTCTGCCCCTCCTCCACTTTCTCTCTCTCTCTCTCTCTCTCTCTCAAAAATAAACATTTTTTAAAAACTTTTTTAAAGTGCAGTACAGAATTCCTTTCAGTTTTTCTTCCAGAGAGAAATTCAGCTTTTCTTTCAGAGAGAAATTCAGCGAAAGAGCAAAGATACAGGGAGAAAATCACCAGAGAGTTAAGGGGACCTCTCCTAAGGAAACTGTATTTCAGGGGTACCTGGGTGGCTCAGTTGGTTCAGCATCTGACTCTAGTTTCACCTCAGGTCATGATCTTGCAGTTCAACCCCCGTGTCAGGCTCTGCGCTGACATCGTGGAGCCTGCTTGGGATTCAATCTCTCTCTCTCTTTCTCTGCCCCTTCCCTGTTTGCTCGCAATTTCTCTCTCTTTCTTTCTCTCAGAATAAATAAACAAACTTTTTTTTAAAAAGTTTTAAAAAACTATTTCAGAAAGGAAGGGGGGAGGAAGGAAGGAAGGAAAAGAGAGAGAGAAAGGAAGAAAGACAGGAAGAGGGATGGAGGGAAGGAAAGGAAGGGAAGTAGGAAGGAAGGAAGAAAATTCTATCTCCTCATGTTTCAACTGAGTAGCAGAGGACAGAGCAAGCTCATAGAGCAGACAGGGTGAGGAGAGTGGTGTCCTCAGAGTCACTTACAGATAAGTGGCATTTCTGAATACCTGTTGATATTGTCCGTATATTTTCTTTGCTCCATCCGTTGAAAAGTGCACTGCCTGATCTGATCCCTGACCCTGATCCTGACCCTGACACTGACGCCTAATACTTCATCTCCAACCTCATTGTACCCTCTACCCTTCTGGCACCCACTCACAAAGCTTCGCTTGATTTTCTTCAAAAATGTCCAGCATGTTTCTGCCTCAGACTCTCTGCTTGGAATTCTCTTTCAGATGCCTACAGGTGGGTTTGGTCCCCCACTTCCTGCTTCAGTGTCATCAGGGAGCCCTTCCCTGACCGTGTTGTAGAAAACAATAGCCTGCCTCCTGTATTCCCCACAGCCCCTACCCTGCTTCATTTTTCTCCATAGTGTGTATCATCATCCAGCTTACTATTTATTTACTCCCTTGTTTATTGTCTACATCATTGGAATGTTCTCAAGGAACTATGTTAGATCTGTTCACTGCTATATCTGCCCAACTGAAGTCATATCTGCAACAGAGTAGATACCAGTAAATGTTTAGTGAATGAGCAAATGGCAGAACGTTAATCTTCAGGATGAAGGCAGTTGGACTACTTTTGTGAAGAACGTTTACATGTATGTAGCTTGCACTCTGCCCCAAGAACAGTGAGATGAGCGATACTTACTTGATGAAATGCTCTGTTGGAGTTTTCTTTTTCCCACCCACCTCAAACCCTATCACAGGGCAAAAGTGGCCATTTTCTGGCTTAAATCAAAAGTAAACTATGCAAAAGTCACCAACATGAGTGTTTCGACAAGCAGATCGCAGTAGCAGAAGGAGTTAAAAGTCAGTTTGTGCAAAATCTGTATATGGAGGTGTGTGTGTGTGTGTGTGTGTTTGTGTGTGTGTAACTTTAGGAATCAATTTTTTTTTTTTCAACGTTTATGCATTTTTGGGACAGAGAGAGACAGAGCATGAACGGGGGAGGGGCAGCGAGAGAGGGAGACACAGAATCGGAAACAGGCTCCAGGCTCCAGGCTCTGAGCCATCAGCCCAGAGCCTGACGCGGGGCTCGAACTCACGGACCGCGAGATCGTGACCTGGCTGAAGTCGGGCACTTAACCGACTGCGCCACCCAGGCGCCCCTAGGAATCAATTTTTTTTTTGAGAGAGAGAGAGAGTGCACATGCACGCACACGATCAGGGGAGGGGCAGAGGGACAGCGAGAGAGAATCTTCAGCCCACGAGGGGTTCCATCTTTGACCTGGCCTGAGCTGAAATCAAGAGTCGGACGCTTAACCGACTGAGGCACCCAGGGTCCCCCAAAACTTTTTTTTAAGCAGTCTACTTTGTACTTGAAAATGAGAAAGTCTTGTGTGAGGTAGGGTTTTCTGTCGCTCAGAGAACCTTTGAATTGGATAGCAGCTTTGAGTAGGACATTACTTAAACGCATTAGCTAGCAATTTTAGAAAGAAAAAAAAAACCTAATGATGTTGAACTGTAGAAAAAAATTCCATGACAAGAAAAATTTGATTTTCTACTAATAAATTCCTTGATACAGGGAACAATGCCAGGAAAGAGAATTGCGGTGATTGGTGCTGGGGTCAGTGGATTAGGGGCCATTAAGATCTGTCTGGAGGAGGGATTGGAGCCCACCTGCTTTGAAGGAACCAATGACATTGGAGGACTGTGGAGATACCAGGTAAGTTTGAATAGACTATGTCACCGCATGTGTGATGACATCTTTTCCATATCTGGAAGTAGGAATGCAAAGATATCAGCAGTAACTTACCCTCAACTACCAGCGTAATAATTATTATTTTTATTAGTGCCTACACCTGTGCGTCGAATCCCAATCTTTCCTTCCCCCAAGGATGATGCTCCAACAGTCCTTCCTCCTTACAGAGTCTAACTTCCTGCAGTTCCACCAGCATTACCTAGTGGGCATACAAGCCCTCCCAGAAAACTGCTCTCACGGCTGGTACCAATCAAAGCTGTCAAATCAGATGGACTTCCTGTGTTGAGTTTTCTTGCTTTCTCAAGGGGATCTAAAAGTGTCAAAAACCAACTCAGTTTAAAAACTGCTTGTCCCTGGCTTCCGTGATTTCACTCTCTTTTCCTCTCTCCTTTTCCAACGCGATAGTTTTCCACTTGGCCTCTCAACGTGGCTGATTGTGGTTCTATTCTCGATCCTCTGGTCTTCTACTTTTTCCAAGTCCCTTGGGATTCTTCCTTATCACCCCACCTTGGCTTTCAGCTACCACATACATGCTAATGCTTGATCTATCTGTAGATTTTGATCTTCATCCTAATAATATATATGTGCTAGTAAGGGCAGCTAACACTAACTGTCCCGCAGACAAACTCTGAAATCTCCAGGACTTGGCACAAAAACAGTTTCTGTCCTGCATCATAGTCTGATGTGACTAAGCGGTCCTTCTCCAACTTAGAGTTATGCCCCTTGACCATGCGACCTCCAAGGTTGCCATGTGGGGATAAAAGAAAGGTAATCTCTGGGATGTCTCACCAACACCTAGTTGGCTTTTTAGGTCTATCTTTTTTTTTTTTTTTTTTTTTGGAAGAACAATTCCCTCCATTACATTCCCAGTTTCAAGTATTGGGAGTAGTTTCCATATTCCTTTTTCTTTTTTTTTTTTTTTTAAGTTTATTTATTTATTTTGAGAGAGATAGACAGAGTGAGCAGGGGAGGGGCAAAGAGAGAGAAAGAGACAGAAAGAGAATCCCAAGCAGGCTCCGTGTGTCAGCACAAAGCCTGACGCGGGGCTCAAACTCAGGAACCCTGAGATCATGACCTGAGCCAAAACCAACAGTAGGATGCTTAACTGACTGAGCCATCCAGGTGCCCCAGTTTCCATGTTACTGGTTGGACCTTAACCAATACAGGCCTGTCTCTAGGAAAGCTTCTCCAGCCTCCGCGCCCGATGTCTACAGCACCCTGTGCACACAGGCTATTAGTCATATCACACTAGATGCACTTGTTGAGGTGTGTAAGGTTTTGAAGCATTTTTTGTGCATGATTTGGTCTTCACAATAACTCCGTGAGAGAGGCAAGCACTTATTTGCAGGCGAAGAAATAGATTCAGAGAAATGATTTGATGTCAGGTTCCCTATCCAAGCCAGACAATGATATATCCCCAGGACCACATCAGAATGCCACAAAATACCACATCATGTCATCTGATTTCATCTGATACCCATCTTTTAAGCTTTCACTCATAAAAAATGCTGCTTATATTTGCAGAAGCTATCCTTCTCAGAAGGGATATTTTTATATATGAGTGTTCACTACAATGGCATTTATTAAACAATACTCTTCATTTTGAGGGAGAAAACACATATTTTGATCTGTTCTTAAAGTTGATGTGATTTAGCAGGAATTAGATTCCATATTTTCTGGATTCAAGTTTAGAATATTCATAGTACATGTATTACTGATTCTTTATTTCACCAATAATATACAAAAGATGAAAAAAATAACCTCCTCCCCAATTGTGTTTTCTGCGTACATATATTAAAATGACTATATTTTAAGATTATAATAAATTCTTCCCGTGAGAAAACAACATATTTTAAGTGGTGGTGTATTTCTTTTCTTAGCCTTAAATCACTTAAGTGTCTAGCCTTAGTTTCAAAAAAAATCAGGAATGGTTGCTAACACACATAACAGATATTATGTGCTGTATGGACTCCTGAAAAATTAGCATGATAATGTGCTTCACAAGATTGAATTAGGTAATGTATATAAAAAACTCTTGGGGCGCCTGGGTGGCGCAGTCGGTTAAGCGTCCGACTTCAGCCAGGTCACGATCTCGCGGTCCGTGAGTTCGAGCCCCGCGTCGGGCTCTGGGCTGATGGCTCGGAGCCTGGAGCCTGTTTCCGATTCTGTGTCTCCCTCTCTCTCTGCCCCTCCCCCGTTCATGCTCTGTCTCTCTCTGTCCCAAAAATAAATAAACGTTGAAAAAAAAAAAAAAAACTCTTTAGGGGTGCCTGGGTGGCTCGGTTGGTTGGGTGTCCAACTTCGGGTCAGGTCATGATCTCACAGTTTGTGAGTTCGAGCCTTGCGTTAGGTGCCGACAGCCTGGACCCTGGACCCTGCTTCAAATTCTGTGTCTCCTCTCTCTCTTCCCCTCCCCAGCTTGTGCTCTATCTGTCTGTCTGTCTGTCTCTCTCTCAAAAATGGATGAACGTTAAAAAAAGTTTTTTTAACTCTTTATAAACCGTAACATATTGTAAAGTGCTAAAATACAATATACCTATCTGTATGCATATAGATAACTAGATAATAGAGGTTCTGAAAGATTGAGAAACTGAGGCCAAAAGCATATATATCAAAACATTTAAAGTGATCATCAAGTTGGCGAGGATGTGAAGAAAGGAGAACCTTCTTACATTGTTGGTGGGATGTAAACTGGTACAGCCACTCTAGAAAACAGTATGGAGGTTCCTTAAAAAGTTAAAAATAGAACCACCCTATGATCCAGCAAAAACACTACTAAGTATTTACCCAAAGGATACAAAAATTCAGATTCAAAGGAGTACATACATCCTGATGTTTATAGCAGCATTATCAACAATTGCCAAACTATGCAGAGTCCAAATGTCCATCAACTAATGAATGGATAAAGATGTAACATATGTACACACACACACACACACACACACACACACACACACACACACATAGGAATATTACTCAGCCATCAAAAGGAATGAAACCTTGCCATTTGCAACAATGTGGATGGAACTGGAGGGTATTCTGCTAAGTGAAATAAGTCAATCAGAAAGACAAATACCACATGATTCCACTCATATGTGGAATTTAAGAAACAAAACAAATTAATATATGGAAAGGGGGAAAAAAGAGACAGGGAGACAAACCCTAAGAGATTCTTAATGATAGAGAACAAACTGAGGGTTGATGGAGGGAGGTAGGTGGAGGGAACAGGCTAAATGGGGGATGGGCATTAAGGAGAGCACTTGTGATGAGCACTGGGTGTTGTATATAAGTAATAAATCACTATATTCTAAATTCTACTCCTGAAACCAATATTACACTATATGTTAACTACCTAGAATTTAAATAAAAATTTGGAAAAAAAAAAAAAGAAAATGATCATCAAGAATGATATTCATCTTGATTTTCTATAAAATTGTAATAAACATTTGATGCTTTCGTAATTAGAAAAAAATCATCAATTTAAAAAAGGAGGGAAAAAAGAAAGCCAAATGTACTAACACTCTGTATTCTTTTCTGTCACTACAAACAGCATGGACTCCTTGGATATCCTCTGGCCAGGACTCTGACCCCTCTGAGCTCAGTGGGCAGAGAGGCAGCCCCAACTTCCTCTGATTATTTTCACTCTCTGGTATTCAACACACATTTTTCTTTTCAGGTTGCTTCCATCTTTTCATATTCTCCTCTTTGTTCCTCAACAAAATTATCTGTTGTTTTAAACTAAGACAAGGTATCTTATCTCTTCGTGAAGGTACTGGAAACTTTACTTTCTTTGAAGGAATTCATCCCAGCAGCCTCACAATTTGACAAATGAAGGGATTGATTTTTTTTTTTTTTTTTTAACTGTTACTCTTGTATTCTAAAAGATGGGAAGTATCTTCTTTTTCCTGGCAGGAGGAGACTACGAGTGGCAGGGCAAGTGTCTACAAACCTGCCACCAGCAACACTTCGAAGGAGATGACAACCTACCGCGATTACCCTTCCCCCGATCGTCTCCCCAACTACTTGCACAATTCCAGAAACATGGAGTACCTCAGGATGTATGCACAACACTTTGACCTAACGAAGCACATCCGGTTTCTGGTCAGTGGAGCCGGGAACACTCAGCATATGCAGAACCTTCTTGGTAGGGTCCAGAACCAGGCTAAGTGAGGGGCAGCAAGGCACAGGCACTCAATCTTGGAGGGGAGCCCTGTGTGCCTCTCTGGTGGAGTCAGCAGGACCTTCCATCCTTACTTCCTTCTGGAAAAGGTATGATGGGTTGGCTGAAAACGCCAGACCGTGCACCTGGTGTTGGCTCACCGTCAACTACATTCAGGACCACAGCTGGGGACGTGCTGGCTTACGTCTCTACTTAAAAAGGTCTTGGTAGGAAAACCAGCTATAAAGAAACTCAGAAAACCCCGAGGGAGAGTAGCTGTAACCAACCTTACTCAATGAGGCCAAAAGTTCTGGGACAGGAGGCAGCCAGGAAGAGAGGCCACATGTCCAAGTTTGTCTCATTCCCAGTCAAAGGTGCACAGCGTGAGGAAACGCTCCGACTTCTCTTGCAAGGACGTCCTGGTCGAGACCACAGGGAAGCAGGAATCCTATGTCTTTGATGGGATTATGGTGTGTAGTGGTCTTTACACCGAGCCCATCTTGCCACTCCAGAACTTTCCAGGTATGTCATATGGAGCGTTAAGGCACTGGCGCTGTGGGGTTTTATCATTGTTGCTGTTGTTATTCTCGAAGAAAGTTCGTCACTCAGAAAGTCACCCTATTTTCAAAAGAAACATTATTTTTTTCTGATTAGAAAGTAATGCATGCTCTTACAGGGTCCATTCAAATAATACATAATATTATAAAATCAAAAATTGAAATTACTAATACCTATTGCCACAAGTTCTGGGTTGTTTTCAGAGAAAAGCGTTACATTTTTCCACAACTAACAAGCAAAATGTGGGAATTGTTGTGTGTTGGCAATAGTTTGGAGTGAATATGGGGCTCCTGACTGGCTCATTCGGAAAAGCGTGTGACTCTTGATCTCGGGGTCATGAGTTTGAGCCCCACATTGGGTGTAGAGATTACTTAAATGAATAAAAAACTAAAAAAAATAGTTTGAAATAAATAGTAGGATCAAAGCTACAGAAAATATATTAAGATTTAGCTTATATATATATATATATATATATATATATATATACATAATTTATTGTCAAGTTAGCTAACATATGGTGTATACAGCGTGCTCTTGGTTTTGGGGGTAGATTCCAGTGACTCATTGCTTACATACAACACCCCGAAGGTGTATGTAGGTACATAGCATGATGAATATAAATAGCCATGCACACATCTTAGAAGTTGCTGCAATGCTATTGTTTACTATCTGGAAGCTTAAGCACCTCGCATATAAGGAATGCTGCAGGAATGGTTTACCTCCACAGTGCCTCCCTGTTTATCCCTAGGAGCAGGATGCATGCTCAATCTTCTCAAACAGGGCTGAGCCTGAGACTCCTTTGGGGATCTTAGAAGATTCTAGATGCCCCCCACTTTCACTGCTGTGTGTGTCTGTTTCCCAGTGTCTGAAAAGACAATGAAGGTTTAAATGGGTTGAGAGAAATCTCTTGGTTAGTTGATTCGAGATTTAAATATTCCCGTATTCATCATTCAACAGTCACTCAAGAAATACCTGTTGGGCACCAAGAGTCCAGAGGCTCAGCAGAGAACGAAACAAGCAAAACCTCTGCCCGCAAGGAGCATGCATACGGCAGATGGACACAGACAAAAATGGGATAAATATGGGGAGGTGATAACTGTGGGAAAGGGGAGGAGTTTGGGGACGAGGGTGCGATGCAAGGTTAGATGAAGTGGCCAGGGAAGGTTTCCGTGAGAAAGGGACATTTGAGCAAACGTCGGTTAAGCCGCCGACTTCAGCTCAGGTCATGATCTCACGGTTCGTGAGTTTGAGCCCCGTGTGGGGCTCTGTGCTGACAGCTCAGCTTCGGATTCTGTGTCTCCCTCTCTCTCCACTCTTCCTCTGCTCGCACTCTGTCTCTGTATCTCTCAAAAATAAATAAATGTTAAAAAAATATATTAAAAAAAAATGAACTATATCAGAAAACCACTTTAAATCCCTTTATTTTTCACTGATACGACACTTGATACATCTCCCAACTCTGATTCCTTCCATACCTAGATTTCTAGGGATACTTAGTAACCAAGTACGTATTCCAAATTCTATAATATCATAATTAGCAGATGGATGGGATCTTACATGTCAATCTGTTGACCTCTAGTCATCTTACATCATTGTGTTTGTCCAGAATCTGCAATGTAAGAGATGGCAGGCATCAAACACTGCTTTGGGGAAAATGCAAGAGGGATCGTGAGTGAGACCCAGAGGAAAGCTGAGGGAGATTTCTGGAACTATAAGCCACAAGCCAAATGTGTCTGTTTGCGTGTGTGTGATTGTATCTGTCTGTCTATCTGTCTTTGAGGACAGAGGAACTCTTCAAGCTAACAAGGCAAGAGAGTTCTTATCCATCTCTCGTGAGCCAAATGAGAGACATCTGAAAAACTGAGAAAGGAAAGTCTTACACTGTGAGGCATCTATATTTCATTTATCTGCATTCTCTCCCAGGTGTATCTCAGCACAAGGCGGGGTGCGTGGATTTGGAACTGGGTCTGGGATAATGGAATGCCCATGGACACTGTTCTCTTCACTCGTTTTAAGACCATCCTCAACAAATTTTACCCTACGTTCTTTATCAACAGATAGGCAGAGAATAAATTAAACGCTCGATTTAACCATGACGTTTATGGCTTACTACCTAAACACAGGTATGTTCTAGGTTTTTTAAAAACTAATTTTGGGGCGTCTGGGTAGCTCAGTCGGTTGGGTGTCCGACTTCGGCTCAGGTCATGATCTCACTGTCCATGGGTTCAAGCCCCACATCGGGCTCTGTGCTGACAGCTCGGAGCCTGGAGCCTGCTTCGGATTCTGTGTCCCCCTCTCTCTCTGTCCCTCCCCCGCTCAAGCTCTGTCTCTGTCTCTCTCAAAAAAATAAATAAACATTAAAAAAAACAACTAATTTTGCCTCTGTCTTTTAACCCTGGTGTAGTTAAGTATTTTCTTTCTTTCTTTTTTACATTGGTAAAATGCAATCCCTATCTCCTACCTGTTATGAGGTATAAATGTGCAAGCACAAAAAATTGATTGTGTACAGTGTGGATAAATTTAATAAATATTTCTGAGTTCCTACTATGGTCACGTATGTTTCTGGATACTGGGAGTAGAATAAGGACAAGGTCAGGTGGAGTCCTAGCTCTAGCTGGACCTCCTTTCTAGTAGGGGAGAAACCAACCAGGGGATAATGCAATGACGTGGAGTCATATGTGCTATAACAAACAGTAAGAAGAGTTGGGGAGAGGAATCTTTTCTAGATGGGGTGGTTCTGGAATGTATATATGATGAGAGAGCATTTGAATGGGACCTGAAGGAAGTGAGGAGGCAAGACCTGAAAGAATGTCTAAGATGAGAATATCATTCTGGGCAGAAGAAACACAAGTTCAAAGGCTGGATGGAATGAGCAAGGAACCAGCCCAGTGTAGAGACTGTTGGGGGAGGGGAAGTGGTAAGAAATAAATTCACAGATGTAGGCAGGAGCCAGATCACGGGGGGATTTTTAGGGTTAGGGCATGGTCATAGCTTTCGATTTCATTTTTGGTGAAATAGAAACCCATCAGGATATAATTCTACGTTTTCAAAGGATCCCTCAGGTTGCCGAGTGGAGGGGAAATTATAGGGAGGCTGGGGTAGAAGCAGGGAGACTACTAAGTATTAAATGATGTCAGTAAAGCTTATAAAAGTGGTATGTAGGTTCTCGAAATAAATGGAAATCAGAATATGATCTAATTTTCCTATTCTAGTATGAACACTCCCACCAATTGCTTTTAAAAAATCTCTCCCCCAAAAAATGGTTTCCAAGAAATTATATGTCAATATTATCACTGGCATAAACTTATATACCATTGCAAAATCTTCTTTTTGCATATAATAAGTATTAAATAAATGCTATTGGCATTCTAATGAGTACGGGATATTTATTCAGTAAACAATTCAGAAAAAGTATTGACTTAAAGAAATTTTTTATAAAACAAAAATGCAAGTTTTTTTTTCTTTAGCTCAACCAAAAAATATTTGAAATATTTTTGAGCTCAACTCCTATCCCAAAAGACATATTAATTTTCCTGAATTTCAATTTTTATTCTTCAGACTTCTCAGTCATCAAGCTACTTGTGGTGATGATCTACCCAATCACATAATATCTGGAAGAGTTCTGATAAAATCAGATGTTAGGGAGTTCACAGAGACGTCAGCCATCTTTGGAGATGGTACAGAAGAGGACCTTGATGTTGCTATTTTTGCCACAGGATATACTTTCTCTTTTCCCTTTTTTTAAAACAATGCAACAGTTCTGGACAGCCAGCACTCCATGTTTAAATTTGTCTTCCCCCCTCAACTAGAGAAACCAACACTAGCTTTCACTGGCATCCTCCAGCCAGTGGGAGCCACCATTCCCACATTGGAACTCCAGAGCTGATAGGCCATGCGTGTATTCAAGGGTATGCACTGACCTTAGGTGACCACCCAAAGAGGTGATTTCAGAGGCATTGCAAAGGTCTTCTGCTGCAAAACATATGTGAAGTTAACCTTTACAGTATCCGAAATTGTACCACTTCGTATTTGTTATGTCAGTGTTTGATAGCTATTTAACCTTTAGGATTCCCATGAAAAATGGAGATTAAAAAACTACCTTAAGCTACCATCAAGTGACAACTTATTGGCAAATAATTCTTCAGAGCACGTTAGGGCAATACCTAGTAGAGGAAGTGATGGAAGTAGAAGAAAGAGCTCAACCTAAAGTATACATGGGAAATAATAGCTATGCTACTTCTCAATTGTTGCTAGAATAATTCTGGAATGAGCCTAAATTAAAGGGAGCATTTTTTCGCCTCTCAAGTTCAAAATAAAAGAGGACAGGCAGAGTCACAGAATTATGAATGGTAAATTACGTGAATTATGTGATCTATGGCCGAATCACCAAGTAACTGGGGTAGCACCACAGCACAATTAAAAGAGTAAGAGCTCTGTACCAAGACAAACCTGGGATTAAAACCCAGCTCCCCCAGCGGTACCTGGGTGGCTCAGGCGGCTAACCATATGACTTCAGCTCAGGTCATGATCTCACGGTCTATGGGTTCGAGCCCTTCATTGGGCTCCATACTCAGAGCCTGTTTGGGATTCTCTCTTTCCCTCTTTCTCTGCCCCTCCCTCACTGTGTATTCTCTCTCTCAAAATGAATGAATAAACTTAAAAATGAAAGAAAGAAAGAAAGAAAGAAAGAAAGAAAGAAAGAAAGAAAGAAAAGAAAGAAAACCCAGCTCCTCCATATCATTAATTCTAAGGTTGAGAATTAATTGAAGACAGATTCACAAACTACCTTTTGTCAATCACATTGTATTAATTCTGCTCATTTGTTTCTCCTTTAAAAAGTTCCCCATATTTTCCCGCAACATTCTGTGTTTCTCAAAATATAGAATGTCACTCATCAAAGAAATGAGGGAGAATTATAGGAAGGTGTCTCCCATGAGTTAAGACAGAAAATTAAGGGGCGCCTGGGTGGCTCAGTCGGTTGAGCGTCCAACTTCAGCTCAGGTCATGATCTCACAGTTTGTGAGTTCGAGCCCCGTGTCGGGCTCTGTGCTGACAGCTCAAAGCCTGGAACCTGGTTCAGATTCTGTGTCTCCCCCTCTCTCTCTGTTCCTTCCCTGCTCATGCTCTGTCTGTCTGTCTGTCTCTCTCTCAAAAATAAATAAACATTCAAAAAAATTTTTTTTAAAGATGGAAAATTAAGAATAAATCTTTGTCCAATGAAAACAAGAGACATTGAGTCACTATTTATTAGTAAATACAATATGTATTTGTAAACAAATTCATAACATAAATGAACAGGGGTAACTCACTATTTAAAGGACAGCCTGAGTGGCTTAGTATGTTAAGCATCCGACTCTTGATTTGGGCTTAGGTCATGATCTCACAGTTCATGGGATCAAGCCTCATGGCAGGCTATGCTCTGCCTTGCTTGGGATTCTCCTATGCAGAGCCTGCTTGGGATTCTCTCTCCCTCCCTCTTCGTCCCTCCCCCCACTCATGCGCGCGCTCTCTCTCTCTCTCTCTCTATCTCTATCTCTCAGAAATTAAGTAAATACACATCTTAAAATATATGAATAAATAAATAAAGGACAGCCAGAGTGAATGCTCTGATAATGGAAGCACACGCATGCTACTTTTTGTCTTGTCATTTGGGTGTCACTCCCTTCAGTCCATCCTTCTCTGTGGGCTTTGAGGTCTGCTAGTCAAGATGTGAACTCATTAGAGGACATGTCTTTGCATCTGTAAGGCATTTGCATCAGACGAAACAATGAGTGGAGGGCACACAAGAGGACCTCCTGGATCCAGCTTCCTCACTCCTGTGCTGCCTCACTTAGGATGTTCTCCACCAAAATGACTCTCAAGGTATTCATTTCTTCTGGAATCTCATCTTCTTTCTTTCCTAGGATTGAACAAATTACCTTCGGTGAGTGGCATGACAGCAGACATAAGACAGAAGAGAAAAAAATTTGAAAAAGGGTAAGAAACTTGCTTCTTAGTAAAAGTCAATTGGACGTGTTTAGGTGGAGCTGTTTGCCTATCAAAGATTCTTTCTATTTTTCTCATCATACAATCTGAGTCTATTTGCCTAGATGAGATCTCAAATTATCAACTTTGCCATCTCTTCCTATTATAATACATAATATAAATGTAGGGAATATTTATGGGAAGTATGGGTACAGAATAGTCCAATATGGAAACCTTAGAATCTTGTTTAAAATTCATGTAACACTAGATAAATACAATTACAAATTTATGTCATATCATAGCCTTAGAGCTGCGAAGTGTAAAAAAATGTAAGATGAAATGAAGGGTTGTTTTACTTCTTTAAGGAGTTGGAAAGATAAATCAATGTGAGAAATGAGTTGGCAAATCATTACAGAATCTAATTAAAATACTGACATGAAGTCAGAGGCTCATAGGTTGTATGAAATCTTCTTAATAGAAAATCATTCTCAACCACTGAGGTGGGAAATGTAAGGTATTTCTATGCAACAAATACCTGTTGAGAATTTACAGTGTGAATGTTTACAGCCTGTCTCTAAGACCAAAGGGTTTATCCCAAAAAGAGTCAGTTATCCAGCAACTGGTTTCAAAGGTCGGCCAGGAATTACATTTTAGTAATACTTAAAATCAAATGAATGTCACACATACCTAAATAACTGGCATGTACAAGTTCATATTCCCCACCAATTTACCAAAATGAGACTATGCCCTGAATGAGAGTCCAATGCATGGCCAAAGTGCAGGATTTAAGAAAAGAATACCATTAATGTGACAACAATCTTCTGAAACCCACCTATTACCATCCAAGACTCTGGGAAGGATTTGAGGATGAAAAATACAGTGTGTGAATATTTTGTTAGAAACCACCGAGAGGAGCGCCTGGGTGGCTTAGTCAGTTAAGCGTCTGACTCTTGATTTTGGCTCAGGTCGTGATCTTGTGGTTCATGGGATTGAGCCCCATGTCGGGCTCTGTGCTGGAAGTGCTGAGCCTGCCCAGGATTCTCTCTCTCCCTCTCTCTCTGCCCCTCCTCTGCTTGTGTGCTCGCTCTCTCTCTCTCTCTCTCAGAAGTAAATAAATAAACAAGAAAAATTTTAAAGAAAAGGAACCACTAAGAAATTACCCGTAGCCATCCGTCCTTTCCCCCATGGGTTATCCCCTCACACAAAGTCCACCGATGTTTAGAGGAAATTATGCTTGGAAGGAAGGAGGTTGTCATCTGACTTGAGGTTTCTGACTGCGGTTTTCTTCCCCTTCTGCTTTCAGATTCCTGAATAATCCTCGCGACACATGCAGAGTGCAATACGTGGAATACATGGATGAGATTGCCTCTGAAATAGGAGCGAAACCCAACCTGCCCTCTATCTTCCTGTGGGATCCAAAGCTGGCGATAGAAATTTTCTTTGGCCCATGCACGCCTTACCAGTACCGCCTGCAGGGGCCAGGGAAGTGGGCTGGGGCCCGGAGAACCATCCTGACCCAGAGAGAGTGGATCATCAAGCCCCTGAGGACTCGAACCCTCATCTGTAACCAGCCTCCATCCTCTGTGCGATTTTGGCTTAAAAGCGCCTGCGCAGCTCTTCTCCTCTTTGTTCTCACCTTAGTCATTATTGAAGGATAATCCTATGATCGTTAGTATATTAGGAGCTGACAGTGACACACACTAATTAAGGAGATTGAGCGTGTTCAAGTGTTTATCCCTCAATTCAGACTAGACCAGTACAACGAATAATTCCAAAATCTCTCTGCGTGAGTATTTTGGCAAAATTGGAGATTTCTTCAACAGAGAGTTCAAATGAAGTGGGTTGTATGAAACTTTGCTTTGGGAGCAAAAAGTTAATTTCCATAATATGGCAGATGTTTTCAGTTACGCCAAGTTCTCCCAGGCCCTCCTTTTATAATAAACCCACGGTTTGTCAGCTATTCGCAATTGGCAAATTCTTGGTTTCGCGTGTAAAGCACAGGCTGGGAAAAAGTATCTCTCCAAGTGATCTCGAATAGCTAACGATGAACAAATGTCCTCATCAGAAGCCTTCTCCTCGGGGCCCTGGGTGGCTCAGTCAGTTAAGCGACCAACTTGATTTCAGCTCAGGTCAGGATCCCAGGGTTGTGGCATGGAGCCCCATGTTGGGCCCCATGCTGGGTCTGGAACCTCCTTAAGATTCTCTCTCTCCCTCTCTCTGCCCCTCCCCTGCTCACACTTTCTGTCTCAAAATAAATAAACATTAAAAAAAGAAAGAAAGAAACCTTCTCCTCTACAGTCACATTCTATAGAATCATGGATATTGAGGTAACAGGTTACTTATACGCAGGTTATTTCAGGTATTACTGAGGGTATTTTAGGGGATGGAGAATACCACAGAGGAATAATAGAAGTCAGAAAATGCACATAATTTGTGTTCTGTTAAAACTATCCAAACATGGAACAAATTCTACAGTAAACATACAAAATTCTATAAAATCGTTCAGGAGAATGTGAAGAAGAAAGGGGGAGAAAAAGTAGTAAGTGTACATACACATGGTGAAATGATGACCATAATCAAGATAATTAACATAGTCATCATCTCACATAGATATGTTTATTTTTGAGATGAGAACACTTGAGATCTACCCTCTTAGCAAATCTCAATAATATATTCAATGCAATATACAATATAATATTTAATACTTTAGTAAGACAGTATTATTAACTATAGTCACCATACTGTACATTAGGTCTCCAGAACTTATCATCTTATAACTGAATGTTTCTTTGACCAACATCTCTCCATTTCCCCCCAACCACCAGCCTTTGGTGACCACTCTTCCACTCTCTAATTTCTAAGAGTTTGACTTTTCATAATTCCGTAAGTTAGATCATGCAGCATTTGTCTTTCTGTGTCTGGTTTATTTCATTCAGCATAATGTCCTGCAGTTTCGCCCATTACATTACAAATGGCAGGATCTCCTTCTTTCATGGGGCTAGATAATACTCCATTATGTATATACACACATCACATTTTCTTTATCCCTGTATCCATCAATGGACACTTAGGTTGCTTCCATAGCTTGGCTTCGTGACTAACACTGCAATGAACTTAGGAGTGTAGATGTCTCTTCAAGATCCTGTTTTCATTTCCTTTGGATAAAAACCAACAGTGGGATTGCTGGATCATATATATGGGAGCTCTAGTTTTAATAGTTTGAGGAACCTCCATGCTGTTTCCTATACTGGCTGTACCAATTTACATTCCCACTAAAAGTGTAAAAGGGCTTCCTTTTTCAATTCTCTTGATTCCTCTCTTTCATATCCCATATCTAGTTGAATAGCAAATCATATCACCTTCACAGTAAATCCAGAATCCCACCATTTCTCATCACCTCTAATGCTACCACCTTACTCCCTGCCACCATCTTGTATGTGTCATTATAATAGTGTCCTCAGCACATTCCTTGCTTCACCCCTAATCTCTGTGGTTTATTCTCACTGGTGCAGCCAAATGATACTTTTAAACCATAAACCAGGGCCTCCTAGATGGCTCAGTCTGTTGAACGTCTGACTCCTGACCTGACCACAGGTCATGGTCCCAGTGTTGTGAAATGGAGCTCTGCGTAGGGCTTCCTCGCTGAGCATGGAGCGTGCTTAAGATCTCTCTCTCTCTCTCTCTCTCTCTCTCTCTCTCCCCCTCCCTCCCTCTGCCCCTCCGCCACTCACATTCTCCCTCTAAAATAAAATTTTAAAAAATAATAAATAAAAATATAAAACATAAACCAGATTATGACACATTATATCCAAAAGTGTCAATGGCCTCCCTGTCACTGAGAGTGAAGGCTAAATCCTAACAATCCTCCTACCAGGCCCTTTATGACCTACTTCCCCACCACTTCTCTGGCCTCCTCTATCACTGCTCTCTTCCGTGTCCATTCCTTGAACAGGCCAAGCCCACTCTCACCTCAGGGTCATTGCACGTGCCGTCCCTTTTCCTGGAACACTCCTCCCCCTGCACATCCACAAAGCTCACTCCTTCACCTCCTTCGGGTCTTTGCTCCAATGTTATCTTTTAAAGTGAGTTCTTTCTCTATTTTTTTTATGCACGTTAAATGCTAGTGGGCAAGATTCTGAGCTTTACATTATATTGCTTATCTTCTCCGTTTGCAGGTTTGCAAGGTTTGGTTCCTTTTTTTTTTTTTTTTTTTTTTTTTGTCTTAAGTGAGATCTTTCTTGACTACATAAGATAGCAATTCCCATCCTCCTATCCTGCTTTATTTTTCTCCCTGTCATAATACATATGAACTGGTTCTCTGTTCCCTATTTGTTTTTCTATCTCCCTCTTCGCCGTAGCGAAGATTTTCCCTGTTCTGTCAGAACAGACACAAACTAGGAGCTTAAAAAATGTTTGTGGGATAAGTGAACAAGTTGATATTGTCCCCATTCCCAAAGAGCTCTAAGTTTAATAGGAAAAAGCAACCACCGGAACAGATGAATATGAATCACAATTGAACATGGACACATCTGTCTGTAGCAAATATACGAGCAAGTACTATTGGAATACAGAAGACAGAGCAAAGAACTCAAGAAAGGGGAAGTGAGGAAGGAATGACGGAGATCAGGAAAGTAGACTTGGATCTCTAAAGATAAGTAGGAGTTTGTTTCTGGAAAAAGAGAAAGACACCAACTATGCAGTGGATGAGTGAGCACAACAGCCTAGAATGCTAGAGTATTCATGCAAGAACACAACACAGGATATGCAAGGGGGGGGGGGTGACAGAAATGAGCCTGAAGTGATGGTTTGGGGACAGAAATGGAAGGACTTCTGCCCTCCACACCTATCCCCACTCCCTTGGTTGATCTGGAGCAGACCTAGAATTTCTCACAGCCGTACCCTTCGTCTCCCTGCATCCAGCTTCCACCCCCATCCGACCATCTCCTAAGTGCCATCGCTCTTTATACCATCTCCTAAAGACCTGCCAGTGTTAAATTTCTAAAAGTCAGAACTCGTCACAACATTCCCCTGCTTAAACTAAAACTGTCACTATTTTTTAAAAATTTTTTAAGGTTTATTTTTGAGACAGAGAGAGAGACAGACAGAGCGTAAGTGAGGGAAGGGCAAAGAGAAAGGGAGACACAGAATCCGAAGCGGGCTCCAGGCTCGGAGCTCTCAGCACAGACCGCCAGGCGGGACTCGAACTCATGAACCGCGAGATCATGACCTGAGCCGAGTTGAACGCTTAACCAGCTGAGCCACCCAAGCGCCCCAACTTTCATTCTTCATTGGCTCTGGAACCAAGCTCAACTCCTTGGCTTGTATATAATGTTTCTTCTTTATAGGCTGTAAGTGAAGTGAAATTTTCCATTCTTTTGTGTTTCGTTTGTTTCTTTTGTTCTGTTTTCCTACCTCCCCAAGTTTTCCGTTTGTATTACAGTTTTCTTCACTTCATTTATCCAGAAATGCAATACTAGAATCTGAATTTACATCTGATACATATTCTAGTTGTCCTCACCTCAGGCCCCTGACCATGCTTCTGAGGAGATTCATCATACAAACCTAAGAGTAATTTCAAGTATAGAAAAAGTTTTGTTTTTGTTTTTTTATTTGCTTCCATTTTTTTGATAGTTCTGGTCTGGCCTCTTGCTGACGAATGAACCCCTTCAACAATGGTTCTCAAATTTCAGTGTGCATCAGATTCTTCTAGACGGCTTGTGAAAACACAGACTGCTGCACTCTGTCCCCAGAGATTCTAATTTGTTTGGTCTGGAGTGGGGCCCACGGATTGGCATTTCTGACAAATTCCAAGGCGATGTTGCTGCTGCTACCTGGGGGGACGCAGTGTGAGAACCATCGCCCCGTAACAGTTGTAACCATGCGATTCATTCTGAAATCATCTCTGTTCATAGGAGGTGAATCCTGCCAAGAATGCCTTAAGTAAGGGTTTTTCGGAAAATGACAGCTTCTGCTCCCTCAGAGCAGTTGCATAGACAGATAGAGAACGGTGGGTACCAGACCACTAGGACCCTGGGGGAACCGGCTCAGCACCCTAAGCGAGCCACAGAGGTCTTCTCTATTTTCACCTTCACCTGAAAGACCTAGAGAGAGGTTCTTTCCTTAGTCACAGACAATTCTGTGCGAGGCTGGGCCTCCCAGTGGGCCCATGAATTGCGACACAACCTCTTACTCTATCAGCCTCTACACATGTCCCACCTGCCTCAGAGCTCACATCAGTCAAGGCTCACAAGAAATACTCATACCTGAATGATCAAGTTCACATTGAACCCAAATACGCTGGAGGGGTTCCATGCACTTGGAAAGTACTTCTGAAATGTGTTTCTTGCTCCCTGCCTATCCCAGATCTTTGATGGTGTCTATTTCAAAGAGACCGTAACTGCACGTATATTATAATTTTTGACAGCAGATAATACTTTGTACAAAATCCTTCAGAGGTCAGAAAGGTTTTAATATCTTTTCATCCTCAAGAAACAAGGCTATGTTAAGCTGTGTGGCCTAAGGCTAAACACTGAGTCACTGCTAGGTGTGGAGATGAAAAACCCAAGAACACTTCAGCCACATGTTGCTGCTGAAACAATACGGTGGCCAAGTCACTGTTCCCTCTCTTTTCTTGAAGAAATTACTAAAAGAGTTGAAGGAGATGAAAAGCTCATAAATAGAGAAAGCACGATATAAGACTGGAATTATTCTCCGAAGCCATCTAAACATAGAAATGTCTCATAATTATTTCTGTTTCGGGTACACAACTGAACACAAACGTCAATATTATTTGCTGGAAAAACAAGATACACGATGACATTGGCTTTAAAAAATAACAACGGAAACCTGGATCTAAAATGTCAGGGGCGCCTGGGTGGTTCCCTCGGTTAAGCTTCTGACTTCGAATCAGGTCATGATCTCATGGCTCGTGGGTTCAGCCCTGCATTGGTCTCTGTGCTGATAGCTGGGAGCTATCGAGGGCTCAGGTGCTCAAGATACGCCCTTTACTTGTGAGCTCATTGTGGTAATTCTGAGATATGACTGCGGGTGGGGAATGTTTCCGATTTAGCCCTATTTGCACCATCTGGAAGTTTGTTGTTCTCTGTAGCCCCTAGTTCCACCCCTGGGGCAGTTCTGCTTGTGAGGTTATTCTCCTTGGCCACACCTGAAATGGGCTTTAGGGATTCTGCTTTCATCCTAAGCAGCTTTTTTTTTTCTTTTTAACGTTTATTTATCTTTGAAAGAAAGAGAGAGAGAGAGAGAGAGAGAGAGGAGGAGGAGGAGAGGCAGAAAGAGAGGGAGTCGCAGAATCGGAAACAGGCTCTAGGCTCTGAGCTGTCAGCACAGAGCCCGAAGCGGGGCTCGAACTCACGAGATCATGAGCTGAGCTGAAGTCAGACGCTTAACCCGCTGAACCACCCAGACGTCCCTGACTAACCGGCTTTTCTGGATGTTGGGAGTCCAAGGGGGTCATCTTTAGCCTTCAAACCATTACAGTCTATTCTAGTTTAGGCAGATGGTCCTTTTGACAGTACAACGTTCTCGAAAACCGCGCTTACCTCTTCAGCTCCTGCCAGTTACAAGCACCAGTAGCCAGCTTGCTGTATTTCTTGGCCTTCCCCCACCTCTGCTTCTCCCCTCTGCCCCCACCACACCCCCCCCAATCCCCCACATCCTTTGCTTCTCTTTCTCTCTTCATCACCCCCTCCCGAGTGGATTGCAAGTTCTTCTGCTCAGTTGAAAGGAATTACTGAGCCCTGCCATGGCTGTGACCTTGGCGCCTGAAGCCACTCAGAGGTTTTAACAATGAGTGGGATGGCTATACCCTTAATTTGATGCTGGTCTCAAGACTAAGTTGTTGTTGTTGTTGTTGTTTTAATTTAATTTTTTTAAGTTTATTTATTTTGAGAGAGAGAGAGAGTGAGTAGGATAGGGGCAGAGAGAGAGAGAGAGAGAGAGAGAGAATTCCAAGAAGGCTCCGTGCCCGGCACAGAGCCTAACATGGGGCTCCATCTGGCAACTACAAGATCGCAACCTGAGCCAATATCAAGAGTTGGACGCTCAACTGACTGAGCCATCCAGGTACCCCCCAAGACTAAGTTCTAATCAGCCTTTGTCACTCAAAGGTCTTCCCAGTTTTATATTGTATTGATTGGATTCAGAGGCCGTTGCCTCTTCCAATCCTGTAAGCACCCAATTTTTAAATTCATTTTTATTCCTCTTATTCTTGCTTGCTAACTGGCCAGTTCTCTTCTGTGCTTATTTCTTTCTTAGAGTACTGAGCCACCCGAGAGCAGTCAACACACACTCCTGTTTCTGCGCCGCTCAATTCCAAAGTGTGGATTCTCCCCACAACACCAAGAGACCCTCTGACACCAGTGGGGTGTCCTACAATTAAACACAATTCCGATCCTATCTACGTAGATAACATGAGATTCCCACGGGCTCAGTCCCACAAGGCTGCCCCCACTTCAGCTGCCAAATGACAGGTCCCTGTTGTCACCTGTGCTTCTGACTGCCTATACATCAGAGGTTCCCAAGACCCTCTCCTTGGGTTTGACTGATTTGCTAGAGTGGCTCCCAGAACTTAGAAAGCAGCTCCAACGGCCAGATGAAGAGATATATAGAGCGAATTTCTGAACAAAGGAGCGGCTGTCCCTGTGGCGTTTGGGGGCCTGTCATGGTGGTACGTGGAAGGGCTCTGCTTCACAACCTGGAAGCATCCGACCACCGTCCTCTAGATTTTTATGGAGGCTTTGTTACAAAGGCATGATTGATGAAATCATTGGCCGTCGCTGAATGATTCAACCTCCAGACCCTCTCTGGAACTCAGGGGGTGGAAATGAGAGTCCCAAGCTTCTATTCCAGTCAGTTCCCCTGGCAACGAGCCCCATCCTTAAGCACAGGCTATGTTGCCTCATTAACATAACAAAAGATACCTTTATTGCTCTCCTCTCCGAAAATTCCAAGGAGTTGAGGAGCTCTGTGCAGCGGGGATGAAAACCAAATCTGTATTTCTTATAAAAAAATATCACAATTCCTACCATTGTTTTTCAACTTCTTTCTCTGTTGCAGGGAGTATGGCCAGAGTTACACAAGATGAGTCTGCAAACAAAATGCAGTTAGGCGAAGGTCGTCAGACGTGAGTCAGAATGAGGCCCCGACTCCAGAATGAAGCTTCTTTTTATTAGGATAACTGCTGAAGACTACATGCATAAAGTCAGCTAAGCAAGTGTGTTAATCAATCTAATGGTTTAGCTTTTCAAGGTTGAATTTCAAGCTAATTGGTTTCTAGAACACTAGGAAGGGTCAGGTGTGAAGGATGCTCTGGCCCTGGACAATGTTAAGCGCTCTAGGTGTTCCTTACAAGCTGCAGCCTCGTTCAGCTGTGTAAACATGTCCCAAGGCCTTGCACCTTCTCCAGCTCTTCTCTTTTGAAGTCTCTTCCTTCGATGCTTCTCTTCTGCATCTCCCACATTTCTCTAGAGTCTAAAGCAAGAGACAGCAAACTTCCTGTAAAGGTTGAGGTAGTAAATACCTTTGCAGGCCATACAGTCCTGCCACAATGTGCAAAGTTAGGGAGATGATTCATTTTCAAAAGTACCGAATAAAAGCTGTGCTGTCTGGTTAAGAGTAAGGTTACAACCTATTGGAAATATGTACAAACCCCCCCACAGTGGAGTCCCAAACCTTTAGACACTTCACTTCCTGGTTCTTCTTCCCCTTTCCATTTCGCGGGTATATTTTCTCAGGCTTTGCAATGAGCATGCGCCAAAGAACAAAGAGAAGAGGGACCAAAAGTCTCTGAGTCACACCAGGGATGTACATTTGTTCCAATCAGACTACTTTTTGCCTTACATGGACATAGGGGATTTCCGGGTCAGGCTGTAACCTCTGTAGTACTCAGCCAATGAGGAACCAGGGGAGGGGCTTGCCTCTGTAGTACTCAGCCAATGAGGAACCAGGGGAGGGACTTATATGCTAGGAGATAAACTGTCTGCTGTAACTGTCCCAAGTGCGTCTGTCTGTCAGACAACTGCCCTTGCAAGAATGTTGATGAAAGCCTCACTTCATTGTGCTCCGAGTCTCCGCGTCCCTCCTTGATTGGGTCGGTGGGCTTACTCCTCACACATAACTACTCAGCTCCACGGCTATAGCTCGAAAGCAGCCATTGACAGTAATTAAATGAATGAGTATTGATGTGGGAAACAAAAGCAGAAAGAAATGTAGATAAAATTAAATTTCCTTATAACCTGCAGCTCATCGATCGAAAAATATTCCTCCAGGAACTCCTAACCGTCTTAATGTTAATGCTTTTCTAGAGGGAAAAACAAATTTAGCTTGACACTAGCTAGGCCTCCAGGATCCTGTGAGTCTTCTTTAGCATATGAAAATCCTTTTGGAAACTTCCCCTTGACTTTACCTCCCCCCAATTCCCAAGTATAAAATCAGTCACTCTTCACAATCTTGGGGCAACTCTACCCATAGGTCCTGTCCCTGTGCTTTAATAAAACCACCTTTTTGCATCAAAGACATCTCAAGAATTTTTTCTTGCCTGTTGGCTCCGAATCCCAACACTTCAAACCTTATCAAGTATGGCTATGGTTCAAAAAACTGTATTTATGGGCACTGAAATTTGAATCGCATACAATTTGCACATATCATGAAATGACATTTTTCTTTTGACTTTTTCAATCATATGAAAATGTAAAAACTATTCTTGACTTGCAGGCTGTATAAAAACAGAGTGGACCCAACTCTAGCCTGTGGGTCATAGTTTGCAGACCTTTCTTTAGAGTAGAAGTTAGGTCATCATTGGCATTCCACATTATCACAGGTTACCATTTAACCAAAAGTCTCACCTCTGTCTAACTTGGACCATTAACACTTTTCTAGGTTTTTGGCATGGCAGCCTCACACTTCAAGGTATCAGTTTATCACTCAAGATGGCAGATTTTGCTGCCATTCAAACAGCCCAAGTCAGCCCCACACCTGACTTCCAAGAAGAAAATTGCAATCCTATCACCATTGATACAACAGTTTCCCAGGAAGTCCAAGAACTGGTACATGTTTGAACAGCCCTGATCACCTGGACACAGGGGTAAGTTACAGAATACTTCTGAAAACTTCCACCGATAAAACCAAAAAACAATATACACAACTTTCTAAATGCCAGAGAAGAGACAAGCAGAGACAGCATTGTCCACATAGTAAGGAAAAACATGGAAATATTAAAAAATGGAAGCCATAAACACAATGATGGAAATAAAGTCCAACTTTATCACTTGAAAATAAATGTAAATGGGTTAAACTCTCAAGCTGGTTGAATAAGACAAGGTCTAACTGCCAAAGATAAAACAAATGACACAAAAGGTTAGACCAAGGGACAAAATACTATGTCCTACAGACCAAGTCCAGCCCAGTCCACTCTCTACTTTTATAAATAAAGTTTTATTGTAACACAGCCATGCCCATCTGTTTACATACCTCCCATGGCTGTTTTCTGTAGAGTAGTCGCAACAGAGACCATTTGGCCCACAAAGCCTAAAATATTTATCTGCCTCTTTGCAAAAAAAAAAAAAAAAGTTTACTGACCCCTATATTAGGCAATGAAGGATAGACTAAGATATGGAATACAAATAAAAATACATCATTTATTCTAATATTATTAATAAAGTGAAATGAAATGTCAGCCTTCACCAAGTATACAGAAAATCTCTGAGTGTTAATGAAGAGGAAAAAGAGCTCAGAGTAGAACAACTCACATTTTTTTTTCTATTTCTTTTTAAGCTACATAATAATCTCCTAAAATAGAGACTTATTTAATTTCCAACATCATAATTCTTCCTTTGTAATCAATGAAGTTTAAATAATAGTGTTTCTTTCTATTTAAACCAATTCTTCAATATCTAATTTACATCCTTACTCAAAGGGTTTGAGTAAACCCACAACAAAAGACTGTGGGCACAGTGTTTGATAATGCTGAAATGAATTTTGGTGAAACAAATGAAAACTTTTAGAAAATTATGTACAATCTGCATCTACAACACACATAAGACTTTAACAACTTCATTAAACCAAATTGCTTTACATAAAATGTTTTTTTTTTTTTTTTTAATTTTTTTTTTTTAACGTTTTATTTTTATTTTTGAGACAGAGAGAGACAGAGCATGAACGGGGGAGGGGCAGAGAGAGAGGGAGACACAGAATCGGAAGCAGGCTCCAGGCTCTGAGCCAACAGCCCAGAGCCTGACGCGGGGCTCGAACTCACTGACCGCGAGATTGTGACCTGAGCTGAAGTCGGACGCTTAACCGACTGAGCCACCCAGGCGCCCCTAAAATGTTTTTTTAATTAGGTAAATGCAATATTTCTCTACCTTTACACTTTTCCTATACTGGGTTAAGCTTTTTATTTTTTTCATTTATTTATTTTTAAAGATTTTATTTTTAAGTAATCCCTACACCCAACGTGGGGCTCAAATTCACAGCCCCAAGATCAAGAGTCACATGCTCCACTGGCAGAGCTAGGTAGGCGCCCCTGGATTAAACTTTTTAAACCACAATGTGGAAACATCATTGCTCACTTATTTGGAATATATGCTCCTCTCTTTTAATGGCTTGGAGAGCTCTGTCCTAGTGTGAAGGGAATTCTCCCCTGGAGCCAAGTGAGCTTACATGCTCTTAAAGAAACCGGTTCCTTTAACACTTCTGAGTCATAAAAACAAAGAGCCCGTATATCCATTACACATATTTTAATCCATTGCTTAGTTTTGGAACATCTATGACAGACAGTGTATACATCCATGAGTTCCTCGGGTAATTAATATCACGAAATAGTGTCTATCCTGCTCCAACACTCTTGGACAATTTGTTCATTTGGAACAAGCAGGACTGTGCCACATCCCCACTCTCCCTCCTATTTATTCATCTCACAAATATTTACTGAGTGTCCACTGTATGTATTAGCCAGGGTTCTCTAGAGAAACAAAACAATGAGGAGATAGATGATAGATAGACAGATAGATAGATAGATAGATAGATAAACAGATACATATAGATAGATCTCTATCTATATATAAAGAGAGAGACAGAGACAGGCAGAGAGAGGAAGAGAGGGAGAGAAAGAAAATTATTGTAAAGAATTGGCTCACATGATTATGGAGGCTGGCAAGTCTGAAATTTGCAGGCAGACTGGAGACCCAAGAAAGAGATAATGTTGTAGTCTTGAAGCTAAAGCCTATCTACAGGCAGAATTCATTCCTTGGGAGAGCTCAGTCTTTTCTCTTAAGGCCTTCAACTGGTTGGATGAGGTCCACTGATAGAATGAAGAACAATCTCCTTACTCAAAGTCTCCTGATTTAAATACTCATCATATCTCAAATAAAACTTTCACAGCAAGATCCAGACTGGTGTTTGACCATGGGCACCACAGCCTACCCAAACTGATGCATAAAATTAACTATCACACCCACTGTGTGCCAGGCACTGAGGACCCAGAATTGGACAAGGCTGACAGACCCATGATCTTGAGCAGCATAAAAATACAGACTCACAGAGCAAAGCTGAATTAATACAAAATATGTAGAGAACAAACATATAGGCAGCCGTGTAATGTGGAGAGAGCTGGAGGATTTGGGAGATCCAGTAAGGCAAACTTGACCTCGTGGTCACTGACGTAGGAGGAGTGTGCTGAGAGTTGGCTCTTCACCCAGTGCACACACATATGGGAAAGCACCTATGGGGAAAACGCTCAACAGAGTAGCCATTGTGTCATTTCCCCCTGTCCTGACGATGTCTCCATGTTTCTTCCACCTTTCACAGGACTCACTGAGAAAAGAGACTAAAATGCATCCCTTTGGGAAAGTGCCATTCAACTTAGCTACCAAGACTTGGCCAGCATTTCTTCTGGTGACAGGCCCAGTGAATTCCCACCATTGCCGTGGTTTGCACGTTATCTATTTTGTTTCACTGGAGTCAGATCTGTGACTTTGCATGACCTCCAGTCCCTTTTACAAAGCATACTAGCCTCCTACAACCTGAACGTGATCTTTGTAATTGCATAATCTCGTCAAGCCTTTCCCGGGTGTATCATAATCCATTTATGATCCAGAAGGAGATACAAGTGCCACGTTAACCAATAGTTGAGCAACAGTTAGAGAATTACTCAAGAGTCAAGAGTAACTTGCTACCGTGAGTTTTGAGAGAGAAAAACGGTTTGTCAGAATAATCTGATCCCGTCAAGACCCTGCAAGTCCCACAGCTGAGAGGAGGTGATTCCACTGGTTGTTAGGCTCAGCTACTTTAAACCCCAGGGCACTGCAATCTGGGGATTTTCTTTGTCTTGTGTTGTTCCTCTGTGGCCCTGTATCTTGTCTTTCCTCTAATTGTTAAGCTCCTGAGTTCTCAAATTTATTTCATAATGACTGCACCTATGGTTCCTCTAGTCCCTCATCCTGGTAACTTTCTTCTGATTTCCTAAAAGCTTCTTCTGTTTCAACTTTTCATTCACCAGGGACTGTACACAACTCTTACACACAGTAATTCAACACAAAGAACCCAAGCTCCTGCTCTCGACAAATATCTTTTAGGGACGAAACACTGATCCTTGTACGGAAAGGGAAGAAACATATATTTTGTATTGATTTTGATTTTTATTTATTTATTTATGTGTATAATGTTTATTTATTTCTGAGAGAGACAAAGACAGTGCAAGTGGGAGAGGGGCAGAGAGAGAGGGAGACACAGAATCTGAAGCAGGCTCCAGGCTCCGAGCTGTCAGCACAGAGCCTGACACGGGGCTCGAACTCACCGCGAGATCATGACCTGAGTTGAAGTCAGACGCTTAACCGACTGAGTCACCCAGGTGCCCCTTGTACTGATTTTTAAATAGAATATAGATTCTGTTCCCTAAAATAGGTTGGTAGGCAAATTCTACTTAAGTCATGAAATTATTTTACACCCTTAATTCTGAAAACCTTTTCCTACTCATATTACCATTATCTTAAAAATATTTCATTAGGGGCGCCTGGGTGGCGCAGTCGGTTAAGCGTCCGACTTCAGCCAGGTCACGATCTCGCGGTCCGTGAGTTCGAGCCCCACGTCAGGCTCTGGGCTGATGGCTCAGAGCCTGGAGCCTGTTTCCGATTCTGTGTCTCCCTCTCTCTCTGCCCCTCCCCCGTTCATGCTCTGTCTCTCTCTGTCCCAAAAATAAATAAACGTTGAAAAAAAAAAATTTTTTTTAAATAAAAAAAAAAAAAAAAAAAAAATATTTCATTAATATGATGCCTTGGCACCTTTGTAAATTTAAGTGTTGCATATTATTATCCAAGTAATAAAGCAGTGGGAAAGTCAGCAGGAGGACAATTCTTTATGAGTCCCTGAAGAGACTCACATCACACTCAAGGTGATACTGGTATAGGGCTTACAGCTGCAAGACTCAATATACAAAGGTGCTTTAAAATGTTATTAAGAGTTAAATGCAATGGATCTTGAAGGCAGTATGCTAAGTGAAACAAGTCAGACAGAGAAAGTCAAAGACCATATGATCTCACTCATGTGAGATCTCAAAACAAACAAAAAGGAAAAACAAAAAAGGAACTCATAGATCCAGAGAACAGATCGGTGGTTGTCAGATGGGTAAAGGGGATTGAAAGGTACACACTTCCAGTTACAAAATGAAATAAATAAGTCCTGGGGATGTAATGTACAGCATGGGGACTGTAGTTAACAATACTGAATTGTATATTTGAAAGTTGCAAGAGAGTAGATCTTAAAAGTTTTCATCACAAGAAAAAACATTCTGTACCTATATGAGGTGATGGACTGAATTACTGTGGTGACCATTTCACCATATATGCAAATATCAAATCATTCTTTTGAACACCTGAGACTTAAATAGTGTTGTAAGTCAATTATGCCTCGATTAAAAAAAAAGTTATGGGATGCTTGGGTGGCCCAGTTGGTTAAGCATTTGACTTTGGCTCAGGTCATGATCTCACAGCTCTTAAGTTCGAGCCCTGTGTCAGACTCTGGTCTGACAGCTCAGAGCCTGGAGCCTGCTTCAAATTCTGTCTCCCTGTCTCTCTGCCCCTGCCCCTGCCCCACTTGTGCGTCTGCGTTCTCTCTCTCTCTGTCCCTCTCAAAAATAAATGAATAAACATTTTTTTAAAAAAGTTAAATCTGAAAATCTGAGGTTGGGGCGCCTGGGTGGCTCAGTCGGTTAAGCAACTGACCCTTGATTTCAGCTCAGGTCATAATCTCACAGTCATGAAAGTAAGCTCCACACTGAGCATGGAGCCTGCTGGGGATTCTCTCTCTTCCTCTTCTGCTGCTCCTCCACCCACCCCCCCTTAAAATAAATACACATTAAAAAAAAGAAAAAAGAAAAAAACCCTAAAGTTCCAATGCTAGTTCCATCCAAGGACCTTTCTAGTGGAAGATCTCTTTGGTGGATAGTCCAGTACATTTTTCCTTGGCAAGATAAATAGCACTTATTTCTACTTCTTGTTTTGCTTTTTAATGTTTATTTATTTATTTTGAGAGAGAGAGAGGCAAAGAGAGAGGGGAAGAGAGAATTCCGAGCAGGCTCCATGCTGTCAGCAAGGAGCCTGACATGGGGATGAAACTCACAAAGATGAGATCATGACCTTAGCTGAAATCAGGAGTCATTTAACTGACTAAGCCACCCAGGCGCCCCACTTCTAAATTATTTCTAAATTAAGAAGATAGAAATTGAAAGACTGTTGGACCAGAAGCACTGGGAGCATCGGATTTTATGATTATCTCCTCCATAATGCAATTCTTCAAACACTGGCATTATAACTTCTGGGGTTTTTTTTCTTTCTTTCTCGAACTTTTATTTTGTTAATTTGTTATTGCATCCCTTTGGTACTTAGCAGATTGCTTCCCCTTATGATTGTTTAGTATATATATTTGTTTAACTCAAATTTAATACAGATATGAAATTAAGGGCAAAGAAATCAGGCACTAAGGACAATGAAATGGGAGAACAATGCAAAATCAGGCAAGACCCTTAGTAAAAACTGCCCTGGAATCAATAGATACTACATTCACCTCCCCCGGTTGTTACATTCTCATTGAACTTTTTATGCATAGTGGAATTTTCTAACTACTTACTGAAACACAGGCTACTATTTACTAAGAAGGTTCTATGTCCCAGGCACTGCACCAGAGAGATGCCCTGTACTCATAAGCATCAATAATGGGAATAACTGATGAAGATCCAGTTGCCTGGAAAGGGAATGAAATAGTACAACTTTTTTTTCTTTATTTATGATAGTAAAACTGAAAAAAAAAATCTAAAATGTGCAACAATAAATTATATAGTGGAAATGTCTGCAGCCATTAAAATTCATTAATTCATTTAACAAATTTTTCCTGAGAGCCTCCATGCACATGGAAATGTGTTCATAAAATTGTTAGGCTCTAAAGAAGTTTATATCCTGTAAATGGTATATGTAAATTTAGATATATACATATATTCTTATTTTTAGTAGATTTATGCAGGAATAAGAGTAAAGTGTCATGATATTGACATTGTTTTCAAAAGATACAGCCAAAAGTACGTGTATGTATGTGTGTAAGAGAAAGAAAATGAAAGGGACGAAACATGAATAACTAATGAAACTAGGTAAAAGGTATAAAGGTGTTTATTACACTAGTTCAGTTCTTTTGTAAGTTTGAGAATCAAAAAAAATTTAGGGAAAAACATATTCTCTACAATGATTTATCTACGTGCCACAGCTGGGCCACCGATTTGGGTTTAACTTTTATTAATCAAACCAAAAAGGGAAATGCAGATAAGCAAACCATAGGGCTTATGAAATAAAAACAGACCAACTGGTAAGGAGAACAAAAATTATACTCAGTATTAAGACGAGGCAGGAGTTTTTCTGGGGGTTCCTATCAATGAGGACGCTGTGTTATAATAACAATATCCTTCGTGGCGTCTTTAGCCTCATTGCAACAGGATCTCAATTGATCTGGTTCCTCTTCTTTTTGCTAATGAAATTTCCTCCTGTGATGTGTTTTAGAATAATCGGCCTACTGTCTTTTGAGAAATCTTGGCTAAATACTGTTTCTCTCAACAGTAATTTTTCTTAATATTGAGAATGTTGTCTCTGAAAGTTACTCTGGAGTCGAGTAATTTTTAAGAAGGTCATTTTGATCACAATTATAGAATGGGAGTCACACTGTTTTCTGGAACTGAGAGTCCGAAATGGGGCAGCTGTCGTTAAAGTAGGTCATCTCTCCAACCTAAGATACAAGCCCAAAGAGAGCTTGAGGCCAACATTCTTCACCATACATGGTTTTGAATCTGCTCCACACAGGCAAATGATTGAGAAATTTCAACCATCTCAAATGATTGAGAAAAAGAGCTGATTGCTCTACTCCATCCAGAATAATTTTAATCCAGAAAAAAAAAAATTTATAGAAGTTTCTAAGGACCATTCATCTTTAAAATTTCCATTTAATCCTTTCAGGTAAACTCTGAAATATATTCCAATACAAATGAGCTAATTTATTATTATAGATTATAATTTATATGACAGGTAAAAGTTGAGAAACATTTACCAAAAATAAGAAATTTAGATTTAGATTAGAATAGCTAAATTTACCATTTTTTTTTCTAGCAACAACCAACTATCAGGGTCATTTGTCTATTTAGTCCCCTCAAATATCAAAATTTTGGGAAAAATATTACCTATTTTTTAAATAAGATATAAGATTAGGATGGGAGAGAAGATATGGGGAGGGTGGGGGAGAAGAGTGAAATGTTCAGTTATTCCAGATTAAAAATCCAATTTTGCATGTTTTTAAAAATCTATAGCTTTACCATGATGCAAGAGTGAGAACTCTGATCTTTTACTTAAACATACAAAGGGCCAGTTGTTTGGAACTGGACAAAGTTCATCATTTTCCTTCTTAGGTAAAATTCACTGAAAGTAGCAGCTCCAAGTGATCAGAACAATTTGTTTTTAAGTTTATTTATTTATTTTGAGACAGAGAGACCATGAGTGGGGTAGGGGCAGAGAGAGAAAGAGAGAGAGAGAGAATTCCAAGCAAGTTCCACACTGTCAGCACAGAACCCAATGCAGGACTTGAGCTCACGAACTGTCAAGTCATGTCGTGAGTCCAAATCAAGAGTCGGACGCTTAACCAACCAGGTGCCCCAGGACTATTTCACAGCTAACTGAAGTTTCATGATAATAGACATAGACATTTTTAAGAAAGTAGAGGCAGACATAACAATCTCAAGGGAAAACTTACATCTTGCTTATCTCCTGCTCTGTGAGGAAGCCTCCATTTCGGAAACACCTCCATATCTGGGAGTGTCGTTCTCTGGAGCCCAGCCTTTCTTCATCAGGCAGAGTGAAGTCTCTCTCTTCTTTCGATGATTAGCGGGTCCTGCAAGTGTGAGACAACCATTTGGGTAAATGTACCTGCTCTGCAGACCTAAACTCTCCTTTGGTGGGGTCATCCCATTACAAAGCCCAGATACAGCTGCCCATCGGAGCCCCATTCTACCATCAACTTTATTAGCAATACAATTGTGTTTCAGTTACTTATACCTGACTCTTGTGTCTTGATCTTGAATTATTTCTGAGTTCAGTAGAGATATAAGGGCTGTGAGCAATTATCACTGCAAAACAAAAGCACAATTGTGAGAAATTTTGGAAGTGGAAGGACAGGAATGGAATGAAAGGCTGTAAACACATGTGAAATCAGGACAACTGTTAGGAGGTAGAAGAAATGAGAATCTATTGGTGAGAAAAAAAAAATCCCAAATAAAAAAGTATAAGAATATTAAGTGAGATCCTACAACCTCTCCCTGGCTTCTACCCCCTCATCCACAGCACCTTGAAAGTCTCAGGAAGAATGAACAAAAATGGCAGACTCTTCACTATGAAATGGGAATCGAGAGAATCTTGATGTGGGTACATCAAATCCTAATTTTATTTCTCTAGGAATTCTACCAGTATCCCATCCTTGGTAACAGGAGAGATACAGTTTACCAACTAAATTCCATGTAAGATCTCAATGGCCCTTAAGGACCCCTAGGTGAAAAAAGTCAGATTCTGGTCATTCTTCCTAAACATTCCATTTATTAAGCCCAGGGGTCCATGAAACTATGTCTATCCTGTTTGCTAGAATGTTTCCACTAGAATTCTGTAAGTCCAAGACAAGACCACAAGATTTATATCACTGAGTCTCAACCTCGTCGAGACAGTGGCACCCACAATCTCAAAATAATGGCAGGATGTGAAGATGAGACAGAATTTCATGATCAGTTCCTCAGGAAGCATGACAAGGCTATTTGCACCATGCTAGGCCACAGTACAAATATCTTACCAGTTAGGACCCTAACCGGTAAGCCCATTTAGGGACAAGACTGTCACCTGTATCCTAGTGTCCTAAGAATAGCTGTGGCTATGGCTGTTCTTTGTCTCTTTCTTCCAACCTAAGTACATTTATTTTCACACTACTATTTCCAACAGAGCCCCCTTTTGCTTCTTCTTTAACTTTCTAGTAAAAGCTCTTCCACTTTTCCTTTCCATTCACTTCTGCTTATTTTAGTCTGCGCAAAAATTCCAGAGTTAGATTGATTCCTTATCCCACCAACCAGCCCATACACACAGTCGGCTAACTCATGACTTAGGAAATGGGTCAGGAATCACTTCAGAATAGCAGAACTTTTTTTTTTTTTTTGGGGGGGGGCAGGGTTGACTTTGGTATAGTTAACTTCATACAGGAAAATTCAGCAAAGACAGCAGCCTAAGCCCTAGTCATTTCCATCTTGCGTATATAATACTATATATTACACTTATATAAGCATATTCAACATACATTCATTTATCAATGAGTATTTTTCAGAAGTCACACTTCTACAAATCTGTGATTAGAAGTTCACATCATTCTAAACAGCTTTTCTGAACTTCGTATAGAACAGATAAATAAAACTGCCAAATATTTTAAAAACTCAAACTTTACAACGGCTGTCCAAGATTTGCCTCTTTCTCAATAAATATTAATGAAGTTCATTTACCTATCAAAATGTGTCTTCATAGGCTCAAGGTGATTTCAGTTTAAAGCAACATTATAACTTTGTTAAAAGGTAAAAAGTCATGAGGCGCTTGGGTGGCTCAGTTGGTCAAGCGGCTGACTCTGGATTTCAGCTCAGGTCATGATTTCACGCTTCGTGAGTTCTAGCCGCTGGTTGGGCTCTCCGCTCTCTGCTCATGTTCTCTTTCTCTCTTAAAATAAATAAATAAACTTAAAAAAAAAAAAAAAGGTAAAGTCAGAAGGATGTGATGGTATAACACATTGAGTACGTCTGAGGAGATTTTTTATTGAACTGGTTAATTGTCTCAACATTTTACACAGTCACTTGACAGGTTCTCTAGTTCACCAGTGACTACCCCTACTCAAGCAGTAGCAGAATCTAAGTATATCTAAAATGGTTCATCTATTTAAGAGTCTCTCTTGGAAACTTCTGGAGATTGGGGCATTCCTCTATTTTCACGTTAGTGCACATTCGCCACAACTCTCTGGAAGTTCCGTGTTGTTTATTTCTACACCAGAAGTAGTTTAGTTTAGTGATGAAATTAGGAAGTGGGGTTCGTGAGCAGACAACTAACAAAGAATTCTTGAGACGTTTTTGGTGCAAAAAGGTGACTTTTTTATAGCACAGGGACAGGACCTGTGGGCAGAAAGAGCTGCACTAGAGTTGTGAGGAGTGACTGATTATATACTTTTTAACTAGTAGGGGTTAGGGATAGAGTAAGTCTCTTAGGAATTTGGAAGCAAGGCTTTCAGGACCTTGAGGGGCTAGCTGCTGTTAAGATAAGGTTACTTTTGGGGCGCCTGGGTGACTCAGTCAGTGAAGTGTCCGGCTCTTGATTTCTGCTCAGGTCATGATCTCATGCTTTCGTGAGTTTGGTGAGTTCGATCCTGGAATTGGGTTTCGTGCTGACAGGGCGGAGTCTGCTGGAGATTCTCTGTCTCCCTCTCTCTCTGCCCCTCCCCGACTTGTGCTTTCTCTCTCTCTCTCTCTCTCTCTCTCAAAAATAAATTGAAAAAAAAAATTGAAAAAAAAGACAAAGTTACCTTTAGTTTTTAATCAAACAAAAACATTAAGGCAGTAAGGCAGCCATGAGTTCCTTGAAGAAGGTCACACTCTAGAGGTTTCAGTTGTCTGTCAGTGGGCTGCAAGCTGTAAGGAGATTTAATTTTTTTTTTTCAACGTTTATTTATTTTTGGGACAGAGAGAGACAGAGTATGAACGGGGGAGGGGCAGAGAGAGAGGGAGACACAGAATCGGAAACAGGCTCCAGGCTCTGAGCCGTCAGCCCAGAGCCTGACACGGGGCTCGAACTCACGGACCGCGAGATCGTGACCTGGCTGAAGTCGGACGCTTAACCGACTGCGCCACCCAGGCGCCCCTGTTAAGGAGATTTAATCGAAGCTACCTTTCTCTAGTCTTTGTTTCCCTCATCATTTGGTTTCTAAGAAGTTGTGTTCTGGCACCAAAGAGCTTGAGTTCAAATCCCACCCCCGCCGTTTTTCAGCTCTGTGGCCTTAGCCACGTTTATCTACAATCACTATGTTCAGTTTCCTCATCTGTACAGTGAAGGTGATAATATCTCCGTTTAAATAAGTTAATACATTGAAGATGTTTGAAATGGTACCTGCCATATCATGAGCAATCAAAAGAGTAGCTATGTTACTGTTTGAAATCATTTCAACCGTACTTATGTGTACATGACCCATTTATGATCCCGAATAAATATTCCTTTTTTTAAGGTTTATGTGTTTTGAGAGAGAGAGAGAGAGAGCAGGAGAGGGGCAGAGGGAGAGAGTGGGAGAGAGAGAATCCCAAGCAGGCTCCTCACTGTCAGCGCAGAGCCCAATGCGGGGCTCAAACCCACAAACCGTGAGATCATGACCTGAGCCAAAATCGAGAGTCGGTGGCTTAACCAATTGAGCCACCCAGGCGCCCCTGATTCAATATTCTTTAGTGTCAAAAAATTTCATATGAAACCAAGTGTTTGCTCTCAAGCTCTTCGGGAACATCCGAAAGCTAATCTGAAACTGCCCCCTGGTTACAGGGGGCAGGGAGAGACCCAAGAAACAGGCAGCCACACCAGGTTGCAGGTGGCAGTTTTAATAAGCAAGGGAATTGATGTGTGAGGCTAATCCTGGATGACCTCCCCACATCCACCTGCTGAATCTTAAAAGCTCATATAGAGGCGTTAACTGGGTTTCGTTACGTATGCCAGCCTGATGCTCTCAACACCACATTGCCAACTCAAGGCTGTGTCCTTGGAGCAGCCTCTGGGAGCAGCCAAGGCAAGCAGAACCCACATCTCAAGGATGGGGAGGAGGTGAGGAGCCTCCGAGTGCCCGGGGTCAGCTCACGGGTCAGCTGGTCATCACAACCTCTCAATGACCTCTCCAACACAAAGGTAGACACCTTCAAAGTCAGCAAGTTCATTTGTGTTTCCGGTGAACATGATGTCAGAGTTCACTGAGAATGTCTACATTATTTCTTTTTCAAAGATAGAGTTGTACCATACATACTGTCTTGTGACGTACCTGTAAATTATTTCCGCAAGCCACCAATATTGGGCGTTTCTGCTGTTCCAAGTAATCCCCTATTATTGTTCTGACATGGGCTCACCTCTTTCTCTTTGGGAGGTGTGAGCTCTGCTCAGAGCAAAAGCCCAGGGCTGGTCGATTTGCTCAGCTTCCAGTTAATTACCCAATTTGGGGTCCCCACTCATTGATTTCAGTTCTACTTTGTTACCTTTTGTCCTACTTCCAAGGTCTGATTCTTTGATCAGCCGAACCTGTAAAGTACACGGAAAACTACAAGTCCAATACTTCTTCCTACTTTTGCCCCACTCGCAGAGACTTCTCTGTAGATGCTACACTTCTCAGGAGACCTCCTGGCTCCAGACACTCCCCAACTCCCCACCCCCACCCCCACTAGTCCAAGTGCTCTATTTTCCGAGAATTGCTGTTTATGAATTTGTTAGAAAAAGAAGGCTGGGAGACTACCTTTGCTACCTCAAAGAGTTGTGGCTGGTGATCAGCTTGCAGCTCTCCGAGTCAGAACGGCTAATGGGGAGGAGCGATTGCATGAGAAGGAGCCAAATGTCATTTTAAAAAATGCCACCGGTGAAGGGGGTCAAAGTCTTGGGGATGTAACGTACAACACGGTGACTACAGTTAATAAGACGGTTGTAGGGGCGCCTGGGTGGCTCAGTGGGTTAAGCGTCCAACTCTTGATCTTGGCTTCGGTCATGATCTCTTGGTTCATGGGTTCGAGGCCTGCGTCGGGCTCTGTGTTGACAGCCCGGAGCTTGCCTGGGATTCTCTATTTCTCTGCCCCTCCCCTACTTGCTCTCTCTCTCTCTCTCTCTCTCTCGAAAGGGCGGGCCTACGCCAGCAGACTCCATCTTGTTCTGTGTTCTCCACCTTGAGTGACTATGTCCCCGACATGACCCCTTTTCCGGGAAAATCGCAGAAACCTCAGATCGCGCCTCCTCCCCTTGAGTAACCTCCCGCTCACCCTTTCAAACTTCCTGATCAAAACACGCCCAGCGACCTGCGTAACAGGACTCTGACCCTTCCCCAGCCAATCAGCTGAGGCCACAGCCATTACCTCACCAACTGCCCCTAGACCCCTATAAAACCTTTGTGCTTTTGAAACTCGCTCTCTCTCCCTGGGATCTCACCGCTGCGTCGGTGCAGGTAGGGGATTGAGCTCGAGCTAGCTCGAGTAAAGGCTCTTTTGCTTTTGCATCGGACTCGGCTCCCTAGTGGTCTTTGGGGATCATGAATTCTGGACATAACATTCTCTCAAAAATAAATTTAAAAAATTAAAAAAAAAAATCGTGTTGTGTATTTGAAAGTTGCTAAGAGAGTAAATCTTGGAAGTTCTCACCCCAGGAAGAAAAAGATTTGTAACTACATGCAGTGATGGATATTAACAAGGCTTATTGTGATCACTTCTCAACATATGCAAATATCAGATCATTGCGGTATACACATGAAAATAACATAATGTTGTGTGTCCATTCAACCTCAATTAGAAAAAGAAAAAAAGACACAGGCCACAGCACCACTGCTTTATATACACAACTTCCCCTAGTTTAAAGACATCGTGAAGAAAAGCTAATGCTTCTCACTCACAAATAAGAAGTATTTAAATGCAATTTTGAGAAAATAAATTCTATTGTGCCATGTGGTTGGTCATTAGTATCGCTTTTTTCTTCATAATTTCTTTCTTTTGTATAGTTTTTGATGACTTTATTCATCTAAAAAAAAGTAATGCTTTCATATTTAAATAAGTTATAGCAAAACTCCATACAGTATTTGATATATCCTAAACAGCTTTCAGCTGCTGCATGTCAGATCCTTATGGAATAAAGTTTTCGTAACATCATTCTCAACTCTTCCTTCACATTCAATTCCCAAAAATGGAAGCGGTGGGAGGCACATCATCCCACGTAGTGGCTGAAAGACTCAGCCTCCAAAGTCAAACTGACTGGGCTTCAAATCCCAGTGCTCCCTCGTATTGCCGTGTGATGTCGTCGGGCAGGTTGCCTCACCCCACCAAGTCTCCGTGTCCTTCTCTGTGACATGTGAATGCCAGTCCCTACCCCACAGAGGACTCGTGTCTATGAAATTAATAAATCGTGTGTGGCCCACGTTCACACCATGCCCTGGGCCAGACGCTATTACGATTACTGTGCTTTTTCTGCTGCATTCTATCCTACCGAGGGCAGAAATGGAAGTGAGCTCTTGATGTTTGACAAACGCCATGCACAAAGCAGAGACATCATGGCAACAGGAGGCCCCCACCCCTGCCCTCATGTAATATCCCTGAAAGTTTATCCAAGTCAAGCCTGAGAAATCCTCTGAGAAAATACTTTAAATGTCTTTAAAAGCTCCAAACTTGCACTTCTTAGAGGAGTGAACATGTAGTTTCCTGAAGCCAATCCTAATAGCTATGGTTTCCTAGCACCCTGAAGATGCCCATTAAAAATATTCATTTGGGGTCGCCTGGGTGGCTCAGTCGGTTAAGCATCCGACCTTGATCTCGACTCAGGTCATGCTTTCACAGAGAGCTCAAGCTGGGGTCCTTGCTGACACCGCCCAGCCTGCTTGGGATTCTGTCTCTCCTCTCTCTCTCTCTCTGCCCCTCCCCCACTCTCTCTCTCACTCTCTCTCAAAATAAATAACATAAACTTTTTTTTAATGTTAATTTCCATGATGTTGTTCTGTGAAAGTCAGAAAGCAAAAATTTTTCGAACTGACTAGAAATAGAAGTGTTACTCCATGTGAGGATGTGGATCGAAGCGTGCAAACACCTTTTCCATTCCGAAGGCACTTGGGCCTGGCAACAGTAGCACGTGAGTCGTGGGACCGATTATGGAATATTCTGCTGCCCTTGGTTCTCTAGACATCTTAGACACTATAGGATGAGGAGGTTACCCAAGGCATTCATTTGAACGTCCGGAGCTAGATACGGACTCCAGAATCTGTGTATTCAGGATAAACAATCTTTCAGACTCCACTAGGAAGCTGCAAACAAATACACACAGTCAGAAGTATGCAGGAGCTCCTGGGTGGCTCAGTTGCTTAAGCATCCTACTTTTGTTTTCCGCTCAGGTCACGGTCCCACGGTTCGTGAGTTCGAGCCCCTCGTCGGGCTCTGTGCTGACAGCGTGGAGCCTGCTTGGGATTCTCTCCCCCCCACCCCACCCCCGCCTTTCTCTCTTCCAAAATAAATAAATAGACACTTTAAAAAACATGCATTGCTGAGAATGAGTCCATTCTAAGGAGACCCCTTTGTAATAAGTAGGTTCTTTCTCCTCAGACATCACCCAACAGGGAACTGTACCCAGTGGATGCACATCAAACACTTCTGATGAAGTCTCTCCGCTTGGGCAGGCCCATGCCTGAGGAGAGTCAGTAAGAAGACATATTACAAGCTTAGTATTTTTGACATGTGGTTTCCCCTAAATCTTGGAAGGCGTTTATTTCAGAGTAAGGATACTTATAAATGTGAAACAATTTGAAACATGAACTAATTACTCTATATAATGTCCTTTAGACTCCGGAAAGCCTTAATATCCTTTCGTGTTTGAGGGGATGAAACAGATACATGCTTGCCCGGGCTCAGGCACCACAGTTAGGAGGAATTAAGAACCAGGAAAACCCCAAGTAGATCTTGTACTTTGAATCACACAGCTGCACCACCACTGTTTCCAAGGCTTGCAGGAAATCCTTAGAAAATCAGTAACTGCAGGGCTGCGGGGGTGGGGGCACCAGCTACTTTGCCACGTGGCAGGTCCACGTTCACGCAAGGACGCCTTGAGGACAGGGACTCACAGGCTCCCAGCTTTCCCAGTTGATTGGAATTTAAGTGGATGGCTCATAGCTTAATGCCCCAGCTGGAAAAAATTCAAAGCACGCATAGGTCCTTATATTCCCAGAAAATCTTTCCCTTAGCTGGCTTAGGCATTCTGTTTAATGAGCAAACAAAGCCAGTGGAAGCATGAACCCACTCTGAACCCCCAAGAAGTACTGTGCCAAGCAGTGTTTTCCACTTTTGCAAGTTTGTTCCCCCATTTATTCATTCATGGGTGCAAAGTTTCTTGAGCTCCAGGCACTGGCCTAGAAATTTGGGATAGAGCAGGAAACAGGAAGCCGAAGTCCCTGCCCTTGGACCTACATATCCTAGGGCGATACAGACATTAATAAGATAGATAAATATAATGCCAAGGAGGGAAAAGACCAGGAAGAAAAATAAAGCAAGGGAAAGGAGTAGAAAGTGCCCCGGGTTGGGGGGGGGGGTGTGGAGTGGGGAGGCGGGGAGGGGCTCTTCAAATAGAATGATCAAGGAAGGGCCCTCAAGAGAAGACATTCCAGCAGAGACCTGAAGGAGGGGAAGGAGACAACTACTGTGAACAACTTAGCATCTAGTGTCTCATTCTTCTTCTTCTTCTTCTTCTTCTTCTTCTTCTTCTTCTTCTTCTTCTTCTTTTACCATTTTAAAAAAATGTTTATTTATTTATTTTGAGAGAGAATGCAAGTGGGGGAGGGGCGAGGGGGGAGAGAAAGAATCCCAAGTGGGCTCTGTGATGTCAGATGATGACAGCACTTACGGGTATGAAGAAGGAGCAGGGGAACCCACCGTGACTGTAAAGGGGTGTTCTGAATGAAGTGCAGGAATTGGCTAGGACTGGTCAACATGACGTGATGTTCGGATGCACCCTCTACGTGTTTCCCAGCCTTCGGACTTTTGTTTTTAAGTTTATTTTATTTATTTTGAGAGAGACAGAGAGAGAGAGAGAGAGAGACAGTGAGTGCGGGAAGGACAGAGAGGGAGAGAACCTGAAATAGGCTCCACACTGACAGCTCAGAGTCCGATGTGGGGCTCGACCCCACAAACCGTGAGATCATGACCTGAGCCGAAATCGAGAGTCGGACACTTAACAGACTGAGCCACCCAGGTGTCCCTAACTTTTTTTTTTTAATGTTTATTTATTTATTCTGCATGAGCAGGGAAAAGGCAGAGAGAGGAGAGAGAGAGAATTCCAAGCAGGCTCTACACTGTCAGTACAGAGGCCAATGCAGGGCTCAAACTCATGAAATGAAACATGAGTCTGACTTGAGCTGAAACCAACAGTCAGACGCTCAACCAACTGAGCCACCAAGGCTTCCCAAAGCCTCTCATTCTCCCGATGCATGTAAATACCCAAACAATTGTTCTGCAAAAATTAGACCATACCATACCTATTCCATTGTAAACTTCCATAATTTATTTCAGTAACCTACCAATTCTGGAAATTTGTTTGTTTCAACATATTGGAATTTATAAAAATAATAATAATAATTGATCAAGAGGCACCTGGGTGGCTCAGTTCGTTAAGCAACCAACTTCGGCTCATGCCTTGATCTCGTGGTTCATGAGTTCAAGCCCTGCGTCGGGTTCTGTGCTGAGAGCTCAGAGCCTGGAGCCTGCTTCGGATTCTGTGTCTCCCTCTCTCTCTTTGCCTTTCCCCCACTTGTGCTCATGCTCTTTCTCTTTCTCTCTCTCTCTCAAAAATAAATAAATAAACTTGAAACAAATAATTGATCACAAATTAATTATATATGAGATGGTAGAGGAGGAAGACTTTAGATAACTAAAAAGTCTAGGGGTGCCTGGGTGGCTCAGTCCGTTAAGCATCCAACTCTTGATTGCGGCTCAGGTCACGATCTCACGATTCGTTAGCTCAAGCCCCAAGTCGGGCTGCACACTGACAGTGTGGAGCCTACTTCAGATTCTCTCCCTCTCTCTCTGCCCTTCCCGCACTCTCTCTCTCTCTCTCTCTGTCTCTCTCAAAATAAGTAAAATAAACTTAAAAGTCTGAAGGCTGAGAAACACGTTGAAGGTACATCCAAACATCATCATGTTGACCAGTCCTAGCCAATTCCTGCACTTCATACAGAACACCCCTTTACAGTAACGGTGGGTTCCCCTAACCCATAAGCACTGTCATCACCTCCATAATCAGTTATTAGCTGGAGACTCTATGAGCCAGTTTAACACGCAAAAAGTGATTCAAGGTCTGCCATTCTCAACACTGGGAACCAAGAAAGAGCATATGAGCAGGACACATCATCTGGCTCCCCTCCTTAAACAGACTAATCCCTTACTGGAAACAAAATACATGTGGAATCTTCCTAACCCCACTGCATTCTACCTCTACTCTCTGCCTTCCTGTGGATATATCCGATGTCCCATCCACTCCCAGGCACGCTCTTTACTACTCATCTGAATCCCAACCTTGCAAACTTGAGAAAGTGAACTAGACACCCGGCCCAAGAGGTACTGAATCAGCACCGGGACCCACTCCACACTGTTACTCAGTCCAGTGGGGATGAGACGAGCTGAAGAAGAGTCAGGGGAGCCCGGCCGCTGCATCCTTCCTCAATGAGTCAGGGCTTTTCAGGAAGCCAGGGCCCTTCTGCCCGTGGGATGGAAAGCCTAAAGGAACAAGGATGCTTCCTGTTCATCTCTTTAAGTGAGCCCACTCGCCAGGCTGTCACCCCCAACCTCTGCACCCCCCATCTTGTTCCTTACTTATCAGTCCTTGCTACCCTCCTTATTGCTTGGCCCTCATTTATAGCCCCTGGCCTATCCCTGTGGTTGCCTCATATGCCCTCTTGTTTGGGTGACCTTCAAAATTCCCTTCTAGTTATTTTGGGTCTTTCTAGCAAAGACCATTTGCTAGAAACTTTCTAGCAAAGTTTTATTCTCTTCATTCCCCCACTGCCACCATCACCAAAAAAATAAAAGTAAAACTTCACTAAATCCAGCTACCTGGTGTTCTTTCAGGTAAGGACAGCCCCAAGTTCAACTAAACATACAAACCTGTTCAAAGTTGAAAACAAATGTATAAATAATATAAAAGCAAGTGTTAATATTTGCTTTAAAATATCTGATAAACTACCTTTGCAGGTGTGAATGGTCATAGTTGAGTCATTTGGATAAAAGCTTTCTTCCTTGTTTTCCCAGAACAGGGCTGTCTCTGAAATGTGAAACTGAAGGACTTGTTCCAAATCAGAAAGAGAGTTGGAAACAGACAACCAGGGAGCAGCAGGTGGGTGGAAAAGGCCTTGTAGGAATCTTTCTGGAAATGTGTTTTCATTGCAAAAACAGGCACACCACTTCCACCTGGTGGCAGAATTGTGACTCACGGAGGCAGTTTTACAAGGTAACAAAGTCCCTTCTGTAGCGATTGTGAAATGTGCCCTATTAATGCCGTCTAATTAGATCTTTCAAGACAAAAGGAGGGCAGATGAGTAACAGCAAAACCTATGGACAAAAACTGGGACAAGACAGAGCAGACCTAGAACTTTCTGAGATGACAAAACATATGAACTCATTCTCTGGATTAGGAACTTCTGCCTTTTTCCATCATATCCAGTCCAATGCAAAGGCAGCTGTCTAGAGAAGCCTGAGTGAACAACCAGACATAATAGAAGGACTAAAGCGATATGCTGGGGCAAAGCAAATATCCGTGTGGATGTTTCCAATGAAATCCTTCCTAGAGACAAACGATTACATGCACTTTATGCAAAGAAATAAATAAGTTATATAAATTCCAAGGAAGGCCAACTAATTTTTACTAGCCATTCTTGGTCCCATTGCGTGTGTGTGTGCGCGCGCGTGTGTGTGTATGTGTGTGTGAAAGAGAGAGAGAGAGACGGACAGACAGACAGACAGAGAAAGAGAGAGCGAACTAGAGTCAGGCGCTGGAGACTGATGAAATAGGACTGGAGCCTGGTCTCCCTGCCCAAGACCTCCCTGGCTCAACACTTGGTGATTCTAGAGGTGCTGTCAGGTCAGAAGGGCAGTATCGTGTCTAATATTGGGCTTGCCCCCCTCAGGTTGAGAGGTAACATGGACGGCAGGGCCCTGTGCAAACAGATCTGTAAAGGACAAAGCCAGAGGGTTAGGAGTCATGATGGAGCCACACTTCCTTTGTAACACCCACGCCCCTCCCTCAACCACCTGCCCACACTGAGGATGCTACAACAGGGGAAGTAATGACTTCACCTTCACATCTCCTCCATCTCTTTCATATCAGGCTGAGAGCAAGCCCCAGAGAGGATTTGATGTTGGAAGCATGCTCTTTAAGCTTAGGACCTTTTGAGTGGGGCTTTTTCCTGTGCCATAGGTGAAAAAAACTTAAAAACTAGAAAAGGGGGGGGGCATGTGTATTTTATACAGACAGCACTTTCAGAATATTTTGCTAAATTTTCCAATTTGAATTGTGATAAGGGATTGGTTCTGCCCAAGCGGCAGTGATTGACTCTATGTAAGGCCAACAGATGGGCAACCCCGCCCCCCCCCGATTTACAACAGGTGCCCCTGCCTCCACACTACCCTTCTATTGTATCTCAGGGTGTCTTTTCAAGCTGTTTCCTGCTATCCAGTAAAGGGCAGAGACCATGTCTTTTCCTCTTTTTATCCCCAACACCTAGAAAAGTACACAGAAAACATAGCATGTGCTCTATAAACATGTACTTGGTGAATGAAAAAACAAATGCCAATCATAGGGACTTTAGAAGAAGCAGGATTATGATCACTAAACAGATGGAAATAGGGTGAAACCCATTGAGTGAAGTCATATTTGGGACACATCCTTTAAAATGCTCTCTCAGCCATGTACAATTAGTGAATATTGAATACTCCCCGACAGGTAGAAAGGCTACACAATTGCTTTGAAATAATGCCATGATCTAGGTATTTTTATAAAGTGACAAGAATATTTCTTTTCCCTGCTGACAACTGTTTACCTTTTTCTACTGTGAAGTTAACCTAATCTTGTACCTTGTCATTTTCTTTCTCCTGCAAAGGTAAATCCTCTGTCTATAAATGTATACAATCATAATCCCGTGAGCTTCACAAAGACAGCTTGACAGTTCTGATGGAGTAACATAATATTTAATAGCTCAAGGGGTAGCTGACAAAGAAGTAATTAACAGCAACAGATTTAATGAGCAGATTGAACTTCTTTCTGTAGCACAGTTTGCTAACTACAAAGGTAGGACTTAAATCTAGAGATAAATATTAGAGATAATTAGCTCCTGGGTCCTTTCAAAAATAAGCTAAAAATACATTTGAGCTTAAACCCGCTGAATATAATTAGTGTCAGTTAAATCTCAGGGAGCTTCTTGCTAGCTTTTTATAATTTTAGAAAAGCTGGTATTAAAAGATGATCAGAAAATGCTAGAGTATGTTCAAGTTTAGAGCATGGGATTTTTTCCAATATTTGTGATTGTGGGTTTACAATATTCCAGACACTGTCCTTGGCCCTGGGGCACAAAGATGAAGAAGATATGGTCTCTGCTCTTAAGAGGTGTACAATCGAGGTCAAACGAGTTTGCGATTCCATTTTATTTAATGTTTATTTATTTTTAAGTTTATTTATTTATGTTGAGGGAGAGAGAGAGAGTACAAGAGGGGGAGAGTCAGAGAGAAAGGTACAGTGAGAGAATCCTAAGTAGGCTCCACACTGAAGGCACAGAGCCTGATGCAGGCTGGAACTCACAAACCGTGAGATCACGACCTGAGCCGAAACCAAGAGTCAGACACTGAACCAACTGGGCCACCCAGGCGCCTCCTAAATATTTATTTATTTATTTATTTTTGAGAGAGAGAGAGAGAGAGAGAGAATGAACAGGGGAGGGGCAGAGGGGGGGGGGGGAGACAGAGAATCACTAGCCTGACACAGGGGCTCAAACCCATGAGTTGTGAGATCATGATCTGAGGCAAAACCAAGAATCTGATGCTTAACTGACTGAGCCATCCAGGCGCCCCTCTATTTTTATAATAATTATTCAAAATTGAGGAACCCTGTATTAGGACAGATCTCTGGAAGTTTATTACCTAGCACCTAGCAGGTCCCATCTAAACCATTCCAGATATCTGTGCATGTTCCTTTCTCTTGGTGAGAGCTCTGACATAGTGAATGTCTACTTGAAACTATTAATAATATGTACCTTTAATAATTAATGAAAACCCGGGGCGCCTGGGTGGCTCAGTCGGTTGAGCGTCTGACTTCGGCTCAGGTCATGATCTCGCGATCTGTGGGTTCGAGCCCCACATCGGGCTCTGTGCTGACAGCTCGGAGCCTGGAACCTGCTTCGGATTCTGTGCCTCCCTCTCTCTCTGCCCCTCCCCCGCTCATGCTGTGTCTCTCCCTCTCTGCGTCAAAAATAAACATTACAAAAAATTTTTTTAAATATTTAATGAAACCCATCAAAAAGAAAAGCAATATCTAATATATGGTCATAATATAAACATAATAAAAAGACTCACTAGTCTGACATCAAATGATTAAAACTTTTAGTAGCCAAACTACAAAATCCCCTTAAATTTTTTTTCTCAGAGAGCTCACAAAGTCTGTGGGATATTTGAAGTCTAGCCACATTCCATCATGGGAGAATGATTTGAGAGAAAAGATTCATTTTTTTAGCAAGGTTTTAATATCTGTAGCCATATTTAGATGTCCACAGCAATATAAAAATGTCTCATTCTTACTTTCTTTACTAACTGTGAGGTCTCCACTGCCTAATGCAAGTTTCCAGGTAACAATAATGGATTAAACTTGATTTTTAGGCCACTGCGGCTTTTCCCCCTTAACTCTCAAAGCAAAAAAACTCCCTACAAAAGACAAGATACACATAGAGTATGTGATAATACTACAGACACACAGTCATGCTGGTGCTAGGACTTCAATGAAATGAAGGCTACATATTTCAAGCATTCCTCTCACTATAGCAGGAGACCAGCAGTCCTGCTTTGACAACTATGGTAAAGCAAAATGGCCCCAAATGGCTCCAAATGGCACTTATTGTCCAAGCAGTATTTCTGCTCTTCCTTCTAACCTTACAGCTCTTCCCAAGTCCTAGCTTTCCCTAAAAGAGGCAACCAACAGTGAGGAAAGTGACAGTACAAAAGTACTAAAAAACTTCTTTAAAAATGCAGGTCGTGGGGCGCCTGGGTGGCGCAGCCGGTTAAGCGTCCGACTTCAGCCAGGTCACGATCTCGCGGTCCGTGAGTTCGAGCCCCGCGTCGGGCTCTGGGCTGATGGCTCAGAGCCTGGAGCCTGTTAAGGGGCGCCTGGGTGGCGCAGTCGGTTAAGCATCCGACTTCAGCCAGGTCACGATCTCGCGGTCCGTGAGTTCGAGCCCCGCGTCGAGCTCTGGGCTGATGGCTCAGAGCCTGGAGCCTGTTTCCGATTCTGTGTCTCCCTCTCTCTCTCTCTGCCCCTCCCCCGTTCATGCTCTGTCTCTCTCTGTCCCAAAAATAAATAAACGTCGAAAAAAAAAAAATTTAAAAAAAAAAATGCAGGTCGAAAATACTTCAGAAACATTTTAATGTGGCTGCTAATGAAGATTGACAACTTCTTGCCCCCCCCCAAAAAAAAAAACATAGCATACAAAGCAAAATAAGGGAAATTTTTTTTTAATTTTATAACACAGGGAAAAGAAAACATAACAAGATGACCCAAGAAACACAAATTACAGAAATTAAGGTAATTGAACTAAACTTCTACATTAAGAAAACTCTCTTAAACTGAGGTAAAATGCAAAATCCAACTCCAGGTTGTTTAAAGAAAACAATATCTAACACAAGGTGGCCCAAAAGATTAAGATTAAAATAATTGTCTGTGTTATATATATAAAAAAGTAGCATCTACTATATTGAAATCCTATAAAAAATGTAAGGCAAAAATGAAACAGTTCCTATTAAATAATATAATTCAAATGGATTAATCATGGCTTTTAAATCATATGCTTAAAATTTTCATCTCCATAGGCTTCTAATATATAAGGCAAAATAAATTAGAAATCAACTTACTACAACCCATAACTAGTGGCTGCCTTTCACTATGCCATGGTCTATAATTGATTAATGGTATCCCTGGAGGGTCTGACAAAATCAAATACAAAAACAATCTGGATGAAAACCTCAACAGTCTAGGACACACAGGACTGAAGAAAATAAAAAGTAATAAAATAAGCTTCACATAAGATACTCTGACAATCGAAAATTACAAAACACATGTGAAAGCATTCCATCAAGGGGAAATATCAGAAAACAAAACAAGCAGCAGAGTTAACTACTCAAGTACTGACTTTTATCCATCCTTCCATATTCAATAACTATATATTGAGTGTTCATGATGTGCTAGGCGCTGTTTTAGGCACTGGGGATCCTTTAGTGAAAAGACAAAACAAACATTCAGTTGAAGGAGTCTGTAAATAAACATGTAAATATATAACATCACGTCAGACAGTAATATGTGCTAAGGATATAAGCAAAGCAATGTAAGGACAAGTAGAATGGGTTGCAATTTTAGATGGGGTGGTGAGGGAAAATGTCTTACATTGAGTTCATTCGAAGAGCAGAGCCTGAGACAAAGGCTTGTATGCAAGTGGTTTATCTGGGAGGTGATTTCAGGGAACAAGAGTGATGGAACAGAAAAGTGGACAAAGAAGGAGAAAGGAGCCAATGCAAGTATCTATTATTGCTGCTAAGGGCAACAGGGGTTTGATTCCTCCCAGAATTGTCTGCACAAAGATAAGAGGCAAGAGAATTTGACTTTTGGCTCCCATCCATTATTGACTGGGGGTTGCCCATAAGGGGGGTTAACTCTTCAGCACTTCCAAGTTGCATGTGTGAATGGGCTAGGTGGGCTCACACCAGAGTGCTAAGCATTGAAGTTCTAGACATAAAGTAAATGACTTAATGGATAAGCTTGAGACACATACTGTTAGCCTGAGTTTAGATGAAACTCATATAGTGTCCACCATAGCTGTCACTGGAACTGGAGATGATGCAGAGATGTGAATCAGAGCACTAGAGGAGTCTAAACTTGCTTGAATCAGTGATATTTGAGTTGAGATTTGAGGGAATGAAGGAAGAGAGCTTTGTTGATATCTGGAGTAAGAACAAAACAGGCAGAGGGAACGGAGGACTAATTGTAATTATGATGGAAAACTTTGAAAGAGCTTTGAACAAAAGAGTAATATAACCTGACTCTCATTTTTAAAAATTATTTATTTATTTAAGTAATCTCTACACCCAATGTGGGACTTGAAGTCATGACCCTGAGATCAAGAGTCACTCACTCCTCTGACTGAGGCAGCCACTCAACTCTCATTTTTAAAACAATCTTTCTAGCCTCTGTATAGAGAGTAAAGAGAGTGGAAGAAGCATGGGCATGAAAAAACAATCAGAGGGAGATTCAAAAACAAGTATGCCTGAAATAATTAGAGACACAAAAGAATACATAGAGCTGTATAAAGAACAAGATATCTTTAAAACTCATATAGATTTGACATTCATCCAAAAAGATAACTGAAATTATTCAAGAAATGAACTTAAACAGCAGTTTTGACACAACAAGGAATTAGAAAACTGAAAGATACGCCTGAAGGAATTATTCAGAATGCAGTATAGAAAGATACTGCATTGGAAACATACCTAAGAGAAATTAAAAGACAGGAAGGATACAAGGAAAAGGTCCAACATATGTCTAATTGAGACCCAGAGAAGAAAAATAGAGAAAAGGAGAGCAAAAATATTTGAAATGAAACTGGCTGAGGATCTTTCACACTTGGTGAAAGGTGTCGGTGTCATAACCACATTATGTACCCCAACCAAATAAATTAAATCCATGTAATTTATCAGAGTATCAGAACAAAGAAGGAATACCTTATGGTTATTTCAACAGATGTAGAAAAAACCATGTGCTAAAATTATATATATATATTATATATATATATATAATATATATATATTTTATTAATATATATGAGTTTTTAACCTTAACAAACTAAGGATACAAGGAAATTTCTTTTACCTAAATAAGAAAATATATGAGAATAACCTAAAGCTAAGCTTTTATGAAATGGCACGATGCTGAACACTGTCCTTGGTTTGGAGGACATTGTACTTAAGTTTTCAGCAAGTTCAATAACATAAGAAGAAGAAATGAAAGACATAAATATTTGAAGGGAAGAAGAAAATTTATTTTTATCCTCAGATACTGTGACTGTATCCATAGAAAATCCAAATAAATATTCAGACTTCTGGAAATAATATAAGAGTTTTTAGCAAGATTGCTGGATTCAAGGTCAAAAATTTTAAAGTTACTAAAAAAAAGTACTGTATTTTTTGTACTGTCAATAGACAATAAAAAATGTATATTAAAAATATCATCTGCCCCTTACAATAGAAAGTCTATATACAAATATAGAAGGAATAATGGTGCTAGAAAGTCATCATTTGCCAACCATCACAGTAATAATTTATTTAGGTAGGTGGTAAAGAAGGACATTGGATGGGGGCACCTGGGTGGCTCAGTCAGTTAAGCTTCTGACTCTTTGATTGAGGCTCAGGTCACGATCTCATGGTTCTCAGGATTGAGCCCCCACATTGGACTCTGCGCTGGCAGGACAGAGCCTGCTTGGGATTCTCCCTCTCCCTCTCTCTCAATCTCTCTCTCTCTCTCAAAATAAATAAACCTAAAAGCAAATAAAAATACATTAAGGAAGGCATGGGGTATTGGTAATATTGTTTCTTCATCTGGGTTTTGGTTATATGGGTGTGTTTAGTTACGAAAATTTATTGAGCTGATATGTGTACCTTTTTCAAGACAAAAATTTCAGTAATGCACTGGCTATCAAGGATTTAGAAAAATGGGCATCCTGGATCCTTTTGGCACTAAGATAACATAGTAAGACTTTAGAAAAGGATTTTGGGCAAAATCTGTTCCCGAGATGCCCATGAATCCAGTAATCTACTCCTAGGGGATCACCTAAAGAGACACTTGTGTGAAATTATTGCCTAAATGGATAGTCACCTGTGCATTATTTGTAAGAGTAGAAACTTGGACACAGCTGTCCCTTGGCTGTCCCTTTAGATCTATCCCATCAAATAGAACTTAGATGAAATCTCACACAAATCTCAAAACTTTTCTGGTTACTCTAGCTATTAAAAAATAGATTCGTGGGGCGCCTGGGTGGCTCAGTCGGTTGGGCGGCCAACTTCGGCTCAGGTCATGATCTCGCGGTCCGTGAGTTCGAGCCCGGCGTCGGGCTCTGTGCTGACAGCTCAGAGCCTGGAGCCTGTTTCGGATTCTGTGTCTCCCTCTCTCTGACCCTCCCCCGTTCATCCTCTGTCTCTCTCTGTCTCAAAAATAAATAAACGTTAAAAAAAATTAAAAAAAAAAGTTATAAAAAAAAATAAAAAATAAAAAATAAAAAATAAAAAAAAAGATTCGTTCATCAGATGTTAACAATTTCCAGACTAATTGAATATCAAAGCTTTAATGAATCATCCACTTTTTTTTTTCTTTAGAGGAGGAGGGGCAGAGAGAGAGGGGTTTAGAGGATCCAAAGCAGCCTCTGTGCTGACAACACACAGCCGGATGTGGGGCTCAAATTCACGAACAGTGAGGCCATAACCTGAGCTGAAGTCAGATGCTTAACTGACTGAGCCACCCAGGGGCCCCAGAATCATCCACTTTTAAGCCCCCAGATGAGCTTCTCTCTGAAGTTGGCCACATGAGTCCTGGGGTAGTACAACTCCCTTACCTGTGAACTAGGTGAAAGTAAGTAAGTGACAAAGCAAGTGTGCAGATGTTCAATTTGCAAAAGAACAAAAAGAATACATAAAGTTATATGAATTGTCATTATCCAAAAAATTAATAACAGTGGTTGTCTCCAGAGAGGAGAACCAGGTGTCTTACTTATATCCTTCTATACCTTCTAAATTTTCTACCATGTGTGTCCATTGCCTTGTCAAAAAATAAATGGGATAAAGAGAGCCATAATATAGTGTTAAGCAGAAATGACATAACATTACAATCCCATTTTTAGAAACCATATATATGTGGATTTTAACCGAGAATTTGATTTTATTCTCCAAGTTATAGATTTCTGTATTATTTTAATTTTTCAATGAGCTTATGGTTTATACATAGAAAAGATATTCCCATTTATAAAATATGTAAATAAGCACATTTTTTAAGTTGAGGGAAGGTGTTTAGGAATCCTGGTTCTTGTTTGGCATTGAGTGAAACATGTCAGTTTTCTGCTGTGCAGGGTGCATTTTGGTTGACAGAACATATAGTATAAGAATAAGGCCAGCCACTATTGTGGCCTGTTGTTATGCAAATATTGTACAGATCTACTTAATCTGGTCAACAAATCATTGTGTCATGCCACTTTTACCGAAGATGAGTCATAGTGTCCTCAAACACTCTAAAAATGAGATATTTCTGTTTCAGGAGTACAATCTTACTAATGATTTAGAAGGCCATTTTCCTGCGGCGCCTGGGGGGCTTAGTTTGTTGAGCGTCTGACTCTTGATTTTGGCTTGGGTTATGATCCCAGGGTCCTGGGATTGAGTCCCATGTTGGGCTCCTCGATGAGCATGAAGCCTGCTTGGGATTCTCTCTCTCTCCCCCTCTCTCTCTCTCTACCCCTCCCCTGCTCATGCTCTCTCTCTCTCTCAAAAAAAAATAAAAAATAAAATTTTTTTTAAAAAGGTCATTTTCTTCTCAGCTACTCAGAAGGACTGAAACCTCTCCTTGTTTATCAAACACAATCTACACTTGTGAAAAGATACCAGCCATGAGGAAATCAAGATAAAAGCATAGCCATCAGGATCCAGATGTCAGAATTAGAAGTCTAGGCATAGCTTCCATTGAAATGCCTACGAAATTCCATATTGCATCATCCGTTCTAAAGTAAGGATAAGTAGGGCTGGCCTTGAGGAAACAAATAATAAGGAGAAGGTTTGGGAGATTGCAGAATAAGAAACAAAATTTTTTTTTTAAATGTGGTGTTCAAATTTTTAAAAATTGTGTGTGGTCAGAGGATTTAAGCCTGGCTACCTTGGATAAACTCCTCTGAAGACACTCCCACTTCACAAATCTACTGGAAGCTGAGATGTAGTTTGTCCATACCCATCAGGCTTCTGACTATTTCCATGGCACAGATAAAGGAATGGTTCTTAAGTCCAAAGTAGTTTTTTTCTGAAGTTCAAGGACACTAGCAAACACTAACTTCAGAGTCAACCAGTAATGATAATATTTATTAAATACTATGCACACAGGTAAGTTTACTACTCTAAAACTCTTTAAAGATATTTAAAACTAGACATCTAAATCACAGCTCTTGGACTCTTCTGATCCAATGGGGTAGATAAAAACATACTAAGGGGGTGCCTGGCTGGCTCAGTCAGTAGAATATGGGACTCTTGATCCAGGATAGTTGAGTTCAAGCCCCACATTGGCCATAATATATATATATATATACATATATATGTATATATATATATATATATATCCTTTAATCCAGATATAAAATAGACACATATTGGGGTTCCTGGGTTGCTCAGTTGGTTAAGTGCCCTACTCTTTATTTCCGCTCAGGTTATGATCTCATGGTTTGTGAGATCCAGCCCTGAGTCAGGCTCACCTTGACCGTGCAGAGCCTGCTTGGGGTTCTCTCTCTCTCTCTGCCCCTCCCATGCTTGCACACACACTCTCTCTCTCAAAATAAATAAATAAACTTAAAAAAAAATAGATGCATATTTAGGAGAAACTACACAAAATTGTGAATATCCAGAACTTTGAGCATCTATTAAAGAAGACTTTGGTGTAAGAAAATCTATCTTGGGGTTTAGCTGAAGAAATTCAGATATTGAATGAGCAGAAAGGCTTACTCATAAACAATATCTGTAGTTACTATATTTTAATTTAATGAGTATTTATTATGGTCTCAATTTGCTTATGGAATGACTGCGATGTTATAAAAAATGATCTCTTACAGGAGTCATGGCCTTTAGAGTGCTGAATAGAGAGCCCAAAACTTTAAAGCAACCAAAATATTCTCAAGAGGTTAATGGATAGGGGCACCTAGGTGGCTCCGTTGGTCAGGTATCTGACTTTGATTTCGGCTGAGGTCATGATCTCACAGTTGGTGAGTTCAATCCCCCCCGTGGCTCTGCCCTTGACAGCACAGAGCCTGCTTGGAATCGTTTCTCTCCCTCTCTTTCTGCCCCTCCCCCATGGTCTCTCTCTCTCTCTCTCTCAATTCTCAATAAATATTAAAAAAAAAAAAAAAAAAAAAAAAAAAAAAGAGGGAAAGCAAGAACGAAAAGGAAAGAAAGAAAAAGAAACGCTTATCCGAGGTGGGATCTCTCCAACCAGGAAGCTGTGCAGGTGGTCGCCAACCAGCCCGAGGTCCACGGCAAGGAGGGCCCTCCGGCCCCTCCCCGGAATGGTGGGGCCAGTACTGCGCCTGCGCCAGCCGCGCACTCAGGGAGGCCGGCCGGAAACCTGGCAGGAGCCAAGTGCCTGGAGAAGAGGGGTTACAGGAGCGGGCTGTCGCGGCCACAAAGCCTCTGCCTAATTCCAAGCCCTGACCTACACAAGGGTACATAGTCCCCCTGAAGGGAAAGCTGGGGGAGTCGGGACCGACCTGCCGGGTCAGGGCCTGGTGGACTGCTCGGTATCTTCACTGAGGGCCCCCGGGAGCCTGGATTACTGGTAAGTGCAGGACCCCAACAGGCAGCCAGTCCAAAAGGGCACTAACTGTCGCTATTTTAAAGCAATGGCTTCAGAAAGACTCTTTGAGGGGGTGGAGGAGGGGGGTGCTTCCTCCGCCCTGCGTCCATGCGGGTGTTTCGGGAGCAAGTGGAGCTCTACAGGCCTAGAGGGCCCGGGTGGCCGCCACGAGCCGATGGGGGCTGCGTAGTGCGCATGCGCGAGCCGGCGACTCAGGGTAGCGGGCGACCCGGCACAGGACAAGTGTCTGGGCCAGCAGGGTCACGGGACCAGGCTGTTGGGGGTCCAAGGCATCTGCCCGATTCCAGGGGTTCACCTACACAAATGTGCATATTCCCGCCGGAGGGAAGAGCTGGGGGGGATCTGGATGGCCCTGCCAGGTGAGGCGCATGATCGGGATACCCTCCACTTAGACCCCCCCAGAGCCCTGATTGCTGGAGAACCCTGGGAACCAGTGGGCAGCCGGTCCAAATCTGGGCCGACTGTTGCCAGATTAAATCTGCCACCTCAGAAATATTTTCTGGTCTTGGGCTCCCTCCACCCTTCAGGTGGGCCTGAAGCTTGGGTCATTCTGGTGGTTGGAGTTCCTCTCGGAGCCGCTGGGGCCTGGAGAGCCCTATGCAGCCCAAGGTGGGCGGATACGGTGCTGACTGCGCGTGCGCAGGCCACAAAGGTCATGGTAGTGGGGACTTGGAACAGAGCAGATGTAGGGATTAGTCAGGTCAAGGAGCAGGCTATTTGGGAGTGCCTGGCATCTGCCTAATTCCAAGCCTCCTCCTACACAATATGCCTATTTCCCCTGACAGCAAACCTGGAGGACATCGGACTGCCTTGCCAGGGTGGGGCAAGCTGACTGGTGTCGTCTGATAGGAGACACCAGGGAGCACTGGTTGCTGGAGAGGCCCCTGCTCCTGGGGGGCTTGATTCGGGAGAGAGATTTGTGTTTGGTATTCCTGCACAGCTCTGGAGCAAGGGGTAACAAGGGCCATCCTGTGACCTGCTACTGGGCCAGGACCCGGCTCAGAAGGGGCAGAGTCACAGCCGTGGGCTCTTGGGAGAAAGCATGGATCTGCCAGTGTCTAAGCTCTCACTACACAAAGGCTCCTGTTCCCTCTGAAGCCAGATAGGGAGATTACTCTAAAGCCTTGTTTGGAGGGACTGAGCTGTCCAAGAACGAGACACATGGGAGCCCTTGTTTGTTGATAACTTTAGGCACCTATTAGCAGCACTTTTTTTTTTTTTTTAACGTTTATTTATTTTTGAGACAGAGAGAGACAGAGCATGAACAGGGGAGGGGCAGAGAGAGAGAGGGAGACACAGAATCGGAAGCAGGCTCCAGGCTCTGAGCCATCAGCCCAGAGCCTGGCGCGGTGGGGCTCAAACTCACGGACTGCGAGATCATGACCTGAGCTGAAGTCGGACGCTTAACCGACTGAGCCACCCAGGCGCCCCATAGCAGCACTTTTAAAAGGCAATTGACTTTCACTACCTTTGCAGCCTCAGAACTATATCATGTTGTAGTGGCATCCCAGGAGAACATCCAGGTGGTTAGACCAGCCATGGCACCAGAGGCTTGGAGGGCCTCGCTGCCCAAGGCCTGATGAAGGGGTGTGTGCCGTGTCTGTGTATGCTATGTGGTACATGGTGGCCAGAGATCTGGAACAGTCCATCGGTTATCCTAAGCAACAGGATCAATGGCTCGGCTCTTGGGGGACCTAAGGCACCTGAATAATCCAAGCCTTAACCTAACCAATGTGGCCATTGCCCCTGAAGGCAGATCTTGGGTGGGAACTTGCCAGGGGCAGGCCAGGCAGGGCTGGCTGGGGTTACCTCCTGTCAGAGACACCTGGGAGCCCTGGTTGCCCAAGAGGCCTCTGCTCCTGGGGTCGTGGGTCAGGAGAGGGAGCTGTGCAGCTCTCTGAGCAAGGGGGTCCCCAGACAGTCTGTGACCTGGTAGCCACCAGGACCTAGTTCAGAGGAATGGGGGCACTGGGATTGGCTTTTGGGAGAAACTAGGCCTGTGAGAATTCCTCTGTTCCTCATTGGCTATTTGCTGGACACCGTAGTTCTTTACAAAATGGACTTTTCCATAGACTGCACGCCTACATTCACAACAAAGCCGCTAGCTCTCCCTAGCATAAGTGATTTAAGAAAGAGACCAAAGCAGAAGCCATAGTCTCTCTTATAATTTTCTCAGAAGTGTCACACCATCACTTCTGACAAATTCTATCGGTCACATAGACAACCCTGGTTCAATTTGGGAAGAGCTGCATGGGACGAGAGTACCAGGAGGCAAAGATTATTGGGACCATTTGAGAGACTGGCCGCGCAAAGCCTGGATGTCCTGATAATTTAGCTGTCTGGAACTTAAGGCCAAGAGGAGTACAGAGATTTTTGTCTCTTTGGTTGATAGCACCTGAAACAGTAACTGGTACATAGAAGGTGCCCAATCAATATTAAAAGGATGAATTGATATTAAGGGAAATGTGAACTTATCTTGCAGCCACCGCCTGGAGCTCTGGAAGCTGGTTTCCATTAATATATTTAGCTCAAGATTTGATTGGTTTGTGATCACTGACCGTAAGGGAAAGCAACCTCCATTCTTTCAGAGGAAAAGAAAAGTAGATTGAGAGTATAATATTTGCGGGCTAAAATTCACTCCTGCAGACATCACACTTTGGTTTGCCTAGTTCTCTAGAATCAGCACTGGGTGGATATCTTCCAGGCTACGTATGAGAAAAGTAAAAAAGAGTACATCATGGGGTCTATTTTGAAGCAACGTAGCAAATAAAGCAGAGACAAGGTTTTACTGTGATCTGACACCTGAGACACAAATGACCAATGCTTCACTGGTAGGTAGGCTTCGCCACTTGCCCTGCCACATCATAACCTCAGGTTTCCTTTATCTTGAATTTGAACTAACAGGGCCTGTCAGATGAAGCACTAGACTCAGTCCTTGGTGAGGATAAACCACTCAGACTCCACCCCACAATTCTCATCAATATTAATAGTTATAATTGGTATTATGACTTAAGTACGTAATTAGAGCCATGTGCATTTCCTCAGTTTTCACATTTTATCCTTAGAACAGACACGGGGTGCATCTACCTTGTTTACTTTAATCCTCTTCTGAGATCCATGATCACCCAGAAATAGGTCCTGTATTCATGTCGCTGCTACATGACTCCACTTCCCTGGTCACAACTGATTGGAGGAAGGGATGGTCAGCTCAGCAAAAAAGGGCTAATCAGATTCTGTGTCCTGTGTGTTTGGAATTGGGACCCAGGGGCAGTCACTTGAACACGCGAGTTATAAAATGTTACGGATCTGACACCAAAAGCAAAAATAAACAAGTGGGACTACATCAAATTAAAAAGCTTCTGCACAGCAAAGGAAACCATCAACAGAATGAAAAGACAACCTAGTGAAAGGGAGAAAATATTTGCAAATCATAAATCTGATAAAGGGCTAATGCCCAAAATACATAAAGAACTCATACAACTCAATAGCAAAAGATAAAAACTAAAAACAATTTTTTAATCCGATTAAAAAAATGGGAAGAACATCTTGCGTATAGACATTTTTCCAAAGAAGACATACAGATGACCAGCAGATATATGAAAAGGTGCTCAACATCCCTAGTCATCAGGAAAATGTGAATCACAACCACAAGGAGGTATTCCTTCACATCTGTTAGAGTGGCTATCATCAAGAAGACAAGAAAAAGCAAGTGTGGGTGAGGATGTGGAGAAAAGGAAACATGTATGTATTCTTGGTGGCAATGTATATTGGTGCAGCTACTACGGAAAACAGTATGGAGGTTCCTCAAAAAATTAAAAGTAGAACTACCATGTGATCCAGCGATTCCATTTCTGAGCATTTTTTCAAAAAAAATGAAAACACTAACTCAAAAATATAAATGCACCATGTTTATTGCAACACTGTTTGCAGTCACCAAAACAAGGAAGGAACCTAAGCAACTATCAGTGCATGAATGTTAAAGAAAATGTGTTGTCCATGCATGTGTGTGCGTGCGCGCGCAGACACACACACACACACACACACACACACACACACACACACACACAGTGAAATATTATGTAGCCACGAAAAGAAGGAAATCTTTCTGTTTGCAACAACATGGATGGACCTGAAGGACATTATTATGCTAAATCATATTACATCAGCTGTTCTGACTTATGAAATAAGTCAGACAAAGAAAGACAAACACTGCATGATCTCACTTATATGTGCAATCTGAAAACAAATCAACCAACAAAAACAAACAGCAATAAAAATCCAAACTCCTAGATACAGTGAACCACCTCTGGTGGTTGCCAGAGGTGAGGGATGTTGGGTGGGTGAAAAGAGTGAAGGTGGTCAACAGGTACAAACTTCCAATTATAAAATAAATAAGGCATGATGACTTTAATTAATTAATAACATTGTATATTTGAAAGTTGCTGAGGGAGTAGATCTTGAAAGTTCTCATTACAAGAAAAAAAATTGGTAACTGTGTCATGGATGTTGACTAGACCGTGGTGATGATTGCACAATATATACCAAATTAATCATTAGGTTGTACACCTGCAACTAATACAACATTATAGGTCAATTATATCTCAATAAAAGTAAAGATTACAAAATAAAAGAGCTATGGAGTGATCTTTCTTTCTCATGTATAGGAAAGATGAGAAATGGAGAGAGTAGTACTTATGTATGTGTTTACCAGATTTGTTCTAGACCTACTGAAATTTATGTGCCCTTGGGGTCCATGAAATACCTTAATATCCTTCCAAAAAATATTTTTTTGTTGCATAAGCTAGTTCACATTGAATTTGCTTCCTGTATCAAATCTGTTTTACCCACAGGGACATCGGGAAACTGAATAACTTGCTCAGGGCCATTGGGTTACAAAGAGGCAGCAGAGCTGAGATTTAATCAATATCATATTGACTCTTGAGCCTATCATTTATCCCATACTGCCACTATTAGGAAGTGTTTCCCCTTCTCAGCTCACTTAGGAGGCTCACACTCCTTAGTGTTAATTGTGGCCATGTGACTTGCTTTGGTGGAAGAAACATAATCAGAAGTGACATGATTCATTCTTAGTGGAGAGATTGGTTGCCAGAGCTTCCCTATCCACTCCATTTCTGCTTCAGCAGCCCTGAAAGCATCACAGTATGGAGGATCCAGAAGATCAAAGATGCATCCACCACTTAGCCAACACACAGAGGACACTCTGGGAAGCCACCTCAACTGACAGTGGACTTCTTATGAGAACGAAATAAACTTGTGTTGTTTCAGGCCACTGAGATTTTAGAGTTGTCTGATTATGCAGCAAAACTTGTCTTATCATATATTCAACAGACTACACCTTACACCTTATTCTCCAAGCCTTCTTCTTGATTTCAATCAAATCAACTCCAACTTCCCCTTGTCTTACAGCTTTTATTTCAGTTACATAGGACTGCATAACAAGCCATTCCAAAACTTAAAACAGTAATGATTTCTTACTTCTCATGATTCTGTGGGTTGACGGGGCTCAGCTGCAGGGTTCATCTACTTCACATGGGATAACAGAAGGTCACTTATGCGGCTGCATTTGGTGAGGAGCGTGGCCGGGACTGGAATGTGCGAGACAGACGTTCATCCTGGGGAACCTCTTTCCGTATGGCCTCTCACTATTCAGAAGTCTAGCCCAAGCCTCTTTACAATGTAGAGTTTCTAAGACCACATGTTCCCATTTGCAAGTGCTTATCAGGCCTCTATTTTCATCACATTTGCTACTATCTCATTGGCTGAAACAAGTCACATGGCCAAGCCCAGAGTCAATGTAGGTGGGACTGTACCAGGGTGTGAATTCCAGAAGTCATGGCTCTTTGGGGACTTTCAGTGTAACCATCTATAACAGCCATTAATTAAGCATTAACATCGAGTTGTCAGTTTTAAAAGTGTTTCCACATGTATTATCTCATTTTGTTTAACAACAACCCTTGAGGAATAAATATATGCCACGCCTATTTTACAAAGAAAGGGACTAGGGCTCAGAAATCTGGACACCTAAAATCGCACAACTAGTAAATGGGAGAATTAAGACTTGACCTCAGGTCTTATTACTGAAAGTGCTGTGTTTTCTGTCACCTCACAGCTACCTCTGGCCAGCACGACCAGTGATATCTAGCTATGATTTCCATGTTTGATCTTTCCAGGTTTTTATTTTTATTTTTTTTATTTTTTTTAATGTTTATTTATTTTTGAGACAGAGAGAGACAGAGCATGAGCAGGGGAGGGGCAGAGAGAGAGGGAGACACAGAATCCGAAGCAGGCTCCAGGCTCTGAGCTGTCAGCACAGAGCCTGACACAGGGCTCAAACCCACGGACCGTGAGATCATGACCTGAGCTGAAGTCGGACGCTTACCCGACTGAGCCACCCAGGCACCCCTGATCTTTCCAGGTTTTTAAATTTTGCTGGCAAATAAACTCATCCATTTTTCCAAATACTTTTTCCAGAGTTTAGGTTGTTGTTGTTGTTATTTAACTGTGTGGAGGGAAATGTACCCAATTCTCAAAGACTTTGATGTATTGAAACCCAGAATTGCTAGCAATGTTTGCTTATTGTAAAGCAAGCCCCAACTAAGCCAGGGTGGTTACTGGGAAGCACCCACATTACACCAAACCTTGAAAGAGGACTTATTTAGACTTCATCATGCCCAAAGTTTCTTCTGAGGAAGAGATTCTTTTCTGCACCCTAGCCCCATGATGAAGAGTTTCAGCCCCAGACTGCCAGATCCAATTCCTTAAGTCATTTACACTTCTGTGCAAATGTCAATACTAATAGATCACAACCAGGGAAGGGGGGTTTGGGGGGGGGGAGTTGAGTTGGAGGCTTATAAAATTGAGAAAGCATCCATAATTATTCTCATCACTGCTTTGCAATCACTGGATGCTAGAGAATAAATCACAAGGAGATGAAAATCAGGACTGGCTCAGAAGCACTACCTATGGCTGTTGCCATGGTCGTCAGTGGTGGTGGAACAGACATCCAGAGGAACCACAGTCCTGCTGCCCATTATGAACTGAAATCAGGTGCCAGGCCCTCCCTGGGTGAGGCGCTCCGCCGAGGAACACCCTCCACAGTGTCCTGTTGTCTGGTTCCATACTCTTGGCCCCCAGCCTCCAGATGACACTTTTCATTAGGAACCTTGGTTGGCCGGGCCTTTGGCCCATTCCCTTCACTTTCCTTGTCACTTTCCTGGTATGGAGAGAAAGAAGGAAAACTTTACCTGTAAACCAAATACCTTTGAACTCCCCCTCTTACAGAGACACCCCTGAAAGAACCTTCTTTCTTTAAGCAATGTCAGGCTTCACGTTCAACCAGCTTCTGCGACCCACCTCATGACACTCTAGCTTCACACAAGAAAGGCAAACACGAAGCATCATGGAGTGAAATTGTGCATGGCTACCAGGTGGGAAAATGCCTCCTACGGAGCCGAAGTGCAAGCAACCAACCTTCCCACGTCAGGGCTCTTGGTGTCTTCCATCAGGATGTCACATACCTTATTTTGTGTCCTATAGTACTCATTTAACACGTACTGATATTTGGGTTGAGTAAGACCAAAGAAGGTAGCAAATCTTCCACCAAGAAATTCACATGCTGAAAGAAAGAACAGGCACCTTGGTAAGCTGAACTGATGACTAAAACTTAGAGTCATTTGAAGTGAAGAGTTTAAACTTGCCTGCCGGTGATCCATTACCACACTTAACTTTAAGGCTGACAAAAGATTTCAATTGCTCTGGACTCTCAGAAAGTTCCAGGACTCACAAGGAATTGTTAAATCTTCTGTCTCCCCGTGGGATTACATCTAAACAATCCTTTCCGGATGGGTATGTCAGGAGAGATTTTCAAAATACCTACTTCCAGCGTTGGTCCTAAGCAATCCGAATAGATGCTTTGGTTGTGAAAGTTGGGGGTCAAGGTTTCGCATTAACAGTGGTTTCCTGGTGGTGTCTCCTGGACACCTAGAAATGTTTTCCTTTAGAATTATAGGATTTCTGACACCCCACCCCCCACAACCCCACTTTCTGATCCCTAAGGCTTTTCCTCTTCTTGGGATGTTGCTCATATAGTACATCAAAATGGTGCTCTCCATTTTTTAAAATGTGTTTTATCTTTTCAAAAATACTCTAGCTCCTTAATCTGTTTGTTTGCCACAGTGCCTGGTACATGTATATAAGAGGAGTTTCTAAAGTATTAGAATAAATCTTAGGAGGCTTTCCTGCTTATGACCTACTAGAATTTTACCTTGAAAACACTAGTTACGGTTTCATGTGGGTGTCAGCTCTATCCAAAAGCTCCTGTGTAGAGACCAGGGTGCTGACTGCTAGCATTTGTATGCCTCCCCTACAACCTGGAAGCCCCAAGCAGATGCACTTCAACGCTACAGTCCTGCTTGGGACCTTGAAGGCAGCATGATTCCCCACATGTCCTGTCCCTACCATCGTAAGTCACAGCCCAACATGGAAATCACTACAGTCCCTGTTCTCCTTTACATTCTCATAAGGCTGTATTGAGTTTTGCTTCTTTTACCTGACCTAATCTCCTAGGGTGTTCTCCCTCCAAAATATTTCACCTCTTTAAACAATCTTGTCCCAACTAAACACATAGAACTCTCTAGAAGACAGCATTTTTTTCTGCCAGTGTAGTATGGTCGAGGTAAGATTGGTATCTCACCTGGGTTCCCAAAGGAACTTACAAATCCCTAACCCTGTATCCTGATGTAAAAGCACTTGCTCCTCTGAGGCTCATACCATCTGACTAAATCACCCCATCTTTACTTTTTACTGTAGTTTAAAGACTTCCCTCCCCTCCCCTCCCCTCCCCCCAGTGACTATTGTGGTCCCTAAGCTGACCTTAGCCATACTTTCATAGCACTCTCAAGTCATATATCGGCATTACTCATTACTAAGTCTTTTCATCAGTGGTCCCTATGCTCCTTCTAGCCCGGCGGTTGTGACAACAAATTGTAATTAAAGGCATGTTTACTAGCCTATAATATCTATTGAATATGGAATCCCTTGAAAGCAAAGCCTGTCATTTGTCTTTGTGTCCCAGGGACCCACACAGTGCCAAACACACATTGGCACTCAATAAATGTTTACTTAATGAATGAATGAAGATCAATTCCTCAGAGCTATGGCTATACTTCGATTTTCTTGAATTTTAATTTTTGTATTTTTTTAAAGTTGTTTCTTTCCTGCTGTACATGCAAGAATACGCAAATTAGAAGGAAATGAGAAGGGGCGCCTGGGTGGCTCAGTCAGTTGGGCGTCCGACTTCAGCTCAGGTCATGATCTCACAGCTTGTGGGTTCCAGCCCTGTGCTCACAGCTCAGAGCCTGGAGCCTGTTTCAGATTCTGTGTCCCTCTCTCGTTCTGCCCCTCACCCACTCATGCTCTCTCTCTCTCTCTCTCTCTCTCTCTTAAGAATAAATAAAACATTTTAAAAAATTTAGAAGGAAATGAGTAATTAGATGTTGCCAATTGTGTTTTAAAGAAAATTGGTGAAAGTCGAGCAAAATAAGATTCAGTGTTTCATCTGTTATAAATAGCTGCTTAGGCCATTCACTTTGTCCCTGAGAAGGGTCCATAAAGTCCTTGTTCATAACAGAGTCATTATGATGAAGGAACTTGGAACTGTGTCATATAAAAATAGTTTTAAAAAAACCTTGGAAGTTTATTCAGGTGAAGAGTCACCTTAGGGATGGGGGAGGCTATTGTCTTCGAATATTTGAAGCTCTGTCCTATGAAAGAGGAATCTAGACTTGTTTTATATGACCTTAAGAAAGACAACTAAGATCAATGGGAATAACTTTAAAAGAAGACAAAATATAAGGTAGAATTTACTAAAAAGAGTTGGAAAGAGATGGAAGGGTTTGCCTGAAGATGTGAGGTTCTACACCTTTGGGAATGTTCAAGCATAGATCAAGAAGGGACTAGGTTGTCCCTTATTCTGGATGCCAGGGAGTGGATTAAACTGGAAGGCCCAACGAACATTGAGGGCCTATAAGTCTACATCTTGTATTTAGGACTAAATAAATAAATAAATAAATAACCTTGGCAGTACTTACTAGAAAATGAGGTGCTTGCTATTTGCCCTGCCCAAAACCATAAGTACGACTGCCACGAGAGTTTAGACTGAAAAAAAGAAAGAAATCAAGTTAGAGTAATTAATAACAAGAGTAGTGATACAGGTGTTTCATGTAGAGATTTCAAGATGCTTTAGAGTATATTACATTTTCTTTCTCACACGTGAGAAATGTAAAGTTATCAAAACTATGAGTTGACTATAAACTCCAGGAAGTAAGACAAGGGGAACAAGGAGTTAGTTTAAAACCGTATTTTCTACAAACCTTGTTTGGCTTAATCTCTTATTCATTAAGCCCCCATGTTACTAATATTGACACTCTAAGCTTACAGGATCATGTGTTGAATTTGTTTTCTGTTCCTTTTTTTCTTCCTCTTCCTCCTCCTCGGTGCTATATTCTTCCATGATGTCTCCATCAACAAAATGGATAATTCTTTTGGGAGTAGTTCTTTTGGAAGACCTACTTTTCTCTAATTCTGACTTCTGGAAACTGTCTTTTTCCATAAGGAAATAAAACAACTAGTGAATTTAAAACAGGGCACCTTCAGGCCAGTTGCCCAGGGCAGTGTTTATATAGCTGAGAGGTGTCTAGTTATTTTCAATGGATGGTAAAGCTAGAGAATTCAGATGTAACCGTAGCTGCGATCTCATCAGTTCTTCAAATCCAAGGAAGGACTGTTCAGTTCTGTACCAAAATGGAAAAAAAAAAAAAAAAATGTAATTAGTAGTAAAAATGTGAACTTTGTGAGTCTTCAAACAAAAATTTAAACAGTTCCCTTACCTCTTATTCATTACAAAACCAACAAATACTAGTAGAGAGAGGCCACTAAGGTGTGGAAGTTTCCCAATTATTTCAATAAAGAGTGAGAGGCAATGTAAGTAGTGATTAAGAGTGCAGGCTTTGCACAGAGAAGAACAAATTTGTCAAGTATATACCTGGTAAAGGACTTATTTTCAGAATATGTAAAGAGCAATTACAATTCAATAAGTAAAAGACAAGCAACTCAACTGAAATATGGGTGAGGGATTTGAACAGATACTTTATCAAATAAGATTTACAGGTGCCAACTAAACCTAGGAAAAGATGCTCAATGTCATTAGTCATTAGGAAAATGCGAATTGAAACCATAATGAGATATCACCCTCACTAGAAGGCTAAAATTTAAAGGACTGAGGAATAAATGGAGGAGCTAGAACTCTCACATTGCTGGTGGGGATGCAAAATGGTACAGCCACTTTGGAAAACAGTTTGGCAGTTTCTTAAAAGTTAAACAGGTTCTTACCATATAGTGTTGTTCTGGGACCCAATTCCAAGCTGGGGGGTGGGCAGAGATTTCCCCCACCAACAAGCAATTCTCAAATTGTCAGCACACCAGCTGGACGTCCTACAATTCAACTCGATTCTGACACTACCCACCCACCTCTTCCCTTACTTCAGAGGCCAGTCACAAGCCCAGGTTGTTATTTGTACTTCTGACCTACTGGCTATAAATCAGAGGTTCCCACAGCCCCCACTTTGAGTTAGATTAATTTGCTAGAGCAACTTGGGAAGTCTGTTTACTCACTAGATTATCAGTTTATTATAAAAGCATAGAATTTGGGGCGCCTGGGTGGCTGAATCGGTTAGGCGTCTGACTTCAGCTCAGGTTATGATCTCATGGCTGGTGATTTCGAGCCCCGCTTCAGGCTTTGTGCTGACAGCTCAGAGCCTGGAACCTGCTTCAGATTCTGTGTCTCCCTCTGTCTCTGCCACTCCCCTGGTCTCTCCGTCTCAAAAATAAATAAACAACAACAACAAAGGATATATATAACTTAGGAAGAGCCAGATGGAAGAGGTGCACAGGGCAGGGTATCGGGAAAGGGCACAGTGCTTCTGTGTGTCCCCCGAGCACAACACGCTCTCTGAAGTTCCACGTGTCTACCAACCTGGGAGCTCTCCTCCCACCCTGTTTTCTTTGTTTGTTTTGGAGGCTTCATCACCGAGGTCTGGCGGATTAAATCATTAGCCGTTGGGCGCTGGTGATGAATTCAACCTCCAGCCCCTGGGGGATGTCAGGAAGTGGGAAGGAAATCACCTAATCACAGGGTTGGTTCTTGCAAGTCACCTCATTAACATGACAAAAGACACTTGGTCCTCTCAACAGTTAGGAAATTCGGAAGGTTTTAGAAGCCCTGGGCTAGAAATGGGAAGACCACATATATAGCTATTAAAAATCACAGTATCACACGTCTAGATGTTTACCCAAGAGAAATGAAAACCTTTCCATCTAAAGATTTGTATGTGAATATTTATAGCAGCTTTATTTGTAAGAGCCCCAAACTGAAAACAATCAAAATGTCCATTAATGAATAAACCAAATGTGATACGTTTGTTCAATGAAATACTATTTCAATGAAATACTATTTAGTGGTTAAAGTATTGGACCCTTATATTTTTATTTATGTATTTATTTTGAGAGAGAGAGAGAGAGAGAAAAGGGGAGGGGCAGAGCGAGAGGGAGACTGAGAATCCCAAGCAGGCTCTGCACTGTCAGTGCTGGGCTTGATGCAGGGTTCCATCCCACGAACCATGAGACCATGACCTGGGCCGAAACCAAGAGTCAGTTGCTTAACCGACTGAGCCATCCAAGTGCCCCTTTGGACATTAATATTTGCAACACTATGAATGAATCCCCAAAACATGACGCTAAGTGAAAGAAGCCAGACACTCTATATTAAATGATTACATTTATGTAACATTTTAGAAAAGGCGAAATTATAGTTGTAGAAAACAGATGAGTGTTTGCTGGGGAGGATGGGGGGAGAGATAACTACAAAGGGACAAAAGGGAACTTTCTCGGGCAATAGAAATGTTCTAACAGATGATTATGATGATATATATATCATGATTATAGCAGCGGTTACTCAACTATACATTTGTCAAATCAAATTCTACACTTAATGATGAACTTTCGGGGTGATGGGGTGGTCTGTGGGGTCTGGAGCCAATGGCCAAGAAATAATTCTTGAAGACGTCTGTGGTGCAAAAAGGTGATTTTATTAAAGTATGGGGACAGGACCATGGGCAGGAAGAGCTGCACTGGGGTCATGACAGGTAACTCATTATATACCCTCAGGTTGGGAGGGGATCAGGGATAGATTAAATCTCTAAGGAATTTTGGAAGCAAGGTTTCCAGGACCTTCAGGGGCTAGCTGTTGCTAGGGAAACACCATTTATCACTGTTTAATAAAACTTTAGTCCTGAGACCCTTCAGATACATATCAGGGGCCATAAACTTGGAGCATGTTTGCCAGGATATATCTTGGGGCAGTTGACATAAAGGAAGTAGACTTATGGGGGAGGTGTAAGCCAAGGTTCTCGTTTGCAAAGTGTCATCCTTAAGGCCTCTGAGCTCCTAGAGGGAGGTCACTCTGCTGGTCTCAAGGATTTATCAATGGGCTGTAGGCAGTAAGGGAATTTCATTTCTCATTTGCCTTAGTTTCCCACATCACCATGGCAAGCAATTAAACCCCTTTCCTTTGTTCTTGGGTAGCCAGGCAGGTCAGAGGAATATCACACATATTCCAACGGGGGGTGGGGGGGGCCAGCCTGTATTTTGTCCTCAGCCTGCCTCTTGCTCCCCCATCAGTTAACACTGGTTAATATCTCAATAAATCTCACCAGTTTGGGAGCCAGCCTGCCTAGGTTTAATATCCCATTACTTACTATCTCTGGGCGCCGGTTTCCTTATCTCTAAAATAAGAATGATACAGTTTGAGCATATCTTTGAATATAGTACCAACCTTATAAAATGAGAATTAAACGAGGAAAGACACAGCAAGGAGTTAGAACAATTCTTAGCAAATATCAAGTGTCTAATAAAAGCTAGGTATTATTAAGTACCTATCACTTCCGTAACAGTGTACATGTTCTAACGTGGTAAGCACACTGTTGTCTTAATGAGTACTTAATATATTTGAAGATTATGTCAGCAAATATGGCAGACTGAGTTGATGTGAAAGTCCTCTTCCTGTTCCAAATTCACAGAAATGCTGGATAAAATTAAACAAAATACTAAGCCAAGCTGTGAGAAGAAAAGCTAGCAAAAACGAGTGTCCGTGCCCCAGGCTGGATACTCCCCTTGCATACTTTTGTCTTCCGTAATCTTGTCTGCCTCCTCCACCAACTACCGGTGTAGCATCACTGGTAAAGGCCCCGTCCCCTGTTTCTTTGATCTCTCAATCCCCTACCATCCCAGCCATGAAAGGAGTCCCATGTCAAAGTTCGGGGCTCAGCCTTTGGAGGTGACGCCGCTGGGCCGGCACCGGTGTGCAATGAACAGCCTTTTCCGATTCCCGGAGTGCACATGGCTGGTCTCTTCCTGGGCACCGAGTATTTGCTGTAACAGCTGGACTGAGGATGTAAGAGAGGCAGAGAGACTGGAAGGAAGCCTAGGTATCAGCAAAAGAAGGAAAACTGAAAATCCTAAGGGTGAGCTAAAGCTGGGATGGTTCCTGAGGGTTTCAGAACTGGATACAGACCTTGGGGCTAAAGGTTTAACACTGGTGCAGAGAGGAGAGCCCAAATCACAGACCCTGCGAATATGAGGAGCCAGCCGAAGTGAAATACCTGAGTAAAACTAAGATAAATAAATTACAATCGTAATCTGTAAATCATGGACTGGAAAAACTGCCTACTGGCTTATCAAAGTGGAAAAACAATTTGTCATCTCCTGGCAACATGGGTAGAAACAGTCACTGAAAAATACTGGAACCCCAGGCCAGTACCAAATGCTGGGTGTGGCCAGATTCAGAGTGCTCAGGTGGGGTGAGGCCCGGCAGTGAAGCTTCGGGACCCACAGCTGCCGGAAGCAAGCACAAAGCCACCTGAGAGGGAAGCTTCAAGAAGATAAGGTACACGGGATCTGCACCAAAAACACCCCCTGCTGAGGATGCCATGGCAAAAACTTACAAATCCCAGGAAGAAACCAACCCTCCTGAGGACGTTACCAAGTTGTCACCCAAAAGTCGGGAGTAATAGAGCAACACAGAACTTTACAATGATTATGGTTAATATATTCAAAGAGATAAAGGAAGCAAGACACAATATCCCAAAGGAACAGGGTGATTTGAAAAAGAACGGAACAGAAATTCCAGGAACGAAATATATAGTCAACTCAGGATATGTTGGATGTAGATTGAACAGTGAAGCAATCTGTCATAACCCAGCATAAAGAGAGATATGTTCTGTTAACATCAAGGAAAAGCTTTGAGATATGAAGAATGGATGAGAAAGTTCAATATGTGTTGAATGGGAGTTCAGAGGAGGTGAATGGAAAGGACAGGGGAGGTAATGTTTGAAGACACAATGGCTATGAACTTTCAATATTTGGGTTTTTTTTTAAGTTTATTTATTTTTGAGAGAGAGAAAGCACGAGTGGGGAAGGGGCAGGGAGAGAATCCCAAGCAGGCTCTGCACGGCTAGTGCTGGACATGGGGCTTGAACCCACGAACCATGAGATCATGACCTGAGCCGAAGTTAGGAGTCGGACTCAGCCAACTGAGCCACCCAGCCTCCCCTAAAAGTTACTGTAGAGTCAAGCCTATGCAAAGAAGGACACTCAGACCCTCCCCTGGGCCCCTAAAAGCAGGAAATCTATGAGAAAGGTAGCCTCCCTGGACCAGGAGGTAAAGAGACATCCTTATCACCAGAGATGAGACGTTTAGAGCCAAGAAGGCTGTACAAACAATCCTTGTTACTTTTTACTAATTTGCTATCCCAGCCCAAAGTCTGTTTACAATTCCTCACTAATTGAAACTCCAATTAGTTAACATTTCTTTGTCTTGTCAATTCCTCACGGATTTATTGTCTCTCTGTCTAAAAGGTGTAAAAACTGCCTGCCTTGGTCATTTCTTTGGGGTCTCAATTTCATTATTGGGCCTCTGGGTACATGTAATAAAACTTTTTTTTTTTTCTCCTGCTAATCAGTCTCATGTAAATTTAATTCTTAGTCCAACTGGAAGGCCTTGAGCATAGAGAAGAATTTTTCATTCCCTTCAGGGGATGTGAATAAATCACTGAATCTTATTGGTACAACGCTGAGTTTATGTCGTTGTCAAAGGTTAGGGTTGCAAAAGACCTGTCAAGGGTTAAATTTGTCAGCAAAGTGATATGAGGACAGAGAACCCAGCATAGGGTCCCCTAAGGAGACTTGAGCAATGAATACACAGGGTTTTGCCCACTGACTTAGTGACAGTGCATCACTAAAGAACCTCAGCAAGAAATAGTTGTTACCATTTAGTTTCTGATACCAAAAAAGCAGCAAAAAGTAACTTAATTTGGTGTTTAAGACAGTGCCATGTGAAATAAAACACATCCTACAACAGTAATCAGAAGGAAATACAAACATTTTTGAAAGCAACTCACCTACATTTATTCCTCTTTTTTTCCTTCATTGCTTTTATTCGTTATGTCTGGCTTTGAAGGTAGTACAAAATTCGGTGCCAGAAGTTGTTCGGTAGATGATAAATCAGAGAAGCTAGGCTGAGGCCAGACAGAGCCCTGGGATATGCCAACGTGGAAGCATTCTCTGTGTGCTGTTTACAGGGCGGAACGTGTTTGAGTTGTGGGAAGGTCAGTTATATTTACACATCCGGCAGTGAATGAACCCAGTGGGCACCAAACTTGTCTGCAGATTAGAATCCTCTAAGGGTCTTTTAAAGAATTCAAATGGCAGACCACACCCCAGACCACTGAAGTCACCATCTCTGTGAGTGGGACATGGCATCAGGTGTTATCGTTGTTGTTGCTATTGTTTTGTAGTTTATTTATTTATTTATTTATTTTTAATTTTTTTTTTCAACGTTTATTTATTTTTGGGACAGAGAGAGACAGAGCATGAACGGGGGAGGGGCAGAGAGAGAGGGAGACACAGAATCAGAAACAGGCTCCAGGCTCTGAGCCATCAGCCCAGAGCCCGACGCGGGGCTCGAACTCACGGACGGCGAGATCGTGACCTGGCTGAAGTCGGACGCTTAACCGACTGCGCCACCCAGGCGCCCCTAGTTTGTTTATTTTTGAGAGAGACGCAGTACATGTGCATGCACCAGCGGGGGAGGGGCTTAGACAGAGACAGAGAATCCCAAGCAGACACCTTGCTGTCCACGAAGAATGCAACATGTCGACCCCACAGATCATGAGATCGTGGCCTGAGCTGAAATCCAAAGTCTGATGCTTAACCCACAGCCACCCAGGTGCCCCTGGCATCTGTTATTTTTGAAGCTGTCCGGGTGATCCCAATGTACAGGCAAGTTTCCTAAGGAAACCAGTGCCCTAAGGATGTGGGAAAAGATACAGTGATTTGCTGCACATGAAGCTAGTACCAAGACATCTCGTCTATTTTTTTTCAAGAGGGTTTTTTTTGTTTTTTTGGTTTTTTTGCCTTCTGCCTTCTGAGACTCCCCTTCCCCCCCACCAACCTTGCTCCAACCTTAAAAGCTTAAATATCAAAAGTTTAAGAATAAGGCCTAACAGGGGCACCTGGGTGGTTCCATCGATTAAGTGTCCAACTCCGGCTCAGGTCATAATCTCATGGGTTTGTGGGTTCGAGCCTCGCATTGGGCTCTTGGCTGACAGCACGGAGCCTGCTTTGGATCCTCTGTGTGTCTCTCTCTCTGCCCCTCCCCTTCTCCCACACATACTCTCTCTCAAAGACAAATAAACATTAAAAAGAAAAAAAAAATGAATACGGCCTAACAGCCCCACTGTGGTTTATTGTACTTCACTCCTCTGAAGACCATCTCCCAGTTCATACATTTCCAAACCAAATGAAGTCCCCCATCCCCCATATACCTGGCTCCCCTGTTACTCGAATTACAGACGAATGATACCTGCTGGCCCTCTAAAGAAAATACTGGTTTCTTTTCTTCATGATAACAGTGTTGGGAGTTAAATAAGCATTTATAGCTTTTAATTCAGGGGGCTCTAAAGGGAAGCCATGAGGAGAGAGGAGAGAAAAAGGGGGAAAAAAGGTGAGAAAGAGCTCTAACTTATAATGGAGTTAGTGTTTTTCTGCCACCTACTGGACTCTTTAGGATGTGCTATGCAAAATTACAGAACAACGTGGAATCTACTTTTATTTACAAAAACCTTGGGAGCACCGCCAATTTCACACCATGTACCTAGACATGGATGTTTTGCAAGTGACCTTTCAGAAGGCTAAATATTCCCTACAGCATGCTTTTTACCTCTGTTTAATTCTTTTTTTTTTTTAAGGTTATTTTGAGAGAGTGAGCACGAGTGGGAGAGGGGCAGAGGAAGAGACAGAGAGAATCCCAAACAGGTTCCACGCTCAGCGCAGAGCCCAAGGCAGGGCTCCATCCCACGACCCTGGCACCATGATCTGAGCCGAAATCAAGAGTCAGACACTCAACCCACTAAGCCACCCAGTCTCCCCAACCTCTATTTAATTCTTCTGAACACCTCTACTTTTTGTTTCTTAAAAACCCCAAATCTAGTTTATCAAGGATTGTGCCTAAGTATATATAGTATAATTAAAAGGCCATATAATCTCCCCAACCTTTCAATATTGGAGTACCTCCCGGCTCAGTGATGGAATCACTTCTGTTTTTATGTATTCATTCATCAATGAATAGATATTCATCTCATTGGGTCCTATGGCTTTAAATGCTACCTACATGTAAATTTATATCCAATAATTTTATCTCCAGGTCAGACTTTTCCTTGAATCTCAAATTCAGAGATCCTACTGTCTACTCAACATTGCTTCTTGGGTGTCTAATAGACATCTCGGTGCTGATGTGCCTAAATCTTTGCTCACACTTCCAGTGCACCCTTCTTCCTGCACACCCCTCCCCCAGACACATACCCGTACCTCCTCCAGCAGTCTTTCCATTTCAATAAATGGCCATTTCAATAAATTCTTCCAGTTGTTCGACCCGAGTCCTTGGCGTCATTCTTGATTCTTTTCCTTTAGCCACACCCCCCATTAAATCCATCAGGAAATCCTCTTGGATATTTCTGGAATCCTCGTATGACCACTCCACCCTGGTCTAAGCCATCATCTCTCGCCTAGATTGTGGCCGTGGCCTTCTATCTGTCCCCCTACAGTCTATACTCAAGAAGGCAGCCAGAGTTGTAGAATCAGATCATGTCACTCTGCTTAAAATCCACAAGGGGTTTGGGGTCCCTGGGTGGCTCGGTCGGTTAAGCGGCCGACTTCAGCTCAGGTCATGATCTCACAGTCCCAGAGTTCAAGCCCCGCATCGGGCTCTGTGCTGGCAGCTTGGAGCCTGGAACCTGCTTCAGATTCTGTGTGTGTGTCTCTCTCTGTGCACCCCATCCCCCTCACGTTCTGTCTCTCTCCATGTCTCAAAAATAAATAAAAATGTTTAAAAATTTTAAAAAAAGCATTAAAAAAGAATCTGCAAGGGGTTCATATGGCACCTGTGGGAAGGCGCAGTGGGGGACGGAGGAAGCCCAAGTCCCTGCAATAGCCTGCAAGGCTGTCCATCTGGCTCTCGATACTTTTCTGATCTCATTTCGTGCCGACCGCCGCTCACCACACTCAACACACTGGCCTTCACGTTATGGTTCCCTGACCGCAGACTCTCCCCCTACAAGGACCTTGTAGCTGTGGTTCCCAGGACTAGTCCTTCCTCCCACAGACTTTGAACTCTTCTCTCTCAAGGCACCTTCCTGTCCCCTTCACCACCACCACCACTCAACTTGCTACTAGTTTTTCTCCTGAGCACTTACACCTTGCACAAACTCTGATTTTGCCTATCTCCCCCCTCCCTTCCCTCCCCTGCCTGTCCTCTGGCCAGAGTGGGAGGGGCTTTACCTGTGTGTTTCCCGCTGTGTCTCCTGCCCCTACACTACCTGAGACAAGGCTGACAGTATTTGCTTAATAAATGAACCATACGTTTAGATCATTTTAATGGGTGAGGGAAGGTATTATGTAATAGATTGGAAAACTAAGGAGAGAACAGGCTTGTAGTTGTCTCTATTTCTGATGCTAAAATGGCTGCCTTTTGTTTCACATTTTTCTCACTACATTGGCACATTATTCATTTCATTTTCATCAACTCCTTCACTGACACACGGCATTGGAATCCGTACCAGCAAAATCACACACGAGTTCTACATCTTGGCATTGAGCTTCAGAAAGATATCGTACCTAAAATTTCCTACAGTTCTTTCAGTTTTCGTTTATGAAAACAGGTTTTCAAATGAACCAGGTTAAAAGGCAGCAAAGCAGCAGCACCGGGAATTACACACACACACACACACACACACACACACACACACCCAGCTAACTGGGCCACTGTGGGTGCTCCCAGCTTCCGCCTTCCCCTCCCCCACGAGGTGCTCTGAAGGTCAAGCAGGGATGGAGCATCCAAAGCCCCCCCTGCAGGCAGCAGTCTTCTCTACCAACTTCTCCACGCTGGTTCACCTGAGGAAACTGGCCAGGGAGCGGGCAGGGTTGAGTGAGGAATTACGTGGACTGAGGAGAGATGTGAAATATGAATAAATGAACGCACGCATTCGCAAACCTCTGCTCCCCAGGGGAACTGCTGTCAGAACATTACCTGGCAGGATGATTAGATCTTTATTTTCAGTTTTAAACCGCATGCATGCACTCAGTCAGTGTGGACAAGAGTGACATCACTGGGGCACCTGGGTGGCTCAGTTGGTTAAGCGCCGCACTCTTGATTTCAGCTCAGGTCATAATCTCAGAGTCGTTAGATCGAGCCCCGTGTTTGGCTCTTCTCTGCCCTGAGCCTGAGTGTGGAGCCTGCTTGGGATTCTCTCTCTTCCTCCCTCTCTGCCCCTTCCCTGCTTGCGCACTCTCGCTCTAAATAAATAAACATTAAGAAGAAAAAAAGAGGGACATCACTGACATGCCCCTGCCATCAGGGCATTTCTCAACTTTTTCTACATCATGGCAGGTGATGGTGGGAATTCTCTGAAATTCCCAGGTGACCAGCCTGGGAGCTCCGGCCACCTTAGGCCCTGCCCAGCTGGCCCTAGAAGCCTGAGACCCGTAGCTTGAGGCAAACTACTATGAAGCTCTAGGGAATAAAACTCAAGCCACTGGTGAACATTTTCTCCGGGGCGGGTGGGGGGGGGGCACTCTGATCGACACTATGAACTTACACCCACCTCAAGCACAGCAAAGGCATTGGATACACTGAACTGCATTGAAGCAGTGTCGCTGGCCTTATATTGTATAAGTGGGTTTTCGTTCTAGAATTCAGAGTAGGCTCCCCTTGTTTTAGTCCCTTTAGTTTGCTACTAAACTGTTTTTTAAAATAAAAATGTAAATGCTGAGCAAATTACTCAAGTATCACAAGTCCATCAACACAAAATCACGGTAACCCACGTGACATTGCAAGTTTATTTTTACGCACATGTTAAAAGAGGTAGGAAATGTGTGATTTTGTAAAGCACACCCTGGAAAATGAGGCACCATTTCTGAATGGGGTTGTATTTCTCAGTACATTTATACAGTACTGGAAACCCACCTCAACTTGCCAAAGGACAGCTTTCTACAGAGCACAGCACAGCCACAACGGGCTCTCCAGCCGAGTCTCCCACAGTCCACAGAACTGCATGGTGCTGGACTGTGCTGAGGAAGGGAGACACAGGCCAACTCCGATCCTACTTTGCCATTCAGTGGCGCTAAGTACCAAGAAACAGAAATAAAAGCCAAATAGATTGAGGAGCGTTGAATATTTAATGAACTCATGTAGCGTAAAACAATACAAATGTGTGTCATTTTAAAACTTTACTGTGAAGAATTAGGGTTTTTGCATTGTATTAATGGTAACTGGTTTAATAAGTGTAAAAATGTTTATCGAAAAACAAAATCCCAATGAAATTATAAGTAAAATTACTTTTATTTTCATAAATAAAAAGATAATGCATTATACAAACAACACTTTTGTTGGCGGTCATTATCCAGTTTAAACGAAGGACGAAAATATACGCAACACCTAACACAAAGTTACACCCTCTACAACCTTCATGCAGCTGCTTGACGTGTGTCACCTTCCCAAATTTCCAACGCCATTTCAAAGAAGATATATAATGGGGTATTTTAGTCACAAAGCATCACTTTTGCTCAGTCAACACAATATTTCTTACTTGCTCATGTCGAAGTTGCCAATTATTGATTTAAAGTAATACCAGTATTTCCTGCATTTTACAAAAGCACTGAACATATGACATGTTTTCATTCCATATATGGTAGTATAACCCCCAAGTGTCAACGTGAAAATTTAGCAACTAGGTTAATGAGTACTAGTACCCAAGATAAATAGGTCCTACGAGGCCGAGAAGAACAAGCTGGCACAAGTTTAAAGTTCTGTCCATAAATGGCAAACAGCAAACAGACGAGTGATTTTGTAGTGTCACGTAATATACAGTGAAATTTCATTAAAGTATGTTTCTGTAGACAGCAAAATAAAGTTAAAAGTCCAGTTATTACTCCACTTATTCTAGAAACTGCAGTTTCAAATATTAAATGGTATAGTTATTAGCATTTCCGTATATTAAAAAAAACTCTGATTCTTTGTAGTTTTCAAGAGTGAAAACTACGACTTAAGTGATTCTTTGCACACAATACTGATTAAGATAGGAATAATCTCTTTATTCTTCACCATGAAATGTTTATTCCTATTTCAACAGCTTATGCAGATTTCACTTATCTGCCACAGGGCTACCATATGGAGTCAATGGTTTACCTACGTAAGTGTTGAGCAGAGTGCCAGGCGCGTAGTAAGCTCTCATTATACACTATTTCTATTAAGTGAACCAATCTGTCATTTGTAATAGGAAAATTAGCTAACGCCCCAGAAGAATAATCAAAAAAGATAACACTACAGACGTGTGACTTTTGTTAAAGCAGCATGCATCCACTATTTCCCAAGTTTGTGTACACGCTAAACTGTTTCAAATATTACAAGCTGATTTTAAGTTCATACTATATGTTTGCTCTTGTTTTTGCTATGGCCTTTGGCCTAAAGCAATACGATTCTGATAGGATGTGTAAATTAGAAGACCATATAGAAATAACGCACACTGAAATCAGTAACAAAGGCATCTTACCATAACTTCTGTGACCAAAAAGTAGAGTTAGCAGTGTAATTCAGGACAACCTATCTCGCTTAGGTTTGATGTTTTTTCTTTACATCGTGAAATACCTGACTTCTGCAAAAATGTTTGTGTTCTCTCACATGGGAACATGAAGAGCTGTCACAAAGTTCTGTCCTCGAAGTAAAAAACCCATTAGAAAAAGTACTTGTAAAAATCACTGTAGGTTTATTGAAGCTGAAATAAAGTGCAGGGCTACCAGAACAGAAGTTCTTAAATGGTCTCAAAATACCTATAAACACTGATTTTTTGGAACAAATTATAGCTTCTTACAAATGTAAGGGATTTGAAGAGAACACAAGTCTGTGTGACAACATAATGGTAAGAGGAAGAAAACTGTTAAAAACCAACTCCTGTCATTCTTCTGGTATCAGGTAAGAGGAAGGAAAATAAAACTTTTTGTGAAGATAGAAAAACATACCTGACGCCACGTGATTCTGGCCTATATTAACCTGAAACTTCCTACAACCCAGACTTTGAAGAAAAAAAAACCCAACCCCCAGATACGCCCTTCAGGGGCACAGTAAAATCTTTTACATGTTGTCCTGATTAAAAAGGGTTTGGAAACAAAGCATGAAACATCTCTACTATATTAAAAATCAAGAACAAATAAACTGAAGGCAGATTCCCTCCGAATGTACTAAATCATTCTACGGGCTTCAGAGAAAACCTTTTAAGAAATACGAACTGAAGTCCCAGGGTTTATCTTATCTACTAGTAGAGAACTTCGAAGTGCACATTTTATCAGTGTATTTTAGGAGATGGAACATCCCGTGTCCTTCTGAGGTCTGGTATCTGGTTCTCTGACAGGCTTCACTGCTTCTTCTGCTTTGGGTTTGGTCTAGGGAGAAAAAGAAATACAGTTTTAAGTACATAATAAACTAAGATTTGGAAAACAAACACTAGATCTTTTCCACCTTAGACTTTTTATTTTTATTTATCTTTACTTTTAATTTTTTTTATGTTTATTTTATTTTAGAGAGAGAGAGACCGAGACAGAGCATGAGCGGGGGAGGGGGAGACACAGAATCCAAGGCAGGCTCCAGGCTCTGAGCCAGCAGTACAGAGTCCGACACGGGGCTCGAACTCACGAACCGTGAGATCCTGACCCGAGCCATAGTCGGACGCTTGACTGACTGAGCCACCCAGGCGCCCCCACCTTAGGCTTTTTAAAGATGTTGTATTAAATTACCCAACGCTGAAATTAACAAAGCTTTTCCAAATGCTACATATCAATTCAATTTAAGAAGTAATCAGAAAGCAACGCTTCAGTGAAGATGAAAACCTAGGCAGGCAGACATCAAGCTAATGGTGCTTGCACTCTTTCTGAGGACAGAGAAACTGAGTGATGAGTCTATGCATGTGGAACTCGTAAGTTTGAAAATATCTCAGGACAGTAACAGGCTACTTCTTATCGCATTATTTTAGAGGCTGACCAGGATAAAAAGACAGTCATTTTAAGTACTAATGATTTCAGAATGGGTAGGAAATTATATAAAAACCCAATGTCAAGGAAGGAGCTATGGCTGCAAATTAATTCCCATTCCCTGTTTTTCACAGACCCCTCCTCTTCGGGCAGTCAGACCATAAATTTCCCACTTAATCTCATCTTTGATTTAGTACACCAACATGTACTTAGATATAAGTGAATAAAAGCAGTCTTATTTTACCCCTGGATGATTTCATGGAACGTTGAAATAAGGTCAAATCTTCAAATACCCTGCAGCAGCTAAATCAAAAACAGAATATTGCTATAGCAATATAAACATGGATAAGCCATCCATCCTTAGACTTGTTCTCCCACACTGTTCCTAAAGGAGGCTCTGATAAATTGTAAAAAGGCAAGATAAGGTGTTGAAAACAGCCTCAATTATGTAAGAAATCAGAGGATAATTAAGGCCTAGAGATCGAATCTCTGACACAATTCAACAACACACATCACACCAACACTGCAGTTAGCTAACTTAACATTTAGACAAAGATACATATGTGTATATATCTCGATCTACTTAAGTAGAGAAAAATAACAAAATGCTAACTCTGAATTCTCTTTTTAAACCTCTGTGAACAAATGGAAAAAAGCCAGTCGCGTACACTGTCATCCTTGGGTCTTTTGGTGAGATCAAACGAGGCCAGCGTTTCCGGTGTCCATTGTGCGCTTGTCGGAGGGAATTCAAAAGGTACAGGCTCTACGAGACCGTAATTTGCTTTGAGTTCCAGCTGTGGGGCTTCTGTTGGAATTTTTTGAAAGTAACTGCAAAAAGCAATTTAAACAGCAATTCATTCATTCATTAACTACTTGAGCAGCTATTGTGTTCAAGGCCCTGTGCGAGAAAGAGACCATTTAATGATAGGACAGAGAAGATTCTCCTGCCTCATGCGGCGTGCATGAGTAGATGAGACAGTCAGGGAACCTGTCCACTACAATGCAACGTAACAGAAGCTCTGACGGACATCGCATGCCATGAGAACATGCTGTCAGGGGAAGAGGGCGGTTCAGGAATGCTTTCCAAAACGGGTGAGGCAAGTTATACTAGGCATATTTGACGAAGTAAAAGGGCTTGGTATGACCAGGTGCGGCATGTTAAGGGGCAGACTGTAAAGAGAAAAAGCAGGGACAAGACAGATTCTACCCATCTACATAGGTGGTCATCTGCAGTTTGAACAATGCTGCCCTCACAATGGAAAACTGCTTGACAGGACTAGCCAGGATGGACAGAAAACCCATTTCCCTGCTTTACAGGTGGCTGTGAGCAGGGCGGGATGCCCACGTGAGAGCAGCAGAGAAGCTCCATATAACTCGCAGGGAAGAAACACCAGGGAAAGGAAGAAGAGAAAACTGAGACACTGTAAGTGAGCTCTTTGTTAATAACCTACCTTAAAATTGTAACATCTGCTTTTATATGTATCAGAAGCAGGATGAAGCGAGGTCCGACAGGAGGGAATTTTACCACCAATTTAAAGAGAAAATTCGAGTTGAGTGCAATGTGACACAAAGTGGGGCAGAGACTGACTGGGAGCCTGTGACAACAGTATTGCTATTTAAACGCTGTGACTGTAGATACACACACTAGCATTCGTGCTGCCAAAACACCGAGCTGTACTCACATGAACCCATTCTCTCTCTGACACTTCTCTAGGGTGTTTGTCACAAGATTTCCGAGCTTCCGAAAGAACAAGTGTCCTGAGGGTCTGACCGTGGGCCCAGGTCCCTTGGTTTCTCCATATTCTTTGCACAGTACTTCTGCCTTTGCATAAACTGCAGGTGAAAGGGATATAAAATCATCCACTTATTGTTTATACTAAGGAAGCTTTAAGTCAGAGATGATGGCAACTTTTCTGCTCCTTACCTAGTGTGACAGTGATACCAGTAATAGAGTAAGGGAAGGGGGCTGTTTTCTACAGCTTTCTGGTTTTTGAAACGTTGTTTCTCTCTCTCCAGTTCCTCACTTGAGTTCCCATCCTCTTTCATGAACTCAGCCAAAATCTCTTTTAACTGCCTATTTCTTTCATGATAAAACTTTTGTGTTTAAGAAGGGCGTTAATATTCTGGCAGGAATACTTACATTTTTCTGCTTCTTGGAGAGACCGGATTGCTTCGCCACATTTATCACTAGCCAACAAAGTCTGACCATGATAACAGTAAGCCTGATAAAGAAACAAATTCTTATTCATTCTCTCCCCAAACGATGCTTTCTGCTATCACTGTTTTATAAATGCATCAGATGAAGTGGACCTTCATCCACTGTTTGAATATCAATGCCATCCCTTACATTTCTTTACTTGAATAAGCTTCCCCCAATCTCTGCTAGTATAAAAAAAGTGGGATTATGTCACGCTTTCAACCAAACTAACCTTCTAACCATGGGGTGAGAGGAAAAAGGATTTTCTTTTAACATATGTATATTTTTATTTTGGAGAGAGAACATGAGCAGGGGAGAGGAGCAGAGGGATAGAAAGAGAATTCCAATCCCAAGCAGACTCCGTGCTCAGCGTGGAGCCCAACGCGGGGCTCGATTCCAGGATCCTGGGCTGGGATCATGACCTGAGCCAAAATCAAGAGCTGGATGCTTAACCAACTGAGCCACCCAGACGCCCCGCAAAATTTAGTGTTTGTGCTTTTTTTTTTTTTTTTAAGATTTATTTATTTTTGAGTGAGAGCGCAAGCAGGGAAGAGACAGAGAAAGAGGGGGACAGGAGACCTGAAGTGGGCTCTTCCATGACAGCAGCGAGCCCAAGGTGTGGCTAGAACTCATGAACCACGAGGTCATGACCTGAGCCAACATCAGACTCTCAACCAACTGAGCCACCTGGGAGCCCCAAAAGTACTTTTCAATAATGAAATTGGTTTTTAAGATTTGGGCACTGCAGATAAAGGAGGGAAATTACTGTGCTAATGCAGAGGGACAGGAGGGAGGATTCTAAGGTTAATAATAACTAAACGGGTTTCAAGAGAAAGGTTATTAGCCTGAAAAAGAACATGCTCACTCTAAATGTCTGTATCAAACCCAAGCATTGCACATGGTCCAACACTGTATGCCTGAAAACAGATCCCAAGGTAGAAGAAATAAAAGTATCTACCCGGGTCTGAAAAAGGTGTTTGATTATCTCTCACATGATATTCTAACCAACAAACAAGTAAGTTTGTTTGGTGGGTGGAAGAAACTGATAAGTAGCTTCTAAAAGAGTGCTTATTAAGGCTTCTTCACAGACTGAGGGGATATGTTGTGTGGTATGCCTTAAGATCAGGATCAGTACATATCTTCTTCAATGTACAAGATGAAAGGAGAGAATTCTCATTAAGTATACAGAGGTTCCAGCTTAAAAGTGGGTTTGAGGGGCACCTGGGTGCTTCAGTTGGTTAAGTGTCCAATTCTTGGTCTCAGCTCAGGGCATGACCTCATGCTTTGGCTTGGTGCTGACACATGGAGCCTGCTTGGGATTCTCTCTCTCCCTCTCTCTCTGCCCCTCCCCCGCTTATCTTCTCCCTCTCTCTCTCAAGATAAAAAAGTAAACTTTATAAATATAGACATAAATATATATATTTATATATTAATTTTATATTTACATAAACACATAAATACATAAATAAAATAAATAAACTTTAAAAAGAAGTGGGTTTTAGGGGGCCTGCCTTAGATGGTTAAGCATTCAACTTTGGTTCAGGTCATGATCTTGCAGTTTGTGAGTTCGAGCCCCGTGTTAGGCTCTGCTGACAGCTCGGAGCCTGGAGCCTGCTTCCGATTCTGTCTCCCTCTCTCTCTGCCCCACCCCTGCTCACACTCTCTCTCTCTCAAAAATAAATAAAAATTAAAGAAATAATAATAAATAATAAAAAGTGGGTTTGAATCAAATAGTAATTCCATCACTATAACCCAGTGCTACAATTCTCCGTCGTCTCTTTCCACCCACCTCAGCTCACAAGAGTTGCACTGGCTGTCGGTAAACATTTGACAGCTTTCCATCATTTATGCAATGCTAATTTACAAAATGACAGACCTAGCAAGCACGGGGCTAGAAAGACAGTAAATTTACACTGGTTTTCAGGTTATCAGTACTTACATAAGCCGTGTAGAAACACATTTTCAAGTGAAGATATTTTCTCCATTTAGCAGAGTATGCAGGCTCCAAACTGGATAAAGCATGATCTAAAGTTACATTTTAAAAAGCAAAATATAATTTCACCCCGATTCACTAGAAGATTTTTAGTTCATGTGTTCAGATGCTAAAAGCAGAATGCCATTCAAGTCTAAAACTCAAGCATTTACATATTTTCTAAAAAAAACTTTGCTTTGAAGTGATTTTCCCATAACTATACTTTAACTGCGTAATAACGCTGTTTGCATACCATGTCACCTCCTTTGATAGGTAATGCAACTTAGGCTTAAAATAATGATAAAAATAGAACCTTAAGAAAAATATAAATTACACTGTTACACTTTTTCCTTTCTTTATATAATATAGCAAACTGCATAGTGTGGTAACCCCAGTCAGCAGCAGACACCCTCCTTCCTGGTCCATCGCCCCAGGCTGAACCTTCCCTAACACGCACATTCACATCCTGCCAACTTCTCTCTCATCCATTTCTCCTCTGCTCCCTACTTCTCTGTTTTGTCAAAGCTTCTGTCCCTTCCTCCACAGACTACGATCCCTTCTTCCTTAACACTAAGTGGAGTCAGCCTTCACCTCACAAGTCCATTTCTCATCCTGCAATTATAGGGATCTTTTTTTTTTTAATTTTTTTTTTTTAACGTTTTTATTTATTTTTCAGACAGAGAGAGACAGAGCATCAACAGGGGAGGAGCAGAGAAAGAGGGAGACACAGAATCTGAAACGGGCTCCAGGCTCTGAGCTGTCAGCACAGAGCCCGACGCGGGGCTCGAACTCACGGACCGTGAGATCATGGCCTGAGCCGAAGTCGGACGCTTAACCGACAAAGCCACCCAGGCGCCCCTCTTTTTTTTTTTTAAACATTTTGTTTATTTTTGAAAGAGTACAAGTGGGGGAGGGGCAGAGACAGGGGGACAGAGAATCCAATATGGGCTCTGTGCTGAGAGCAGTGAGCCTGATGTGGGGCTTGAACTCAGGAACTGTGAGATCATGACCTGAGCCGAAGTTGGAGGCTCAACCAACTGTGTCACCCAGGTGCCCCTATAGAGCTTTTCTAAATTCAAATCCAATCAAAACAGATTTGCTTTATACCTTTTCACGGGTCCATGATCTACCAAATAAAAGCGAAACTTCTAAGGCTACAAACCAATTCATGATCTCACACGTGCAAACTTACCTAACCTTTTCTCCTATCACTCATCCTGTGCCTCAGCTAAGAGCATCTGTTTAAAGGTCCCAGAATGTGCCAAATTCTTTCTTATCTCTGTACATGCTATAGAATGTTCTACTTTTCCCATATGCTAAAGCTTCCTAGCAAACTCAAAACTTCTATTTATATTTCAAAATAAGGCCCAAACACCACCTTCTCATAGAAAGCCTCCTCTAGCATGCCTGGATCCTTGAGGTTTTCATTTCACTGCTGTAGTCACATCTTATCTTATGCTATTATAATGTGGTTACAGGTTTGTTTCCTTCCCTAGATGTGACTCTGTCTATACACTGATCTTTGTATAGCTAGCAACTAGAGTAGTAACCATCCCATAAACAAAAATAAATGCATGTTTCCTGAATAAGTGAATGAAAAGAATAACAAGCTACTGAGAAGACCTGAGTTCTAGTCCTAACTTCCCAGCCTGCTAACAGTTAAATTATAGGTCAGTTATATTAATTCTCTGGAGTTTGGTTTCATGACAACCATAGGTTATTATAAAGACCCAAAAAACTTCAAAACTAAAACACCTGTGTAATTATTACATATAACTGGTTAAGAACTATAACACTGGCCTCTCCATTAACAGTTATGCAGCATATTACCTGTGAACAGCTCTCATTCTTTTAACCAAGATTAATAAAATAATGTAGACATTATTCCAGTTTTGCAAATGAAGAAATAACCTAGAGAATCTTTTTGTTTTGCTTATTCCCTATTAAACCATGAGCTTAATCTGAACATCTAAAGACTAAAAATACAACAAGAGAATTATAAACTCACCAGCTTTTTGATAGAAGTTGGCCGTCTCATATGCCAGTGCAGCAATTAGGCCGGGCGCGTGTTTCAGTTCAATTGCTCGAGCGATTGTTACTGTCACCAAAGCACAGCAAAGTGAATGCATAATTAAGTTCACTTGCATTCATACTAAGTTAACTGTAATAGCAAAAGCCATCCCAACAATCTATTTGGCATTTTAACACAATTTGTCAAGAATTTTAACATGAAAAGTAAGTTACAGAAAGTGCAAACAGAAACAGAAAACACTAATAAGCTTGCTGGTTCTGACACTATTTCTTTAAATCACTAGCTAATTACTAGATCACAAAAAACTACTACTACAAAGTAGCATGTCAGAGGAAAACGAATCCCTCCAGGGCACTGGAATTTGAAAGAAAAACAAAAAGCCTACAAAGTTTCTTTGTTGCTTTTACAGGAGTCTTCATTTATTTCCTGCCACTGAAAGGTGAAGAAAGGCAAGGCAAACAGTGGAAGAGAAAAAGAAATGAGCAAGGGAGATGGGGAAAAGAGGAGCTACATAATTCATCTGTTGCTGTCAGAAATGGCATGAAATTAAAGTCCTTCTTAAAAGATCCATTAAACTGCAAGGCCTTTTCCTATAAACCATGCATGAAGGCAAATGCTGACAGTGAAATTATTCCTCACTAGAAATTTCTCAAGATGTGAAACTCAAATTCATCTAATTCTGATTAAAAAAAAAGAATTAGATGCCAGTAGAGATTTCTTCAAAAAAAAAAAAAAAAAAAAAAGCAAAATCTTACAATATTTAGGATACCTTCTTGAGCTTCTGCCTGACACTGGACAACATAAGCTTCCAGGAGCCGTGCCTCTAAATCCCTCCCCTTCTCTACAGGTGTAATGAGCTTTGGGATATGACTTTCCTGAGAGAGAAAGAGAAACAAAAATAAAGAAGTCAAATTTTATTTTAACCCAATTGTTACAGATAAACAAAATGGAAGTTATTAGACATTCAATTTGGGGATTTATCAGAAACTCAGGGGGTATCTGGCTGGCTCAGTCAGTAGAGCATGCAATCCCTGATCTCGGGGTTATGAGTTCGAGCCCCACAGTGTTTAAAATAAAAGTCTTGAAGGGGGAAGAAAAAAAAGAAAAGAAAAATTCCAGACAGCAAAATTGTGTAAAGAGGAGCGATATTAAGCTTATAGAGAATAAAAGTTCCTGTATACCAAAACTTAAAGCTTCTCATAAACTTCTGCAAACTTTGGGCCAAAATACATAGCTTAGATACGCAGGTCGTATTTTCATCTTAGAAAATGTTTAACTGAAACAGTAACCAAAGTTCTCTTTTGCATGATGGCTAGAATTATTCACTCATTAATAATAGCAGAGTCTAAAGAAGTCTATAATAGATAACTCAGGATCACAGGTTTTTAATTACTGTAAAAACATCTTTTTTTTTAATGTTTATTTATTTTGAGAAAGAGAGCATGAGCTGGGGAGGGGGGAGGGAGAGGAAGGGAGAGGGAGGGAGGGAGAGGGGCAGAGAGAGAGAGAGAGAGAGAGAGAATGAATCCCAAGCAAGCTCTGCACTGTGCAGACGCAATGCTCAATCTCACGACCAAGAGAGAAATCAACATCTGGGTGCTTAACCAACTGAGCCACCCAGGCGCCCCCTGCATCCTATTTTATCATGAGAGAGCCCATCATTGGCCTCTGGAAGGCGTTCAGTAAATATCAGTTTAATTAGAATGAAGTGGGGGTAATCCTGATTACTAAATACATTAGTCTTTTCTCTAATTTCCATCACAGCTCCAGGCAATTTAATATAATGAGTGCAGGCTGACTGCCCTTCAACATTTTCACTGAGATACAGAGAATACACTCAGAAGTTCAGTTTTGCACGACCATGACTATCCCGGCAACTGCTGCACCCAGATGGTAAGAACCATCAATGTGTGTACTTTGTTTTCTCCTGTCTTTTCCAAAGAGACAGGTGATTACAGCTTGAGTTTTCCAATCGTAAAAGTCACTGATAGGGTGTGTGACTAGCTCAGTCAAAAGAACATGTGACTCTAGCAAGAGAGAGCACAAGCGAGGGAGACAGAAAGAAAGCGGCTCATGCAGGCTCCATGCCCAACGCAAAGCTCGATGCAGGGCTCAATCCCAGTACACGGTGATCACAACCTGAACCAAAATCAAGAGTCAGACACTCCACCAACTGAACCACCCAGATGCCCTGAGCATGTGACTCTTGATCTTGCGGTCCTGAGTTCAAGCCCCACGTTGGTACTGAGATTACTTAAACAAAAACTTTAAAAAATAAAAATAAAAAACAAAATTAACTGATGACTCTCTGAAATGAAGACATGTGAGATTCTGTAACTGGCTGCACTCATCAACAAAGTACTTAACGTAAGAAAAACAGGACATACAGTAGATTCTTTTTACATAGTGAAATAATTCTTTCCTCCAGCCCCCAAAGGAAGAAAATTTAATCAAGAATTAAAGCATGAGGAATACATTTTACTGTCATATTACTTTACCTTTAAATGTTTAAAAATCCCCGCTGCAATTTTTAGGCTTCGATGGACTTCTTTTGCTTCATCTTCTGTTATGCTTAAAGACAGTGATTACGTCAGTTAGAGGATGAATCCTGTTTCTTGTATTAAAACCAACAACTAGTGAATTATCATAAAACCAAATTAGTCATTTGTTTCTCACCACTAGTCTCCCTTTTAAAAAATCTGATTTGACAATTAAAAAAGTAACAAATGCACATGAAGAATATCCAGAGAAGATACTACAAATTAAAAAAAAGAAAGACTCTATCTATAGGTCTAGTTTTCCCTTCCAGGTAATGTTCTGTGCATTAAACAAGTTCAAAATATTCTACACGTGGTGCATGCACACACTTAAAACACACACACACAATATTCACTATTCTCATTTTAATCATATAAATTACTTTAGACATAATTTTACAACAGCATGTACAATTCAACTTTATTTTTTAAGATTTTAAAGTAATGTCTACACCCAACATGGGATTCTAATGCACAGCCCTGAGATCAAGAGTCACGTGCTCTACTGACTAAGCCAACCACGCGCCCTGACAATTCAACTTTATTTTGAAATAGCTGCATATTATACACATGTTCACATGTACCACAGCTCATAGTTGCCAGTTTCATATTGCTGACATCCACTTCTACTATTATAAAAACTGCATCTTATTTCATGTCACAATTCTTTAATCCTTCAAAACATTTTTCACATACTTATCTTTGTATTTCTTTTTCTAGGAGCTGCCTGTTCATGTCCTTCACTTATTTTCAATTGATTTGTTGATCCTTTCCTTTCCTCTTTATTTTCCATTACAAAAACAATTTGTCATATGCATTACGATTTTTTTGACCATCTGTCATTTGTTTTTAACTTTATTTATGGTACTTTTATGCAGTCCAATATTCAATTTTTTCCTTTTCTTGGTATAGGGTTTCATTTAGATAAGACCTCTGACAAGATTAATTTTTCTTTCCAACACTGGGCTCCATAATTCTGACACTTAAAACACTAACATTATGAGGCAACCTCGCCCTTAACAGAAGTGGTACTTTTTATCAGTAGCTTAGACTTTTTAATAATGAAACTCCATATACTTGAAAAAATAACACATATGCATATAACCCTCCCCTTTAGACTTACTTTTCTTTTCCAGCCAGTCTTGAAGCATATTTGGTATACCATAAAGCTACATTAAATCCCATGGAAATTAATTCAAAAACAGCATCCTGCTGGGCACTAGAATTATAAACATGTTCATTAACTTCTGTCAATTACTGACACATCTCTATATGAAGCCTATTGTACGTTGAACTCAAAATTATAAAAACTATATGCTAATTGGAAAAATGAAGAAAACAGTCCTTATGATTAATGACTAAAAACAATAGCCCACTATGTACTTCATGATAGTAAACATGTGAATAGTAGGTTCTCAAAGGTTATTGTACACAGAGTAGTTTTAAAAATATAAATTTGGGGGACTTAACTCCAGAGAATCAGAAAGTCTGAGAGGGGCCCAGAATCTACACTTTCAGTAAGTAACCAGTTGACTCTGGAGTGGGTGGTTCTTATACCACATTTTTAAAAAAAATGGAATTCAGAGGAGACACTGCTTCAGGCTAGAATGATTCAAGAAGGTTTCATGGTATAGACAGTCTCTGAATTGTGCCTTGAAAGATGGTGGGAAGGGAAGCAGAAGGACATCCCAGGTGAGGGAATGATGCTATTAAAGGCACAAGAAGGATCAACATTTTTCTGAGAGCAGTGACCCACCTAGCATGATGGAGCACATGGTTTGTAAAAAGAAATCGAGGAGCAGGTCAAAAAGCCAAACAGAAGTGAAACTGGTAAAGACACTGAATGCCAAGCCTATCAGTACATGCACCACAAAGAAAAAGGTCTTAAAAACAAGCATATTCCTTCAGATTCTATTACTAAATATGACACAAAGAAGACGACAAGGGCTTACTAAAGCAAATAAGGTAATGCCAGTTTTTTAAATCACTATTGTTCTGAAAAGACCCTGGAAATTCTTCATCTGTCTCAAATGATGAAAACAGAAGTAATACCCTTATTTTATACACATAATACTAACATACAGAAAAATGAGCCAAAAAGAAACTAGAATTGTGATTCCACTTTGTTATTTTCTATTTAACTGTTGCCACCATCATTAAAGGAATAGAGAAAGGGAAGTTTTTTAGATTAAAAAAAGGGGGGGGTGTTATAAAACATTAGTCATTCAAAAATAACTTGTGATATCCTGTTTAATGTAACATACAAAATATTGACACTTTTTTTTTTAATGGAATGTTTCAGAAATTCGTGTGTCATCCTTGAGCAAGGGCCATGCTGATCTCTGTACTGTTCCAATTTCAGTATATGTGCTGAAGTGAGCACTAAACAAAATTTATAATTTTTCTTTTTTTTAAAGTAAGCTCTAGGCCCAACGTGGGGCTTGAATTCATGACCCCAAGATCAAGAGTTGCACGCTTTACCAAATGAGCCAGCCAGCTGCCCCGCTCCATGAACAAACTCTTAGAACCGTTTTACCCCACTGAAAAAAAATTTAATGCATAGTGTAAAACCTTATTCTTTTCAGCATTCAGAACATTCAAATGAATTACATCTGGCGATCTAGTAGGCATATCTAACTTATTAGTTTACCTTTAAATAATAAGAGAGGTGCACCTGGGTGGCTCAGTTGCTTAAGCATCCAACTCTTGATTTTGGCTCAGGTCATGATCTGATGTGAAGAAGCAGGCATTCACACAGTACAAGACCTGACACAGCGCCTGAGTCCACACTCCTGCCACTGCCATGGCTGCCCTGGGCCTCTCAGCAATCTCCATTTCCTTCCCTTCTGACTTTATACAGTTTTCTACAGCAAATTGAGATCAAGATAATATGGCCACTTAAACAACACAATGGTGCTTAAAAAAAAAAAAAAAAAAAGTTCAATAAAAATTTAGCACCATTATGATCTGGTTCCTGTTGTAACTAGATCCGTTCTGATTAGTTTCTTTTATTTTATTTTATTTTTTTTTTTCAACGTTTATTTATTTTTGGGACAGAGAGAGACAGAGCATGAACGGGGGAGGGGCAGAGAGAGAGGGAGACACAGAATCGGAAACAGGCTCCAGGCTCTGAGCCATCAGCCCAGAGCCTGACGCGGGGCTCGAACTCACGGACAGCGAGATCGTGACCTGGCTGAAGTCGGACGCTTAACCGACTGCGCCACCCAGGCGCCCCGTTCTGATTAGTTTCAACAGTGTGATGAGAGAGTTTTGAGAGGAAATTTTTTAAAAGAGAAGAAACAGTGAAGAAAAATTAGGAAAAAAATAAAACTATGACTCAAAAGGGTATGGAGCTGGGGTAGAACCCGGGACAAATAGAAAGAGATTGGCCAAAGGTATCTGAAGTACCCATCAGAAAAGAAAACTAGATAAAAATCAAAATTTTGCTCTGCTTAAAGGTAGGCAAAAGATTTGGATTCCAAATTCCCAAACCATTCTTTGCATGTTATTAATACAGCTAAGACTGTTGAATTCTGGGTAGTATTTGTATGGATTATCTCACAGATTTGATCCAGGAGAAATAATTTAGATTTTTACTTAATTGAGTATATTAAGAGTTCAGGTCAAACGTTTTTAACCAGCTTCCCGATAGGAGAAAATGCTGATCAGATCTATGTTCTATTTCTTCAGATACAGAGGCAATGGGTTAACCACTGGCCAAATAGTTACAAAAATGGCTTCCATTTAGTACTGTCCGCACTACCTACCTTGGAACCTGTCCTTGTAATGTATCAGTCCACTTGAAATTTTGAATATATCGTAACTTGCTTTCTTGGGTAGATTCATCCAAGGAATTTATGAAACCTATAAAAAGGTACAGCCTTTTAGTTTTAGAAGGAATATCAGGTATTCTGTTTAGAAACTTTTTCAGATAATGACTTTTCCAGATACCTGTAGAAAAGACCTTGCCACCCCTCCCTTTTTATATCTCACATCTCCTTCTAAGGTAACATAATATGAAATATGTACACATTTACTTTTCAAAACATTAGAAAGACCAATACTGCCCTTACATTCTCATGTTTCTGAAACTCAAATATACCAAAGAATACAGACTAGAAGACTAGACTATTCAGATTTGTAAAGTCTAAGAATTAAATGTGAACTTCCGCATAGCTATTTTTCAAAAACTTTGAAGTTCCTATAAATAACTAACCTTGTAAAAGTGAAAAATAGGAATCTGCTGCGTTCTTCATCATTTCTGGATTACAGCTCAAATCAGTGAAGAGTTCAAGCAGTCGTGCTCTGGACGATCTCAAGTCACTTACGAGAGACAGAAAGAGTAAGTCATGAATTACGATGAGTCTATGTTAAAGTGGATTAAAAGTTTCAATGGTAAAAGCTTTAAAATACCACACACCCCCCCCCCCCCCACACACACACCCTCCTCTAAGGTATGACTAAGAGTACACAGGAATGAATTTAATTAGCACTAACACTGGGGGTAAGTGAAATTTCTGGTAACAACTGTTTTAAAAGTTGTACTAAAATAAACTCAGTCCAATCCAAGGGGCAAGTCATGTATACAATTATGTAATAAAAATATACATTTTATATTTTAAAAAACATCAAAAGGGGCGCCTGGGTGGCTCAGTCCGTTGAGCGTCCAACTTCGGCTCAGGTCATGATCTCGCGGTCTGTGAGTTCGAGCCCCACGTCGGGCTCTGTGCTGACGGCTCAGAGCCAGGAGCCTGTTTCGGATTCTGTGTCTCCCTCTCTCTCTGACCCTCCCCTGCTCATGCTCTGTCTCTCTCTCTCTGTCAAAAATAAATAAAACATTAAAAAACATCAAAAAACACCGCCTGGGTGGCTCAGTTGGTTAAGCATCCAACTTCAGCTCAGGTCACGATCTTGTGGTTCTTGAGTTCAAGCCCCCTATCAGGCTCTGTGATGACAGCTCGGCGGAGTCTGGAGCCTGCTTCAGATTGTGTCTCCCTCTCTCTCTGCCCCTTCCCGCTCTCACTCTGTCTCTCTCTCTCAAAAATAAATGAACGTTAAAAAAAAATTTTAAAACATCAAATAAACACAAGCATTTAAGATGGGAGAAAGGAATCAAGAATTAGTAAATTAAATAGACCAGTTCACAATGCAAGTTTTTTGAAAAATAGGAATTTAACAATATTTACGCAATTCTAGTATCTCCTTACGTTTCAAAACTAGACATGATCTCAATATACTTTATTCAGTAGGAAACCCTGTTTTTATTTCTTTTAAAGGACGATTTCTTTAAAAGTTTATTTATTTAACTTTGGGCAGGGGGAGTGGGGGGAGCAGAGAGAGGGAGAAAGAGAATCCTAAGCAAGCTTCACACTCAGCATGGCGTCCAATGCAGGGCTTGATCTCACAACTGCAAGATCATGCATGACCTGAGCTGGTATCAGAAGCCACCCAGGCGCCCCAAGTAGGAAACTCTACTTTTGAATTGCATTCTAGGGGCACCTGGGTGGTTCAGTAGGTTAAGTGCCCAACTCTTGGTTTCGGCTCAGGTCATGATCTCACAGTTCATGGGTTCAAGCTCCACGCCATTTCCTTCTTGAAATCTCTTCTCCCTTTATTCTACTAACACAAAATATTCCAGGATTTCCTCTTATCTCTAGAAGCGCCTTCTACTTTTTTTTTTTTTTTACATGTTCCCCCGCCCTCCCCCTTTTTTTTAAAGTGCTTATTTATTTTGAAAGAGACAGAGATAGCCCAAGTGGGGAAGGGGCAGAGAAAGCGGGAGAGAGAATCCCAGGCAGATTCTGCACAGCGAGCGCAGAGCCCAACACGGGGCTCAAACCCACAAAACCCTGAACTGAAACCAAGAGTAGGAAGCTTAACCGACTGAGCCACCCATGCGCCCCTGGCATGTCCCCTTTCTATTCCCACCTTCAACAATGTTTAGTCTTTGGCTTTTTGCTTTTCTCTCTGCAACAATGTTTAGTCTTTGGCTTTTTGCTTTTCTCTCTGAGGTCTTAACTTTGTATCCAATTGGAGATCTACATCCACCAGATGCAGCTTGGTCAGGTTCCAGTTCCACATCTGATTTCAGAAGGTAACTCGCTTAGTGAGGGTTCAGAAATCGTATTAAAGGGACAATGACTGAAGACATTTGTATATAAATGACTAATGAAAGACTACACTTAAATTGTAAGCACTGAGAGACTAGGGATTGTATATCCAGAACTTAAAAGGTGCCTAGGATAAAGCACGTACTCAAGGTTCTTTGTTGAGTGAAAGAATACTAACATTTAAAATATTTTAAGATTTACAAGAGGTATGATGTAGCAGTGATGTTTAGAGGACAGTGCAGACTTGATCTTAAATGGTCTAGATGGAATGTTTACTCTTTGGTATCAGCTCCATGAAGGCTTATTCCAAGAAAGCATATACCAACAACTATATACAACTAACGAGAGATGGGATGGTCTACCTTACTAATGTGTCATTGTTGAGTTATTTAACTAGAAGCTAGGCAGGAGTAATTCCCAGACTAGGGGGGAAGAAGAATTCTTAAGGCCTAGACTCAAATAGTTTGCTAGCTATTTCCAAGCAGGCACTCAATCATCATTTGCAACCCAGCTGAGTAAAGTTACGTTCACTTTAAAATTATAGAATTTCAGAAAAATGTACCTTATAAACATCTAATTTAGGCTGTTCATTTTACAGATGAATAATTAGACCCAAAGAAGTTAAGAGACTCATGCTACAGGTAAAACAGGTAAGCTGGGACCAGCCTCTGGGAGTCTAGGATCAGGGGTTGGCAAACTACAGCCTCTAACTCGTTTCTGTACGGCCCACCACTTGTGTTTGCAAAAATCAACAAAGAATATGCAACAGGGGAGCCTGGCTGGCTCAGTTGGTAGAGTATACGATTCTTGATCTCGGGGTCATGAGTTTGAGCCCCACGTTGGGTGGAGAGGTTACTTAAGAAAAAAAATAAAAAACAAAAAGATTTTAAAAAGAATATGCAACAGCAGCTATATATGATCCCACAAAACCTAAAATGTTTACTATTTAGCTCTTGACAGAAAAAGTTTGATGACCTCTGATCTAGATTAATAAGCCAGTTTTCCCACCTTGTGCTCCAATTACTTTCCAGAAAAAGCAGCAACACTCTCAACTTTCCATTACTGGTGCCATCAAGGTCTTGATCGTCTAGGTTCTGTGTTTCATACAGACAGAATCCTTTTCAACTTCCCAGAGCAAATCAGATACCTGGCCAGTTTACTCCTCCTTTGACGTATCTTTTGCATCTCTTTCTTTTGTTCCAAACTGCTCTACTCACTATCCCTAGAATAAAAGTGTTCCTGACAGAAATGCTTTTCTTATCCCTTCTCACAATCTAAATCAAGTATCAGCAAACCTTTTCTATAATGTTTTGTGGGTCATAAAGTCTCTGCTGATATTACCACTCTGCTGTTGTAGAGGAAAGCAGCCAAATGCAGCCAGAATAATATGTAAATAAATGGGGTGAGGGGACATGGCTCTGTTCCAATAAAACTTTATTTATAAAACAGGCAGTGGGACAAACCTGCAGGACAGTTTGCCAACCCATGAACTGGCATATGATTTATTTAAACCCCAACTCAAGCCCTTTCTCCTATATGAACACCCTAAAGCCCACTCTAGGTCATTCAGGATCTCTCCCTGATCAGAACTCCATGAATCTACTATCTGGCTAATTAACCAGATAGCTAATTAACCAGTAGCTAGTTAATCTACTACTGGCTAATTAACATCTATATACAACTTTGTGGAGTCTCTTGTACTTCTGTAACATGTAGTTTAACTCCTTCATTGTGATTGGTTTAGCCTCTCTGGGACTCACTGATCTAAAATTATGGACCGCAGCTTAGATGACTGCCAAAGTTTAAATAATCTGTGATTTAAGTCTTCACGCATCGTTTATAAGTTTAGAAGTCATCTAAAGACAGGGACAATGTATTACACATTTCTGTATTGCCCGTTCAATACAGAACCTAAAAAAGTACCTTGTATCCAAAAGTGGCTCAATCAGTAGTTATTGAGATTAACTAAAACTAACCTGCATATTTTTGAAGCAGGAGGGCCAGCAGCTACACCATAGTAGTTAAAAGCGACAGGAGCTGTGGCTTTTAATGGGTTCCTATGAAACCAATGTGTCATTTTCTCCAGATGTTTCCTATAAACAAAAAAGGAAGTGTATAAAAATTAAACATAAAACATTTAATAACGTAAACAGTATAAAAATAAAGGTTTACTAAAAACATATGTATATATTTTTAAAGTATATATATATGAAGCATACGCATATATAAACAAAATGCTTTATTGACATGAGTGAATCTTGTTGTAATGTCTATTTATTGTACTCTATATTTTAGAGAGAGAGATTGCATGCAAGTGGGGGGAGTGGGAGAGAATCTTAAACAGGCTTCAGGCTTAGCATGGAGCCCAATGCGGGGCTCGATCCCACGACCCTGGGATCCTGAGCCAAAATCGAGAGTGGGACACTCAATCAACTGAGCCACCCAGGCGCCCCCTATTTATTGTAGTCTATGTTTAGATCAGGCCTGTAAAAACTTAGCACTTGGAAATTTGTCCACAGTTAACGACCAATGTTAAATATACTGGAGCAGTAATGTTTAAATTTTAATGTGCTTTATAAAAGTCACCTTAGCATGGGGAGAAGGTGGGTCTTGTTAAAATGTTGATTCTAATTCAACAGTCTAGGGTAGGACCTGAGATGCCAATGCTACTGGTCCCCAGACCACCCTTTTGAATAGCAAAGTACTGGAATGTGGTTGGATAGCTGCAAGTAAGGAGGTCACAGGATGAGACCGTAATTTCCAAAACAGGTATAAACAATGACCTTTATTTTTATTTAGACTGCTAAGATTACTTAAAGTAAATAGGTTTTAAATGAACTATTTCCAACACAGTACTGCTTATGCCAATTAATTAGTTACAGCACATGTCTCTATGATAAATACACTTTCCGTGAAATAGCTAATAAGCATCTGTATTTTCATTAAAAAAAAAAAAAAAACCCACAATACTTGATCAATAACTTCCATTCTATAAAACCCAAAATATTTGAAAAACTACCTAAGTAAAATGCCAGCTTAAAAAAATGAGGTTCCAGGGCACCTGGGTGGCTCAGCCGGTTAAGCATCTGACATCAGCTTAGGGAATAAACTGGTTGTTCATGGGTTGGAGCCCTGCATCCGGCTCTGTGCTGATGGCTCAGAGCCTGGAGCCTGCTTCAGATTCTGTGTCTCCCTCTCTCTCTCTGCACCTCCCCCGCTCATGCTCTGTCTTGTTCTCTCTCAAAAATAAAATAAAACATTAAAAAAAAAATTAAGTTCCACTCCTTTTTGGTAAAAAAAAAAAACAAAAAACAAAAAACAAAAAACAAAAAAACAAGAACAAACAAACAAAAAACAGCACATCAGTGGCCTAAAAGTCCTTGGGTAGATAATGCAAATACAGAAGGCCTAACTGAACACTTAAATGTGGCGATTAGATTACCGGAACCAACAGACAAGAAATTCTGATAAGGTGTAATTAACTGCAAGACACTATACAATGTTGTTGGTTGCCTTTTCTTACTAGGGAAAAATTTCCGTGGGCTGAACAGTATATGAAATACCTCCTTGAGCACCTCCCTTAAAATATTTACCTATTCACGACAAAACCAGATATTCAATGCATTGTATGCTCAATGAAAAACTCAGCAAGTTCCCTTGCTCCAAACATTTAACGAGCTCCTTTAAAAATGTATATAAAACCCTCTAAACAATAGCCCCGTATACCAACTTTACAAGTAAATGAATACAGCATGTATGTGCATGTAAATCAAGCTTTCTAGAGGCAAAGGCACACAATACACTTGATTTTGTGACAACAATTTGTCTATAATACTCTTTTCAGGCGGCCTTCCACTGCCTGGATGAAAATGTCTGCAGTTCTGTGTATCTTTACTTCAGGAACGAAGAGGGTAAGTACTGTATTCTCGGCCCGGCCCCATCTTGCCCCTTTGGAGACCTGCCATTCCTGTTTTCAGGAACTCGGAGGGTGGATAGCACAGCGACACGCCCACCCGCAGGTGCAAGGGTACTCTCAGAGCCACCAGCACAACGGCCGGTTAGACGCTGCCACCTCCATCGTCTTGGGTCACTGAAAGGGGACCCCCACTCGCGAGGCCCGGGCCCCCAGAGGAACCTACCTGAGCACCGCCCCCGAGCTCGGAGCGCCCACTTCCTGTTTACCACCCAGCCTCTTCCTCCCCAGCCCGTCCCGTAGAGGCTAGCGGCGACCTTGCGCAGGCGCCAACCCTCGGAGTCCCTCATCGGAACAGGCATTTTTGTGGAAAGCCGATGCTCTCCACCCGGGACAGGCAGGCGGACCACAGCGGAACAAGCGCCCATTTAGTGTGTAAGGTCCTCGGTTGCCAGTGGAGACGCGGGCAAAGGGATTCGACGATACTGTCGAATACGAATACGATTGATTCGCAGAGCCAACATTCATTTTCTCCCTTTCGGTTGTTTCAAGGCAGTAGAAGACTTTTTTAGATCCCTATCCGGGAGTCTATGGAGACTGCAAAACGCGTATAAAGGGCGGGGAGGTGACCCTATCGCTTGGGACTCCAGGTTAACGCCAGGGGTAGGGGTATTTCTGGGAAACGCCCATTCTCATGACAAACTTACTGGATTTGTCGGGAGTCTGTGCAGCAATCCTCCTGATGGAAGAATGGCAATGTCCGAGTCCGAAAACGAGACAGAGGGAGGCGGGCAGCTGAGGCTGCCGAACCAGGCCTGCGCAGAGCCGAAGTCACGTGGCCTGTGCCGCCATGACAGCTACCGAGGCGGCAGTGCTCGCCGCTTAGGGGCGGAGGCGCCGCGTGTCGCGGCCCCCTCAGAGCTCTCCGTTCCTTAGCCCCGTCCTAGCTTCTCTTCCCCACTCTTTCCTCATGAGCTGCCGTTCTCTTCTCCCGAGAGGAAGAGAGGAGGCGGCCGGGCCTCGAAACCCGAGGAAGAAAGCCGCAATAGCGATGGCGGCCCTCGGGGGAGCGGGGCGGCCTCAACCTAACGCGGGGCGGGGCCTCGGGGGCGGAGCCTCGGCGGGGCGGCCGCTTCGGAGCCGCAAAGTTTGGCTGTGGCGGCAAATGGGCTTGGGCGGCTCCTCGGCGGGTGGCGGTGGTGGCCGTAGCGGTTTCTCCTGGCCCTGTTAATGTCGGGGCCAGGCCCGGGGAGGATGGCGCCCTAGAGCCCGGCCTCGCTGGGGTAGGGGCGGGAGGGGACGGGGTGGGCACCGGCCATGTCGGAGGTGACCCGGAGTCTGCTGCAGCGCTGGGGCGCCAGTTTTAGGAGAGGCGCCGACTTCGACTCTTGGGGCCAGCTGGTGGAGGCGATAGACGAGTATCAGATGTGAGTGACTAACCGCAGGAGCGGGCCAGCCCGGCTCCAGTCGGCCGCCTCCCCCTTTCTTCTGTCGGTGTCTCTCATCTCTGTATCTGCGGCCAAGGCTTCCCAGGGTGGGGCCCCGCAGGCACTGGGGCTGGGATCGCACTGGCCCCGGCGGGCTGCCCCGGAGCCGGCGGTCCGCTCGCTGGGCTTCTTCGCCCCTCTCCCCCTCCGCCGCCGCGGGGCCGGTTCCATTCAACAGGTAGCCCCTCTTTCCTGGGGCGCCCGCCCTAGCAGGCTACGTCTTTTAGTGCCCGTCCCCCGCCCCGCAGTCGGTTTCCTTTCCTCCTTTCCCCCGCCTCTCTCAGGTTGCTGCCCCTCAATTTCTCTTTTAGAATCGCTCAGGGAGACTTGTGTGTTCTCCGCCCACGTTCCAGGGATGAGTGGCCTTGCTCTGTGCGGTGCCTTCCTCCTCCCATGTGTAGGACAAGAGGAGGGAACTGGTGGCGATTGAGGGGAGGGGGTGCCCCCAGGAAGCAGCGAGGACAGGGGTGCCTCACCAGCGAAGGGTCCCCTTAAGCACCCCTTCTCCACCCCTCTTGCTGGTGAGCCGTGTTTTCACAATTCACCTCGATTCCGTTTCGGTTTCTGGAGCTGTTATTTGCTGGGCTATGTGAGTCCCACCCACCCCCTCGCTCGGTCGCTTTGGGTGGAGTCCGCGCAGGATGTGAACAGAAGAGAGCAAACTGAATTAATGGACCCCGCACGGGAGCCACCGCTCCCTCTTCGGGTCCCTCCTCCTTGTCCTGTGTCTAATGTATAGCCGCTGGGTACTTTGTGAGTACCAGTCTCTTTGATCTTTGACCCGAAGTCCGATTTCTTTCTCTTTTTGCCCCCCCCCCCAAAAAAAAAAAAACTTCGGGGATGTTTTTTTAAACTAAAAGACAAGATTTACGTGTACATAAAATCTTGCTTATTTCTTGCACCTTTTACTGAAAATAAGAACTGCTTGCCAAAATGGTATTGTTTGCAAGCCGTTGCCATTAAATTAACTCTTTGGTCAAAAGCAAGTTATTGTTTGAGGTATAACCGAGGACGAAACCTTGTGTGAGTAAAATCCCCGCCCCCACGTGTCTTCTGGAAAGGATATACAATTGAGACTGGGAAGCGTTAAATTCTTTTTCCTTTCTCTACAATAGTTAACTTGTTTTTACCTGACCGTTAAGATAATTTAAATGTGCAGATGTTTTCCACGCCGTGCTACAGACTTGTAGTTTCCAAAAGCCCTGAAAACAACCTGCTCTGGGCCGTTTAGCCCTGTGCCCCCAACGCTGGCGCTTGTTTTGCATCTTCACTTGACTTCACTTGCTCTTGCAACTACTTAGTGAGAACATTACTCTCGTTTTACAAAACCAGGAAACTGAAGCTCTCAGGTTAAACAGATTAACGGGGGGTCATAAAACTATACCACTGAAAGCCGGGTTGTTTTGGTTTTTGGGGTTTTTTGGTGTGGTGGTGGTGTTGTTTTACTAAATCCTGGGTGCTCTATTACGTGGTGCTTAAGACACTTTAAGATGCCTTGTGTAAGTGAACTGGGTTCCCAGAGCTCATAGCTTTACCTTACCGTGGCCAGTTAGCGAGCACCTGTGCGTGCTCATTCTGCGTGTTAGCGGAAATCACATGCCCTGAAATGTAAAGCTGCCTTCGCTTATGCGGTGCTGGGACTCAGCAGCAGACTTCACAATGGGAAGTGAAGAATACCATGTCCAATTGAAATCACAAAGGAAAATTGAGTATGCAAGCTGTTAAGCTGGAATTTCTAGAAACCTCTCCATGAGAGTAATAGCCACATAGAAATCTATTGTTGGACCTCAATATTAACCTTTGAACGTAATGATTCAGAGGAGTTCTCAAGTGATAGAAACTGCTAGCGTCAAATCGGAGGAGTAATGATTGCCTTAAATTTTGTAAACATTCAGGCTACAAGTAAAATGAGGTTGGATTGAAAATTAGGATACTCAAAAGTGAAGGCAAATTGTCTTTTTTATTTCAGTTATCTGTTTGGGAGGAAAGGTTGCAGAGAAGGAGACCATTTGGGGGTCACTAAATCATGTAAAAAAGAACGGACAGCATATTGAGAGTGAAGAAGGAAGAGTCTAGGATAACTGGCATTTCTAATCCGGTAGGCAGCAAGGACTTTATAGTCATGGAACACAGTGAAATTTATGGGAGGAGGGATATTTAGGGAGGGAATAAACATGTCTGTACCATCACAATGTAAGAATACAGTAGCTTAAACAATTTCATCACTCAACAAGTGAGAGCTGGAGATACAAAAATGAATACGATTTGATTCCCACCCTCAAAGCACTGAGAGTCTAATGGAGCATTTTAGAGTGATTGGGTCTTGCTGTTACAGAAGTATGAAAAGAGTATGTGCTGCTACATACTGCTTGCTGTTTCCAGGAGCATGCTTCTGCCTTAGGGCTGTTTGTACTTTTTCTGGAACATTCTTCTTTCATTATCTGCTTGGGTTGCATGGTCACCTCCTTCAGGTCTTTGTTCAGATATTATCTTCTCAATGAGGACCTGTCTGGCTACCCTGTTTCTAACTGCAAAGCCTGTTACCTACCCCCACACCCTCCACCTCAGCCTCCCACATCCTGACCGCCGCCCCCCCCACAACACGCACCCTGTTTACTTTTTTCCATAGTGTGTATCACCATCCAAAATACAGTGTATTTTACGTATTGATTGTTTATTATCTCTCTCCCTTCTTGAGTGTAAACTCTGGGAGGGCAGGGTTAGAGGAGTTGTCTTGTTTTCTGCTTTACACTTAGTCTCCTAGTGATGGGAGGTTATTATTAAATCACTGTTTATTTGGATATTCTATATTGTATTCTTTTAATGAATGGGTTCAGAAGTATGCTGTGGGAGCACCGAGTTGATATTAAAGTATTGTTGGAAGATTTACACGAATTGTGTCAAAACTAGAATTGCTAGCCAAAATATACATGGCCACTTAAGAGTAATTCATGAAGCAGGCCAGCCAGCTGGGGATACAGTGACCCCCTCACTTATGATGGAATGATATGGACTCTGTTGCTCAGAATCAGATATTTCGCAGGATCAGTGCTGAGGTATTAATCTAGCATGTGTTGCTCAATAAATACTTGTTAAATGAATGAGTTTGAAGACTGAATAATACCTGGTGTTAATCATCTTAACTATGCCTTACATCACTGCTACTCAAAGTGGGTCCGCAGATGGCGGTGCTGGTCTATGGCAAGGAGATCAAGGAATTGAAATGGAAGATTTGGAAACTTGAGGGATGCTTGGGTGGCTCAGTTGGTTAAGCGTCCGACTCTTGGTTTTGGCTCAGGTCGTGATCTCACGGTCTGTGAGTTTGAGCCCCACATCCGGCTTCATGCTGACAGTGTGGAGCCTGATTGGGATTCACTCTCTCTCTGCACTCCCCGCCCGCCCCCCCTCTGTCTCTTAAAAAAGGATTTAGAAACTAGCAATTTGACATCTTCATGGTAGTTTTTAATTATATTTTGTTAAAGTGTTAACTTTGAGCAAAATGGGGAAAGAAACCAGTTCTTCACTACAGATAGTTGAGAAGCACTAATTTGTCATAGATCGTTGTGGGATTTCTTTCAGTTGCTTATGTGTTTATATTTAAGCTCCCTCTGAGAACAGTGGTTTTTTTTTTTTCCCCCTACAGTCATCCTTGTAGGATGAGATTATACCGGAGAGAAGAATATTTGAGAGGTTTCTCACCTTTCCTAATAGAACATCAACTGTCTTAGCTGCTTATCTGATATCTAAAGCATGCGGATTTTCCCTCAGTGGGCAAGATCACATCTCACTTTGTCTTCAAATAGTGCAATCATTTATGGATTCAGAAAGTTAAATTTTTATCCAGGTCTTTAAAAAGTTGTTTTTTTTTTTTTAATTTTTTTTTTTTTTTTTTTTCAGCGTTTATTTTTGGGACAGAGAGAGACAGAGCATGAACGGGGGAGGGGCAGAGAGAGAGGGAGACACACAGAATCAGAAACAGGCTCCAGGCTCTGAGCCATCAGCCCAGAGCCCGACGCGGGGCTCAAACTCACGGACCGCGAGATCGTGACCTGGCTGAAGGCGGACGCTTAACCGACTGCGCCACCCAGGCGCCCCTAAAAAGTTTTTAAAAAGAGTATAATATTTATACCATGAAATCCATCCATTGTACACATACAGTCCAGTGAATTCTTAGCAGTTTTATACCACGTTGTACAACCATCACTACAATTAAATTTCATAGCATTTCCATCACCCAACAAAGATCCTTTGTGTCCATTGACAGTCGCTCCATGTTCTCGTTCCAGCCTCAGGCAACCTGTAATCTATAGTAAAGATTTGTCTTTTCTGGACACTTCATGGAAACGGAATCATACAAAGTGTGATGTTTGGTATGTGGCTTCTTTCGCTCAGCAGAGCCTCTTTGAGGTTCATCCCGTTGCGGCACGTGTCAGCACTTTGTTCCTTTCACTGCCAAATAGCATCACATCGTATGGATACCACCATTGTGTATCCGTTCACTAGTTAAAGGACATTTGAGTTGTTTCTACTTTTTGGCTATTATCAGTAACGCCGTTGTGAACGTTTACAGGTAACTCTTCATGTGCTCATACATTTTCATTCCAAAGAGTGGAATTTCTGGGTAATAGAAGTTTACCTATACTTTGTGAAGGAAGCTGCTGTATTGTCCAGACTGACTGTACAGCTTTACATTTCTACCCGCGGTGTATCAGAGTTACTGTTTCCCCACATTGATGGCATTTGTTATTGCCTGTCTTTTCTATGATAGCCATTCTAGTAGACGGATAGCATACTTCACTGTGGTTAGTTTGCCTTTTGTGAACCATGAGAGAGGGACCTGAGCCAAAATCAAAAGTCAACTGACTGAGCCACCCAGGCATCCCTACCTATTGAGTTTATGACTGTTCTTTGTGTATTCTGGATATAGGTTCTTTTTTTTTTTTTTTTTAATTTTTTTTAACGTTTATTTATTTTTGAGACAGAGAGAGACAGAGCATGAACGGGGGAGGGTCAGAGAGAGGGAGACACAGAATCTGAAACAGGCTCCAGGCTCCGAGCTGTCAGCACAGAGCCCGACGCGGGGCTTGAACTCACGGACCGTGAGATCATGACCTGAGCCGAAGTCAGCCGCTCAACCGACTGAGCCACCCAGGCGCCCCTGGATATAGGTTCTTTATCAGACGTGTGATTTGCAAATATTTCCTCCCAGTCTGTTGCCTAATTTTTAAAAGCAAGGTTCTGTTTGAATTTAACATCCTTGTCCACTGACTATTAACATTTGAGCAGGAGTTGAGAGCTACCCCCTTTCTTTCTGATAACGACCATGCTTAGGTTAAGTCACTATTAGCGTATTATGTGAGCACTGTTCAAATAAAGAAACTGCCACACTAGAACTTCCCTGAGGTAATTGACATTGTTAAATGTAGACTATGAGTCCTAAAAGAGAACTTCATGTAAGGGGTAGTCCAGCAAGACTTAGAAACTAAGTGCAGAACAAGGACAAGGATAATGGCAATGTCTATTCCTACTTGTACCGTCTCTTGTATAGAATCCGCAAAGAGTGGGTCTGTGAATGACATCATAGGAAAATATTATGGGTTTCCACCTTTGAGGTAAAATAAATAAATGGATGGAAACAGTTTGATTAAGTAAAATAGTGGAGTGATTCTTGGCAAATGTCAATAATTTTATGTAGGAGTGTCATACATTATAATAAGGAAGATGCATACCTTTCGTCGATTGGAGAGAGGCCATCAAATATAATGGACTTTACACCTGGTCTTTAAGGACATGTGTGATTGCATAGAATAAAACTCTCATCTAAGACTTTTTTTTGAAATTCATTGAACTGTCTTTTGCAGTTGGTTTGGTAGGAAATCAAACACTTGCTACCCTTTGCATTCCTGCTTCCACCCCTCACCCAGAACAGTATAGTATGCTTGAGAATTATGGTTTTAATTTCTTTTGCTGGTGACAGAATGTTTCACCAAAGAATCCTTTCGATGGTCATTTCCCCCCCACAGATTTTTAAAAATTGAGATAAATATCACATAACATAAAATTTCCCATTGTAGGGGCACCTGGGTAGCTCAGTTGGTTCAGCGTTCAACTTTGGCTCAGGTCATGATCTCGCGGTTTGTGAGTTCGAGCCCTGCGTTGGGCTCTGTGCTGACATCTCAGAGCCCGGAGCCTGCTTCAGATTCTGTGTCTCCCTCTCTCTCTGCCCCTCCCCCACTCACGCTCTGTCTGTCTCTCAAAATAAATAAGCATTAAAAAAAATTAAGAAATGGGGCACCTGGGTGGCTCAGTCAGTTAAGCGTCCGACTTCGGCTCAGGTCATGATCTCAGTCCATGAGTTTGAGCCCTGCTGACAGCTCATAGCCTGGAGCCTGCTTCGGATTCTGTGTCTCCCTCTCTCTCTGCCCCTCCCCTGCTCATGCTGTGTCTCTGTCTCAAAGATAAATAAAACATTTTTAAAATTAAAAAAAAAAAATTCCCACTGTAAAGTTGTACAGTTTGGTGGTTCTAGTATATTCACAGTGTTCTGCAACCATCACCACAATCTCATTTCAGAATATTTCAAACCCCATATCTGATGTCAGTCACTCCCAATTCCCTCCTTACCCAGCCCCTGTCAACCACAAATCTGCTTTCTGTCTCTATGGATTTATCCATTCTGGACATTTTGTGTAAATGATCAGGTGATTTTTTTGTATCTGGCATCTTTCATTTCACATGATGTTTTTGAGGTTCATGCTGTAGCTTGTAGCAGCAGTCTTCATTCCTCTTTGTGATCAAATCCTATTTCATTGAAAGGATGCACCACATTTTGTTTATCCATTCTGCAGTTGATGGACACCTTGGGTATTTCCAGTTTGGGCTGTCGTGCATAATGTTGTTGCTGCGAACATTCATGTACAGGTCTTTTTGTGGGAGCATGTTTTCAGTTCTTGGACTGTACCTAGAATTTTGAAATTGCTGGGTTATGTATGGTAACTCTATGTTTAACTTTTGAGGGACTGCCAAACTGTTTTCCACAGTGACTGCATCATTTTACATTCCTACCAGCACTGCATGAAGGTTCCAAAATTTCCATGTCCTTGCCAACAGCGTTATTTTTTTTTTCTCTTTTTAGAAATTATACCCATCCTAGTGGGTGTGAGGTGGTATCGTATTGTGCTTTTGATTTGTATTTCCCTAATGACTAATGATACGATATTTATTGGCTTATTGACCAGTTTTATATCTTTTTTGGGAAAATGTCCAAATCCTTTTCCCATTTTTAAATTGAGCTATTTGTCTTTTTATTGTATGGCTGTAAGAATCAGTCATTTAGCTTTTGTGGTCTCAGAAAGAGCTTGGGATCCTTACTGGTGAATTTGGACTTAGTAACACAGATCCATCCTTGGCTCAGCTGCTATTTTTAAGAACAATAATTGGGCAAACAGTGATTTTCATGTCTGATTGGTGGAGGATTTTCTTTTTCGTGAAAAATGTTTTGAAAAGTATTTAATAGGCTGCTATCATTTTGTCATGGCTGTTTGACTAATCTCAGCACTACTTCATTGTTTTTTAAAAAATATTTGTAAGTATATTTATTTTGAGAGAGACAGTGCAAGGGCGGGGAAGATGCAGAGAGACAGGGGGGCGGATAGAGGATCTGAAGCTGGCCCTGTGCTGAGAGCAGAGAGCAGGCTTGAACTCACAAACCACGAGGTCAGGACCTGAGCAGAAGTCAGATGCTTAACTGACTGAGCTACCCAAGCGCCCCCATTGTCTCTTTTTATTTTTTATTTTTTTAAATTTACTTTTAATGTTTATTTGAGACAGATGGGGACACACACACACACACACACACACACACACACACATAGTGTGAGTTGGGGAGGGGCAGAGAGAGAGGAAGACACAGAATCTGAAGCAGGCTCCACGCTCTGAGCTGTCAGCATAGAGTCCAACACAGGGCTCAAACTCATGAACCACAAGATCATGACCTTAGCTGAAGTTGGACGCTTAACCGACTGAACCACCCAGATGCCCCCCCATTGTCTGTTTTTTAAAAGATTTAAATTATTTCACCTTGTTACACTTGAGATTGTTTGCTTTCCTTCAATTCTAAAGAATATTTATTTTTCTTCTTACAGATTAGCAAGACATCTACAAAAAGAGGCCCAAGCTCAACACAATAATTCCGAATTCACAGAAGAACAAAAGGTACTGTAAAATAAACTCTACATGTATCAGATTCCAAATGGGAAGGATTCTGTCTTTCACATCCATTAAGCAAAAACAAACAAGAGAAACTGTTACACTCAAGTACAACGAATGACACTGATTATGCTTTGGGGAACATGAAGGGATCACTGAGAGATAACGCTTGATTTACTACTCTGTGACTTTCTCACTTGATGAATTTCTCCACTTAGCCATTTAGACTTTAGCTTTGGTGGAGACCCGCTACACTCCGGTTGCAGAGGGGTAGGTAGATTCCAGAGACTCAGTTTTGATTGTGAGTAATTACATCCAACTTCAGTACTTAATGAACTCTGAATTTTCTTAACTCCCTCTTCCCTCCTCTCAAAACAAACATACCCAAAAAACAAGCCTCCCCCAGAAGCCACCACTGAAAAAAATTAGTTCAAGTCAAGAATTTGGCATAAAAATACACGAGCCAAGTAACTGCATATGGTTACAAAATGTTTCAATGGTGCTCTTTCTCCTTGAATTAAAATTTTAATGTGTCAAGTTGATTTCCTGGATTGTTAGAGATTAAAAAAAACAAAACAAAACAAAACAGGATACTTTAAGAAACTTTGCTTTAAAGAGTGAGAAGAAAGGGAAGAAACAATTCCCATTTTTTCCTGGCTCAGAGTGTCTAGTGTTAAAGTCAAATTTTAATCTTGTAGATAATGAAAAAAATTACTGCGTCAGATTTTCCCTCCTATCTTAAGATGTTGTAAAAACTATAGTGACTTAATTTGTTTTTATTAATCTTTTTTTTTTTTTTTTTTTTTTTTTTTAGTACAAGGGGTGGGAGTGGTTTTTTCACGTGTTTTAAGTAAGCCTGAACAAATTTATCTTTGTTCTTTTGCCTGTATTCTTTTGACTCTTGTTTGTAGGAGTTTGGATGGGAAAAAACCCAAAAGATGAGGGTTAGCTATGTTTCTTGCACAAGTTTGTATATTTGCATTTTTAAAATATTTAGGAGCTACATTATCTGATGTACTCTTTCTATTTATCTAAAAAAGAAAACACAATACTACAATATACAGATGTGTTTTTTCTTTATTCCTTTACGGTTGTTAATGTACACAGTAGATGTAGGAAATTTAAGATTTGAGCCCAGCAGAATAATTACCAGGGAGGAAACGATGGGTTTGCTTGAGGAAAGGAACAAACACGATTCATAGGCTTTACCACCTCTGTAAGATTTGTGAACTCTGGGAATGATTAGGAAGTGATTGGCTGGCATGACAAAATTGAGAGGCAAAACACCTTAACTTTGAAACACAATCTCCAATGTCTGAGTGTGTGAATTAACAGCTGACCAAGCGTGTTATGAATAGGGAAACAAATAAAAGCTGAGGGAAATTTTTGGAAGTTGAATGATTCCTACACTGTAATCACCTGTTTGCCTTGAGTTACTTACATGCTTTATCTCCAACATCTGTTGCTCAGATTTAGGACCGCAAATGTAAAGTGAGTTGACCTAAAAGCAAAAATTTTTTCAAATGCCATCAAGAAGTGAGCTTTGTTACACAACAATAATTAGACTAATGAAAAACAATAAACTTTTTCTTAATTTTCTTTAAGGCTGAAGCTGATGTGTGATTATGCTCTTTATTCTTTAATTCATAGCTGTTCCTTAGTAGCCACCAATGCTGTCTTTTTTCAGTTTACACAGACCCACAGATCTTCTGCTCCATGAGGCCTGGGAGGCAGCATGACCTTGAGGAAAAGCCTGAGGCCTTGAGTTGGAAGGCTTTGGTCTTGAATCCCAGCCCTGTCCCTGGGCCTTAACTTCCTTAAGTATGAAATGAGGGATTAGATAACCCTAAATGATCTTAAAAGATATCCCTAAATCTTCTAATGCCTTCTGCCTTTGAAGTTTTCTGTACCTCCTCCTTTTCTGGAGGCCTGTTTTCTGAGGTATTTGTTATTTATAATACCTGCCTAGGAGGCATTTGTGGCTGCCAGTTGTGACTCCAGAGAGAGCTTGTTCCTGCCTGCCTGTTCCTTGGGCTTGGAGAAGGACCCCCCAAGTCACTCTGTACTACATTAGGAACATAAGGCAAGTCGTATGCATTTACAAATTTAATTTTCTTTAAAAATACAGGCGAAACACTCACAGCCAACCAAAAAAACTCATAGTGACATATACGTCGTCTTATTTTTGAATGTCACAAAAGAAAAAAGTTAGAAGCTCCAAGTTAATGATTAGGAAACCAAGATTTTCCAGACGTGATCTGGGGAACACTGGCTCTAAAAAATTAATAGATGTTATTTGAACAGAGAGTTTGTGACTTGTCAAGGCTTTTCATATGCTAATGTGTATGTTGAATTTTTAAAGGCTTTGGGTAGTGGAGTGTTTCTTAAATGTGTTTGCTTTTCGAAGGCCCCCTCCTCCCTTTATAGAACACTTAATTGGGTCTAGTGTTCCGAAGAACACAATATGGGAGATTTCGAAACCAACCGTTAGGTCTGCAAAAATAATTGAATGCCAGACCTGGCACTTAAGCCAAAGGAGAAGAAACTCAATTGTGTTTGCCTCAAAAGAGAAAAATGCAGAATATATACCTCAGTTACTCTGAGCAAAATTGTTCTTTGTATTTTCTGTTTGGAATTGTATCTTTTATGCTTAGAATCAAATCTTAGAATTATACTTAACCATTCAGTAGTTTGTGGGACTTTGAAAGATTTTTTTTTTTTTTTTTTTTTTTTTTAAAACGTTTATTTATTTTTGGGACAGAGAGAGACAGAGCATGAACGGGGGAGGGGCAGAGAGAGAGGGAGACACAGAATCGGAAACAGGCTCCAGGCTCTGAGCCATCAGCCCAGAGCCCGACGCGGGGCTCGAACTCACGGACCGCGAGATCGTGACCTGGCTGAAGTCGGACGCCTAACCGACTGCGCCACCCAGGCGCCCCTGAAAGATTTTTTTAAAAAGCAACATTTCTTTATGAAGCTTTTTACTGTCTCACAATAAGCTTTGAAAAATATTTGATGAATAAATGCTTTGTTGGATCTTAGGTTATTGATATTTATTCGTATACAAGTATTTAAGATCAGAGAGAAATCCTAATTTTTGAGAAAAATATCTTCACGATATTTATTTCTTTTAAGTTTATTCATTTTGAGAGAGAGAGAGAGAGAGAGAACGAGTGCAGGAGGGGCATAGAGAGAAGGGGACACGGAATCCGAAGCAGGCTCCGTGCTGTCAGCACAGAGCCTGATGCGGGGCTCAAACTCACGAACCGTGAGATCATGACCTGAGCCTATGTCAGACGTTTAACTGACTGAGCCACCCAGGCAGGCGCCCCCACAATATTTATTTTAAATCTAAACTCTAAAGCAGAACTACTGATCTCTCTAAACTTTATTCATTGGTGATCTAAAAAATATCTTCCTATGGATTTGCTATTATATTCTCATAGATTTCTGGTAGAAAATAAGGTTTATGATTCTCATTTGATCCTCCCTCGTGATTAGTTGACTTAGCTTTCATTTCAATTCTCAATAGTTTTGTCATTATAACAACTGAGTTTAGTAGCCAAAAAATAGCTGCCAAGAGCTTTCATTCCATTAAATTCCCTACTTTGGTGTAGTAGGTTTTCTCATGTAAGTTTCTGGACAGAATAGAACATCCTGTCTCATGATGCTTAGAAAGTTTTTCCCTGTTTTGAATCAAATTTGGTAGTAATGAGAATTCCAGCACTATACGCTTGTTTTATAGGTTCCCCCTTTCCACTGACTTTCCTGCTTTCCCCTACTCCCCCCGCCGCCCCCCGCAGCCAGAGAGTAGATGACGGCTGTTTAAATAAAAAAAAGTACGTCTGGAGTGAGACTCTGTTACTTTATGTGTATTTTGTAAACTTTTTTTCCTTATATAAATTATGTTTTAGCAAAATTAAAATGTAGCCCTTTGTTTTTAGTCCGTCTTTTCCTTAACTGCTCTTTTAGAGTTATTAATTTCCCTACCAATGACAAAATAAAATAGCCAATATTTTGAAAATGAGAACATTTTCCATGGCTATACCCTATTAGGCATGAGCAGTTCATTTGAATGAGATGCTAATAATTTAAATCTTTCTAAAATTAGTCTTCATTTACCTTCAGGGCTTAGTCTTAACGTACTTGAGTTGATAGTACTTCTGCTTGGACACAAGCGACCTTGTGCCACTTAATCATTCTTCCTAACGGTTTGTTTCTAAGAAAGGTGGAACAGTTACAGTAGCGAGAACTTGATTTTGACATCAGTAAATGCTACATGTTTTAACAGTCATTGCTGCAGCTGAAAATGATAGTGTTTCGCTCCCTTTTTAATACTGATGTTGGGTGTGGTCCCTTAAAGTAGTTATGAATAATGCTCATTGGTATTTTGCCACAGTTCAGTAGGTTCTGTGTACAGAGCGGCCGGTTCTGCTTAACTTGAAGAAATGCTTAAATTTAAAATCGGTTATTAGTGGGATTGTAGTTGTTAAAGAGCATTTTACCTTAAATGTTAACCGCCTCGATTCAAATGGATTTTATAGTAGAGAAAGAAGGGGAGTTAGCCACTATTTTTAAAGACTTCCTCATTGATACATCTCACAACAAAACCCTTTTTAAAAAGCATTTTTTAAAGAACCTAAAGCATATGGCCAAATGGTATTAAAATAAGTATATTGCTTTGTTGGATATATTACTGTTGTACGTGTAGAATACTTCGATGTCTAGGGCAAGTTACTGAACCTCTCTTCAGTCTTCACGTCTACAGAAGTTAACACAATCTTAACTCTGGGTTAGAGTAAGATCACATGAATTAATGCTTGTACCTCACTTAGGAGAGCCTGAGTATTTAATGGCCGTTAGCCATTACTATCCAACTACACACACCCACACACATTTTAAATCACCTGCTAGTTTTGTCAGAGTTGAATGGTATATTTGAACCCTTATTTGGGATGTTATATTTTATGTAGAAAAGACTCTTGCTGTTTCATATGCAATAGCTGTTTGAGAGAACGGATAAATCTATGAGTTACCTCGAGTCCTTTTGCAGTTACTATATTTACTTTGAATGTAAAATTTCAGAAGAAAATTGGGTATTTTCTAAACTGAGATAGTGGGATTAAAAGGAAGTTTTAAAGATCATGGAGACAGTTAAGTAGCGTTTTGTTCCTTGGCCAAGGGTCCTGTCTCATTCAGTAGCAGGTCGAGTCTGTGTACCAGCTGTTTATCGTTGGTAAGATAATTGCGTAGTGCCCACTCGCCTAAGTGCCAGGGGCCAGCACAATACTCATTACACCTTTTTGCTCCTCATTTATCTTGTAAAGAAAGTGGCCAAAGAGAAAACCACAAAAGCCAATTTGCTAAACTTTTGCAGGTGATCAGTACATGTAGAAGATACATCATTTTTTTCCAAGCAGTGTTTCGTTCTGAAGGCAGTGCACATGTTGTATGTAAATACTTAACTTTCATGGTCTGGGTTTATTTCTAATAAAAACAGAAGAAATGCCTTTTTTTGCAAGGACTTAAAAATGTTGATGGGTGTACTTCAGCCGTCTACTCTTGTAGGTGTTTCTTCTGTGGGTTTCCTCATTGTCATTTCTACCCTCGTCATTCACGTTCTTGTTCTGATTACCGTTTGCCTGGACAGCTGAGGTAACCCGACTGCTCTTACCTTTGGTCTTTTCCCTTTTCTACCCTAGCCTATGGGGACTGTTCTCACAACAGTCTTCTTAAAAGGGCAAATCTGATGGTCATTCTTCTGTTCAAAAGCTTCCGTGCAATTGAAGGTCCTTCTGAATGACCACCCTAGGACACACACATTTTCAAACCTATATCCCTCTGCTTTCAGTTTGAGACTTTGGACAACTGAATTGTGACAGTTTTCTCAACTCTTCAGTTTTCAAAACCTTCCCAAGTCACTAGGGTTTGATTTCTAACACAGATTCTTGCACTGTTTCTTCAGAACATACGTAATGGCTTACTTTGCTGTGCGTATAAGAGTTAAGTGTTTTTTCTTAATATTACAGTGATTTTGTAGTATCTCCTCTCACATAATAGAATTTGAGCTTTTGAAAAGCAAGGACTGTAGCCTATCATTTACGTCTGTCTTATAGCTCATCTAAAACAGACCTGAATGCAAAATTAGCCACCACATATCACAACTATTGATTTTGCTTGGTATTATCTATATATTTAATTAGACAAGTCAAGATTGGACTTAAGTCAAAATTAAATGATCCCATTTTGCTATTTTTCAGGTATTTCTAGTTTTAAATCTTTTCAGGACTTTCAGGCTTAATAGAGAAGAAGGAAGGAAAAGCTGGGGAGGGAAGAAGTTGGAATTCTTTTCATTGCCCTTTAAATAAATCTTAAAGCTTTCAACAAAGCCAATTGGATTTTAAATTGGTCAGAGTACAATTAGGTGTGGAGAGAATATATATTCCCCTTCTCTCTCTCGTCCTAGCCCTTTGCCTCTTGTTTCTCTTCTCTAAAATCTGCAAGACACCAAAAAGAAATAGAATTTAACTTTAAAAAAATTATAGATCGTTTACGAACAAACATTAACTCCATGATTTTGACAACTAACAGTTACAGTGTATTTGGTATTTATAGCTTTTTCTTTCTCCTACAGAAAACCATAGGCAAAATCGCAACATGCTTGGAATTACGAAGTGCAGCTTTACAGGTAAACAGCGTTTTTTTTTCTTCCTAACGTAAGAGAAAATTATTCTGAACTGTTCTAATAAACATAGGGGTTAATGCTAAAAGCGGTATTGTGTCAGAAGAGATTTATAGCAATAGGAATTCATGGGTTAAAGTCCTATTCAAAGATTTAGTTCATATTTAATAAGTTACAGAGAAAAGATATAACTTCCACTTTTTGCAATTTTTACCCTGAATGTTCCAAAATATAAAACCCAATAAAAAACCCGTTTGGGGCTTTTCATTTTCTACTTTGAAAGCAAGAAATGGATTCATTTATTTTGGCTACTTTTTGAATATTTAGTTCTTGCCACTTAAAAAACATAGGGTGTAGTGAAACTTTTGTAATAAAAAGATGTAATATGTGTGTTTTAAATTCAGTCCACACAGTCTCAAGAAGAATTTAAACTGGAGGACCTGAAGAAGCTAGAACCAAGTAAGTTTTACTTTATTTTTTTGGTGGTACTCCTTTAGAAAGATATTTAACCTCTTAGAGATACAAAGATTATTTAGCATAAGGGCATCTGGGTGGCTCAGTCAGTTGAGCATCTGACTCTTGATTTTGGCCCAGGTTGTGATCCCAGGGTCGTGGGATGGAGCTGCACATTCGGTGTGAAGTCTGCTTAAGATATTCTCTCTCTCTCTCTCTCTCTCTCTCTCTCCCCCCCTCTCTCTCTCTCTCTCTCTCTCCCCCCCTCTCTCTCTCTCTCTCTCCCCCCCTCTCTCTCTCCCCCCCCTGTCTCTCTGTCTCTCTCTCTCTCTCTCTCTTTCTCTCCCTCCCTCCCTCCCAAAAATAAAAATAAAAAATAAGGATTATTTGGCATAGATACTTATTCATTTCTGTTAGTATCTAGTCATGTGTGACTTTTTTGTGCTTTTATACGTCCTAAAATGTTATAGAAATGCTTAAATTTAAAATAAGTTATTAGTAGGATCGTAGTTGTTAAACATTTTACCTTAAATGTTAACTGCCTCAATTCAAATGGATTTTATAGTAGAGAAAGAAAAGGAGAGAACTAATTTTTTAAAGATTTACTCATTGATACATCCCACTTAGTTACTACAAAGTCCTTTTTAAAAAACATTTTTAAAAGAACCTAAAGCATATGGCCAAATGGTATTAAAATAATTATATTGGTTTGTTGGATATATGACTGTTGTATGTATAGAATATATTGATGTCTAGGGCAAGTTACTTAACCTCTCTTCAGTTTTCACATCTATAAAATGATTGTATCTAACTCGGGGTTATATTGAGGACTACCCCTAAATATTATAGGAATTATTATTCTGTTCACCATTATAGAATATGAAAAATTATTTGATTCGAGGTTGTACCTCATCCATATGTTTTAGCCTTTGTTTTGTTTTAACCACTTCAATAAGACTATACCTACTTTGGTAAGCATTGACAGTAGAGTTTCCTGAAGAGGAAAAAGTTACAGCCATTGAGGCCCATTTATACTACCTGTCTTTGAAGACTACACTGAAATCAGTCCAGCTGTTTGCTGTGCTTTACGAAGTATTTCCTTGTTCCCATTTTCCTTTCCCTTCTTGAAAGCTTTTTTGAAGTAAACAGTTGCTTCAAATGTTTTGGTGGTTGGGATGTGCCAAATAAGGTTTTCTTATTGGTTCAAATGGATGTTCACTTAGAGCAAATGTCTGTAATGCAGGCAAAGACACAATGATTGAGAATCACCACGGTCCACCTTAGAACATTTCCATCGCCCCAGAAAGAAACCCCATCCCCGTTAGCACACATCTGCTTCCCCGCTCCTCAATTCCTGATCCTAGGCAACCATTAATCTACTTTCTGTTTTTGTGAATTTGCGTGTTCTGGACATTTTGCATAAATGCAATCATACCACATATGGTTATATATTAGATTTTTTTAAAAAAAAAATTTTTTTTTTTCAACGTTTATTTTTTTGGGGACAGAGAGAGACAGAGCATGAACGGGGGAGGGGCAGAGAGAGAGGGAGACACAGAATCGGAAACAGGCTCCAGGTTCTGAGCCATCAGCCCAGAGCCCGACGCGGGGCTCGAACTCACGGACCGCGAGATCGTGACCTGGCTGAAGTCGGACGCTTAACCGACTGCGCCACCCAGGCGCCCCTATATATTAGATTATTTTAAGAAAAGCACATTGATAGCTTTTTAAAAAGATGACAATGGGGGGGGTGCCTGGGTGGCTCAGTCGGCTGAGTGTCCGACTTGAGCTCAGGTCATGATCTCATGGTTCATGGGTTTTAGCCCTGCATCGACCTCTCTGCTGACTGTGTGGAGCCTGCTTCAGATTCTCTGTCTCCCAGTCTTTCCCTCTCTGTCCCTCCTCTGTGTGTGTTCTCTCTCTCTCTCTCTCTCGAAATAAACATATAAAAAATTACAACTGCAGTTATGATGTCTGTGTTATGTAATGGTTCTAAAGAAGATTATAATGTTCAGTTTTTTTCATGACAAAAATTATTAGGATTTTGACTTTCTATTTAGTCACTGTTTTTCATTAGTTTTTGTTTGTTTTTCGATTTGTTTCCAAATAAAATTTTAGAATCTTACAAATTTCTCCTATTGCCTTATAGGATCTTTTGTTGGTATTAATAGTTACCGTTTTTTAGAGTATCAGCTATGGACCAAACACTCAACTCCACTCAGCTGTGTTTTGCTAACACTTGCCCATGACTTCACAGTTTGTACATGTCAGAACTGGGTTTTGACCAGGTTTCTAAGTGACCCCAGAGCCTGTGTCCCTTCCACCATATTGAGTTGTTAATATCTGTAATGGTGCGGTATTGACATCAACCCTAAATATTATGGTTTTCCAGTTCAGGCGACCCATGTGTTAGTAGAAGATTGGACTAAACCCTGCATTAATCCTCTGTTTGTTGCTTTTGTGTCTGTTTGCTTGTTTTTATTTTTTTAAGATTAGGGGTGGGGATGGGAAGCAAAGATAGTACTATTGGGATTTATTTTGCTATACTTTGAATTTATATAGTGCATTTGGACCTTCTTGGTACTTAATTATCTTTTTGGGTGATTTTAATTTGCTGTTGTGTCTTCAAGGAATGTAAATGTATATGTTATATCTCGGGATATGCTCTGTAATTTTGCATTTGTCAAAGCGAGGCACTGGTTATGAGTTAGTTACTTGATCAGAATGAAACATTTTCTACAAATTGGTATTTGAGTATATTTCAGATTGAGTCAGGCTAGCTTCTGCATCTTCTAAGGCCAGAAGGAAAGAAAAATTAATACATAGAACTCAGTTTATTCTGCTAATGTATTTTTGCTTTAAAGTTTTAAAAGAGATCTAATAGTCTAGTCTGAAATTCGTACTACAACTAAGATCTTGAAAGTACTATTTGTTTCATTTTCTTTTGTTAGTCCTTGGTAATATACTACTTCTTACTGAAACCTATCCCCCTGCCTCCGTCACCTGTAAAGTCCTTCCATTGATTGATCCTTCGAGGCCCCAGATTAATCCCACCTTTCTCTGAAAGATTTTTCTCCCTAATTAAGCTCTACCTCCTGTCCTTTTATTTTTTTTTTTTAATAAGTTTATATATCTATTTTGAGAGAGACACAGTGTGAGCGGGGAAGGGGCAGAGACAAAGAGTATCCCACATAGGCTCCGCGCTGTCAGCACAGAGCCCGACGTGGGGCTTGAACCCACAAAACCATGAGATCGTGACCTGAGCTGAAACGGAGAGTCAGACACTTCACCAGCTGAGCCACCCAGGCATCCCTACCTTCTGTCTTTCATAGGAGCGTTTTTTATATCTGTTATCGCAGTCCACCCTGTATGATTCTTGCTTAATTCATTTCTCCCCTCAAGGAGATTGTGAATAACCTTTGTATTTTCCCCCACAGAGTCCACTGTAGTGCTCTGCATATCATACGGACTTGGCTCATTTTTAAGTGGAATAGGGTCGAATGTCTTCAGGGAGTCTTATCCTGTAATCTCAAACATAACTTTTCGGATGGGAAGGCAGCGCTTGTTCATTGTGTCCCTCAGAAAAATGAAGCGAATTAGGCACAAGCAGAACACGTTTTGATAACTGTGTGTCATCTTCAGAGTGTGACCTTGTGGAGGGTGGCAGGCCAGGCTGTGTGACAGTGGGCTAGGGGTGCCGGATGCTTACCAGCACGGGTGCACCGTCAGCTGCCAGCCATGATGGACTCTGTGCTCACAAGAACACCTTCCAGGAAGTTACAAACTGCTTCTCTTCTCCAAATATCCTAAAATATCAGCACTGGTGTTGGTGGAAGAAAAATCCTGCGTAAAGTCTAAAGACATCAGAATCTGTTATTCCATAGTTGGTGAAAATAGAAACCTATCCTACAATTATAGAAAATGAGAAAAGATTGGTTATTTTTCTTCTGAAATTACTCATACAAATTAAATATCTAATTGAACATTTCGTTTTCAAAGCAGTGGTATACCTAAGAGAAGAAATACTGTTCAGTGCTTGTATTATAGTATAAACACGAAATACTCTTAATAACTGATACCATTTTTGACTTCTTTATTGATTTTTTTACATATGTGGTAAGGATTCTTTTTCCCCTTTGTATAATTAAAATATCATTTCAGTGCTTTCATTTCCTTTCTTTTATTTATTTATTTATTTATTTTTTTGGAGAGAGCGAGTGCACGTGCGTGCGAGCAGGGGAAGAGGAGAGGGAGAGAGAGAATCTTAAGTAGGCTCCATACCCAACCATGGAACCTGATGCACGGCTCAGTCCCACAACCATGAGATCATGACCTGAGCCGAAATCAAGAGTCAGACACTTAACCAACTGAGCCACCCAGGCACCCCTCAGTGCTTTCATTTCTGATATGAATGATACATGGTCTTTTTTTGTCACCCACTTCCCTATTCTTAGTATTTAGCACAATACTGTGATACTGGAGTTAAATTAATAGTTTGTTCACAATGAGCAATCATACACAAGTTTAGAAAGGATGTTTTTATAATTTTAAAAATCATGCTTTTCAGTGAGACCCGAAATATTAAATACCGTGGAGAGAATAATATAATTATTATATATATATATATATAAAATTATATATTCTGTATATATAGAATAATTATAGCTGTATAATAATGTGGGCTTATACTTCTATGGGACTTAAAATTTCCCATACAATTTCATATGTACTAATTCTCTCAACAGTCTGTGACAGAAGTAGTGTTCCCATTTTAGAATTGGGGAAACTGAGATTCAGAGTAGTTCCGTGAATGACACAGTGACAGTTGACATAATTACAGGGCTAAGATCTGATTCGGATCTTGTGCCTCTTCCCTCTGGCCTACCAAACTCCAGTTATGTAGCCTGTTTTCTTCCTTGAACAAGCCGAGCGAGGGCCTGCCTCAGAGCCTTTGTGATTGCTCTAGCATGTTGGGTTTTTTTTTTTAAGATTTTATTTTTAAGTAATCTCTCTACCCCTCGTGGGGATCGAACTCACAATCCCGATATCAACAGTTGCACGCTGCACCCACTGAGCCAGCCAGACGCCCCTCTAGCCTGTTTCTTAATACCTAGAAAGCCCTTGCCCCGGGGCTACTTATGGACAGTTCCTCTTTCCAGGTTATGGCTCACATGCCTTCCAACAAGTTAGTTTTGAGAGGCCTGCCCTGTCCACCTTAGCTAAAGTCCACCCTGTACTCCGCTTACACACTCGTCCTGTCCTTTCTAACGCTAATCACAGTCTAACACTGTCTTGTTAATTTGTCGGTTTATTTACTGTCTGCTTCTCCCGACTAGAGTCTCAGATCCATAGATGAGAGCAAGAACCCTCTGTCTTGATCACTGCTATTCCTTTAGCACCTAAAACAGTGACCGGAACATTGTGGGCACTTGGTGCACGTTTGTTGAGAAGAAAAAGAGAGGAAAGATGAGGGTAAGAGCTAGAGGGAGAGAGGGAATAAGAATGAATGCGAAGGTAGACACAAGCCGCAGGCCTCTCTCTCACTGAAGGACTCGGTAGGAGTGCACAGAGAAGTCCGGTAAGCACCCCGACTGCTGTTGGAGTAAGTCAGATGATCACAGTCTGTGCCCTGGGGTCTCCTACTTTGGGATGACGATATTTATGCCATGGCTATTGTATCCGCAGACTACAGCACTCCAGAACAAGGCCGAATAACTTGAGTACGAAATCATAGGAACGTTTTGGATTGCTCAGTTATCACCATGACTTCACCTTCATACAATTGCAGGTAGTTACTGAAAACCCATAGCACCAGCTACGAAGCACTGAATTACACACTTAACGGTGCTTCTGTAAGGTACCCGTAGTTCTAGTGCCTTCCCAAATGCAGGCAGAATCATAGAATCTCTTTACGTTTACCTGCCAGAATGTAATCATCGACCACATTAGAATACAGAGGTGGTGGGCGCCATGTTACCGAGAGACTTCTTGAGGATAAATCCTCCTTTGTGTATGTGTCTGTGTATGTAAGTACATATATGTCTGCAATAAACTATTGTAAATGACGTGTGGAAATTATAACCAGTTTTATCCAGTTTTGCCAGTTTTTTTATGGAGTTGAGGGGAAATCTAATCAGGGCAAAGAACAGAATGAGCTCGTGTACCTCTAATTGGTTATCTTTAATACCGGTCTTTTAACTGAAGAACTGCAGGGAGGGAGGTCTTCTCTTTCTCGGCTGCCCCATATCTCACTGGGACCTTGTACAAAGAACTGTTTTGGAGTTTATTTTCCATGAGGGCTCTGAGACTCTGGAACTTAACTCTCCTTGGAGATCTGACAAAGTACTGGTACCTGCCGTGTATTACATATTTTCATTTTGCTGAGACCTTCAACGGACAAGTATATTGTGGTTCTGAATGATTCTACAATTGGGAATTATTTTTAAGTATTAACATGCATAGTAAAATTGATTAAAAGCCCGTCATTTCCAGTAAAACTTTTTGTTTTGATCCATGGAAGAATTTATGTATCCTCCTCTCTGTTTTTATTCTAGTCCTAAAGAATATTCTTACCTATAATAAAGAATTTCCATTTGACGTTCAGCCTGTCCCCTTAAGGTAAAATAAATAAGCACCACTATTTGTCTTTTCATTTTATTGTCTTATACTTATTTTTCAGATATTTCTAAATTTTTATATCAACATTACCATCTTTAATATCAATACAGCAATATATTTGTCAGCATTTTTGCATCAATGTCTTAACTGTGAAATGAGTGGCTGTGATTCCTCTCTAGTATATTTATTTAGGTAGCTCACTATTTTATCTGCTGTTCTACATGTAGAAGAATTTTAGCACCTGGTGAAGAAGAGAATCTGGAATTTGAAGATGAAGAAGAAGAGGGCGGTGCTGGAGCAGGGTCCCCAGACTCCTTTCCTGCTCGAGTGCCCGGTGAGTATCCCTTATTTCAAACTGGACATAACTGAATCCAGTGTGAGGGTGTTGAGAACTTATTTGGGTACTTGGTACTGGGAAGTAGAACCTTCCCAGAGCTCATGCCAATCTTAAAAATGAATTTTCACCGCCATGTTGTTGACTGTAGCCATTTTGTGAGTATAGTCTGGAAGTTTCTCACTACCTATAACCTGACCACCCTGAGGTCCAGGGATCCGCTAGGAGGACTCACGGGACTTAACATATAGTGTCTTCACAGCTACGATTTACTGCAATGAGCAAAGAGCAGAACAGAGTCAGCAAAGGGAAAAGGTGAAGTCTGGAGGAAACCAGGTGCAGGCCTCTGAGAGTCCTCTCCCAGTGAGTCACGTACCTCGTGCTCCATGTGAAATCTTGTCTCTGAGGGAAGCAGTTAGAGATTCCGTGCCCTCAGCTGTAATGGGGGTTGATCACAAAGACACCCTCTGCTTAGCTCCGGCCGGAATTCTAGACTCCCAGAAGGAAGGCGCATATTCGGCGTACGCCATATCGTTGGCACAGTTTACGGATAGTAGCCACTCTTACTGGGGAATGGTGGGAACGTGCCCCACATCCAAGATCCCGGATTCTAGCCAAGGGGTGCCCTTGCCAGGAGGCCTTTCTGAGAATGAGTCTCAGGCCTGCTGTGTTAACTGTTTTCTGTACACTATCATAAGCACTTCTTTAATGAATCACGAGTCGTCATGAAAACTGGATCCCGGGGGAGCGGGTGCTGAGCAAATCCCCTTTTTCCCATCCTGATTTAGGAAAGCCAGTAATGTATGGCAAGCCTTCTTTATTTGCAGAAGATCTCAGTGAGGATCTGCCCTTGGTGTAAGTGACCTAGGCAGGCACCCTGGATTAGTTTCTTGCTTCTCCCAAGCACTGGTTTACTCTCTTCTGGTCTTACACAGTGTGTAGTTTTCCTTTGTGGTAAACTGGTCCACTTCGGAATGAAAGCAATAGGCTATAAGGTTATCGTGCATTTTAAAATAGACTCTGGAAGCTTTATGGTAGATCTAAATACAGTCTGTGTGTCATGCAGATAACACTCTTGGCAATGAAAGTATAGTAATATTCCGGTATTTTCGAAACTCCCTGGGGGAGGCATTCTGGGGTAGGAACAGCATAGGCTTGAACCAACAGATACGCGGGCTGGAGTTCCACTAGGCTCTGGCAAGGACTACTTGAGGGACTTTGCTCTTGTTTCCCGAACCAGTCTGCACTTGAATTTCTTCATTTGTAGAGTGGGATAATAGTAGTGCCTAAGATATAAGGTTACTGTGAAGGTTAAGCACGGCACTAGGTCTGAAGCTTTGAGCACAGTGTGTGTCGTATGCTGAGCATGTGGTGACCACTGTTGCTTCTCCCTTCACCACCCTTCAGTGGACGGTCGCGGTACCTATGCTCCGGGTTACTGGGGGAATCACAGGCACTGTAACGGTGGCTGTTCTTGTGAATGTTTCTTTGGTCCCAGGGCATTATTTCCAGCCTGCTTTGCTTGATGAGGAATGGGGTGTTTTTCTTACTTTTGTCATTTACGTAGGAAATTTCAAGGGGGTGAGAGAAATTATTTTGCTGTTTTACTGACTGAATAACCGTTATTCTCTTTTCAAACCACATGTTGTAATTGATGTAGCTTCCAGTGCTGTAAATTTCAGTCCCGTTTGGTTGTTTGCTCACTTGCTACGCTTCTGTGGCAAACAGGATCCTTAGCAGATGATGCGAACCATGGTACAGATTAAGGTCTTTGTGGGGTTCGGGTTGCTGAGTTGAAAAGAAACTAACACCATAAATTAAATCCGTTTGCTCCGTAAGATTAAACCCATTCTAAATAAATTTTTGTATTCTGGTATGGCATTGTGATATCTCATTTTAGAGACACAGGAAGGTTACCAAACCTCTTGTTCCCTGAATTTCTTTTTCCTAAAAGTAAGAAAGAGCACGTTTAGTTTAATTAACTGAATTTAGTTTGTGATATGAATGTTATTAAAAAGTAATTTGTAAGATTATATTTATTGAAATCACCACTGAAATAGGAAGGTGGCATTTAACATTTAATTGTAAAGCAGGAAAAAAATTTTTTTCCTTGTTACTTTGAGGGAATCCAACATTTCAGTGATGCCTAGGCAGTGTCCGCATTTTGGTGGCAAGAGGGTTCTAGGAATTGTGACTTTTTATTTGTCACTTTTGTGTTTATATCATTTCTTGAATTGTAGGTTTTTTGTGGCTTTTTAAAGTCAGATTTATTGAAGTATCATTTACATATCTAGCTCATCATTTTTAGCGCGCAGCCTTAGGAGTTTTGACAAATGCACACAGTTATGTAACCACTACCACTGTAAGGCTGATGCGGAATGAGGTTTCGTATGTGGTACAATATTGACTCAGAGTAGTTTTTTCCCATTTAAAATAAAAAATGACTTTCAGCCAACCTTTCTTGAAGAAAAAAAAATGCTTAAGAATCTTAACTTTCCTGACACTACTTTCTCTTTTCAAAAATTTAAAACCTCACAGGCAAACAATAAATTTCTTTTGAATAACTGGCTTAAGCGAAAATGAGATTCAATTGTTCTAAAGGTAGGCTTGGTAGATTTCATCTAAGTAAAGGTTATAAATTGACAACCTGTTATTTATGTCCAGCACATGTATTGACAATGTTGAATAGTAAAGCTACTAAAATCATAAGCCAAAACAATATGAATTCAAAAATAGCCCAAGGCACCATTTTCAAGATTTTAAAAAACATTTTCCTATTAAGTGAGAAGCTCAAATACAGGCTTAGCTCTTTCAAAATTATTATGTTGAATGTGTTGATTTATCTCTTATGTAGGCTTAAATATATGTACGCCTTTATTTTTGAAACTAAAAGAATGAAATTTACCTCTTTAATGTGGAAACAATTTTAATATTCACTTGGGAAAAACATAGGCTTTCGTAAAAGGAGACTCTACCATTGGCTTTAAAGTTGGATAAGCAGTCCCCTTTTGACTGTCAGAAAAGCCATAATCAGAGTAAAAAAGACAAATAAGGACCCAACAACCTTAACAGATAAGAAACCTTTACCTTGTGACAACAAAGGCCACAAGCATATTAGAAAATTGCGCAAAGGCCATGGACAGTTTACACACACATACAGACACACAAATACGTACAAAGAGCCCTTAAACATGGGAAAAGATATGTAACTTATAATAAGAGACATACAAATTAAAACTGTTGCAGAGGCTGTGGGGCTGGTGCGAGTACAAAAAGGTACAGCCCCTTTGGAGGGGAATTCATCGATGACAACACAAGTAGACATGTTATTCTTAGGTCCAACAATCCTGCTTCTAATAATTTATTCTGAAGTTATACCTCCAATAAAATGAAAACAAAGAACAAAAAAAAGGCTGGCATATACATCAGGTTATTTATTGTGCTATTACTTGTAATAGTAAAATATTAGGAACAACCTAAATACCATACGTAGATCGGTGGAGTAAACTCTGATACATAGAGCACTATAGATAATAAGTAGGAAAATCTCCATGAACTAATGAGTGATTTTTGAGAATATATTGTGAAATAAACAAAGTACACCAAGGTGATACACCTTAATGGATTGAGGAAAAATCTCCATCTTCTCAGTCGGTGCAGAAAATGTTTAAATTAAATTCTAAATCTATTCTTGAGTTTAAAAAATTCTGGCAGACTGAGAACAAAACACTTCTGTAGGGACACTTAGAGCCAAAATCATACTTAGTGGTAAAAATTGAAGCTTTCCTTTTCAGATCGAGAACAAGGCCGGGAGTAAGAGTGCCAGCTATTACGTCTTTTTATTAACGTTGTTCTGGAAGTTCTAGCCAGTGTACTAGGAGAAGAAAAAGAAATAAAAGATAAACATTAGGGGCAGAAAATCCCTTTTCTTTATTTGTAGACGTGATGAATATATACACAGTACATGTAAAAGAATCAATAGATGAGTAATTAGGATTAATAAGAAAGTTTAGCATGCATGGTTCCTTGGTTAGAAAAAAAAACAGTCTGTACTTAAGAATTGATTCTATCTATAAACAAGCAACAATTGCTTAGAAAATGAAATAACTTTTGTTAGAGTATCATAGAATGTTAAATACCTAGTAATAAATCCAACAAAAGAAGTATAAGACCTTTTGGCACAAGAACAGACACTCAGATCGATGGAACAGAATAGAGGACCCAGAAATGGACCCACAAACGTATGGCCAACTAATCTTTGACAAAGCAGGAAAGAATATCCAATAAAACAAAGATGGTCTCTTCAGCAAGTGGTGCTGGGAAAACTGGACAGCGGCATGCAGAAGAATGAACCTGGACCGCTGTCTTCCACCAGTCACAAAAAGAAACTCAAAATGGATGAAAGACCTCAACGTAAGACAGGAAGCCATCAAAAGCCTCAAGGAGAAAGCAGGCAAAAACCTCTTTGATCTTGGCCGCAGCAACTTCTTACTCAGCACGTCTCTGGAGGCAAGGGAGACAAAAGCAAAAATGAGCTATTGGGACCTCATCAAAATAAAAGCTTTTGCACAGCCAAGGAAACAATCAGAAAAACTAAAAGGCAACCGACAGAATGGGAGAAGATATTCGCAAATGACATATCAGATAAAGGGTTAGTATCTAAAATCTATAAAGAACTATCAAACTCAACACCCAAAAAGCAAATAATCCAGTGAAGAAATGGGCAAAAGATATGAATAGACACTTCTCCAAAAAAGACATCCAGCTGGCTAACCGACACATGAAAAAATGCTCAACGTCACTCATCATCACAGTGAGATACCACCTCACACTTGTCAGAATGGCTAACATTAACAACTCAGGCAACAATAGATGTTGGTGAGGATGCGGAAAAAGGGGAACTCTTTTGCACTGCTGGTGGGAATGCAAACTGGTGCAGCCACTCTGGAAAACAGTATGGAGGTTCCTCAAAAAGCTAAAAATAGAATTACCCTACAACCCAGCAATTGCACCACTAGGTATTTATCCAAGGGATACAGGTGTGCTGTTTCGAAGGGACGCATACACCCCCATGTTTATAGCAGCACTATCGACAATAGCCAAAGTATGGACAGAGCCCAATGTCCATCGACAGATGAATGGATAAAGGAGATGTGGTGTATATATACAATGGAGTATTACTCGGCAATCAAAAAGAATGAAATCTTGCCATTTGCAACTACATGGATGGAACTGGAGGGTGAAATTACTCTAAGTGAAATTAGAGAAAGACAAAAATCATATGACTTCATTCATATGAGGACTTTAAGAGACAAAACATGAACATAAGGGAAGGGAAACAAAAATAAAAACAGGGAGGGGGACAAAACATAAGAGACTCATAAATATGGAGAACAGAGGGTTACTAGAGGGGGTGTGGGGGGGGTGGGCTAAATGGGTAAGGGGCACTAAGGAATCTACTCCTGAAATCATTGTTGCACTATATGCTAATTTGGATGTAAATTTAAAAAATTAAAATTAAAAAAAAGTATCAGATGTTTGTGAAGAAAATAATAAAACTATCAAGAAATGTTGTCTTTTTAATAAATTGAAAGGTATATTTCAGTTCATGGATTAGAAGAAGGAGTTTGTAAAGATGTGACTGTTTCTAAAATCGATCTGAACTTCGCTGAAATTCCAAAGGTTTTTTTTTTTTTATTATTAAAGAACTTGAGATCTGTTTTTATAACTTACATGGGAATGCAAAGGGCCAAATATAGTTGCCCCTTGAAAAGTAATGTCGAGGGGAGAATTTGCTTTACCAAATGTCAAGGCTTCTTACAAAGTTACAGTCATTATGAAACTACATAGCCTTGCAAGTTTAAGAGATGGTCCTGTGAGGTAGAATGGAAAGCCCAGAACAGCCCATGCTTGATTTGTGATCAAGGTGCCCTGTGGATCAATGGGGGAAATGATGGGCTTTTAAATAAGTGGTGCTGGGACAGTTGGGTGTCCATGTTGGACAGAATGGGCTTGGGCTCCTTCCACACACCAAAGACAAACATGTATTCAAAGTGGATTGTAGAATTAAATGCAGGTGGAAAAACAATAAGGCTCTTACAAGATAAGAAAATACCTTCGTGATCTTGGAATGGGGAAGGATTCTTGAATAGGACACAGAAAGCAGTGAATATAAAGGAATTTAGAGTTAAGAAATTGATTATAGGGGCTCCTGGGTGGCTCAGTCAGTTAGGCGTCCGACTTTGGCTCAAGTCATGATCACACAGTTTGTGAGTTCGAGCCCCACATCAGGCCCTGTGCTGACAGCCTGGAGCCTGCTTCGGATTCTGTGTCTCCTTTTCTCTCTTCCCCTCCCCGACTTGTGCGCGCTCGCTCTCTCTCTCTCTCTCTCTCTCAAAAAAAAAAAAAATAAGTGTAAAAAGAATTTAAAAAGAAATTGATTGTATTAACATTGAGCATTTATTGTAATTAGAAGACACCATTAACAGAGAAAGGCATTTTAAACACATAAAACTAATCTTTGGTGTTAGAAGTCAAGAATGGTTGTCATCTCTTAGGGTTTGGTTGTGCTGGGGACACAAGGAGGGCTCCTAGCGTGCTGGTAAGATCTTTCCTGGATCTGGTGGCAGTTATGCAGGTGTGTTCACTTTGTGAAAATTCATTAAGCTGTACGTACAATTTGTACACAATTTATATACTTTTTAATATATAATCCTTCAATATAAAGTTTCTTTTAAAAAAAAATTTTTTTCAACGTTTATTTTTATTTTTGGGACAGAGAGAGACAGAGCATGAACGGGGGAGGGGCAGAGAGAGAGGGAGACACAGAATCGGAAACAGGCTCCAGGCTCTGAGCCATCAGCCCAGAGCCTGATGCGGGGCTCAAACTCACGGACCGCGAGATCGTGACCTGGCTGAAGTCGGACGCTTAACCGACTGTGCCACCCAGGCGCCCCTAAAGTTTCTTTTTAAAGTAAGTCACTGAGAAGCTATTTACAAAACACGCATCCAACAAAAGCTTGTATGAAAACATGAGAGAACTTTTGCAAATAAGACAAAGGTGAACGTTCCAATAAAAGATATGCAAAATAATCGAACAGATACTTCAGTAAAGAGGAAATCCAAATGCTCATCCTAAATTTTTTTTTTAGGTTTATTTATCTTGAGAGAGAGAGAGAAAGTGAGTAAGCAGGGGAGGGACAGAGAGAGAGAGAGAGAGAGAGAGAGAGAGAGAATGCCAAGCAGGCTCCGGGCTGTCGGCACAGAGCCCGAGGCAGGACTCGATTCCACCCACCGTGCGATCATGACCTGAGCCAAAATCAAGAGTCAGACGCTTAACCGACTGAGCCACCCAGGCACCCCCAATGCTCATTCTGAAACGAAAAGGGCCTCCACCTCAGTCAGTCATTGGAGAAGTGCCTATTAAAACTGGATCAACGTTTCTCCACACCTTAAGCGGACCAAAGAGAAGGGTGTCATGGAGGGTGGGGCTGTGGGTGCAGTGCTGAAGTGGGCCTCTGCACAAGCACTTTGGACACAGGTTGTCTTTACGTGGTAAAAAGGGGGGCGATGCCCTGCGTGACTTGGTGGTCCCTCTCTTTTGCAAATGTGTGCTCACATATGTTAGAATATGTGCGCAGGGATGTTACAGCCGCATTGGTCCAAACAATTTCCAAAAACTTGGAGCCCCTCTTAATGCCTGCCAACAGAAGAATGAGTACAGAAACCGTGCTACGTTGATAAACCCCACGTACCATATACACCCCTACCGTGCGGTCGTACAGGCGAACAAGTTACAGCTACCGGTGGAAGCAGGCAGAACATTATTACACTGTGCTTTTCGGTAATTATTTTGAAAGCCAGGATAGTGAAGGATGAGAAGAACTTTGGGTGGTGGTAGAAGGGAGCCCCTGGGTAGCGTGTATCTTTTGACCTAAGTGACGGTTCCCCGGATGCCTGCTTTCCGGTTTCCATGAAGCCACGTCCTTGTTTCATTTGCTCTTCTGATGTTTGTCAGTTTTCGCCAATTAACATATTTGAAGGAGACAGTGGATGCAGTAAGAGACCTTTTATCTTTAATATGAGAAAACGTTTGACTATTGAAAATGTGTTAAAATATGGCAAGATGGCCAAGATCTATTTCATGTGAAAAGGTAACGTAATTTCACCTTTGAGGCAGTGTGGAATGCTGCTCTCAGTGTTCCATTTTGGCCTCCTCACTTCCGACTTTTCATTAGCTAGAAGTTTTCACAAGTGTCACCAGTGAAGACTCTGGGACGTTTGTAGTAATTTTCATGGCGTAAAATCCACTCATTCGAAGGGTACAGTTCTGTGGCTTTGATCTATAGTGTTGTACATCTTGTCGTGGTTTCATAGATTCGACTTGAGGGCGTTTTTATTACCTCCCCCCTCCCCCCAAATCCACTCAACCCTGTTTGCAGTTAATTAAATGTACTCTTTTGAAGGCAGTAAGTGGATCGATTCACACATTTCAAATACTTCATCATTAAAAGTAGGATAACACGTGGTTGGATAGAAATTGGGAGACTGTCAATGAAAGTCCGCGATAAAGGTTAGGTTCTGTAGTTTGAGATGCTGTATATGAATTAGATTCAAATCGACTTTTCCACCTCTGTTCTCTGTAATGATAAGAAATAAGTTAACAAACTGTACAGTTGATGTCTTCCTTCCGATCACGGTCGGGAACGTGTGTGTGGGTCCAGGGCATTTTCAGTTTTAGAAAGCCTAGTTGATGCGTGCATCCAGGAGATTGCCAGCGTGCACTCCCTCTCGTGCGTGCCGTCTCAGCAGGATTAACTTCCAAGAGAACAGGTCATACAGAATAGGGTGCAGAAAGGGGTGGGAGGTCAGACTAGAAAATTATTTAATTAAATAACACAAATGCTACGTTGTAGGTTATTTCCTCCGTTAGTAACTAAAAGATCTATTGATTGACTCTGGTGTTAAGTTTCTCAAACTTTGGGATAATATAAGAGTTTGAAAAGCTCTTTGTGTTTTTTCTCCTACTTCATATAGAGATACGAAATCTATGTTATGTTTGTAAGTACAGGTGACGTGTGTGTGTGTAGGAGTGTATTAAGTGTGTGGTAATTTGTAATTGGACTTCCTGAAGTTAGTGAGTTGAATATTTAACAAACTGGACTTACTTACACTTTGGTGTTGAATATGAATTAAGGAAGCGTAGATGTGTCTTGTGTTACATTAAATACTTGTCCAAAAGAATAACGTTGAGTGTTTGGGAGTTTCAGAAACCCCAGTTAAAGGCTGGCTGGTTACCGAGTCAGGTGAGAGCAAGGTTCTGTCTTCTCTGGGTTGTTAAAATACTGACTCTGAACCTGCTGGTGGGGCTCACTTTCTTTGCTGTTCTATTGTCAGGTACTTTATTGCCAAGGCTGCCGTCAGAACCGGGAATGACGTTACTCACTATCAGAATTGAGAAAATCGGTCTGAAGGATGCGGGGCAGTGCATCGACCCCTATATTACAGTTAGTGTAAAGGGTAAATAACTCTGTGTACATTTTCGCCTCTTGTAAATTTTTTTAATGTTGATTCTCGTTTGGGACATGAGGGGCTATGGGGGTGGGTTCTCGCCTCTGCGACAACTCATTTGAGTTCATTCTACACCGAGATAAAATCCCTGGGAAGCTGTCCTCTTTCCTTCACTGAATATTTCTGAGAGGTTTACTAAAAATACTTTGTTATTTATAACCTTCATGCACAGTTGCTTTTGGGGGTGTTTTTGTAAATCTCTTTTTTTTTTTTTCTTTTTGGGAGAGACAGAGACAGCGTGAGCAGGGGAGGGGAGAGGGAGGGAGAGAGAGAATCCCAAGCAGGCTCCACACTGTCCGCTCAGAGCCCATCGTGGGGCTCGAACTCACGAAATGTGGGATCATGACCTGAGCCGAAACCAAGAGCCGGAGCTCAACTGACTGAGCCACCCGGCACCCCGTATGTGTCTATATTCTTAAAATTCCATCTAGACATACACTGACTAGACATACACGCTGTCTTTAATAGCAGATCCTTCTGCTCACCTTCTCAGGGTGTGTGGTTTTCTTTGCGAAGCCCCATGTTCTCCTGTCAACCCGCCCCCACCCCCACCGCCCTCCCCTCCGGGTTCTCTGCTTCCTGCTGTAATGCTTGAGGCACAGAGGAGCCCTGCAGGGGTGGGTGAGAATCAGGCCTCTGGTGCATCGTCCCTGGAGACAGGAAGTGGGACGTGTCTATAAACATCCATATCTGAACGTCATCCTGAGGGGCATTAAAAAGTGATGTGTTTCTTATTAAGGGTGATTGTCTTGAGGATTTGCTTTTTCTCCTGTCCAGTGGGACATACCAGTGATTCCTTGAAAACCGCTTTTTTAGTCTTTGGTTTAAGATGGACAGCACACCGATTGAAAGCATTTGCTGGTGTCACGCCTTTCATCCAGCACTTTATTGTAAAGCTGCCAGTGGTCTTCTAGAAATGATTATTGGGTGACTGCAGATGAAGTTGTCATACTTTTATTCAGACGTAACTGCACAAATAATCTCAGTCCGTCTGCACTTTGAGGCAAACCAAGGAAACAGGGACTGACATTACACGGAAGGAACTTTTGCCAGTCGTAGAAGTAAATTCAGTCCCGTGGGCTCAGTAGTATCTCATAAAAGAAACGTGAGTTCAGACACAGAGAAGACTCTTGACGTGGGACCCCATGCTCCACCGACTGCTGCTCAATACTTGAACCTCTGCTGTTAGCAGCTGTCAAATCCCTGGTCTACTGGAAAGTATTCATACCCACCGTTATCTGATAGGCCATTCGTAAACCTCATATCTCATGTGGGACTGCACACTGTAAAACAGAAAAGTGTAATGATGATGAGGTAGATACGATGTTCCTCTTGCATACACGTTGAACCGAAACGTGTTTTTGGGTAAACGTGTTTAGGAGCTGAAATAATCGAATGTACGAAATTGTCTTAAGTTCCCTAAGATAGGAGTCTGTGGAATCATACAGAAACGCCAGACATTAAGTGAGTCCATGTCGAATCTGATTAAGCTGGCAGATTCCTGGCTGCAGGAAATTAAAGCCACACACCACACATAGTGTACCATCTGGTTGTTGTAAATCAGGTTACTTTATAGCAGATACAATCAGAATGTAGGTAATGCGTATAAAAAATTACCCGTTTAGGGAACGGTTTCATTGGCAGCTTCCATGTCCATTGTTTGGGTTCTGACTTGAGTACAACAGGGGAATTCTGGTCACGTTCGATTAGAGGCCTTTCCACGCCATGCACTTGATCAGGGTTGGAAAATAGGGGTAGGGGCCCCACCGTGGAATAGGATTCACGTTCCAAATTTGTATTGCAGACAACGGGGTAGTGGCCGAAGGACGACAAGAGTTCTTTTCACCTCGTAATAAGGATCGAATTTTGTCGCTTCAGACTTGCACTTGCACCCAGTCACGGCAGGGCTTCCTCGCCCTTGGCCGCGAGTCCGCCCCCCCCCACGCCCCCGCCACCATCTCTGTCCCCAGCCCCCCGCCCTCCCCCCAACACCTCCGGACACCAGAAGCTCTGTAGGAACCCGTTCACGCCAAAGGGAGTGTCTGTTATCCAAGAATCTCCTCTCTGCTTTTGCCAAGCCTCTGGAGGAAACGTAACGCTCTGTGGTTCATTTGCAGTTTTTGAGTCTCTGTATTTGAAACTCTTCTTTCCTCTCTAGATCTGAATGGCATAGATTTAACTCCTGTGCAAGATACTCCTGTGGCTTCAAGAAAAGAAGATACGTATGTTCATTTTAATGTGGACATTGAGCTCCAGAAGCATGTTGAAAAATTAACCAAAGGTTGGTTCGTGATGGTAAATCATTGCATTGGCTTCTCGTGGCCAGAGTTCTCCTCCCGTTGGTGTTTCTGTGCCCGGTGGCCTAGCGCGGTCGGCAGAAGTAAATGTCATACGGTGTTCATTGACTTGAACACAATATCGATTTTTCAGATGTGGGAATTAGGCATTGTATTAGCTGGTTGTGTCATAGATAACCGTTAGATAATAAAATGGTCTTGGGGGCGCCTGGGTGGCTTAGTTGGTTAAGCGACCGACTTCGGCTCAGGCCATGATCTTGCGGTCTGTGGGTTCGAGCCCCGCGTCGGGCTCTGTGCTGACAGCTTGGAACCTGGAGCCTCCTTTGGATTCTGTGTCTCCCTCTCTCTCTGCCCCTCCCCCGCTCATCCTCTTTCTCTGTCTCTCAAAAATAAATAAATGTAAAAAAAAAAAAAAACAACAAAAACGGTCTTTGATAATAAACCTCATCATCGTGAACAATGAACCAAATGAAGTTTTCTGCATCCTAAGGGGCAGAGGGGGCAGCGGCTCCCTCAGGCTCCTCGGCAGTGGAGGCTGACAGTTGACAGAACAAGTTGTTTTTCCAGCTGCAGCTTTTGGGAAGGAGGACCCCGCACCTTGTGCTCGGTCAGGAGGAGGATGGGAAGGAGCAAAAGCAAAGTATGGAAAAGGTGAAGTTCCGCTTCCAAGTCAGATGGCTCCTGGGACCGAATGCTTCTCCGAGCGGCCTGCCCCGGGGGGGACCGTCGTGGTCTGTGAAAAGGCCTCGGTCCCTTTCTCACCCCAGATTCCCTGGCGATTGTTGACATTTTCACGCTTTGCAAGAAGCTCGTACAAGATACAGAAGAGCCTCTTGAACGATCGCTCCATCCTCTAAAATAGTTGACATTTTACTTCTCGGATCTGGTGCTGCTGTGGCCTCTGCTCCACCCTGAACGACGGTCTTCCCCGGGGTCCGTCGGTGCAGCGGCTCCAGGTGTGAGTGGCAGGCCCTCCTGAGTCCCGGGCCCCCCCGGGCTGGGCCCCGCGCTCTGGTTCTGGGGGTCTTCTACACGATTCCGAGGTGCGCCAAAGTTTGCGAATCGCTGTTAGAAGAATACAGAGGCGGATGTGCTTAAGGACCCAGGTCCAAGACGTTTCAGCGTGCAGTTCTGCCTTCTGCATGAAAATATGAAAACATTTGCATTTAAGTCCCTTGCTTTGGGAAGTGTTTCTGATACGGAGAGATGGGGACCATTTCGTGGGCTCGCTTCCCCGGGTTTTTTGGTGCTGTGTCCCTGAGGACTTGACTCCCAAGATGCTGAAAGTACAACTGTATTCAGAATTGGATTCCGTTCATTTTCTTTAGCTTTGAATTTATGGTGGACACTATTACTAGAGTCGCAACTGAAATGAAAACTTTTTTCATGTTTCCAAGCATTTCCGTTAATCTCCGTACACTAGTCCCCTTTCGCATTCTCTTCTTTCTTCTAAATACCACGAAGAACAAAGCTGTGCCCACCAGGAATGCCGGAAATATATTACCTACTCACGATGCACATGAATAGGTTCCTTGAGGGGATGGCATCGTATTTGGACCTCGGTCCTGTTTTCAAATGTGACTTTATTTTCACATTTATTCAGACCCCAGACACAGGCGTGCGGACAAGTAGGTGGGTCCATAGCTGCAGAGACTAAGAAATGTGATCTGCCATCTTAAAAATCTGTTTAAGGTTTTTAATCCCAAACTTGCCTCAGTTACTACCATCGGAGGGGAAAGAGAAGGGACCCTTTTGTAGATCCGGAAGGTCACGCTCCTGGGGATGGCAGGTGCCGGGGCGGTCGAGGGTTGAGTGTGCCCACCTCTGCCTCAGCCACGTCCCACTGTCTGCTGTGACAGGTGGACCCGGGTGCCAGGACTGCATACACATTTCTGTTAAACCTCTTGTCACCCGTGGGTTCTGTCACCGGTTTAGGTACCGGATGTGTGTCGTCCTTAAAAGCCAAGCAAGATCTGGCACCACTGTGGTGCAGGCAGAATTAAGTAGCCGGCTGAGAGTGAGACCCCAGCTTCCTCCCAACCAGTTTCCACGCCTTCTGTAGAAAGTAACTATTCATGCCCACATTGACGAGGCAGCTTATTCTGTTTTGAGCTGCTTTCTGTGGGGAGAGCTGATCCGTTGGGCTTATCTTTGGGGAGGTCAGAACGTGTGAATATTTTCTCCCCGCCTGCTCATTGGGGAAGGGGTGACGCAGGAATAGGCTTGCTCTCCAGACTTTGCCTTCCGATATGCCATCGGTACCCAAACATAGGGGATTCTGGGAAAAACAGGACAGTGCTCCGAACACTCTAAAAGGTCCTAGGAAATAGATGGCAGTTAAAAACTGAACCAGCACACGATCTATGTTGTTTGAACTCAGACACTCAAAAAAGTTGAATTTTTGAGCTTTTCTCTCAGCAGGAGAAGTGACGTAAGCTCGAATTTTTTCATGAACGCTTACAGGCCTCTGCTACTTAGTGAGCTTCTGTGGATAATGTCAATACTTCACAAGCATCCTGTGTGTTCATTCTGTGCTATTGAAGAGGTTCCGTCCTTCAGTGGCTTACGATTCTACCCGTGTGGGAACGTGCGTGAGATCTTGAGGCCGCCCAGCTCAGGAAGTTCTGCTGTGCTTTGTAGGACTGGGAGGATGTGGACAGAGGTCACTGCGTTCAGACGGAGAAGCGCTTTGGGTGACGAGGAGAGTCGTAGGATCAGGGCGTTTGTTTGACAAAGGTTACTTTGTAAATTATGCCGCCTGCTGCTTCTCCATGTGCTTCCGGTGATCTGATCGGAGAAGATAAATGTGTGGGCACGTGAAAGTCTGCGTCTGTGGCTAATGTGGTCTGTTTTAATCCCTTAGGCGCAGCTATCTTCTTTGAATTCAAACACTACAAGCCTAAAAAAAGGTTCACCAGCACCAAGTGCTTTGCTTTCATGGAGATGGATGAAATTAAAGCGGGGCCGATTGTAATAGAACTGTAAGTGACGCCACACGGGATTCATGCTAGTTTAATGGTGACTAGTAGTTCTTCTCGGTATGTGACCAAAGACTAGGTCAGCTATCAAAGTGTTTAAACCATGATCTTTCTACTGTGGTTACAGATACAAGAAACCCACTGACTTTAAAAGAAAGAAATTGCAGTTATTGACCAAGAAACCACTTTATCTTCATCTACATCAGACTTTGCACAAGGAATGATCCTGACATGGGTGACCTGGAACGTCTGTGAATCCTACCACTCAGTAGAGACCATCCCAGCTCGTGTAGCACAGCCCCCTCCGCCAGGCAGGAAGCAGGCCGCGCCCACGCCGGGAGGCCAGAGCGAGTCCGCAGAATTCACAGTCCGCACGCCGCTGACACGGACGACCCCTTTGGATACAGGCTTGTTGTAGTTTTGAAACCTGTTTTTACTTTTCTAGTGTTTGTGCAATTCGTAGTCTCTCTTCTAACTTACCGCTGTTCCTGCCCTGCTTCCTGGAACAACACTGCTGTCGCAGGATGTGCTCACCTTCGAAACTAATACAGCAATAAGATTGTGCTAGAATGTACACGTCGGTTCACTTCTGCTCCAGTATGCTTTTTTGGTTTTTTGAGTTAACGCCAGACTTTGGGCTGATGTGGGTGGGATGGTGTGAAACTTTCCCGAGAGGAATTGGACCAGATTTTGCTGCCCAGGGAGGTCAGTCTGGAATTGTATAGGCGGCTCCTCAGACGTGGCCTGAATTCACCCCGATCTCTAGTTCTCCTGTTTAGAAATCGTGTGCCTTGGCCGGATCGGTGTCCCCTGTGGGAGCGTTCCAGATGACCAGATTGCTTTCGAGAGCGCGGATTTGTGGTCCAGCCGATGAGCGGGTCCGCTACGTCACACACACCGCTGTTCTGAGGGCGATTCCAGCGTTAACGGTGGAACCGTCTCAGAACAACTGCAGGTGTTTGGACGGCTCCGTAACGTCCTCTGAGTCGTGTTAACCCGAGTCCGATGCTGACGAGACACTGCAGGAATAACTGCTGTTTTTCTGACAACTGATTGTGAAACCTTAAAGCCTGCACCCCTCTTCTTCAAGTGGGGAGCGTGCAAAACCTGGAGCTCCTCTGTGGTTTCTTTACGTAGGTAGATAGGATCGCCATTTATTTCCTAGATATACTGACTTTCATCCCTAGGGAAATACGCAGGTCATGAGCTTATTATAATTTGACTATTTACATTACTTTTGACTTAATGGGGCGTAAATAAAACTTCCAGAGTACACCCGAGGTAGATATTTGATACGCAGAACAGTAAGGCTTGGGGTGGGCTTTCTGTGGGTCAGACGTAGAACCCACATATTTAATACTATTTTAAATGCCCAGTGCTAGCATGAGGGGAATGCAGCGCCAGTCCTTGGCCTGTGTTTCAACTAGCCGAAGAACCCTGGGCGTCCCTTCAGCGTTTGCTTTTTAAAATAAGTAGCCACAATGAAGTGTTCTAGCCCTCGCACTTCTCGAGAGCTGGTCTTTGCCTTCCGTTGTCTGTCAGTTCTGTTCCAAGAGGGGGGTTATAAACTGTGAGCCTGGAGGAATTCCCAGCCAAATTAATCCTCTCTCTCGTTTTGATTAGACTAATCCCAAGATGATTCAGTCCACGATAGCTCGAGGGGAAGAATTTGCCTTAATAAATTACCTTGCTGTTCACTCAACCCTCAGAGCGGGAGCTGTCGGCCCCCAGACCGTCAGCTCCTCAAGGGGCAAGAACCACATTTTCTCCAAGTCGTGTAAACGTCCTGAGGTGCTTGACGGCACGCTGTAGCCTGGAGAGCACGCAGTCCCTTCTGTTCGATGTTGCTGACGAGACCGAGAAAATAATCCCGTGAAGTACCTACTATTAAAATGTAGCAAAACTGATACATTGGTCTTTCTCTTTTCTCATAGACCGTAAGACATGTATGTCAGTGATAACTTATATGAAGGAACATCTCCTGTCATTCACATAAATGGTCTGTAGGAACCACAGTTGCCTTTCACACCAGTATTAAAGAAGTTTAATGGATGCCGTGATTAGCCGAGCTTTAATTCAGACCCGAACGGAATGACAGAACAAGCGATCACCTTGAAGCAGTAGACACAGAACACAGTGCTTCCCACCAACTACTTTTCACTTTCCAATGAAAAAACTCCGCTATTGAACTGTCACTGTGGTCGAAATGCTTTCAGGCCGAAACACGGCTGCCTCAGAAACAAGATGGGTTTAGCCACTAAGCCCAGATACACGCTTAGCCGGTGACGGCTTCTGGAACGGCTGGAGCCCAGGGACCCCCTCCCCCACCTCCACCCCCCAGGCGCTGGGCTCCCCTGGACCCTGCTGCGGCGGCGGTGCCATCCAAGGCGGGGCTGGGCGCCGACTACGGCAGGCTCACAGCAGCTCGGGTGAGCCGTAGGTACTCGAGTTGCTTGCTCTACAGGTCACGGACTGTGCAGAAACAGGAGATACAGGACAGACACCGGAAAAAGTTCACGGTAAAAAAGACTGGCTCTGATTTTAAAATAGATCTAATGCACCTTTCCTACTTGCTCCTCTCTCCTAGCAGGTATGACCTATATTCTAACACTATATATGAGACATCGTATGAACTGCCTAATTTTTGTGTCCAGAGACCGACATATTCAAAAGTTGCATTTGCGGACTTAATCGTATTTTACCCAGTTAAAAACAACCTATGCTATTAAGAATGGAGGTGTTCCTCTTACGTTTCCTCTCTTGACATGAAATGGGAAGACCTACATATGAATTCTCTTCCTGCGGAACTACTTCTGTATTCCTTAAGAATTTTGAAGAGTGGTTTTCTTTCAATGGTTATCTTCCTAAAGTGGTATTTCTTAGTTTAGTACAAAGAGAAATCTTTGTATCAGTTAAGCTTTTGTTTTTATTTCATAGCGTGTTAGTACATTAAATTTACGACGACAAGTCATGGTCTAGGTTTCAGTAGTATCAGGATGTCACAGAACTTCGGAGAAGGGGAAAGCATAGCCTCAGTAGTGAATACCAGCCTTTTCTAATTTTGATTAAATCGTAAACATTGTTTCAAAGACGTGGCATAGAAATGGGGATAGTTAGGATTTTAAATGTGGCAGATCCGTAGGCTTACCGATTTTCAAATCTAAGTGCCAGCATTCCAGTCTTGATGTGGGAGTGGTTGGTAATCAACAGGAGGAACTGAGGTCCTAAACCACCCTTTCTCAGAGTAGTGCCCTCTTCCGATCTTTTCCCCCATATTCCTTGAAAACCAGAGGAAAAGGATGGGAGAAATACTACATTCTACTTTTTTAAAAAGAAATTTCCTTACTTCTTATGGTCACAACACATCCTGTTCAGTTTTCTGTTTTGCACCCTCAAAGCAAGAATGGTAAAGGTAACATCAGGTCAGACGACTCTTCCCCGATGGAAACTCATCCTCAGGAAAGCATTCTCACCCAGGCAACAAAAGTCACCGGAAAGCACACGGATGCCGTACAGTAAGGGCCCACAGGCCTCCCTGAAGGTCAAGGGAGACGCGCGGTTGTGGTGTTCCCAGGGGACGTTAGGCTGACCCCCCCCCCCCCCCCCCCCCCCCCCCGGCAGTGAGCAGCAGGGAGCTTGCCGCCAGGTCACGACTCCAGCTCTGGGAGCCCATGTTTCCGTGGTTCCAAGATGGCACAGTCCTCGTGAGAAAGCAATCCAATGAATCGACAGACACTTGGGAAATACTAATAACCAAATTTTTATGAACTATTACTACAAAGAACTTCAGCAAGAAGGGAGAGTTAATGATCTTTTAGTAAACATTTTTAGCGTAACAGTCTTTGCGACCAGATATTTTAAAAAACCAAGCTTATAAACACCATTGCTCTGTATTCAACTGGTGCACACTAAAAACAGGATAATAAATGGAAATACATGTTCTAGCATTTCCACAGGAAATGTTCATATTTCTCAGGACTCTAAATCATGGAGCAGTTACGCGCTACGTTAACTGGAACACAGGTATTCTTTATTGCACATTTCAAGGTTGTCAGAAGGCTCTAGCTTATGAGGTGGTTTTTATTTAGGGGGGGATATGATATTTGTCAATTGTTTGGCTCAAAAATGCACACTGCCAGGGCAGCTTGGTTCTAAAAACATACCTTTTAAAATAAACTTCTGGATTCTGAAGCCAATGAAATCCTTTACCGTAACCAACGTGCCCAGCCCACTTTCTCTCAGACTGAACGTCAGAGGTCAGAGTTACGGGCTCTGTTTTAAAGCCTGTGAACAGTCCGGGCTGCTGCTCTGCGAGGCAGCGGGGGGCTCGTCTCTGGAGCCAGAAGGCAGGAAGTCTCTTGCAGCAGGTGGAGGCGGATAATCCTGGGGGCCGTGGGTTGGCGGTGGTGGTCGAGTACCGGGAATAAAGTACTCTCTCGGGCCAAGAGAGCCTAAAGGTCTAAAAGGTGTGTGTCCCGGGAGAAATTCTCGAGGGTCGAGAGGCAGGTCCCGCTTCCCAGGTGGAATGCCCGGCGCGTATTCCCTCAAGCCTAGTGGTGGACGTAAGCCAGGACCTGGAAAGAGTAAGTCACGTAAAAGCATGCGAACACACGTGGGCACGTCAGTCTTTAATTTCTCACAACTCGAGAAGCCAGGTGGCGGCACCCGCACTTCAGGCAGGAGGCAAAGTGAAGTTCTAGGCCGACGGCCAGCCGGCCAGCCAGCCAGGAAACAACACAGGCAGGATCTAGACGTGCCTCGACCTAGCTTGTGTGTTTTCTGTCCCACGGTTCTGCCAGCTCTGTCTCACAAGGGCTTGGTTTGTACTTGAAAGCACCGTGTGTCACAGCAAGAAGACAGACTGAAATAAGGGCTTTACTGCAACAAAGAAGTGTGACAGGACCATCTCACTGCTGCCGTGTCAAAACTTCAGGCAGTAGCTCAGCATCCACCTGACACGCCACCAGACCCAGGAGCCTGTCCCACCGGGGAAAGGCCTTCTGGCCACCCCCCAATTAAATCCTCCCTTCTCTTAGAGCTAAGCTGCCCTACCCCTGATTTCCAAGGTGGGGACTGAAGGTTCAATCTCTCTCTCCTATCGTCTATGATCCCCTGCATATCCTTCCATTGTGGTGATTACAAGCTTTGTTTCCTGACCGATGTCTGTGGTCCAGAGGACACTGTAAACTCTTGAGTTGGGAGAGGGAGTTCTATCCATCTGCAGAAGTAGTATTTCTGGCTTTCTAGAAATCTCTCTGGTCTACGAGATACCTACTGCCCGTCTCCGTATAGGGGGACTGTGCAGCCCCCCACGTGCCCAAAAAAAAGCGTACTCAGCTTGCTTTGCCCTTTTAGTAGATGGCCCTGTAAAAGCCACTATTAAAATTTCAACAAGGAACAGAGAGAAAAGATGAATTCCACTCTACAAGTCAATTACTACCATTCAATTACCGTACCAAATGGTGGGGGCAGCGGCCGAGGCCCGAAAGGCCCGCAGAGCGGGGGTGGCGGTCCGTATCGAGTGGGGGGTGGTAGAGGGCCTCCCACAGGCGAGCTCATGAGGGGCACCCCTGGGAAAGGAGGAGGCCCTTTTGCAGCCATAGGAACCTGCAGAGCAGAAGCAGTTAAAATTCTGGAAGACTCGGGTATAACACACACAAGCACCAACACCAATAAAAGCTGAGACCCAACGAAGCAGAGGTCAGGCACCTGTCCAAAGGACAACCAGTGTGACAAAGCTTTACCCCTCCCGTCTCTTCCCACTGGCAGCTCAGGCAGGTTAAAGGGATGGCCCAGGAGCTAACAGCTTCCCTGTCCTATTACTGCTGGAATACACAAGGCGAAGAGAAAGCAAGAGGACTGTTGAAGGACATTAACAGAGGTGACTGCTAAGAAATCCTACCACAAACACCGCATTCTATTCCTAGGGCAACCCCTTCACCCCCATGTCCTTCCCATTGCCACAACAGGGCACTATTTCCATACTAAGCACGGACAGAACAAGGGGCAATGAAAAATCCGCTTTCTACACATGTGACAACAGCCACCATTCAGAGTGCCTTCCATTTCGTGTATTTATTCTGCAGGTCTCTCAATCTCCAAGTATGAACATCCTGTTTTAAACATGAAGGAACAGAGACACAAAGTGTTAATTTGCTGAAGGCCACACAGCATGTAAAAAGCCAGGCTGCCATTCAGGATCACGTCTGCCTGGCCTTCCCCGCCTACCGGCACTTCTGCTCCCCCAACCTAACAAAGGGGCCTCTACTCTCTGAAGTCTACTCCAGGGTTTCAGATCTTCTCCAAGCTGCCCATGGACAAAAAGACCTCAAGAGACACATGTCCCTCGAGTCCTGCACGGAAACTCAGAGAAGCAATGTTCTCCATACAGGGAGGCAGGTGGAGCTCTCATATTTACCTTCATTCACCAGTAATGCTGTGCTTTCCCGTTAGAGACCCTGACCTCCTTTCCTGTGGGAAACTGGGTTGGAAACTCTAAACTGTCACGCATACTCTGATTTCCACACAGAGAAGCACTGTGAGGACCGGTGCGGCTCTGGTAGAGAACACGCTCGTGTGAACGTAACCGAAGGGTACTGCTGGAAACCCACACGGCAGGTAAGGACGGATCTCCACCGGTGAGGATTTCACCTGCAGCAAACATTCTTCCCTTGCCAGTCCGTAATTTCAGATTACTCAAGACAGCGTCTGCCTAGCGTACAACTGGAGAGATTCTTAAATGCCACACTTGGTGTGACGATGAATTCTACATAGAGTTACTTTCCTTTGCCTCACAACACTTAACGCCGAGGCACACACAATGCAAAGCTGGAGTGGGGGCTTTCCACATTCTTTAGTTGGTTACAAGAGATGTTCTGAACAGGTGAACAGCCTAACCAAAACAGGAAAAAGGAGGAAAAACCAACCAGTCAGATTTCAGCAACCCAGCAACACTTTCAAGTCAAAGACAACAAGATCAGTATTGCCATGCAATTTAAAGCCAAGCAGATTAGTGTCTGCTTCCCTTCCAGGAATACACCAAGTACAAGCTCAGTTCAGTCCTCAACCTCTAAGTACTTACTACTACTGACTGCTCAGCCACAGATGGAATGCTGGGAGCTGAGGGGCCTTCGGGGTCTTGGGCAACAGTTTGCTTTTTAAAAAAATGAATGAGATACTACAGATGTAACAGGCACACAGATGGATGATGCAGAGAGAGGATGCTGCAGAAGTTCAGTGTTTGCTGAAATACCTAGTTACGACTCAGAACACCTGCAGAACTTACCTTGCCTTCATCCATCACCTTAGTAGGGGAAGAGCTTCTCGAGCTGCTGTTCGCCATGGGAGCTGCACCGGGTCCTGGATCTGCTGAAGGCCAGAGAAAGGACTTAGATTTATCCTGCCTTATCTTCGCCCCGAGGAAGAGTAAGAAACCCTTGGATTTTAGACTCTCAACACACTCAGATCCCTTACCAGAGGCAGAGGGTTTCCCAGATGCCTCAGATGACCATCGAGGACGAGGTGGAGGCCCGTCCACTGATCCTTGAGAGAGAAAGAACAGAGCCCTTGTATGGGTTTTTCAGAAGAAACGGACCAATTGTGGACAGGTCAGGGTTCAACTCTACCTAGAAAGCAACATTAAAAACGGGTCTCCTAATACACATGAGGGGAGATCCCAAACTTACAAACAGACTGAAAGGATTAAGGCGAGCTGTCTGACGGAAAGAACAGCAAGAAAACGTACGTTAACAGCACCGGCAGGGACTTCGGGCTACAGGCCTGCCGCAGCGGCACACACTGACGGTTTTCAGTGTGTGTAATCTGACCTCCGTACCTTGCCAAGCATTACAGACGTGTTTGTAAGAAATAGGTACAGCATGGTATATTAATGGGCTGTAAATTATAAAGTCTTTTATAGCTACTTTTTTCCAGGGAGGAACCCCATAGAAATTTAAAGATAAAGGCTTATACTTTGCAGTGAAGAATTCAAAAGCAAAAAAATGATATTTATCGTTACATAGTCTATATTTTTATGTATTTATATGTTACGTTAATGTTAATAATAATAAACTCTTTCTGTTCTACAGCAGATCTTACAGCAGACTATTTATTTGGCAAGACAAATTAAGAATTCTTTTTCTCTATACCGAGCAGACCCAAATTCTAAAATGTTGTTTGCATTAGAATTCTCAAAAGATGGGGGGAAAACCTCTAGGAGCCACAGTTTACTGCGAGGTAAAATGTGAATGCTCACCGAATTCACTTCTAGGCATGTCTCTTCGATTGAGGGTAGCAGAGAGCGGTCTGGCAGGCGGGTCAGCCGTCGGGGGAGGGGAGCACTCCCCCCCACTCACAGGAGATGGACCAAAAGAGCCATTCTGGCTCAGAGGACCTGACGACGACAGTGCCCTGTTACCACTCTGAGGCCACCTTTCTTTACTGAGTTCTTGGGGTTACTTCTAGGGCATCATAACTAAGACACACAGAAATAAAATGTGATTTCTGTACGTTTTGACCAAAACCTCGAGTGGCTGCCCTTTCAAAGTGCTGCTACCTCTCCATGGAAGGTTCTGGGCGCTGGGTCTTCCCGGCCGTGGCTTCACAATCACAGGCTCTTCCTGCAGCATTGCCATCTTCTGGGTTAATTCCAGTAACCTGGATGCGGAGGGAAAGTGGACTCACATATGAAATACAAAATTCCCCCATCCGATCACCAGAAGCACAGCCTTTAATAACCCTAAAACGCACTGAAAACACCATTCAGCATCCCATACTTGTGTCTCAGGTTGGCAGCTTCCCTCTTCTCCTCAGCGATAGCTCTTTCTGCAGCACGAGCCTTGAGCTGTTGGAGAAAACAAGACCCAAATCAGTTGTGGTGGGCCACACACAAAATAAAGGAAAGGAAAAACAAATCTTACCCAGTTATCATGAGCTTTCTTCTCGTGAGTAGCAATCTGGAAAAGACAACACATCAAAAGCTGTGTTTAGGGACTCGTTTAACAGGCACTACAACAGTCCACTAGATACCAAAGAATTCTGCAGCTCTAGGGCAGTATGGTAATTACCTGGGTTTTAAACGAGCGCTCGGTTTTCTGTAATTCATCCTCCATTTCTTGAATTCTGCGCCTAAGAATCACACTTGTGTTTACCAATTAAAGTGCAACTAAAGAATAGTTTCAACAGTCTCACCACACCCCCTTGACTGTAACACCTGCACTCCTGCGGGCTCCGGGCTCCATCCACAGCCTCGTGGTCATAAGAAGAGCATAAGATGATCAAAACTAATATTCATTTCCCTACTATTTACCGGCTGGAGATTCTGAGTTGATACGCTAATCTTCCCGACTGCTCCTCGATGTTCTCAAGCAATCCTGCTAAAGGTATCTTTCTCCTCCATTAAGTATAGCCACGGAGGATCTCCCAGAGCTGCCACCCCTGAGTCTATCAAATGGCGCAATCGCTTTCATGATTTCTGCTACATCATTACAGCAAACGGCCTTCCGAAAACAATTACTCCAACACACAAAACCCCCCGGAACCGTTGGCACGAACCAAGTTCCCTTACGGTCTTGCCAGTATTGGCTATGAAGAAATGTCTGTTAACGTGACGTTTTTTCCTTTGTTAACCTAAACTTTTTTTTCCTCACATGAATTAACTGTACTTACACCCTCTGACCATTTATTTATGTTCTGGGCTACTTTGTTCTACACACTGTAATATGGTTTTTTAAGAAGCCAACAGTAGTTTCCCCAGTTGCTGACCCCTCTTTCGAAGCTGAACTCACTTGTACGTTTTTACTTCCTCTGCAGCCAAAAGCGCCTTTTCATCCGCAGCTGACAGCCGCTGCTCTCGGTCTTGCCGCTCATACTCTTCTTGACTCAGTTTCCTAAGACAAAATCGGTCGTCAGTCGAAAGTGTTTGTCTTCCCAGCGGCCTGAATGCCTCTAAGCACACATCACCTCCCCTCCTCTCTAAAACACACAGCAGACGTACAAAGTCAGGAGAGAGCTCAAACCTGCCATTCAAGGATAAAAAAATCAATCTCTAGCCCGTTGGCAAATCACTTGCACTTTCTAATGTCTCATAATTCTTCACTCACCAGTAAAGAAATGTCAAAAACTCTACATGCCCAGGGACAAGTTCCTTGTGCTTACCACAGTGAAAGCCCACTTCCCTGTGGAAGGCCCGGGCTGCTCAACCTCACACAGGTAAGCTTCAGGTAAGGCAAGCGATCGTTACTTCTCTTATTTCTACCACAGGAAACCTAGTTACTTTCCTTATTGCTATCATGGAAGGACTGCTTCTCAATCCGAGACGGGTACCACGGTAAGAGAGTCAGCCAAAGAAGGCCTTTTAGAACATGTCTTGTAACCTGTGCAATTAACCACAGAACATTCCCACACTTCAGAGATGGAACACCTACCACCTATTTCAAGGGAATTGTGATTTGAGAACAATCTCAGAACTGGCAATGTCTAGTGAATAAAATAGATAAAGAATCCCAGATGTTGCATTATCAGGATATTACCTACTGGAAACTGGTTTTAACCCAATTAACCTTCAAACTCAAGATGTTAATAATCTACTCTAAAACAGACTGCAATGGCAGCAATGTTTAAAGGTTTAAAAATGCTGTTCTCAGGGCGCCTGGGTGGTTCAAGTCAGTTAAGCATAGAACTTCAGCTCAGGTCATGATCTCAGTTTATGAGTTCAAGCCGTACTTCAGGTGAGCACAAGGCCTGCATCGGGTGAGCCCCACTCCTCTCTCCCTCTCTTCCCTCATGAGAGTCTGTCTCTCTCCCTCTCACTCGTGCCCTCTCTTTCTCAAAAAACATAAAAATAAAAATGCTATTCTCGTTGCCCTTGTACATCTTTGCCCATAAGTCTAATTCAAAAAACACTTAACTTGAAACTTAAATTTTGATGAATCAGAAGCAAAATGAGAAGAGCTATAGTTAAAGGGTTTAATAACAGGAAAGAGAAGAAAGGTCTATATATTCTTTTATACTTAATACTCAGCAAAATATCGTATGAGTGGCTATGATACATTGGTTACCTAGTAAGACGCTAAGTGAAAAGTATGAGCAAAGTACTCTCCCTGCACTAACAAAGCTCACAGTTTACTGTGTAAAAAAGATGCACATAACAAGAGGAAAATCCCTGTCTCTGGCTTAGGAAGAGATGTGAGAAAAGATGAGTCAATGTTTTTTCCAGTGATGAAGGAGTTGGTCTGAGAATACTGAGAACGATTAGAACACTGGACAAAAACATAAAAAATGTGCCTGGAGGCATCAGAGAGCTAATGTATTAGCTAACAAGTGAATATATGAGACCAAGTACCAGGAAGAAGAGGAATCTCAGAATTACAAGAAAGCCTGGTATCTGAAGCCACCTTTTCCCCAGGTTCATCCCACACACTGAAGACAACAGAGACCTAAGGAGACTGAGCATAGCTTTCAACGGACCCTGGGTTGTAAGAAAAATAAGTGGAGTTCAAGGTTACCAATGACAGGGACCCCCAGTAAAAGCCCTAGGGTTTGGGTTGAGACTCGAAAGAGCTATGCAGACAGGCAATACAGTGTCCTTTGAAGGGATGAGGCCATTTCCGAAGGATCTGAATTGCTGACTGTATTAAAAATCAAATGACCACGTGCTAGAAATAAACTCCCATCTTTTCTGTAGGAAAATCACATCACCCCTCTCATTTCCTCTACAATTAATACACAATTTCTGCCTCTCAATCACTGACCGGGCACTCTACAAGACATCAAGATCAAAATCTAAAAAACGAGGGATGGACCCATCAGGTATCCACACATGGGAATCATGACACACACATCAAAATAATTATGCCTTACATATTCAAGAAAGTAAAAGTCACAATTAACAGATGTTAACAGAAGAGAAACTATAAAACTGAAACACAGTCACTGACATGAACTGAATGAATGACTTCAGCAGCTGATCTGGCAAGCAAAGTGAGATTTTAGCACACTGGGAGACAGGGCAGGTAAAAACCAATCCAGAATGAAGCAAATCCTGGTAAGAATGTAGGGGACACAGGGGAGATCATAAAAAACAGTGTAAATGGAATTTGAAAAGAAGACAGGATGAGGCAGAATACACAAGGACCCCCAAATCAAGAGGTGCCTACGACCCCAAGCAGCATAAATGCACACGAGATGGGGGAGGGCAGGGAAGCAGGGAAACCTGAGCACCTCCCGGTAAAGCTGCTGAAAGTCAGAAAGAATGACTAAGGGCAACGAGGGAAGGGATGAGACGCGTGAACAAGGAAAAGAAGCCTGATCCTGGACTCCTCACAGAGACTATAAAACCGGCAAGTACCTGATTGCTTCTACAGTGATGACATCAAGCGGCTGCGCACGCGGTGGGGGGGGGGGGGGGCCCTAATGAGACACGCTCAGACACACCGATCGAATCTGCCACTAAGGGACGTCCTTTAAGTAGAATGAACACGACCCCGAAGGAAAGACTGCAGGTGTGCAGACAACGAAGAACCACAGGAACTATGAATCTGTGCATCGACAGAAGGAACACTGGCCAGGAGGCAGTGCAACAAGACAGGAGAAACATCTGTGGAGGGTAGGTGTCTAGAGAATTATTCGGACAGCATCTAAGGCAGGTGCTAAAGCCCAGAAAGAGGTAAATCCATTAATTCAGGTCAGACTTCGACAAGTTCAGGGTGTATGGTGTGGTCTTTCGGGTAACTGGCTGGAGAGGGGAATGGCAACCTGTAACTAGCCAGTGTACACAGGGGAAAAGCAGAATTACCGAAAATATCCAAACACCCCAAAGACAGAAAGAAGGAAGAAACAAAAGAACACAGAACAGGCCATCAATAGAAAGCAAACAGCAACAGGTAGATTGAAATCTAAACATGTATTTAGGAGTTACGTTAGAAGAAAAGATGCGCACTCCCCCAGTCTCCCCCAGTCTCTTGCTGCAACTCACGTCGGAAAAGATTTGAAGGAACATGAACTTTTCGGGAGGCAGAGGCTGCCAGGGGGAAATACTGCCAAAGGACCTTTCGCTGCAGAGAAAGCAGCGCACACAGGCTCCAAGCGGCCACAGGGCAGGACGCGCCCCACATCGCTACAAGACATGCACCCGAGAGGCAGCTCCCCGCAACTGAGGGCAGTGCCCCACGTGCCCGCGACACAGTCCGGCACCGATCCACGAGACAGTGGAGCATTTCTCATAGACCGTAAGCACAGGAGGACACGAAGACTCGCGTTTTAGAAAGCTCACTCTGGGCTGAGACAGAATTCATCGGAGCCTGGAGGAGGGGGTGCAAGAAAGGGAAAGTGGGAAGAGGTGATGAGTCAGGGACTGGCAGGGAAGAGGATATGGGGAGGAAGAGCGGGGTACAAGCCAGGCATGGCGACTCTGCGCATGTCGGATGAACGGAATAAAGTAGTGCCACGATGACGATCGTCAAGAAAACAACTGCCGTTTAGGACATTCAGATTACTTCTGGTGGCAGAGAAGTGCTCTTTACAAAAGTAACGTAATGAGAAATATTTCTCTGAAAGAGGCCAGGTATTTAGAGGGCTGGCCTGAAAGAAATTTGGAAAATCTAAACTGATCGTGTGGTGAGCCAGGAGTTAGAGAAAACATCAGTGGTATGGTTTCCATGTTTAATGGCATCAGGCAATAGCAGCTTGAGCTTAAATTTCAAAAAGAGGAAGTATGCTTAGCAGGACAAGCCTTCTCAGAAATCCCGGATATGCCGAAGAGTAAAGCAGAGGAGCAAACCCATATGGCAACTGCCACTGACAAGCTATTTTTAGAGAATGCGGGTATTTTCATGGAGAAGAAAACATAAAATGAACTGCTAAAGTGTCTTTCACAAGACACACCTAACTCCAAATCTGAAATCTGTAGATTTCAGGAGATTAATACCTAAACCTACACACCAATCCGGTATTTTGAGATTTAAAACTCCAAACGTCCTTGCCACAATTACACTGTGTAAGTTTAATGTGAGCATCTGACTATATGAAGTCCAAAACTTAGAACACCTTCCTATAACTAAATATTCCTTCTGGAACATTTATTCTACTAAACATCATGTCCTACAAATCACTCTGGATTCTGAAAGTCTATATATTAAGAAATAGTAGACCAAACACAGGACAGATCACAGTTCCTTAAATGCCACAAAAAAACAAAGTGAAGCTCGTGGTGGAGCCACGACAGGAAGCAGGTGGGTCTCCACACGGCAGGCACAGCGGTGACACCGGCACCGGGAAACTGCGCCGGCCACAATTTCAGACGACTGATTGGAATGGAAGAAAAATGCAAGTTACGGGAAATGAAAAAGAGACAAAGACCAATCTCTACTAACTACGATGGCAAAGCCCCACAAATAATGTTCACAAAAGACAGAATTCTGTCCAGGAGTCCCACGTTTGCTCACACAACACGACACGACAGCGAAGGGCGAGGCGTGAGCATCTTACTTCTGCAGAGCCATCTCCTTCTGCTGATACAGTTCGTTCAGAATCTCCACCTTCTGCCTCAGGGTTTTGCATTCGCCTTCCAGGCCGGCTTTGGCCGACTGCAGCGAACTGCGCTCCTCTTCCAATTTCTTTATCTGGTCTGTGAAGGATAAAACAGCTGGGCTGTGTGTGCACACGGGACTTGCTAACTGGGGGCGGAGGGATGCGAGAGGGGGTAAGAAACGCAGCACCTTCTTCTGAGGAAGCAGCCTACCTTCCAGGTTGCATTTAGTAGACATCGAGGCTCTAAGCTTAAATTGTAGAAGTTTTAGATCCTCTTCGACTACTGATATTGCAGTTTGCGTCTAAAAATTCCAAAAGAGAGAAACAGTCTTACAAGGGAGGCACAGTGAGAATTCACAGGCACTCATGGTACTCCGCAAAAAAGATCATACCCGAGAAATGTCCATCATCTGCTTAATTTGATTTTTCATCTTCTCATTCCGGTCACCTAAAATACAAAACGCTTTAATCGCTTTTTTCTCCTTTGCTTTTTAAGTATATTTTCTTGATTTCTCCAAAAGTAAACAATTACGGTATTCAAACATTCAAAGGAAAACCAAATTAACCAATACAACTGATGAGGCTCCATGACTTTTAAGAGAATTGCAAACTTAGATTCAAAAAGTAAATCCCTAGTTTGCACAAGAAAAATGGTATCTGTGCCATTCTGAAACAAGAAGGGATGTGTGAATGAAGGCTCTTCTGTCTCAGGTCAGGTATCTTATTTATTATTATTATTTTTTAAATCTACTTGTTTTGAGAAAGAGCATGTGCACGCACATGCACGCAGACACACACACACACACACACACACACACACACGAGTGGAGGAGGGGTGAGGGGGCAGGGGAAGCTCAGACAGAGAATCCCAAGCAGGCTCCCTCCTCACTGTCAGCACAGAGCCTGATGCAGGCCTCGATCCCACAAACTGTGAGATCGTAACCTGAGCTGCAATCAAGAGTTGGACGCGTAACCAACTGGGCCACCAGGTGCCCCTCAGGTATCTTATTTAGAAAGACTTACTGTCCTGTTCTCCCCTTGAATCTGCTACCGGGTGTGGTTGAAAACACCCGCTATGCAAGCAATATCCAACTTGAAAAAGTGTCTAGAAACATGTCCCTCATCAGTAAACACTGCTACCCTTTAGCTCCACTCTCTGGGTCTCAAGTAGTCTATGGCTCCCACCACCTCAGTGCTCCTAAAATTGGTTGTAGGCCTTAAAACCGCAAAGCTACACAGATGATGGCCACTAAATTTAAATGTCATCTCCACGGCACTGAGAAATAAATTTCTCCTGCTATTCAGTGCTCAGTACTTGGAGGGGAAGTCACGACTATGCTGCTCTAGATGGAAAAGCAGAGTCTGTGCTCACGGCACACCCACTGCTATACCACGCCCCGCCACCCACCTGTGCACAAGTCCAGTGATTTGCGTCTACAACTCTAACACTCACGAGGAAGTTCACTCAGCCAAAAAGAGCAGTGGTGTACTTAAAGACAGGAACACAAAAAGAGGCCCAACCTCCCTGAAACCCATCTTACCTCCCACTTCTCCATTTGCTAATTCATCCATCTCATTTCCTCCTTTATTCTGACCCTCAGATTCAGATTCACAATCTAAGCGATTCAACTGTGTAATGCAATTAGTCAAAGCCTAGAAAAAAAGCAAAGGGGTATTAGAAAGAGCCTCTCAAAAAGATTTCGTGGGAGTTCATGAGAATTAAGCATGTATTCAAGAGAATAAACTTACGTTAATATTATCATCTTTGTGAGTAAGAGCTACTTCCAAATTTTTCTGAGACTTCTCAAATGATTTAATTTGTTCACTGAGCTCAGCATGTGATTTACTCCAATCTTTGATTTCTTGCTGCAACTGAAATGTTAAAACACAGGAATTTCCAAAGGCTAGGGCTTTTGCACTGGACATGTCAGGACCATGTGAATGACACAGGGAAGCAGGGGGCCATGCTACTCTTCACTGTCACTATGGACTGAGGCCTTGGTGAAGGGAGAGGGGGCAGTGGCTCCTACCCTCAGAACTGCAGTGAGAACATGAGAGTTGTCAAGGAAGTCGATCCAGTTTACTGTACCCTTCAGAAAACTGCAGCCCCTTCAAATAATTCACTTCAGTAGGAACCCAGGAGCACATCTCCCTGTCTCCCATGTCCACTGCAGGTCATGTAACCTTCCCTTGGTCAGTGAAGCAGTTAATTGCTCAAAGGAGGGTTATGAATACCAAATTCTTTGGTCAAGAAGCAAATCCATCATCCCCCTGAGGCTATTCAAGTTAGTAACTGGTTGGTATTTGACAAGGAAAAGACTAAACACTCTGATAGCTATAAGGAATTGTAGAGAACAGAAAATCCAGAACAGATGGAGGATATATACATGAACTCAATTTTGGGAGCACAATTTAAACTTTGCATATCTAAGAATAGAGTTCTGCATACATATTTCATTTCCCTAAAAAAAGATCTGAAAAAAGATACTCAAGAGGTAATGATACTCGGTCCCCTAGTTCACATAATCTAGGATGTTAAACTTTCCTTTACCTGCTCTTTCTTCTTCTTAAGCCTAGCATTTTCTTCTTGAACCCGATGGCATTCAGACTTCACCTTCTCTTCGCTAAGTTTAGCTTCATTAAGAGCAATCTGAACCTAATGCAAAACACTATTAGTGAATTAATTCCAAAGGGGAGGTGGGGTGGGGAGGTGTTACACTTTCTCAATTAGACATCATATAGTTTTCATTTATTGCATATCCTAACAAAAATCAAACGTTTGCTCCTCAACAAAACTAAGGCACGCAATCCTGCAGAAATTACAGACAGCTTTACCTCTGAAAATTCGGAGGCATTCACTGAAATAACATCCTTTAACTTCTCTATAGACTTCTTGTTTTCCAGAATCTGCCATGTGGAAAAAGAACACACACAAAAAAATGTGGTAGAATTTTAGTAGAAGAGTGGGATATATGCTAAAAAGATGAAACATCATTCCAGGGCCATCCCCTACTTCTCAGGTTAAAGCAGGTGATTCACTTTCAGCCGAGGAGAAAAGTCAAGAAGGTAAAGAGGTAAGGAAAGAAAAAAATAATCGGAGCTCTATCACATGCCATCCACAACCTTTCCAACTGTGAGATAACGTGGTAGATGACCAGACCAAAAAAGGGAAAGAAAAAAAGAAAGAAAAAACAAACTTTCACATAATCTAGTTCAAATCAATGGTTTTTCCTATTGGTAGGGGAAAAAAAATCCCCAAGGTCACTTTAAAAATTCTCTTGGGGCACCTGGGTGGCTCAGTGGGTTAAGCATCCGACTTCCACTCAGGTCATGATCTCGCAGTTCGTCAGTTTCAGCCCCACGTCGGGCTCTGTGCTGACAGCCCAGGCTGGATTCTGTGTCTCACTCTCTGCCCCTCCCCTGCTTGCGTGCTCTCTCTCAAAAATAAACTTTAAAAAAAAAATTAAAAATCCTCCTGCCTGAACTGAAAAATGGTTGGCCTTGAGGCAGAATACACAAATAAATCTCACTTATAGAATTCCAAATAATTTGTGAAGATACCGCCTCCTCAAGGAGGTGGTGCCTACTCTTCAGGCTCTCGGCTGGGGGCCGCGTGCAGTCCCTTCCTTCCAAAGAGAACGGCACACCAAGAGTGGGAACCGGTGAACAGAGCGGAGAAAGCTGGCAAATACCGGATCAACCCGGTGCACAAGCTCGACTGGGTGTGCCGTGTATGGGAACCCCCTAGACCAGCACTGCAACCTTTCTGAAATTCTAAAACTGTTCTAAAAGGCTTGTTTTAAAAAGGATCACGCAAAACAAAAAAAAAAGTACTAGAACTGTTCGACTGGGCTACGGTTTCTTAGTTGTTCCATATGTTTCAGAGGGCAGAGCCAAGCAATACGAAAATTATCCAGGGCTAAGAACACAAATACTTCTTAGAGCCATAAAAATAACAACTTGTGGTACTAGCATTTAAGATTCTATGAAGACGGATGGGTGCAGGTTCAACTTCCCTGACTCCCACTCTTCCTTTAGTTAAAGCATGGGAAAATGCAGAGTTTAATTCACCCGCCCCTACATGGCAGTTAGAAAGCAAAATCACAGTAATGCTTTGCAGCAAAACTTTACCAAGTCTTGATTCTTTGCATTCTGTTCTCTCTCGGATTCTAACATAACACGCAGATTTTTTGCTGTATCATCCAGAAGTTCATTCGTTTCTTCAAGTTTCTTGATTTTATCCTATTAACGGACATTAATAGTAATTACTCATTATTTTTCTTTTGTTTTCAGAATGTAATCTCAAAAAGAGAAGGGATGTTTTACCTTAAATTTAACTGCTTCATCAGACAGAATCATATTCTGTTTCTTGGTTTCCTGAACATGTTTCTTTGATTCCTTGATCTATAGAAAATAAAGCACTCAGAATTAAGAAATGTAAATCACAGTGCTATCCAAACATGCCTCTGAGTAGGTAACCCCTTAGAGAAGAAAACAATACTTTACACATAGGATGGTTACTTCCGATTTGGATGGTCTGCAGGAAATAATGAAATTTTAAAATAACCATAGTAACTGAACTATGATACAGGAAGAAATAATCCAAGCTGGAATCATGAGGGAATATACTGAAATAAATACTGAAAGAATAATTATACCTTCTGTTCATAATTTGACAATTTTTGTACAAGTTCTGCATTTTCTTTCATGATATTCTTCAACTTCTCAGAAATCTGCTGTTCAGTGACTAGAAGGGAGGGGAAATCCATAAGATTACTATGATCACTAAATAAAACTGAATTACCCAATGTATCAGCAGTATGCTACCTAGCACTATGAAGGAAAAGGACTCCCGAACATAACTATTATGCCCTTAAAAAAGCAATCTGTAGCTGACAGCAATAAGGGTATAAAAATACTACTAAAATTTAAGAAAAATATGATAAGGACCTTTATTTCAATGAGAAACTCCAATTTAAATTTATTTCAAAGATAGGAAGTAGAATAAAATACTTCAGCTTGATATCCTTCCCTTTAGGAAGTACCTTTCTTCTTAGTAAATGTGATCATTTTGGATACATGTCATTTGCAAAAAGAAAGAGACAATAAACAGAAGCCCGTAGATTTACATCTCTAGTCCTCAAATTACCTTCCTAAGTAAATGTATAGTGTTGGTTACACCGTTAGCACAGGAATACTGTTCACATTGACACGTGTGCCCCAAATCAAACTAGTCATCTTCTTCCTACTCCCACAATTTGTCCCATCTCATCTCCTGTTTCATTTGGTGGCATCACCAACTACTGTGTCATCCAAGCTAGCAACCTGGATTAGTAAAATGTTCAGGAGTGAATAAGTCAATCAGGCATCAGAAGTCATTGTTATCTACTTCTAGCTTACATACAGAATCAACTCAGATCAAACACCAATACTGGGGGAAAAGTACAAGTAACAAAATAAGCCTAAATATTTACCTTGATATACTCTATTCTTTACCTAGAAGAAAAAAAAATTAGATGTCAAAACGTTAATAGAAATATTATATATTACAGAAATAATATATACAAGTCAAATCGTAACTAAATGAAAATTTAATAACAGGTTCAAAATAATAATCTGTAAGATTAAAAGTAACAAAAGGTTAAAAAGCATTTCAAATCTAATTGGTAGTGATACCTCATAGTTTCTGATAAATAAAAGCACTAAAGTGAATACCTCATTTTGCAACTAAAGGTATTTTTATCTATTAAAAGAGCACCAATCTTATTAAATAAGCACTTAACATTAATAGTGGAAATGGGTCTTTTCATATTAAATACACTAATGCTTCTTTTACCTGAAATCATTCGTTTGACAACCCCAAACAGCCAGAATGAGGTCTAGAAACAATGATCATTCAAAGAGACTCTCAGGAAACAAGATTAAAGGCATAATCTTTGTACTAAGATAACTTTTGTCTCTTTCTCTCACCAGAAAACATCTTAAATCCTATTAAAAGTTGGCAACTGGATGGGGCACCTGGGTGGCTCAGGCAGTTGAGTGTCCAACTTTGGCTCAGGTCATGATCTCACAGTTCATGACTTTGGGCCCCACGTTTGGCTCTGTGCTGTCAGCACAGAGCCCACTTCAGATCCTCTGTCCTCCTCTCTCTCGCTGCCCCTCCTCAACTTGCGTGCTCTCTCTCACAAGTCAATAAACGTTAAAAAAACAAAAAACAAAAAAAGGTTGGCAATTGGCTGAGTTTAGAAATCTAATAAACTAGATCATCTCATTTTCCCAAATCTTTAAACACAGTGGTCCTCAACCTAAAAGGGAAAGAAGACTGCTAGAGGAAAATTCACGTACAAGAGAAATGACAACTAACCTCTACCTCATCTCTAAAGATAGCATTGAAGTATAGGGTTATAAAATCTAAGCGATACTCAATTTGTTTTAAATTGTATCACCGAATGTCTTTGTGACCCAGAATTTATGTCCACGTTCAAAAGTTACAAAATGGTAGTGAGATACCCAAATCAGTCCATAAATCATCCATGATATCTTATTATTGGAGTATCTAACACCACTTTTAATAATGTCATTAGAGGAAAATGCAGTCTGAGTTCCAACATGGAAAGAAATGGCTGTTTCTCTAATGTCACAGCCTTGCTAATGAGAGACTAAGCTTCTTTTGCACCAGATTTCTTTTTCACCCAGATCAGCAGGCAGGAGGAAGCAGGGAAGAAGCAAGAACCAAGCAAATTAAGAGCAGGGCCCACGGTTCCAAAGTCAAACATAGAGGCTGAGAAGCAGCAGTTAGGACATAAAGCCCGCCTCACCCTGTGAAAATGTAAACAGGTTTTAGGATTTTTTAGATGGGAGAAACAAGAGTGGGAAACAAAAAACATTTCCACCTTTTCCCCCTTCCACTCATCCTTTCTATGCTCCCTTTCTCCTCTCATCTGAGGAAAAGTCCTGTGAGGTTAAAAGACTCTTCACAGGAATCCAGGCAAAAGACCTTTCTTTTTAAGTGACTTTACCATCACTTGTGCAACGAGAGAAAGTTTATGAACAATGATATGCCTGATAAAACTAAGAAATCAGAAAAATACTCAAGTTTAGGAAGACACGCATCCAATACTTTTGGCTACTTTAACTATTAAGCTTCAACTGAAACTGAAAGCTTGTCATCTGGAAAGCTCATTCACACAGAATGATTTTTTTCTCCAATTACATGATAACCATGAAACAAAATGAAATATAGTCACAAGTACAAATATGTATAAGTGTACACACATACACACATGGATAAGCACCAAAGACCAATTCTGCACAGACAGAGACTCTAAGGAATACAAATTTTAATAAGTATTTCTCTGGATACTAACATAATCTGTATTTCTAAATAAAAAGATCTCCTATGGGCACAATTAACACATGACCAAATCAGAAAATCTGTGAAACAGATACAATTGGAAAAAGACTGAAAAATTACCTAGTGTCCTAGATACAAATATTTCTTTTACTATTTTGTTGTTCTGTAGCATTTTCTTGTTTGTATATGTATTTATATAATATACATTTATCTATAGTTTAAGGTCTTGATTTCCGCTTTTTTCCACTTAATATTAAACTGTGAGCATTTTCTAGGCTCCAGTGTCTTTGAAATACATACAGTTAGAGTTACCTAGTATCCCATTATACAGATATACAAGAATTGAACAATTCCCCTACTATGAATCGTTTAGTTTGTACCAAGTTTTCACTCTAATAAATAGTGTTCCATTGAACACCCTTACACAAGATTTTTAATGCATGGTTATTTCCTTAGAATACATTATAAGACATGACAATATATTATAATAAAAGGATATAAAAATTTTAAGGATTCTGATATATAGTATTTAAGTGCTTTTCAAGATAGCTGTAAAAGTTCCCAATTCATTAGAAACGTACAGGGGCACCTGGGTGGCTTAGTTGGTTAAGTGTCCAACTTCAGCTCAGGTCATGATCTTGCAGTTAGTGGGGTTAAGCCCTGCGTCCGGCTCTGTGCTGACAGCTCAGGGCCTGGAACCTGCTTCCAATTCTGTGTCTCCCTCTCTCTCTCCGCCCCTCCCCCCACTCACACACACTCTCTCTCTCTCAAAAATAAACATTAAAAAAAAAAGTTTAAAAAAAAAGGTATATAAGTGCTCAAGTAGGTATACATACACTTAACCTTTAGATTTTTACCTAAGATTCATAAATTGAAGTTTTCCCATTAAGATTAAGTCTTTGCTAACAAAGATTACATTGAATTATTTCACAAGATTAATTTAGATTATAAGCATTTGTGTTCATGTTAGTAGCTGAAGAAAAAAAACAAAAGGGCCAGTGATTATAAAATATCCTTTGTCTTGATGAGTCGAGGCATAAGTTTAATTTACTCACAACAAGGACAGTTCTCCAGAAGAAAATGGCAAATGACACAACTCCCAAGAAGGCTGTGATAAGTACAGGCTTCCATGGCAATCCATAAAAATCAGGCCCAGGCTGAACATCATCAGGCAATGTAGCAACCAACTGAAACAGAAATATTAGAAATAGCGAACCATGAGGAAATTTACAATAGAGCAGTCACAAAGAGTCATCCACAGAAATTCTAAATGAACCTCCATGAGAAAACTTCTCCATCAAAAATCTTCAGCCGCTTCCACTGCTTCAATAAAGCTGGGATACTGGCAGCCCATTTCTTGTTTGGCATGAAGTGTTTCTGAATATCATGAAGCTAAATGTCTTTAAGCTGAACATGTATTTCCACTTTACAATAGGTCTTACCACATCATGTTGTCTAAGACCTGTCTAGAATCTCTGGATCATACTTTCCTCTTAGCTAATTTTTATGAGTTAAAAAGCCACATGAAACAAAAAATTGAACACCCTAGAGAAAGAATCACCTTTCATGGCTGCAAATAAAACCAAAATGATAATGAATAACACAAATGATATGTTTTTCCTCTACGATTTTAAATCTTAATTCTCTTCTATTCTTATATAAAGACAAATGCTGAGTAAGCTCAGACAGCTCCTGATAACTGGTCTAGACTGCTCTGATTAGCCATCTTCTACATAACCCAAAGCCTTTCATTTAAATGTTTCCTGGAATACAATTGTGTTAAACACCTGCTGGCTTCTACACTTTGACTGCCCTCTACGAATACACAAGTAACTATCACACCGGCCCCATTCCCCAACAGTGCTGGGGTCGCTGGAAAAGGACCTGAAGAAATCGTGACCGCAAACGAGAAAGTAACCCAATGCCTGGTACAATTTAAGTAATCAATAACAAATGAGCAAGTGACGAAACCTCAAACACACTCCCCCTTTCCTCTCTAAACAGCACTACAACGCCTCGCCTGCCTCGGGCCTGACCCCACTCCGTTTCTCCCTCCCCCGGTCAGCGCGCCCACTCCGCTCAGAACTCGTCTACCCGCCTGCCAGAGCTGGGGTCCCTCCCTGGGAGCGGGGACCGTCACCTCCAGTAGCTTGGCTATGAGGGCTGCGTAGAGCACCGACAGGGGTCCCAGAAGTTCCGGGTCCCCCGGGGAAGCGGTGACAGAAGGCACAGTGGCAGGAACTGAATCCATTGTGTGGGGATGGCCGAGCAGAGGCGACGTTTCCCCGTGAACAGCACTGGGACCCCCTCCCCTCTTTCACCGTTTCCTCCTTCGGAAAGGAGCCGGCTGAGGAGGCGGACACTGGGAGTGAACTTCGCCTTCCCCCCGCCGCTGGCACTTTCCCCCAGCGCCTCCTGGAAAACACGTCATCAGACACTGCCCCCGAGAGGCCATAAAGGCGCCTACGGAGGCCGGCCCGCGGTGGGCGGGGCCACGGCGGCACAAACCAATGGCGGAGCGAGGCAGCGAAGAGCGAACAGACCTGCGCGGAAGAAGAGGGAGGCGCGGCTCTTGGACGCTCACCTGCCACAGGAACTGGGGGAGACCGCCTGATTTAAAGGGCCCCGGGGACTATGAGGAGGAGCAGGGGCTGGGGACAGACCCGCCACTCACGCCCCTCAGTGCCGGCCTTGTGTCACTGCGTGCCGGGACCGCAACTGCACGCATCTGTCCTACAGCCCACGCGGGAGAGCAGCCTCTCCCGCCCCCTAGTAAGGACCGGGGCTGCGCCTAGGTCCCCTGGGCGAGGCTTCCTTCCCCAGCATCTCCAGTGCCCCGCTCAACTTGTCCCCTTCCTACGCCACGAGCTGGCCGGCCCACACTCTTGCTGATGCCCCGTAATAACGCTGCTTCTGAGGAGCCACGTCATTACGCACCATGCGAAAGGGTTCAGTTCTGGGTTCCGTACTTTACAGTGATGTGCCTTGTGGGAAAGAGCGAGGATTATGTATAAACTCCTAAAAGTTGTAGAAAGTGGGGACATTTACCCTGGAGGGAAAATGATGTTTGCAAATCTTTAAAGGTACATCTTCAAGTTTAATATAACGTCAATTCGGAAGAATAATCAGGAAAATTCTGAAAACGAAGAGCAATGGAGGGGAGGTGGAAAGGGAGGGGAAGGCAGGCTCTGCAATTAAAATAGTAAGTAAGGTACTGACCCAAGAATCCAGATTATGGAACAGAATAGAAAATCCAAAAATAGACCCAACTGCATTAAAAAGTTGGTATATAAGACGTCAGTTGGGGGAGCCTTTTTAATAAGCGGTATTAGCATAACTAAATAAACCATACGGAAAATGATAAAATTGGTTTTCATAATAAGTTACAAATGATCAGACACCCGATTGTAAAAAAAATGAAAACAAACAAGTACTAGGAAAAACATGGGTGAGTTTCTCAATGTATTATGAACAAAACCTTTCCAATTATGTCTCAAAATCCAAAAGATTTGCAAACAACTACTTAAAAATAAAAAAAATTTGTCCAGCCGCTGCATACAAAAAATGCAAAACAAGCAGTTTGACGATGACAACCTGAGAAAAAATATTTGCAACATTAGAGACAAAGGGTTAATATTCCTAAAATATAAACCGTACAGATAGAGAAGAAAGCAGCCAACAAACCTACAGAAAAATGGGCTGAAAAATTGAACAAACATTCTTAGGAAAAGACCTAGGAATAGCTCACAAGCCTATGGAAACATGCTCACACATAATAAAAGACCTACAAATTAAACCTACACTGAGATACCATTTCTTACTTATCCTGGCAAGATCTAAACATCTGACAACATACTCTGCTGGTGAGAGAATGTAGGAGAATATTCTACACATACATTGCTCATCATTACACAAGATGATACAACCTCTGTGAAAGGGAATTTAGCAACATCTCCCCAAATTACTCATGTATTTACCTTTTGATGTAACAATCTCACTTCCAAAGATCTCAAAGATACTGTGTGTACAACTAATGGTGAAAAGATAATATGCACAAAATTATGTTATCCTAGCATTATTTACAGTAACAAAAGACTAGAAACAACCAAAATGTCCATCAATAGAAGAGCTGCTGAATAAACTAAAGGGAACTGTGAAACTGGGAAAAAAAATTAATAGATTTTATATACTGCCAGAGTATGATTTCTAGAATTTTTTTTTAAAGGGGTGGAGAAAAATACATAGAATACTACTTTTATATTAGAAAGTAACAAGGGACAAATACATATATGTTTTGGGGTTTTTTTTACGGCTCTGAGATAAAATTCACATGCAATAAGCTACACAAAGTGCAGTCTGGTATTCATATGGTGACATATGAATACACCTGTGAAACCCCGATCACATTCAAACTGAACGTACCCTTCACCTCCACAAGTCCTCTCCTCCCCTTGGTAATCCTACCTCCTGCCACTTGCTGACTGGGCCCAACCCCACCCCAAGCAGAATTTCTATAATAGTTCACATTTCCTGCAGTTTTATATATGGAATACATAATACACCATGTATTCTAATTCTCTGGCTTATCTCAGCCTAACTGGAGATTCACCCCTGTTGCTCCCATACATCAATAGGTTCTCATTGCTTTTTATTGCTTAATAGCATTCCATTGTATGCATATATCACAGTTTGCTTATTTATTCAGCTGTTGATCTGCGTTTGAGGGTCCTCCCACCCCTGCCAATTTTTGGCTTTTACAAATAGAGGGGCTATGTATATTGATATACGAGTCCTTTTATGGATGTAGAATTTATCAGGGGTACATGCTCAGCAGAGAGACGACTGGATCATTTGACATCTACTTTTTTAAGAAGCTGACAAATGGTTTTCCGAGGTGATGTGCCTTTTACACACTGCCCATCAGCAGTGTGTATTTCCAGCTCCTCCACACCTTCTCCCATACTTAGTATTTTAATTTTAATCACTTTTTAATTTTAGTCAATCTAATAAGCATATAGTGATAATTCATGGTGGTTTAAATTTGCATTTCCCTGAGAAGTAATGATGTGCATTTTTAAAATGTGCTTATTTCCTATGCACATATCTTCTTTGGTGAAGTGTTACTTTACTGAGTTCTTATTAAGTGAGCTTTGATAGTTCTTTATATATTCCAGATAGAAGTCCTTGTTCAGGTACATGCTTTGCAATGATTCTCTCCTAGTCTGTGGCTTGTCTTTTCATTCACCTAATAGTGTATTTTGGAAAGCGCAAGTTTTTATTTTGATGAAATCCAAATTATCAAATTTTTCTTTTATGAATGAATCCTGCTTTTTGTGTCAAACCTAAGAAATCTTTGGCTTAGTTTTTTTTCTAGACGTTGTATAGCTCTAGGCTTTACATTCACTTCTATGAAGCATTTTGAGTTAATTTAGGTTTGACTGAGGTATGGTTCAATTTTTTGCACAGGGATATATTTACAATAGTTCTAGTACTGTTTGTTGAACAGACTTCTCTTTCTCCACTCTGTCTCTCCTCCTTTGTCTGAAGCCCACTGCCAGGTGGTATGGATCTACTTCTGGGTTGTCTATTCTCTGTTCCCATAATCTTTTTGTCTCCCTTTACACTGATACCATGCTCTCCTAATTACCACAGCTTTATTCTAAGTCTTGAAATCAGGTCATGTTTATGCTGCTCTAGGCCCCTTGAATTTTCCATATGAATTGTACAATCAGCTTGTTTTCTAAAAAAAAAAAAAAAAAAAATCCTGGTGAGACTTTGATCAGGATTACGTTGACTGTGGGGATCACACAGGGGAGCTTAATATTTGATATACCGTTTGTCACAGTGACAGTATGATAGCATAACAATATTTAGTCTTCTCTTGAACAATGTATATCTGTCCGTGCATTTAGGTCTTCAATTTATATCAGCAATATTTTATAGTTTTCAACTATAGGTCTCACAGTTTTACCAGATTTATCCTTAAGCAATTCATATTTTTTGATGCTATTTTGCACTGAAAGGTTTTTTTAAATTTCAATTTCCAATTGCCTGCTAGTTTTACTCCTTCCTTCCCAACCTGTATGCTTTACTTCTTTTTCTTGCTTTAATACACTGGTCATTGCCTCACTGTGCCCCACTATAATGCTAAACAGGTGTGGTGAGAGTGAACATCCTTGTTTTGTTTCTGATCATAAGGGGAAGCATTTAATTATTCACCATTAAGTATGACGTTAGTTGTGAGTTTTTCATAGAGGCTATTTTAAGCCCCTGTCTATTCCTAGTTTGCTGATTACTTCTTTTTTTTAATATCTGTAATCAACATTGGATTTGTTCAAATGCTTTTTCTGTGCCTGTAGAGCAGAACATTTGGAAGTTATTTTTAAAATGTGTTAATATGTGACTTACATTGATTGATTTTCTAATGTTAAATGAACCTTGCATTCTTGGGATAAGCCATACTTGGTCATTATGTATTATCATTTTTATAGATTATTGGGCTTGATTTGCTACAATTTTATTTAGAATTTTTGTGCCTATGCTCATGAGAGATACTGGTCTGTGGTTTTCTTTTTTTTGTTATATCTTGGTCTGGTTTGAACTGTGATGTATTTTCTCATCTTCAATTCTCTAGAAGAGTTTATATAGAATTAATACTATTTCTTCCTAATATGTTTAACTGAATTCACCAGTGAAGCCATCTGGACCTGGAGTTTTCTTAGCAGAAAGCTTTTTAACAAAAAATGCAATTTCTTTAATAGCCCTAAGGCTTGAGTAGGCTTTTGCAATCTGTGTCTTAGATGGAATTTCTTCACCTCATCTAAACTATCAAATAAACATAAATTATTCATAACATTCCCTTTTACTGTTTTAATTTCTGTAGAATCTGTAGTGATGTCCCTGTGTGATTGCAGATCTTGGTAGTTTGTGTTTCCTCTTTTATTTCCCTGATCACTGGCTAGTGGTTAATCAATTTTATTAATCTCAAAGAACCAGCTTTTGTTTTCATTGGCTTTCCTTTTATTTTCTATTGAGTTATGCTCTTTATTTCTTGTCTTCTGCTTCTTGAGGATCAATATGCTCTTCTTTTTCTAGTCTCTTATAGTACAAACTGAGGTCACTAATCTGAGATCTTTCTTTTTTTCTAATATATGGTGCTATAACTTTCCAAGTAATGCTTTACTGTTATTGCACAAACTTGATACGCTGTTTTCATTTTCATTCTGCTCAAAATACTGATTTCCCTCTTCTTTAACCCAGAAGTTATTCAGAAGTATGTCAGTTGGTTTCCAAATATTTGGAAATTTTCAAGAGATCTTTCTGTTACTGCTTTCTAACTCAGTTTTACCATGTCCAGAAAACATACTTTGTATGATATGAATCTTTTTTATTTTTTGAGATTCGGTTTATGATCCAGAATATGATTTATCTTGGTAGATGCTCCATGTGCACTCAAAAAGCATATATATTCTGCTCTTCTGGGATGTTCTATAAATGTCCATCAGGTCAAGTTGGTTGACAATGTTGTTCACATCTTCTAGAACCTTATTCACATTGTCTATTCTATCAACTAGAGAAGGATATTGAAATCTCTAATTATAATTATATACATATATCTATTTTTCCATTCGCTTCTATCAACTTTTGCTTCGTGTACTTTAGAGCTCTATTATTAGGAGTCATTGTTATGACTAATGACTACTTTATCCTAGAAAGTAACTTTCTTTATCCCTGTTATATACTTTGCTCTAGAATCTACTTTGGTATTAATACAGCCACTCTAGCTTTCACTTGACTACTATTAGCATGAGATATCTTTTTCAATCTTTTTAGTTTTAACCTTTTTATGTCTTTTTAAAGTATGATTCCTGACGGCATCTATTTGGATCCTGCTTCTTTACCCAATCTAACCACATCTGTCTTTGAATTGGGGTATTTAGACAACTTATATCTAATGTGATTACTTATAGGATTAAGTTTAAGCCTAGGCATCTTTTTTTCTATTTATTCCATCTGTTCTTTGCTCCCTTTTTGCTCTTATTCTGGCTTCTTTCAGATCATTGAGTCTTCTTAATGATTCTAATTTCTCTCTTCTCTTGTTATTTTAGTGTTTTAGTGGTTGCTTTAGGGTTTATAGTGTATAACTTATCACAGTCCACCTTCAAGTGATACTGTACTACTTCATGTGTATAGTAAGCACTTTATAAGAGTTATTACCACTTCTCCATCTCCTGACCTTCATGTTATTGTTGTCCTGTATTTTGTTTTGCGTATTTTTGAAACCCTGTGCTATAAGAAGTTACATTTTAAAAACATTTAAATAGTAAGATGATGGTTTTATATATGTACTTATACGGTTACCATTTCTGGCACCCTTCACTCCTTTGTGTAGCTCCACTATTTCCACCTATTGCCATTTTCCTTATGCCTAAAGGTCTTCCTTGAACATTTCTTAAGGCACAAGTGTGCCAGTGAATTCATTCAGGTCTTGTACATTGGAAAAAAAAATCTTCATTTAATCTTTGCTTTACAGAATTATCTTCCTTGGTATGATATTATAAGTCAACAATATTGTTCTTCAAGTATATTAAGAGATTTTATTCTACTGTATTCTGCCATGCATTCTGATAAGAAATCTTGATGTCAACCTTATCTTAATCCTTCTCTATGTAAAGTGTCTTTTTTTTCTCTGCTTTTAAGATTGCTATTTATCAGGTACTTTTGAGCAATTTGATTATGATATACCTCAGTGCAGTTTCCTTCATGCTTATGTTTGGGTTTCATTGAACTTCTTGAATATGTGGATCTATAGCTTTCATGAATTTTAGAAATTTTCAACCATTACGTCTTTAAATGTTTCTGAACACCTCTTCAATCCTGTCCTCCAGTGATTCCAGCTCCATTTACTAGGCTGCTTGAAAGTGTCCCACAGCTCACAGGGAATCTGACGAGTTTTCTTGAGTCTTTTTTCCCTGTGTATTTCATATTGAATAGCTTCTAATGCTAGGTCTTCAAGTTCACTAATCTTATCACCTACAATGTCTGATCTAGCACTCCTTCCACCCCGTATGTTTATCATCTCTGTCACTAAAGTTTTCAAATCCAGAAGTTTGATTTGGGTCTTTTTAAAAAAAATATCTTTTATGTCTCTACTTAACTTTTTTAACATCCAAAATATAGTAATAAAACCTATTTTAATATCCTTGCTTAATTCTAACATCTCTGGTAGTTCTTGGTTGGATAGGCGGATTTTTCTCCTCATCATGGTTTCTATTTTCTTGCCTCTTTGCATGACTAGTGATCTCTGACTGGATGCCACACATTATGAACAAATGTGATGGCTACTTTTATGTGTCAACTTGAGTGGCTATGGGGCACCCAAATTAAACCTTAATTTTTGTGCTTTTGAGGATGTTTCCAGATGAGATTAGCATTTGAATCGATTCACTCAGTAAAGTAGACTGCCCTTCCCAATATGGGTAGGCATCATCCAATCCACTGAGGGCCTGAAAATAGCAAAATGCAAAAGGAATTCACCTCTTTCTCTGGGATTGCTTGAGCTAGGACATCATTCTTCTTCTACCCTTGCTACTCCTGGTTCTCAGGCCTTCAGACCTGACTAGCATCTACACCATCAGCTCCCTTTGGGACTCAACCTGAATTACACCACTGGCTTTCCTGGGTCTCCAGTTTGTAGACAGCAGACTGTGGGACTCCTCAGCCTCCATTTGTGCGTTTGTCAATTCCTTATAAAAAACCTCTTCTACCTATGTGTGTGGCTGTTGTGTGGGTGTCCCCTATTGTGGCACAGAAGTGAGGAACCCGGAGTTGAGGAGACGGAGCTGAAAGTCCAGGGAAAGCAAGGCAGCTAAAACTCACAGGGCTGAGTACCAAGAGGAGGCATGGGGCGGGGTGAGAGAGCAAACACTCAGGGGATCCATGAAAGGTCCCCTTTGAGAATTCACCGGCACATGAGGTTGACAAAATTACTCAACATCAGAGAAACTATCCAATTGTTCCCAGGGAACAGTTCCTGACATAGGGCCAAGAATAGTACCTTATGATTCTAGACCTGGATGAAGTACGCAGAAGGGTCTCGACTCAGACTAAATGCTGCTCGTACCTTGCCTAACAAACCTGAAACTCCAAGACGCCAAAGAATCAAACTATTTCCTAGTTATTTACCTGAACAAACAGAGCAAAGCTCAAGAATGTGGTATGAGTCAAGGTTCTCTAGAGAAGCACAACCTGGGACTCTCAGTGCAGTGAGCAGGCACAATTGTACAGCTCACGGCTGTACTTGTTCCCGATCTTTTGGGAATCACTGTCCTTTGTTACCTGATGCCCAGTGACTTGAAAATGGCTTCATTAATTTTGTCTGATTTTTTTTTCTCTCCAGTTGTTTCGGTGACGGTAAAGCCAGTATCTCTAAATCTATCTTGGCTGAATGTGGAAATCATGCAGTTTTTTTGGACTTTTTTTAATGTTTATTATTTTTGAGAGAGAAAGAGAGAGAGAGAGCAAGCAAGGAAGGGGCAGAGAGAGAGGGAGACATAAAATCAGAAGCAGGCTCCAGGCTCTGAGCTGTCAGCACAAAGCCCGATGCAGGGCTCGAACTCACAGACTGTGAGATCATGACCTGAGCTGTAGTCGGCCACCCAACCGACTGAGCCACCCAGGCACCCCCCTTGTGCTTATTTTTTAATGATAAGATAATGAAATTAATTTTAAAAATTATCCATAGAGGAGGGTAACAACAGGTTCAGTGGACCTGGGACAAAACCTTGACTTCTCCAAAGAGCATTTGTTTCATAAATTGGCTTTGGATCTTATAAATGTGTTAGATACTTGCAAAACAAAACAAACAAATACATTTAAAAGCAATCCCTAAAAAGTGAAAGCAAAAATGAAACAATTAACCTAACTGTATCAAGTTGATGGCAGGATGACAGAAAGGAATTATTTCAAGCATGCACTACTGGGATATAGCTCAAAAACATCCTGAAAACATTTTCAATAGTATATCGTGGGTGGCAGTGTTGGTATTGGTGTTTTTAATATTGTTGTGTGACTACTGTAAAATGAAGTAAATATGTTGACATCATTGAAAACTGGGATTTCCGACACTGGAGAAAGAAAATACATGTGTAAGATAGATGAGGTTAAGTAAAATCCCTTTAGCATCCTGATTTTATTTTGGGAGTATCCATATGGAACCAAGATGAATACTGAAACACACAAAAAACTCCATGTCTTTCTTAGCCTTGCCCTCTGAAAAGGCCTAGAAATCCCAACTCAAAAGCAATAAGCATCTTCGTATCCAGAATGCAGCTTTTAAATACTATTTCCCATTCAAAGAAATCAGGGGCTCCTTAAAGAAATAACTCCTTCAAGGTGCAGGCAGGAAATGTAGAGGATTAGAACACGCTGTCACACTAGAAAGCAAGGAAGGTGTCAGTGACCACTGGGTGGTGTCCAAAAGGCTCCGAAGCCAAGCTGAAGAGGCTCCCACTAGCCACACGTGGGAGAAATTGAGCACTGGTAAGAATAAGAACTACAGTGGATTGAAATACACCAACTATTTTCAAATTCATGACATCGTAATAATGATTAGAATAGAGTTAGAAGAAATACACCAAAAAACCCCTCTGGACATCTCTGGATAAAGCCAGGAAACCAAGTCATTATTTTGGAAACTATTTAAATAGAAAGAATCAAATATTTATACTATACAAGCTAAATCTCAGTGTAAACAATACTTGACTATGTTTCTTTTTGAAGAAATATCCCAGCCTTTAAATGAAGCAGCAACAATATAATCACCATATCACCATTTTACACTTGATCTTAGCCAAAAGGCCGAGAAGCGATCCCCTATCACCATTGTGCACCATAATATATTAACAGACTTAGTCAATGTCACCAATGACTAGTGACATCAAAAGTAGAGGGACATCCAGGGATGTTGCCTCGGTGGCTCAGTTGGTTGAGTTTCCAACTTCGGCTCAGGTCATGATCTCGCAGTCTGAGTTCAAGCCCTGCGCTGGGCTCTGTGCTGACAGCTCAGAGCCTGAAGCCTGCTTCAGATTCCGTGTCTCCCTCTCTCTCTGCCCCTCCCCCACTCGTGCTCTGTCTCTCTCTCTCTCTCCCTCAAAAATAAACATTAAAAAAAATAAAAAAACAAAAAGTAGAGGGACATCTATACATTAGATGGCTCCTGCTGAAAGCAAACATCTCCTGTTAAGTATCCTTGCCAATCAATATTGAAACTGAATCGGACTACCAATTCCCAGCAAATTCAAAGAGTCAGAGAAACATGTTCAGTTACACTGGGGAATGTAGTTAGCAAAATGCAGAACACGATATAGCCCCTAGAGGCCAAACAAACCGTTTCTTCAATGAATACATTCCAACAACAACAAACAAAAGGAGAAAATCTACAGGCAGAGGAAAGGATATACTTGCCCTCCCACTGAAATAACTAGAAAACTGGACAAAACACATGAAAAACACAATTTTCAGGTGGAGAACAACAGGCCGCACACAACCGTGACCCCTGAAGGAAGGGAAAACAAGGAGGTGAGCCTGCTGGTCAACCAGCTTCCTGCCTGGAGACACATTCTCACCTCAGCACGGAGAGAAGCCTCTCAGAGCCCACCAATCTCCCTGAAGAGGAGAAGGCCAGAGTTCAGGGAGACCGAGGTTACTGAAATGTGCAGGGAAAGGTACCACAAAGACGGGGGCTACAAAGAAAAAGAGTTCCAGAAATCCGTGAGGGGGTTTCCTTCAGTCTTTGCTGAATTTGAAGCAGTTCTGCCTAAGGTAAGATTCTCTAAGGATGGGCAAAAAAAATCCCTCAGATGAAAAGAATAGCTGCCACCATTCTGAAAGCTGAACAAATCCCAGAGTTCTACACAGGCGTGGGAAGCAAATTGCGTTCCAGTTAGTTAGAGTGACGTGACATTGCCTGGCATTCAGTAGATTCCAGAAGAATCACGCCTTAGGAGTAGGGCTATACTACCTCTAGAGTCAAGACAACTATATACACAATCTTAAAAAAGTCTTAAAAATAAGACTAGAAAAGATCAAGCTGGTCCACAAGTAACAACTGTCTAGCAAAGCAAACCTCAGCATTTTAAAAAAGTCACTAAAAACCAGGCACTCAACAATGTAACATTCACAGCACCTGGCATCCAGCAACAACAAGGAATCACTAGAATCACTATGTGTAAAAATAGCAGGAAAGTAGGTTGACATGTAAAAAAAAAAAAAAAAAAAAACAGGAATATCCCATGAGTAGGAGATAAATCAATCTATAAAAACAGACCAAGAGGGGCGCCTGGGTGGCTCAGACAGTTAAGCATCTGACTCTTGATTTCAGCTCAGGTCAGGATCTCACAATTCATGGGATTGAACCCTGAGTCAGGCTCTGTGCTGTTAGCACAGAATCCTGCTTAGGATTCTCTCTCCCTCTCTGCCCCTCCCCTGCTCACGGTCTTTTCTCTCTCTCTCTCTCTCTCTAAAGAAAAAGAAAAAAAAAAAAAAGAAAAGAAAACAAAACAAGAAGTTGCAACAGAGATGACAACTGGCTTGAAAAAATTTCTTTATTTTTTTCTGAAAAAATTTGAAAAGAATATTTTGAAGTTTACCTTGGCCATACTGACAAAAGGTGGAAGATATAAACAGAACCAAGTAGAACATTCAGAGCTGAAAATTAAACTACCAGAAATGAAAAATTCACTTGAAGGGCTGAACCACAGATTAGATACTATGAAAGATGAATGAGGGGGCAGCACCTCCTGCTCAATGGTGCTGGAGGCTCAATGGTGGCTCAGTCGGTCGAGCGTCAGACTCTTCTTGGTTTTGGCTCAGGTCATGATCTCTCTCATGGGATCAAGCCCCGTGTAAGGCTTAATCACTGAGCCTGCTTGGGATTCTCTCTCTCTGTCCCTCCTTTCGTGTTTTCTCTCTCTCTCAGAATAAACTAATAAATTTTTAAAAATTAAAAAAAAATTTTTTTTAACGATCAATGACCATGAAGACAGCAAAAGGAATACCTAAACTGAAGCAAAGACCTAGAAAGCTGACAAACAACAAAAAAGAACAGGGCCTCAGTGACCTGTGGAACTACAGGAAGTGGTCTAACTTACGTGTAATTGGAGTCCCAGAAGGAAAGGCAAGAGAGGAGGGATACAAAAAAATCTAAAGAAATAAGGTGAAGACTCATCAAACTGTCCAGAGCAAGAGTGAATTTTACTAAAGGTAATTATGTTTCATTAACCTGACTTTTCTAAAAGGTGTTTATTCACAGATGACGTAATTACCTATCTACACAGAGAATCCTATGAAATCTACAAAAAAAAGTCCTAGAACTAATAAATTCAATAAGGTTTGAAGATACAAATATATAAAACCAGTTGTTTCTATGTATCAGCACAAAACAATGGTAAATGACATGTAAGAAAAACAATTTTACATCAAAAATCATGAAATACAAAGGCACACAAAATCTGTGTGAAACCTGTACCTGAGACCTACAAAATTCTACTGAGAAACAAAAGATCTAAATGTGGAGATGAACTTACTTCATGGATTAGTTGCCTTAATATTTGTTGATATCGATTCTTCTGAAACGCATCTACAGATTCAACATAGTAACAAATAAAATCTCCAGAAGTTGGTTCTAAAATTTATATGGAAATGCAAAGGAACTGAAATAGCCAAAAACAATTTTGCCGATTCCAAGACCCACTATAAAGCTATACCAATCAGAAAAGTGTGTTATCTTAGGATAGAAATACAGATCAATTGAACAGAGTGCAGACGGACACACAAATATGGTCAGCTGATTTCTACTCGAGTGCCAAGGTAATCGGAAGGGAAAAGAAATGCCACAGGAGCAACTGATATCCATAGAAGAAAAATATGAAACTTGACACCATTCACAAAAATTAACTCAACACAGAACAGAGACCTGAGCATGAAAGGTATAACTATAAAACTTCTAGAAGAAAGTATGAGAAAACATTTGCATCGCTGGAAGGGCCTATGATTCCTTAGGCACGAAACAAAATGCACTAACCATAAAAGTAAAAATTAATAAAATCGTATTCACCAAAATTACAAATTTGCTCTTCAAAAGCAACGTTAAGAAACTGAAAGGCCAAGCCATAGACTGAAAAAATTATTCATAATATATATTTGACAAAGAAGTTATAACCAAAATACATGAAGAACTCTTAGATCTTAATATTTATGAGGAAAAAAAATAATTTAAGAAAGGGCAAAAGAGGTGCGCCTGGCTGGCTCAGTTGGAAGAGATGTGACTCTTGATCTCCGGGTTGTGAGTTTGAGCTCCACACTGAGGGTAGAGATTACTTAAATAAACTTTAAAAAGGGGGACAAAAGATTTAAAAGCTATCTCACACATGAACACACAACATGGTCATGTGAAAAAGTACTCATCATATATCACCAAGAAATACAATTAAAACCACAAAGAAGGGGGGTGCCTGGGTGGCTCAGTCGGTTGAGTGTCTGACTTCGGCTCGGGTCATGATCTTGCGGTTCCGTGAGTTCGACCCCACATCAGGCTCTGTGCTGACAGCTCAGAGCCTGGAGCCTGCTTCGGATTCTGTGTCTCCCTCTCTCTGCCCCTTCCCCGCTCATGCTCTGTCTCTCTCTATCTCTCAAAGATGAATAAACTTAAAAAAACAAAAAACAAAAACCCACAAAGAAGGGCGCCTGGATGGCTCAGTCAGGCGTCTAACTCTTGATTTTGGCTCAGGTCATGATCTCACCATCATGGGATAAAGCCCCACGTGGGATTCTATCTCCTTCTCTCCGCCCCTCCCCACTCATGCATTTTTTCTCTCTCTCAAAATAAAAAAATAAACTTAAAAAATTTTTTTAAAAACCCACAAAGACATATCTACTAGAACGTCTAAAATTTATGACCGATAATACCAAATGTTAGCAAATACGTGACCAAATGGAAGTCCCATAAATTGCTATGGAAGTATAAACTGGACAGTCACTCTTGAGAATTGTTTGGCCGCTCCTTTCCAGCTAAAACAAACTTACCATGTGGCAGGGCAGTTTCACTCCTAGGTATGAGTCCATTTTATACTTATAATTCTCCAACGGGCAAACAGAACCTACAGTGAAATTCAGTGTTGCCGGGAGCCAGCAGTAAAGGAGACACACTGAGAAGGTACATGAGGAAACTTCTCTGAATGAAGGAAATGTTCCATGTCTTGGTTATGATTGTTTTAACATGAGCGAATACATTTGTTAAAACTCACTGAGCTGTATTCTTAAAATGGGTAACCTTTATTATATGTCATTTATATCTGACTAAAGTTGATTTAAGACATATGGCAACCTTCTATAATATCTGGACCCCAGCAAGATCTTGATTTGAACAAAAACAATTTTTAAAAGTAGGAAAGGGGATTTTTATGCCTAATATTGGATGATATTAAGGAATTACTGTCAACTTGGGAATAGGCCATGGATTCATTTTACAATTACTTCTGCTTTTGTATGTTTGAAACTTTCCGTGATAAAACACTTAAAAAATTAAAGCATCACTTCAAACATTCAGAGTTACTATACAGAAAAAGAATTAGATTCTACAAGAAGGAATCACGCAAGGAAACTCTAGAGTCAATAAGAGAATGAGTGAGCCAACAGGGCAACGTACGGCCCTGTAAGGTTAGGTTGTTCACACAAGGAGCTGCTGACGCCCAGATCTCCTAACTACCTGCCAGGTGACTAAGAGGACATTTCTGCAATTAGTGAAGCTGGACAAGCTGCCCCCGAAGGTCCCTTCCAGCTCCAAGATTCCATCAACGGTGGATCCATGAATCTGACTTCTGGTCCAGTTTTCCTGAACAAGTCAGCACCCCAATACTCCCCAGCCTTACCAAAGAATTATCTATACTACTTGATATTTCACAAAAACTGTTTCAAGATATTTTCCATTTTCTCAGCTTTCACATATCTGATATGCCCTTTTCTTAAACCTTTCCAAAATCAGAATCATGCTTTATACCTCTCAGAATCTTCTATTCCTAGCACAACACTCTGCACATACTGGGCCATCAAAATGCTTTCTTGACAACACCTTTAACCTTTAAAGTCCATGTTACTTTGTAACATTGTGCCCTTTTCCCTGGCCATTCCCGTGGGTGCCTTCTCCCACCATCCCCAAGCAGAGACCCTGTTTTATACCACATCTGTGGCCCCCAAGTGGGCCTAGAAAGGGACTCCGTGCATATCCACAAACAAAATGAATAAAGAACTCCTTCCACATCTGGAGGCTGTTAAATTTTTGAAGTGACAATGATTCATTCTGATGATAAAATTCGAATTCTGAAACTGCCTTAATCACTGAAAATTTCATTATTCTAACTGCACAGGACATACACACCTTTACCTGGGGGGCTGCTAACCACCACAACCATGGAGAAAGCTAAAAACTCTCCCCGGTGGCCTTTCTCCTGAATTCCCTGGGTATCCAGTGTTTTTATGCTTCCCTCTGACCAACCAAATGAGAAGCAGGCAGAGGGTGGTGAGATCCTACAAATGCCAGGCACTGCACTGAACACTTTATTATCAAGTCATTTAATTCTTACAATTGCAGTAGGTATTATCAGCATTTGGAAGATGTAGGACAGCTAAACGGAGCTTAGTAATTTGCTGAAGCTTCTCAATGATGAATCTGGGATTTGAAACCAGATAATCCTGGCTCAAAACTCATGCATTTTTATGGAACGGGGCAGGAGTGGGGGGGGGGGGGGGGGGGGGGGGAGAATCCTCTTTCCTACACAAGTCTTGAAATAACAGAACGTAGTGGAAAAATAGTTTTATGGGGGAGGATACTTTTCTTTACAGGTCCAAGGACAACTTGGCCTCCAGCTTCTGAAAAGCTTGCTCATTCCCACAATTTACCGAAAAATGTCCAATTTCAACAAATACCACAAGGGGGAGCTAAGTCCTAAAAAGCTTAAATATGCTTCCAGGTAGATTAAATGTCTCATTTGAATCCTGACTCCCTAAGAAAGATAAATCTGAATACTCTGCCATAAGTGACTCTTTCTAAGACACAAATCTAACCACATCCCTTTCCGCTTAAAACCTTCGAAGGATCCCAATCCCAAAGAGCGTAGCACTACCTGTCACAACACACAACTTCCTTTACCTATCTCCCTCCAAAAGACGCCCTCCAACCACACCCTCAACTATTCAACACCAAAAAGGCTTCCCTGGCTTCCCCAAAAGGCCTTCTCTTTGTAATACCGTCCATCTCTCTGAACATGTTATTTCCTCGGTCGAACCGCATGCTACCTCCCTCTCCACCTTCTATTCAGCAACACATATCAAACTCCCGTTTGTCCTTCAGCTCCTACCGAAACTTCTGACATTCTCTGCCCATCCTCCCACCACAACGAAATCAGTGTATCCAACACATCATTCTCCCATCGGGAAAATACTCTCTGCCCGTATCATATTATGTCCCCAGTGAAGGTCTTTATCTCCCTGCTGGACTAAAAGGTCCTGCTGGGGAAGAGCCATGTTTTACAGGTTTGTCTATGCCCGGCTCTGACACACCGCAGATCTGAGCTAAGAACCCATCAAATTATACACAGGTGGCCCATTTCAGAGGCTGAAGTCAAAGGATCAGCAGTAATTTTAAGTTCTTGATCTCATGCTCAAGATCAACTCAAAAACCGTAATTAATCGATAACTCTATCTGAAGAAGCTATGTATGTCGAACTTACCGTCTTAGTTAAATAAATTATGAATGAATATATTATAAGAATTGCATTTTCCAAAGGTGAGACACTTGCTGGCTCTTCAGCATTTGTTTCTAGTTTCTTTTTTGCATCAACAGCATCAACAGGACTGCTTTCTGTTGGAATTATCCCTAAAATTGAGGGTGAAAATTAATATTTTATAATATGCTTTAGAGTAAGACTTGTTTCTCTTCATTTAAAATATTTATCGAGTGCCCACCGAGTACGAGTCAGTGGCTTCTCTTAAAGACGTATACAGACTTATAAGGGCGCCTGGCTGGCTCAGTCAGTAGAGCACGTGGCTCTTGATCTCAGGGTCATGAGTTTGAGCCCCAAGTTGGGCGTAGAGATAACATGAGATAAAATTAAAGCATATTTACTAAAAAAAAAAAAGACACAGTTTCTATAGGTCTTATATAAAGACGTACATAACTTATATAATTACGCTCTTAAAGAATTCTAGAGAGAACAAAATTCAGAACACCCATTCGAGCCATCACGCTCTTCCATCATGAAATGAACGTATCTCCAACACACCCTACCCCTCACCAGATCTCCCATAATGTCTCTGGCAAAACAACTGCTCTCTGAACAGTATTTAGTCATGGGAATTGAGAAAAGCAGAATCTTATGGTTTTTTTTTTTTTTTTTCCCACACGGACACAGTTGCATTTACCAGATGTTCATTCAGTGCTGGTGAAGCATTGTGTTAGAAACTTCAGGCAACCGCTGAGTAGAAAAGCGTCAGCTTGCAGACCCGCAGGTGGACTGCACCCGTGCTTAGCACGGTGTCTGGCCCCTGGCAGGTGACTGCTCCCTCACAGATGAATGACAGCTACACAAAAGAGAACAAGGTAAACGCCCAGAGACGCTAATGGGAACTGCTTACAGAGCGGGGGCTGGCCTGAAGCTCTGCTAAGCCTGAAAGGGTTTCACTAGAGGAGGTGGAGGGGAGGTGACCTCAGTTTGAATTAGTTGAGGCTGGGCCCATTCTGTAAACAGCTAGGAGCTCAGCAAGTGGTTAGTGAGGGGCGGAGGAGGGGACTCTCTCCCAACCCAGAGACTCCATTCACGATGGGTCTATGACTGTGACCCTGGGGAAGTGTCCACAGTCAGGGCGGCTGAGATGCACGAAGGGACATTTGGGAAGATGAGCCTGTAAGGGTAGCTCATGTCATCCTGTGGCAGAACTCGGAAGGACCGGGCAAAAAATCTGTTTTTAATTCTGCAAGCAGAGGTTTTCCTAGCCTTGAAAGTTTCTGAGCAAGAGCGTTAACGAGACATCGTGGCGTATGACTCACTTTCAACAAGCTGAAAAAACTCTTTTGACTCTTTTTGAGATAAAGACTTTAGAACTAGAGAGGATGATACATGAATGCAACGTCCTCGGAACACGGGAGGCCTCTGATAGGTCATTTCTTCCCCAATTACAGAATTCCTGCCCATGCCGTGGCTTCTCCTGAAGGCCCACACGGTGCTACCAGGTCTCATGGGTAGCGCTTTATCCCGGGTTACACACCACAACCTCGAAGGACACGGAACCAGTAATGGTATCACACACACCACCCCCCACAGCGGACACACAAAATAACACAATTAGCCTTTCTTCAGTAGCAACCTGTTGATGCCATTATTGGGCTTGCCGTCTTGTTTTTAAATAGTCTCCTCAATCCAAATGAAGTGAGTTGCTCTCCACTGAGTGTTTGCTGCGCCCTGTGATTAATGCTGACACACTGGTGTCAGGCCAAGTGGGACCACGACACGATGCACAACTTTCTGTACTGCTCCCCACGGCGTACAGACACCTAGGCATAAATAGCCCCTTCACTGTTTTTAAGAAGGTTTTTGCCATGTCCAGGTAGCAAATTAACACAAGACCTGAGCCACACTGTATTCTACTGGGGGCGGGAGAGGGGGGAGAAGAATTTGTGGGTTTTAAAGCAGTGGCTCTTGGGGCGCCTGGGTGGCTCAGTCAGTTAAAGCATCCAACTTTGGCTCAGATCATGATCTCACAGTTCAGTTCAGGAGTTCAAGCCCCGTTACGGGCTCTCTGCTGTCAACACGGAACCTGCTTCAGACTTTCTGTCTTCTCTCTCTCTCTGCTCCTCCCCGCTTGTGCTCTCTCTCAAAATAAATACACTGAAAAAAATAAATAAATAAAGCAGTGCCTCTCAAACTTTCATCTGATCAGAATTTCCTGGAGGGCTTGTTAAACACAGCTTGCTGGTCTCCACCCCCAGAGTTTCTGATGCCGGCTGGTCTGGTTGAAAACTACTGTTTGAGAACATAAGGCCTTTGAAGAACAATAGTTTAGATTGAAATTATTTACGTGAGTAATGAGAGCCAAACATTGATATTTTGGTTGGTTATAGTCTCTGGCCTTTTTCCTACTGCTGACCTCCATCCATCTGCCTCAACTGCTTTTCTTTCTATTCTGGGGTTTCTTGTTTTTTAACACTCATTCATGCCTGTCTTATTCTCCCTTCGATTTCCTGCCTTTAGGAACAAATGTCCAGGGGCACTTAGCTGGCTCAGTTGGTAGAGCACACGACTCAGGGTCATGAGTTCGAGCCCCACATTGGGTGCAGAGATTACCTAAATAATTAAAAAAGGAAAAAAAAAAAAAAAAAAAAGAACAAATGTCCTAGAAGCTCTTGTTTATGACACACCTCTACTTTGTAGAAAAAATCTGCAAGTTTTACCTGGGTCTATGTCCTTCTCAGTATTCGGCTTCTGTGACACTTCTGAGCCACCCTTGTCACCAGTCCCAAGTTGATCCAACTGGCTGGGCTCTTTGGGAATCTGTGCTCTAAGGTCTTCTGTGTGATCTTGTGGGAAACTATCTTCACGGGGTGGCTCTATTCCTACAGAGAAGAAGAATGCACTGGGCTGGCAAAGCCTTGACGATACTCCCCACTCGGCCTCTCCCACTGGGCAGCTCTCCCTCCCCGGTCACCCCCTGGGCACCTTCCCACTGCCCTCCCTCCACATGCCGGGATCCCAGGAAGCTCGACTGAGTGGGGAAATAAGAGTTTTAGTTGCTTTTGTCTCACTTCACAGATGACTACAATTTACAAAGAAACCCGTATTCCGAAGTATTTTATAAATAAACCCATTTGTGGTAAGGGGTTCAATAACCCTAACTCCCCTTGACAAACCCAACACATGCCCCACCAGGTGAATGTGCAGAAGAGAATTCCAGTCAAGGGCAGAAATAGGAAATATCTACGCCACACAAAAAGAACACGCCTTCATTCACAAGCATGTTTGTTTCACAGAGCTAGCGTTACCAAAGGCAGCTTACTGAAATAGCTTTCAAATATTTTCAGAGTACCTCTAATTGTCAAAAAGAGTGAGAACCTATTTCCTTCCCCAAGAGGCCTTAGGGCAGAGTCCAATGTGACCCACACGAAAGAAGAATTTCTTTAAAGCATCACAGTTTACCCTAAAAATTCATCAGTTTTGCATTCTAATGGAAAATAGGTCTGCTTTGATTACATGCAAAAATGTTCCCCTCCCCAAATTCAAGAAAAACTGGCCCTCTGGGAAGACAGCATTTATCCTGTGGCTTTATATCCCACTGGTACGCTATCATATGCCACAGTTTATTTATTTATTTTTTTAACTTTTTTTTTTAACGTTTATTTATTTTTGAGACAGAGACAGAGCATGAACAGGGGAGGGGCAGAGAGAGAGGGAGACACAGAATCAGAAGCAGGCTCCAGGCTCTGAGCCATCAGCCCAGAGCCCGACGCGGGGCTCGAACTCACGGACCGCGAGATCGTGACCTGGGCTGAAGTCGGATGTCTAACCAACTGAGCCACCCAGGCGCCCCCATATGCCACAGTTTAAATACCTCAGGCTGAAAAGCGTGGAACTAGGAATCAGGTTACGTTAGGAGACTGGCTCAGGGTCCGTTCAATCAATATTTACTGAAAGGCTTCCACATGTCAAGTGCTGTGTTAGAGAGCCCTGCATCCCAGTCATGTCCCTGGTTAATTCATCTGAATGCAAGAATCCGAGGGCCCAGGAGAAGTTCACTAACCTAAGTGACTGCTCCAAAGAGACAAGAAAGAACATGACACCCACAAAAGGTGAAAACTGAGGGGGGTGAGGATAAAGAAACTCTGGCAAGGCATCAGCTGAAATGTGATGCCAGCTCATCCTTGGTCAGAGAGCAGTTACTTCACGCGAAAGCCCTTTCGGAGGCTTCCGGTTGTGGAATGAGTAAGTTACAGGGGTGAAAGGTACAGGGTGGGGAATACAATCAGTGGTCCTGTAGTGGCCTGTAGGCTGCCAGATGGTGGCTACAGCAGAACGCACAGACCTGTCTCTGTCACTATGCTGTGCACCGGAAACTAATGTAACATTGTGTTTCAACTACACTGTAATTTAAAAAAGGGGGCAGCAGGGCACCTGGGTGGCTCAGTCGGTTAAGCGTCCGACTTCGGCTCAGGTCATGATCTTGCGGTCCGTGGGTTCGAGCCCCGCGTCAGGCTCTGTGCTGACTGCTCAGAGCCTGGAGCCCGTTTCAGATTCTGTGTCTCCCTCTTTCTCTGACCCTCCCCTGTTCATGCTGTCTCAAAAATAAATAAATGTTAAAAAAAAAAAATTAAAAAAAAAAGGGGGGGGGGCGACTGGGTGGCTCAGTCTGTTAAGCCTCCGACTCTGGCCCAGGTTATGATCTCACGGGTTTGTGAATTTGAGCCCCACATCAGGCTCTCTGCTGTCAGCACAGAGCCTGCTTCAGATCCTCTGTCCGCCTTGCTCTCTCTGCCCCTCCCCTGCTCACTCTCGCACTCTGTCTCTCAAAAATAAATATTAAGAAAAAAAAAAAAAGGAATTTACTCAGGGTGCGTGGCTGGCTCAGTAGGTAGAATGTGCAACTCCTGACCTCAGTGCTGTGAGTTCAAGCCCCACATAAGGCATAGAGTTTATTTAAAAAAACAACACAAAAGAATTTACTTAAGTTACCAAAAAAATTCCTTTCATAATTTACATGAAACTTGTACTTTTTTAACAGGTTTACTTGGGGTGTCATTTTCTTGTTTGTAGCTTTCTCTTTACCTGCTTGTCAAGGTTCCTTTAGAAAATGCTAGCAATCTCAGGGTGCCTGGGTGGCTCCATCGGTTAAGCACCCGATTCCTGATTTTGGCTCAGGTCATGAACTCAACAGTCTGTGAGTTCAAGGTCCGCATCAGCCTCCATGCTGATGCCCGCTTGGGATTCTCTCTCTCTCTCTCTCTCTGCGCCCCTCCCCCACCTGCTCTGTCTCTCAAAATAAATAAATAAACTTAAAAAAAATTTTTTTAATAAAGAAAAAAAATGCTAGCAGTCTCAACTGTCCTAAGGGGAAAACAGGATGAGAAATCCTGACCCACGCTCCAGCCTAAAAGGAAGAAAGCAGGAAGGGACATGTGGATGTCACAGTGCTGTCCCTCACCTTTAGGCACACTGCAAACTGTGGACAGAGCTTTACCAGGAAAGCAGGAGGCACTTCCCCAACCACTCTGCGCCCCACCTGCCTCTCAAGCCCAACTCCCCAAGGCCACAGGCAGGCGCTTTACCTTCTGTGGTGCCAGCCCAACCTTCCTCCGTGGGTGGAGCCGTCGCCAGCGGCGTGGTCTCCTCCATGGTGGAGTGTTTGTACCTCACAAAATAGATCAGGTCTTGAACATCGTCAAGGACCGCCGCCTCTTCAAATATGTTATTTTCCTTGGTGCCCAGCTCTCTGTTTTTGGTCACACGAGCGTCCAGCATCTTCTCTGCTATGCTCAGAATCTGGGACTCAGACGCACGGAAGACCTTGTCCAGGACTTTTTCCACATTATAGGGCAGGCTCTCCCGCTGCGCGGACTTCAGCTTTAATGACATTTCGTGGAACATGGCTTCCAGCTCATGGACGTCGAAGTACTTCTGGAACCGCCGCAGAGACTGCTGGTCTTTAAAGAAGCTGCTGAGGATAGGCAAGTCGTTCACCCGGTCCCCGTGCGGCGGCTGCACAGCCCTGTGCGCAGTCCAGTGCCACAGGTCACCGTCGTGCTCCTCAACTGCAGACCCCTGGCCCTCTGTGTCCGCCACCCTCCCCAAGTCCTCCTGGTCCTCTTTGGAGAGTCCTTCCACCCCGGGCTGCTCAGCGGGCTCGGGGGTCTTCAGGTATTCCTCAGGGCCGTCTTGAAAATGATCAGAATCTTGATTCTCAAACACTTCTCCTAACTCTGGGGTCTCATTTTTTTGGTCAGGAGAGTCACTTCCTTCAGATGGTCTCTGTGCTTTCTTACCCACAAGAGGGCTTTCTTTTTCCACCACCCCACCACCCGCTTCCCTGCCCCCTGTGTCCACCCCTTTGCCCAAAGTTTCACTTTCTCTTTCAATTTCCAAGATATTGCTAGTTTCTTCTTTGTTTCCTTCTGCTTCTGCAGCAGTACTAACGGTGCCTAACATGGCCCCTGCGGGGGCCTGCGGATGAACATCTAACCGCCCACCTTGAATCTCAGGGCTTTTTTCTTTAGACTGTTTTGCACTTAGAGCATTTTCATCCTCCAGTAGTTGTTCAGGGCCGTAATCAGCTTCTGCTTCTGGTGTCTCGGGATGGAAACCTGGCACTTTCAGGCTATCCACCTGGCCTCTTGTCTCCACTTCCTGCGTGCCCGCCGCGGGCTTGTAAGGAGCCGTTTCTTCCCCTGAGGAGTCCTCTTTGACCACTTCCTTGGAGAGCTGTAACTTCTCATCCATCTGCCTATCACGTGCATGGGCCACCTCTTTTCCTTGTGGCCAGGAAAGATTTCTTCCCACAGTGAGACCCTCTTCTTCCGGTTCTCTTGGCAAATCAACTTCATCTGGAGGGGAAGGCCTCGGCTGACCGTCAGTCTTGAGACGCTGTTCCTCTTGAAATCCCTCGTGTGGAGGCTCCGGTGAAAGCGTGTGTGGTTTTGGTCCACTTACTAAAGCGTGCACTTCTTCCGCGTTGTCTTTGGATGCATTATGCGGACTACCCCCCGGCGTTGGTGCGATGCCCACGGATTCTTGCTCCATCCCTTCCTCGGTCACTTGACTCCCTGCAGCTTTGGGTACCGCTTCACGCTCCGAGCCACCCTCCAAAATCCGCTCTGCAGGGTTTTCTTCATGGAGCATTCCTTTCGACGTAGGAACAGCTGCTCCTTCTAGGTCATTTTCTCTGTTATCAAAAGCTGATTCCGACATGTCTTTACTCTTTCCAGCAGCTGGCAAAGAGCCGAGGTCACTGCTTTGAGTAGGACCGTGTGCCTTCATGCCTTCCTGCTTCCCCTCCAGCCCCATCTCAGCCTGCGCCAGGCCCTTCTTGGATTCCTCAACTTTCCTCCCGTTTCCTGTAAAGTGAATTTCCGGGTCTTTGTCATTATTTGTTTTAGGGGCCTCTACAGTCAAAAGCCCATCTTCTGCTTTTTGGGGGTCGGCGTAATCTGGTGCTGATTGTGGTTTCCCCCATTTGCTATCTGGGATGAATGCGTCACCACCCTCCCTTCCTTCCTCTGGGTCAGAGCTCCCTACGTCCAAGCCTGTTTGTCTGTCACCATCTGTGAAGGAGAAGACAGTATCCTCCCAGGTTGTTAGTATATTTTGATCATAGTTTTTGATGCCAGGGGGCTGAGTCACCTCAACCTTATCCTTTTCATTTGTATTCTGCTCTGTATCTGTTGGATATTTCTGAACTCCAGACTTCATTGGGACCTTCACATCTTCCCCAGCGTGTGTGAAGGTCAGTAACGGCAGGTCGTCCAAGTTTTCTTCATCCTCCTCATCTTCCTTGCCAACTGTGTAATACTCAGTATCCAGCTCCTCATCAAAATCATCTTCTAATGAAGTAACAAGTCTGGTTGTCTCATCATCAGAGACAAGGGCATCGGCAGTCGAGCCAAATTTGGTTTTTAAGTCCAGAGTCATTTCTTTTTTCAAAAGTTTATAAGCATCAATCTTCTCCTGTTCACTCGAGAGCTGAGACCCATTGCTGGTTTTGTTGTTTTCATTTTCCGGCACTTTCAGTTTATCTTGTAGCATTTCCTCAAAAGGTTCAAATGCAAACTGGTCTCCCTGAGCATGATCTGCTTGGCTGTTTAAGTGAGGGTGGTTCCTCTGAGTCCCAGATCTTTCCCTGAGTTCCTTAGAGTTTTCTGAGAACACACTTTCACTCTCCTCTGAGTCAAGTTCTCCTGGTTCACGTTCAAGTTCAGATTCAGGTGCAAGGTCGCTTTCCTCAAGTACTTCAAGAAGTGTGTCCTCATGCCCAGTTTTTTCTGTAGCTTTCTCAGAATCTCCAGGTGCAGAATTGTACAATTCCAAAAATCCTAAAAGCTCTTCTACGTTGTAATTGTCAAAATCATCTCTTCCCCCATCAAAACAAACAAAATCTGTCTCCTGTAAGAGAAAGAAAAACATTAGCATGTCACTAAGTGTCGCAAGAGCAAACTCTTACCCGTGCTAATGAAGGCTAACCTCAAACTGGATCCAGAGGGGCTTCTGTGCCAACCTTGGGCAATGACGGTTCTTGGGTAGTGGGAGGGGAATAAAAGCGGGTACCCACTTTTCCTTGGTTTCCTGCTTCCACGGAGAAGGACTCCTCCCTGAGTAATATTCCTGATTTCCCTTCATCGTTTCCTCCCGAGGATTCATGTGGCTGGTGAGTTTGCTCTGCACCATCCCTGTTTTCTGTTTGGGACCTGCTAGAGGGAACACATATCCTCTCCGCTCCACGCTGTAAGTTTTACAGAGACAGCCCCCTTGGGGAGGCTAGCTAGCCCTGTTAGCTAGCCTGTCTGTGGCTGGGTACGTCTGTCTTATTCCACACGACAAAGTTAGGAAACCCATTACTTCTGCACACCCAAGCCATGTTCACCAAAAAGTTTTATCAGTAAGTAATAGTGATACTTTGGTCTCCACATGCCTGACTCCTGAGTCTCTCAATCTGTTCTGAGCACAAGTGGAGAAAAACAGGGTGTCATTTATTGGGTCCCCCAACTCCCAAGAACTGTGCCTGATGTCTTGGGAATTCATGTCGTAATAATATGCACAGGAGAAGCTGGAAGATGATCCAGCTTCCCCATCACTGTGCCCTCCAGACTATCCTTCTCTCTCTAACCAGCTAGAGACAGGCAGAATCACCTTGCTGTCAGGCTCTAAGTCTACACAGGTTTTTTTTTGGCTCATATTTTCTTGGCGCTGGGAAAGATAAATCAGCCTAGGAAGCCTTATTAAATACAGCCTTATTAAATTATAGGTGCATGGGCAATAAAAATTTAAAGGCACAAATAAGGGTGTCAGGGGGCTCCCCACTTAACTATTACCTCAAGTACAACTTGAAAACAAGATTCAGTAAGGAATATACTCTATTCTACATCAGGGTGGTAGGTGTCATTAAGGTCTGCTTTCAGGACTAGGCATAAACCTACATTCTTCCTTTCCTCCAATAATAAGCAACTTGACGTAAATGGGGCCATAAACGGAAAGTAAGTTTAAAAGCCAACACAGGTAATTCTCTTCTCCTAACTAAACTCTCACCAAAGTCTGAGGAGCCCTGACCAGTGCAGTAGGGATGAATTTCTTCTTTTCACCACATCCGTTTCCAAGCCACTTTCTTAACACTGAGGGAAGCACGCTGTGGAGGTACACTAAGAAGGCAGACTCCCAAACAAGTGAGGTCACCGCGGCCAATGAACTGCTGTCTCACACCTATATCCTGGGGAGTCTCTTCATTAGGAATGAGGCCAGACAGGTAATGGGGCTGATTTTATGACCCTTGAGACTACAAAGAAATGTTAAGTACAGCACTGGCTCTGAGACTTCATATATTCTGCCAATCTCATCCAACGATGGCCCTAGGCCAGCTGCCTGCATATCTGTAGCACTGCAAAAAAAACTTAAAAAACTGCTCAAAGATTTCTGAATGAAGGTAGGCATCAATTACCACACATTTTAAAACTCCAGAAAACAGGGGCGCCTGCGTGGCTCACTTGGCTAAGCGTCTAACTCTTGGTTTCAGCTCAGGTCACAATCTCACCATTTGTGGGTTCGAATCCCGCGTCCGGCTCTGCTCTGATAGCACAGAGCCTGCTTGGGATTCTCTCTCCCTCTCCCATCTCTGCCCCTTCTCCCCTCTCTCTTTCTCCTTTTCTCTCAAACTATTAAAAAAAAAAAAAAAAAAAAAAAAAAAGTCCAGAAAATGATCCACAGGACTAAGGATCCCAGAACACAGAATCCTTGCCATCACAGAGCTATGTCATGCACCCAGATGAATGCTTTATAGGATGTACAGTCAGTACCATGCAGATCTGAGACCAGACCTCTTCAGAATCTCTCAGGTTCCCTTTTCCAAACCTGTAACGTAACTATAATCCCTTAAATCACTAAAGAATCAGTAATAAGAAAACCACTGCAGGGGCGGCTAACCACGTGACTCTTGATTTTGGCTCAGGTCGTGATCCCATCATTCATGGGTTTGAGCCCCGTGTTGGGCTCTGTGCTGACAATGCACAGCCTCCTTGGAATTCTGTCTCTCCCTCTCTTTCTGCCCCTCCCTCACTTGCATGCACAATCTAACAATAAACTTTAAAAAAAGAAAAAGAAAAAAGAAAACTATTGTAAATTGGCATTTCTGACCTAGTACATAGTTTAGCATTTGATCTGATTTCTCTACACTTAAAATGTCTAAGAGTGGGGCGCCTGGGTGGCGCAGTCGGTTAGGCGTCCGACTTCAGCCAGGTCACGATCTCGCGGTCCGTGAGTTCGAGCCCCGCGTCGGGCTCTGGGCTGATGGCTCAGAGCCTGGAGCCTGTTTCCGATTCTGTGTCTCCCTCTCTCTCTGCCCCTCCCCCGTTCATGCTCTGTCTCTCTCTGTCCCAAAAATAAATAAACGTTGAAAAAAAAAAAAATTTATAAAAAAATGTCTAAGAGCTATTCAATGAGTAAAGTTTTCTAATGGAGATACCTTCTTCTTTAGCCTATAAAAAGGTATAGCTCTTAAACTTAATAACTAAGTACAAAGATATTGAATTCTTAATTTTTTCTCATATAAAGCAGCAAAAAGAAACCCTATATGACTGTACATATTAGACAATTACCAAATAATGACACAGTCTCCCATAAATTCTTTTCAAACATTTTTCTTTTTTTCTATTTTTAAAAGTTACCTGATTCTAATTTAAAACCTGACACACAAATGTTAACTTGTTTTTTTTCTGGCCCAAATACAAGGACTTTCAAAAATCATTAACTGACTATAACTGATGAATATGAAAGGCAATTTATAATTGAGAACCAAAAAAATTAAAATTAAAATTAAAAATCCATAACATAACTTACATCTGTGGGAACCCGTAGCTCCTCTTCGGTATATTCATGGACTACTTGGATTAAATCTTTTGGAAAATATCCGAAAATACGTCCAACCTATATGAAAAAACAGGCAAAAGAAACACATACCAATCAAAATTCTGTATAAGAAATACAAACGACAGAATTTTCAGCAGTGAGAGGAAACAGATAGATACGTAGGTAGGTACAACCACAAGAGACAGATAATTGCTATGATGATTACACGGATTATTATTCCAATGAAAATTAAGTACAGAATACTTTAAGGTCAATTTTTCTAAAACCACTGAAGTTTCCTTTCATCATGCAACTTAATTCTAAACACAGAGCTAGATTTCTGAAGTAGATAAAAGACCTACATAACAGAAAGTGTTTGTATATTTTATGGTTAAAACTAAGCACATCAGGTGCACCTGACCGGCTCAGTCGGAAAACTGTGTGCCTCTTGATCTCAGGGTTCTGAGTTCAAGCCCCATGTTGGGTGTAGAGATTACTTAAATAAATACACTTAAAAAAAAAAAAAAAGAATATAAAATTCCTAAAATAAGTGATGACTACAATGAAACAGCAAATATTTATTGATATAACGGGCTGTAGTAGCTTTTTCAAAAACTAGATTTTTGAGTATTTGCAGAGAAAATAAAATTCATACTACTCTACACAAGAAGCTTTAGTTTCATGCAAAGTAAACCTCTAGAGAAAATAACCCCATTTATCTATAGCACTAACAGCTAAAATACACAGAGCATCCTCCTGAGAGGCACACACTGTCCTCTACTGACTGTGTCTAGAAGGAAAAGCAGATCACTGGGAAGGAGGCTGAGAGGCAGATCCAATCCACCAAGGGAAAAAAGGCTTACTTATCACCAACTCCCAAAATAGCCTCATTAGGAGTGCTGTTGTTATATCTGGCAAATATGTGAAAGCCAGTCTCAGTACTAGAATACAGCCTTGAAGATTAGATAAGATAGGGTAATTAAAAACTGCTACACTGGCAGTTAAAATCTGAAAACTCTAAGAAACCAAAAAAGACTGCAGGATGAAAACTAAGAAACAGAAACAAGAGTCAGTTTGAGAGGCACCTGGGTGGACAGTTCGTGAGATTGAGCCCCACATCAGGCTCCACACTGACAGTGCAGAGCCTGCTTGGGACTCTCCCTCTCCCTGTCTCTCTGCTCCTCCTCCACTCACGCCCCAGCATGCGCTCTTTCTCTCTCAAAATAGATATATAAACTTAAAAAAAAAAAAAGGCAACATAGGGGATGCCACGTGAGCAGTGCAAAGTGCCACCTGAACAGTTATCAGACAGCAAGATCCCTTCTGGCTGGGCTGCTGAGGGCAGGGCTTCCCTAAGAAGGCACCATGAGAGGTGAATATGGCCAAAGGAAAATGCCATATATGTCAAGCTCACTTACCAAATGCTCCAACTCAACCACTTCACCGTGTATAAAACAGGCCTCGGTACATGGAAAAAACTTTCCCAGAGTGAAGATTATCAAGAAATCTCACGCGGCAGACTTGCAGGGAGCAGAACAGATCCTTCTTTGTACACAGTGACTCAACCAGGACTCTGCCTAAATTATAAGGGCTGAACCTAACCAGCTAGTTGGTCACTCAAGATTCACTCCTAGGGAGGCACCTGAGCGGCTCAGTCAGCTGAGTGTCCGACTTCAACTCAGATCACGATCTGCAGTCCATGAGTTCGAGCCCCATGTCAGGCTCTGTACTGACAGGCTGGAGCCTAGAGCTGCCTCAGATTCTGTGTCTCCCTCTCTCTCTGTCCCTCCCCCCCCCCACACACACACTCTCTCTCTCTGTCTCTCTGTCAAAAAAAAAAGAATCCCCCCCCCCCCAAGGAATCTGTAACACCAACAAAATGAACCTATTTTTCCCCTTATGTAGGTTTCTCAAGCCTTATTTTCTGTTGTCTGGTATTTTATGGAAAGTAAAAGTTTCCACAGCAGGGACTGGATATCTGGAAGTTTGGATAATCCTAAGGACATGAAGAATTCTCACTCCTTTTGGTAAAGAAGCAGTCCACACATCACACTTCTTAGAAAGGAAAGGACGATAACTCATAAGGCTTTCAATCAGGTCACTCCTAGGGAATCTCCTCATTAAAAACATCAAAGCCCGAGTTTTATTTACAACAGTCGAAACATGGAAGCCAGCCAAGTGTCCATCGATAGATGAACAGATGAAGACATAGCGTGTGCATACATGCAAGCACGTGCGCGCACACACACACACACACACACACACACACACTGGAATATTACTCAGACATAAAAAAGAATGAAATCTTGCCATCTGCAACAACATGGATGAACCTAGGGGGTATATAATGCTAAGTGAAATAAGTCAGGCAAAGAAAGATAAATGCCATATGATTTCACTCATAGGTAGAATTTAAGAGATGAAACAAAGGAAAAAAAGAGGCAAACGAAAAAACAGGCACTTAAATCCAGAGACCAAACAGCTGGGTGCCAGAGGGGAGGTCGGTGTGGGGGGGGACGGGGGGAAATAGGTGATGGGGATTAAAGAGCACAATTATTATGATGAGCACCAAGTAATGTATCAAATTGTAGAGCTGCTATATTGTACACCTGACACTAATATAACCCAGTGTTAAATATTAATATATATTTAAATATTAATATACATATTATATATAAATATATATTTATATGAAAATAAATATATATTTATATTTAATATATTAAATATATTTAATTATACTTGAATTAAAAATTTTTTTTTTTAATTCTAAAGCACGATGGAGTCCCTGCTTTCCACATCTGCCATCAGGGCACCTGTAAAACTGCCCGGGAAGACAACAGCTGGGGGCCCTCCAGGAGCAAGTGTCTGAAGAGTGGAGGGTGGGGGTGGGCAGCAGGCTGACCCAGAAGATGCAAACAAAACATGGAAACAAGAAAAACACACAGTGAAAAGGGCATTTTGCTCTTTTAACAGACCGGTAACAATATACACGATTAGGCTGCCTATTTCCAGACCTGCCAATCTTTCACAAATGTTAGTGATTTAGAAAAAAAAAAAGAGAGGCACCTGGGTGGCTCAGTCGGTTAAGCATCTGACTTCAGCTCAGGTCATGATCTCATGGCTCATGGGTTCAAGCCCTGCGTCGGGCTCTGTGCTGACAGCTCAGAGCCTGCTTTGGATTCTGTGTCTCTTTCTCTCTCTGACTCTCCCTCACCTTCTCTCTCTCTCTCTCTCTCAAAGATGAATAAACATTTTTTAAAAATTAAAAAATAATAATTTAGAAAAAAAGAAATACACAATCAACTTTAAACATGAACACCTGAAACACAGTCCTGCACAAAGTTTACAGGATTAGGGCTAATGCTCACGGCAATGAAGTTCAGAATTTTCAGTTTTCGCCACTTCAACCTTTCCTGTGCACGGAGGAGCCACAGCTGATAAGGCTCATGACTTAATGCTGAGCAACAAAAACCAGAAGCAGTTGGGCCCTGTTTAAGGAACAGAGCCCCCACCTAGGGCCAGGCCTGATGCCTGCTGGTGACACACAGCCATCCTCTGTTTTCCCAGTCCAGCAGAGGGGACACGTGAATGCCATCAAAGACCCCAAGAAAACAGTTATTTAAACCCATAGCCCTACACAAGCCAATAAAAAGTAAGAAAATAAAGTATGTCAAATATGTACTTACACTTCCAGCCCAAACTTCAGGCGGTCTCCCTGCCAGTTTATAGTAGACATATACGGGGTCACCTTTTTTAAAACTCACGAAACGACAATCGGGGCCTGTGAAATCTTCTAGAGCCTCACCCCGGTACATTAACACTGTAGGTAAAGACAAGGCAGGAAAAAAAAGAGAGAAAAAAAAAAAATAGATGTCAGGATTCAACTTTCAGAGTCCACGCTGATTTATCAGGAAAGGAGGTTTCTTCTATTCTGTAAATAACAATCAAGTTTCTCCGGTACTCTCTGGAATCAATCGCTTTCAATTCATATGCTCCAATTAACTAAAATCTTTAGAGCCTTATCATTATATATCATCTCCTACAAGTAGACAGGGGAGAGGGCCGCTTTCTCTGTTTTCTCTAAGGATAATGCTGGGAAACAAAACGCAGTGAGTCCACTGCCACACATGGCTGGTCTCAAGAGAAACTCTCTAACCTTCTTGTCCTCAATCTCTGCTGTTTCATAATCCTAAAAAGCTTCACTGTGCAACTGGATAAATTCAAGTGCAGATGCTGTCTGGCTTAAGCGTGACTGCATGCCGAGGTAATAAGGAACAGGGGAGAGCACCCAGGAACCCCCGAGGGGTCAATTAACTTGAACTAACACTAAAAGGCACGATCTTTAAGTGGCTGTAACTGCTACCATGCATCAGCAGTAAACATTGTCAACTTCACTTGAGGCCACGCTGTTCTCCCCGTGCAGTATCTGGATAAATTAATGGGAAAGTATATCACATCCTATTATGGGTCCAATCACATGACAGGGTAATGTGGAATTATTATGACAGTAGGTAATGTTGACTGTCCCCAACATTACAAAGGTTTCAAAACAAAGGGAAAATACCCTCATTTATTTATGTCTATACACAAAAATCACAAGTGGGCATCACATATTGCAGGGACAAGCAAAACTATGAGAATTGTTCAGTAGTTACCTTCAGTCTTAAAATGCAGGACATAAATCACACTGGATCTAGAAACTGGTAGAAGCAGAATTTTTCTTTTTGGTGGCCAAATACACAGTTTCTGATGTAAGATGAAACGGACAATAGACGCAATTAAATAGCAGAGAAAAAGAAGGGTGAGTGGAAAGAATACTTTTTCTTAAAGCCAATTAGCAATACATTAAAATGTATCTTTAAATACATACTTGGGGGGGGGGTGAACAGATAGATTTGAAGGCGGTTCTTTGAATTTTGACGCTAAAATCCGATTATTTTAATATATGCCCAGCATCCAAATCCAGATAGAATTAGGGGAAAGGCCAGGTTGAAGGTAATGGGCTATTTCAGATTGAGGGTTCTATCAGAACTGGAAGTGGTAATGTTTCTTTTGTTCCCCCTTAGAAGAGATCATGGAGAATCTATAACAATAAACTAGATGACAACATAATGCACACAGTGAAACAACTGTCTGGAAAGTACACAAGGACAGCACACACATGCACACCTTACTAAACAAACACTTTATGCAACACGGTCCCAGACCCTGCTCAGCCGCTGCCGGTCGTTCAGTTACATCTGTTTGGACACACGCCATTTCTCAACTTAAGTGACAACCACGGGCCCTTCCAACACCATGCCTCTGTACTAAGGAAGCATCAGCGATGTGATTCTCCACGTTAACTATGGTTTTGAGGAACCCAAGTCAGGGAGTCCTTGAAAGCAAAGCATAGCAAACGTTCGGTCTTAGCCAACCCCACTTGCTAATCATCTGGGTTTGCTCAGAGGAAACTGAAGGCAAAAACTGTAAAAATCGGCTCCACTTTTGCGGTGTTTAGTTGCTTCAGCCCTAGGTTACCTCTAGGAACCAGTTTAAGGCAATCCACGATGCCTCCTCCTCTTGAACGGTGTTGCAGTGGATACAAACTCCTCCAATTATGAAATTTGCTTGTGAATAGCACCGATTTGAATATAAATAGATAAACTGCAGCCATGCGGCCTCTTCGGCATGAATATTTTTTCTATATGTGTTGTTTACAATTTACGAACAGCGGTTGTCACTAAGTTACAAGGTTATTCAAGACCCTCCGGGAGACGGTAAGAATGATTCCGGTCCCACAAACACAGAGGGAGAGATTCCGACAACACAAGTGACTAAAGCTAAAGCTGATCGCGTTTATGAAACCCTTGGGGGAATGCATTATGATTACTTTAATAATCTTCATCTGATTCTGGACATCTCTGGCCTCCTCGCCGCCCACAGTCCATCCCCCACCCCCAATCTAGGACTGGGGAACAATTCCGCTTCCTGCGCAAAGAAGAGGAGGCTGCTGGTCCCAGGTGGCCAATGCAGATTCTTGGCCTCTTTCGAGAGCGAAAGATTTTGGCCTTCCGAAGGTGCCCTCCCTGCCTGGCTGTTTGCAAGGAGACACCCAATCACAGAAATGACAGAACTGAGGCAGAGCCGGGGCGGAGACCTTGGAATACACTGCATGCTTGGACTCCGGGCTCGTCCCAAACCCAAACTCCAATCCCTGTCAAGAAGGCGGTAGAAGAAGCCCCAAACCCGAGAAAGCGGCTGGGCGAAGGGGCAGCGCCAGCGCGCACTTCCCGAGCCCCAACACCGACCCGCCACGGGGAGAGCACCCGCCGAGCCCTGGGCGCATCGGCGCCCCGACTGCACCCACCCAAGTCCCCGCGGCGGGGGCAGGAGAGCGCTCCCTGCAGCGCGGGGAGCCCAGGGTGCGCGGCGCGTACCCCACGTGTCCCGACTCCCCTCGGGACCCGGCGGGAGCTAGCGCTGCGAGACGCCCCCGAGGAAACCGGAGGCCACCGCCACCCCTAAGACCCCGCCGCATCAGCAGAGGGAAAGGAAACGCTGGCAACAAGTGGGAGGCGCAGCCCCCCGACCGGGGCCGGCGGGCGCCGAAGACCGAGGGGACGGCGCACGGCCCCGGCGATCGCCCACCCCGTTGTCGCGCCCGCCCGGCCTGCGCCCCCGGCCGGCTCGCGGGGGTGCCCGGCTCCCGCCCCCGCGCGGCCCCGCCGCCGCCGCCGTCGCCGCCCTCCCGCCACTCACTGCTGCACTCGTCGTCCGCGCACAGCTTGTGCTCCGAGAAGCGCCGGCTTGTGCCCGCGTGCGGCTGGCCCGGCACCCGCCAGGGCAGCCCGAGCAGGAGCAGCCAGAAGAGCAGCCCCGGCGCCGCAGCCATGTTGTGGTCACCGCGGGGGAGCCGGCGGCGCGGAGGCGGAGGCGAGGCGGGGCGGGCGCCGGAGGGCGGGGCCGAGGGCGGAGCGCGGCGGGCGGGGCGCGCGGCGGGGCGGGGCGGTGCCAGAGGCCGCGGCGTTCCGGGGCGACACGTCAGCACGGCCTCGGCTAGGCTCGAACCCGCAACCCCGTGCTGTCTCCGCCCCGGCGGCCCGCGCTCCTGTCTCCGCTCCCTCGCCCGCTCCTTCGTATTCCTCGCTCACCAGTCTCTGCGACCTTGGAACCCCCACCCCGCCGTCCCAACGCGGGTCCTTTCTGACAGCTTCTGGTTCCTGGTCCAGCCCAAACCAGCCCACCTCCCACTCCCCTAAATGTTGCTTCGGTGCCTCCTTTTCCAAACTACCAAATCCCACCCACGAGTTGCCGCTGTTAGTCTCCGGATTGAGGCTCCCAGGGGTTCGTTCAGGCTCCCGGGGGTTCCTTGGGGGTCCCATCCACGATCCCCTTAGATTGGGAAGGGGCGTGAGCAGTGGAATGGTGGGTTGGTGATGGAAATTAGAACTAGTGGCCGGCTTGGTCTTTTTTTGTTTTTTGTTTTTGTGTGTGTGTGTGTGTTTGTTTGTTTGTTTGTTTGTAGCCTTGGGGGATAGGGGTAGGCTGTGTATACCAGGGCTGAGGTCTTCAGATTCTTGGGCCTTTATCCCTAAGGGAAGAAGTAATTCAACACAGATGGGTTGAGCTTCCATTTTATGCTATCATTCACGCCTTGGAGACACTAGGCTGGTGTAGGGAAAGATGTAGGTCAAAAGACAGGTATCTGGCCCTTGTCAAAAGAAATCCACAATTTAGTGGAAACTAAATGACATCAAAACAGCGAAAGAGAATAAACATCAGGTCGGGAGGAAAAGCTAATTAATTGCAGCTAACGTTTATTGAGTTCTTTCTTAACGCCCAGGTGTTATCCTAAGATCTTTAAACGTATCAATTTGTTTAATATTCACAACAATAGTCCCTCACAATAGAGGATGCTATTACTATCTTCATTTTTAAGATGAGTAAATTGGGGCGTTTACACACCTAGTGAGAGATGGAGCTGAGATTCAAACCCAGGGAATATCCTTTTTATCACAATTCTGTAAAGCCTCCATCAAGCAACATGCAATATTTTGTATTTTCTGACTAGGGGAAGCAAAATCTTTTTTTTTAAATAATTTTTTAATGTAATGTTTGTTTATTTATTTATTTATTTATTTATTTATTTATTTATTTATTTTACAGAGAGAGAGACAGAGCGCGAGCAGGGGAGGGGCAGAGAGAGAGGGAGACATAGAATCTGAAGCAGGCTCCAGGCTCCGAGCTGTCAGCACAGAGCCCGAAGCGGGGCTGAAACCCACGGATGGTGAAAATCATCACCTGAGCCAAAGTCGGAGGCTCAACCTCAGGAGCCCCACAAAATCTTTTTATAAATCACGATATAACTGAATTATCTGTATGGGGGAGGGGAAAAAACGCCGTAAACCTGCAGTGGCTACAATGTTCTGCCTTTGGTTGGAGCACTTGGCATTTGACTGTGACCAGGGGCTTCTCACTGCAATATTCTCTGCTAAGGTTATTCATCCACCTCAACACCAAACCCATCAATTGGTTTTCCAAACTAACTGGATTCTTTAAAAGCAGGAGTAAAGGGGCGCCTGGATGGCTCATTCAGTTGATCATCTGACTCTTGCTTTTGGCTCCGGTCATGAACCCGGGGTCATGGTCCCAGGGTTGTGGGATAGAGCCTTGCATCAGGCTCCAACTGAACATGGAGTCTGCTTAAGATTCTCTCTCTCTCAAAAAGAAATAAATTGAAGAAAAAAACAAAAACAAAAACAGAAAAGCAAGAGGAAAGAATGTGGCCTGTCCATGAGATCCATAGTGTTGAATAAAGAAAAAGATGTGATGTTCACATAGATGTTCACAGTTGTTTGACTATAGGGGTCATGAGATATCCCATTGGTCCAGTGTAGTTCCCATAATTCTCTGGAGAGAATGTACAATGGATAAGGTCACTGGCCATCCAAGGATAGTGCCCTCAAGGGTTCATTTCTTTTCCACTCTGTGTTTATTTGCGCTAGAATCTTAGGTGTATCTAATGGGCATCTTCAACTTAATTGGTTAAAAACCAAACTATTTTCTCTCTCAAACCCTGCTCCTTTAGTCTTCTATATCTCAATAAATGCCATTTTAATTCCCATCTTCCTGGTGCTCAGGTCAAAAACTTACAAATCATTCATGACAACTCTTTCTCTCACACCCAATCTGACCCATCAGCCAATCCTGGGTGTTCTTCATTTTAATAACTTTACTGGAATGTAATTGGCATATGATAAACTGCCCACATTTAAAGTGGACAGTTTGTTAAGTTGTGACATATGTATATTCCCATGAGACCATCATTATAATCAAGATAAATCATGTATCCATCACTGATAAGAGTCCTCATGCTCCTTTGTTGTCTTCCCTCCCCTTTTCTGCCTATCTCCAAACAACCTTCTGTTGCTATAGATTGATTTGTAATTGCTGGATGTGATATAAATGGAATCATACAGTATATATTCATTTTTTGTTTGACTTTATTTACTCAGCGAAAGCATTGGAAATACATCTAGAATCTGACCACTTCTCACCATCTCCTGTGTTAACACTGTAGGCCAAGCCACCATCATCTCTCACCTGAAAGGTTACAATAGCCTTCTCACTGCTCTGCCTTTGCCTCCCTAAGGTCTACCCTGTCAACGGCAACCACAGTGATCATTTCACAATGTACATTTGGTCATCTCTCTCCTCTGCTCGAAACTTTACTACAGCTTTCCATTTCCAACTAAAATGCAATGACTTTATGATGGACTGTACTGTATTACTTGATCTGACCTAGCTCATCTCTTTTACCCCCACTTCCTAACACTCTTCTTTCTGTGTTAGTTCCACTCAAACTTGCCAAGTCCACTCTTGCATCAAAACATTTGTACTTGCGATTTTGCATCAACCTAGAACAGTTTCCCCAAACAGTCCACCTAACTAGTTCCCTCACTTCATCCAGTGTCTGTAATGACACTATTTCTTGTTAGAGAAGCCATTCTTGATCACTCTATATAAAATAGAGCTCCTTTCGTGATTATCTAGCTCATCATCCTGGTTTGCTTTTCTTTAGAGCACTGCTACCAGCCTTACATTTGTTTATCTGACTGCCTCCTACCCCAGATAGAAGTTCTTTGGGAGCAAGACATTTGTTTTGTTCACTGCTATAACATAAATGTCTAGAAAAATGTCTGGGATGTATGAGGTACTCAACAAATGATTCATTAGATGAACCCATGATAACTCACATATGATAAATATATTACACCACTAACCTACATGGAGCCTCCATATGTAAATAGTACCAAGAGAAAATATGCTACAAGAACAAGGTATTTTGTGTCTTCTCCTCAGCAGGATCTTCAACACATGGAACAGAACCTGGAATACATTTATTGTTGATTAAGGGCATATTTGTTGTGGAGAGAGTGAATGAAATCACTGTGTATTTTTTTCCTATGTATTACCAGAATAGGTAAGGCAGATAAAAGTAATTCTAATTTTTTTTAATTCCTATCTAGAGTAGAATTAATGACAATTCATTGGTGGAAAGGGCAAAATTCCAAAATGATCTAATTCCATATTACTTTGCTAATATTTACTTTGACAAATATTCAGGTATGCTTTTATATGAAGGATGAGAGCTCTCAGTTGGTGAAGAACTGCCTGCTAAGTCTGTTGATTTTCCAGGTTTTCATTTATCTGCATTCTTAATTATTATATTATTGCCTTAAGAAGATATTAACAGGGGCGCCTGGGTGGCGCAGTCGGTTAAGCGTCCGACTTCAGCCAGGTCACGATCTCGCGGTCCGTGAGTTCGAGCCCCGCGTCGGGCTCTGGGCTGATGGCTCAGAGCCTGGAGCCTGCTTCCCATTCTGTGTCTCCCTCTCTCTCTCTGGCCCTGCCCCGTTCATGCTCTGTCTCTCTCTGTCCCAAAAATAAATAAACGTTGGAAAAAAAAAATTAAAAAAAAGAAGATATTAACAAGTTAGATGGAGAGAAAATTTCTCATCTGACCACAATGAGGGTGATGGTGGTAGTCCATATATAGTGTATAGATATATATATACTTCCATATATAGTATATATATATATATATACTATAATCCACTGTATATTTATCCTGTAATTATATATATATATATATATATACATATATATATATATATATATAATTATAGTGGATAAATCAGCATTCATTTTTTTAAGTTTATTTATTTATTTTGAGAGAGAGAGAAAGAAGGTTTGTACATGTGGGGGAGGGGCAGAGAGAGAGAGGGAGAGTGAGAGAATCCCAACCAGACTCTGAGCTGTCAGCCTGGAGCCTGATGTGGGGCTCGATCCTGTGAACCATGAGATCATGACCTGAGCCAAAATCAAGAGGCAGACACTCAACCAACTGAGCCACCAGGAGCCCAAGCATTCATTTTAAAAAAAATTTTTTTAATGTTCATTTATTTTTGAGAGAGAGAGAGACAGAGCGTGAGCAGGGGAGGGGCAGTGACAGAGGGAGACACAGAATCTGAAGCAGGCTCCAGGCTCTGAACTGTCAGCACAGAGCCCAAAGCGGGTCTCAAACCCATGGACGGTGAGATCATGACCTGAGCCAAAGTCGGATGCTTAACCGACTAAGCCACCCAGGTGCTCCTGCAGACATTCATTTTTAATAGCATTTGATTATGTGGTCCTAATGCTTAACATAAATTCTAATCCTAAGTGTATTATTAACACCTCAAATGGAATTTTCAGGTAAAATTGAGTAAAGGTTGAGTAAAGGTTGAGGTAAAGGTTGAGTAAGAGTTAAAAAAATGTTGGGGGGGCATAAAAAATAAGACATGGAGGGCTCCTGATCTTAAAGATTTTGCAGTCTGCTTAAGAAGACAAGAGAAATATATCTGAAACAAATAGAAGGCAGAATAATAACATATATAATTGTAGACTTCCCATGGTGCCTGCCCAGGAACTTCTAGTAGGACTAATACTAAAGTTTCCAGAAAAAACCCAGTTTATTGCCAATGATGAAACCACTCAGAGTTCAGAGAATGGTGTAAAATATTTATTGACATATTTATATGTCTTCCAGGCAAGATGGAGTAACTTTATATATCTTTATATATCCAGGCAAGATGGAGTAACTTTATATATCTTCCAGGCAAGATGGGGTCAGATTTACCCCCCCCATGTTAAATATCTGAAAAAAATGGGCAAAATATATGAAACAATTTTCAGACAGTGGACAACAACCAGAAGAGGACAATGATCCCTAAGATAAGTGGAACAAATGAGGTGACTGCTATGATTTCTTCAGCTTACTCTCTGGGTGAAGTTTCCTGGCCATAACCAGAGAAAGGACACTCAAACCGGTGATCTACTTGAGTTGAAGAGATAGATTTGAAAGTTTGGGGAGGTCAAGGCAGCTGGAATTTGCAGGGAAGAGAATAGGAGAGAAGAGAGCTGCATGGAGAAGAGAGAACTGCACAAACAGAGCTCCAGAGATCTGCAGAGGGTACTTTCAAGTCTTCAGCTGAGTAATGATAAGCACCTGTGTGTAAAAAAACTACCTGAGACCAGGGAAAGAACCACCAGAGAGGACAGGAAGAATAACTGTTGTAGAGAATAGTTTGTGCTCTCATCAGTCAGAGTGGAAAACCTGTAATAAGCAGGGCATCAGGTAGACTGCTCAGAAAAGGGGAAAATGTCAGCCTATGATTGAAAGCTCCTCTACCAAAGCTTTAAGACAAACCTTGAAAATGTCAAAATGGTTCCAAGTAAATTGACTGCATTCCAGTCAATTTTAGTCAAAAGCTAAAGAATATTTAAAAGAATACAAAATATCCAGTACCCAACAAGGTAAATTCACAATGTCTGGAATCCAATAAAAAATTATGAGGCATACAAAGAAGCAGGACAATACAATGCATAATGAAAATGAAAATCAATCAATAGAAATTTTCACAAATGACACAATTATTACACAATATATCACAGTTATATATATTGGATATACATATTATGCTATAGAAAAGCATAAGCATGCAAAGTATAAACATAGAGGATGTAAAAATGATCCAAATTAAACTTAGGTAAACAAAACAATGGCTGTGATGAAAAATATTAATAGGTGGGATCAATAACAGATTAGATACAGCAGAAGAAAACATTACTGAACTTGAAGACAAGGCAATATAAACTCTCCAAAAAGAAACAGAGAGAAAAGAGATGGAAAGAAATGAATAGGGCATCAGTACACACACTTCAGTCCAATATATGTATAATTGTGGTCCCTGGGGGCGCCTGGGTGGCGCAGTCGGTTAAGCGTCCGACTTCAGCCGGGTCACGATCTCGCGGTCCGCGAGTTCGAGCCCCGCGTCGGGCTCTGGGCTGATGGCTCAGAGCCTGGAGCCTGTTTCCAATTCTGTGTCTCCCTCTCTCTCTGCCCCTCCCCCGTTCATGCTCTGTCTCTCTCTGTCCCAAAAATAAATAAACGTTGAAAAAAAAATTAAAAAAAAAAAATAATTGTGGTCCCTGAAGGAGATGGGAGGCAGAAAATATGTTTGAAGAAATAATAAAAGCATTCCAAATTTGCTGAAAACTCACAGATCTAAAAAACTCAACAAACCCCAAGCACAAGAAACATGAAGAAAACACCAAAGCATATTAAATTGCTTAAAACCAGGGGTAATTAAAAATCAAAATTGAAAATCATTTAGAGAAAACAGACACACTATGTACAGAGGAGCAAAGATAAAATGACAGAAGACTTCTCATTGGAAAAATAGAAGCCAAAAGACAGTTGTTTGACATATTTAAAGTGGGGGAGAGGTTGGGGGTGGGGAATGACACTCTGTAGTTGTATACTAAGTAAAAATATTTTTCAAAGATGAGGTGAAGTCTTTTCAACACATGGTGCTGGGACAACTAGATATTCATATGTGAAAGAATGAAATTGAACCATACCTTATACCACGTACAGAAATTAACTCAAAAATGGATCATAGACCTAAATGTAAGAGCTAAAACTATAAAAATCTTAGAAGAAAACATAGGGAAAAATCTTGGCGTATGCAATTATTTCTTAGATATGACACTGAAAGCACAGCAACCAAAGAAAAAATAGATAAATTGGATAAATTGGATTTTTTCAAACTCAAAACTTCTGTGCTTTAAAGGATATCATCAAAAGAGTGAAAAGATAAACACACAGAAAGGAGGAAAGTATTTGCCATTCATATACATAAGATATTTGTATCTAGGGGGCACCTGGGTGGTTCAGTCGGTTAAGCGTCCGACTTCGACTCAGGTCATGATCTCACGGTCCGTGAGTTTGAGCCCCGTGTTGGGCTCTGTGCTGACAGCTCAGAGCCTGGAGCCTGCTTCGGATTCTGTGTCTCCCTCTCTCTCTGACCCTCTCCCATTCATGCTCTGTCTCTGTCTGTCTCAAAAGTAAATAAATGTTAAAAAAAATTAAAAAAAGATATTTGTATCTAGAAAATGTGAAGAACTTTCTTAAAAAACTTCTATTTATTTTATGTGTTTTTTTAATGTTTTATTTATTTTTGAGAGAGAAAGAGAGTGAGAGAGCATGAGCAGGAGAGGGGCAGAGAGGGGGGGGGGAGGGCAGAAGATCTGAAATGGGCTCTATGCTGACAGCAGCAAGCCTGGTGTGGGGCTCGAACTTATGAACCATGAGATCATGACCTGAGCTGAAGTTGGACACTCAACGAACTGAGCCACCCAGGTGCCCCAGAATATATAAAGAACTCTTAAAATTCAGTAATAAAAATACAAATAACCTAATTTTAAAAAACCCACAGAAAAGAATTCAAATAGACATTTCTCCAGAGAAAATATACAATGACCAGGAGGGTAAAAAGGTGCAGCCACTTTGGAAAACAACCTAGCAATTCCTCAAGAGGTTAAACACAGAGTTAACATACAACTAATTAATTCCACTCCTAGGTAAGTAACTGATAGCAATAAAGAATATATCCACACAAAACTTTATATACAAATATTCATAGCATCATTACTTATAATAGCCAAAACTGGAAACAACCCAAATGTCCACCAAGTTAATAAATAAAAAAATAAGTAAAAGGTGGTATGTCAAGACAACAGCAATAAAAAAGGAATGAAATATTGATATATACTACAACAGAAATGTCCCTTGAAAATGTTGTGCTAAGTGAAAAAGCCACCCACAAAGACCATATATCATATAGCTCCATTTATATGAAATGTCCAAAATATTTGAATCTATACAGACAGAAAGTAGATTATTGATTTTATAGGGATTGAAGAGATAGGTGTATTGGGAGAAGACAGATAAAGAATACAGGATTTCTCTCTGGGGGTGTGACCAAAATGTTCTAAAATTGATTGTGTGATGCACAACTCTGTGAATGTACTAAAATCCATTGAATTGTACACTTCAAATAGATGAATTGTTTAGTTATGGGAATTATATATCAATAACACTATTACAAAAAAAAAGATTTCCCATCACAAAAAGCAAATTTCTAAATATAAAAAACAAAGCAAAAAGATGATAGAATATATTTTAAGATACACAAAAGCTAAAAGAATTCATTACTACCATATCTATACTGCAAGAAATGTTGATGCTCTTTAGGCAGAGAGAAATGACCAGATGAAAATCTGAGTCTAACAAAAGAACAATACAAGAAATGTATGTGTGGGTAAATACGAAATATGTTTCTATTTAATGCACATAAAATATAAAATATTTTTTCTTATTTAAAAAAATCTCTTAAAAATAATTAATTATTTAAAGCAAAAATAATAACATCTTGTGAGGTTCACAACATATGTATAGGTAAAATGTATGGCCACAATTAGATAAAGGCCGAAGAGGATAATTGGAACTATACTGCTGTAAAGACCTACAGCTATAAGGGCAGTGATAAAATATCACACGAAGGTATACTATAATAAGTTAAAGGTGTGTACAAACTAAAGGCCCTATAGCAATGCAAACAACAAAATTACAGAGAGGTAGAGCTAGTAAATCGACAGAGGAGGAAATAACACGTGCTTAATTAATCCAAAGGGAGAGAGAAAAAGAGGAAAGGGGGAACATAGAACAGAGTATACAAACAGGAAGAAAAATACTAAGACCACATATTTAACCATAATCATATCAATAATTGCATTAAATGTAAATTATCTAAAAACTCCTTTAAAAGGCATAGATTTTCAGATCCAATTTATAAAAAGCAAAACTCACCTATATGCTTCCTACAAGAAAACACACTTTAGGGAGGCTGAGTAGTTCATTTGGTTGAGTATCTGCCCTTTTTTTTTTAATGTTTATTTTTGAGACAGAGAGACAGAGAGACAGACAGAGACAAAGCATGAGTGGGAGAGGGGCAAAAAGAGAGGCAGACAGAATCTTAAGTAGGCTCCAGGCTCCAAGATGCCAGAACTGAGCCCAATGGCCCAATGTGGGTACTTGAACTCACAAACTGCAAGATCATGACCTAGCTGAAGTCAGATGCTTAACCGACCGAGTCATGCAGTTGCCCAAGCATCTGCCTTTTGACTTTGGCTCAGGTCATGATACCAGGGTCATGGGATCAAGCCCCATGTTGGACTCTGCACTGAATGTGGAACCTGCTTAAGATTCTGTTTCTCTCAAGACATCCAGATGGCCAACCAACACATGAAAAAATGCTCAACATCAATCATCATCAGGGAAATACAAGTCAAAACCACAATGAGATATCACCTCACACCTGTCAGAACAGCTAACATTAACAAATCAGGCAACAACAGATGTTGGCGAGGATGTGGAGAAAGAGGATCTCTTTTGCATTGATGGTGGGAATGCAAACTGGTACAGCCACTCTGGAAAACAGTACGGAGACTCCTCAAAAATGAAAAATAGAACAACCCTATGACCCAGCAATTGCACTAGTAGGTATTTATCCCAGGGATACAGGTATACTGTTTTGAAGGGGCACATGCACCCCAATGTTTATAGCAGCACTATCAACAACAGCCAAAGTATGGAAAGAGCCCAATGGATGAATGGATAAAGAAGATGTGGTGTGTGTGTGTGTGTGTGTGTGTGTGTGTGTATATATATATATATATAATTCAGCAATCAAAAAGAATGAAATCTTGCCATTGCAAGATTGGATGGAACTAGAGGATATTATGCTAAGTGAAATTAGTCAGAGAAAGACAAATATCATATGACTTCACTCATTTGAGGACTTTAAGAGACATAAGGGAAGGGAAGGGAAGCAAAAATAATATAAAAGCAGGGAGGAGGACAAAAACATAAGAGACTCTTAAATATGGAGAACAAACAGAGGGTTACTGGAGGGGTTGTGGGAGGGGGGATGGGCTAAATGGGTCAGGGGCATTAAGGAATCTACTCCTGAAATCATTGTTGCACTATATACTAACTTGGATGTAAATTTAAAAAATTAAATAAAAGTTTTAAAAAAAGATTCTCTCTCTCTCTCTCTCTCTCTCTCTGCCCCTCTCCCCTGTGCTTGCTCTCTAAAGTAAAATTAAAAAAGGAAAACACCCTTTAAATAAAAAAGATAAACCAAGCTAACACAAAACAAAGCTGGAATAGCCATATTAATATCACACACAAAGTATGGGGTGCCTGGGTGGCTCAGGTGGTCAAGCATCTGACTCTTGATTTCGGCTCAGGTCATGATCTCACAGTTCATGGGATCAAGCCCCAAGTTGGGCTCCGTGCTTGACAGTGCAGAACCTGCTTGGGATTCTCTCTCTCCCTATCTCTGCCTCTCCCTTGCTCTCTCTCTCACAAATAAAGAAGTAAACATTTAAAAATATATCAAAATAAATTAATTTTTTATTTTTTCAAATTTATTCATTTTTAGTTATTTTAAACATTTATTTTCAAGAGACAGAGAGACAAAGTGCGAGTGGGGGAGGGTCAGAGAGAGAGGGAGACACAGAATCCGAAGCAGGCTCCAGGCTCTGAGCTGTCAGCACAGAGCCCGATGTGGGGCTCGAACTCACAAACCATGAGATCATGACCTGAGCTGAAGTCGGATGCTTAACTGAGCCACCCAGGCGCCCCTTTATTTATTTTGAGAGAGAGCATGCATGCATGTGCATGTGAGTGAGCAGGGGAGGGGTGGAGAGAGAGACTTCCAAGTGGGCTCTGCACTGTCAGCACCCAGGCTGATGTGGGGCTCAAACCCACAAACCACCAGATCATTACCTGAGACAAAATCGAAAGTCAGACACTTAAACTAAGCCACCCAGTTAATTATAATTCCAGTTGGCTAATATGCATTGTTATATTAATTTCAGGTGTATAATAAAGTAATTCAACAATTCCATACATCAGCCTGTGCTCATCACAAGTGCACTCCTTGATCCCTATCATCTATTTAGCAACCCCCCACCCCAACCATCAGTTTGTTCTCTATAATTGAATCTGTTTCTTGATCTGTCTCTCTTTCTCTCTTTTTCTCCTTTGGTCATTTGTTTTGTTTCCAGAGAAAGATTTCACAACGAAGACTATTACCCAGGGTAAAGGAAAATGTTTCATAAATTTACAGAAATCAATTCATCAGGAGAATATAACAATTTTAAATATTTATACACCTAATAAGAAAGATTCAAAATACATGAAGCAAAAACAAATCTGATGGGAATATGGCACAAATTCACAACTATACTTGGAGACTTCAATATCACTTTCTCAATAACTGATAGAACAAGTAAGGAGAAAGTCAATAAGGTTATAGAAGAATTAAACACAGTTAATTTGACTTAACTGATGTCTCTAGAACACTCCACCTGACAACAGTAGAATATGAATTCTTTTCAACTGTTTGTGGAACATTTACCATGATCATGGGCCATAAAACAATACATTAAAAATTTCAAAACAGGTAAAGTATGTTTTCTGACCACATGAAATTAAATTAGGAATCAATAACAAAAAAAAATCTGGAGCATCTCCAAATCTTGAAAATTAAGTAACAAACTTTTAAATAACCCATGAGTCAAAGAATAAATCAAAAGGGAAATCAGAAAGTATTTCACAGTGAATGAAAGTGAAAACCCAACATATCAAAATTTGTGCGATACCATGAAAGTACTTAGAGGAAAACTTACAGCTTAAATGTCTATATTAGAAAACCAGAAAAGTTTCCAATCAACAACTTCAGTTTCCACCTTAAGAAACTAGAAAAATAAGAACAAATTAAAACCCAAGCAGAAGGAAAGAAATAATAAAGATAAGATCAGGAATCAACAAAATAGAAAACAAAAAGAAAATAGAAAACCAATGAGACCAAAAGGTCATTTCTGAATCTCAGTAAAACTTATAAACCTCAGGGCAGGGGCGCCTGGGTGGCGCAGTCGGTTAAGCGTCTGACTTCAGCCAGGTCACGATCTCGCGGTCCGGGAGTTCGAGCCCCGCGTCAGGCTCTCGGCTGATGGCTCAGAGCCTGGAGCCTGTTTCCGATTCTGTGTCTCCCTCTCTCTCTGCCCCTCCCCCGTTCATGCTCTGTCCCAAAAAAATAAATAAACGTTGAAAAAAAAATTAAAAAAAAAAAACAAAACTTATAAACCTCAGGGCAGCTAGGTGGCTCAGTTGGTTAATCTTCCAACTCCTGATTTCAGCTTAGGTCATGATCTCACGGTTCGGTTCGAGATCAAGCGTTGCTTGTGATTTTCTCTCTCCCTCTCTGCCCCTCCCCCACTCACGTGTGTGTGTGTGTGTGTGTGTGTGTGTGTGTGTGTGTGTGTGTGCGCGCGCGCGCGCGCGCGCATTCTCTCAAAATAAATAAATTGAAAAAAAAACTTATACATCTCTAGTCAGACTGAGTAGGAAGAAAAAAAGAAAGTAAGACTACACTTAATACCAGAAATGAAACAGAGAGGACATCACTATAGATCCTACAGACTTTAAAAGAATATGAAGAGAATATCATGAACAACTTTATGCCAATAAATGATACAACTAGGATGAAATGGACAAAGTCCACTAACCTCCACCCTTACCACATAACATATACAAAACATGACTGGTAATACTTCATAGACATAAATGTAAGAACTAAAGGTATAAACTTTCTAGAAGAAAACAAGAGAAAATATTTGTGACCTTGGGTTTGGCAAGCCTTTAAAATACACACAAAAAATAGGGGTGCCTGGGTGGCTCAGTCAGCTAAGCGTCCAAGTTTGGCTCAGGTCATGACCTCATGGTTCGTGAGGTCAAGCCCTGCATTAGGCTCTGTGCTGACAGCCTGGAGCCTGCTTTGGATTTTGTGTCTCCCTCTCTTTCTATCCTTCTCCTGCTCTGTCTCTCTCTCTCTCTCTCTCTCACAAAAATAAATAAACATTAGAGAAAATGTTTTAATAAATAAATAAATAAAACACTAAAAACTCTAAATGAAATAAATCAATAAATTGGACTTCATAAAAAAAACCTTTTGCTCTCATTTCTATATTCACTGTTATGAAAATGGAAAAGTAAGCCACAGACTAGGGGAAAATTTTGCAAAACATATATCCGAAAGAATTAAACCTAGAATATATATAAATAACTCTTACAACTTACAAATAAGAAGACAATCCAATTTCAAAAAAGTGGGCCAGAGATTTAAATAGAGAATTCACCTTAGAAGATACACACATGGAAAACAGGTATATGAAAAGATATTCAACATCATTAGTAATTAGGAAAATGCAAATCAAAGCCACAATGAATATTAGTGCATATCCTCTAAAATTATTAAAGTTAGAAAGACTACTTATACAAGTGTTGACAAGGATGAGGACAATTGGATTTCTCATGACACTGCTGGTTATAATTGGCAGTTTGGCAGTTTCTTTTAAAATTAAACCACATCCACCATAATGAACCCAGTCTTTCCACTCCTAGGTATTTACTCGAGAAGAATAAAAGAATGACCTCACTAAGAGTTGTTCACAAATGTTCATAGTAGCTTCATTTGTAATAGTAAAAACAAGCAAACAAACAAACCCCAAAAACAAAAAGCGCCAAACAACAACCCAGGTGTCCATCCACAGATAAACAGATATTAAATTTTGGAATATTGCTTATCAGTAATAAGGAGCTGTTGATACTGGCAACAGTAAGGCGATTCTGAGTGAAATAAACCAGACCAAAAAATATATACTTATAATTCTATTTATATAAAATTCTAGAAAATTCAAACTAATCTATAATGACAGTTGTTGCTTGGTAACAGGACAGGGAGGCAAGGAACACAAAGAAACCTGGGGGTGTGTGATGGTCTTAGGTGTGTATGCCTATGTCAGATCTTAGAAAACTGTATAATTTAAATACTTAAATAGTATTCATTCATCCATTCATTCATTCATTTATTTTTAAATAGCATTTATAGCTCAGAGAGCCTGGGTGGCTTAGTCAGTTGAGTGTCTGACTCTTTTTTTTTTTTTAATTTTTTTTTCAACGTTTATTTATTTTTGGGACAGAGAGAGACACAGCATGAATGGGGGAGGGGCAGAGAGAGAGGGAGACACTGAATCAGAAACAGGCTCCAGGCTCTGAGCCATCAGCCCAGAGCCCCACGCGGGGCTCGAACTCACGGACCGCGAGATCGTGACCTGGCTGAAGTCAGACGCTTAACCGACTGCGCCACCCAGGCGCCCCGAGTGTCTGACTCTTGATTTCAGTTCAGGTCACCATGCCAGGGTCGTGGGATTGAGACCTGTGTTGGGCTCTGTGCTGAATGTGGAGCCTGCTTAAGATTCTCTCTCTCTCCTTCTGCTCACGCTCTCTCTCTCTAAAATAAAAAAAAAAATAACATTTATATCTCAACAGAGTTATCAAAAAATTATACCGAGAAAAATAATTTGTAATAATTCACCAAGAGAGATAAAATACTGTTATCCTTAAAGGTAACTGAAGATCTATAAACCAGGTAAATCCTAGTAAGGGTCTTGGTTAAACATGAAAACCCTGCAATTATTTATAAAACAGCGAGTCAGAAAAGCAACAAATACATTTTTGTTTTACTCAGTCAGATCAGCCTGCACAGTATCATTTCTTGCTAGGCATCCTGAGATCTTCTCTCTTCCCAGAGTTCTGACTTCTTTTGTGTCCAGTGTCATCCTTTGTAGCCAGTCTCTAGGAGATGGGTCCACCTGTTACGGCTGTGCCCAAGGAGGCCCAACCTTGGCTCTAATTCTCAAGGGTGGGGGAGGACTCTGGATCCTATTATATTCTTCAGAGTGGAAACTCCCAAAAGATAAACAAATCTCTCTTGTTAATAATAATCATCTCTCTTTGTAACAAGTTGGGGGGGGGGGGATGGGAGGCAGACACAACCCTGCCACACAGTAAGTGCTAACATGAAAACACAGTTTCACATTCAAAACAGGTACAAATTCTAAGCACTAAAGAGTTCAATGAAGGAGGAGAATAAATGATAGTGGTGGAACTTGACTTAGGTCTTGGTGAATAGGTGGGATTTAGATTTTAAAAAGAAAGGAAAAGGCAAGTGAAGAAAGCAACATAAGAGAAAAGAGAGCAGAATGTTTAAAGGACAGTAAGGGGATCTAATGTTACCAGAGTGAAATGATCCTAGTGAAGAGTAGTGGGAGATAAATTTGGTGGCCAGAGTAGGTCAGATCACACAAGTCCTTGAAAATCAAGCACAAAACTTAGACTTAATAGAGTAAAAAGCAGAAAGCTATCAGACTTTAAGTGATCATATGACTGAAGTGGAATTAAAGCAAATATCTTGTTCTGAAAGCCACGGAGAATGGAGTTCTGTGCTGGGCATGGCCAATAGGGTTAAATTCTTCGCCACAATCAAAAGCCATGTCAAAGTCATGTCAAAGGGTATGTTGTACTGAGAGTGAGTCATATACAAGGCAAGAATACCTATCAGCACGTGCTATTTGTCTAGTCCTGACAAATATTATCCCAATTTCTATTGCACAAAGAGAGAAACTCAAACATCTGAAATTGCCACTAATATACAGACATATAAGTTCCTGTGTCCGGTTCCACCTAATTTACTTTGGCACTATTTTCACAGAAGTCAAATATTTGATGCTTTGAAACAAATGCAGAACAGATTCCAGGGTGGGGCCTATACAACCCAATATCCACAGTGTAGACTGTTTGGCTTCCTCCGTTTACAGTTTTCAGATATGAATTACTTCCTTACTGAAGACAACAGCAGAGGCGAATAATGTAATCAGAAGTACTAAACTAGGTATGAGAAGTCCAATCGCATGACTCTAGGCAAGCCATCAATTTTTCTGAGTCTTAGATTCTTCATCAATAAAATTGGGGCTACTGTTAAAACCAAGTGTTTCTTTAAGAAGCAAATGAGATAATATATTAACAGGCTGATTATGTTTAAGTAATTAAACAGCAATATATCTGGCTCTTAGCCAACAGGGATGGTTAATCAGGGATGGTTAAGATTCTCAGTAAATCAGTGACTGTCACAAAGGAGACCTTTTTTGATACTACCTTCCCTAGAAACTTCCCTTATTAAAAATTAGGAGGGCAGGTAACATCCCCCACAAGGTGTGCTTGGCAGTTCAAAAGCGCCTCCTGGAGGAGACTTTAAAAACTGAGAGGGAGAAAATCTATTCTTCAGGGTAACATGCAGTCACAGCAGACCTGTTACAGATAACACCTCAGGACAAAGCAAATCTCCTGAATCTTCAGCATTTTAATGAATACATGCAGTACAAAGTTAGGAACAGGAACACGAATACCATTATGAAGACTATTCAAGTGTGAACACCGAACAATTGCATACAGGAAGTGTAGGAGTTCCCTGCAGGTATGAAAGCTCATTCCATTTAACTCTACATGGAATATGAAATGGAATGGAATATATAAGAGGATGAAAGGATGATATTAAACCAGAATGATTAAATAGAAAATCTAAACATAATCTGATAGTTCCCTTATTTCTTGTGAATTCTCTAGAATATGTTGTCTAATAGCAATATGATGCCAGCTACAGATATAATTTAAAATTTGTACAAGTCACATTAGAAAGGCAAAGCAAAACAGATGAAATATGCTTTAATAATACATTTTATTTAAACCAGTATATCCAAAATATTATCGTTTTAATGTGTAATCAATATAAAAATTATTAATGAGATATTTTACATTTATCTATTTGTTTATTTTGAGAAAGAGTGTGTATGTGTGTGCAAGGAGCAGAGGGGCAAAGGGAGAGGGAGAGAGAGAATCTTAAGCAGGCTCCACATGCTAAGCGCGGAGCCTGACATGGGGCTTGATCTCATGATGGTGAGATCATGACCTGGGTAGAAATCAAGAGTTGGAAGTTTAACCAACTGAGCCACCCAGGTGCCCCAGACATTTTACATTTTTCACTTCACATGAAACCTTTGAAGTCTGGTGTATATTTTATACTTATGGCACATCTCAATTCAGAGTAGGTACATTTAAAAAGAGCACAACTCTAGAAAGCAGGGATTAAAAATTAACACCAGATCCATACCATATATTTATACATTATCTGCACACACTTAAAGAAAAGCAAAGCTTAAAAATCTGTTACAGGATATAAAATATTTTTGGCTAAGCTCTTTTGGAATTTCTGCAGGAAGACAAAGAACAGTGGTAGTTATTTCAAACCCCCCAATAATTTTGTTTGTTTGCAATTAGAGGTTGAGATTTTTGTTGGAATATCTAAAAATTTCATTGCCTCTTCGGAGGAATCTGAAATCTCTAGTAAAAAGTATGAGCTATGGCCATCATTAAGTTCCTACACTAGTCATGCTTTTATTATTTATTTCTTATAATTATTTAAAACAAGTTAATCATTGTTGACAAACATAAAGAAACCAAGAATGGCATTTTTAGGGGTAATAACACAATGATACTGCACAAGAGCCCTTATCACTTTAGGCTAAATTGTAGAAAAACACAATTGCAGGTAAGGGACCACAGCATGATACTTGTCTAGGCAAATGTTTCTTGCTAGAGGTGTATTGGCATTTTGGGTGGGACAGTCCAACCAGTTGCAGGGTATACAACAACTCTGGCCCTGGCCATGAAATGTTAGTATCATCTTCATCACGGCAATGGAATAAAATTGCCCCCATGCATTCCCAAATTCCCCTTTGTAAGAATGGTACCACCCTCCTACTTGGGATACACTGCTTGAGACTTCTGTTAAAATCTGATGGGTAAAAAGCACCCATGTTTGGAGCACCTAGCTGGCTCGGTGGGTGAAACATACAACTCTTGACCTTGAGGTTGTGAGTTTGAGCCCCATGTTGGGTATAGAAATTACTTAAAAATAAAATCTTTAAAAAATACGCCCATATTTGTAAATATTCTATATCCCGTGTTTTGTGGATTCTCTTATCAGCTAAAAGAAAAAGATTATAATATCAACCTAAAAAAAAAAAAAGAGTCCCTATACATTCCAATGATTTTGCTTTACAGGTTTTTTGGTTTGTTTTTGTCATTAAAGTTAAAACCACCTTACTAGATATCTCACACTTCTGAATTTGTATTTTTCTTCCTCCAAGAATGGTCATATATTGTTCTACTTCCACTTTCTCACATTTGTTCCCTCTTCCACACTGTCTTCTCTTAAATTTAGATCTGAATAAATTGTATTGTTAATAGTCACATTTTGAATTATTTGGAATGAATGTAGAGGGGTTTTTTTCTTAATGAAAGAACACATTTCTTTATTAAAATGTAGGGGAATATAGGTAGAGATGCAGTATGTGGAATTATTAGGATAGTAATTATGATAAATATGTATCATTTTCATGATGGCTGATTTCATTTACCCTAATATAATCAGGTTTCTCCACAATGGAACATAAAATTACTTCTTAGCGTTAACATCTACTAACTGTATGTTAGAGGATTCAAGTGAAGCAATATACAGTCAGTGACTATCATAAGGACTGAGACGTATGATGATATCAGTAATTATGTTTTAGTAGATCTCTGTTTGGATGCAACAATCATCACTAGGGTGGATATGTATTTTTAAAATTATATGTGTGGGACACCTGGGTGGCTCAGTTGGTTACACGCCTAACTCTTGATTTCAGCTCAGGTCATGATCTCACGCTTGGTGGAATTGAGGCCCATGTTGGGCTCTGTGCTGACAGTGTGGAGCCTGCTTGGGATTTTCTCTCTCTGCCCCTTCCCTTCTCACACTCTGTCTCTTACTCTCAAAATAAATAATAAACTTAAAAAATTAAAATTCTATGTGTGTATATATGTATACATCCCAACCAAACCTCTTTGGTGAGACTAAACATGAATTAGTACTCTGGTACAACTGTTGGCAAACTGTGGCCCACAGGCCAAATCCAGTCTGCCACCTGCTTTTGTGAATAAGGTTTTATTCAGAACACAGACATTCTCATTCATTTACATTTATCTGTGGCTGCTTTTGTGCTGCAACAGGAGAGTGGAATAGTGGTGACAGAAACTGTATCAACTGAAAAGTCTAAAATATTCATTGTCTTTTTACAGAAAAAGTTGCTGACCACTGCTGTAGATTATAAGTTAAAAGTCAAGAGAAAATATGCACAAATAATTTTTCTTTCTTATGGCTAGGATGGGTTTATGAAATAAGATCAAGGAACTGTGATTTTCTGGGACCAATGTCTCCTCCTTGTAAAAGTGTGCATTTAGGACTAGAAAGCTTCATGTGTCATGTCAGAGGTGGAGAATCCTGGTGAAGTTCATTGTGCCCAGATTTAAGAAATGTCTTTTCTAGGGGCGCCTGGGTGGCTCAGTCAGTTAAGCGGCCGACTTCAGCTCAGGTCATGATCTCGCGGTCCGTGAGTTCGAGCCCTGCATCGGGCTCTGTGCTGACAGCTCAGAGCCTGGAGCCTGTTTCAGATTCTGTGTCTCCCTCTCTCTGACCCTCCCCTGTTCATGCTCTGTCTCTCTCTGTCTCAAAAATAAATAAACGTTAAAAAAAAAAAATGTCTTTTCTAGAGAATTTTGAGGTGGATCAAATTTTGGGACTACAGATATTGATACAGTTTTTCAACATTATTGAAAACTGTGAGTCCATGAGTTGAGTTGTTCATTAATATTGTGTAATAATTTCACAGCTATCATCTAACATATGAAAGTATCATAAAAGGCTGTCTATTGGATTGTAGTAGAACATTTTAAAAGTCTATCCATTAAGTTTTATTATTTTTGCTGATTATAGATGTTATACTCATAAAGCTATGAGTAAAAATTATGATTAGTTCAGTATGGTTACCTTGCAAATTTTGGCCAGTTCATTTTTCAGAGACCTATTTTGTTTTAATTTTTTTAGTGTTTATTATTTTTGAAAGAGAGAGAGAATGAGAATGAGTGGGGGAGGGGAAGAGAGAGAGGGAGACACAGAATCTGAAACAGGCTCCAGGCTCTGAGCTGTCAGCACAGAGCCCGATGTGGAGCTTGAACTCACGAACCATGAGATCGTGACCTGAGCTGAAGTTGGACACTCAACTGACTGAGCCACCCAGGCGCCCCTTCAGAGACCTATTTTTAAATGTACTTTTTAAGTTGATTTTGGACTCCATGGACAATGAAATATTTGTTGAATCTATGAGATATTCGAAAGTTTCTAAGCAGTTTGACGTGAGTGAATGTCTCTATCACTATGATGGACAAGGATAAAAGGAATATAGTACTTCTACTTTGAAACATTTTTTTTTTCAACGTTTATTTATTTTTTGGGGGGACAGAGAGAGACAGAGCATGAACGGGGGAGGGGCAGAGAGAGAGGGAGACACAGAATCGGAAACAGGCTCCAGGCTCTGAGCCATCAGCCCAGAGCCTGACGCGGGGCTCGAACTCACAGACCGCGAGATCGTGACCTGGCTGAAGTCGGACGCTTAACCGACTGCACCACCCAGGCGCCCCAAGTAGTACTTCTACTTTGAACCATAATAGAGTAACAGGTACTGCACTTGTCTTTCTGCCACAAAAAAGCATAAAACTAGACAAACTACATAGAACAATCTTCATCTTAGATTGTTCTAACAATCTTAGAACAATCTTCATGCACTGATAAACAAGCAGCATGTGACTGTCACACTTGAGAACAAAGCACACAAGGTAAGCTCCATAATTAGGGAGGTGAAGTTCAAGTAAAGTAGTGGCCTTCCTGAGATGAGGAGAAAATTATCAGGGGTCAAAGTTATTGAAGTGGCTGGAATTTTGTGGGTTAGAATACCTGAGCTGCTGTAGTGTCGGTGTGTATGTGTGTGTGCATGTGTGCACATATGTGGGGGTGGAGGGACACAAATGTGCCAGGCAAGTTTGCCTGTTGCAAGAGGAAGGCTGAAGAGCGATCCTAAAAGTCATGTAGTGCTGAGACATTGGATTTGCAGCCCAGCCCAAGAGCAGCAACTTCTCTAATACTTTAGGCAAATAATTGAGAATCCAGAATCAAGCCTTAAGAGAAAGAACCATGCAAAAAAAAAAAAAAAAAAAAAAGAAGTAAACACATGATGAAAATAATAAGACCAAAGCTAACATAACCAAAAGGACCAATCAATGATTAATTTGCATGATACATAGATGTAATATTCTTTAAAGGAAGACAGGATTAGCCAGACTCCCTATAATGTATTATCTAACATACAATTATTATCAAACATACAAAGATTTAGGAAAATGTGAACCATAAGAGAAAAGTAGTCTATAAAAAATTTCTGTGAGATGACCTGGATTTGGGGATTAGGAAAAAAATTAAGTAACATTCATAAATATTTTCAAGGACTTAAAGGAAGACATCATTGTAATGAATGAGGAGATAAGGGATGTCAGCATATAAGTGAAACTTTTTTTTTTAAGAAAAACTCCACAAGAACTAAGAAGTACAGTAATTAAAATAGAAAAATTCACTAAATGGGCTTATCAGCAGATTGAACACTGAAAACACAACAAAGAGTTAATTTGAAAATAGATCAGTAGAAATATCTGCTTTAAAAATCAGAAAGAAAAAAATGAACAAAGATTCAGTAACGTATCAACATCAAAAGAACTTACATGCATACAACTGGAATCCCAGAAAGAGAGCAGAGAGAAAACTGAATGAAAAAAAAATATTTGAGGCAATAATGGCTGAAAATAACCCAAATTTAGTGGGGAAAAAACCTTACACATATAGGAAATTCAGTGGATAACAAGTAGAATATTTACAAAACAAAACAAAACCCATACTTAGACACATTATAGTCAAACCAAACGGGGAAGAAAAAGTCTTGAAGGCAGCCAGAGAAAAGTGATACATTACACATGAGTGAAAATGGTAAAAATGATAGCTGGTTCTCATCAGAAACAAGAGATCAAAAGACAGGGCACTTGGCTGCTCAGTTGGTAGAGCATGCAACTCTTGATCTTGGGGTTGTAATAAGTTCGAACCCCACACTGGGGGTAGAGTTTACTTTAAAATAAATAAAGAGAGGGGCGCCTGGGTGACTCAGTTGATTAAGCATCCAACTCTTGATATCAGTTCAGGTCATGATCTCTCAGTTGTGAGATTGAGCACCACATTAGGTGCTGAGCTGATCATAGAGCCTGCTTGGGGTTTTCTTTCTCTCTTTCTCGCTGCCCCTCCCCCACGATTTCTCACTTGCTTTCTAAATAAATAAACTTAAAAAAAGAAAATGGAAGGGCTTAAAGAACGGGAAGACAAAAATTACCAATTCACAATTCCATATCCAGAAAAAGTATCCTTTAAAACAGAAGACACAATAGACATTTTCAGGTAAATGAAAACAGAAAATTCAACACCAATAGACCTATACCACAAACAATGTTAAAAAATGTCTTCAGGATTAAAGACAATGACTTACCTGATGAAAATTGAGATCTATAATGTTTTAATTTCCTTTACTCTGTAATGAATTTAGTGGTTTAAAATGATTATCATTTATTATTTCTTCCTATTCTGTGCCTTAGCTAGATTTAACTGGGTGGTTCTTCAGATTTGGGTGTTATTGGCCTACTTCACCGATGTGGCTGCATTCAGCTGGGAAGTCGGCCAGGGTTAAAACTTCCAAAATAGCTTCATTCACATGTTTGGTGACTCAGATGTGGTAGCTGAAATGGCTGGGATAGGCCTCTCTCTTTCCAAATGTTTTTTTTTTTTTTTTATTCAATAATCTAGACCAAACCTATTTACATGCTGGCTGGATTTCTAGAAGATAAAAGTAGAAGATGCAAACCTTCTTAAGGTTTATATCTAGAACTGGCATGGCATCAGTCTTGGGCATATTTTGTTCATCAAAGCAAGTCAAAGACACACACAGATTCAAGGGAAGGAGAAATAGACTCTACGTCTTTTTTTTTTTTTATGTTTATTTATTTTTGAGAGAGAGCATGAGCAGGGCAAGGGCAGAGAGAGAGGAAGACACAGAATCTGAAGCAGGCTCCAGGCTCTGAGATGTCAGCACAGAACCTGATGCGAGGCTCGAACTCATGAACCATGAGATCATGACCTGAGCTGAAGTCAGATGGTTAACCAACTGAGCCACCCAGGCGCCTCTAGACTGTACATCTTATTGGGAGAAGCAACATGCGTATGTGGGTGGTAATGGAAAGAATTTCTGGCAGCTATTTGAAGATTATTAGAAGGAATGAAAGCACTGAAAATAGTAAACATAGATAAATATAAAAGACACCATACACATTTCTTAATCTTTTAAAGGACATATGACCATTTAAAGCAAAAACTATAATGAATGTAGATGTAACATACAACACAATGAAGCATAAAGGATTTGCAGGTGGTGGTGAAAGGCTCTTTTATTGTATGTGAAGTATCACAATTTTAACTCTAGGAATATTGATAACTTAAGAATGCATACCATAATTCCTAAAAACATTGCTAAAACAATAAAGCAAAAAGACACAGTTGAAAGCCAACAGAGGAATTCAAGTGGAATACTAAAACATTTGATTAATCCAAAAACTGGCAGTAAGTGAAGAACAGAGGAACACAAAACTAATGGAACAAATTAGAAACAAATATCAAAACGACAGACTTAATTTCAATAAAATAAATTATTATAATTAATATAAATGGATAAACACACCAATTAATAGGTAGAGGTAGAGGTTGTCAGATTGAATTAAAAATAGGAAGATCCAACTAATTATTGTCTACAAGGGAAGCACATTTAAAAAACCATGGTTAAAAGTAGAAAGATAGAAAGATATAGAACACAGACAGTAAGCTGAGAAAGCTTCAGTGACTATATTAATATAAGAGAAATTTCACTTTAAGAGGTGTTATCAGAGACAAAGAGGATTTTTCATAATGATAAAATGATTATTTCATCAGGAAGACACAAGAACCAACACAGTTAATGTGCTCAAAATAACAAAACTTTGTAAAGGACAATGGAATACTACTTGGCAATGAGAAAGAATGAAATATGGCCTTTTGTTGCAAAATGGATGGAACTGGAGAGTGTTATGCTAAGTGAAATAAGTCATACAGAGAAAGACAGATACCATATGTTTTCACTCTTATGTGGATCCTGAGAAACTTAACAGAAGACCATGGGGGAGGAGAAGGAAAAAAAAAAGTTAGAGAGGGAGGGAGCCAAACCATAAGAGACTCTTAAAAACTGAGAATAAACTGAGGGTTGATGGGCGGTGGGAGGAAGGAGAGGGTGGGTGATGGGTATTGAGGAGGGCACCTGTTGGGATGAGCACTGGGTGTTGTATGGAAACCAATTTGACAATAAATTTCATATAAAAAAATAAAAATAAAAATATGTAAAGGAAAAACTGACCATACTAAAGGACAAAAGAAATACACAAATCCATTGTAAGAAATTTTAACTCCCCTATCTTGGTAATTAAATAGTGAAACTATATGAAAAGTCAATAATGATATAGAAGATCTGAACAAAACTATCAACTGCCTTAACCCCATTGACATTGATAGAATTCAGTGCTCCACAACTGTAGAACACATTCTTTTTCACTGCCCATGGAACATTTACCAAGATAGACCACATTTGGGGGGGACAAAATAAGTCTCAGCAATTTTTATAATATTGGTATCTGACAAAGTTTGTTTTCTGATCACAGCATAAATAATTTGGTAATCTCTAACTAGACAGATGAAGAAAAAGGAATGGAAGATGCAAATGATCAATATCAGTGTTTTAGGTATCTATTGCTGCATAACAAAGTACTCCAGAATGTAGTGGCTTAAAACAACAACCATTTTATAGCTCACATTTTGTGAGTCAGGAATTTGCACAGAGTTCAGTGAGAACAACTCACCTCTCTTTCATGTGTTGTTAACTAGACTCACTTGTGCAGTTGAACTCAGCTGTTGGCAGATCTGGGTCACAAGGTCTGGGAAGGCCTTCCTCATAAGTTTGGATAAGATGCAGACTGGTGGCTTCATGTGGCTTCTCTCCGTGTGGTGTTTCATCTTTCAGAAACTTTTTCTTCCTGTGGTCTTTCTTTCCAGCAAGATTGCCTGAACATTTTTGTTTTTAAATTTTTTTAAATGTTTATTTATTTTTGAGAGACAGCGTGAGTGGGGGAGGGGCAGAAAGAGGGTGACAGAGAATCTGAAGCAGATTCCATGCTATCAGCACAAAGCCCAAGGTGGGGCTTGAACTCATGAACTGTAAGATCATGACCTGAGCCACAGTTGGATGCTCAACTGACTGAACCACCAACGTCCCCCAAGATTGCCTGAACTTCTTAATGAGTGGCTCAGGGCATCAAATGGGCAAAAAATGAAGCTGTGCCTTTGAGGATATAATTTTTTTTCTCAATTCTGAGCCTGGGGTGGGATCCTAGTCCATGTATTTTAGGAGTTTGTAGTTAGAGAATATTTTTCTCTATATCATTATGTAAGCTGTCTTTGTTTTTTGCTTTCATTTTTGCTACATTCCTTTTTTATCTTGTTAATATTATCAGCTATGATACAGTATAGACTATGATGATGTCTCTCCAACTGTTTGGTTACCTAAAGCCTGACTTTGGGGTGCCTGGGTGACTCACTTGGTTGGGCGTCTGACTCTTGATGTTGGCGTGGGTCATGGTCTCAAGGTTCGTAGATTTGAGCCCCAAGTCGGGCTCTGTGATGGCAATGCAGACCCTGTTTGGGATCCTTTCTCTACCTCTCTCTCTGCCCCTCCCCTGGCTCATGTGTGCATGCATGCTATCTCTCAAAATAAGTAAACATTTGAAAATGTTATTCACTGGGAATGCAAAGTGGTGCAACCACTCTGGAAAACAGTACGGAGGCTCCTCAAAAAATTAAAAATCAACTACCCTATGACCCAGCAACTGCACTAGTAGGTATTTATCCAAGGGATATCGGTATGCTGTTTCGAAGGGGCACATGCACCCCAATGTTTATAGCAGCACTATTAACAATAGCCAAAGTATGGAAAGAGCCCAAATGTCCATTGATGGATGAACGGATAAAGAAGATGTGGTATACACACACACACACACACACACACACACACACACACACACACACACACACACACAATGGAATATTACTCGGCAATCAAAAAGAATGAAATCTTGCCATTTGCAACTACGTAGATGGAACTAGAGGGTATTATGCTAAGTGAAATTAGTCAGAGAAAGACAAAAATCATATGACTTCACTCATGAGGACTTCAAGATACAAAACAGATGAACATTAGGGAAGGGAAGCAAAAATAATATAAAAACAGGGAGGGGGACAAAACATAAGAGACTCTTAAATATGGAGAAAAAACAGGGTTGCTGGAGGGGTTGTGGGAGGGGGATGGGCTAAATGGGTAAGGGGCATTAAGGAATCTACTCCTGAGATCACTGTTGTACTATATGCTGAAAAACTTGGATGTAAATTAAAATATAATTTAAAAAAATGTTATTCATTATCAGCGGTGCCTGGGTGGCTCAGTCAGTCACCTGACTCTTGATTTCAGCTCAGGTCACGATCTCACAATTCGTGAGTTTGAGCCCCACATCAGACTGTGTACTGACAGTGTGGAGTCTGCTTGGGATTCTCTCTCTCCCTTTCTCTCACTGCCCCTCCCCCACTCACATTCTTTCTCTCTCTCTCTCTCTCTCAAAATAAATAAATAAACAAAAAAAAATGGGTGATGGGCAATAAGGAGGGCACCTGTTGGGATGAGCACTGGGTGTTGTATGTAAGTGATGAATGACGGGAATCTACTCCTGAAGCCAAGACTACACTGTATGTTAGCCAACTTGACAATAAATAAATAAAAAAAATAAAAAAATAAAATGTTATTATCAAATTAAATTCTCTTTAGCCCTGTAAGGCAACTGTAAGGACATCTTTCTGTTCCTTAGAATATGTTTCTTTCTAGATTGAGTTTAGAAAACCTTCTGTGTGCTTTGTTTTATTTTATGTTTGCATTTTTACCATGTTATTTCTTTTTTTAATCTTGTTTATGTTATTGGATGAGATATAGTACAGTCACTTTTATTTTACGTCCTTCACCAACACATTTTATACCAGAACTGTACTATGGGAAAGGGAAGGGTTAGGTAGAGTATATAAAGATTCATTCTTAACTTCCTTTTATCTACAGTTACCTAAAACTGTATGAGAATATAAAGGTAAACAAGAAATTTCTTCTCCATCTTTGTGAGAGCATGAATTTGGGTGAAATTACACCTTGCAGAACTCATTAAAGGAAATTTCTTTTAAGATGGAGCCAGGAGGCCAGAAAGGGTAGCTCTCAGACCCCACCACTCATTGCAACCCTTTGCAGATCCAATAGGACCAGACTACTTTGCATTCCCAATAGGAAGAAACCTACTTCACTATCCCAGTAGGAGAAAGGAGGATTTTCCCTTTGCCCAGCAACAGCCCAGCCAGTGACAAACTGTCACAACTCAGCCAATGAGAAGCCACTATACTTCAAAGTCCCAGTTTACTGCAATGGACTTGTTGTTTACAACAGCTCCCCCCAACTCCCCCCTATCCTCTATAGAAGAGTGGTCCTTTCCTATGTTCTTTGGACTTGCCTAAGGCTTTTGCTATAGCTTCCTTGTCCCAAATTCCAATTCCTCTACTAGTCCTGAATAAACACATTTTGCTGGTAAGATAATAAGCCGTTTTACTTTTCAGGTCAACAACTTCATGGCAAAGGAAGAACTGTAGCCGGACCAAGCCTCGAGACTAGAAGATTATGGCTGTGTTATTTTGTTTGTGTGCTTTGCTGGACCCCATGATCATTTAGGTCAGCCTTGCTGCAGAGGCAGAGCACTGCAAAGAGTTACAGCACAAGAAGCAGCAGTAGGAATTTTCCTTTCTTTTTAAGTAATCTGTATGCCCAATGTGGGGCTTAAGCTCACCACCCCGAGATCAAGAGTTGCATGCTCTACCAGCTGAGGCAGCCAGGCGCCCCTGGAACTTTTCTTGCAAAATCATAGCTACTGCACGGTGCTTATGAGGAAAATTCAGAATCAAGTATTTCTGCCATTTTAAGGAATTCCTATAGAAACCCTTACCACACCCTTTCATCAATTCTACAACATTGATTCTGCTCAGATGGTTTGCTTTCAGGGTACAGAAAACTCAGATTCCTATGCCATTATTTGTGCACTCTTAAGTATGAACAAAATTGATGTAATGACTTTAAAGCTAACTCCTTGTAACTTTTCCTCCGTAGTCCTAGTTCTGTTCTCTGAAGCTTTGAAAAAATGGTCTGACCTTCTTTCACAGACCAACCTTCCCAGTTGTGGAGATACGTACTGTGTTCCCATGGGTCTCTGCCTCTCCAGGGTCATCTTACCCAGAGCTCAACTTTCCCTCATTTTACATTTAATCATCTTACTTTTGTCCCTCTTTCATGTAAGTTTGTCAATGCTCCTCATGAAAAGCGGCCCCCAGATGGGTCCCCAGAGTCCTCTCAGCCGAGAGGGAAAAAGATATTCTTGCTCAAATTTGGGGGAGGGTGCCAAATGACTTAAATTCAAAGATAAAACTTTAAAAGAAGAGAAAAAAAGATGTCAAGGGGAGCAATTAAGAGGTTATGCACATTTATCTTGGCCAGGACCACTAACCACGCCTCTGAGATTTGCGCAGTGCGCCCTTCGGCCAAGAAAAAATTTAATTAATTTAAAGATTATAGTACAGTGAATTACTCTGGTAATGTTGCATTCTGCTTTTTCTATTGCTCACCTCAACCAGCCACCATCCCCTCGTCCCACTCTCCAGTTGCACTTAAAGTCTCCCATTTTCCAACTGGAACAGAGTAAGACACAAACGCAAAGCCAACTCGGTGGGAGGACAGCTGCGCGCGGACACTTCCGGGGTTGAGCGGCGGAGGGAGACGCCTCCGCCACAGAAGGTGGAGTTAGGGGCGGAGCCACGTCTGCGTGCCATCTGAGAGCGCGGCGGAGTTTGCGCATGCTCACACGAAGCAGGCTCTAGCTCCGCTTCCGGTCGGGGTTCGCTCGTGCAGTTCACGAGTAGCAGCCGGCTGCGTTTAGTGCTGCGGGGAAGAGTCGGCTTCAGGCGGGTAAGTGTCGCCTCTTGTCCATCAATCATGGCAAGCATTCAAAGTAGAACCTGAAGGGCTGTGCTAGGACTAACCCATGTTCTGCTGCTACTTTCTCCTGATGTTCTGAAACCTTTATTTCTGAGCACAAGGTGAAAGGGGCGGAGAAGCTGTGGGTACCGTGGCAACTGCATGGCAACAACTTAGTTTTTTAGAATTTGGAGAAATTGGGAGAGCTGCTTCTGTAAGGGCTCGTTAAAGTACGTGTGCGTCGGATGCAAATTTCGATGTTATGTCAGTCCCAGGCGCCTAAACCACAGAATTTTATTTTAAAAGATGTACTCTGGCTGTAATGTTGGAGTAGCAGGGTTTGAGGTGGGGTAACTAGTTGGAAAGCTAATTCAGTGATCAAGACACAGTCTGAAGATGTCCTGTCCTGAACTGGGGTAGTGGTGTAGGATTGCGGACAAGAGGGAAAATTGGAGAAATTCCAGCCGTTAGTATCAGCTGGACCAAAGAATCGATTGGATGTGGGGAATGAGGGACAGGAGCCCTGAGCATCTTGAGGATTAAGTCCATTCTTCGCTTGGCATATGGCCGTCTTTCTAGATTCGTTTCCCTCCATCAGTTCAGTCTTCTGACCCCGTCCTCCACGCAGACCCAAGACTCTGTGCCAAGTAGTTTGATGCTCTACTTCTAGAGTATTGTCCTCACCTTTTTATGATGTTAGGTCAGTTTATATAATTTCATTACGCCCCTCAGTTTTTTTTCCAACATGAAAATGAAATAAAATAATAGTCCTCTCAGGATTTTTATAAGGATTAAGGGAGATAGTTTATATGCTTGGTATATAGAGAAGGATCAATATATGGTAATTACTAATACTGTTATGTATTTGCATCGTTTTATTATTATGTGTCATTTTGCTATATCTTCCTCTAGACTTGAGTTGGATGTTTTTTGTTTTTGTGGGTTTTTTTTTTTTTTTGAAATTAGGAGCAGTATCTTATCTATCTTTGTATGTTCTTGTAATATAGTAGTAAAGATTAAAAAAAATTTTTTTGAATGGATCATTTATTTGGGCTGTTGTTGACATAATTAAATTTATTTCTTACTTTATAGGAGCTACCTGGGGGGTGCCAGGGTGGCTCAGTCGGTTGAGTGTCCAACTCTTTGATTTCAGCTAAGGCCTTGACCTCAGGGTCGTGAATTCAAGCCCCACATTGGGTGTAGAGCCTGCTCAAAAAATAAATAAGTTAATAAATAAAACGCAGGAGCTACCTGGTAGAATGAATTTTGCTGATCAAATATTATCTATTAGATAAAAAGGTAGCAGTTGTTTTTATATAACTAAGAAGGCCGGGAAATGAGATGTACAGATGGTAACTGATATTCTCAGTTTGGAACAGGTATGAGTGATTTCAGTGAAGAATTGATAAGGTCCAAGACAGAGGATGACCAGGAGGAATCATGTGTATTGTCTGGTACAGGAATGTATTTTCCTTGGCTCCAAAAGCATATAGACACTGTGGGTAAGTAAAATAACATCTAGATGGTAAGATTCAGTATGGACACAAAATTAAAAGTTCAGTTGCAAGATGTGCCTCTATTCGGGTTTTGAGGCTGTAAGCAAAATGATCATTTAAAACAGAGATCCCTTTCCTACTTTTCCTTTGAACTAATAACATAACATAATCTGTATTATGGTAGATTCCTTTTCCCCCCCACTAATGCTTATTAGTCACTTATAAGCCTGGCATCGGCTAAATATTGGGATACATAGATGAATAATATATGGTCACTGGCAGTGAGGAGTACATATGTAGGAAGTGTTTTTAAGAAATTTCTGTTGTTTTGCATTGAAATTATTCCTAACATAATTGATCTATAATAGGTTCCAAAAAAAGAACTTTTCTCTCTATAAATATAAGCAAATGTTTCTGTGGAGTATATTCCCTGTAAGAATATATAAAAGAAGCAGTTATGTGTATATTATTGACCTGTTGGATGGTGTACTTCTGGGAATATATCAGAACTGGCACTTAGTACCCTCAAAACATCTCTCGTAGACTAGCCATCTTTCCCCTTGACTGAGATTCTTTGGCTCCTAGAATTTGCTCCCGTTTCTTTATCTTTCTCATTTAGTTATCTCAGTAAATTAATCCTCAGTAAATCCATTTGCTGGGCGTTTTAGAGTTGAGGGAAATGAATCTTGAAGAAGTTAAACTCTAGATGTTGGTATCAGGAGTTAAACCAGGTCTATCTGATCTCAAAGCTTATACTTTTTGATAACTGAAATATAATTTTATTAATGAGGTATTATATGTAAAGTGCTTAGTGCAGAGCCTCATACATAGTGAATGTTGGAAAAAATAATAGTTTCTTTCCTCTCTTCTCTTTTTAATTTTGCTAATGACCGTACATGGTTTAAGCTAGCTTTGAATGGTTGGTACTTAAGAGTGAATGCTACTTCCCCGCCTGATAGGGAACTAGTAATCTCAAGTTCCTGCTGGTTAAGATATACTTGGGCAAGTTTTTGTCATCAGGGTTCTATAGAGAACTGGAGTCAGTCTGAAAGCAGACAGGTTTAACACCAGAATTTACATGCTTAGAAATGTTTTAGAAGTTATGAATAGTCTGTTAAACCCAAAATACTTTATGCCTGCAGTGAACAAGAGTTTCAGGTAATATTGACATTGTAGTGATAAATGACCATACTAGGAAAACAAAATTGCCCAGCAATTATTAATTTTTTTATTCTAGTAAATATCTATTGGCGTTCTGAAGGGTATGCCCTTTAGAATAAAAACTTTGAAGGCAGAGGCCAATCTGAATTAAAACTATACGTTACGCGACACCTGGCTGTCTGTTGGTGAAGTGTGCAACTCTTGCTCTCAGGGTTGTAGGTTCGAGCCCCACGCTGGGTGTAGAGATTACTTAAAAATAAAATTTTAGAAAACAAACAAAAAAACTGTGTCGAGTACCTAGAGTAGTACTTGGCACAAAATAGTGCTCAAAAAATATTTGTTGACCGACAAGTTTCCAGATTCTTTCAAGGGCAGTAGAGATAGGCTGATGGTGCTGGTTCTCTATTGTAGCTCATTTCATGTCAAAATTTCTTTTCCTAGGCAGTTATTTTTGAAAGTGTATCAGCAACAAATAGGATGATCTTTTGCTCGTAAAAGAATGAAATGAGAGGTATTCCTGAGGTAACTAGGCTGAATTGCAAGACAGAAGGGGAATTTTCCAAGAATTTAAGGACAGTAGTCTAAAGTCCCGGACTTCCAGGCTGAGTAGTGAAAACTTGAGGGGTTGGCCTGAGGTCAGTCCTCCTTTAGGTAAATAAATGAGGTTTTAGGGAAGAGGTGTTTTGTCAGTTTCCCGGACCAGCTGCTGCTTGGATCTTGCTAAATGCAGCTTCTTATTCAGAGAGCTGGGTGGGGCATTCTGTTAAGTTCCCTGGTGATGCTAAGGCTTTTGTTTCCAGAACCACACTGAATAGCAAGCAGTAGGATCTCCACGAGATTTTTAAGTATTTTTAAAAAGTTTGAGAAACCCTAGTGTAGAGCCCCGTTGTGTTGAAACCTGTTTTGTTTGAGTACCCTTTTTTTTTTCTTTCAATTATGTACTGCCTTGCATGGTTTTAAAGTGTCATCTAAAAATTGTGTTTAGGGGCGCCTGGGTGGCGCAGTCGGTTAAGCGTCCGACTTCAGCCAGGTCACGATCTCGCGGTCCGTGAGTTCGAGCCCCGCGTCAGGCTCTGGGCTGATGGCTCAGAGCCTGGAGCCTGTTTCCGATTCTGTGTCTCCCTCTCTCTCTGCCCCTCCCCCGTTCATGCTCTGTCTCTCTCTGTCCCAAAAATAAATAAACGTTGAAAAAAAAAATTAAAAAAAAAAAAATTTCTATAAAAAAAATAAATAAATAAAAATAAAAATTGTGTTTATTGTAAGCTGAATAGTTGCAAAAGATCTAATTTCCAACATATTTTGGCATTTTTAAATGAAATTAAGTTTACTACTTTTACAAATATATCCAGTGGAATCTAAGCAGCATAGGAATGTGATGCCTTTCACCATCCATTTAAAAGTATTTATGAAAAAAAATTTTTTTAATGTTTATTTTTGAGAAAGCACAAGCTAGGGAGGGGCAGAGAGAGAGGGACAGAGGATCCCCTCTGGGCTGTGCACTGACAGCAGCAAGCCTGACGTGGGGTTTGAACTCAGGAACTGTGAGATCATGGCCTGAGCCAAAGTCAGACACTCCACCAACTGAGCCACCCTGGCACCCTGAAAAAGATTTTAATTGATGATGATTTTATACTGTTTGTTTTCTTGTCATACTTTTGTTTTTACAATAAAACTGTGTATCTACATTTAATTATTTTTTGTTAATATCCTATAGGACTTTAGGTACTAAGATTTTGTCTGGAGTGAGACATCATAATTTATGGTTTTACAAAACTGATGCTAACAACATAAGTATTAAAAGTTGTGTTAAAATTTAGGGGCACCTGGATGGCTCAGTTGGTTAAGCATCCTATTTCGGCTCAGGTCATGATCTCACAGTTCGTGGGTTCGAGCCCCGCATTGGGTTCTGTGCTGACAGCTCAGAGCCTGGAGCCTGCTTTGGATTCTGTGTCTTCCTTTCTCTCTGCTCCTCCCCCGCTCATGCGCTGTCTCTGTCTTTCTCTCTCTCAAAACTAAATAAACATTAAAAAAAAAAACTTAAAAAGTTGTGTTAAAATTTAATTAAAAGTACATTTTTATGACTTCTTTCTTTCTTTTTTTTTTTTAAATGTTTATTTTTCACAGAGAGAAAGAGAGAGAGACAGAGCATGAGTGGGGGAGGGGCAGAGAGAGAGGGAGACACAGAGTCCGAAGCAGGCTCCAGGCTCTGAGCTGTCAGCACAGAGCCCGACACGGGGCTCGAACTCACAAACCGTGAGATCATGACCTGAGCTGAAGTCGGTCGCTCAACCGACTGAGCCACCCAGGTGCCCCATGACTTCTTTATTTCAATAAAATAAATAAGGTTATCACTTATTTCCAATGATTTGATATATCCGTGAAAGAGTAGCATGTATTTCTGGAATGAGAAAAGATTTAGCTTCAGTTCTATTTTGTTTTCATTGACGTAATTCTGAGAAACCTTAGTTACATGAGTAAGTAGATGGCATTGGATAGAGTGTAATTGTAGCAATGTATCAGGTCTTTGAATTCTTGAATTACTCATGACAAAATTGCGTAGTGATCTGTTATAAAGAATTCTTAAGTCCTTCCACGCTTTTGATAAGCAAAGACTTGGAAATCACCTGACTTGCCAAAGGGTTTGTTAGAGTCCGTCACTGTCCCAATAGTTACACCTACGTTTTCACCTTCAGGTAATATATATTGATTTTGATTGTGAAGCCTTGACTGTAGCATGGTTCTCTAGGAGATTAATTTTAGGCACAAGTGAGTATGTGAGGAAGTTGAAGATCTGCAAGTCAGTTGCTCTGAAACTGTCTTTGCCCAGTACCTGTAAGTCTCTCTGTATTCCCAGGGGTCAGGGTACCCCGCGGGAGGACCACTGACCTAGCGGGGTCCTGTGGTGGTGTGGGAAGGAAAGAGGAGGTGTCAGTATGGCACCTGTTACTCCTAAAATGGGGTTGTGGGGTGCCTGGGTGGCTCAGTTGATTAAGCTCTGACTTCAGCTCAGGTCGTGATCTCACGGTTTGTGGGTTTAAGCGTCGCATTGGGTTCTATGCTGACAGCTTGGAGCCTGGAGCCTGCTTGGGATTCTGTGTCTCTCTCTGTCTGCCTCTGCCCCACTCACACGTGCGTGTGCTAGCTCGCTCTCTCTCTCCTTCTCTCTCCCTCTGTCTCCCTCTCTCTCTCTCCCTCTCTCTCTCTCCAAAATAAACATTAAAACACAGTTGTAACTAAGCCCAGATGTTCTTAAGGTGAGGATTGTTGATCCTTTAGAGATATAAACGCTAATGTCTTCAGCTGTTAAATCTCATTGGTGTTTAATGTCATTAAGTTACTGGAACTCGGTCCTTGAATAATGAAAGCCCACCTCTGAGAGTTTTCAGAATACTGGTAGTTAATACAGGACATGCTTGTCTAGGATAACCCTAATGATTTTTACCCATTCTAAATACTTGGGACTTGCTTTTGGGGCCCAGATTGTTTGGTGCAAAATGAAAGGATGATTGGATCTGATCTGGAAGCTCTGGTACCCCGGTAGCCCATGAACATCAAGTCAGGTTTTTCTTTTCCATTTGCTGAGACTAGTAAAAATAGCGTGCGAGAGTTTGTTTCAAGGGAAGCTAGCTTTGATATTAGGGCCGGGCTGGGTTGAGTAATAATTACTGTCCTGCTTGTTAAAATTTCTGCTTATCAGAAAGGACTTTTTTAAAACTTGAATTGGGATCACTGTGGGTAAAGACTTCTTTTTAATCTGTAGAAACTGGAGGAAAAAAGGAGAAGGATTTTGCTCAGACAACCAGTGCTTGTTTGAATCGTATCCAAGAAGCTTTGCTGAAGCACCAGTGGCCACAAGCTGCAGGGTACATGCACAGTTACTTCCAGATCCTGGAAGATTCAGACAGCCACAAGAGGCAGGCTGCACCCGAGGTAAGTGAAGTGTGAGCCTGTGGGAGGAGATTACAGCTACCGGAGAGAGTTTCTGCCCCTTGAGCGCCACCCAGAATAGCTTTTGCAAGGATCGCAAATTGATTTTTCTAAAAGCTACTGAAAGTGGTTTTGGGTGGAGAATTTATACTGGGACATTTTTTCTTGCACATCTTTTTACTTGTTAGGATTTTATTTTATCTTTTAAGTTTATTTATTTATTTTGAGAGAGAGAGAGAGAGGGGGAGAGAGAGAGAGAGAGAGGGAGAGGGAGGAGGGGCAGAGAGAGAATCCCAAGCAGGCTCCGCACTGTCAGTGCAAAGCCCAACTCGGGTCAAACTCACGAACCGTGAGATCATGACCCGAGCCGAAGTCGGACGCTTAACCTACTGAGCCACCCAGGAAGGGCTACTTATTAGGATTTTGAAGGAAACTAAAAATATTTTGAACTCTGAATTCTCAGATTCCCCACTATTCATTCCTTCCTTCTAGTAATTCTCCCTCCTTTCCATGTGTTTTTCCCTCTCCATAGGATGTTTCCTATCATCATACCAACGTGTTGTTTCTTGCGTCTTAAAATCATCTCTTGACCCCCATTTTCTCCACAGGTGTGTGCCGTTTTTCCACTTCCGCTGTCAGCCAAACTCCTTGAAAGGATGTGCATACTTGTTCTCTCCAAACCTTCTCCAGTTAGGCCCCCCTGCCCACCAGCATCACCGTTTCTACCAAGTTACTTTGTCAGGGTTTAGCAGTGGTCTCCAGGTTGCTAAATCTGGTGCCCAGTTCTCAGCGCTCGAGTAACTTGACCTGTCAGCAGTATTGAAGACAGTAGATCGCTACCTCCTGTGTTGTGATAAGCTGTCTTCATCTGGCCTCCAGGACACTGTTTCTCACTTTTCTCTCTTGCCTCACTGGCCTTCCTCAGCCTCCTGTGATTGCTCGTCTGCTCCCTGGCCTTTTGACTTGGGAGTTCCCCAGAACTCAGTCCTTAGTCCTCTTCTTAAATGGCCTTAAATCTGGTCTGTATGCCGGACGATTCCCAGTTGTGTATCTGCGGCCCTGACATCTCTCCAAGCCCACGTCCCTCTGTCCAGCTATCTGTTCCGCATCAGCACTCGGGTGTCTAACAGTTGTATCACACCAGCGTACCTAAAGTGGACCTTCTGATCTTCACCATCAAACCTAATTTTCCTCATCTCAGATGATGGTTTTTTAAGTATCTAATCGCTGGGGCCCGACTCTGAAGTTCCCTTTCTTTCATACCCCATATCCTATTGGCTCTCCTTCAGAATTCGGTCTGAATACTTCTCGCCAGCTGCGTGACTGCACGTCAACCCAAACCACTGTCATCTCCCGTAGATGACTGCTTGCCCTCCGGCACCCCCTTGTCTCTTTTCAGCATAGCGAGCGACCAGGGTTATCCTTTTTAAAAAATAGTCTTATAAATAAACCACCATACAGTTCCCACATTTAAATGGTACAATTCAATGTTTTTTCATATATTTGCAGAGATATGCAGCCATTACCACAATCTAAATTTTGAACGTTTTCCTACCCCCCGCCCCAAAAGAATACACTCACAGTCACTCTCTGCCCTGTCCCTCCTTCCCCCACTCCCCAGCCGCTGGCAACCACTAATCTACTTTCCGTTTCCGGACATTTCAGAGAAGTGGATTTTATAATATGAGGTCTTTGTGCATGACTTCTCTCACTGAATGTGTTTTCACATTTATTCTTGTTGCAGTTTTTATTAGTACTTCTTTCCTTTGTATTAGAAGGTGACATTCCATCCTGTTCTGTGTGTCCCTTCGTCTGTTGTTAGACATGGGCGTTATTTGCACTTTTTAGTTATTATGAGTAATGCTGCTATGAACATTCACGTTTTTGTTAGGGATGTTTGTTGAAATCTCTCTTGGGTATGTACCAAGGAACAGAGTGCTGGGTCATACAGTAACTGTGTTTGGCCTCTTGAGGAACTACCAGACTGTTTTCCAAAGTACCTGCACCATTTTACGTCACCACCAGTAATCTATGAGGTTCCAATTTCTCTGCATCCTTGCCAGGTTTTGTTATTGTCTGTCTTTCTGATTGTAGCTGCCTTAGCGGTTGTGAGGTGGTAGCCTGTTGTGGTTTTGACTTGTATTTCCCTAGTGACTAATGATGCAGCATGATCTTTTTAATTTTTTTTTTTTTAATGTTTATTTTTGAGAGAGAGAGAGAGAGAGTGAGTGAGTGGGAGGGAGAGGGGCAGAGAGTGACAGAGACACAGAATCTGAAGCAGGCTCCAGGCTCTGAGCTGTCAGCACAGAGCCCAACGCGGGGCTCGAATCCACGAACTGCAAGATCATGACCTGAGCTAAAGTCAGACGCTTAACCGACTGAGGCACCCAGGCGCCCCTGCAGCATGATCCTTTTAAAACACAGGATCGATCATGTCACTTCTCTGCTAAACTCTGTAATGGCTTCCCATTTCACTCAGTAAAAGCCAAAGTCCTAATGATTGCCTGCAAGTTCTGTATGATCTGCTCATTCCCTTTCCCCCTTGACCTTTCTGATCTCATTTCCTATTACTCAAATACTGTTTTTTTTTTCTTCTTCCAGCCTCCCTAATCTCCTGGTTCTTGCTTGAACAGACCATGTGCACTCCTGATTGCCTTTGCTGTACCTATTCCTTTTACTTGAAAAGGTCCTTCTTCAGATATCACTATAGCTATCTGTCAAGTCTCATTTTCAGTGAGTCCTCCCGTGACTGTTTAAAATGCAACTCCGTACTGCCCCCTCCACTTTCCAGCTGTCACTCCTGACCCCCTTAGTGTGCTCCATTCTTCTCCCACCATACTTGCCGATTTAATTCTGTTTCTGGGTTATTGTCTGTCTCTCTACAATAGAATGTAAATTTCCTGAGCAGAGGGATCTAGAACAGGGCCTGGCATATACTTTTAAATTTGTTCAGTAAAATATAGTTTATCCATAAATAACTTCACATGAAGCTCTCAAATAGCTCTTACTAATATAGTAACCATCGCGTCGGGTAGCTATTTAATAAAGCCCAAAAAAAATCTGAGAGAAAAAAACCTATTGGTTGAAAATTTAGTTTATGGACAAAGCTATGTTCATCTATAAAACATTGGACAAGTTATAGGTTCTTTTTGTCCAGAATTTGTATTATAAAATGAAGGATTTGAATCAATGGTTTCCAGACACTTGTCTGCTTCTTTTTTGAATTATCTAGGGCTTTTGTTGAGAATACAGATTCCTGTGCTCTACCCTATACTGATCAGACTCTGAATCCCTAGAATATTTATTTTTAAAAGGTGTCCCAGGTAATTCTTATACACAGCTGGGTCTAAGAACAACTGTTACAGTCTACAAATTTTCTATAAGCTCCAAAATACTACAATTTGGTTTTTCTACAAAGGAAATCTTGATTCCTCTTTCTGAGTTGGAAACGTATTAGGATTATACCAAACAACTAATATATATATTCACAGAAAGAACTGATTTAAAATTCTCTGAAATATACTTTAAGATCAGTAATGAGATAGGGGTGCCTGGGTGGCTCAGTCGGTTAAGCATCTGGCTTCGGCTCAGGTTATGATCTCATGGTTGGTGAGTTCAAGCCTTGCATCAGGCTCTGTGCTGACAGCTCAGAGCCTGGAGCCTGTTTCAGATTCTGTGTCTCTGTGTCTCTCTGCCCCTACTTCCCCCACACACTTACTCTCTCTCTGTCTCTGTCTTTCTCTCTCTCTCAAAAACGAACATTAAAAACAATTTTTTTTTTAATCAGTAATGAAATATTTTAACTGGGTAAGAGAAATAGAGATTTACCCCAAGAAGCGCTCCAGGTTCTGTTACCAGAGTTTTGGTGCTCTGGGGAGAAAATAATACTTTATTAAAATTTGACTGTAGCTGATGAAAAATTTTAAGTTGGAGTTCTAAATATAGATTAAATATAGTCAGTAGTTGTAGAGCTTTATAGATCTCAGGAAACATCTAGTCCATTGCCCTCATATTGCAGATGAGACCAAGAATTGTGAAAAAGCCAGGGTTAACAGAAACTAAGTTTTTTGACTTTAACATTCTTGCCCCTATGCCAATTAGAAATTCTGTTTTCAATATGGATCTGAGCTGCGTACCTTCTTTAGACTACTAACTTTAAAATGGCACTATTACAGCCATCTGGTATTTTTATTTAATGGATGGAAAAACTTTATCGCATGAGATATAATATTTAGTTTTACTGGGTGAAATGAAGTATAGTAAAATGTTGATAGTAGTGGTATCTAGGAAAACGAATTATAGGTTGTAAGCAGAAAGAAAGATAGGGTCCTTAGGCAGAAATTGGTTAAGGGAAGGATTTTACATTTTTATTAGTAATTTCTGTTTTGACAGATTATTTGGAAGCTCGGAAGTGAAATTCTATTTTATCATCCCAAAAGCAACATGGAGACTTTCAATACCTTTGCTGACAGAATGAAAAACATGGGTGTCATGAATTACTTAAAGGTGAGAGAATGCAGGCTGTGTGAATTGACATTGACAGTGCTCGTTCTTAAAAAAAATCTCAGTGATGAGGTAGGTAATCATGTCAAAGGCATGGAAAAAGGGTAAGAGGATAAATACAAGAGCCTGAAAGGAAGTAGTATTGTGAAAACCATTTATTCCTCCATTTCCTGCTGCCTGCCTTGTTCTCTGAGGCAAAATACCTTGTCTTTGTTTATCTCCGGCTGCCAGGACCAGTCCTTAAGAGATGGCGCTTATACCTTATTATGACGTTGGACCAAATTCTAACCTCTTTGCTTAATTCATTTGGGTTCTCTAGGAATTCATGCTCTTAGAAAAAGGAAGCAGCTAAAACAAATTGGGAATTTGAATATGTGAAAGTGGTTTTCTCCCCCCCCAGCTTTATTAAGGTATAATCGACCTATAACATTGGGTGAGTCTAAGGCATACGGTGTGATAATTCGGTACACGTGTATATTGGGAAATGTTTACAGCGTAAGGTTAGTTAACGCATCCTTCCCCTCACACTGCCACCTTGTTGTTGTTGCTGTGGTGAGAACATTAAAGTTCTACTCCCATAGCAACTTTCAAGTATACAATCCAGTGTTATTAATTATAGTTACCATACTCTACATTAGATCCCTGGAACTTACTCATCTTGCAATGCCAAGTTTGTACCCTTTGACCTACATCTTTCATTTCCTCCACCCCCTCGACCACCATTCTACTCCCTGTTTCTGTGAGTGCAGTGTTTTTAGATTCCACATGTGGATGGTGAGGTCATACAATATTTGTCTTTCTCTGACTAATTTCACTTAGCATAATACCCTCCACTTCCATCCATGTAGTTGCAGATGGCAAGATTTCATTCTTTTTGATTGCCAAGTAATACTCCATTTAGGTATATACCACATCTTTTTTATCCATTCATCCATTGGTGGACATTTGGGCTCTTTCCATACTTTGGCTATTGTTAATAGTGCTGCTATAAACATTGGGGTGCATGTGTCCCTTCAAAACAGCACACCTGTATCCCTTGGATAAATACCTAGTAGTGTAATTGCTGGGTCTTAGGGTAGTTCTATTTTTAATTTTTTGAGGAACCTCCATACTGTTTTCCAGAGTGGCTGCACCAGTTTGCATTCCCACTCTACTCATTCTTTTCATTGGATTTTTAAAAAAAGATGTTCTTTTATTTTTTTTTTATTTATTTATTTTTTTTTTATTACATTTATTTATTTTTGGGACAGAGAGAGACAGAGCATGAACGGGGGAGGGGCAGAGAGAGAGGGAGACACAGAATCGGAAACAGGCTCCAGGCTCTGAGCCATCAGCCCAGAGCCCGACGCGGGGCTCGAACTCCCGGACCGCGAGATCGTGACCTGGCTGAAGTCGGACGCTTAACCGACTGCGCCACCCAGGCGCCCCATATTTTTTAAGTTCTATTTATTTAAGTTATCTCTCCACCCAACGTGGGGCTCAGACTCGACGCCGAGATCAAGAGACGCAAGCCAGGCACCGCTGGGGTTTTTGCTATGGAACTGAGTTCCTCATTTATTTTGGATATTAACCCCGTCAGATATATGACTTGTAGATGGTTTCTCCCATTCCATAGCATGTTCATTTTGTTGATGGTTGCTCTTGCTGTCCAGAAGCAGTTTAGGTGAGTATAGTCCTACTTGTTCATTTTTGCTTTTGTTGCTTGTGCTTTTAGTGACAAAAATCATTGCCAAGACCAGTGTCAAGGACCTTTTTTTCTTATGTTTTCTTCTTGGAGTTTTATCGTTTTGTGTCTGAGTAGTTAAGTCTTTAATTCATTTTGAGTTAGTTTTGGTAAGTAGTAGAAAATAGAGGATGAATTTCATTATTTTGAGAGTATCTAATTTTGCCAGTAGCGTTTATTGAAGAGACTGTCTTTTCTCTATTTATTGAGTATTCTTGGCTTCCTTGTCAAAAACTGGTTGATTATATATGTGTGGCTTTATTTCTGGGCTGTTGATTCTGTTCACTGGTCTTTGTGCCTGTTTTATGCAGGCACCGCGTGCTTTAATGACTGTAGCTTTATAATGTAGTTGAGTCAGGAAGTGTGATGCCCCAGCATTGTTCATTCTCAGGATTGCTTTGGCTATTTGGGGTCTTTTGTGACTCCATACAGATTTTAGGATTGTTTTTTCTACTTTTGTGAAAAATGACGCTGGAATTTTGATAGGATTACGTTGAATTTATAGGTGGCTCTGACTCTTCAATGTAGAGAACAAACAGAGGGTTGCTGGAGGGGTTGTGGGAGGGGGGATGGGCTAAATGGGTAAGGGGCTTAAGGAATCTACTCCTGAAATCATTGTTGCACCATGTGCTAACTTGGATGTAAATTATAAAAAATAAATAAATTATAGAATGTGCAGGGAAAAAAATACAGATGGCTGTGGGTAGTATGGACATTTTGGCATATTAACTCTCCGATCCATTCATAAAAATGTTTTAATGGTCCTAGTGTGTAGGCAGAGCTCCCTTTCTAGATTTTTTTTTATTAAAGCCTCAGCCAAAAACATTGAGTCTCGTCCAGAAACATTGTGATGTTTCCAAAATGGTAGACACTTCCCTGTCTGTGGTATACATTTAACTAAAAGAGTACTTTTTCAATAAAGTTTTAAAATGCTTTGCTTTTTAATTTTTTTCGGTATCTCTAAAGTTCTTGAAACACAGCCATACCCATTCATTTCATTGCCACAGCTGCTTTTAGCATGACAAATGACAGCATTGAGTAGTTTCAACAGACCATATGGCCTGCAAAACCTAAAATATTTACTCTGTGTTTCTTTTTTTGTTTTGTTTTTACTTTTTCTATTTTCCAATTTTTTTATGGTGGTAAAATATATAGACCATAAAATATGTTATTTTAACCATTTTAAGTGTACAATTCAATAGCATTAATGACATTCACAGTGTTGTACAGCCATCGCCAGTGGTTTACATTTTTCATCATCCCAAACATGAACTCTATGCCCGCTAAGGAATTACTCCCCATTCTCTCTTCCCAGCCCCTGGTAACCTCTAATATGTTTGCTGTTCTATGGATTTACACATTCTAGATTTTTTCAATGTTTATTTATTTATTTTGAGAGAGTGCACGCCCGTGCACCACTGGGGGAGGGACAGAGAGAGTCCCGAGCAGGCTCTGTGCTGTCAGTGGCAGAGCCCTACGGGGGACTTGATCCCACTTGATTGTGACCTGAGCTGAAACTGAGAACCGAATGCTTAACTGACTGAGCCACCAGACACCCTGATCTATTCTAGGTATTTTACATAAGTGGAATCAAACAGTATTAGTTCTTTTGGGTCTAGCTTATTTCACTTAACATCGTGTTTTCAAGACTTATTTATGTTGTGGCAAGTATTAGAACTTTTTATGGCTTTTTATGGCTCATTCGCATTCTATCGTATGTACCTATCACATTTTGTTCACACATTCATCCGTTGTTGGTGGTGAACACTGGTGTACAAGTATCTCTTTGAGTTCCTGTTTTGAATTCCTTTCGGTATATACCTAGGAGTAGAATTGCTGGGTCCCGTTTTAGACATATAAAACGTATGTAAATCTGTATGTAAGCAAATATAAAATATACGAAGATACAAGTCTACACTTAACTTTGCACCATTTTACATTCTCACTGCTTTCTTATTTTGAAGAAAGATTACTCCCAGTTTAGGATTCTTTTCTTAATTAGAAAAAATTTCCGGAGGTTCTCCTTACGTGCCAGGTGCTCTCTTGCGATCTTATTCTCTGGTAGCCCAGGTATGCTACGGGTGGAATTTAAACGGAAGCAGCTTATGGTTCTGCTTGAGGAAGAACTTTCCAGCTGAACGGTTGGAAAAAGAAATGGCCTGTCTTGGTGTGTGCTCCCCTCTCTTCTTTCAGGAAGACACTGGTTAGCCATTTGATTGGGGAGGGAGGGTCGAATTTTAACTAAATTATTGGTTGGGTTCTTTTAAGCCCATAGAATCTATTCAGTTGAAGTAAAGAAACCTAAAAGGAACCGTATTTCACACTCCAGAGTCCGAGGGTGATAATTAAGATAGGCAGTAAGGGGCACCTGGGTGGCTCAGTCGGTTAGGCCTCCGACTTCGGCTCAGGTCATGATCTCGCGGTCCGTGAGTTCGAGCCCCGCGTCGGGCTCTGGGCTGATGGCTCAGAGCCTGGAGCCTGTTTCAGATTCTGTGTCTCCCTCTCTCTCTGACCCTCTCCCGTTCATGCTCTGTCTCTCTCTGTCTCAAAAATAAATAAACGTTAAAAAAAAAAAAAAAAAGGCAGTAAAACATTTCTTGTAAAACACTTTCTGCTATTTTCCAGATAATGTGCTAGACATAGTCCTTGCAGTAGAGGGAGACGGGCATGTATGTGGAATCAGTTATGGGTACCAGAGTAGAAACGCAAGATACAGTGAGAAGACGAAGGAGGGAACGGTCAGCTCTGGAATCAGAGAGGGCTGGGATTAAATGCATAGGGGAGTCACGGAAAGAAGCGATGCTTCAGCTGAGGCTGAAAAAACAAGTGGGTGTTCGCTGGGCAGATCAGAGGAAAAGCTGGGCGGGCAAGGCAGGGATTGATGAGAATTTGATAGCCCTGCATCCAGTGCTTCAGTTACTCTAAAAGTCACTTGGGTAGAAGCCAGGGGAAGTCGGCTGGGTCCTCTGTGCCATCCCCAGGGAGCTTAGTTTTTCCTCTGTAGGCAGTGGGAGCCATTGAAGTTTTCACACAAATGAGTAACAACATGGGGTTTCTTTGGCAGCCCCATGGAAGGCAGATTTTAGAGGGACAAGATCAGAGAGACCAGTTGAGAAATTACTGAAGTAGTTTGTGACGAAGGCCTTGAACTCTGACTCTACTCACATGACTAACTGTACTTCCCGTTATTCCCCTCTTTAATATCCTCCCTACTTGTGATGCTCATTCTTTGTGTAGTTGTTCTTGCTTCTATAGTACGCATTCACTTTTCCATTTGAACCAATGACATTCTTCAGTAGTCCTTTTTAAGATGTTTTCTCTGAGCTTCTATGACATCTATAAAATAATGTATTGATCACCTGCTGTGGACCAAACTAGGCAGTAGTTGGGATGCAGGTATTATTTCATTTAATCTTTATAACATCCTTCTGCAGGGTTAATAATAATTGTTCCATATAACAGGTAAGACTCAGGCCAAGTAACATACTCAGGTTTACGTAGTTTTAAGTAGCATCTGAGCCAGGACTATCTGTCTTGAAAGCATCTGTTTGTTTCACTAAATGACACTGCCTTCTTTTTGTGAGTTTACATAATTTAGCTCCCATTTGCATAATGTTAATTGTTTCATGTATCTTTCCTCTTTGCTAAATTGACATTTTTGATGACAGAAACAATATTGTTACATCACCTATGTACTACCAAGGATTTAGCTCCAGCATATATATTTACTGAAGTTTTGGATGAACGGATATCTAATGACCTATTTGTCAGTGGGCTTTTTCTTTTTATTGTTGCAGATCTCCTTACAACATGCATTATACCTTCTGCATCATGGAATGCTTGAGGATGCAAACAGAAATCTCAGTCGTGCAGAGACATGGAGATATGGTGAAAAGTCATCGTCCCAGGAAGTGTTAATCAACCTTATTCAGGCCTATAAAGGGCTTTTGCAGTATTATACTTGGTCTAAAAAGAAGATGGAATTGTCTAATCTTGGTGAGCGAAGATGAGTGTACTTTTTATGGCTATGAGACCGAATCAGAGGGACAGACAGGATCTTTTTTTTTCCTTTATTTATTTTGAAAGAGAGACAGTGCACGTGAGTGAGCACGCAAGTGGGGGAGGGGCAGAGAGAAGCAGAGACAGAATCCCAAGCAGGTTCTGCGGCACCAGTGCAGAGCCCCATGTGGCAGTTGAACTCACGAACCATGAAATCATGACCTGAGCCAAGATCAAGAGTCAGATGCTTAACCGACTGAGCCATCTGGGTGCCCCTAGACAAACAGGATATTAAGGATAAACCTCATTCCCCTACTTTGAAGCCTGGCTCTTTCCAGATATTGCAGAGAACAGACATCTCTATTGATGTAAAATTCTTGATCATCCTTTGTAATATTTCTGATATATCATACTTTTCAGACATAAATTAGATGATGCATACATTAAGTCCATGACTATGTTAGATTTATTGTTTTTTTTATTTTATTTATTTATTTATTTATTTATTTTTACATTTATTTATTTTTGAGAGACAGAGAGCGTGAGCTGGGGAGGGGCAGAGAGAGAAGGAGACACAGAATCTGAAGTAGGGTCCAGGCTCTGAGCAAGCTGTCAGCACAGACCCTGATGCAGGGCTTGAACTCACGAACCACAAGATCAGACCTAAGCCGAAGTTGGACACTCAACTGATTGAGCCACCCGAGTGCCCCAGTTTATTGTTTTTTTAAGTATTTTCAAGAAAGGTTACAAATTTTTTTTAGTAGACATTTATTTTGCATATAATAAACATTTCTTCCTGTGTATTTATTTGTTTTTTAAATTTATTTTTACTTATTTATTTTTTTAAAGTTTATTTATGTAAGCAGTTTCTATACCCAGCATGGGGCTTGAACCCACAACCCCAAGATCAAGAGCTGTGTGCTCTACTGACTGAGCCAGCCAGGCGCCCCATTTTCCTGTGTGTTTAGAATGGAGTTTAGTTTGTTTTATAATGTTCGTTTTTTTAAAAAAATTATTTTTAAGTAATCTCTAAATTCAGTGTGGGGCCTGAACCTACAGCCTGAGATCAAGAGTTGTACGACCTTCTGACTGGGCCAGCCAGGTGCCCCTGTTTTACGATGTTATTCTTCATATTCATATTCTTCATATTCTTCTCTAATATGCTTAGAGAATAGGGCAAGGTACAGTTGTTTTGTTTCTGTACAAAGGTCTTGGTTTTCTTGATTGACCACACCAGGAATTGGCTGCATGTCCCTACTTCTCAGAGTTCCCTTTCTCTTGCTTCCAGTGGTGATGTTACCTCTCCCATCCCCAGATTTGTGTTTAATTCTCTGCATCTTCCTTCTCTTGTGTAGTTTTCCTCCATAGCTTCTCTAGGATTAACCCTTTTTATTTTCTCATCCTCCATCCAAATCTCAGTCCCCATATATATTGGCTAATATGTATAAGCAGTGATTCCTTATGATACTTACATGTACGTAGTATTCCCTTGGTCTCTTGGATATGCAGGTTCACTAATCTCAAAATTCCATTCCCTCTTTCTGAGTATGATCTCTCCCAAGACACTCATGAAAAGCTGTCTTCATTGTGATAATCTTGTCCAGTCTTCATGCTTCCTCTCCGTCTAGAAGGCCATCTGCCCTTCCATGACTCGTTAGACCCCCTCATTCTCATACCATAAACCTCATAGCTCCATGTCTGACCTATATCATTTGACTCTTTACCTCTTGCTTTTTGATTGTCCTAAGTTTTTTCATGTCTGTTTTATGTTGTATCTCTTCTTTCTTCTAGACTAATCAGTCTTCTGAGGTTACATATCTCTTATTTCTTTGGTTAACCTTGACATAATCCCTGGTATAATTTTCTTTTTTTTTTTTTTGAAGGCTTATTGAGGGACACCTGGTGGCTCAGTCGGTTGAGTGTCCGACTTTTGATTTCAGCTCAGGTCATGATCCCAGGTTGTGGGATTGAGCCCTGCGTGGACTCTGTGCTGAGCGTGGAGCCTGCTGAAGATTCTGTCTCCCTCCCTCTGCCTTTCTGCCCTGCTCACGCTCTCTCTCTCTCTGTCTCAAAATAAATAAAACCTAAAGAACTAAAAAAGGCTTATTGATATTGGTTAGATGAGTTTTAAAGTCAGTATTTGCCTTTTTCTAACCTTTCTGGTTAGGTGGAACTCAACCATTGATGATAAAAGCAGTAGGAACATGGCATTTGCACGGTCTCTTCCACGGGTAGATGATTTAGGACCTTTCTGCAGCTGACGGCTTGTTCGCTACCAAGAAGACATAAAGATGACATAATGTGTGGAGCTCTTTAGATCATCTTTAACTTTGGATGTTTGTTTAATAAAGAAAGGTTAGGACTGGTTCTGTGTAACTAAACTCATGAGAACATAACACCTGAACGAATGCTCAGTATTGGTTTGGGATTTTTCTCTGTTGCTCTTGGCCTGTCCTGGTTGGCTTTGACGCACTGGTGACTGGAGACCCCCTTCCACGGTAAATTCACACTCCACTTCTACTGACTCAGGGGTGTGCTTTTTTTTTTTCCTTTTAAAATTCTTTATAGTTTCTTAACCTATTTTCCCTTTATCACTTCATATTCGGGTCCGTATTGATATATATTTAGTTGATCCTCTGGGAGGAGAATACCTATGCATTTTGGGGAAGGGGAGGGGCTGTTATTTTGGCCAAAAATAAAAAGTATTTTGTTTCTGTTAGCTGTCACTTTTGAAAGACTAACTTTTCTTTTACATTTAAAAAAAATATATTTATTTTGAGAGGAGGGGAGAGAGAGAGCGCGAGCGTGCACGAGTGGGGGAGGGGCAGAGAGAGAGGGAGACACAGAATCTGAAGCAGGCTCCAGGCTCTGAGCTGTTGGCACAGAGCCCGAAGTGGGGCTGAAACCCACAAATGGTGAGATCGTGACCTGAGCTGAAGTCGGTCGCTTGACTGACTGAGCCACCCAGGTGCCCCTAGACTAACTTTCCTTTTAAACCTTTAAGACTGTGAAATATAACATGCAGAAAAAGTGTGTACACAAATGTGTGATAAAATGAATAATTTAAAACAAATATCCAGGTAGCTACCACCTAGATTCATTCTCAAAGCTCCCCAGGTATGCCTTCCTGACCACACTTCCTTTTGTTCCTTTTGTGTGTGTTGGCAGGGAGGGAGGGAGGGAGTTGGGGGTGGGCGGGGAGAGTTTGTGAAGATGTAGTAGTATTCTTTAAATGTTTGTTAGGATTTACTGGCGGAGCCATCGGGGCCTGAACTTTTCCTGTGGATAGTTCATTGATTGCTGTTACTATCAGGAGTGTCCTCGATAGTGAATAACTTTCAAAAATCTTTTATCTCTGAACAGATGAAGATGATTATGCTTACAACACAGCGTCCCAGACTATGCTCAACCACAGTTGGAAGACATCGGTAAACCTTGGTGCCTTGATTCAAACTCCTGGAGTTTGGGACCCTTTTGTGAAGAGTTATGTAGAGGCAAGTAGGCTTCTCATAAAGTTTTATTCGTTTCATTTGTTATAAGCCTTATCTTTATTGGTCAGAAGGCAACTAAATGGAGAAAATTGTTTTGTTTTTTTTAAAAGACAGAGAGGGGCACCTGGCTGGCTCAGTCAGTGAAGCATGCAACTCTTCATCTCAGGGTTGTGGGTTTAAACCCCATGTTGGGCATAGAGACTACTTAAAAAAATAAAGTCTTTAAATAAATAAATAAATAAATAAAAATTTTTAAAAAAATTTTAAAAGAGGGAATATGATATGTCTTTTTGGTCTGAGTCATTTTTGTTTTACTAATATCCTGTAAATGTTACTGTTTTTGTTCCCCTCACCACTGAGTAATGGGTCATGGTCGAATATTTATAAAATTAATAGCAATATAATTTGTAAATGTTAATTCGTTAGTATTCTTATTGAATTTAGAAGGAGAGCAAAAAGTTGGTTGTTGCTTTTTTAAGTAGGCTTTATGCTCAGTGCGGAGCCAACGTAGGGCTTGCACTCACCACCCTGAGATCATGACCTGAGTTGAGATCAAGAGTCAGACACTTAACCAAGCGAGCCACCCAGGTGTTCCCAAGCAGAAAGATATTTTATATTTCGTGGGCTAGAGAAGACCAGGGGACAAAAATCTGAAACTAGGTCATAATGTGGGATGAAGAATAATGGCTTTTAGGAAGTTCGTCAGGGTGCTGTGTCATCTCAGAGTTGCTGTGAAAGGACGGGGCGGGGGGGGGGGGGGCCTTGGCACTGGGAATAAATCTTCAGAATTTTTGAAAGTTACATAAACGCTAACGTGATAATTATGCTGTCAAAAGATACTCTCTGAAACCACATGCCAGTGAATCTGGGAATTCCCCTGTGTGGGTGGGAACGAAAGGGAAGGAATCCTAGTTCCCACGTGCTCCTTCTGTGGCTGAAGTCATGTCGGCACTGAGGTTAGCTGCTTCGTGGGGTCTTTCTCACTCATCGGTGGGCCCTGCTTTGAGGCCTTCATTTCTTTCAGGAACAGTTCCTAGGTTGAAGTGGCTGCATTTTTCAGTAACAAAAATGTGATCAGGAAGAAATGGGAACCCATGTGGGCCTTTGTTGTAAGTGATCTGTGTTCCACAGAGGTTGTAACGTATGCTGGTGACAGCAAAAACTGCCATTACTGTCGTTCCCTGTACAGGAAGTACTGTTTGTCGTTTCAGTGAATTTTTGTACCCATCAACAAAGTCAAGTTGTGCATTATCTTTCGCTCAGCTGTCTTACAGAATTTAGCGAAGACATTATGACTTATTTTATATAGATGCTGGAGTTCTATGGGGATCAAGATGGAGCCCGAGAGGTACTCACCAATTACGCCTATGATGAAAAGTTCCCGTCCAATCCAAATGCTCACGTCTACTTATACAACTTTCTAAAGAGGGAGAAGGCACCAAGAGAGAAACTGATAAGTGTGCTGAAGGTATAAAATGTTTATTTCAATGACTGAACAGGGTCGGAGATCTACTTTAAGGCACCCTTAGGGGCATATGGCTGGCTCAGTTGGAAGAGCATGTGACTCTTGATCTCAGGGTGGTGAGTTCAAGTCCCATGTTGGGTAAAGAGATTGCTAAAAAAAAGAAACTTCAAAACATCCTTAGGTCTTGCCTTCCAACTTGCAGATTCTGGCACTCCTACCAAGTCACTCTGTTTGTGTGATGGTGCCCTGAGGTGCTGCCCTGAGGGGATCCCGCCACGGCCGTTCCCCCGGCGCCCTGCCCAAGTGAGACTGAGGGCAGAAACCCTTTGCCACCCTTCTTGGAAAGTTCTGCTTTGATAATTTTTGAAAATCAGCTTTATGGAACCTTTCACACACAATAAGACACTTATTTTTTTTTTTTTTTTTTTAATTTAAAAATTTTTTTTAACGTGTATTTATTTTTGAGACAGAGAGAGACAGAGCATGAACGGGGGAGGGTCAGAGAGAGGGAGACATAGAATCCGAAACAGGCTCCGGGCTCTGAGCTGTCAGCACAGAGCCCGACGCGGGGCTCGAACTCACGGACCGCGAGATCATGACCTGAGCCGAAGTCGGACGCTCAACCGACTGAGCCACCCAGGCGCCCCAAGACACTTATTTTAAGTGTACACTTGAAGGCGTTTTGACAGAGACATACATCCACATAACCACCATGATGATCCAGACGCTGAACATTTCCGTCCTCTCAGAACATCTTTGATTTCCCTTTTGTAGCCTATCTACCCACATTTTTCTGGCCCCAGGCAAATAATGATCTGCTTTCTGTCACAACAGATTAATTTTACCTCTTCTAGAATTTCATGCATGTGAAACCTGCAATATATGCTCTTTATTGTGTGGCTTGTCTTGCCCCGCATGTTTTTGAGAGTCATCCGTGTTGTAGGTGTCCGTAATTTGTTATTACTGCTGTGTAGTGTTCCATTTCTACACATACACTTCTTGATGGTGTATTTTCACTTTTTGCCTGCTATGAATGCTGAGGTGAGGACTCACGTACAGGGCTTTGTGTGCATATATATTGTCATTTTTCTTGGGCAACTGTATGAGTGGAATTGCTGGAAAATTGGAAACAACCTCATAAGAAACTGCCCAACTGTTTTTTTTTTTTTTCAATTGAGATGTAACTGGTATATAACGGTATGTTAGTTTTAGATAAACAGTGTAGCGATTCAGTATTTGTATCACAAAGTGATCACCACAGTAATTCTGTCTGTCTGTCTATCACCACACAATTACATCTATCACCACGCAGTTACAACTTACTTTTCTTGTGATGGGAACTTTTAAGATTTATTCTCTCAGAAACTTCAAATATACAATACTGTGTTAACTATGGTCACCATGTTCTATATTATATCCCCAGGACTTAGGTTTATTTTATAACTGGAAGTTTGTACCTTTTTGTTTGTTTTTTGCTTTCGAGTTGTATTAGCTCTTTATATTTTAGATATTAAACCCTTACCAGATAGGTGATTTGCAAATATTTTCTCCTTTCACTGGGTTGCCTTTTCATTCTGTTGATGGTTTCCTTTGCTGTGCAGAAGCTTTTTAGTTTGGTGTAGTCCCACTTGTTTATTTTTGCTTTTGTTGCCTTTTGCCCCACCGGTTTGTGAAGTGATCATACCATTGACATTCACGCCATCAGTATGTGAAGGTTCAGTTTCTCACTTCCTCGCTAACACTTGGTATTGTCAATCGTTTGAATTAATAGCCATTTTAGTGGATATGCAGTGGTGTCTCATGTGGTTTTAAGTTGCATTTTCCTAATGACTGATGATGTTGAGTATCTTTTCATACGCCTGTTGGCTACTCCTGTATCATCTTTTGTGAAGTGTCTGTTCAAATGTTTTGTCTCTTTTTTTAGAGAGTAATTTGTCTTCTCATGGATTTGTTAGTTTTATATAATCTGTCCTTACCTAAGGCATATGACATAGGATTCACAACATGGACTGAGAATATTTTCTTCCAATCTGTGGCTTGCCTTTTTTTTCTTAATAATGTCTTTTGAAGAGCAGAAATCTCTAATTTTGAAGTACAATTTATGCATTTTTTCTTTTATAGTTACTACTTTTTGTCCAAGAAATCTTTGCCAAGCCCAAGATAATGAAGATTCTCTTCTATGTTTTTTTTTCTTTTTTCTAGAAGTAGTACAAATTTGTGTTTAGGTCTATGATAGATTTTCAGCTAGTTTTTTTGTGTAGTGTGAGGTCAAGGTCAGGGTTCATTTTTTCCCCCATGTTGTTATTCCAGCATCATTTAGCGAAAAGACTCCTCATCCTCCTTTGAATTACATTGGTAATGTTGTTGAAAATCAATCGACCATATATGTGGGCTCTGTTGTCTTCCAGTGGTTTCTGTATTGCCATCCTTATAGCTACCCCACATGTCATAACTGTTGCTTTATGTGAGTCTGTGTCATGACAGTCATATAAATTTGTCCTTTCTCAAAATTGTTTTTCTAGGTTCTTTGACTTTCCATATACTTCTTTATAAGTATTTTATTTTTATTTCTTTAGAGAGAGAGAGAGCATGAGTTGGAGAGAGAAGGGGGGGAGAGAGAGAGAGAGAGAGAGAGAGAGAGAGAAAGAGAAAGAGAGAATTCCAAGCAGGCTTCATGCTCAGCACAGAGCCTAACACGGGCTCGATCCCATAACCCTGGGATCATGACAAGCTGAAACCAAGATTCGGACACTCAACTGACTAAGCCACCTAGGCTCCCCTTTCCATATACATTTTTTTTTTTTTAATGCTTTTTTTTTTTTTTTTTTTTTTTTTGAGAGAGAAAGATACCATGAGCAGGGGAGGGGCAGAGAGAGAGAGAGAGAGAGAGAGAGAGAGAGAGAGAGAGAGAATCCTAAGCAGGCTCCTCAGTGCAGAGCCCAACACAGGGCTCAGTCCCACAAACTGTGAGATCATGATCTGAGCCGAGACCAAGAGTCGGATGCTCAACCAAATGAGTTGCCCAGGCGCCCCTCCATATACATTTTTAAATCAGCTTGTCTAGTGCTAGAAATTGTCTTGCTGGGATTTTCAATCTAATGATCAATTCTGAGAAAATTTACATTTTCACAGTATGGAGGTTGCCAAATTGTGAACATCATATGTCTTCCCATTCATTTAAGTCTTCTGTTTCCCTATGAAATGTTTTATAGTTTTTATTGTATATATTTTGTTAAATTTATCCCTGTTTCATGTTTGGGGTTGTTACTGTATAGGACATTGCTTAAAAATTTTTTTTAATGGTAAAATATGTATAACATAGAATAGACCATTTTAAATGAATTTTTATTATTTTTTTAAAAATTTTTATTAAAAAAATTTTTTAACGTGTATTTATTTTTGAGAGAGAGAGAGAGAGAGAGACAGAGTGTGAGTGGGGGAGGGGCAGACAGAGAGGGAGACACAGAATCTGAAACAGCCTCCAGGCTCTGAACTGTCAGCAGAGCCCAGTGCAGGGCTCAAACTCACGAACTGCGAAATCATAACCTGAGCCGAAGTTGGACGCTTAACCACCTGAGCCACCCAGGCGCCCCGACAGGGATTTTTAAAAATAGCTTTACATAGAACACTTTTCTATACCCAAATTGAAACTGGACAAGAGCAAAACATGTTTTAAATCCTTGATTCATTTACTGAGGGCATATTAGGCAATAAGGACCTTATTTGAAACTAAGCTGAAATTTGAGGAATGCTGTTATCACGTGTAAAATTTACAAGATTATTTTTTTCTTCCAGATTTTGTATCAGATTGTACCATCTCATAAACTCATGTTAGAATTCCATAGGTTACTGAGAAAATCAGGTAAATAATTTTTATTTTGTAGCTCCATGTGCAGATAAGCTGTAGACTAGCAAACTATGGCCCATGGGCCAAATCCACCCCTAATCTGTTTTTATAAATCAGGTTCTTTTGGAGCACTTATGTGTTGTCTGTGGCTGCTTTTGCACTACAACAGCAGAGCTGTGTAGTTGTGGCATAGACCATATCATTCACAAAGCTTAAATATTTACTGTCCCTTTATTAGGAAAAGTTTTCTGACCCCTGCTGTAGAATATGAGGCAATATGTAGCACAAGAGAAATGGCTTCAATATAATTCACCTCATTTAATCTCTGTTGCATTTCAGCTCGGTATAGAAAAGAACGTTTTTTTTTTAAGTAGGTTCCATGCCCAGCATGGGGCTTGACCTCACGGCCCTGAGATCAAGAGTCATGCAGTCCACCAGCTGAGCCAGCCAGGCGCCCCAGAACATAACTTCTTCATAGAAGGAAATCAGCTTAAGTCCAATAGGTACTGGGACTGTGTCAGTCCCTCTCCTGTTAGAAGAGAACATATATAAAATGCCTACATCGGGCAGGCGCTTTAATGTTCTCAGTAAAGTATAGCTCATTTAGAAATCAGACTCACCACTCTGACTTCATTAGCAAAGACGAAATTAGTGAATTATTGAATATTTCAGATTTATCACAGGAGAATATGAACAGAATGAATTATTTTAAACTGTCAACCAAACTAGAAGGCTTACAATTCAGTAATATTTTATCAACTGAATATATATTTTTAGCTTTGTGCACTTCAGTATCTTGTGTAAACTCTAATTGTTGTGACCATTGCAGAAAAAAAAGACCACCATAAACTTGGGCTGGAAGTATTATTTGGAGTCTTAGATTTTGCTGGATGCACTAAAAATATAACTGCTTGGAAATATTTGGCAAAATATCTGAGACAGACTTTAATGGGGTAAGTAAAAGAAGCAGTATTTATTACTGGCTCAGCATCAGTAAAATTTCCCAGTATTGTAGCTGATGTCTGTCAATGTTTAAATATCATTCTTTGCTTATGTTTTTTGATTTCTTGAATTGTGTCTTCAGTTGTTTCTTCTGGGTACATCAGAAGCAAGGAAATAAGGTCACAGGTAAAACATACAAAAATTCTATGAAGATTTTTTTATGGGGACACCTGGGTGGCTCAGTCGGTTAAGCGTCCAACTTTGGCTCAGGTCATGATCTCATGGTTCATGGGTTTGAGTCCCACATTGGGCTCTGTGCTGACAGCTCAGAGCCTGGAGCCTGCTTTGAATTCTGTGTCTCCCTCTCTCTCTGCCCCTCCCCCACTCATGCTCTGTCTCTCTCTCTCTGTCTCACAAATAAACATTAAAAGAAAAAAAGATTTCTTTTATTGTGTCCAAATAAGTACTGTACCTTACCACTGCAGTACTAAAGAATGTGCGTATTTTCAAGTTGGAAATGATGACAAAAAGGGGTCGTCCCCACTCTCCGCCAGGCTGTTTGTAAAGCTCTTGGTGATCTGTGTGTCATCATCTTGTAAGATCACATGGAAACTGCTTTTCTCCCAGCTGGTTTTCAATAATTTTTTGTGGGGCTTTTTAGGGCCTCATAAGATCATCGTCAGTTATCCATACAGCAGATGTTTTAAGTCCATTGTGAGCTGGATATCTAAAACTATCCCTCTGATCATAATACCATTTTGAGAAAAGAAGGAGTGGCCCTTGTCATTTTTTAAAAGTGTTTATTTATTTATTTTTGAGAGAGCACGTGCAAGTCATGGCAGGGCAGAGAGAGAGAAAGAGAGAATGCCAAGAAGGTGCCATGCTGTCAGTGCAGAGCCCAACGCGGGGCTGGAACCCACGAGCCATGAGATCATGACCTGAGCTGAAGTCAGATACTTAACCGACTGAGCCACCCAGGCTCCCTTCCACAGACTCTTCTTAAGTTCATATTCTGCCATTATAGGTCCATCTCCATCACTGACCTTCTCTTTTGATATTTTTCTTTTCCAGGAACCACCCTGCCTGGGTCCAAGAAGAGTGGAACTCCAGGAAAACCTGGTGGCCTAGCTTTCACTTCAGCTCCTTTTGGGCAAAAAGCGATTGGAAAGAGGATAAAGCTTTGGCTTGTGAGAAGGCTTTGGTAGCTGGAATACTGTTAGGAAAAGGTATGGGGTTTTTTTTCTTCTTATGTAGACGTAGCTTTTGGACGATTTTGAAATGACAAAGTGTGACCATTCACTCGTGTCACAGCTTACTTGGTACAGTGCCCAAGGACATTAGATGCTGGAGAGGATAACTGGTGAATGGAAAAATGAACGTTGAGGTGGGGCCAGGTGATCTGCTTGTAAGGACTGTCTGTGGACTGGAAACTGATTTCATCTTGTTGATTGCGGTGCTTGCTTTTTATGCTGTAATTTGCGTATCTTTAGGGGCCAATTAAGATAGAGGATGCAGACTGTTTCCACAACAACCGCATAGAAAGTTTACTGACATTGTCCACTTGACAGTATTAGAAATAGAAAAAGATTCTTTGCTGACCTTATTGTTTGATAATAGCTCCGCATTATACTTACTTATCTGTTCAGGTTCGGAGGGAACATTTCTCCCGTAAAAAGAGTATACCTCCTATTAACTTATTTAAAAATCCTCTTAAAGAAAGGGAAATTGATCTTTTCTTCGTGGAACATGCTGGCTGTTAAAACTCTCAGCGCTCGGTGCCAATGGAGCAGGGAAACTGTAGGTCAGAGAAAAAGAGAGTGTCACCCGTGTCCATGAGTAAGCAGTCTGTTGCTAGAGAGTTCAGAGTATCCTAAAGAGGTTCTTCAGCTCGGTTGTGAGATCGTTGGTTTTATTTTGGAATTAGTATTCTCAGTGAGTGTTTCAGATGATTACAAGGGTTAATGAAATGCTGGTTCCTAAGAGGAAAAGGACAAATAAATAGGAAAACAACTGTAAGATTTCTCTCTTAACACACTGATGCCAAGGAACAGAAATGTGATTCAGACTGAGATTTCTACTTCCTTATGAGCGTAGAGGCATCTAGTACAGATATCTAAAGGTGTCTGTGTTTGAGCCAAGTCTGGACTGATTTTCCAGTCTGTCACCTTTTCCTGTCACTTAGATCAAACAGTTAACCTTTGGGACCCTCTCTCTGAGTAGGCTTCCTAACACCTGTCCATGCTGCCTACGGGATTGTTGTAAGCATCAAGTGAGCGTCACATCAAAGTGCTTTATAAATTCAAAAGTGCTCTGTGAATATCAAGCATAATCTTGCCTGAAAATGGATACATTTCTTTTTTCCGGTGTTAGTGTGGGGGTTGAGTCAGTCTGTTCAGGAGTTGAGCTGGGTTTTGTCCGTGCTCTGGTTATCCCCATTCTATCACAGGATTCAAATTCTGGTCACGATCTGCCTTTACTTCATGCTGAGAGCGGGGTCTGGTAGCTGCCCTTCCTCCCATGCTCTGGTAAGGCAAGCCAGGCCCTTTGTCCTTGTGACTATACGTCTTCTGGGGGAGGAAGGAGTTTGTAGGTTATTTGGCTTTTTCTCTGTGTTAGGGTGAGATCAGAGTTCTTTCTGTCTATATTCTAGATGGAAGCAGAAATCTGTGTACAAAGTATTTTGTTTTTGCTAAAGTGGTAGATGTGTTTGGAAATACAGATTATTACATTAACATCACAGCACTGCTTTCTAGCTAATAAAACGTTAGTAATTCTGGCGTACTATTTCAGGAATAATGGTTACTGTAGGTACAGTATATATCCTAGCAATTTCCCAGAGAAGATGAATGTATGGTGAGACTATAATGAAATTAGTTCTTATGTGATTTATGGTCTCACTCATCAAATATAAAAAAAATTCTCTTCTTTAAGGTTTATTTATTTTGAGAGAGAGAGAGGAAGGGAGTCGGGGAGGGGCAGAGAGAGAGGAGAGAGAGAATACCAAGCAGGCTCTGCACTGACAATGCGTAGCCTGACACGGGTCTTGAACTCATGAACTGTGAGGTCATGACCTGAGCCGAGATCAAGAGTCAGACGCTTAACCCAACTGCGCCACCCAGGTGCCCCTAAAAAAATCTCTTAAAATACCCAGTTTACATTTTTATTTATTTTTTTGAAGAGAAAGCGTGAGTCGAGGAGAGGGGCTGAGGGAGAGAGGGAGAGAGAGAGAAAAAGAGGGAGAGAGAACGAGAGAGAGAGAGAGAGAGAGAGAGAGAGAGAGAAAAGAAAAGAAAGAGAAAGAATGAATGAATGAATGAATCCCAAGCAGGCTCCACCCCAGTGTGGAGCTCAATCCCACAACCCTGGGATCATGACCTGAGCTGAAATCAAGATTTAGACGTTCATCCAGACACACCCAGTCTAGTTTTTTTTAATAGAAATTTGATTCATGTTTGAAATACTTGACCAGTGAACCCATGGCATTGTAAGACTGTGAAAAGACCTTTGTCAGAGCTGCCCCATCACCATCCAGCTGCTCTCTGGATGGCTAGAATGGCTGGCTAAGTTCTCATCTCTTCTGACCTGTGAGGAGTTTATTTTAATCCTTCACATCAAGGTTTTCTTACAGAGAACCTTTGTATTGTTACAGATGCCTCTTCCGCTGTTTTACAAGCTGACATTGAAAGGGAATTTGTAGTAATTTGCTTTGGACAAAGTCTCATTTAATATGTGAATATATGTATAATATGCATATCACCTTAACTGGGGCTTGGGAGGCAGGGTGGAACCAGCTAAAGTATGTGCTTTAATTAGCAAGCAATCAGAAACGTTTTCATATGTAGAAAGTGTGCGTTTCACTGGTGATAGCTCTTCGAATGTGCTCAGGATACCTTGGTGTAGATAATACAAATCCATCTTATTTTCATAATCGTTAGGATGCCAGAGTTGAAGCAAAATTTTCAAAATGTGGAAATATACTTGAAGAATTTGATAAGTATTAAAACTCTTTGTTGATTTTGCTTCGTTTGTTTTTTTTGTTGTAGGTTGTAGATACTTTCGGTATATTTGCAAACAAGATCATCAAGTCTTAAGGAAAAAAATAAGGCGGATAAGGAAATCTGTGAAAAAACACAGTATTGTAAATCCAGGACTCTGATACTGAATATTAGTTATTTAAGATGAGTAGCTACAGAATAGTAGCTCGGTAGGTGTTACTGAATGTATTTAATTGGCGTATCTATGATGTAGTTTATATTTTTATATTTTTCTATATTTTCTATATTTCTGTATTTTCTTTTATTGTAATTATAGCTAAAAAAGAAACAACCTCGCTGCTTTTGTTCTTTGTAAATAGCATATTTTTCTTTTTTGTACCATTAAATATAATATTTATTAAGAAATAAACCTTCAAATAAGAAATATATTTGTTTCATTAGAGAATACAGGTCTACGGCAGTTATTGCTGTCTGCAGATAATTTCCTTCTGACTGTTGTATAATAAAACATAACTTGCAGTGTTGTTAAGTGGATTTCTATTCTTGGAGTTTCTAAACGATCCACATTAAGTTTACCATCATAAGGAATATATTGGTCATGAGTTCTCTTGAGGAATTTTGGAAACAGAGAAGGATTTAGGAAAGGAATTCTCTTTGTTTTGGGGGTATTAAGACATGGGGGCTTGGGGCTCAGTGACCTTCTGACAAGAGAGCTACCTTTGACTCTAGAAGACTAATTTGGGTCAGAGCGGGTAGAGGGTTGGCCTGACTTCAAAGGGCTCTAGTCTGTTGTTGTTTTGCCAAGCACAGCAATCTGAGACATGCTTTGGAACTCCTGTGTCCCTTACCTTTCTCTTGGAAACGGGGATGTGGCAGTAGGCAGCTGGACAGTGGAGAAGAATCTGCCAGTGAGATGGTATCCCAGGGTCACACAGCCCAATGGGAAAGCTTGGCTCAGAAGCCAAGAACAGCGTTCCTGGAATAGGAGCTGGCGCTTTATGTAATATGTTGTGGTAACTGGTAGAGTGAGTGCTTCTTCGAAACTGTCTCAGCTCTTACACATTTACGGTTCGGATAACTTGTATTTGAGTTCCGTGAAGGCTCACTAACTTTAGAACAAGCCCAGTATTTAGATGGCAAAGCTCACATTTTCCCCACTGGCTTTAAACCATCTGCAAGGGTCTCCTGGGTAGCTCAGTCAGTTAAGTGTGTGACTTCAGCTCAGGTCATGATCTCATGGTTCATGAGTTCAAGCACTGCATCAGGCTCTGTGCTGATAGCCCGGAGCCTGGAGCCTGCATCAGATTCTGTGTCTCGCTCTCTCTGCCCCTCCCCCACTTGTGTGTCCACATTCTCTCTCTCTCTCTCTCTCTCTCTCTCTCTCTCTCACAAAAACAAACATTAAAAAAAAATTAAAAAGAAAATTTAAACCATCTGCAAGAAAATAGCACAAATTATCCTTTGTCGGTAACTTGGTTCAATATTTTATACTTAGTAAGATGACTCAATAAATACTCATCCTTATAATATACATGTGAAATACGTAGGTGCCCCACAGACCAACATAAACCAAGTTCAAGCGACCACATGTGTAGGACCAGCTTTACTGCTGGGGGCTGGCGAGTGGGTTGGAGACCCACCCTTCTTTTTTTTTTTTTTTTTTTTTAATATTTTTTTTTTTTCAACATTTATTTATTTTTGGGACAGAGAGAGACAGAGCATGAACGGGGGAGGGGCAGAGAGAGAGGGAGACACAGAATCGGAAACAGGCTCCAGGCTCTGAGCCATCAGCCCAGAGCCTGACGCGGGGCTCGAACTCACGGACCGCGAGATCGTGACCTGGCTGAAGTTGGACGCTTAACCGACTGCGCCACCCAGGCGCCCCGAGACCCACCCTTCTGTGGAAGGTCAGCCCTACAGGAACAAAATGCCCGGATGACATGGGCAAGGTCTCAAAGCTCAGGCCGAGATCGTCAGGGCATCTCCTCTCTGAAACTTTAGTCAAAAGCTGTTAAGTAGGATTTACGGGTTCTCATGATCTCTGGCAAATGGAGGTAGGAATGCAAGAGAAACAAGTAGACTTGGTTCTTGGTTTCCACACAGAGCTTAACTTGCTAGGGTTTTCATACCCAATGATCATATTGCACGATGCAGTAAGAGCGGTGTGAATCTACTGTGATTTTTAGGTCCACTATAGTCAGTTTCATGAATAATAATGGCTAAAATTTATCAAGCACTTTGGGCTTTACATGATGTCTTCCTGTCCCCACAATCTTACGAGTTATTCCTGTTTTACCCAGGAAGGAAGGGGGGTCTCAGAGGTTAAGGGACTTGCACAAAGTCACAGCTCATAGATGGTGGCACCAGGACCCTAACCTGACCACTGTGGTTCCAGAGAGCATGCGCTCTATCTGTGCTGCGTGTACTGCCTCCCAGTTCCGTCAGTGTTTGTGACCCGCAGAGCCCTGAGCTAGGCAGCAAGGAAAAGAGTAGAAGGGATTCGCAGCCCAGAGCCTAGCAGCTCCAGCAAAGCCTATCCTCTGCCGGGCTTGGTAGGTCGATCTCCCCTCTGTGTCCTCACTGGTCCCTCACAGCCTCTTCTCAAATCATCACATTGTTATGTTATCTTTGTACATTTTTTAAATTAACATTTAGTTAATTTTTGACAGAGAGAGAGAGAGACAGAGCGCGAACAGGGGAGAGGCCGGGTGGGGTGGTGGACACAGAATCCAAAGCAGGCTCCAGGCTCTGAGCTGTCAGCACAGAGCCCGACATGGGGCTTGAACTCACGAACTGTGAGATCATCACCTGAGCCAAAGTTGGACGTTTAACCGACTGAGCCACCCAGGCGTCCCTGTCCTTCTTAATAGTACATTATCTGAACTTAATAATCTTTTATCGGCAACCCTCAACAGAATTTCTAGCGCATTAAATATTGAATAGAAGGGGCACCTGGATGGCTCGGTCAGTTTAGCGTTCGATTCTTGATTCCAGCTCAGGTCATGATCTCATGGTTTGTGAGTTTGAGCCCCGCATAGGGCTCTGTGCTGACAATGCGGAGCCTGCTTGGAATGGTCTCTCATTCTGTTTCCACCCCTCCCTACCCTCGAAAATAAATATAAATAAACATTAAAAAAATAAATATTAAGTAGAACTGAATGGAAATTCATGAAAGCTATTGACCTAGTCTGCCCGTTGCATAGGAAATAGTATCTTGGGGCTCCTGTGCCCAGGGTAGGGGCCTCGGGAGACTTAGGTTTGACTTCTGGGTTTATCATTAGGTAGTTCTGTGACTTCTTGGACAAATTACTGAGCTTTCATAGTTTCTTTACCTGTAGTTGAGAGATCGTAGGATTTCTCTCACTGGATTGCTATGAAGAATGAAAAATACAACCAATGCCTAGGATAATAATGAATACTTAACAAATCTTTTATTTTTATTTTTTTAAATTTATTTTTGGTTTTTGAGAGACAGAGCACAAGCAGGGGAGAGGCAGAGAGAGAAGGAGACACGGAATCTGAAGCAGGCTCCAGGCTCAGAGCTGTCAGCACAGAGCCTGACGCGGGGCTCGAACTCACAAACCGTGAGATCGTGACCTGAGCTGAAGTTGGAAGCTCAACCGACAGCCACCCAGGCACCCCAATACTTAACAAATCTTAAGTGAACACCCATCATGACGATTTTAGAGAGCAGATAACAGGAACTAAATAAAGATAATTTAAAGTCTTGTTTTCTCTTAAAAGCCTCTGAAATACAGAAATTGTGCAATAGTTGAGTTCATGCTTTCTGCTATAATACACCCATCTTTCCGTCTATGGACAGTGCAGCCATCAACTACAGACTCAAGGGCTTCACACACTTTTGAGGATACGCAGTCCACCGCACAGTTCCCTCCTTGCTCAGCTGCCCCCAACTCTGATCTCTGGCTCACTGGCTTAGCGGGACTGTCGTGCTTTGCTTGGGACTCCGGCCCAGTGCTCTGTTCGGGAGAGGTTGTTCCAAGGTGGAGAAGTCAGACTGTGTAGAACTTAGTTTATGAGTTCCACTTCTTCGGTAATCCCAGTCTTGTGCTGTCTGTTGTCCACTGCCTGAGAAACAGTTTTTCATATAGTTGATCTAGATTAGATGACAGGCAAAATAACTAAACTAAAATTAGGACCTTTTGCCTATCAAATGATACCTTTAAGAAAATTAAATGTAGTCTGTTAAGAGATTTGTGGGGCATCTGGGTGGCTCAGTTGGTAGAGTATGTGACTCTTGATCTCGGGGTTGTGAGTTCGAGTTCTACACTGGGTGCAGAGATTACTGAAAAATAAAATGTTAAAGGGGTACCTGTGTGGCCCAGTTGTTTGGGTGTTCTCAAGATCGAGCCCTGCACTGGGCTGTGTGCTGACAGCATGGAGCCTGCTTGGGATTCTCTCTCTCCTCTCTCTGCCCTCTTGCTCGTGCTGTCTCTCTCTCTCTCTCTCTCTCAAAATAAATAAACATAAAAAATATTTAGAAAATAATGAAAAAATAATAAATAAAATCTTAAAAAAGTATTTGCAACACATAAACTGACAGGATTAAAATAAATTCAGATCAATAAGAACAGGAGAAAGAGCCCAATAGAAAAAAATGGACAAAACACATGAACAAGTATTTCACAGAAGGTAAACTTGGACCACAAACACCTAAGTCCGAGAAATGCAAATCAAGAGCATAGTGGAATTCCAGTTCAGACCCACTCAGTTAGCAAAAATTCAGATGATGGGGAATAAAATACAAGAAATGGGTTGGGTTTTTTTGGTACCATTTACCAATACTATTCTTGAGTGTTTACTCGAGAAATGCTTGTACGTGTGCACCAACAGACTGGGAATACTAGAAAAAACCCACAAATGCTTAGTGGCATGAGAGCAGATAAATTGTGATAGTCGCACAAGGAAAAATGAATAAACTGTAGATTTATACACCAATGTAGAGGGAACCCCATAACATACTGAGTGAAAGAAACGTGTCCCTGTGTACGACTCCATGACTACATAGAGTTCAAACTCTAAAGTGCAACTAAGGACTAAAATGCTTATAAATGTATATAGCTTGTGATGAAGCTACATATAAAAAACAAAAACCGAAAAACAAGAGAATGATAAACAAAACTCCCATGCAGAGTGGTTACCTCTGAATGGGAGGGCAGAGGGAAAGGATGGAGGAAAAGCTCATCATTAAGGGGCGTAAATTATTGTTAATAGTCTAGTTTTTTAATTAAGTGGCAGGCTCTCCGTGGACTAATATTGACAGTGCATGATGAGCCACGGGTTGTGGTTTATCCCATTTTGTGCACTTGGGGCTACTGTAAAAAATGGAAAGGACCCTACAATATCTGATTCCATTTATACGAAATGTCCAGAGTAAGCAAGTCCACAGAAATGGAGAAAGTAGACTAGTGATTGCCTAGGGCGAGGAGAGGGGGGTGGATGAGAAGATGAGGCGGAAGTGATAGCTGGAGGGGTGGGTACAGGGTTCCTTTGGGATCATGGTTGCAGAATTCACTCTGCGAATATACTAAAAAGCATTTAATTGTGCACTTTGAACGAGTGAATTGTATGGCGTGTGAATTTTATCAGTGACATTGTTACCAAAAAGAAACAAAACCAAAAAATCAACTAGCTTTATGGAATCAGAAAGTCTGGATTCAACCAAGCACCTCACCTAACTGAGCCTCAGGTTTATTCTGTAAAACAGGGTGATCTGAGAAAGGCAGAAAGTGCTTAGCATGAGTCTTGGTGCACTGGTTTTCTCAATAAGTGGTAACATTTATTATTATGAACAACAACAACAACAAAGGAAATTAAACCAAAAAAATGAACACAAAACCAGGCCAACCATTCTTTAATGAAGGAGTAAGTGTAGCCTTTTGGGGTCTAGTTATTTATCCATATTTATAGCACAAGGGCTTTATCTGCTGGATTGCATTAGAGTATTTATATTTTAGGGGTACCTGGGTGGCTCAGTTGGTTCAGTGTCCAACTCTTGATTTCAGCTCAGGTCATAGGATCAAGCCCTGCATCAGGTTCCAAGCTGAGCATGGAGACTGCTTAAGATTCTCTCTCTTCCTCTACCCCTCTCACCCACATACACTCTCTCTAAAGTAAAAAGAATACATAAAATAAAAATATAAAGAGGAATATATTTTAAATTTTGTTTCTTTTAATGTTTATTCATTTTTGAGAGACAGAGAGAGACCGAGCATGAGCAGGGAAGGGGCAGAGAGCGAGGGAGACACAGAATCTGAAGCAGGCTCCAGGCTCCGAGCTGTCAGCACAGAGCCCGACACGGGGCTCAAACCCACAGAACGCGAAATCGTGACCTGAGCCGAAGTCAGACGCTCAACCAACTGAGCCACCCAGGTGCCCCAAAAAGGAATATATTTTAAATATTTCAAAAGGAAATAAGCAGACCCTTGATGGATGTGGCTTGCAAATCCTAGGACTAGTATCTTCTGAATAAGTTAATTTTTTAAAAATTAATATATTTGAAACTCTTCCTCCATCCAAGATTCATGCTCCAAAAGAAACAATCAGGCACCAGATAAAAGTCCACTCCTATTCAGTCCTACAAAGACCCGTCTGTATGTGATCCATGTAGATATGGATGTAGCCTTTAACTCAGTGAATAGAGGCAGATCTTTTTTTTTTTTTTTTTAACATTTATTTATTTATTTATTTATTTATTTATTTATTTATTTTTTTCCCAACGTTTATTTATTTTTGGGACAGAGAGAGACAGAGCATGAACAGGGGAGGGTCAGAGAAAGAGGGAGACACAGAATCTGAAGCAGGCTCCAGGCTCTGAGCTGTCAGCACAGAGCCCGACACAGGGCTCGAACCCACGGACCGCGAGATCATGACCTGAGCTGAAGTCAGCCACTTAACCGACTGAGCCACCCAGGCGCCCCTAGAGGCAGATCTTGAATTTGTTTCTGCCTTGTCAGCCCCACGATGAGAGACACCACTGTCCGTTGTTTGTTTATTACCTCCTATTATGCCTATACCAAGAATTCACACTTTCTTATCGACGCGCCTGGATCTTCATTCAGTCAATATACTCCTTAATTGGCAGGCTGCGTCTGACACAGATTTTTCTAAGTGAAGAAAACAAGTTAAAGTGATTGCTATACTTTTCATGTTTTGATACATCATCATAAAGGAATGAACAAGATCTGGGCTGTAATTCAGAACACCTAAATTTTACTGCCATCCTCTCCATTCACCCAAAGCAGGACCCTAAGTATTTCATGGAACCTCGCTGAGACTTAATTCCCTTGTCTATACGTTCGTGATAGAGTATCTCCCCTGCTAACCTCAGAATTTTTGTGACGATCAGATGAGATGAAGTGGGAGACAATACTTTGTGAACTGTAATGCATAATACAAATGAAGAGTTATTAATACTTTCCTTAATCTCAAACACACCTGTTCGTTTTCATACAGTGAGAAGGCAGTTAGGCTGTGGCTGTGAAGACAGATAAACTTCGAGAGAAAACGAAGTTACATGACAAGGTACTGGCTAGAACATCTGTTTTTTTTTTTTTTTAAAGTTTATTTATTTTAGAGAGAGAGGGGACAAGCGGGAGAGGGGTAGAGAGAGAGAGGGAGAGAGAGAATCCCAAGCAGGCTCTGTGCCACCAGTGCAGAGCCTGATGCAGGGCTCAAACTCACAAAGAGATCATGACCTGAGCCGAAATTCAAGAGTCAGACGCTTAACCGACCAAGCCACCCAGGTGCCCCTAGAGTGCCCCTAGAGTGCCCCTAGAGCATTTCCTTTTCTATTTTTTTCTTTTCTGTTCCATGACATGATGCTAGAATGAACACCAGACCTGAACCTCTCGATATGACTTTTTTAAACGCAACTCTTGATCTCAGGGTCATGAGTTTGAGCCTCACATTGGGTGTAGAGATTACTAAAAAAATAAACTTAAAAAAAAGAAAGTCACTTGCTATATGAAAGTGTGTGTGTGTGTGTGTGTGTGTGTGTGTGTGTGTGTGTGTGGCTGTTATTGGTTGAATCGTGTATCCCCAAAAGGATATGGTCAAGTCCTAACCCCCAATCCTTCAGAATGTGGCCTTGTTTGGAGATCGGGTCTTTACAGAGATAATCAAGTTAAAATAAGGTCGTTGGGGTGGATCTAATCCAAAATGACTGGTTTCCTCATAAAAAGGGGAACATTTGGACCCAGACATGCACCCAGAGAATGCCATGTGAACACAAAGACAGAAATTGGGGTGATGTATCCTCGAGCCAAGGGTATAAGATTGCCTGTAAACAAATTCTTCACAGCCCAGAGAAAAACCAGCCCTGCTGACAGCTTGACCTCATCCTCCAGCCTTCAGAAGTGTGAGACAATACATTTCTGTGGTTCAGGCCGCCCAGTTTGTGATACTTTGTTACAGCAACCCTAGCTGACGAATAACAATATTTTTAAAAATGTTCTGTTTGCCTCCAAGGTTGGAGCTAAAGTGATTTTGCTACACAATCTGGTCCCAGCTTGCAGTTGTAGATTTTTTTCTCCTAAGCTCACCTAACAGTCAAAACTTGGTTTTCTCTTCTTCTCCACCTGGACTTCATCTGAATACTCCGTTCCATCTTCATTAGGATTTTCTTAGCCACTCCAGTCTGATGCCCCCTCTCCTTCCTTGGGATTCCTACGGGCATTTTGTTCCTTCCTTATTGTTGTCTGAATATCATCTGCCTAGGATTATTTGGACTCTTATTTAGCCTTTCTTCTCAGAGCATAAACTCCTTGAAAAAGTTTATTTCGTGCATCCATTTTCTGTTAAATGTTTCTCTTTCAGTATCATGCTTTGTGCATGATGATAAATATCTATGGTGAAATTAGTAACTGTATAGTTATATAATCACCTGTATTATGTTATTATGTCTAAAATGTTATGTAGTCCCATCTGAAATGTTGCATCTTTTAATAATCAGAAATTTGTGCTGTCACTGTGTCTGATGGGACCTGCTAGCCAATCTCTCCCTGCCAATTTTGAAATCCATCTTTGCCCAAAACAGTAAGATCTGATTTGGATTTACATGTCCTGGGTAGATAGGAATTATTATGTCCAAGGTTTTTTGTTTTCTTGTTTTTTTTTTTTTTAATTATTATTTTTTTTAACGTTTATTTATTTTTGAGACAGAGAGAGACAGAGCATGAACAGGGGAGGGGCAGAGAGAGGGAGACACAGAATCTGAAGCAGGCTCCAGGCTCTGAGCCATCAGCCCAGGGCCTGACGCGGGGCCCGAAACTCACGGACTGCGAGATCGTGACCTGGCTGAAGTCGGACGCTTAACTGACTGAGCCACCCAGGCGCCCCTGTTTTCTTGTTTTTTAAAAATATAAGTTTGTTTATTTTGAGAGAGTGTGAGCAAGTGGGGGAGGGGCAGAGAGGGAGAGAGAGAATCCCAAGCAGGCTCTATGCTGTCAGCACAGAGTGTCATGCGGGGCTCGAACTCACGAACTATGAGGTCATGACCCGAGCTGAAGTCAGATGCTTAACTGACTGAGCCACCCAAGCACCTTGTTTTTGTGTTTTCTGTTTTTTTTTTTTTTTTTTTTTTTTTAATACTGTGCTATAATTCTGTAAACACAGCCATTAAGCATTATTTTCCAGGGCGCCTGGGTGGCTCAGTGATTAAGTGTCCAACTCTTGATTTCAACTCAGGTCATGACCTCACAGTTCGTGAGTTCCACCTCGGAGTCGGGCTCGGTGCTGACAGTACAGAGCCTGCTGCATGGGATTCTCTGTCTCCTCTCTCTCGGCCCTCCCCCACTCATGATCTCTTTCTCTCTCTCTCTCTCTCTCATTTTTTTATTTTTTTTATTTTTTTTATTTTTTTTATTTTTTTTTAATTTTTTTTTCAACGTTTATTTTATTTTTGGGACAGAGAGAGACAGAGCATGAACGGGGGAGGGGCAGCGAGAGAGGGAGACACAGAATCGGAAACAGGCTCCAGGCTCTGAGCCATCAGCCCAGAGCCCGACGCGGGGCTCGAACTCACGGACCGCGAGATCGTGACCTGGCTGAAGTCGGACGCTTAACCGACTGCGCCACCCAGGCGCCCCTCTCTCATTTTTTTAAAAAAAGAATTATTTTCCAAGCAGGAGGCATTCCTTTTAAACTCAGTTGTTTTTTTTTTTTTTTTTTTTTTTTTTTTTGTGGCAAAGGGAAAACTGAGACATAAATGTCAATAAAAGATCCAGAAGTACTCTCAGGTCCCACGTGGAAAGAGAGAATGTACTCATTCCTACTCCTCGTGGGGTCAGACTGTTACCTCCCATTTCTGAGAAGGCATGGTGTGTGAATCCCCTGGCTGAAATCGGTCCATGTGTTTTTTACTCCTCCCACCCAAGGCTTCCAGAAGGGTGACATTGTCTAACCTCTCAGCAAACAACCCCATGGAAACAGTACAGTCATCAATGAATCAAGGATCCTGTATTATGTTTTATTTTTTTTTTTTTTAATTTTTTTTTAACGTTTTATTTATTTTTGAGACAGAGAGAGACAGAGCATGAACAGGGGAGGGTCAGAGAGAGGGAGACACAGAATCTGAAACCGGCTCCAGGCTCTGAGCCATCAGCCCAGAGCCCGACGCGGGGCTCGAACTCCCGGACCGCGAGATCGTGACCTGGCTGAAGTCGGCCGCTTAACTGACTGAGCCACCCAGGCGCCCCTGTATTATGTTTTAAAAAGCAGCATTCAACTAGGGATGCTCTTGAACAGTACAGACAGGAAAGCAGGGGTGTGTTGTTGATGATTCTTAACCACTCCCTCCTGAATTGTCCCTTACTTATAGAGATGTCGTGTGTTTGTATTTTATTTTTATGTATTTTATTTATTATTTTTTTAATGTTTATTTATTTTTGAGAGAGAGAGAGACAGAGCATGAACAGGGGAGAAGCAGACAGAGAGGGAGACACAGAATCCGGAGCAGGCTCCAGGCTCCGAGCTGTCAGCACAAGCCCGACGTGGGGCTCGAACTCACGAACCTCGAGATCATGTCCTGAGCCGAAGTTGGATGCTTAACCAACTGAGCCACCCAGGTGCCCCGAAATGTAGTGTGTTTGTATTTTAAATGCCATTTTGGGCCTTCACAATCCACAGCATTGTGAACACACACCCGTTAGACTGAGGCTCATCCCCTCTTGACATCCTGGAAAGGCTGTTTGGAGTGGTGAGTGGGATCCCTCCATAGAAGTGGATCCAGGCCAAGAAAAGTCTTTGATTTCATCTGCATTTCAAAGCGCAGTTTTTTACCAGTGAGGAAATTGCAGGATAGTGGAGAATCGTGGAAAGTACCAGAAGGAAAGTGAACTCAGAACCTAATGCCTCTGCAGGCTTGTGCCCCGGTTCATGCCTCTGTCTGGGTTTGGGGTCGTGTGAGTTTGGGACTCCATGTCCTTCAGTCATTTAAGAAATATTTATCAAAGGCCTGTCATGTGCCAAGAACATGTATGAAACAAAACACATTCTTTTTTTTTTTTTATTAATTTTTTTTTTTAACGTTTATTTATTTTTGAGACAGAGAAAGACAGAGCATGAACGGGGGAGGGGCAGAGAGAGAGGGAGACACAGAATCGGAAACAGGCTCCAGGCTCTGAGCCATCAGCCCAGAGCCTGACGCGGGGCTCGAACTCACGGACCGCGAGATCGTGACCTGGCTGAAGTCGGACGCTTAACCGACTGAGCCACCCAGGCGCCCCAACAAAACACATTCTTAAATGCTAATGTTGAAACATAAACTAAGTGGGGAAGTGTGCCCTGAGAGCAGGTATGGACTTGGCAAAAATAAAGACCCCCGGTGTTGTGTGCCTCCCGAGGACACTGTCCCAACCGGACAGACACTGTCCCAACAGCCCTTGCCGACTCCTTGTTTGTACCAGGCCACACTCCCCGCTTCCTTCACTGTCTCCTTTCTTCTTACTCCTTGCTGTGGATCCAAGATTCATGGAATGTCCTCTCTCCCAGCCACGGCAAATATAGAGCTGTCTGGATCACAGGAACCATAAGCTCCCCCTGCCTCCCCCTACCGACCCCCCTATCCTCCCAGATCCACACCCGAGGTCCAGTGGGTGCCATTCAGCACTACAGGACCTCTCTCGCATCTTGCCCTTTCATAGTCTGACGTCTGGAACCACATAATATGTGCTGGTCTCTAGCTTGTGAAGAAACTGTAAACAAATTGTGAATTTCCTGCCCGCCCCCCAGACCCCCACTGCAGGAATTCTTAGCAGTTTTAATGAATCACAGCACGCCTGCCAAGGACATACATCATTGTGCCTCTTCCTAAGCAGCCACGCACCCCAATAACTCAGCAGTAGGGGGCAGAACGTGGCACCAGCTTCGTGTCTGGGGTGGAAGGGGCAGGGACACCTCTCACTGTTTTCACAGAGACACTTGGCCACCCAGACCGCGGAAGGGACACTGCTCAGAAACCACCTCAGGGAACCTGGTGGGGGGAGGTGGGGGGGGGGTGGGGAGGAAGGAAGAAAACAGCCTGGGGGTGGGGAGAGGGAGGGAGCTAGTGCACAGCAGGGAGCCAACCTGAGCCAACACAGCAGCCTGAGACTTCCCAAGCCCAGAATGCTGAGGACATCTATTGCCCGGGTCCCCAGCCTCCCCACCTCTTCTGGCATTTTCCACCTCTGCCTCACATTCTTGTTGGGCCAGGTGGGCTTGCTGCAGGGACACCCCCAGTGCCTGGACTATGGGCCCCCCTTCCAGCCCCTGCTGCACCTCGAATTTTGCTCAGACTATGAGTCCTTCGGCTGCTGTGACCAGCAGAAGGACCACCGCCTTGCTGCCCGGTACAGGGTCATCATGGATTACCTTGACCTCAAGGGCCACGAGCTGTGTGGTGGCTATATTAAGGACATCCTCTGCCAGGTGGGCCTGAGCCTAACCCCTCAGCGCAGTGAGGGGGGGAGGCTTAGCGAAGTGTGGGGTGCTGGGCTTGGTGGCGTGGGTCCTGGGTGGAGGGCTCCGTGGGCACCTGACATCTGCCTCTCTGCGGGGGTGCACTGAGGCCAGGGGGTGCTGGGGTGGGCTCCAAGAGTCTTCCCTGGGGTCTGCTGGCCCTCCTGGTTTGTCACACAGGAGGAGGAGGTGGGTGTCCCTCATGGAGCTCTCAGGGCTGCGTTGTCTGGGTCCCTCTGCACTGCTCGGGGAGCGGGGCACAGCACGTACAGATGGTGGTTACGGGGAGGAGGGGGGAGGTGGAGGGAGTGGAGGCACCTGCTGGGGTCCTCGTCTGGGTCCTTTGTGCCAGGGGGCCTCGGGGTGATGATGGAGGTGGCGAGGTAGGGTGGTGGGGGGCCCTCCCCAGCATCGTGGAGCCGGGAGGCAAGGACTCACAGAGTCCTTCTCCGGGCTCTCCGGGGGCCAGAGTGCACGTCCCTGGCGGGCATCCCCCCCTGCCGGTGCTGCCTGCACGCACCGACCCTGGAGAGAGGTGCTCGGGGTGCAGGGGACAGTCGCACTGGAGAGCAGATGAAAGGTGCGGGGGTGGGGGCTGTAATAATGCGCTGGGGGCAAAGAGGCAGGAAGCCCCCCTGCAGACCTGACATCTGACACCCTCCCGGGCGATGTCGGCGCAGGTACAGGCTCTCCCACTGCCACCATTCCCCGGCGCACCGGCTGCCCCAACTCCCGTGCTGGGGACACAGCAGCCAGCCTGGGTGGCATCGCCCAGGGCTGCAGTCTCCGACCTCAGGCACCACCCCTCCGCTGTTTCCAGGAGAATTTAACTCCAGCCGTTTGGGGCAGAAGCCGGGCTCTTAGGAGCCGCACTAAGACTATTCATTTCCAAGAGACCCCCTGGTAAGGATGTCTCCACCCTCCCCTCCCCATCCTCCCACTTTCCCTATTGGGTGAAGTCTCAGAAAGCCAAATTCAGCAGCTCTCCTGTTTTAGGCGTTGGAGGAATCTGAATAACCTACGTGAGTCTATTTATTACAATTCCCCAGCCCCTCCTCTTTCCGCACACACGGTGTATGCCCAGCAAAGGCTTCTGCGGGAAGTTGTTCTGACCCCCATTGTACTGGTAAGGAGACAGGAGGGTTTTTTAATGTGTTGTTTTTTTTTAAGTTTATTTATTTTGAGAGAGAGAAAGAGAGAGCACGAGTGGGGTAGGGGAAGAGAGAGAGAGCGAGAGAGAATCCCAAGCAGGCTGGAACTCACCAACCATAAGACCATGACCTAAGCAGAGATCAAGAATCAGAAGCTTGGGGCGCCTGGGTGGCTCAGTCGGTTGAGCAGCCGACTTCGGCTCAGGTCATGATCTCGGGGTCCGTGAGTTCGAGCCCCGCATCGGGCTCTGTGCTGCCAGCTCAGAGCCTGGAGCCTGTTTCGGATTCTGTGTCTCCCTGTCTCTCTGCCTCTCCCCTGTTCATGCTCTCTCTCTCTCTGTCTCAAAAATAAATAAACGTTAAAAAAAATTAAAAAAAAAAAAGAATCAGAAGCTTAACAGACTGAGCCACCCAGGCACCTGGAGAAGTCCGGAGTTTTAAAGAACTTGTTTAAGGTCAGCCACAGGGCTGGGGGCACAAATCTAGAGGCTGAGGCTCCAAGTCTCCTGCCCTTTTGATCATATTTACCAAAGGCAGAGTCACAACAGCACAAGCCATTTCCTTAATGGTTTCCTGCCCTGGGGCAGGTGAGGTTCCTTTAGAACAAGCCTCAGTGTTTCTTGCTCCCAGTCCCCAGTGCCCAGAGCAGTGTCAGACTTCCAGGGGACCTCTTCCTGGGCCTTATTTTCCTTAATAGAGAAACCATATCCTGAGCTAACTGAGTAGAAGCAGCTGTGCAGACTCTAAATTTCTGCATGAGTGTCCCTTGGTGAGCGGCTCACAGCCCGCTTTGTTCACTGCTCTCTCATCCTGATTTGTTAATTTTTTAAATGCTTATTTATTTTTGAGAGAGTCTGTGAGCAGCAGAGAGAGACACAGAGGGTCCCAAGCAGGCTCTGTGCCGAGAGCTGAGAGACCGACTTGGGACTCCAGCCCACAACCCTGAGATCATGACCTGAGCTAAAATCAAGAGTTGGATGCTCAACTGACTGAGCCACCCAGGCGACCCAGCACTTAAAGATTTTTTTTTTAATTTTTAAAAATGTTTTCATTTTTGAGGGGGGAGGGGCAGAGAGAGAGAGAGAGAGAGACAAGCCGAATCAGGCCCCAGACTCTGAGCTGTCAGCACAGAGCCTGACGCGGGGCTCGAACCCACAAACCGTGAGATCCTGACCTGAGCCCAAATCGGACACCCAACCGACTGAGCCACCCAGGCGCCCCAAGACTTTTAATAAATAAGTGAGGAAATTGCTAGATGCCTAATTTCTGGGGGTGATAACATTGTGTGTCCATTTTGGTAATTTCATTTTTAGCTGTAAAGTATTTCAACCACACAGGAAAGCACAGAAAACCAACACCCAGATTAACAAATGTGAAACTTCTGCTACACTGCTTCAGATTTGGATAAAGACATAAAACCTTGCAGATACAGCACTTATACTAAAGGGAAAGATGGAGAAATTTGGTACTCTTTATTTAAAAAAAAATTTTTTTTTTAATGTTTTATTTATTTTTGAGACAGGGAGAGACAGAACATGAACAGGGAGGGTCAGAGAGAGGGAGACACAGAATCTGAAACAGGCTCCAGGCTCTGAGCTGTCAGCACAGAGCCCGACACGGGGCTCGAACCCACGGACCGCGAGATCATGACCTGAGCCAAAGTCGGCCGTTTAACCGACTGAGCCACCCAGGCGCCCCAAGAAATTTGGTACTCTTTAAAAAAGAAAGAAAGAAAAAGTCCACCACTTACTAAAACTTTCAGGGTCAAGAACTAAGTTAAAATGCTAAAGACAGTTACAGCGGGCGAGAAATATTTCCCCCTCTTTTTGCCTTCCAGAAGCACTAACTGGCTAGAAAATGTGGCCCCAGGAAAGGGCTTTACCCGTAGCTGGTAATAGAAACTCCAGAATCCGGACTCTGTCCTAGACTGTTTTCCTTCTGCTTGCTCACAAATTGGGGCCAGCCCCACTGTGGCCAGTCCGACTACCAGCTGGGCTTCTGTTTCTTTCCAGGAGTGCTCACCCTACGCAGCCCATCTCTACGATGCGGAGAACCCTCAGACGCCCCTCCGGAACCTTCCTGGCCTCTGCTCCGACTACTGCTCTGCCTTCCACTCGAAGTGCCACTCTGCCATCTCCCTACTGACCAATGACCGCCGCCTCCGGGAGACACGGGAAAAGGATAGTGCCCACTTCTGTCACCTCCTCAACCTTCCCGACAAGGACTACTGCTTCCCTAACGTCTTGAGGAATGACCATCTCAACCGCAACCTGGGGGTGGTGGCTGAGGACGGCCGGGGCTGCCTCCAGCTCTGCCTGACCGAGGTGGCCAACGGGCTGAGGAACCCCGTCTCCATGGTCCACGCGGGGGACGGCACCCGTCGCTTCTTTGTGGCCGAGCAGGTGGGGGTGGTATGGGTCTATCTGCCTGACGGGAGTCGCCTGGAACAACCGTTTTTGGACCTCAAGAACATCGTACTGACTACTCCGTGGGTAGGGGATGAGAGAGGCTTCTTGGGATTGGCTTTCCATCCCAGATTCCGCCGCAACCGCAGATTCTACATTTATTATTCACGTCTGGGCAAGAAGAAGGTAGAAAAGATCCGGATCAGTGAGATGAAGGTTTCTCGGGCTGATCCCAACAAAGCCGACCCCAAATCAGAAAGGTGAGATGTGCCCATGAGAATGGGCAACTTTGGGCGGTGTCCCAAAATAATGCCAGTCTGTCCTCTGAGGCGATAGAGGGAACTTTTTCTGGTTTCAGAGCCACTAGCTTCTAATGTTGACAAAGGAGTCATTGTTGAATAATAAGGACAGACAAGTTAGGCTTCTGAGTCGAGGGTCTTTGTGGCGTGTAGCCATCCCTTAGAGTTACCTAATCAGAACCATGCTTGCTTGTTTTTACAGAATTGTAAGCAATGGCCAGCAGCCACCAGGGCTTGGGAAATGATTATAGATCAAGTCAATATATTAAACGTAATAGTGGCCTCTGATTATTGTGTGGCCATTGGATTCCAGGCCCTTTAGCTTGAACGTGGGAATTACCCTCACAGGAAGCTGTGGCACAAGGCCATAGATATATCGATGCCCAATCAGATAAAGCACTTAATTCTGACTCCAAGCTCATGGGCTTTCCAGCCTACCACTCTGCCTTCTGTCCTTCTTTCCTTTCTGCCTTCTCTCTCTTTTCCCATATAGCCAGGTTGGGGGATCGAAAAGAGTTCGGAGAACTGATTGATTAATCCCTGCTGGGCTGTGCAAAGGAAGGGGTTAAGAGTTCTGGTAGAGCAGAGAGGAAGGCCGAGCCCCCCAAGAGAGTGATTGTTACCCTGGCTGTGTCCGCAGCTCATGAAATCACGATCTGAAAGAAGAATGATCCATGAAGGAGTCATACTGGGAAAGAAGGGGTGTCTCAGAGCTCCAAGCTTTGTGATCATTGGAAACTCTGAAGCAGGTCTTGGCTGGATGGGACCAGCCATTTCTCGGTCTCTCAAGAGGATGCAGTTTCAGTTTGTATCAAAGCCTCATGCACGGTTTCTTCTCCTTCCAGAGTCATCTTGGAGATAGAAGAACCAGCCTCAAATCATAACGGTGGACAACTTCTTTTCGGTGTGGACGGCTACCTGTACATCTTCACCGGGGATGGAGGGCAGGCCGGGGATCCCTTCGGCAAGTTTGGAAATGCTCAGAACAAGTAAGCTGGTTGGATCTGTCCCCCCACCCCCTTTAGGGTGAGCCCTTGGTACGTTTTTGCTGAGATGGAGTCTATAGAGGGTCACATCCAAATCATCTACTGCAAGATGTAACCCCCTCTGTTGAGGCAAGTGGGAGGAAGAATTGGTTTTCTGTCCTATAAATTTCAGGCACACGTGCTTTGTGGTAAGGAATATTATGGATGCACTCAGAATGTAACTCTCAGAAATGCTATGCAGAGACGAGTTCAGAATGTTTCATATATATATTCGACACACATAATACTTACTGTGTGTCAGGTACTGTTCTGAATACCTTGTGTGTATTTAAGAACATAATTCCAGGGGCACCTGGGTGGCTTGGTTGAGCATCCGAATTTGGCGCAGGTCATGATTTCGCGTTTTGGGGGCTTGAGCCCCACATCGGGTTCTCTGCTCTCAGCACAGAGCCCACTTTGGATCCTCTGTCCCCCTCTCACTCTGCCCCTCCCCTGCTTGCACTCTCTCTTCCTCTCTCTCTCTCAAAAATAAATAAACATTAAAAAAAAAAAAGAATGTAATTCTAACATCCCACAAGGGCAGGAATTTTTATCTATTTTGTTAATTGATGTATCCCCATCACCTAGAAGAGTGCCTGGAGTGGGGGTCACTTCAGAAATACTTACGGGATGGATGGTTCCTATGAAGTGTAGGTATTATGATAGTCATGTCACAGCCCAGAAAATAGAGGCAGAGAGGAGTCAAGTAGCTTGTCCAAGGCCACACAGCAAGTAAGTGGCAGAACCAGAATTTATACTCTGACAATCTGGTGCAAGAGAGCCCAATGAGGGTCCTGCTGCCCTAGATAAAAGTCATGTGATCCTTTGCACCAGCGAGTACTTGAGTCCCATTATCCCTACTCATAAAATATTAAAGTTCTAAGAATCAAGAGCTAACATCTGTCAAATGCCTTTACTGCGTGTGGGGAATTGCCTTCCATGCTCCATGCAAGATACCTCCCTTAACCCTTACATTGTAACCACACTGCAAGCTAGTGTTTCTTTTCCCTGCTCTACAAATGTGGAAACGGAGTCCCAGAGACCACAGTTGCCCTCAGAGCCACTCTAAAAGCTCTTTCTATGACCACAGTGCTATATGAGGAAGAACAGAACCAGCCCCTTTTAGGAATTCATGCTATTAGTGCCCATGTCGGCAGCACGTACATTGAACTATAGAGAAGGTTAGCATGGCGCCTGGGCAAGGATGAGTGCAAATTCGTGAAGGTTTCATCTTAAAAAAAAAATCCAGGGGCGCCTGGGTGGCTCAGTCGGTTAGGCGTCCGACTCTTGATTTTGGCCCCACTGTCATGATCTCACGACTTTGTGGCTTCGAGCCCCACATCGCGGTGCTGGCAGTGTGGAGCCTGCTTGGGATTCTCTCCCTCCCTCTCTCTCTGCCCCTCCCCCACTGGCACTGTCTCTATTTCTAAATAAATAAACTTAAAAAAAAATTCATGGTGTTAAACCAAACCTGAGAGAAACCATTCCATCGAAAACATTTTAAAAATGGAAACTACAGCTTCCTTGCTCTGGGTTACATGGGCCAGGGTCACATCAAACTTTTGCCTAGTAGTTCTCTGTGAGCCCAAACCTGTCAAGTCTTAACATTTTGCATATACACATATATCATATAGACGTGACCGTATATGTGTGTGTGTGTGTGTGTGTGTATACACACACATATAATCAGTTCATGCACATACACATATAATATCATGTGTGTATATAAAATCATGTCTCCCCATGTGACTCCTAGCAGTTGTTTGGCATCGACTATCAGTAGGTCCCCCCGGGCGATCTCTGGTCCTGTGCCATTTTATTTTACCTTATTTTCTATTTTATTATTTTATTTAGTTTGAAAGTTTGAATACTTAACACAAAATCTACCCTCTTAAAAGATTTTAACTGTAACGAAAATTTTTATTTTATTTTTTTAATGTTTATTATTGAGAGAGAGAGAGAGAGAATGAGCAGGGGAGGGACAGAGGGAGCAGGGAACAGGGATCTGAAGTGGGCTCCACACTGACAGCAGAGAGCCTGATGTTAGGCTCAAAGTCATGAAGCGTGAAATATAACCCAAGCTGAAGTCAGACGCCTAACCAACTGAGCCACCCAGACACCCTAAAAATTCTTTTTAAGTGTAAATACAATATTGTTAATTGTAGGGACAGTGTTGTACATCAGATCTCTAGAACTTTCTCCCCTTGTAAACAAATGTTCGACTGGTATATGGAAAGATGCTCAATGTCACAAATCATCAGGGAAATGCAAATCAAAACCACAATGAGATATCACCTCGTATCTATTCGGATGACTATTACCCCCGCCCTTCCAAAAGACAGCAGGTGTTGCTGAAGACATGGAAAACTTTGCATACTGTTGTTGGGAATGAAAAATAGTGCAGCTACTGTGGAAAACAGTATGGAGATTCTTCAAACACATTACAAATAATACCAGCAGATGATCCAGCAGTCCCGTTTCCGGGTACTTAATCTGCGCCTATTTCCCGGCCCTCTTTCTTTCAGAAGTTCCCTGCTGGGGAAAGTGTTAAGGATCGATGTGAACGGGGCAGGCTCTGATGGCAGGCGGTATCGAGTCCCCCGCGACAATCCGTTTGTTGCTGAGCCAGGGGCCCACCCTGCTGTCTATGCCTACGGGATCCGAAACATGTGGCGCTGTGCCGTGGACCGAGGGGACCCCGTCACACGCTGGGGCCGAGGCCGGATGTTCTGTGGGGACGTGGGACAGAATAGGTTTGAAGAAGTTGACCTCATTGTGAAAGGCGGAAACTATGGCTGGAGGGCAAAGGAAGGGTTTGAATGTTATGACCGAAAACTTTGTCACAATGCCTCTTTGGGTGAGAAGCTTGTGGGTGATTTCTTGAATGAATTGAGGGGGTTGGACGTGGAGGTGGGGGAAAAGAACCTGAGAATGTGCTGTACCAGGGGGGTCATTCAGGTGCCCTTGTTTCTGTCTTGCAGGATGTAGTGTTGGCCAGGAGCATGTTGGATGTTTGTTAACCTAACGCATTTGAATCTTGGGTGGATTGAAGGAGCGGGATTGACCTGGGAATCGAGATTTTAAATAAATTACCCACATGATTCTCAGGCATACTATCTTGAGAACCACTCACAGAGGCAAATTGGTGGCTGTATGTTTTTAATTTATTTCCCAATTGGAATAGCCCACTGAAATGACCTTCCAGATACATTCAGGTGCCATATTCCATATACAATCCCTAAACATCAATAATCAAGGTGTGCTTCACCAGTGTTTAATCTTTTTTTGTCCCTCTAGGTTACAAAGGAGTCTTACAGACCCTTTACAGACAAGTTTTTCAAATCCTTAAACCTGAGTATCTGCCATGTCAACCTAGGGGATAAACTTAGGTGTGTCGATTACCTGATCACTGCCTCATAGGTGGGGGAATTTTCGGCTTCCTCTCTGCATGCAGAGACCAGTCACATGGGAAGCTCACCAATATCGTGGCTGGTGTTGAGAAAAATAAATGTGATTCTCTTGGCCTTACCAAAGACCAAGAGATAAAGTGTTCTCCACTCAGTCAGGCAACTGCATTAGAAAGCCCCAACTTATTCCTCGAAGTTATCAAGTGTCAGCCACGACGTTGTCTTTGTTCCTGGACAGATGACATTCTGCCCATCTATGCTTATGGCCATGCAGTGGGGAAGTCAGTCACCGGAGGATATGTCTACCGTGGGTGTGAATCCCCAAATCTCAATGGCCTCTACATCTTTGGGGACTTCATGAGTGGGTAAGAAAGGATTAATATCTCCTTTTTTTTTTTTTTAATATTTTTATTTATTTTTGAGACAGAGCATGAGCAGACAGAGAGAGAGGGAGACACAGAATCTGAGGCAGGCTCCAGGCTCCGAGCTGTTAGCACAGAGCCTGATGCGGGGCTTGAACTCACAGACCGTGAGATCATGACCTGAGCTGAAGTCGGACGCGCAACCGACTGAGCCACCCAGGCACCCCTCCTTTCGTTTTTTTAAATTTTAACATTTTTATTGGGATTTAAGTTACATGTGGTAAGATGCAATCTCTAAGAGCACAGTTGGATAAAGTTTTACAATCTATGCGCTTGTAGCTGTGTCAAGATGCTGAACGTTTCCATCATTCTAGAAATTTCCTTCTTGTCTATTGCCTGTCAGTACCACTCCTTTCTCCTTGACACTCACACACACACAGAAGCACATCAGTCAGAGATAACCACTCCCATCACACATTAATTTTGCTTCTGGAACTTAATACACGTGGAATCATATATATGTATTCTTTTTTGTACATATATGTCTTCTGTCATTCAAGAATATCGGTGAAATTCATCACTGTTGTCACATGTATCAGTAGTTTTTCCCCTTCATTGCTTTGTGATATTCAATTGCATGAATATACCACAAATTAATCATCTATTCTCCTATTTTTGGCTTTTCCAGTTTTTTTCCGGATATTTATTTTATATTTATTATCTATTTGTTATATATATAATGTGTGTGTGTGTGTGTGTGTGTGTGTGTGTGTGTGTGTAGGTTCTATTGGATTTTCTATGTAGAAGATCATTTTGCCTATGAATATAGATACTTTTCTTTTCCTGAATCGAAAGCCTTTTATTATTGACTTATTGCTTCGTCTTACACCTTCAGTACAACATTGGATAGAAGTGGGGGAAGCATTCCATTTTCACCAATGAGTATGATGTCAGTTGTAGGTGTTTATACATGTCCTCTATCAGATGGGGAAGTTTCCTGTCCGTTCTTAGTTCACTGAGAGTTTGTATTAGGTATGGGTGTTGTGTTTTGCCAAATGCATCTTTGCATCTAGTGAGAAAGTCATGTGGTTTTCTCATTTTTAGCTATTAACATAATGGATTGCATTGATGGATTTTTTTAAATCATTGAAGCACCCTTGCATTTTTGGAAGAAACACGACTTGGTTATGATGTATTATCCTTTCAGCATATTGTTGGATTTGACATGCTAGCCCGTTGTTTGAAAATTTTGCATCTGTGTTCATGAAGGGATAGTGAGCTATAGTTTTTCTTTCTTGGAATATCTTTGCCAGATTTTGGCATCAGGGTAACGCCGGCTTTAATAGAATGATTTGGAGAGTGTCTCCTCCTCTTCAGTTGTCTGGATGAGTTTGTGAAAGAGACGTATTATTTCTTCCTTACATGTTTCTTCCAAGTGAAGCCGTCTAGGCCTAATGTTTTCTTATAGACAACGTATAGTCAGGTCTTGGTTTTTGATCCACTCGGGCGATCTCTGTTATTTGTTTGTTTGTTTATTATTTCTTCTGTCTTCTAATTGGTGCATTTGGACCATTAATATTCAAAGTGGTGGGGCTTCTGGGTGGCTCAGTCAGTTAGGCATCTGACTTCAGCTCAGGTCATGATCTCACAGTTCGTGAGGTCGAGCTCTGTGCTGACAGCTCAGAGCCTGGAGCCTGCTTCAGATTCTGTGTCTCCCTCTCTCTCTGCCTCTCCTCTACTTGCACTCTGTCCCTCTCTCTCTCTCAAAAAAAGTAAATAAACGTTAAAAAAAAAAGAAACCAAAGTGGTTATGGATTTAGTTGGATTAGTATCTACCATAATTATTACCGCCTTCTATTTGTTGCCCTTGTTCTTTGTTCCTATTTTTTGTCTTTTCACTCTTTTTCTACCTTTTGTGGATTTAACTGAGCATTCTACATAATTCCGTTTCTCCACTCTAATAGCACATCACTCATAGTTTTTTTTTTTTTTCCTTTTTCAGTGGTTGCATGGAGTTTGCAATATACATTTACAACTAATCCAAGTCCACACTCAAATAACATTATACCACTTTGGGATGGAAGCTGAGGTCACTGACTTGACACTGTAATCTTTTCTAACACGTATGTTTAGTGCTACAAATTTCCCCTCAGGTACTGCTTTAATGGCATCCCATAAATTTCAATAGATTGTGTTTTCATTTTCATTCAGTTAAATATATTTTCTAATTTCCCTTTGGCTTATTTTCTTACAAGTTAGTTTGAAGTGTGTTATTTATTTCCAAATATCTGAAGATTTCCTGAGATCTTTCTGCTGTTTGATTTATAATTTAGGTTGATTGTGGTCACAAACAAACTGTCTATGATTTGGGAGATTACTCTGGATTATCTAGGTGGGTCCTAAATGTAATCACAGATATCATTAGAAGAAGGAGGTAGACGGAAATTTGAAGATAGAAGAGATAGAAGTCAGTGTCAACAACAGAAGTGGTATGATGAGACTGTGAGTCAAGACATGAGGACAGCTTTTGGAAGCTGGAAAAGGCAAGGAAATGGATTCTCCTTTAGAGCCTCCAGCACCTTGATTTTGCCCCCGTGGAACCCACTTCAGGATTTTGGCTTCCAAAACTGTAAGAGAATAAATGTGGGTTATTTTAAGCCAAGTAGTGGTAATGTATGACAGTGGTGGCAAGAAACAAATATAGTTACCATTCCCAATACTCTTCATTCCTTTCTGTATATTTCCATTAGATGTAATTTTTTTTTTAATTTTTTTTTTTTAATGCTGGAAGAACTTCCTTTAACATCTTTTGAAAAATGAGTCCAGTGGTGATGAATCCTTTCGCTTTTGGTGTCTTTTTTCCCCTTTGTTTTTGAAAGATATTTTTCCTAGGTATAGAAGTCTATGTTGACCTATTTTTTCTTTAATTCTTTTTTTTTTTTAAGATTATTTATTTTGAGAGAGAGAGAGAGAGAGAGAAGGGGAGGGGCAGAGAGAGAGGAAGAGAGAGAGAATCCCAAGCAGGCTCTGTACTCTCAGTGCAGATGTGGGGCTCAAACCCATGAACATGAGATCAGGACCTGAGCTGACTTCAAGAGTGGGATGCCTGAGCCATCCAGGAGCCATTCTTGAATTCTTTAAAAATATTGTTCATTATCTTCTGCTTTGTCTTAATTTCAATGAGAAATCTGCTGTCATCCTTAAATTTGTTCCTCCATATTTAATCTGCCATGTTTTCTCTGGCTGCTTTTAAGATTTTCTCTTTATCACTGGTTTTGTGCAATTTCATTATGGTATATGTTCATGTAGTTTTCTTCTTCTTGTGCTTCGATTTGGTTGAACTTCTTGGATTTGTGAATTTATAGCTTACATCAAATCTGGAAAATTTTTGGTTATAATTATTTCAAATATTTTTTCTGTTTCCCCACCCTGTTTTTTCTTCTCATTTTTTTCTCGAATTATGTGTAGATTAGGCTGCTTAAAGTTTTCCCACAGCTCACTGACGATCTATACATGTTGAAATTTTATTCCTTTTTGTGTTTAATTTTGGATAGTTCCTATTGCTATGTCTTCAGTTCATGAATCTTCTCTTCTGCAATGTCTAATCTGCCATTCATTCCATCCAGTGTTTGCACTGATGGAATTTTTTACCTTTAGAAACTTGATTGGGGTGTTTTGTGTATCTCTCATGCCTCTACCAACTTTTTGAATATATAGAATCATAGTAAAAACGACTGTTTTAATGTTTTTCTCTGCTAATGTTAACATTTGTGGCAATTCTTTGTCAGTTTTGATTGATTTTTCTCTTTATTATGGTTTGTATTTTCCTCCTTCTTTACCCGCCTAGTAATTTTTTATTGGATGCCAGACATTGTAAATTTAACGTTGCGGGCGCTGAATATTTTTTGTATGTCCATAAATATTCTTGAGCTTTGTTCTGGGACACAGTTAAGTGACTTGGAAATAGTTTGATCCTTTCAAGTCTTGCTGTTAATATTTGTTATGTAGAACCAATGTGGTACTTATTCTGGAACTATCTATTCCTTAATACCGAGGCAGGATTTTCCTACAAATTCTTTTCAGTGCCCTGTGAATTATACTTACACTGTGCCTGACCCTGAATAAGAGCCAGGTGCTTTTCTTTCTAATTTTCCCCCCTGATTTAAGTAGTTTCTTCATATGTATGTGCTGTTAAGTATACTGATGAATACTTGAGGGGGACACTTTGCAGATCTCGGGAGCCTATTCTCTGTGCTTCCCTCTTTTCTCCGATATCTGTCCTGCATACTCTTCCTATATAGGTCTTCCTGGACTCTTTTCAACTTCCTGTCTTTTCAACTCAAAGAGTCTGCTGGCTCTGCCTGTGTTTTCCTTCCTCAAGCTGGAAACTTTTTCAAGGTAGTAGACTGGGACAATTTTAGGGGGTTACCTTGTTTATTTCCCATCTCATAGGGAACATAGCCCTTTGTTGTCTGATCTCCAATGTCTTTTATATTTAGTTTTTTATTTAAAGTAAGCTCCATGCCCAATGTGGGGCTTGAACTCATGACCCTGAGATCAAGAGTCACATGTTCTACTGAATGAGCCAGTCAGGTGCCCCTCCAGGGTCTTTTAAAAATTGTCATTCTCAGGGCGCCTGGGTGGCGCAGTCGGTTAAGTGTCCGACTTCAGCCAGGTCACGATCTCGTGGTCCGTGAGTTCGAGCTCCGCGTCAGGCTCTGGGCTGATGGCTCAGAGCCTGGAGCCTGTTTCTGATTCTGTGTCTCCCTCTCTCTCTGCCCCTCCCCCATTCATGCTCTGTCTCTCTCTGTCCCAAAAATAAATAAAATAAACGTTGAAAAAAAAAAATAAAAAAAAAAAAACTGTCATTCTAGGGGTCACATGGGTGGCTCAGTTGGCTAAGTGTCTGATTCTTGATTTTGGCTCAGGTCTTGGTCTCACAATTTGTGGGTTTGAGCCCCATGTGGGGCTCTGCACTGACAGTGTGGAGTCTGCTTGGGATTCTCTTTCTTTCCCTCTCTCTCTGCCCCTCCTCTGGTCTCTCTCTCAAAGTAAATAAATAAACTTAAAAAATTGTCATTCTATTTTGTCTAGGTTTTTGAGTGTTTAAGATGAGAGGGTAAATCTGGTCCTTATTACCCCCATCTTCATTAGGAAGGATGGTAATATTGTCATACTGCAATTCTTGGCTCCAGAGGTTGGGTAGAGTTAGTAATTGGTTAGTTCTTTTATCATCACTTGTTAGATCTCTGGGATTTAATTGTTCTTTATGTTTTCCCCACAACTCCGTCTGCTTACGTATCACTTGGTTGATATTCAGTGATTCTTAGTCGAAGCATATGCACCAGAATCACCTGGGGTTGAACATGTCTTGTTTCCATAAAATGTTTCATGTGAAACCCTGATATACCCATATTCCTTTTTTAAAAAACCCTGCTTTTAGGTCAAATAGATGATAGAGGGATATTAAAGTACCTACCTGCTACTCCATAGACATGATAACAATGAAAATAGCTACAAGTTTTGAGCACTTATTATATGCCCAGCTCACTGGGGAGATATTCATGTATATTATCTTACTTAACCTTTGCAACTTTTGTCCGTAGTAAATTCTATTACCATTTCCCATTTTACAGATAAGGGAACTGAGGCTTAGCTAGTTGAGCAACTAGCCAAAGGTTGCAAACTAATAGAAATTACATTAGTCTTTTGTAGTAATGCAGCCTTTACTGAGCACCAGACTCCTCCTAGAAGAGAAGATGAGCTTCTCCATCTAGCACAAGCAGGTGACCAAGGTATCTCGAAATAGCTTTTTGATTCTTGGGAGAGGCTAGGTGTTGATCTCCTATGGGTGACTCAGTGCTAGTACTCAGAGATTCTTTGTTTCCAGGAGGAAAAATATCTGCAGGGTGAAAATATGGATTCCTATAATAAAGGTTTTATTTTTCATCTAGTCGACTTATGGCTTTGCAGGAAGATAGGAAAACCAAGAAATGGAAGAAACAGGACATTTGCCTGGGCAGCACTGAATCCTGTGCCTTCCCAGGGCTGATCAGCACCTACAGCAAATTTATCATCTCTTTTGCTGAAGATGAAGCAGGTAAAAATATACAGGGTTATTCTGTTTCTGCTTACTGGAACTTAAATCATCACGGGCATTGTGAGCTAAACATTTATTATAATAATTATTATTACAGTTACTATTATTTTCATTTAAGTAGCAACCATCCCTTCTATTTTCACTACCATTTATTTTTTTTAATTATTTTATTTTATTTTAGATGTTTATTCATTTTTAAGAGAGAGAGAGAGAGTGCGCACATGCATGCTCGGGGAGGGGGCAGGGTTGGGGCGGGGGGACAGGAGATCCGAAGCGGGCTCTGTGCTGACAGCAGAGAACCTGATGCGGGGCTTGAACTCACGAACCGTGAGATCATTGCCTGAGCTGAAGTTGGATGCTTAACCGACTGAGCCACCCAGGTGCCCCTATTTTTACTACCACTGAGTCAACTTTTATAATGTGCTGGATACCATCCTAAGCACTTTACATTTTTTATGTTACTTAGTAATTGCAACACCACCACGATGTAATTATTAAGCCTATTTGTCCAGTGAGGCAACAGACCGAATATGCAACAGAACCTACCCCTTCTTGGTTGGGGCCCACACTGACTGCGGGGGGAGCAAATCAAGGTTTACACTCCGGTCTTTTGATCATGAAGGAGATTCATGTCCCCCTCCCTGATTTCATTCTAATCTGCAGTCACAGGAAGGTGGACAGGGCCAGCCGTGGGGCAGACCACGTGGACACTGATATTTGTCCTGCTGTTGCTGCCTGGGAGAGAGCGCCTGTGGTGATGGGCCCCCGGCCGGCTGTGCTCTTTGCTGACCCTGCCAGGAGCCTGTGGGGGTAATTGCTGGGAGTGTGCAAGGGAGAATCTCTTTCCTGAGAGACCTGGGGAAAGGGTAAACAGCTAGGTGGGAGGCCATTCGCTAGACAGACAAGGTCTTTGTTAAGGGCATCAGCAAAGCCAGACGCGTAGGCACCTATGAGACACAAAGACGGAGAGAGACTCAGCTCTACTAAATTTCCCCAAATTTTGTAATCAGAAAATGGATTTTGAATTTCAGCTTTACCTATGCTTTGTTACATTTTGAAAGCTAAAATGTTACTTTGTGAGGAGAACAGGGCCTGTGACCTTTCTGGTATTGGGCACTGCCTCTAGCCATGCTCGGAGTCAGGGAAGAGAAGAAAGTGGTCTCTCGGCCCCTTCCAGACCTGGGATTCTCTGTGAGTGAAAACCAGAGCTTTGCAGGTTTCCTCAGTAATGGGTTTCTTCCCGCTCTGAGCCCTACGGTGGCCGTGCAAGACTTTCCTTTGAGCAAGACGCTAAGAAATCTAGTCAGCTCCTGGACCTTTTCCTAGCGTATGAGAAATAGTTTGAGATGAATATTTTAGAGTGGCAGAGGATATATTAGAGGATTCAAGCATTCTTAATAGAGCCAAGTGAGTTCCAAATTGGAAGTCCAAACATATACAAGAGGAGAGAAACCACAGACCGGCAGGATGGTGCTCGGTGCAAAGAGGGCGACGGGAAAGCCACAGGCCTGGCGGGGCCTCTGGAGGCTGATGCCCCAGCGAGGCTGGAGTCCTCCGAGGCCAGAGCTCCCTCTTCCCAGAGGCTAGAGCCCCGGGGGCGGGCCTGCCCTGGCATTCCGGGCTGCTGTCTCCTGCGGCTGGCTCCTTTTCAGGCCTCAGAAACCGTGGCTTTGGCGGCTTGGTTTGCTGTGCCTGTAAGCTTCTCGCAGGAGGAAAACAGGCAGTGTTTGAATACCAGTCGGTACATCTGGCGAACAAGACTAAGTGTCCTTGGCTGAATTTCCTCGAGTGGACTTGCCAGGGTGTTCCCAAGCCAGACTTGCCCAAGGCGGCCTTGAAGCCAGGAGGGCTGTTTTCAAGGCAAGTTTATTTTCTTCCAGAGTTGCTTGCTCTTGTGTTTTTGTACGGAGTGATTCAGATTTTCTGCTCATGCCATAGCCTTTCCCACTGAAGGACATCTTTTTAGATCTGAGTATGTCATTATTTTGTTATCAGTCACCAGCTGTAGACACGCCGTTGTGGGTTGAACCAGAGCTCTGCCTCCACTGTGGCGGTATTTTCCAGATGTTCTAGCTGACAGCTGGCCACCATGGAGGGTGGGGTGGGCACGGGGCGCCCCCGTTGCTGGGTCCCCATGGGCTGGATCTCTGAATGTCGGTCACTGAAGTGCATTCTCAAGAGGGCTGGTCGAAGAACTAATGCTTGCAATAAATTTACATCACATGCATTTTGTTTTACGTGGCATATTATAGTTTTTTTGTGTGTATAGTTCTTTTCTGTCCTAAAATGTATTTTTTAAATCGTCAGTTGGAGGGCACTTGGATGGATCAGTTGGTTCAGTGTCTGACTCTTGATTTTGGCTCAGGTCATGATCTCATGGTCTGTGGGATCGAGCCCGGAGTTGGGTTCTGCGATGACAGCATGGAGCCTGCTTGGGATTTTTGCTCTTTTTCTCCCCTGCTTGCATGTGCTCTCTCTCTCTGTCTCTGTCAAAATAAACTTAAAAAAATTACAGAAATTCGCTTCTAGCACTGTTTTCCCCCAAAAATACAATGGGGGGTTTCTGGCATGTTTAGGACATATAATTTACATATTGTGTAGAGAATATGCTGCAATGTGGGGTTTTCAGCCAGAGCAGGTGTGGTTGCGAGGGACTCCTGCATGAGGGCACCCCGTGTACAGGCAGACCCTTGGTAGACACCTCCTTTGTCTAATGGAAAGTGCCCGGGATATCCAATCAGAGGAGGCAAATTGGCTGTAGGGCAAGATGATAAAATAGTTCGTGAGCACACAAAATCCAAAGTCCACTAGGCAGCTGTAGGGGGTGCTCTGTGAAGACCGTAAGCCTCACATCCGGCACGAGACAGACATTGGTCACCATCCTCCACAAATTCAAGGAAGAACTTTCTTGAAATAACTCAGAGCTCTCTAAAGTTCTAGGCTTTTCCAGTTTGCGGTTTAGTAGACATTTACTTCCATGAAGTTGAGAGGGCAATCCAGGGCAGTGGCACAAATATTACGGTGTAAGGAGTAATGGCTGATCATCGCTTTCTAATTTAATACCTAAGAGTCATGTGGGGGATCATTAGCCCCATTGTACAAATGAATAGGTCACGTGAGGGTTACACAGGTTGAGAGTTTTCCCAAGACAATGTCTAGCAAATGGTGTTCTCAGAACTCAGGTGACTGCAACGCCAACGTTGTTGTTCTCGTCAACCCTATCCTATCTGTCCCTCACAGGTAAGCGTGAGAAGAGGCACAGTGAGGTAGTCACAGTGAGTGGAGAGTGTTCACACTGGAGGAAATGGGAGGGACAAGGGCTCCTCCTCAAAGAGGTGAAGGAGACCATGGGTAGGGGTGATTTCTGGGGGGTGTGGAGAAGGCCAGGAGGACAGACTGAAGAGTGGGAGGGTCCGGGGGAAACGCAGGACCCAAAGGCCAAGGAAAGAAGGTGGTAGTGGAAAAGTGAGGCAGGGCTGGTGGGGAGAGGCGCCCGTGGACTCAAGAAGGGGCAGTGTGAGGTGACTAATAAATGGTCCTTAGCCTGGAGATCGCTATTTCGGGGTTCCACAGAGAATCCTTGTCAGTAGTAAATAGATGGGGAAGGAAATGGAGATTGGTTAAGGTGAAGTTTCTGACAGCCAAGAGATAAGGGGGAAACCTTTGGTCCAGTGAATGTAAACAGAAATGTACCCCTGTTGGGGTACACTCTCAGCTAATCTTTGAGGACTCAGAGAAGGACTTTCTCCTTGGGGAGCTCACAATCCAGTGAAGGCCCAGCGACAGGATTCTGGGGTTCCCTTCCTGGGGCTCACTCCATTTCAGGGCTTCCACCCCCTGTGGACGGTTTCCTGTGCACCCAGCTCTGTGTCTCAGCCCTGCCTCACGTCCTGTTCCTGATTGTGTGTTTCTGTGTCCTTAGGGGAGCTCTATTTCCTGGCCACCTCTTACCCGAGTGCCTACCTACCACACGGATCTATTTACAAGTTTGTTGACCCATCAAGGTGAGATTTGGTCTCATTTCCTTCTTAGGTGCATTTTTTAAAAGTTTTATTTATTTTTATTTATTTATTTTGGGGGGGGGGGAGCAGAGAGAGAGAGAGAGAGAGAGAGAGAATCCCAAGCAGGCTCCACCAGCGCAGAGCCCAATGCAGGGCTTGAATCCATGAACTACGAGATGGTGACCTGAGCCAAAAGTCAAGAGTCAGGTGCTCAACCGACTGAGCCACCCAGCGCCCATCTTTGGTGCATTCCTATCAGCCCTTATCTTCATGGCAGATGATAAAAATAGTCCTGACTCCCCAGGAATTACCAGAAATGATCAATGAAGCAAATCTGTGCCGTAGATAAAAAGCAGATCGGGCAAACGAATGTGTAGGCCAACGTGTCTGTAGAATTTATGAAATATTTGAGAAATGGTCTCTTTGTGGTTAGAAATGAAGATTTCAAGCCTTTCTGGGATGACAGGTCTAGATCTATGGCTCCTGTTTTGTTTTTTTTTTGTTTTTTTTTTTTTTTTTGATATGCTTCTGGAAACTTCTGTCTGGGATCATCTGACAATTGGGTGTGTACTTGTTTTTTTTTTTTTTTTTTCAACGTTTATTTATTTTGGGGACAGAGAGAGACAGAGCATGAACGGGGGAGGGGCAGAGAGAGAGGGAGACACAGAATCCGAAACAGGCTCCAGGCTCTGAGCCATCAGCCCAGAGCCTGACGCGGGGCTCGAACTACCGGACCGCGAGATCGTGACCTGGCTGAAGTCGGACGCCTAACCGACTGCGCCACCCAGGCGCCCCATTGGGTGTGTACTTGTGACCCCTTGAGTGAGTACTGTTGCCCCGTCCCCTGGGTTTGGTGGAGGTCTCAAGGTCCTAGGTAAGTGTCGTAAACTGGTTGTTTAGTGCCTTTAGTGTCCACCTGACCCTTTTGGCAGTATTTATTCACTTGGTGGTGAATATCGTTTACTTCTGCTCTTTTGCCGACCTGGCTCAGAGACTAACCAACTGATCGGGCAAAAGCCACAACACAGCTTCCCATCTGTGAGGGTATTCAGGTAAGTTACGTTGCCTGAGGTACAGCCAGCCTGAGGGGGCCTGGGATAGGAGCCCTCACCATCACCACCATCATGATCATCATCTGTGGGGCACTTGTTATGTGCGGGGCACTGTTCCAAGTATCCTTTTTTTCTCTTTTTAAATCTCCTTAAAAAATAATTTTAGGGCTTCTGGGTGGCTCAGTCGGCTAAGCAGCCAACAACCAACTCTTGATTTTGGCCATGATCTCTAAGTTTGTGAGTTTGAGCCCTGCATCAGACTGTGCTCTGTGTTGATTGTGTGGAGCTTGCTTGGGATTCTCTCTTTCCCTGTCTCTCTGCCCCTCCCCAACTTGCTCTCTCTCTCTCTCTCAAAATAAATTTAAAAAATAATTTTAAAAGTTACTTATCGGGCTGCCTGGGTGGTTCAGTCATTTGAGTGTCCGACTTCAGCTCAGGTCATGATCTTGAGGTCAGTGAGTTCCAGCCCCCCGTCAGGCTCTGTGCTGACAACTGGGAGCCTGGAGCCTGCTTTGGATTCTGTCTCCCTCTCTCTCTGCCCCTCCCCCACTCATGATCTGTTCTGTTTCTCAAAAATAAATAAATGTTAAAAAAATTAAAAAAAGTGACATCAATCACTGATGGTATGCCAAGTACACAGCTCGTATTTGATCTCCCTGTGAGGATAGATACTATTACTTTTTAATTTTATAGATGTGGAAATTGATACATATCAAGGTTTACTTGCTCATGGTCCCCAGGTTTTGAACCCAGTTCTATCTGTCATCATGCCCTTGCCCCTGACCCCCTCACTACCCTCTGTCCCAAGAGCCCCTGGTGTCCCTGTGGTATCCTTGTTCTTCCTCCTATCTGAGCTCATCTTGTATTTTCTCCTACATCTGCCCCATCCTCATGGATAAAGGAGAGCTGAATCCAGTTCTTGCAAATGTATACCTTCTGGTGACCTTGATTTCCTGGTCCCATCTTCAGAATCTTGTGTCCCCACTTTTTCTATCTGTTTTTAGGCGAGCACCGCCAGGCAAGTGCAAGTACAAGGCAGTGCCGGTGAAAACCAGGAGTAAGCGGGTCCGGTTCAGGCCACTCGCCAGTGAGTCTGTCTTTGTCTCAGGCCCAGGCCTTGGCATTGAGATGCAGGCACAGTGCCCTCTGCAAACACGCTCCAGTCTTCCCAGGGTGGGAGGTCTGTTCCCCACTGAGGGCTTCTGCTCTGGATGAGGAGTGTAACTCGTGGCTCAGTCTATACATCTCTGTAGACTGGAGTATGCATACCGGGTGGCACCTGCTTCTGAGGAGACCTGTTGTCCTCTGTCCACTCATCAGTCATTCACTGGGCATCGTTCACTTAGCATTGACTTTGCGGCAGTCACCGTGCTAATCCCTGGGGCTACAGCAGTGAACCTGACCTGTAGGAGCTCAGGCAAATGTAGTGTAGGCAAATAAAGAAATAAATATAGCATTGAGGTTCTGGTATAATGGCCAGGAGACTGAGGGGACCCTGAGAGTGAGTAGAGTAGGGATTCTGGAAAGACTTATAGAGGAGGGATACTATCTTTTTTTTTTTTTTAATTTTTAAGATGTTTTTATTTATTTTTGAGAGAGAGAGACAGAGAACAGGGGAGGGGCAGAGAGAGAAGACACAGAATCGGAAGCAGGCTCCAGGCTCCGAGCTGTCAGCGCAGAGCCCAATGTGGGGCTCAAACTCATGAACCATGAGATCATGACCTGAGCCAAAGTTGGACTCTTAACTGACTGAGCCACCCAGGTGCCCCAGGAGGCATACTATCTTAAGGGCACTATTCCAGAGCCATGAATCACTGGAGTGACCCTATTAAAAAAGTAATATATTTAGATCAAGGCCAGTTAAGGGAATTAAAAAAATATAAGAATTTATATATATATTAAAGCTTTTACTTTTAAGTAATCTCTACACCCAACATGGGGCTTGAACTTACAGCCCTGAGATCAAGAGTCACATGCTCTACCACTGAACCAGCTAGGTGCCCATCTAAAGACTGTATATTGAAGAACCCTCATGCAGTCGTAGGTTTCCTGGAGGATGTTTCCCTGGTAGACTCAGTCTCTTTTCTTCCCAAACTCTTGGGGTTCAAAGTCCTTTGGCTTCAGCCCTTCTTTGTTTGAGAGATGCGGGAAGTACGGATCCCCCTACTTCTCCGCCATGTTGGCCCCCCTGGGTGGTGTTTCCCTTAGAGCCACTTTCCAGGACTTCCGTTTCTCACTAAACAAATGTTCGTTTCCCAGAGACAGTCTTGGACTTGCTAAAGGAGCAGTCGGAGAAAGCTGCTAGAAAATTGTCCAATGCAACCTCAGCCTCTCGGCCAGTCGGGACCTCATCTCTGAAAGGCCCCTCCAGGAAGCCAGCTTCTCCCACAAGCAGCAGGAAGACATTTCGAGGGCCTGGGACAAAGAAGAGAGCCAGAGTGTGGTCCCCAGGCTCCCAGGGCAAGAGGAAGATGAGGCGGAAAAGCCACAGTGGCAGGGTCAGGCAGAGCCGAGCCGGCAGAAGTCTCCGTCGGCCTTTTCTGTCAGGGTCGCTGGCCGGGGGACGTGCCAGGGGAGAATCGACTCGCCCCATGGGAGCCCCTGCTGCTCAACTTGGGCTTTAGGTGGATGGGAGCTGGAGTCAGAAGTGGGCAGGCAGAGGGAGCCTGACTTAGGGCCGGTGTGGTTGTCCTCTCCACTCTTGCTATCTGAACGGATGCTCCTTGTCTGCTTTTATGGAGAGACCCGATCCCACATTGCCAGTGCACCTGGCTAACTGTGCCCACTGGTCTGTAAGCCTCCTTGGACTCCCACTGGATGTCTTTTGTTTTACAAATGCCTACAACCCAAAGTAATAAATCAATACTTGCTCGGACAGACATGTATCCTTTGATCTCTTGGATGTTTGTCTGGCATTAAAAAATCTGGTGTGCTCCATCAGTGTGACCTCACCCCAGGTCCCGGAGGAGGGCTGTAGAGACATACTACTTTTTGTAAAATCTTTTTTTAACATTTATTTATTTTTGAGAGACAGAGCAGGGGTGGGGGAGGGGCCGAGAGAGAGGGAGACACAGAATCCGAAGCAGGCTCCAGGCTCTGAGCTGTCAGCACAGAGCCCGACGTGGGGCTTGAACTCCCAAACCGTGAGAGCGTGACCTGAGCTGAAGTTGACGCTTAACCAACTGAGCTGCCCAGGCGCCCCTGAAAAGACATATTTCTAAGGAAAGACCCTCCAGCCTGTCCCTGTCCTTTGCCCCAGGCTGCAGCTCACAGACCGAATAAGGACAGGTTATGTTCTGGAACTCTGGCACCTACTAATTTGCCCTGGCAAATAGCAGAATGAACGTGACTACATTTTGAGTACCTATTATGTGCCAAGATTATATACATTATCTGAAACCTCAAAACCTTTCTTCCTATGCGTTGCCATGTAATGTTCTGTTGAAGAGGAGGAAAGTGACTCTTCGTGAGCTTAAGCTACTTGCCCTAGACCACAGCAGGGAGGGGACGGGGGACTGTTCAGCTGGACAGGAGCCAACACCCCTGTCAATACCCTGTGCACCCGCCACCCTGTAGGGCACTCAGCGAGGGCTGGTAGCTCTTACCCGGGTATTTGAGGAGTAAAAGAGTTAAGGGAGGAAATGATCCCCGTCTCTGAGAAGTTCTTCAAATCTGCAAATCATCCAGAACAGTGTTGGCAATTTGGCTTACAGAGAACAAAAACGTGAAATGCCGGGGTTATGGAGGGCTTTCAGAGGCCATGTAACCACTGTGTTTGATATGCTTTCCATAACCTGCATAGATTTGTTTTAGATCCAAAGAAACAGATTCCATTTTTTTCCTTTAGCAATCTTTATTTGTAGGCTAACCTAACCTAACCAAATCTAAATACATCAGGCCTCTTTTTGATTCCTTTTCTCTTGTTTGGCCTTTATGAAAGATACAAAACACTGGTCATTTTCTGAAGAACATTTTTAGATCTTTTTTTAGCCACTTCCTTTGCCCTATCCCATGGCTTTTGTTTTACTTCTGCCTACCTTTGGAACTCTTATGAACACTCTCTAGGATAGACATAAACCTCAGGATCTCACCAGCTCTGGTGTTTTATACTTTTTACATCTTCTTAGAGGAAGACACCAACATAAACGTGGGAGGAATTCTACCCTGGGTCGCTCTGTTGAAAGGTGGCTGAACATCCCGGGTCAGTCGGGGAGATTGGGCCTACCTCTGGAACAAATATTTGAGCTTGCTCGCCTCATTTTTTTCCTCGTTACAGGAAAAAAAATACAATCTTTCTTCAAAGACATGTGGCAAAAATAGGGTCTGACCTGGAAGTGTTTTGAGCCCTGGGGGAACTGTGTCAAAATAAAGGACCGTGTCCGGGGCGCCTGGGTGGCGCAGTCGGTTAGGCGGCCGACTTCAGCCAGGTCACGATCTCGCGGTCCGTGAGTTCGAGCCCCGCGTTGGGCTCTGGGCTGATGGCTCGGAGCCTGGAGCCTGTTTCCGATTCTGTGTCTCCCTTTCTCTCTGCCCCTCCCCCGTTCATGCTCTGTCTCTCTCTGTCCCAAAAAAATAAATAAACGTTGAAAAAAAAAAAAAAATTAAAAAAAAAAAAAAAGGACCGTGTCCTTCAGGGTCCAGGCCTTCTGAACACGGGTTTTGAATAGGAGGGTTGGCAGGTCTAGAGAAGGGAACTGAATGGGTATCCCTGAGATGCCAGGAAGCTGGGGAGAGGCAGCGTATTCCCCTCTGGCAAAGTGGCTTTATCTTCTGGAAGATGGCAATGCCTGTGAGCTGTCACAAAGAAGCTGGCCCCGTGAGGGAACAATCACTAGGTCATAGCCTAAATGGTTTTGGGCTTCCTTGGAGGCCAAGGTGTTGGAAAGTTCAGAAAAAGGCACACATGCACGTGCTTGCTCTTTCTAGAGACCGGCTGGAGGAGGGGGAAGGGGAAGGAAGCATGAGGACGGGTCATGCTGGAGGGAGAAGGGACTGGAATGCTTCAAAGGCATCTTTCTCCGTACTAACTCTGTTACTTGATGACCAAATAACTCGAAGTAAGCAGTCTCGGTATTACAGTATTTGAGGATCTGAAATGGCCTCGCAGAAAGGCATTCAGTGTCAGTGAAGAGCTGACCCTTCTAGAAGTGATCGTTATGGATGTTTCTTTTCTGCACCAGTGGGGGCCTATTTATTTACTCAGGGCGCTCTGAGCATCTCACCTCCGCAGCATCCCTAGCAGCAGCTACCCCGACCACAGAAGGGCCGATAACCCACAAAAGCACGAGTGTGTTTTTCCAGAGCTAAAATCCTCCAAGCCGAGATGGAAAGTCTAACAGCTCTGTTATTTTCAAAGCTAACTCAACTGAAGAAATACATTCTCTTCAGACAAATTCCGTATGATTTCATTCATCCGTGGAGTCTAAAAAACAGACAAAAAGCAGAATCACATCCGTCAATACAGAGAACAAAGTGATGGGAGCCAGAGGGGAGGAGAGGAGGGTGCATGGGGCAAAATGGGTGAAGGGGAACCGGAGGTGTAGGTTTTCAGTTACGGAATGGATAAATCACGGGGATAAAAGGCACAGCATAGGGAACATAGTCCATGATATTGTAATAGTGTTGTATGTATGGTGACAGATGGTAGCTACTCTTGGGCGGAGCACAGCGTAGAGAAGGTGAATCACTTGTGCACCTGAACGGAACAACATGTGCCAACTATACTCAAACAAAAATTTAAAAAAAAAAAAAAAAAAAAAAAAAAAAATCCCTTGCTCTTGTGGAGTTTAACATTAGGTTGGGGAGATACTTAATTCCACAACCACTGCCATTCTTCACTTTTTCGCCCAACACAGTGCTGGCTCTGGGAGACCCACAGATGAAGGACACTCTGCCCACCGGTTCACCTGGTGTGAGCGCAGGTTAAGAATTCACTTGAACTTTAGGTCACAGGACTCTGGCTCTCTAAACTTGCACCACCTAACAGAAACACACGGGAGCTGCAACCGGGGGTAATTACAAATTTTCTAGTAGCCACGTTAAGACAAATAAGTAAGGTTAATGTAATTACGTATTTTATTTCATCCGGTATTCTTTCAACACGCCAGCAATCAAAAATTAACTGATGGGAGAACTTAGGTTCTCTTTTTGGTACTAAATTTTCTATACCCGAGTGAATTGTACTCTTTCAACAACCCAATCGACGCCGACCACATTTCGGACCCTCGGCGTCCACTGGGGCTAGCGGCTACCTTGCAGCTAGTCCGATCTCAGCCCCAGCCCGGAAACGTGGGACCAGAAAGCCGGGGCGGGGAAATTCCGCGTACTCGGGAAAGACTCCCGCGGCTGCCCAGGCGGCCTCCCCCAGCAGCCCCGGGCGGTTTAGTTCCGGGAGCCGCTCCCCCTCCCTCCGCGGGGACAAGCGCGCGGAGCCGGGCCGGGCGCGGGGGCGCGGCTGCCACGTGGCGGCCACCGCGCGCGCTTGCGCCCCGGCCACGCTGGCCGCGCTCGGGCCGGGCGGGGCGGGCGGCGGGACGCGCGCTCGCCGGCCTCCCGGGAGGCGAGCGGGAACCCGCGAGGCAGCGCCGCCCGCCGGCCGCTCGGCGTCACCGCAGGCGCGGCGCCGGCTCCGCCCCCGCCCCCGCCCCCGCCCTCAGGCCGCGTCCCGGGCCCGCCCCGCCCGCTGCCCCTTGAACCCTCCGCGGACGTCCCCTCCCCCCTCCAGCTTCTCCGGACGCGCGGCTGGTTCTCTGCTTGCGGGGCGTTGAAAACGAGTCCGTGGAGCCTCGTGTCTCCTGCTCTGGGGTCGCCGAGGACGGCTTTTTTTTTTTTTTTTTTTTTCTTTTTTCTTTTTCCTGCTCTTCGTGTCGGGCCAGGATTTTCTCTTCCGGGTCGCCTCTAAAGCACCTTAAGGACGCCCATCATTTGCATTTCAGGAAGAGTCATTTTTAATCCTCCAGAAGTAACGTTTTCAGAAACCGCTCTTCCATTTTGGAGTTTCTAGTACGTGAAGGGGAGGATTTAAAAAAAAAAAAATAGAAGCTGACAAGAGGCCCCAGCGAGGATCGAACTCGCGACCCCTGGTTTACAAGACCAGTGCTCTAACCACTGAGCTATGGAGCCAACTCGTTACCTGTCCTGCTTCAATCCAGGGACATTGGAAGCAATGTTGCTTTTGCTGGCAATCTGAAGACAACTGACTTCGTGCATCCACTATCAGTGATAATCATAAAGACTATGAATTGCTGGAGAAAAATGCCTACAATATGACAAACATTAAAAAAAATCTCAAAGTCCTAGGCTTATGATTACGAAACACGAAATCATACCTCCGTAAATTAAGCATACCGACAAGGGCTGGAAGGGAAAATGTAAAAATGAAATCATGTTCTGATCGTATTAGGAGTGGTTCTTTTACATGTGAAAAAAAAGCCTCCAATTCATTGTTTATATGACAAATTGTATCAAGTTTAATACTTACAGGGAAATGGGGGGGTCTTTGCTTCTCATAAATTAAGCTATTGATTATGGATGAGTTATTGATTGAACAGTATCTGTTGAGTACTCACATACCTCTAGACTTCGGGGGTAGGGTGAATAAATAAAGCTCTGTTCCTGTTCTTTCTTTAATGATTGGGATCCTGAAACTGTACCTCATTCTTTTTTGCTTAATGAACTATTGACCGAAGGAATGAAGTTATGGTCACAGCATGACCCATTCCTGCGTGAAGGAGAGAATGAAGGTCATTTGGCCCAGTGGGCTGCCTGCCTCGCTCCCTTACCTCCTTCAAGGGTCTGCTCACATTCACTTACTCAACAAACCCTTCCTGACCCGCTCGTTGAAACTGCTCTCTCCTCCTTATCCTGTCCCGTTTACCCCCTAACGTGTTAACCTTCTTTCCTGTTAGATAATGTACTTTATTATTCTTTACTGTCTCTCCATTAGCGTGTCAGTTCCTTGCGGCCAACGCCCAGACCAGTGTGTAGCACGTAGTAGGTGCTCAGTAAATGGCTGAGTGAAGGACATCTGTGTTCAGGTCCTAAGCCGGGAGAAATCATGCAAATGCTTGGGGGAGACGGCCTCTCAACTCCCCTCTACTTCCACTGCCTCTCCATCCCAGCTGGAATTTTGGGAACACCCTTGTGTCTCCTTGGCCCGTCTGCTTTTCTTATTCTGCTTCCCCTGCCCTTTGCTCTGAGGTTCACTGTCCTAATGCGTGGCCTTTGTTCTTCCTCCGCTCTAGGACCCTCCAGGAGCTTTCTGTTGTACTCAGGATAAAGGCCAAACTCCTCAGTTTCATTTTTTTGGTAAACAACCTTTTCCTCTCCCCCAGACTAACCTCGCTGGCACCGCCGTTTCTCTTTACATGGCTTCTTCCGCGTGGAACATCTGAGCCTGATTTCAGCGCCTCCTGTCATTTTCCCAAGAGCATCAGAGCTGGCTTATTCCCCGTCTCAGAGGTGGTCTGGAGAGTGTTATTAGTTTTCTAGGGCTGCCTAACAAAGTACCACCCGCGGGTGCAATAGAAGTGTATTGTCTCAGGCTTCTGGAGGCTGTGGGTTCGACGCAAGGTGTGGGTAGGGTTGTTTCCTTTGGAAGGTTCTGAGGGAGGATCCATCCCAGCCTCTCTCCTTGGCACTGGTAGATGGCCGGCTTCTCTCCGTGTTTCTTTTCTTTTTTAAAATTACCTTAATGTTTACTTATTATTTTGAGAGAGAGAGGTGGGGGGAGAGGGACTGAGTCTGGAGATAATGTGCGCCAGCGGTTCAGGGACGGCCTTGGATCAGGGGCTCCCACTTCGCAGTGCCACGGGGTTGCTGGTGGTGTTCAGGTTGTTCTGGGTGGGAGGATGGGGGCGGGGGGACGAAGACCGAGGAAAAAGATCGAGGAAATGCACCCCTAGCCTCCAGTTACCTTGATACCTGGATTGCAGAACGAATTTAGTAGCTCAAAGTCCCATTTGGTGGGCTGCCCCCAGCCCTTTCAGATCAAACTCGAGGGGGCGGCGGGCAGGGGAAAGATCTTGGGCTTTGGGGTCTGGCAAGACCGCAGTTCGAATCCGGGGACACCTGAGGACACCTGGTCCCGGCCGCCCTCCGCCGAACTGCAGTGGGTGCTTCGGCTTCAGCCTCGGAGGGATTAGGTTCCCAGCCCAGCTCTGCCCCCTGCTGGCGGCACCGAAGTTACTGCACCTCCAAGGCTGCACCTGTACCGAGGGGCGATAGGGTCGTGCTGCCTGGGGTGGTCGTGGGGGCAGACGGTGACGCACTGGGCCTCGCCTCCCCTTCAGGTACTGCCCACCAGGACCTGCGCGGTCCCCATCCCCATCTTCTTTCTCGCTTTCCTTCGGACTGGGGCGGAGGAGCTGTACCCCTGGCTCCAGAGGCAGTGATCCCTCCGGCTTTCTGCCCTCTTCCAACCAGCCATCCCCCTGCGCCGTTTAAAAAAAAAAATTTTTTTTTTTTTTTTTTACCGTTTATTCATTTTTGAGAGACAGAGAAAGACAGCATGAGCGGGGAAGGGGCAGAGAGAGAGGGAGACACAGAATCCGAAGCAGGCTCCAGGCTCCGAGCTGGCAGCACAGAGCCCCAAGATCTCCGAACTTGGAGATCAATCTCCGAACTTGGAGATCATGACCTGAGCCGAAGTCGGAAACAACCGACTCAACCACCCAGAGACACGCCCCGCCCTTTAATCCCTGGAACATCCGGGTCACTGGACCCTTCCCTTTAGTTAAAAAAAAAAAAAAAAAAAAAAAAATCTTATTTATTTATTTTGAGGGGGAGGGGCACTGCCCTCAGGGCGGAGCCGCAGGCAGGGCTCGAACCTGTGAGGTCATGACCCCAACCAAGATCAAGAGTCAGAGGCTGAGCCACCCAGGCCCACCCCTCATTGCCAGCAGCTGTTACCGCACTGGAGTCTCTCCCACAGAGACCATAAAGTGAGAGGAAAGGAAAGAAAACCCCTCCGCTGCAGGGGTTTGTCTGCCCTGGTTCCCTCTATTCCTCGCTCAACTTCCCCTCTGTCTTGGGCCCGCCCCACTCTAGGCAGACAAGACCTTGGGGTCTGACCCCACTGACCACTTTCTGCCCTGTGAACACTCTCTGCCCCCCTACTCCTGAGAGTCCGCTCACTTCCCGGGAGGCTGCTTCTCAACCTTGTTTGCGGCCCCACCTTCCTTGCCGCCCCCCGCCCCCCTCGCGGGGGAGGGTCCGGCCCGCAGGCGGCCGAGCACCGAGTCCGAGCTGCGCAGCTTTTTCGTGGAAGCGCAGGGCCCACGGCCAGGAGCATGAACGGCGAATACAGGCAGCTTGGTTTCCTCGCATGTAAAACGGGACGAGGAAGAGGTTGGTGAAAATAATGTGAACAATGATACCATCTCGTGTGCGCACGTGGGAAGAGTGAGTGAAACCATGCGCGTAAATACTTCACCTGGCATCTGGGGGGTACTTAATCGGGATGAATTGCTTTTATTACTAGTCGTACCTAGGGGATAACGAGCCTGGGGTTCATAGGGCCCAGAGCCCCTTTTCTGTAGCCAGAGCACCTGCTGAGTGAGACGTTATCACTCTCCTTTGGGAGCTGACATAGGAGTGGGTGAGTCATGTCCAGAAACAGGAGATTCTCTCACCTCTTGAAAGACCACGGATTAGAATGAACCTTATTAAAGCCAGACAAGGCAAGGGCTCCACGAGGCCAGGAAGAGGATAGTCTTTCATTGCCGCAGCTGTCTTCTGTCATTTTCCCTGCTCCCCTCGGTGTTTTGGAGGAGTTTCTAACCCCCAGCAGCCAGAGGAGAGTGGGGTGCGGGTCCGTACTTTTGGTGGGTAGAATGATACTGGAAATGGCTCATTCAGAGACTGGATGCCAGTTGAGACACTGAAGGCATCTTAGGAGGTTGTTCAAGGCTTTTGGGACAGTCTTGTGGGACCAAGAAACTTCCCCCAAAGAGCTCTTGTGCGTCCCTCTGATCCTGGTGGGAAGAGACAAAAGAAGCCATCCAGTCCGGGGCAGAAATACACAACTCGAGAGTCTTACCGTTCTTCCAGACTCGTGGGTCTCCATTCTGGCTGCACATTAGTTATCTGGGGGCTTCAAAAAATGGCCTTGCCCAAGCCCCAGAAATTCTGCAGCCACATCTGAGAACCTGATCTAACCAATCCTTTTGATCTTGTAGATGAATACACAGAGACTTTGAGAGCTCAGATAATTGACCCCAAATAAAGACCCCGGAGTCAGTTATTGGCCCCAAGGTCTGAACTCGGACCCAGGGCTCTCGCCATTACCCTACAGCAAAATCTCCTCAGCTCTGACACTTAGAATTGGTGTTCTTATGGGGAATGGCTGCCATTTTTATGCCTTTAAACATAAATCTAGACTTTATTACTTGAATAGTGTCAGTATACTCCGGAAGGACTGTCAAGAACGAAGACTGTTCTGGAAATCTCTGGGATCTATGGTGCCAGGGTCTGGTGACGAGCTCGGGTTCCACAGTCACAAAAGCCTGATTTTAAGTGGTAACTCTTCCACTACCAGCTGTGTGACCTTGGCCATGTCACTTAACCTCTCTGAGCTTCAGTTTCTTTATCTGTAAGGTAAATATTTCCTTAGAGAGTCAACACAGATTGTTTTCTTGATTGTGAAGGTTAAATAGAATAATGTCATTTGTTCCTTTTAAGTGGTAGCAGAAATAGGAGTTGTTAGTAGTATGATGTTTATATTCTGGTGGACTTGCCTTCTACAATGGTGGTTCTCAAGCAGGGTGATTTTGCACCCCTAGGGAACATTTGGCAATGTCTAGAGATGTTTGGATTGTCACGATGGGTGGGGAGAGGGATGCTGTTGGCATCTAGTGGGTATCGGTCAGAGATGCTGCTAGAAGTTTACAGTGTGCACGGCAGGTCCACCCCTCCCCTGCCCCCAAAGAGTTATTCAACCTAGTGGTACAAAGGACAAAAAACCCCTGCCCTGGGTAACTGAAAATAATTGGGAGTTTGAAGGCCAGAGCTGTTGGATGATATTGGGATGATAATTCTTGGCTCTTGCACTGATGAGACAGGGGAGTGGCGAGTTCCGGGGAGAGTAAACAGCTGCATCTCTACTTTCAGTCCCCACGGAGGGTGGGATTTCTACCTCTTTGCATACGAGTTCCTGTGGCAACCTGCAGGTGCTAGGAACCCTGGCATTATGCCCCTGAGAGGTGCCGTGAGGATAATGTTGCCCCTAAAGCTTAGAGACGCTGGCATGAAAGGCTTAAATAACGCCAAGACGATTGCATCAGGTCCCGCGGGAGGGCTGTCTTTCTCCACGGTTGTGCTCTGGGCACCTGGGAGTTTCATTAGGTCTCCTCTCTCATAGCTCATCATTTATAAATGACAGCCGCCAACGTTGGAAAGTCTGACACCGGGCTGGCAAGTGGAAAACTTACTCAGCTTTCTCGCTGGAGCCTTGTGTCTTAACTTATTTATCTCAAAAAATAAGATAAGTATCATACTGCTAGGCGAGCCCTGATACGTGAGGCGAGGAGAATGCGTGTGAAAATTCTCCGTAAGAGCCCAGAGCTCTGTCAAGGTTATCGCGGTTGTTGATTTTGGCTGCAGTGGAGCGAGTGGGCGCTAGGTGGCGCTCCGTTCTCACAGCAGAGGAGAGCTGGGCCCCGGACGCCCGTTATTAATGTCGGTGCTGGAGCGCGCACACCCCACAGTGAAAAATATAGTAACAGGAAAGATTTAGTACTTAAAATAAGTCAGCAGCCCAGTAAAGCCAATACTGCCATGGCAGGTACATTTTCTTGCTCGAACTGATGGAGAAGGGCATTAACTGCCCACAGGCATCCGGCTACAGACACCGAATGATAAAAATACACAATTAAATGAAGCCACGCAGCAGGCCTGGGCTCAGAAGAGAATGAGAACCAGCTGGGCTCAGCCATAGGTCTGGGATCTGGCACCGATGTTCCTCTCTAATGACTGTCGTGTAAATGTGCAGTTGTCACGTGGACACCCTTTTCATTGTGTGGTTGGCTCTTTCCCAATGAGGAGAGGCCTGGCCCCACGCTTAGGTGCCACTCTTCCCGGCCTCAGTGTTCACCTGTTGGCACAGGGCTCCCTTTCCTTACGTGTGTTAGAAGATCACAGGAGGCAATGGATGGGAGGGAAAAGGTGGAGGTGCCATCTGGGTGTTGCCATGGTGATGGGGCCATCGAGCTGCTCAGGGGGCCCAGAGCAGTCTCCTTGGGGCTCTCTCACTCACTTGATGGGGTTGGATTTGAACTCACTGGATCCTATGCAAGTTCACAAGCGTCTGTTTTTTCTTTCTTTCTTTCTTTCTTTCTTTCTTTCTTTCTTTCTTTCTTTCTTTCTTTAAAATTTTTTAATGTTTATTTTTGAGACAGAGACAGAGTAGTGGAGGGGTAGAGAGAGAGGGAGACACAGAATCAGAAGCAGGTTCCAGGCCCTGAGCTGTCAGCACAGAGCCTGACACGGGGCTTGAACTCATGAACCGTGAGATCGTGACTTGAACTGAAGTCAGATACTTAACCAACTGAGCCACCCAGTGGTCTCCGCGTTCCGGGAGCCACGCCCACGGAGTTGCAGGGGGAGCGAGATACGCTGTAGAAAGGGGCAGAGCAAAACAGGGGTGAAAGGGGGGCTTTGGGCCCAATGGTGTTGAATTCCAGGTCTGCCACGGACTAGCTCTTTGACGTTGGAAATGTCATTGCGTTTCAGCCTTGGTGCTGTCATCTGTAAAGTAGGGATCAAAGGGACAGGGAGCTTGCAAAAACTGCTCCCAGTGAGCTCACGACAGTGGGAATCTGAGAGCACTTGCAAATGAAAGGGTCAGACAGCCCCGTGTGACGGCGGGAGTGTTGCACCCAGAGGAGGGACCTCAAAGGGACATGGGCAAAAGCCGTTTTCAGCACTTTTAGCTTTTTCACTTTTGCTTGTGGCTGCCTAGACTTGCCACCCTAGGGTGGGGTGGCTCAGGGGTGCCCATGGTTGGAGCAGCGGGCATTTGCCGCCACTTGGTTTCATGTGCGCAAACACCTGCCAGGCACGTATGACCACACGCAGGGTACAACTGAGGAAACGAAGGCCGGCCACTGCGGACGGTCGTCTGACAGGTGGGCAGGAGAGTCCGGAGGCCAACTCAGGTCTGTCTGAGAAAGCAGGTGGGGAGAAGATTCACCTGCCCCATAGGAGAAGCAGAGTTTCTGCCTTTTTCCTCAGATTATAAAGCGTCTCAAGGCTGCTCTGGAAAGAATATGCAATGAGTTCTCGTTCAGTCATTAACCATCCTCCCAAGGACACACATACACGCACATACACTCCTTCACATAGATGCAGAGCTTTGTTTTTATCCTGAGTTGCACACATTCACCATGTTATGAATAGCCATGGGCTCATTGGGCGTCCTACTGGGTGGCCTTCCTCACGGCCAGTTAAGAAATTTGCCAACACGTAAGGGGGATGTGAACCTGTTGGTCCAGACCCCACCAAGTGAGCCCCTGTTTTCTCCCATTTGGTTTAGAGTAGGCCAGACCCCTAACCCTGGGATATTAAACCAGGGCTGTCTGGGCCAGTGATGCTTCAGGGTCAAACACTCACCTTCCTGCAGTGACAAAGTGATAGACAGTCTCCAGCACCCTTCTGAGGTCAAACCTTTGGGTCGGAAGTGGTTCTTGAAATAATTGTCGTTTCTGATTTGTTAGCATCTCACTGTCTCCCACACCTCATTTCAGGACCCTGTAGAGTCAGAGATCGCCTTGTCTTTTCATACTTTGCCCAAGAGTTGAGCCTCCTGGAGCAGGATCTCTGAGCTTTGGGATGTAAAGTATTTTTGTCAACTCAGCCTGTTCCCTACCAGGCCATTCGGTGTCATCAGTTTCAGGTAGGATGGTTTGGGCTAGAGAACTTACATTTACTAAGGGCACACTATGTTTCAGGTACTTATTGGATGCCTTAGATGCATTTACCTAGTAAGTACCTGAAACATACCTGTAATTAGCCCTGATGTGGGGATGTCTTCAAGGATGACCTTGTCTCTCATTAGGCAGCTTGAGAATGTACTTGGGTTTAGAGCTCAGATCTGAGCGCTTTCCAGTGAATTGTCCTAGTGAAGTTTATGCCTTAATCAACACATATTTATTTAAGCATCTTTTCTGCAAGGAGTGCTGTCCTAGGTAACCTTGAGCAAGGCAAGGACATGTGGGCCATGGTTCCTGCCCTGGGGGATTACAACACAGTGTGGGAGGAAGACAAACATGGACGGAGGTTAATGAGTATTATCGAGCATCACAAATGCACAGTAAGAAAAGATGAAGTGTCGCTTGTGGGAGAGACACGTGAGTGGTCCGTGGAAGCTCCTGGACAAAGTGGGGAAGGAGTTAGTTCTTGAAACGCATATAAGATTTGGGTGGGGCCGGATGGGACAGGTTACAAGTGGAGCGTGTTCACAGGGTGTGCTCTGAGGACCAGTATCAAGTGTCATCAAGGGGCATCGACCCTTCCTGTGGAGAGGTGGCCGACCTGAGCAAGGTGGGGGACGCTTCTCCCCAGAGTCTTGCTTAGAGCTTGGTTCCTGATCCCTGGAATGGTTCTTGGGGTTCCGTAGAGAGGGAGAATCAACTAGATGAGCTCAGTGACCTCATCTTGGTCTCCCGAATCTGGGAGGGCTCGTAGGACTTACAAGTCGCTCCATCAAATCACCACAGGGTCATCTTGTTGCCTTCAAATCCCCGTACCTGGGCGGGCAGAGGATCTGGTCTGTGGATGTGTGTGCTCTCTTTCTCCCAGCTCTCCCTGCGGCTGTGAGTCCCTTATCCAGCAAACCCAGGGGGCAGTGGAGTGGGGAGGGCACAGACCCTGTATCAGGCAGCCCCACCACCTACCCACTATTTGACCTTGGCCGAGTTGCTTTTTAAACTACAATTTCCTCGTCCGCAAAACTCAAATTAATATGTACTACTTTGTCTGCCTTAAAACGTTTTTTAAAATGTTGGTTTATTTATTTATTTGTTTATTTTTGGGAGAGAGAGCGTGAGCAGGGGAGGGGCAGAGAGAGAGGGAGACGCAGAATCTGAAGCAGGTTCCAGGCTCCGAGCTGTCAGCACAGAGCCTGACATGGGGCTTGGACCCGTGAACCGCGAGATCACGACCTGAGCTGAAGTCGGACACTTCACCGACACAGCCACCCAGGCGCCTCTAGTTTCTGCCTTTTTAGGTTACTCTGAAGCTTAGGTTGGATGGTGCATAAAACCATTTTACACGATAGTGGTCACCATGAATAAAATGCACAGTGCCGTCAGCTCTTCGTTGCTCTGACGAGATGCTTGTTGCTTGGAATGAATCGTCACAGGCGCTTTTGGAGTATCCGTGGCCGCCGTGTCTGAGTTCTTCCCCTCCTATTGACATTCTGAGGATTCACTGACCATCCTCGCCTGTAAGTCTTTTCAGTTTCTTGACTCATTTGACAAATGCTCATCGAGAGCCTCCCATGTGCGCGGTGGGCACTGGGGAGCCAGCGATGAATAACTGCAGACGTTGTCTCTGTCTGGTGAATGTGCCCTGGCGTTCCTGCCGTGGGAACGCTGCTACCAGGCACGCGGGAGTGGGGCCGGGAGCAGAAGCCCTTCCTGTGGGGCGGCCAGCGACTGCCTGGTTGACCTCCTAGCTGGTGAGCCGCCGATTTTCGGACAGTCTCCACCTGCCGCTGCCTTCTCCCTGCCATGGACTTACCTCTCTGCCTTCTCAGTGCCCAGATGCCAGCCACCCACCAACACATCTTCTGTTTGCAAAGGTGCCCCGAGAGACTTAATAAGAACATAACACCCCGCTCCCAGGTGAGGCTCAGTCCTCTGGGATGTGGTTTAGGAGCGTTCTTTCAGTCTCTCTGCTAACAGATCCTTCCTTCTCTGAGTGCAGCGTATCGGGGCTCAGCTCTGGCTACGTTTTAGAACCACCTGGGACCATTTGAAAGCTACTGATGCCCAGAGCCCACCCTGGACCAATAGAATCAGTGTATTTTTAATGTTTTCCAGGTGGTTCTAGTGGCTTCGGGCTTGAAACAGGTTCTCGTCAAAACCTTGCAGGAGAGAAGCTCCTTGGACTTTGGCTTTCGGCAGGCAATTCGTTGGCAATCATTGGTGAGATGGTCTCAACTCGGTTTCCCCCATTTTTTCCCTAAGCCTCCTCCGGAGGGTTTGAAATGTTCGGTCAGGAAGACCTTATTCTCAGATACAGCTTCCGGCACTTGGTTCCAAGCGAACTTGCTTTTTACTTTTTGATGAGTTCTGAAGGCTATTTGCAGAGGTGAGGTAACCTCCTGCCTCTAAAATGGGACCAACATAACACATGGTTTCTCACCTGTAAGATGGGAACAAAATAAGAGAAAAATGAGTGGGGTTAATTAATGTTAAGACATTAAAGGTTCCTTAAGTACTTATTATGTGCCATGTATCGTGCTTAAGGTGCGTGTGTGTGTGTTTATACACACGCATATATACAAGGTGACTAGAATTTGGTTTCGACGCTGAAGGAGCGATCAGTCTACCGGGGAAGAATTCCGCTGCTGTGAAAAGCACAGGCAGGCCCGTGGTAAAAACTGACGGCTTAGAGTTTGTGTGGGTCCTGCAGCCAGCCTGTCTTGTCTGGATTTGAATTATGGCTCTTTAAATTTTTTTTTTTTTTTTTTTAGCGTTTATTTATTTTTGAGACAGAGAGAGACAAAGCATGAACGGGGGAGGGTCAGAGAGAGAGGGAGACACAGAATCTGAAACAGGCTCCAGGCTCTGAGCTGTCAGCACAGAGCCCGACGCGGGGCTCGAACTCACGGACCGCAAGATCACGACCTGGGCCGAAGTCGGCCACTTAACCGACTGAGCCACCCAGGTGCCCCAATGAATTACGGCTCTTAAGAAAAGGCATTTGCCCTTTATATACCTTAGTTTCCTCCTCAGTAAAATGGGCGACAAGACTCATCCCTTGTCAACTGGGATGTGAGGATGAGATATGTAACGTATATAAGCCGTGTAGAATAATGCCTGGCCGGTAGGAAGCACGTGATAAGTGAGAGTTATTATCGTTGCAAGGTTACAGTAGGAGCAGTGGTACGTTTCCCATTTTCCCCGGCGATTCAAAGAGTCCGAAATGGCAACTGAACAGTGACTGATGCAATCGCCCTGCACTTTAACGGCAGGAGGTTGGGGGTCCATTTCCTTCTTCGTTGCTAGCCTTGCCTGTCATTTAGATGTTGTGAGAGCATCTTTGGGTATGTTTTAACCTTCCTGAGTCTTAAAATTTTTTAAAAATGTTTATTCATTTTTTGAGAAAGAGAAACATCATGAGCAGGGGAGGGGTAGAGAGAGAGAAAGAGGGAGACACAGAATCTGAAGGAGGCCCCGGGCTGTGAGCTGTCAGCACAGAGCCCGACGCGGGGCTTGAACGCACAGGCCGCGAGATCCTGACCTGAGCTGAAGTCGGACGCTCAACCGATTGAGCCACCCAGGTGTGCCTAACCCTCCTGAGTCTTGATGTCATCATCTGTTAAATGGGAAGACTGTCTATTCCACTGAGCTGGCGTGAGGATAGGATCCCCACGCGGAGTTTCGCAGCCTAAATGCTCAACAGACGGCTCTTTATTCTACAGCAATAGGCATGTGCCTCCCTGGAGCCAGACACTGCCCCACACATGGGGATGTTACTAAGTGAGGAACAACGCAGCTGGGGTCGGGGGTGGAGTGTGGGGAGATGAGGGTTTTGAGACTGAAACTCCGCAACGTGAATCCTTATTTCCCAAGTTCTTCTTTTCTCCGCTTCATCTACCTCTCCCCCGCTGATACGATTGTAACTTTGCATTTGACTTGGCGGGATTAAGTGTGCCAGTGGATTCAGGGGACAGTGGTGAAGGTGAGCTGTCTGACATTCTCATCTGCATGATGGGATAAACTGTCCTTGAATCTAATCCACAAACTGAAGTGTAAAGCTATTACCTAGGTCTCCAGGCAGAGCTTTATTGGACCCGAGTGTCTAGAGTGGCTCTTCCTACCAGATAGATAGTTTGGAAAGACGGAGTGTGAATATTAATTCCCTTTCTCTGCAAAATGAAATCCGCTTTTGAGTAGTGCTGCCTTGTTTCACAACATGCCAGGATGCATAGCTGATGCATGCAAGTGATAGTGATCGCAGAATACGGTTTTGGGACTCACCCACGGACTTGGGGGGGCCGTCCCCTTTTCCCATGGTGGTTTGCTCTCCGGATTAACTGCTCTGGCTGGCTGTTTCTAACTCTGCCAACTGGGCATGGGAGTCCTTAGCCCGTTTCCTTTACAAGGGTGTGCAAAGTTGGTAAGACAGCTAAAAATTTCTCTGCAGCTACAAATTGGCTCAAAAATCCCTATTCAGAGTAAATGGGAAAAAAAAAAGAGTCAATTGGTATATAAGGCATAAAATCAGACAAAAATCCCCAAAAATGCTTACCCATTCACCCCTCTCCTTTAACTTTCGGCCCCAGTTCCTTCCTGAGAAGTGAGTGCTGGGGAACATCAGCACCCATGTGAGCAGTGAAGGCTGAGGCAGTGGGTCATGTCTAGGAAAAAGCGAGGGTTGGGATAAACAGTCATTTAATGCAGCAGTTTGGAGGAAGAAAGCTGAGTTTGGATTCTCTTCTTTGGTGATGGCTTCCCTGAAGGGAAACGGTGGCCATTCACAGACTCCAGAAGAGGGGTCATCTGTGTGGCGTGACATTTAATTGCTGTGTTTTCTTTTTTTTTTTAATTCAAAACATTTTTTTTTTTTAATTTTTTTTTTTCAACGTTTATTTATTTTTGGGACAGAGAGAGACAGAGCATGAACGGGGGAGGGGCAGAGAGAGAGGGAGACACAGAATCGGAAACAGGCTCCAGGCTCTGAGCCATCAGCCCAGAGCCCGACGCGGGGCTCGAACTCACGGACCGCGAGATCGTGACCTGGCTGAAGTTGGACGCTTAACCGACTGCGCCACCCAGGCGCCCCTCAAAACATTTTTTAAGCTTATTTATTTATTTTGAGAAAGAGATAGCGCAAGTGGGGGAGGGGCAGAGAGGGAGACAGAGAATCCCAAGCAGACTCCACACTGTTTACACTGTCAGCTCGGAGCCCGATGTGGGGCTCGAACTCACGAAACTGTGAGATCATGACCCAAGCCGAAACCAAGAGTCGGACGCTTAACAGACTGAGCCACCCAGGCGCCCCTGTATTTTCTTTAATTTAAAGCATCATTTCCAAACTAATAGGCCAAAGAGCACTGCCCTCGAGTGATGTTCCATGAAGAGGGTTTTGGGGTGACAGCGTGAAGCCTGAAGACTACAGTGCCTCTTGGCAATTCACAGCTCATGTTGGCAGTTTAAAGGCTCTGAGAAGTCCTGCAGGGAGGAAAAAGGTTTGAATTTGTTTAACCCAGCACTGCACAAACTTGAGTATGGAACCCATTTTACACGTATAACACCTACACTTCGGGAACCTGGATTAAAACAAAGGGAGTAGCATTCCCTGAGCTTCCTCCATCGCAGGAAACCTGTGAGACGCTTTATAGACATTACCTATTTAGTCATGCATGAGCCTTCTGAGCTGCACATTTTCATTTCCACTTTACAGACAAAGACACCGAGGTTCAGCAAGGCCAAGGCACTTGTACCAGGTCACAAGGCTAGTGGGTGGTGAAGCCAAGTTTTGGAATTTGGGCCCTGTCACTCCGGATGGCCGCCTTTTTTTTTTTTTTTTTTTTTTTTTTAATTTTTTTTTCAACGTTTATTTATTTTTGAGACAGAGAGAGACAGAGAATGAACAGGGGAGGGGCAGAGAGAAAGGGAGACACAGAATCGGAAACAGGCTCCAGGCTCTGAGCCATCAGCCCAGAGCCTGACACGGGGCTCGAACCCATGGACCGCGAGATCGTGACCTGGCTGAAGTCGGACGCTAAACCGACTGCGCCACCCAGGCGCCCCTAGATGGCCTTCTTTTTTCACCTTGTCACTTTTCATAACGCCTCTCTCCTTTTTAACCAAGGAGGCAGGAAGCGGTAGAAACAGCGAAGGACTTAGTTGGGGGTTCAGTCCGGTCCAGGTTTGGCTTGTTTTTCCTTTTAAGTTTTTTTTTTAATGTTTATTTCTTTATTTTGAGAGAGAGACAGAGGGAGACAGAGACAGACAGAGCGAGTGAGCGAGAGTGCGCGCACAAGCTCATGAGTCAAGGAGGGGCAGAGAGAGAGAATCCCAAGCAGACTCTAGACTCAGCTCGGAGCCTGACGGGGGGCTTGATCTCACGACCCATTGTGAGATCATGACCCGAGCCGAAATCAAGAGTCGGACGCTTAACCGACTGGGCCGCCCAGGCGCCCCTTTGGCTTGTTTTTATTCCCCATGGAGACGGTCAAGATCTCCCACCTTGGAGGAGTCCATCTCCGCAGAGAGAAAGGTCTGAGAGTGGCCAGGCCCCACAAACATAGGGGTTATTGTGCACAAAAGGCAGCTCCCCTCGGGCCTGGAGGACAGGGAGGCCCATTGCCTTTATAATGGCCTTCCCACTTCAAGTAATTCTGTTTTTTTTTTTTTAAATAGTTTTAAAAAATATTTACTTATTTTGGGGAGAGCACAAGGGGGGAGGGGCAGAGGATCCGAAGTGGGCTTCTCGCTGACAGCAGTGAGCCTGATGCGGGGCTCGAGCCCACCAACTGTGAGATCGTGACCTGAGCCGGAGTCGGACCCTGAACCGACTGGGCCGCCGAGGCGCCCCTTAAGTAATCCTTTCAGGAAGTTGCCCCCTTTCGCATCTGCTGAAACTCCGTGGGCTGTGGAACGTGCCCCCAAGTTCTGTTAAAGAACAGTTTGCCCACAGAAGCCAGTAGGGTAAAAATGTCGGAGGAAGCATCCTGCCCCACTGGTCTGTGGTCACCACCCTCCGATGCCCCACGTGGGAGGTGCCTTTGCTTAAGGGGGTGTGGGGGCAGGGGCTGGTCTAGGGCTTGTGGCGCCGGCAACGGGGTCACCCTCCTCAGGCTGGTGGCCAGAGAACCGAGGAGGTCACTGCTGCTCAGTCAGGCTCGGGCCGTGCGGGGGCCCCCGCTCTTTTGCCTCCCTCCTGGCATGTTGTGGACACCCCTGCTGTCACATAGGGGCTTTGCCAGCAAGCACGGTTTAAAAAGGTTTCCTTTATGTGGCCTGTCCCAGAGGGTTAGCTCAAGTGAGAGAGGTGCCGAACGCAGGTAGGGGTGAGGAGCCTCCTTCCTGACTTCCCTCCCTGCTCTGAGAAGCAGCGTCACCATGGTCTTCTTGGTCAGTGTGTTCGATTCAGTTGCGATGCTTATCGGTGCCGGCCGGGGCACAGGGACAAAGATGAACACACGTAAAATACCCCCGGGGAGGGCGCAAGTAAACACGTGATGGCACAAAAGAGGAGAGGGACTTACAAGGTGGGGGCCGGGGAGTGGTCAGCGAGCCCGGGACTGGGGGGCTGAGAAGGCCCCACAGCTCAGCTTGCAAGTGGGAATTTGTTCTGGGACCAAAGGGCAGGGAGGGAGGGGAGGGCACCCCAGGCCGAGGCTACGGCGTGTGCAAAAGAATAAGGAGGTTTCCACAGCTGGCGAGGGTTGGGGAAGAACGTCCCCTGGGTGGAAAACACTAGCTCCTGGGTGCAGGTGGGGAGGGCAGGGAAAGAGGAGAAAGAAAGAGCACAGTTCAAGGGTACAGGGGTGGGGAGGAGCGTGTTCAAATACCTTCCGTGTAGTAGATGCTCTGATGAGTCGTGGTGTGGACAATCTCCAGGGTATGGAGAGAACCACTGGCTTAGTTTTGTGCGTGGGGCCCGGGGTTTAGCGTTTCATCTCCTATCTCTTCTCCAGGAGTGCCCGTCGGGGAAGAGATGATGAGGTGTCTCTCCCAGTCCAGGCTTTCACAAAGCCGGTGCTGGCGTGTGAAGCTGACCCTTAACCTTTAAGCACCTGACGATTGTGCACCATCCCCAGTGGGCGGCGTGGAGGTGATGGCAGGATCCTTACTTCTTCCTGAACCTTTGGGGCCGTCGGGTGGGCCCTTTGCGCAGCCGTGGTTGGACGGCCTTCCTGCTGGGGCCCGAATGGCAGCTCTGTCCCAGCTTCAGGTGCAAGCCTGCAATGGAGAATGCCCCCGTTATGTGGGGAAAGGCATCCCACAGGGCTGTCAGGGCCTGAATATATATGGCAACCCAGGCTGCAGCGTGTCCAGAGTTGCCATCAAAAAGAAAATAAAGGAGATCTCCACGTCTGCCAAGATGTTGCACCTCATAGATTTAAGGCTGGACGCAGCGGCTCACTGACCTCCATACTACGCACAGGAGGCACATCCGTCTTCTCCTTATAGAATTGTCCAGTTTCTCGTGGACGCTCCGGCTGGGCCAGGCTCTGCTGGTAAACACTGGGCTGAGCCCGCCAGTCACTGAGATGCCCTGCCGGCTGCCCCCGGGCCCATGCAGCCCTGGAAAGGGACACACGAGGAGTTGGTCTGCTTTTTCCTATTGGTCTCAGTCACCCCCAGTGACCTTCGTCGGGGTTTCTGGGGAATCATCACGGCGGGGAAATGTCAAGGAAGAGGCGCAGGAGGTGATGGTGACCCATGCCGGCTCAGCGGCCTCTTGGGTTCCTTCTCGTCTCTGGATAGAGTGTTCACCGAGGCCTCTGCAGAACCAGCTGGGCCAGGCAGGTGTTTCTGGTGGACGGGACTGGGGAGCAAGGCAGGTTGAGAGACCGGCTGAGCAGACCCAACAGGCATACAGACCTGTGAGCAACAGCCAGGAGAAAGGAAGGGGCCTGAGTACCAAGGGGCCCGGAGAGAGGAGCAGGGGTGAGGGGGAACGTGTAGGTCACGGGTGAGGCCCAAAGACCATGCTGTGTGGCCTCAGGGCGGCAAGATGAAGTGAGAGAGAGAGGGCTTTAGAGAGCCAAGTGCAGGGAGGGAGTTAGGGTTTTCCTTGCGGGGCCATCTCAAAGCCCTCAGAGGTCAGGCTCTGGAGGAGGACGGAAAGAAGGCGCTTCCTGGGGCTTGATCCGCAACAGCAGCATTTTAGGAACCAGCCCTTTTCTTTTCCTCCTCTTTTCCTCTCTTTCCTTCCAGGCGGCCCCCACCCTGCATGCCAGAACACCCCCGCATGACTTCGGTGGGAGGGGAGCACGGCATTCTGTTCCCAGCCTCAAGCATGGGGTTCCGTGAGTTCCAGGGCAGAGGTGCTGATGGAGGCAGGGCAAAGCTTCCCCACTTCTGCATGGGAGAGGCGGTGAGCTGTCCGCCTCTGTCTGGGGGGAGCTGAGGGGCTGTCACAGCCCTCGGTGGGGGTGTGACCGTCGTGGATGGGCTGGGAGAGGGCGAAGCCCGCATGCCACATTGATTCAGGCTTTTGTCTCACTTCCTGTGAGGGAGGTGAGACATGCTGGGGTCACAGCAGAATTCCAGGTGACAGGGGGCTCTGGGTTGTGGGTGACCTGTTCCCACCTGGAGGGAAGGAAGGGTGGCCAGCTGTTTGAGAGGCAGGAAGGGGCCCAGGTGCCTCCAACGACTTGCTCCCCATTATGGTTTGGCAAAGGGAGGTTGCTCTGTAGCCCTGAATCAGAGTAATTCAGTTCTCTCTTGGCACCATTGAGTTACCAGGTTGGGGCGTTTATCTGGTGCGGTGATCAATCATACAAATCCTTTCTCTTCCTTCCACCGCCTGCTTTTGCAAACACACACTCAGATCAACAAACTGGGAAATCAGAAGACGAGCAAAAAAAAAAAATACGGCCTGGAGGCAAATCATAAGCACTCAAGAATAGAAATTGTCTTCATAGGACCCCCCCCCCCCCACCGCCACCGACTTTTAACTGCCACTCTCCCCAGCCCCCACTTTCCACATTAAGGGAATTATATTGAAAGCTGGAGTTTTCGTTGTAGGAAGCCCAAGTCTGCTTTGCGATGGCTTCATGACAGGGTTAGGAATAGGGTATTGCCAGGGAACACCCACTTGGTGGGGATGGAGACCATTCTTTGTGCCTCACTGGGAGAGGGGGGAGGAGGCAAGGGTGTGAATGGGGGGCTGTAGACCCTGAGCCCAGGAAGGGGCCCTTGGGCAACTGGGGGTGCCTGCCCTTGACTTTGGCTCTCTGGTTCCATTCATTTCTGCTATTTTGTAAAATGCTTTTGAAAGCACAGTTCATAATCTTGAGGTCTTTTACATTTTTAAATGCTGGGTAAACCCTGGTGGCCTTGTCCTTGTAATGACTCTGGATGCAGGAATGAAGGATCTATGTAAGGAGGCTTTATTACTTAAAATAACAACTGAAGATAGTCAAGAAACATTTTATGTAAGTATCAAATCCTTCGATATGCCTTAGGTCCCTCACAAAAGTCCTATGGTGGAGTCATGAACTTCTAGGAATCACATGTCTTCATCTGTCACTAGACAGTCAATTTTAATGGTTTTGATGCTTGTAAATCCAGTCTCTCCCCTAAGTCATGGTGCCCTTGGGGCAGCCGGAACTAAGAGTTGTTCCTTATTGCCATGACTGGATGCTTCCCATTTGTTACCTCTCTCAGTCCCTCCGCCCTGTCTCCCCTCCCTGGACCCAGGTTGGTGTCTGTTCCTGTTGTGCAGGTGAGGACAGAGGCTGAGTCTGGGGAATCCGTCCAGTATAATCAGAGCAAAGGGGCAGGAGTTAAGAAGGGTCGAGGCTGGGATTTGAGCCTGAGCTAGTCTGACTTGGAACGCTTTGCCGTCTTTCTGTGGCTTTGGTTCCTATCGTAAAGGTCACAGACACGAAATAGTCCATCTTTTCAGGTCAGGTGTGCCAAAATTCCAGGTTTGGCATTGGACCCTTGGACTCTGTGAATGCCTTCGAGGTGAAGCCTGTGATTCGCGTCTATGCCCCCCTGCCTCGCACAGCTGTGTGCTAAGTTGGGTTGATGGGGCAGGTGGCACATAAGGTGGATAATTGATTTTCTTTTTATGAATATTCATTTGAGGTTACTTCTCCATCTGCTCTCCTTCTGCAATTTCAAAATGGCCACTGAGTACTGAACAGGAACACGCCTGTGCCTCTCCTTCTAGGTCACTCCTCCTACCACTGGAGGAACAGGGCTGAGCCAATTACTTTTGGAAGGCCAGAACAGAGAGCGCCGGGTAAATTGTCTGGGCTTGGGGTTTTTCCAGTTTGCATATCCTTAATTGTATTGAGCTCTTTGGAGCCATCTGATGAATTGATTCTCAGCGTGGCCATCTGCACAGAAATGCAGGGCCTGCTTGCAGGACCGGGAGGCAGTTATGCCCGAGTTATGTGGCCGAGCCCCCGGGCAGCTCTCGGAAGGGGAGAACTCATAGGTCGCCGATAATAGCCTACGATGGAGAAGAAGAACCATAAAGTGCAGAGGCCTCATTAGTTTTGATGGATCTGGCTCAAATAAAACATTTTAGTCCCTTGTGTAAAACCCAGGCTAAGTACCAAATAAAAATGTCTCTTTGGGCCCTTAGGAACTGACTCTTGGGGGAGGGAAAATTCAGTGACCCTGTTGCTTGAACCCTCGGTTCAAGGGGTCAAAAGTGACTACGTTTGTATTGAAGCCATGTGTTTGCCTCAGAAGAGGCTGTTTACCTGGTATTCTATCAACAAGGACTGAATATTGAGTGACTCTTCCCCCATCAATGAAATGTAATTGATATTCCTAATAATGACCCTTCACGATGGATATACATGAAATGGCCCCTTATATCATTACATCATGTTCACTGAAGTTTTTTTTTTTCAACGTTTATTTATTTTTGGGACAGAGAGAGACACAGCATGAACGGGGGAGGGGCAGAGAGAGAGGGAGACACAGAATCGGAAACAGGCTCCAGGCTCTGAGCCATCAGCCCAGAGCCCGACGCGGGGCTCGAACTCCCGGACTGCGAGATCGTGACCTGGCTGAAGTCGGACGCTTAACCGACTGCGCCACCCAGGAGCCCCTGAAGTTTTAATGTAAAATGTATGTCATAGGTCCAATTCCGGGACAATGACAATAGGTCCAGGTTGTCACCTATGCATCTGATCCCCTCTTGGGTTCGATGATTTTGCTAAAGTGGCTCATGGGACTCAGGAGACCTATGTACTCACTAGATTATCAGTTTATTAACAAGGACATAAGGATACGAATGAACAGCCAGGTGAAGAGATACATAGGATGGTCTCTGTCCTTGTGGAGTCTGGGGCCCAGCACAACGACACAAGGAAGCGTTCTGGTTCACCAATCTGGAAGCTCTTTGAACCTTGTCCTTTCTTGGGGGGTTTTATGGAGGCTTCATTCCACAACCAAATTGTTGGCCATTGGTGATTGAGTCAACCTCCCACCCCCTGCCCCTCCCCAGAAATCAGCAGGGGAGAATAAAAGTCCTAACCTTCTCAGACTGGCTCCCCTGGCAACCACCCCCATCCTTAGTTCCAAAAGTCACCACGGTCATGGTGGAAAGGGATTTGTTGTGAATAACAAGATACCCATTTACTTTTACGGCTCTGAAGGGATTTTGAGAACTGAGGACAAAAGGCCAAATATTATAACAAAAATGTGGTCCCACTGCTCCTGCTCAGGAAATTCCAAGTGTTTTGGGAACTGTGAGCAAGGAGCCATAGACAAACACCAAACTATATATTTATTATCAATCACAGTATCACAGGATGGTACACATTCTTTGAGAATTGTTAGGCCTTACAGTGTATTTAGGAATGTTCTCAGTATTGAGATAATTAGTATGGTTGTGACTGTGATGGATGATGTGTAGCTCATGTTACATTTCCCAGTCAATATTCACTCATTCATTTCTCATTTACAATGACCCCTTTCCCTTTTTCTTAACAATTAAGAAAGAATTACCCTGTGCCTGGCACAGGGTAAACAATAAAATATAGAAGTTGGCATTAGGTAAAAAGAGAGCATGAGTTGAACATGAGTCTTAGGCACTGTTATAGGCATAGAAGATCTGAAGTCCTGAGTAAGACACAGCACGTACTGGGGAGGAATACGTCTAGTGGGGGCACAGGTCAGGAAACCAAGCAGTGAATGCCTCAGAGACAGAACACGTGGAGGGGCTTCCCACACTTGAGGGGCTCAGGGAATCTGAGGGATAAGTGGATATTATGTAGGCAAAGGGGAGGGGTGACTGAGGGTAAGAAAGAGAGCATTAGATTCCCAAAGGGTGACTGCTCTCCTGGAGAGAGACTACTGCCCTCTATTTCGAATTGACCCCTTTCTTGACAGGAGTCATCTGTGTGAACTTTTGGTCCACACCAGTGATTCTCAACTGGATTTTGCTGCGCTCACCACCCGCTCCCCCCCTCCCCCCCCGCCCCCATCTCCAGAGACATTTGGCAACATTTGGAGACATTTTTGGTTGTCACAACTGGAGGGGTGGGGGGGCACTACTGGCATCTAGTGGGTACAGGCCAAGGATAGTGCTAAACATCCTGCCCTACACAGGACAACCCTCCAACAAAGGGGAGGGGATTTTGAAGAAAGTTTTGCTGTGCTGTGAGAATATAGACCTTCTTCCCTTCCTCCCCATGAAATCTGCAACCGAGTATTTATTCATTTGTGTTGATGAATTATAAAGTTGGATCAATTTCTGGGATGTGTTAAAGTGCTACAAGAGGAGTGGAAGTCGTAATGCAGGTTTCATGGGAGGTGTGGCCACCCTGTGTGACCTAGAGAACCACTGAGGATGCCCCTGATCTAGAACCACTAAAGATGAACGTTTTCTAGTTTCATTGCAGCAGGTAAGAAATTTGTCATTTATGCTGAAGTGGCCTATCCATGCATTCTTCATGTATTTATTGCCCCGTCTGTCGGGGGTGCTGTGCTGGGTACCAGGCATATGTCTGAGAACAAGACTGCCAAGGGTTGGGGGACATGCTACAGGTAAACGAAAGGTAATTATAATATAATGTGGGATGAAAAAGCAAGTGAGAAGGTGCTAGGGGAGTCCAGGACAGCATACAAACTAAACCTGGGAGCAGGGAGGAAGGCTTTCTGGGGGAGGTGACACCTCATCTAAACCAGAGGATGGGTAGGAAGTGGGGGGGGGGGCAAAACATGACCCCAAAATGTGCCACTTTGGCATGCAGATTGTTTTGAGCTGAAGGCGATCAAGATCCAGCAGACGCAAGAGAAACTTTTAACTTTCCCTTAACTACCTAAAAAAAAATTGTATAGAAGACCTGGCCCAGAAAGAGAACTATTACCGAAGATGACATTTTTATCTGAAAGACCTCTCTGTACGGCAGGGCAAACAGCTCATTGCCAAGCATCTGATCTTCTTATTGTCCTGTGAATTACTCTTGTCCCCTTTGAAGACCCAGGCCCCTATCCTGTTCCTTAGCACAGGATGGCATTTCACCCTGAACTGACTGCCTTGTCCTGAGGTCTCATATTTTTTATGGGGCTCCTGTACATGTGTAATTAAGTTTGTTTTTCTCCTGTTAATCTGTCTTATGCCAATTTAATTAATAGACCAGCCAAAAGAACATAAAAGGGTAGAGAAAAAAATTGTTTTTCCTTCCCTACAGAGGTAAGAAGATAAAGAGCCAGAGACAGGTGATTTATGCTCTTAGTCTACCGAGCAATTTGTTGAATAGATGCTATGTTTCTTGTAACCACTCTTGTATTTGGATTCTTTCTTGGAAGTTCCAAATGGACATCATGCCTTGACATGAAATGGAAACTTAATTGAGGTTAAGGCTCTTGAACTCTTTTCTGACAGAAGATCATCCACTGTGACGACCTTTAAGGCAAAAGAACAGTTGAGTCTGGCTGGTTTTCTGCTTGTCCTCAACATACAGATTGAGGCTGGTACCTTAGAAGTTAAGAAGATTGTAAAGGGAACAAAGAAAGCACAAACATGGACTTGATAACAAGTCTCACAATAACAGAATTTAGACGAAACCCTCAAAGCCTGAGATAGGCAGTTGAAGGATAAATACAAGCAAAGCCTGTAGAGAGTCTATTTTATGGGAACTTTTATTCTCTAAAATGAGACTGAGATTACAGAAATGTTCAAGACCTTGGACAGATTAATGTATTCATAGTGGGCTGCTCAGGGAATCAGGAATTATTGGGAATAAATCACATTATCATCAGGTTTTGACATCATGGAAGAATCAGATTGTCTCTATGACACTACCAGAAGGGGATGCTGGAAGACGTGGGTCATGAGACCCCCAATGACAATGACACTGCTCTTTCCCACCTAGTGGTTGTTCTAACAATCTACTATATATCTAGTAATGTTTTTATCTATACAATTTCTCTCTCTTTTTTCTGGAGGAGAGACTTATAGCCACAGAACTATGACTAATTGCAAACAACAAACTACAGATCTGTTACCTGTCTCTCTACCCATTTCCACCTGTCATTCTTCACCCATATGTCCTCTGTTGGATTTCTCTCTCCTTGCTTCTGTTCCTTAGACCTTGGTTCCATACAGCTGACATTTTTTTTTTTAAACCACCAGTGTCTACTGATTTATTTCCTTCTGAACTCTGAAATTGAGTCTCAAGTTCACCAGGGTGGGAGTTAGTAGGAGAGTCAGCCAAAGTGAAAGACATTAGCTCATCATTTGATATGGCCCCTGGATGAATTGATTTGTTAGTGGAAGTCTCTTTGGTTGATTACAGGAGGACATGGAGAATCATCCTCTAGAAAGGACTATGGAAAAGAATTCCAGCAGGGTGAAAAAAGCACTGTCCTGCTATCTTTTTGTAAAAATTAAGATTTTATTTTTCTAGAGCAGTTTAAGGTTCACATGCTGTCTTTTTCTTAAGATGCTATCTTGTTTCCGGGGCGCCTGGGTGGCACAGTCGGTTAAGCGTCCGACTTCAGCCAGGTCACGATCTCGTGGTCCGTGAGTTCAAGCCCCGCGTCGGGCTCTGGGCTGATGGCTCAGAGCCTGGAGCCTGCTTCTGATTCTGTGTCTCCCTCTCTCTCTGCCCCTCCCCCGTTCATGCTCTGTCTCAAAAAAAAAAAATAAATAAACGTTGAAAAAAAAATTAAAAAAAAAAAATAAAAGATGCTATCTTGTTTCCTAAACAGGTGGCATCAAGAACCAGTTATTTAGACAGCTCTTGTTTCCAGTTAGTTTCTGTGAATCATCTGAGTGATCCTTTGTGTGTGTAGGGTAGATTTTTTGTCAGCATTTTCAGGATTGTTGACACAGTTTTCCATGTCACTTTCCACTGTACAAAGATTATGCCATAATTTGGTGAATTATAAAGAAAGGCAGCAGAATTGTCAAGGAGTTGTGGTGAGGGTGATCTTGGGGATCTATCCCGGGATGTCCTTGAACTCCTTTCTCTCACCTGTTCCTGGCCCTTCTCTGTTGGGATGGGCTTGGGCTTGGTGATCCTCATCTACCTTCAGAACTATATTGATACCCTACCCTGTGGTGTGCCTCCCATCCCTCAGTGTATCCAGAAGACTTGGGCTGACTAGGGCTGTGTCTTAGTACTTCTGCCCTGTTATTGACTCTTTAAGTTGTGGAACTTTCATTTGAATGTGGAATGGAACCTTGGTCAGGAGGATAGGCAGTTGGGATAGAATGGGATTCCTGGCTAAGGAGTGACCTTTTAGCATCGGCTGTATCTGGTAAGACACCAAGTGTCTACCTTTCAAGGTGAGGTAAAAGAGTTCCTTTGATGGGGCGGGGGGAGGCAGTGACTACTGCTTCCTTAATATTCTTTGATTTTAAGGTTAAAATGACAACTTACTATTTTTCTACATAATCTCCAAACAGATTTGTTTTGTCATTATGTGGGTTGAGTAAAATATAAATTTTCTTCAATTTTCCTTTTTCTTGAAAGCTTGTGTCCTACCTGGTTGCTCTATCGACTAAAATTCTCCTCTTCTTAAATACTCCCCCAGCGTTTGCCCATTTATTTAGTAGGTTAAAGAAAAATTGCAAAATTAATATAGGATCATTGTAGTATGTGAAACAATACAAAGGTGTGTATGAAATAGCTAGTAACAGCTGATCTATGACACAGCCTCCTTAAATACTATTCTTACGAAATCACCAGTGTTAAAAGTCTGTCGTGCCACTCTTTAACGTCTTTCTTTGTACTCCTCCGAGCCGATACAAACATACTGATATGTATAGGTTATTTTTTCCCCTAAACATGAGCTCTTATTGTTTAATATCCTCTACCATACGTTTCCCCCATAAACACGCACCATGAGTATCCGCCTGAATGAGTAGATGTCTTTAACCTTGCTCTGTTCGATATAGTGGCCATTGGCAATGTGTGGCTATTGATCACTTTAAAATGGCTAGTCTAGATTTCTAGGGCTTAGTATGAATATAAAAAGAATGTAAACCACCTTGTTAATAGTTTTTATGTCGATTATATGTTGAAATGACAATATTTTTGGAGCACTTGCATGGCTCAGTTGGTTAAGCAGCCGACTCTTGATTTTGGCTTAGTCATGGTCTCATGATTTGTGAGTTTGAGCCGCATGTTGAATCCCTGCTTGGGACCCTCTGCCTCCCTCTGTCTCTGCCCCTTCCCTGCTCACATACTGCATGTTCTCTCTCTCTCTCTTTCAAAAATAAATAAATACACAAACATTAAAAAAAAAAGAAATGACAATATTTTGGCTATATTGAGTTAAATAACATATATTACTAAAATCAATTTCACCTATTTCCTTTTACTTTTTTTGAAGTAAACTCTACCTCCAACATGGGGCTTGAATTCACGACCCCAAAATCAAGAGTCTCAGGCTCTACCGACTGAGCCAGTCAGATATGCCTATTTCCTTTTACTTTTAAAAATTGTGGCTACCAGAAGATTTAAAATTACTTGCATTATGTTTGTACTGGACAACACTGCTCTAACCCATTAAAAAAATTTTTTTTCAGAGTTTATTTTTGAGAGAGACAGAGAGAGAGACAGAGCATGAATGGGAGAGGGGCAGAGAGAGAGGGAGACACAGAATCTGAAGCAGGGTCCAGGTTCTGAGCTGTCAGCACAAAGCCTGACGTGGGGCTTGAACCCATGAACTGTGAGGTCCTGACCTGAGCTGAAGTTGGACCCTTAACTGACTGAGCCACCCAGGCGTCCTTAACTCATTCTTTTAATAGGTCCTTACATTCCAAAGAGCTTCATGTAAGCTTTAGTAAGTTGGTGACTTATATCTGTACAAAAGTATTTTGTTTGAAGATCTTTCCATGGAGAACTCTTCATCTAACCATTATGGTCTAGAAATGTGGCCATTTTTCTTGAAGACTACACTAAAACAGTCATACCTAATGCAAAGTACACATTTCTAATAGTCTGCTGAGCAACCAGCAAAATCACCAAACTACGCCTGTTATACCAGCAAGTCCCCCTGTCTTATTCTCCTTGAATAGCTATCATATATGCAAATGATTTTACAGAATTACATAAATTCAGCACTGAGGCTGGAGACAGTGGACGCAATAGGGAAGGTAGAGCTCGGAAGTCTTCAGGGAAGCTTTCAGTTTGAGGTAGAGTTTGCTGATGAGATGCATGTGATATTGTAATTTGGAAGAATATTCTAAGAGGGCAATAGCTAGAAAGTCTGACTGATAAGCTATGAAGAGCCTGTAGCATTTTACTTTTATAGAGAATGAACCTTATTTGAATCAGAAGACCTGAGTTGGAATTTGGACCCAGCCACTGAAAAGCTATGAGATCTTGGATAAGTCACTTAGCTTTTCTGGGCCTTGGATTTCTCTCTGAAATGAGGTGAAATGACTCCCCATATAGTACCGTTTTCTTCCATGCCATGATGTTTCTCAAATTGATGGGAGGAGCTGATGACTTGAAATGAATACATTGTCATTAAGATTTTTTATTAAAAATAAAGTCTATTTTATAAATATGCAACATTAATAATGCCATATAACACACACACACGTGTGTGTGTGTGTGTGCGTGTGTGTGTGTGTATATATAATATAGAACTAGGCTGTGTCCCTAGTTCTCTAATTTTTCTCTATTTTGTGGTCATGGTTACAGATGACTTGGGCTTGCTCATCATCATACCATTAGTGGTAGAGACAGGTCTAGGTTCTCAGTCCTGTCCTTAATTTGGTTCCTTGTTCTTTATAATAAACTACTGCAGTGTTTTCTAATAGCTTGAAGCCTTCATATATTTCAGTGACTAAATTCTTCCAAGAAGAAATATCTGGGGGATGTATATCTTGGAGTGGAAAATCTGGAAGATATATATCTTGGACATAAAGTTTGGCTATATTATAGGAAAATATTTATAAGTGGGAACAGTAGAACATGGCTCTATTCTGCTAATGACTATTACAGAAGGTCTCACATTCATTGGAAGGAATCTTCTTTGGGGGATTCTGGCTGCCTCTGTGCAGTGGTCTTTACTCTGCAGCTCCAGGGTCTGTCTGTGGATATTTGTGATGCTGTAGGTTACAGGAAAAGGGAGTTGCTCCATAGCCAATGGAAAGCATCAGCCTAGTGATTCCTGCATTGGGTTTGGCTGACTGTCCAGGGTTATGCCCTTGTTGCAAAGCTTCTGTCAGTCACTGGATAGGTTTGGATGACTTCCACCAAGCAGGCCAGGCAAATTTCAAGGCTTCAGACTGAGCTTCCTAGGGAGAAATGAAAGATGAGGGACAGAGGGACATCAGAGATTCTGTTTGGGGCAATAAGTGTGTGTGTGTGTGTGTGTGTGTGTGTACGCGTGTGTGTGTCCAGAAATGCTCAGATTACCCTCAGCTACCAGGCACAGGTCACCCCACTCTTTTAGGTTATCTTCCAAAGGCCATTAAATCCTCCAAAAAGAAATTGATCTATTGTAACTCTGATAGTTCTGAGGCTGACTGTACTTTCCCAGAGTTTCACATTATTCATTTCCAGAAAGTAATTTTAGTTGATTGCCTTGTGGTCTTTTTGAATGAGGCATTTTATAAAATAGGAGAAAATTGAAAGGGTTGGCTCACCATCAAAATATATCCCTTCTGAATGCTCTTAAAGACAGTATAACTGCCAGTTTGGGGTGGAAACTTGTTGGAGTTTCAGTCCCTGGAGGTTTTTAATGGAGGGTGAGACAACTGTCTTTCTTGGTCCATTTAGTTGGATGCCTGCCTTGGACAGGTGTACCAGATGACCTTGTGATCTCTCCCAGTATTGGCATTTTATGATTGGGTAGATTCATGAGAACCTATATTAGGTTCAGGATTTTACCCATCTGCTTTATTATTTGGCCCAGTGTCCCTTAATCTTGTTTCTCCTAGCAGATTTTACATTATTTGAAGGCTGGGATGATGCCTGTGTTTCTTTCATGCTTTCCATGGAAGAGAGAGAACATGGGAGTAACTTATGGAGGAGACAGTGCTCGGGGAGGTAGGAGAAAGGTCCCAGGTGAAAGGTTGACAATTAATGAGAGGAATGATACCACATCTTCTGAGGTTGGAGGGACGGTATCCAAACTGATATGGATGTAAATAAATTAATACATAGGCATGCACAAAGATGAGGGAGATTCCATTTTATAATCTCAGTTTCATTGATGAAATATGAGGAAAGATCATCCACGGAAAGAAAGAAACTTAAGGGATACAAACAGAATGGTAAACACTTGGAATAATTACTGTGGAGAATGTAAAAGGGTGCTGACCAAGAACAAGTCAAAGGTTTGGTGCATGGTGCTAGAGGCTCAAATAAATTTGGAAGCCATGAATATGTAATGGAGCCAACTCTGAGGACATCCTGGTTTTTGTCAGCAGTGTGCAGCTGATGGGTGGGTATAGGGATGGAGAAGGGAGACTGGAGCATTGATTCAAGGTTGGGATTTTCCTGAGCAACATGGGAAGAGACCGAGAGATATAAGGTAATCAAGGTTAGCAGACAGAAGAGTTCAGATAACCTGTCTGAGGGTGTGGGATTGGCAGGGAAGAAAAAGCATTGCTTGTTGAAAAAAAATGGGGAAGCCAAGAAACTGGAACATTCTGTGAGGCCAGAAATCAAGCAAAATGGATGGAATAAGGAAGTACAAAAACTGAAAAGGTAGGCAAATATGGCCAGAGAGTAGAATAGTGGAGTTTAAGATTTTTGGGTGATGACAAAACCAAGAGTGTTGTGAGGATGGGTTATCCAAATGCAGGGCAGTAACTGAGTAGAGTTAGGGAGATCCATGAACTTCAAGATCACATTGTTGGGATTATCAGATGGGTGGTTTATCTGCATGGATGTGCTTATCTCCTAGGATTTAGGTGGAAGTAGGAATGGGAAGGACCATGAATGGGGCCTCAAAGAGCTATGATGTGGGAAGTATACAGTGCTTTGGGGACTCATAAGAGGGTCTCCTAACCCAGACCTGGAGAGCTGACGGACTTCTGGGGGAAGTGATAGTTACACCAGCCCCCCGAAATGAATGAGGTTAGCTAAGGGAGGGAGAATTAAGGCAGGAAAAAGGGTAGGGCTGTTCCAGGTAGAGGGAAGTAGAATGTTAAATAGATCGATATATTTTTTTAATTTTATTTTTTAAAAAATTTACATCCAAATTAGTTAGCATATAGTGCAACAGTGATTTCAGGAGTAGATTCCTCAGTGCCCCTTACCCATTTAGCCCATCCCCCCTCCCACAACCATTTCCGTAACCCTCAGTTTGTTCTCCATATTTATGAGTCTCTTATGTTTTTTCCCCTCCCTGTTTTTATATTATTTTTGTTTTCCTTCCCTTATGTTCATCTGTTTTGTCTCTTAAAGTCCTCACATGAGTGAAGTCATATGATATTTGTCTTTCTCTAATTTCACTTAGCATAATACCCTCCAGTTCCGTCCATGTAGTTGCAAATGGCAAGATTTCATTCTTTTTTGATTGCTGAGTGATACTCAGCAATTGTATATATGTTGTGTGTGTATGTGTGTATACATTATATATATATATTATATATATATATATATACATATACAGTATATATATATATTATATATATATACCACATCTTCTTTATCCATCATCCATCGATGGACATTTGGGCTCTTTCCATACTTTGGCTATTGTTGATAGTGCTGCTGTAAACATTGGGGTGCATGTGTCCCTTCGAAACAGCACACTTGTATCCTTGGATAAATACCTAGTAGTGCAATTGCTGGGTCATAGGGTAGTTCTATTTTTAGTTTTTTGAGGAGCCTCCATACTGTTTTCAAGAGTGGCCGCACCAGTTTGCCTTCCCCCCATCAATGCAAAAGAGATCCTCTTTCTCCACATCCTCGCCAACATCTGTTGTTGCCTGAATTGTTAATGTTAGCCATTCTGACAGGTGTGAGGTGGTATCTCATTGTGGTTTTGATTTGTATTTCCCTGGTGATGAGTGATGTGGAGCATTTTTTCATGTGTCAGTTGGCCATCTGGATGTCTTCTTTGGAGAAGTGTCTATTCGTGTCTTTTGCGCATTTCTTCACTGGATTATTTATTTATTTTTTTGGGTGTTGAGTTTGGTAAGTTCTTTATAGATTTTGGATACTAACCCTTTATCTGACATGTCATTTGCAAATATCTTCTCCTATTCTGTTGGTTGCCTTTCAGTTTTGCTGATTGTTTCCTTTGCTGTGCAGAAGCTTTTTATTTTGAAGAGGTCCTAGTAGTTCATTTTTGCTTTTGTTTCCCTTGCCTCCAGAGACATATTGAGTAAGAAGTTGCTGCGGCCAAGATCAAAGAGATTTTGCCTGCTTTCTCCTCGAGGATTTTGATGGCTTCCTGTCTTACATTGAGGTCTTTCATCCATTTTGAGTTTATTTTTGTTTATGGTATAAGAAAGTGGTCCAGGTTCATTCTTCTGCATGTCACTGTCCAGTTTTCCCGGTGCCGCTTGCTGAAGAGACTGTCTTTATTCCATTGGATATTCTTTCCTGCTTTGTCAAAGCATTTGTGGGTCCATTTCTGGGTTCTTTATTTTGTTCCGGTGATCTGAGTGTCTGTTCTTGTGCCAGTATCATGCTGTCTTGATGATTACAGCTTTGTAGTATAGCTTGAAGTCCAGGATTGTGATGCCTCCTGCTTTGGTTTTCATTTTCAAGATTGCTTTGGCTATTTGGGGTCTTTTCTGGTTCCATACACATTTTAGGATTATTTTTTCTAGCTCTGTGAAGAATGCTGGTGTTATTTTGATAGGGATTGTATTGAATATGTAGATTGCTTTGGGTAGTATTGACATTTTAACAATATTTGTTCTTCCTATCCAGGAGCATGAAATCTTTTTCCATTGTTTTGTGTCTTCTTCAATTTCTTTCATAAGCTTTCTATAGTTTTCAATGTATATATTTTTCACCTCTTTGGTTAGATATATTCCTAGGTATTTTATGGTTTTTGGTGCAATTGTAAATGGGATTGATTCTTTGATTTCTCTTTCTGTTGCTTCACTGTTGGTGTATAGGAATGCAACTGATTTCTGTGCATTGATTTTATATCCTGCAACTTTGCTGAATTCATGGAATCATTTCTAGCAGTTTTTTGGTGGAATCTTTAGGGTTTTTATATAGAGTATCATGTCATCTGAGAAGAGTGAAAGTTTGACCTCCTCCTAGCTGATTTGGGTGCCTTTTATTTCTTTGTGTTGTCTGATTGCAGTGGCTAAGACTTCCAACACTATGTTGAATAACAGTGTTGAGAGTGGACATCCCTGTCTTGTTCCTGACCTTAGGGGGAAAGCTCTTAGTTTTTCCCCATTGAGGATGATATTCACGTTGGATTGTTCATATATGGCTTTTATGATCTCGAGGTATGATCCTTCTATCCCTACTTTCTTGAGGGTTTTTATCAAGAAAGGATATTGTATTTTGTCAAATGATTTCTCTGCATCTATTGAGAGGATCATATGGTTCTTGTCCTTTCTTTTATTGATGTGATGAATCACATTAATTATTTTGCGGATATTCAACCAGCCCTGCATCCCAGGTATAAATTCTACTTGGTCGTGGTGAAAATTTTTTTTTAATGTATTGTTGGATCTGGTTGGCTAATATCTTGTTGAGGATTTTTGCATCATGGTCTATAGTTCTCCTTTTTAGTGGGGTCTCTGTCTTGTTTTGGAATCAGGGTAATGCTGGCTTCACAGAATGGGTTTGGAAGTTTTCCTTCCATTTCTAATTTTTGGAACAGCTTCAAGAGAATAGGTGTTAACTTTTCCTTAAATGTTTGGTAGAATTCCCCTGGAAAGCCATCTGGCACTGGACTCTTGTTTTTTGGGAGATTTTTGATTACTAATTGATTTCCTTACTGGTTATAGGTCTGTTCAAATTTTTTATTTCTTCCTGTTTCAGTTGTGGTAGTGTATATGTTTCTAGGAATTTGTCCATTTTTTTCCAGATTGCCCATTTTATTGGCATAAAATTGCTCATAATATTCTCTTATTATTTTATTTCTGCTGTGTTGGTTGTGATCTCTCCTCTTTAATTCTTGATTTTCTTTATTTGGGTTCTTTCCTTTTTCTTTTTGATCAAACTGGCTAGTGGTTTATCAATTTTGTTAATTCTTTCAAGAACCAGCTTCTAGTTTCATTGATCTGTTCTACTGTGTATTTTTTTTTTTGATAGCATTAATTTCTGCTCTAATCTTTATTATTTCCTATCTTCTGCTGGTTTTGGGTTTTATTTGCTGTTCTTTTCCCAGCTCTTTAAGGTGTAAGGTTAGGTTGTATACCTGAGATCTTTCTTCATTCTTTAGGAAGGCCTGGATTGCTATATACTTTCCTCTTATGACCACCTTTGCTGTGTCCCAGAGGTTTTGGGTTGTGGTGTTATCATTTTCATTGGCTTCCATATACTTTTTAATTTCCTCTTTAACTTCTTGGTTAGCCTATTCATTCTTTAGTAGGATGTTCTTAAGTCTTCAAGTATTTGTTACCTTTCCACATTTTTTCTTGGGGTTGATTTTGGGTTTCATAGCATTGTGGTCTGAAAATATGCACGGTATGATCTTGATCTTTTTGTACTTGCTGAGGGCTGATTTGTGTCCCAGTATGTGGTGTATTCTGGAGAACGTTCCATGTGCACTGGAGAAGAATGTATATTCTGCTGCTTTAGGATTAAATGTTCTGAATATATATCTGTTAAGTCCATCTGGTCCAGTGTGTCATTCAAAGCCATTGTTTCCTTGTTGATTTTTTGATGAGATGATCTGTCCATTGCTGTGAGTGGGGTGTTGAAGTCTCCTACTATTATGGTATTACTATCGATGAGTTTCTTTATGTTTGTGATTAATTGATTTATATATTTGGGTACTTCCACATTTGGCGCATAAATGTTTACAATTGTTAGGTCTTCTTGGTGGATAGACCCTTGATTACGATATAATGCCCTTCTGCATCTCTTGATACAATCTTTATTTTAAAGTCTAGATTGTCTGATGTAAGTATGGCTACTCCAGCTTTCTTTTGTTGACCATTAGTATGATAGATGGTTCTCCATCCCCTTATTTTCAATCTGAAGGTGTCTTTAGGTCTAAATTGGGTCTCTTGTAAACAGCATATGGATAGATCTTGTTTTCTTATCCGTTCTGTTACCCTGTGTCTTTTGATTGAAGTATTGAGTCCATTGACATTTAGAGTGAGTACTGAAAGATTTGAATGTATTGCCATTATGTTGCTTGTAGAGTTGGAGTTTCTGGTGGTGTTCTCTGGTCCTTTCTAGCCTTTGTTGCTTTTGGTATTTATTTATTTATTTATTTATTTATTTATTTATTTTTTCACCTTTTCTCCCCTCAGAGAACCCCCCTTAAAATTTCTTGCAGGGCTGGTTTAGTGGTCACAAACTCCTTTAATTTTTGTTTGGGAAACTTTTTATCTCTCCTTCTATTTTGAATGACAGCCCTGCTGGATAAAGAACTCTTGGCTGCATATTTTTCTGATTCAGCACATTGAATATATCCTGCCACTCCTTTCTGGCCTGCCAAGTTTCTGTGGATAAGTCTGCTGCAAACCTGATCTGTCTTCCCTTGTAGGGTAAGGACTTTTTTTTCCCTTGCTGCTTTCAAGATTCTCTCCTTGCCTGAGTATTTTGTGAATTTGTTCATAAAATACTTGTGGCCTTGTTGATGGTCGGTTTTTGTTGAATCTAATGGGGGTCCTCTGTGCTTCCTGGATTTTGATGTCTTTGCCTTTCCCCAGGTTAGGAAAGTTTTCCGCTATGATTTGCTCACATAACCCTTTTACCCCTATTTCTCTCTCTTCCTCTTCTGGGATCCCTATGATTCTGATGTTGGTCCTTTTTAATGAGTCACTGATTTCTCTAATTCTTAAATCATGCTCTTTTGCCTTAATCTTCCTCTTTTTTTCTGCTTCATTATTCTCCATAAGTTTGTCCTCTATATCACTGATTCTCTGTTCTGCCTCATCCATCCTTGCTGTCGCGGCATCCATCTGTGATTGCAGCTCAGTTATAGCATTTTTTATTTCATCTCGACTAGTTTTTACTTCTTTTATCTCTGCATAATGGGATTCTAATCTATTTTCGACTCCAGCTAGTATTCTTATTATCGTGATTCTAAATTCTGTTTCAGACATCTTGCTTGTATCTGTGTTGGTTAAGTCCCTGGCTGTTGTTTCTTCCTGCTCTTTCTTTTGGGATGAATTCCTTCGTTTCATCATTTTGAAGGGAGAAAAGGAATCAACGAGGTAGAACAAATTAAAATTAAAAAAATATTAAAATTAAAACATTAAAAAAACACGCACACACAAAATCGAATAAATGATGCTAGGTCCTAGGTGTGTTTTGTTCTGGGTGTTGAAAGTGGTTTGATAGATGAGAGAAAAAAGGGAGGGGAAAAAAAGAAAAAAAAAGGAAATCAGTTGAAAATTTGAACAAGTGAATACACTGAAGTAGACTAAAATGACATGAGGAAAGTAAAATAGAATTTGAAAAAAATTACACAAAACTAAAAAATATAGTAAAAAACAATTAAAGAAAAATATTTTTAATAAAATTGAAAATGAAAATGAATTTTTTCTCTTTCTGTATTCAAGAAAAAGAAAAGAAATGAAAAAGAGAAAAAATAAAAAAGAAAGAAAATTGAATAGGTGGACCTGCTAACAGACTGAAATATGACTGAAATTACTTCATTTTCCCTTAGAAGTCAAACTATGAAGTGCTTTATAGTCCATAACCTAAGCAGGTGGTGAGAATTGTGTTCTTGAAGAGCGAGAGGTTGGCTCAGTTGGGTGGGGCTTAGTGTAATGACTCCGTTCTCCACTAGATGGCCCTGCTTAGCTCACTGGGGTGGATTGTTCTGGCTCTCATAGGTGCATGCATGTGCGCAGGAGCAGTGAAAATAGCGTCACTTAGCTGCCCAGTCTTTAGTATGGGAACTCTTTCCTCTCCAATCAGCAATCACGCACCCATCCTGTTTTCAGCTTTTGTCCACTCCCCGCTTTTACCCTGTCCATGACCAAACCCCAGGTAGTATCTCCCTCCTGAGTTTTGTCTCAGATGCGGCTGTTTTCCCCAGCTCCTTATTCTGAGGGACCACGGCTTTGACCCGTTGTGCCCCTCTGCGGAGGGTCTCACTGAGCAATGGCCGAATGCCGGCCGCACCCAGAAAAGTTCCCGGGACCGGGCTGCGGCCGAAGCCTAGAGATTGCAGCCAGGTGCCAGCCTGCCCCAGAAAAGGTTCATGAGATAGTGTAGCAGCAGCATTTCCGGAATTATGGAAAATCACAACACACATCTGGCACCAGGCTTCACCCTTAATGACCTTGTTCCAGCACCAGCGAATGTGGCCATTCTCTGGGGTCTGCTGGGCTCAGGTAGCCTCACAGGCTCTACCAAATGTCCTCCCAGCGGGGGAACCGCCTCTCCCCTTGTGGCCTGAAGACCCCCGGACTCCACTCTGCTCCTGGGGATTCGCCCTTCCCATCAGAGCACCGCCAGGTATCGAGCTGCGGAGTTGCTGACTCTTTGCTCCCCTTGTTTACAGTCTTAATGGAGTTTAAACCCACTCCTTTCTCCTTTCTTAGTTAGTTCAGTCCCTGCGGCCGTTTCCGATTTTCCACTTTCTCTCCAGCTGCTTTTGGGGAGGGGTACTTTTCCTGTATTCTACCCCTGGTTTCCATCCTCTCTCCACACGCAAAAGCAGCTCCCTGCCCTCTGGCTTCTCTCTCCCCAAGTTCACCTCTCTGCACCGCGTACCTGCTGAATTCTGTGTTTCAAGTTGTGCAGGTTGTTGTGTTAATCCTCAGATCAGTTTTCTAGATGTGCAGGATGGTTTAGTGTTGGTCTGGCTGAATTTCATGAATGCGAGACCCACAAAAAACTTCCATGCTGTTCCGCCATCTTGGCTCCCTCCCAAAGAGATCAATATTTTTTAAAGTGTTTAGCTTCATAAAATGAAAGATAATCTGGAGATGCAGGGTCTATCATTAAATAACATAGTCTATAGCGTGGTAATCTTCTCCACTTACAGTAGCCCTTATTTTGTGATTTTTAATTAAAACAATTTTTTTTCTTAACTCAGACTTCTGGGGGCTACAATTCACACCGTCACATTCATAACGTATGGGAAAGGAAGGAGATGAAGTGTTCCTGAGGACGTGTCCTCCTGACATTCACTAAGACTTAACCCTCTGTCTGCAGATTGATTTTCAATTACAGAACAAGTACATGATTTATGCTGCACGGCTGCTTTGGGAAAAAAGGGGACAAGAAAGATGTGGAGGTGGCAAAGCAGAGAACAAACAATGGAAGACACGATATACCCAAGAGCCTTTTGACTTGTACCTTCGTAACATGCAAACGAGAGGGCATTATTACTCTGTGCAAATGTTCACATGCTAAATGTAGATCAACAAAAGGTGAAAGTGCTTAGAGAAGAGAGCCAAAATGCCTGCAAGGAAAAAAGAAATTCAGAAAAGAAGCCAACTCTATTTCAACCAAGTGCCCTGGGTCATCAATCGTATCTAAGGAGATTTAGCTACCTGACACGTTGGACTTGGACCCTGTGTTCTCTTTTCCACCCTGCTCTCACTGTGAGGAGGGGTCACATGGGGCACAGTGTGAAGAGCCCAGGCTTTGGGCCAAAATGGAGCTGGTTCTGCATCCCGACTCTGCCACACTGCTGGTGAGCAGCGCACCCTTGAGCACGTGCCCAAGCCTCTCTGCGCCTCCATTTCAGCATCAGTAGAGGCAGCAGCAAAAACTGAAGTCAAAGGGTGGATGTGAGAGTTGGGAAATTCCACATATTTCTGGAGTGCTCAGAAAATATGCAATACATAGGAGGCAGCTCGTAAGTGGTAGCTATCAGCTGGAAGTCCTATTGCTCCTGCTTCTAATATTACTACTTCTATTAGTGGTCTGTTCAGTAAATGAATCTGCACAGTCTGTACCATAGAGAAAGTGCTTGCAAGGGATATTTTATGTGTGTATGCTACACTCAACCAATTCTTGCCTTGATAAAATAATTCAAAGATGCAAATGGCACCTTTGCAGTTCTGCAGACAGGATCAAACTTCCTCCAGAGGCCAGTACGCATTTGTCAGAGACCTTCGTGTGTGTGTGTGTGTGTGTGTGTGTGTGTGTGTGTGTGTGTGTGTGTGTAAGGGAGGTCAGGGAGACGGGAAGGCAACTGGGAGGCTGGCAGCAGCTTCCTTCCTCTAAATACACAGTCTAGAAGCATTCTAGCGCCAGAGGGATTTTCTTAAGCTGACTTAGAGAAATAACCCAAACCTTGCGGCTGTGTACAAATGCTGCTGTGATCCATTTGTCAAAGGGAAGATCGTTTCTCTCTTGGCCACATCCCCAGCTCCTTCTTTGAGCAGGATACCTAGAAGGTGCATCATCTGAGTGGTTGGCATAAGAAGGATGACCTGGTGGAAAGGTAGGTTCAGTGCCGAGCTTCTTTGTAAGATCCGTGTGTCACAGGTCTTGAAGGGCTCCATTGTTCACCTTCCTGGTTGATGCCATGGCTTGGGTCCAGCTGGACTGAGGACAGTGCCCCTTTCTGTTTTAACTGTGCACCTGTCCTGAGCAAGGTGCCAGGAAGCTGCTGTCTTCCTGCCTGATAAATAAATTAAGTCAAGTTTAGACTTGACCATTTACATAGCTTCTGGCAAATGCATTTTCTAAGTGTATCGTCTCTTTTTTGATGTCCCTGGAAATAAGAAAGTGAATTTGGTGTATTAGAAGAGCTACATGAGAAAGGGGCATTAGGAAAGTACAGCAGGAACTGAGGCAGACTATAGGTGGTAAAGTGAACATTGGCTTGGTGATTTTAGAAGAGAGAAGCACAAACGCAGAGGGGGAGTTTCTTTCCGTAAACACAGTTAAATTTTGAAGAAAGTTACCTGGGAAAGCTGTGGGTTTGCCTTCCTGGGAATACCGAGGATGGACCTTCATCTGCTTGGAATGAATGAAGGAAGCCGGGCTGCAGGCAGGGAGGTCGATTAGATAATTGCTAGTTCCAAATCATACATTTTGATGCTATACTAAAGAATAGAGCTGCACATCTTAAACAAAGCATTTAAAAATATTTTTTAAAAATGTTTACTTATTTTTTATTTCATTAATTTTTTTTTTTTTTTTTTTAAAGAATTTTTTTTTCAATGTTTATTTATTTTTGGGACAGAGAGAGACAGAGCATGAATGGGGGAGGGGCAGAGAGAGAGGGAGACACAGAATGGGAAACAGGCTTCAGGCTCTGAGCCATCAGCCCAGAGCCTGACGCGGGGCTCGAACTCACGGACCGCGAGATCGTGACCTGGCTGAAGTCGGATGCTTAACCGACTGCGCCACCCAGGCGCCCCTAATTTTTTTTTTTATGTTTACTTATTTTTGAGAGAGAGAGAGAGAGTTCGAGCAGGGGAGGGGCAGAGAAAGAGGGAGACACAGAAACTCAAGCAGGCTCCAGGCTCTGAGTTGTCAGCACAGAGCCTGAACTGGGGCCCGAACTCACAAACCCTGAGATCATGACCTGAACCGAAGTTGAAGGCTCAACTGACTGAGCCACCCAGGTACTCGGGGCATTTAAAAATATTTAGATGAGCATATTTCTGGAGCTATGCAACTAGGAAAGCATTACATTGTCTTTCTTTTTTCTTCAAATTTTTATTTAAATTCTTGTTAGTTAACATATAATGCAATATTGGTTTCAAGAGTGGAATTCAGTGATTCATCACTTACATAGAACACCCTGTGCTCATCAAAGCACTGCCCTCCTTAGTACCCATTACCTATCTGGCCCATCACCCCCCCCTCATCTCCCTCCATCAACCCTCAGTTTGTTCTCTATCTTTAAGGGTCTCTCATGGTTTGTTTCCCTCTCCCCCCACCCCATTATGTTCATCTATTTTGTTTCTTAAATTCCACATATGAGTGAAATCATGTGGTAGTTGTCTTTCTTCGATTGACTTATTTCATTACTATAATACACTCTAGTTTCATTCACATGTTGCAAATGGCAAGATTTCATTCTTTTTGATGACTGAATAATAATCCATTGTATTTCTGGAACACATCTTCTTTCTCCATTCATCATTTGATGGACATTTGGGCTCTCTCCGTAGCTTGGCTATTGTTGATAATGCTGTTATAAACATTGGGGGGCATGTGCGCCTTTGAACCTGTGTTTTTGTAGCCTTTGGATAAATACCTGTTAGTGCAATCAGTGCAATCATAGGGCAGCTCTATTTGTAACCTTTTGAGAAACCTCCATACTGTTCTGCAGAGGGGCTGCACCAGTTTGCATTCCTGTCAACAGTGCAAGAGAGTTCCCGTTTCTCTGCATCCTCGCCAACATCTGTTGTTTCTGAGTTGTTAATTTTAGTCATTCTGACAGGTGTGAGGTGGTATCTCATTATGGTTTTGATTTGTATTTCCCTGATGGTAAGTGATGCTGAGCATCTTTTCATGTGTCTGTTAGCCATCTGGATGTCTTCTTTGTAAAAGTGTTTATTCATGTCTTCTGCCCATTTCTTTTTCTTTTTTTTTTTAATATAAAATTTATTGTCAAATTGGTTTCCATACAACACCCAGTGCTCACCCCAAAATGTGCCCTCCTCCATACCCATCACCCACCCTCCCCTCCCTCCCACCCCCCATCAACCCTCAGTTTGTTCTCAGTTTTTTTTAATGAAATTTATTGTCAAATTGGTTTCCATACAACACCCAGTGCTCATCCCAACACGTGCCCTCCTCAATACCCATCACCTACCCTCCCCTCCCTCCCACCCTCCCATCAACCCTCAGTTTGTTTTCAGTTTTTAAGAGTCTTTTATGCTTTGGCTCTCTCCCTCTCTAACCTCTTTTTTTTTTTCCTTCCCCTCCCCCATGCACTTCTGTTAAGTTTCTCGGGATCCACATAAGAGTGAAAACATACGGTATCTGTCTTTTCTGCCCATTTCTTAACTGGATTATTTGTTTTTCAGATGTTGAGTTTGCTAACTTCTTTACAGATTTTGGATACCAACCGATATCATTTGCACATATCTTCTCCCATTCTGTAGGCTGCCTTTTGGTTTTGTTGATTGTTTCCTTTTCTATGCAGAAGCTTTTATCTTGATGAAGTTAATAGTCCATTTTTGCTTTTGTTTCCCTTCCCTTTGGCGACATGTCTAGTAAGAAGTTGCTTCAGCTGAGGTCAAAGAGGTTGCTGCCTGTGTTCTCCTCTAGGATTTTGATGGTTTACTGTCTCACATTTAGTTCTTTCGTCCATTTTGAATTTATTTTTGCATATGGTGTAAGAAAGTGGTCCAGTTTCATTCTTCTGCATGTTGCTGTCCGGTTTTCCCAACACCATTTGTTGAAGAGATTGTCTTTTTCCCACTGGATATTCTTTCCTGCTTTGTCGAAGATTAGTTGACCATATAGTTGTGGTTCCATTTCTGGGTTTTCTATTCTGTTCTATTGATCTATGTGTCTTTTTGTGCAAGTACAATACTGTCCTGATGACTACAGCTTTATAATATAGCTTGAATTGTGGAACCGAGATGCCTCCAGCTTTAGTTTTCTTTTTCAGGATTGCTTTGGCTCTTTGGGGTCTTTTGTGGTTCCACACAAGTTGTAGGATTGTTTGTTCTAGCTCTGTGAAAAATGCTGGTGGTATTTTGATGGAGATTGCATTAAATGTGTAGATTGCTTTGGGTAGTATAGATGTTTTAACAGTGTTTGTTCTTCCAGCCCATGAGCATGGAATGCTTTTTCACTTCTTTGCAGCCTCTTTGATTTCTCTTATAAGTGTTCTATAGTTTTCAGAGTATATATCTTTTGCTTCTTTAGTTAGGTTTATTCCTAGGTATCTAATTGTTTTTGGTGAAATTGCAAATGGGATCGATTCCTTGATTTCTTCTGCTGCTGCTTCATTATCGGTGTATAGAAATGCAACTGATTTCTGTACACTGATTTTATATCCTGCGACTTTGCTGAATTCATGTATTAGTTTTAACAACTTTTTGGTGGGGTCTTTTGGGTTTTCTGCATAGAGTATCATGTCGTCTACGAATAGCGAAAGTTTGATTTTTTTCCTTACTGATATGGATGCCTTTTATTTCTTTTTGTTGTCTGATTGCTGAGGCTGAGACTTCTAGTACCATGTTAAATAACAACGGTGAGAATGGACATCCTTGTCTTGTTCCTGACCATAAGGAAAAGGCTGTCAGTTTTTCCCCATTGAGGATGACATTAGCTGTGGTTCTTTTGTATATGGGCTTTATGAAGTATTACATGATCTTAATTAACTTAAGCCAACCTGGCTTATATTGGCAAATAAATGCTGGAAGTTTTTTTCTTTTTAAAAAAAATATTTTTTAAACATTTATTTTATTATTGGGAGACAGAGAGAGACAGAGCACGAGCAGGGGAGGGGCAGAGAGAGGAGGAGACACAGAATCGGAAGCAGGCTCCAGGCTCTGAGCTGTCAGCACAGAGCCCCATGCAGGGCCCTAACTCATGAACCATGAGATCATGACCTGAGCTGAAGTCTGACACTTAACAGACCGAACCACCCAGGCATCCTGTATGCTGGCAGTTTTCAAGATGCGCTCACGGGTATCGACACTGGGATTTATCCTCAATGATTGACCTCACTTTTTGGCCCGTTGTGTTTATTCCATTGCTGTCGGAAGTTTTAGGATTGACAGCCTGGCTTGACATCCATTTTCAGCCTGGAACTGGCTCTCCGGCAGGTTGCAGCCTCTGCATTTACTCACTCACCTCACCATTGATCTCTCCTGCTCCACCTGGGCCCGGGAACTGGACAACTGGGACCAACTGGCACCTGTCCTCCAAAGCTCTACTCTGACAGAGGAGAGACAGAGTTGCATTAATGCCTTGGGTTTACTATCTCTGTTGAGGGAAGAATGATCAGAAAATTCATAGTGCCTATAACTAGTTCCTAGAACAAGGGTATTCATCTTCTTTATAGACTTCAGGAAATAAAAGTATACTTTCAGTTCTGCAAATTGCATTTAAATTTGCAGAATATTGCGTATCAAGCCAGGGAGTCAGGCTTTTACAAACCTCGTTTCGAAGCTGGCGGTTCTGATGACGAGTCTTTTTAATTGAAAATTTAGCTTGGGAAAGAACTTACTAGTTGTTCACGGATGTTGACCTTTAGCTAAGTGGACATGGCGTCAGACTTCTCGTTGCTTCTTGACTGGGTGTTGTAAACATGGGGAATTCCAGAAATCAGTTTCTTCCCACCGTGAGAGTGTACTGTGGGCCGGTGACCAACCACAGTCTCGTCTATAGAGAAGAAAGTCCTGTGAGGAGTAAATGTGTTTCACAAAGTCCTCCTCATGGTTAACCTGTTCACTGAAAACGAACGTGGTAATGAGGAATGTGCTGTCTGGGAAGGAGCAACCGATCGTCACATTGATGTGTCACCGAAACCACCTCGACATCCTACCTCCAAGTTCACAAAACACTGTCACGTGAGTGATCTTGCTTCATTGTCTCACCAGCCATAGAGGCGGGTCAGACGTCTTTTATCCCCATTTTGCAGACAAGTAAACTATGGCCCAGAGAAGTGAAGAGACTTGCCTGGTGTCTCAACAGCTGCAAGGTTGCGGGACTTGGTCTAGAAAGCCGCTCTCGGAAGTCTGAGTCTGTTTTTGCTGCTCTGCCATTCTGCGTCGAAAGCGTGTAGAGTAACACTGCAAGGGTCCCGCTAAAGTGCTTTCTAAGGCTGATTAATCACCATCCTAAGTGCCTGGGAACCATCCAGCATTATTAATCTTTTCACCTCCTGACCCCGGTCTTCAGCCTTTCCGGAGAGGGGATCCAGCCTGTTAACACACAGCAGCATCCTTCGGTCATGCCCTGCATTATGGTGACGGGGCTTCATCTGTTCTGACGTGGAGCGTGGTTCCTGCTGCTTTGGGTGTGGTTCCCAGAGAGCCATGAGCTACCCTGGCCAGGAGAGGCAAGAACGTAGGACCACCATCCGTCAGACTGCTCCGCTGTGGCTCCACAATCCATAGACCTTGTGTCCATAGTGAATGATAGTGGCATGAAACCGGTGTTTTAAGCTGCCCCAGGAGACAGGGAAAATAGATAACACAAAGAATGGGTGCATGATGATAATAACGGCGGTACATTTTGCTACATCTTTTAGTCCAGACCGGAGATGGTAGAACGTGGCATTCCACTGCGTGCTGATGCCCACGGTACCTTAGAAACAAGCTTGTAAATAGCTAGGAAGAGCCCTGAGCTGGCAGCTGGCAGTATTGTGGTTTTCTTTGTCAAGTGTCTTCAACTACCATTATCTCCGCATGTCCTTCACATACTTCTCTACTTTGCGCTGCTATTCCCATCTGTAAAGTGGGGATGATGTTGCCTTACCTCACCCTCCATTAGAGGATGAGCCAGGCTGCAGGTGTGAGGTGCTTGAATGAAGTGTCGCGTAGACAAGACGGTCCAAATATCTCTGGCTGCGTGAGCACGTGTGAGGGGCATTTGGAAAATATAGGGGCGCCTGGGTGGCTCAGTCGGTTGGGCGTCCGACTTTGGCTCAGGTCACGATCTCGCGGTCTGTGAGTTCGAGCCCCGCGTTGGGCTCTGTGCTGACAGCTCGGAGCCTGGAGCCTGTTTCAGATTCTGTGTCTCCCTCTCTCTCTGACCTTCCCCCATTCATGCTCTGTCTCTCTCTGTCTCAAAAATGAATAAACGTTAAAAAAAATAAAAAAAAAATATGACTAGATGGTATTTCATAGTATTTGATGAAATATTTTCATATGGATTATTCTTGTGTGTGTTGCAAATTATTATTCCTTCCTGGGTTTTAGACATCAGACAATGAAGCTAATGTTCAGACCAGATTACTGCTAAAAGGCAGAGTTGCAATGGATTCTGATGTTGGAACACCTACCCTTTCCTCTAAAGGATGCTTCTCCCTTCATATAAAGTCCACGTTAGGTTTTGGGTTTTACTCCAATTTAAGCATTCTGTGTTTTGGTCAACTGCTTGCGTGTTTTATTTCTGTGTTCTCTGTTGTCCTGTAGTATTACAAAGGTTTATCTCTTACTTTTTTTTGTGTGTGTGTGGTAGGGACAGCTACCTGATTGGAGTCTGCATCCTTGCTCCGGGCAGAAACACAGATCCAAGATGTTTCTTGCATAGCATCCTTAAAATACTGCTAGAGCCTCTAACCCTGTCTCATGGTCAATATTGTGAAGGTGTCTGTGATTCTACCACATCCTTGGGTGAGACATTAGGAGTAAATGGGATGCTGGTTTGTGATACTCAAACCCTGGGGTTTACCCTTGTCTGTCATTGTAATGTAGTTTTATTAAGACAAAATTGAAAGCATTCTAAATGTCGAGAGGGGGTGGGTTAAATAAATTATTATATGTCATTACAAAGAATAAAGTAAATTTGTATTGTTGACATGGAGAGATTTCCAATTAATAGAGTTAAATAAAAAGGAGATATATATTTTACTATGATTCCATTTAAAAATTATTTATTTAAATTCAAGCTAGTTAACATACCATGAGTCTTGGTTTCAGGAGTAGGACGCAGTGATTCATATAACACCCAGTTTTTATAAAGAAAATATCTATCTATCATCATTCATCATCATCTATCTTAATATCCTTAATGGTGAATAAAATACTCTGAAATGTTATTCTTAAAATAAGGAAGGATTCACATGAAAATCTTAATAGTCATTAATTCTAATGTACGGCCTGAAGGCTGGAGGGAGAGGGAGATGTTAACTTGTAATTTTATGTCTTCCTATATTTTTGAAAATTTAACCATTCTCCTCATTTTCTCTGTGTTTTGGTTTTCTTCATTTATAAAATGAGGATATAATAAATGAGTGGACATCCTAACAAGTGCCCTCCTAATGCCCACCACCCATTTAACCCTTCCCCCCCCCCCCACCTCCCCTTCAACAACTTTCAGTTTGTTCTCTGTATTTAAGAGTCTCTTATGGTTGGGCACTTGTTGGGATGAGCACTGGGTGTTATACGTAAGTGACGAATCACTGGGTTCTGCTCCTGAAACCAATACTACACTGTATGTGAACTAACTTGAATTCAAATAAATTAAAAAAAAAATGAGTGGAGTTTTGGTTCATGCTCCTCAAACATTGGAGATTGCCCTTGGTTTTTCATTGTAATGTTGTTTGGTTAAGAAAAACATTGGAAGCAATCTAAATATGTCCATCAAGAGGAGATGGGTTAACATCTTGTAAGATTGTTGAGAGGGTTGAATGATTAAATACATATGAGGTGCTAAGGATGATGCCTAGCACATAATAAGTATTCAGTAAATGTCAGCTGTTATTAGTTTTACAGTTATTAATAAAGAGGAATAACTGCTTCCCTGTGGGTTCTGCCAGCACCATACATCTATAAATAGAAAAACTTCAGGGATTCACTTCTAGATCTGTCCTTGGTTGAGCCTAAGTAAGAGGTGATAACGGAGCCCAGGCTCAATGATTCTGCCTAGCCCTTTCCCCTTCCCTACTACAGATGGCAGCTGTTTTGTATCTTAGTAATGGAGAAGATGTGGAGGTCAAGTGGACTACATTTTCAAAATGTTCACATCAGATGGAGGAATAACGGAGTGTGGTATAATAAAGAATATATCTGGTATTTGTCCCCGGTTCCCAGTACAAAGCTTCAAAAACCCTTGGAATGTCTCTGTTATTCCAACAAGGTGGATCATGGTGAGCCTCTAGGTAGCTTCAAGATGGGGGTCACTAGAAAACCAAGCATGTGATTAGGAGGTTGGAACTTTGGGTCAACTCGCCCTTTGAGGAAAGGAAGGAGCTAGGGATTGAGTTCAGTCATTTGGTCAACGATTTAATCAGTCATGCCTATGTAATGATTTAATCAGCCATGCCTGTGTAATGAAATGTCAATGGAAACTCTGCACGCTCAGGAGAGCTTCCTGGTTGGTGAACATGGATGTGCTGGGAGGGTGGTGTGCCTGCTTCCACATGGAAACTCGGGCACTCCCTCCCAGACCCTGCCCTGTGTGGATCCTTCACAATAGCCTGTCATTGTAAGTTAGCACTTTCCCAAGTTCTGACTGATTCTGAATTGTTGCACCTAGGGGGATCGTGGGAACCCCCCATTTTGTAACCAGTTTGTCAGACATGCGGGTGGACTAAGGACCCCTAGATCTTGAGGCTGGAAGTTGAAGAAGGGGTAGGTAGTCTTGTGGAGGCTGAACCCTTAAACCTGTACAGCCTGGTGATAAGTCCAAGTGGCTGTTGTCATAACTGAGTTGTGGTGTACCCACGTGGGGTGGAAACAGAGTACAGTCACCTGGTTTAATTAATCACTAGCAAGGTCTCTCTCCCGTCAACGGGAGAGTCCATGTTACTACAGCTGTTATGGGGCAGAGTAACCCAAGCCAGAGAATTATCTGGAATTATCTGCCTGTCACTGTATTCCCTTTGCCTCTTGCTTCTTCGCATCCTCTGCCCTTTGATTCTTGTGAAAAGTCATCTGTAAAAACGGTGGTGCAACCACGTAAGTGTCATTTTTTCATTTATACCCAGGAATTGTCTCCTCGTGGACCGAATGTGGCTCTTCTTGGTGTACAAACTGCAGTAATTGGTTTTCCTTGTTTTCTTTTTTTCCCACTGACTTTCCTCAGATAGGGACTCTGCCAAGGGCATATGTCTGCTGAATAGCAATTTCATTTACAAGACCTCCCCGGTCTATTAGACTTGGAGCTCACATAAGAGTTCTTCTCAGCGTTTCAGTGTAACTCATTAATTGTGAGACACATTACTCTTCCTCACTGCTTAGACTTTGAAGGAATGCAAATAACATTTTATTTCAAAGTTGGGAAGAACAGCCAAAAAAGTGCCAAGAATTGTCTCGACTGGTTTTAGGCAATTGTTAGAGGAAGACATAATAAGTGCTCTAACCATGGACTAACCAGTGTCCTGTAGGAATTAGAGCCCTTGCCCTGCTGTGTCCTGATGCAGACATTTTTTTGTTCTTTTTACAACTTGAGTGTCTATCTGTGAACCAGCTGCCACCTCCCATCACTCGCAGCATATTCCGACATTTTCCCATCAAAATAAACTGGTATATGCTTGGGAAATGCATGCATACCCTTTCCACTACCAGCATGGTGGAACCAAGTAAGAAAGGCACACACATTAGCAAATATCCGTAATACACAAGCACCTCAAGGCCGCATAGGTACCAGTTTTCAGATCGCTCACCTGTCCCCAGGACTCTCCTCAGGGGATCAGGGTGGGGGACAGTGGCAAACCATACCTGGGAAGACCCCACAGTATTAGAAAAACATCTTAGAGGTGAAAAGATCTCCTTACTCATGAACCCCCTCAGCCATCCTCCTTGTAAGAAGTCATCCAGATTCTGTAAGAACTGTCAAAATACAGTGAAACTTCTCATGGACTTCTGGGTGGTTCACCCTCAGTTAGAAGGACAGCTCTGTTACACGTTTCCTTTATGTTTCTTGCAGCTGGGGGTCCTGTTTCTCCTTACTGGCCCACGCAGAAGCCATGTGTGCCCTGTTGGATGTAGCATCCCTTCTCACATGGGGAGACAACACTCCCGTGATCAGCACCTCTATTGGTTTTCTAGAGTTGCTGCAACAAAGCACAGTAAACTGGGTGGCTTAAAACCACGCAGATCTGTTCTTATGTAGCTGTGGAATCCGGAAGTCTGAAATCCAGGCATCGGCAGCGTTGGTGCCATCTGAGGAATCCGATGGAGGGTTTGTTTCATGCTTCTGTCCTCGCTTCTGGGATGGCACGAAAGCCTTGGAGTTCCCCAGCTTATAGCTGCATCACTAGTCTTTGCTTCCATTTGCACATGGCGCTCTCGCTGCATCGCTGGGTCTTTATCTGGGCATCTTCCCTCTGTGTCTCTTTCTTTGTCCTGTAAAGACACCAGTCATAGTTGGACACCAGTTGGGTTAAGTACCCAACCTACTCCAGTACAGCGGCCCTATTTCCAAATAAGTTTCCATTGTGAGGGACGGGAGGTTGGGACTTCATCGTATCTTTTGTGGGCAACACAGTTCAATCTACAACAGTACTTGAGACCCTTGAACTGTTCTTGATAGAACAGATCTTCCAGGCTCCTCCTTGTCCTGTCCATTTCCATTCACAGGGTCCAGGTTGTCAGTGTCTCCTGCACAGCCTTGTTTCGAGAGACATTGGCGCAGAGGATGGGGAATTACCTTTTACTCTTGCTTTTTTGAGCCTAGGGAGAAAACATTACTAGTGGTAAATGGTAGAAGGTGTCAGTTTGAAAAACTTGCAAGGAAAACTTGCAAAGGAAACTTGCAAAAGTCCTGTTTCTCTGTTAATAAGAAAAGTACTTCATTTTCTCATGTAACCAAAACTTCCCTTCTCAGAGCCTGTCTCCTCATACCTGCCTCCATCCATTCTCAGAGTCCCAGGGCATTGTATCACATGCTGTCCTGCTTACAGAATAATTATTCCAGAAAACACATGAAAGTGAACCATACTCAGAGGGCAAAAGAAGCCACAAGATGGCCACCTGGGTGGGATAATGTCTGGATGGGAGATCTGAATCCTCGGAGCACTTATGTTTCGGTGGGGTGAACTGTTTAGGATTGATTTGTGGCCATGGTGAGTACTGAATCCTTTCTGCATGGAGATCACCTCCTCCTCTGGTGGGGCTGTGAGGCCCCAAAGTGCGAGTTCAAGGGAGTTGGGCTGTTGCCCATTAGCTGTCCTCTTGCCATGGTTCTATCCACACTCCTTCCTGCATGGCCATGGGCAGCACTTTGCAGTCAAATGCTCTACCACTGAGCTATACCCCCGATGGGCATCACTTCAGAAACCTTCCCTGTGTTTACCCTTTGAGACCCTGATCTTGTCATTACTCACTTTGTCATGTTCTCAGCCTCTGGCTGTTAGGAAGGGATCCTCTGCTGAGGGTGGGCCACAAGCCGGGTTTGATGGAGGCATGGGAAGGGGGTTATGGAAAGTAGATAAAAACAGCTAGTGAATCGCTACTTATATTAGGGTAATGATGCTTCTAAGTATCCTTGGGTAATATTCCCAACACTGCATTGCATGCATCCCCACAATGCATTTGAATCAGAAAATCCTCACATTTATTTTTATAGTTTTTAACAAACATTTTAATTCGTACAACATATACCTTCCCATATTTTTAATAGGAAAGAATGCAATTACTGAATGGGCATTCATTACAGAGTGCATCAATAATGCATTGTGTTTTATATTATTTTCTCCTGTGTTATCATTGTAGTAATAGATTATGAGTCTAAGCAGATTTAGTTAATGCCACTGTGACTTATGGGAACATGATGAATTTGAAAAGTCCTAGAAGTCTTCTTTCCAGATAGGTGGCAGGAGTAAGTTGTCATGATGGTGGCAGGGGAGTGGTAACTCTACTATTAAGGATTTAGAAATATTATCTAATTATACGGGACACTTGGGTGGCTCAGTTGGTTAAGCATCCGACTTCTGCTCAGGTCATGGTCTTGCTCTTCGTGAGTTCGAGCCCCACGTCAGGCTCCCCAGCTAGGAGCCTACAATCTGCTTGGGATTCCATGTCTCCCTCTAGCTCTCTCTGCCCCTCCCCCACGCATGCTCTGTCTCTCTCTCTCCCTAAAAAAATAAACATTAAAAAAATTAAAAAAAGAAATATTATCTAATTATTATTAGTCACCTATTTTCTCTGCCTTTCTGCATTCCCATGGATTTGATGCAAATATTCATATTTCTATTTGTAGTGAGGACAGTGGAGCACAAAGCTGTTTTGTGTCAATATTTACAGGAAAAGTAGGACTTGGAGTAGAGTTTTAGAGGTACAATGGGACAACTGTATTTCGATCATTGGAATGTTTTCTTTATTGAGTTGAATCCAGTGAGAAAAATTCAGTTCCACTTAATTAAAGTATTTCTTGAGTGCCTACTTCATATAAAGTACATAGCAGTTGGTGTGGATGGGTTCAGCAAAAATAGCTTTAACACAAAGCAGAATGAAATAAGTACCATAAATAAGAGATGTTAAAAGTCCCATTTGGGGGTCACGGGAAGAAGGCCATTTGTTATTTCATCTGAATTCCCATGAAAAAAGAGCCCCAAACAAAATCTTACATAGTAACACTTTACTGGGGGTACAATCCTAAGAAGACAACAAGGAGGCAAAAGAAGCGAGTCGAGAAGGGAGAACAAATGCAAGATGATGCATGGCCACGCTGATTACAGCTTTGCGGGAAGCCAGGTGGTTGTTCGGTCATGTGGACCATCTCCAGAGAGAATGCAAGGGACAGTTCTCTGCATGTCATAGAGAAAGAAGAGGGAACAATTTATTTGCTGGCTTTTGCCTCTCATCTCTCTGTCATTAGTCAAAATCTCCATGGACACCAACTCCCTCACAATTTTGGGTTGTCATCCAGCCTTCCATGGTCAGTTCATACCCGTGGGTGCCTCTTAGCCTGTGGTGGCAGCACTGGTGGCTTGGGCTTTATGATGGTAGAAACAACATGAGCTGTCCCTAGGGTCACTCTGGCTTGGAAGTAAGGCAAGCAAGTAAGGCTGGGGGTGCCGAGAGAGTGAGGAGCAAATCTAGGTGGTCCAGGTGAATACCACCCGAGATGGTAGTTAAAAGGATGGGCAGGGTATTGATGGACAGAGAAAGAGAGAGTGTTATTGGTAGTGAGATTTGAATCAAGGGCATGAAGTTGGGAAATCAAGGTTGGTGGAGGGCATAGGGAGTAGTGTACATTGCGTAGACTCTAAGACAGGTATAGAAGGAGAAATGGGAGGGAGGTTAGAAATGTAGCCTGGGGCTTGATTAGGGAGGGCTTTGCAGGCAAGTGTATCAGTCAGCTATTCCTGTGTAACAAACACAAAAATCTTACTGGCATGTAACAATAGGCATTCATTGCATATTGCATCATTGCACTGATCAGCTGATGTGGCTCTCCTCCAGGCTTCCGGTTTGTGGACTGCCTGGGCAGCTCTGATTTATACATGCTTTATATCATTCTGGGGCCCAGGCTGATGGGGCACGGGCTCTCTGGAGGAAGCTCTTCTGCTGGCGATGGCAGAAACTCAAGAGGGCTTATCCAACCACACAATCACAATTCAAGCTGCTGCCTGTGTTGTGCTTACTAATACGCCATTGGCCCAGGAGGTCACAGGGCCAGGGCCAAAGTCAGTGGGGCTGGGAAATAAACCCTGCTCCTCTGAGATCGAGGCAAAGATGTGGATACATCCTTTTCCTCCAAGAAACAAAGAACTGTGGCCACTAATCCAATCGAGCAGAGCCAAGAGGAGAAGCTTGTAGACTCAAGGAAAAGAACGGTCTTTCATTAATTATAGTTGTACTTACAGTGCCACCCACGGTGCCTAGAACACGGTAGGTGCTCCATGATTGCTGAATGCAATACCGAATGAATGCTAACCACCGTACGCGCCGCAGTGTGGCAAACATTGCAAATTGAGTTCAGGGTCTCCCCACTCCAATGTTTTCCTCAGATTAGGTTTCGAGATATAGAAAACCCATATCTAAGTCAATTAAAGCACGTATTTGGAGACAATCTTGCCAAAACTTTGCTTCTCTCTGTCCTTTCCTTACTCAGGAACGAATTCAACCTCTTTTTGATTACCTTGTCAAGCCAAACGCCACCTGACCTTAATCTGGACTACAGAGACCTGAAACTGACACCAGCCCCCTCATACGAGGCAAGCCCTATACAGCAACCACAGCATCACAAGCAAATGTAAGTTTCTGATGTGACTCCCCAACAGCCCTTGCAATCAACAATCTCTCCTGCCTCCCAGGGCCTTCCCCTTGCGTGCCCCGTAGGTAAGACCCTCATGCAACTTACCAAAACCCTGCTCTTTTGGGTTTGAATTGATCGATCAGGCTTTAGCCTGGGAACCCTAAAACACTCTACCCATGGAGCCTATTAAAGGTATGTGCTGTGGGTCCTGCCCCTCTTTCTGCCTGCACCCTGTCTTGACTTCCCTGGGTGGCGCCTCAAGGCATGCTGTGTACTTTCTCTAGGACTTGTGAGTAATAAATTTCTCTATTTAATTCCTCTTGCAGTCTGTGGTTGAAACACTGCTCACCGTCTGGTACCCCGGGCCCTACTTAACAAATGTTAATTTCATGAAGTCGTAACAGTCCCATTTACACAACCAGTTTGTGAATATTTTCAAGGCAGAGTCCAAATCCTTTGTTTCTTTGGGTCTTCCATACTCTCTAGCATGAAGCAGATGAACAGTGAATAAGTATTGATGGGTTGATAGTCTATGCACTGTATATTCACTGTTTATTTTTGACAGAGAGAGGGAGGCGGAGCACGAGCAGGGGAGGGGCAGAGAGAGAGGGAGAGACAGAATCCGAAGCAGGCTCCAGGCTCTGAGCTGTCAGCACAGAGCTCCACGCGGGGCTCGAACTCCTGAGCCAAGTCGGTCGCTTAATGGGCTGAGCCTCCCAGGTGCCCCTGCACTAAATACGTATTTAATGAACTTGGCTGTTGACTCTCTGGTGTGCGTTAGAAAGTGGACTCCTTGCGGGCAGCAGCAGAGCTTTCTGTGTCTATGTAGCTCCGCCGATTGTCCCGACACAGCCCTGGAATCAATCACTGGTGAACTTTTGAAAGGTGATCAGCCCATCTCGTTATAGTAAATTCTTATTTAGATACCTCATGATTGAGAGGCCGATGGGAGACAACAAAGTTATTTTCAACAAAGCAAGCTAAGGACGTGCTGCCTGCTGGACATGAACCCGAGGGAAAGTGTCTGCCCCCTCTCCCCCCCCCCCCCCCTCCCCGCCACCTTGCTGGGGCTTCAAAGATATAGCAGATGATGTCATCTTTAAGGCCTGAAGAGGATGGCCATTGTCCTCTGGGCTATGTGTTATCTCTTGCCCATTATGCAAATGAGGTATGAAAATAATAGGCCTTTTTTTATTTCTCCCTCTGAAACCATGAAAACAGTGAACATATGGTTTTAGCAGTGCCTGGGATAAAAAGGAGAGGTTGACATTGTCCTTTTTGGTGAGGAAGATTCCGTGTTCCTCTTACCACCTTCTAAGGGGATATTCTTGCCTGAGCGCTGCTGACTCAGGTGCTCTCTAAGTGAAGCTGTCATTTCAAAGGAGGCTAGCTTTTGGGTCTCGATGCTTAGAAGTCTGAATAAAAGCCTTAACTCTGCCCCCTCCCTGGATTGCGTGCTATTTACTCCAACCTGTGGTCGACTGGCAAAGTTCTGAATAATCTAATGTAATCCTTCGTATGTCTCAATTGCATCCCTCTTTTCCCTCTTTCTGTGCCTTTCTAGTGCCTTCTTTCCCTGAGCACCCATCACTCCAGGATGTTTTCTCCCACAACTGTGTAGGACTCTATTACAATGTCCATCGAATGGGAGGATTGTGTGTTCCCAACTTTCTTACCCATCTTCTTCCCGGCTTCAAAACTTACCTAACTTGTGCCTTGTCCCCTCAGGGCTTTTCTGCTGAGGCTGACCAGATTAAGTGTTATGTCATGGTTTCTAAACAGCTTGATGATATACTTCTTAAACACAACTTTCTGCTGAAATGCAGGGCAGTCACAAGATGGTCCTGACATATCTTCTTCTTCTTATGTCATGGTTTCTAAACAGCTTGATGATATACTTCTTTAACACAACTTTCTGCTGAAATGCAAGGCAGTCACAAGATGGTCCTGACATATCTTCTTCCAGCATCAGTTTTATTCAGTGGCAAATGATCTCAAGTATCTTGGAAAACTAAGATGAATGCTGTTGAGTTGTAAAATAGAACACAAGGTTCAGGTGAAATTTTAAACTAAAGCATGAGACGTAAGAACTTTGAGCTCTCTGTGGAGTGTTCTGGGCTCTACTCTATTCCCACAAATTTTTACTCCTATGAGCTTTGGTGGAGGGCAAAGCCTAAAAAGCATTTTGTACACACTCCCTGGCATAATTTGTGTAGAAATACAAACAACAAGGATCAGAGTTGAAGGAATGAGTGCATCAAAGATGGAGTCGGTTCATATCCCAGAGGCAAGGCAGTCAAGGCTTGTACAGCAGTTGCCGGGAGAAACCTGGTGTCCAGCAAGGTGGATGGCAGAAGTGGATCATAACGGAGTCAAAGCCTGGCATTTGGGAAGCTCCAGCTGGTTCTCTTGATTTCGATGCTTCTGCGTGGGGTGGCTTTGCCTTAATGGAGTGAGTAGTCTTCACTTTGGATCTGTATTCATGGAGGTTCACAAAGCCTTCTCAGACGACTTTTAAGGGTACTCTCCTAAAATTTTTCTCTCTTAAAATCAGCCCATACTGCTTCTGGCTTCCCTCCCTATTTACAAGAACTCTGCTCCCACTTTACAAAAGAAATGAATACCGCTTACCTGTTCTGAGTCTTCCCATGGTGCATTGTCCCCAGGTATAAAGACCATCAGGGCTCCAAAGATTTCAAAATACTGGTTCTGAAAAAGCGAATGACTCTAACGGCTGGGTTGTGAAAACGTGTACAGGTTAGGTGTCTTCCAGTTCTTTGTTTCCAAAACTAAAGGAAGAGTTTTCAGCTCTAAGTTTCATTAAAATAAATTTTGATTATAGATCAATGTATGAGTTTTGACATATAACTTAGAACAGCAAAGAATAGAGGGACAGTGCTGTAACAGAACTCCTTCCTTTCCCATCATCATACATGTGTGAACAGTTTCCTAGTGCTTTTGTCTATAAAAACATAAAGTAGAAATATAACTGATTATTACAGCATCATTTTCAAAAAGGAAAAATCCTATGTACACACACACACACACACACACACACACACACACACACACACAGACAGTCATAAATGCTGAAATGGATTTGTTAATAGATACCAAACTGGTAATTATCTTCTAGGGCAATGAAAGCTAATGTTTGGAATTATGTTTTCCAAAGAGCAGACATATGTGTCTCTATTGGACAAAATCAGTTTACATTTCTATGGACAAGAATCATCTTTATTACTTTCAATTTGCAGAATTGTAAAATAAACTGTCAAAGATAACCAAAGGCATACACCCCTATAGACTCAGATAACTTTGCTGGGGTGAGGGTGTGTGGTCCTTCTAGACAACACCCAGCTTTTCACTGAAAGAACATCCAAAATCTCTTTTGCTCCTGTCAGTCTTTCCTGAGTTTCCTCACAGATCCTAAACTGTCATAGAACTCACTGGAAAAAAAAAAAAAAAAAAAAAAACCCAGTCCTCCCATTCTCATTAAGAAATAACTTTTTCTAAAACATTATATTTATGTTGAATAGTTATTTAGCAAAAATGTTTATATATTTATGTTAAATTGATCAATTGTTTATTAATAATTGTAACAAATCTGGAGAAATTTCATGTACACTTAAAGCCTTATAGCTACCAAAAATTTAGAAATAATTTGAATAATATACATATTTTAGTGCATAGAGTTATGATAGGGTGATCAATAAAAGACTTTTAAGCAAATATAATGTTACATTAGGATAAAGTCTTGTGGAAAAGTGGAGAGAAACTAAAATTAAGGAGAAAAGTGATATAAATTTTTGACATAAATAATTGCTCGTGTATTTAAAAAAACGGATAATCATGGCTATCAAATTATGTTACTTAAATTTCATCGCCTGTACTTAACAGGGGGAATGTAAGAATGTATTTTAAAATATTGTTATTTATGACAACCATAAATCACATCATTTGTGACTCTTTATGCTTATGATGAAAAGTCTGAAATGTCAACTAAAAAGCATTAAGGGATATATAAATTTTCAAGAAACTTTTAGAGAGCATACAAATGAAAGTCTCAAGGGGAGTATCCTAAGGAAACTCTCTGGCATCTCAGGAATGTAACATTTTTATTTTGATAGTTATTTTTTAAAAATGTGCTTTTATTTATTTAAAAAAGCTTTGGGGCACCTGGGTGGCTCAGTCGGTTAAGCGTCCGACTTCAGCTCGGGTCATGATCTCGCGGTCCGTGAGTTCGAGCCCCGCGTCAGGCTCTGGGCTGATGGCTCAGAGCCTGGAGCCTGCTTCCGATTCTGTGTCTCCCTCTCTCTCTCTGCCCCTCCCCCATTCATGCTCTGTCTCTCTCTGTCCCCAAAATAAATAAACATTAAAAAAAAAAAAGTTTTTGAGAGACAGAGCACGAGCTGGGAAGAGACAGAGGGAGAGAGGGAGACACAGAATTCAAAGCAGGATCCAGGTTCCAAGCTGTCAGCACAGAGCCCGACTCAGGGCTTGAACTCGTGAACCATGGGATCATGACCTGAGCCAAAGTTGGCCACTCAACCAACTGAGCCACCCAGGTGCCCTGTTGATGGTTACTTTCAATACAGGATTTGTCCACAAGTGGTTTTTCTTTCAGTGCCAATGGCAGACATTGCTAACTGATCACACTAATTCCTTTTCTTTTTTTAAATACTTATTTTGGGGAGAGCACAAGTGAGGGAGGGGCAGAGAGAGAAGGACAGAGGATCTAAAGCGGGCTCTGTGCTGACAGCAGTGAGCCTGATGTGGGGCTCGAACTCACGAACCACAAGATCATGAGCTGAGCCCAAGTCCTACCCTCAGCTCAACCGATTGAGCCACCCAGGTGCCCCTTGATCACAGTAATTCTTTCTTGCAGAGCCTGAGAGTGGCTCTCACTATTTCAACACCATGCTGCAGGCACCCACTATTGATGGGTTTGGCACATGATTTAATTTAAAGGTTCTCAAACAGAACTCTTTTCTGGATGCTCTGATAATGGTGGCATCGCATTGGTTGGGTGTGAGTTAGGCCTTTGGAGCACCCCTGCCCTCCCTGTTCCCACAGGTCACTGATGCGACAGTAGGGTGGCTCTCTGATGCTTTAGGGAGCCTTCTTTGAAATTCAAAGTCCTGCCTCTCAGATTTTTGCCTAAAACCAGCTTCTCATTCCCCAGCTTTCTGGGTCTGCCCTCCTATGACCTGTGAAGTCAAGTGCCCCACATCTGCAAGTTGACTTCCCTCCACGCCTCCCAGCACTGGGTACTTTCTCTGTCCTTTGTGATTCAGCTGTAAAGCCTGAGGTGGAGCCAGTTCTCAGAGATCCCGAGGTCGTTCCTGGAGAGCCTTTAAGGGACAGTGTTCCACTAATCTGTGTGATTGTTTGCCTTTGTAGCAAGCCTGGCTGGCGATGCAGTTCAGGAGCAGACTATACTCCTTAAACTTTTGGACCTGGTGCCTCTCTGACCCTCCTCTACTTATGAAAATAATGACATTGAACCTCTAATGTTTTAGTGGTCCCTTCAATAAAATGGGACTGACTACTTTTTCTTATTTTAAGGAAATGTCAAAAGACAAACAGGACTATGTACATGAGTTCTCTGATTAAAACCAGATGCCCTGTAAACCTTTCATGCTATAACTTTTTTCTGCTAGACCAGCACTAAGTGTTTTTTAGTAGGCACTCTGGAGCTGTGCCCATTTGGACTTGAGTGTAGACGCAGGGATCCAAAGAGCTGCTAAGAGAAATGGTGCAGGCGTTTGTGAGTGGACCTCTGATTAAAAGTTTCTTATCACTAATGGAATAAAGATGCATATTATATCATATGTGTGTAAAATATATATATACTTGAAAATGCAAACATAGTAGTATAATGGAAACCACTACACTTTAGAATAAGCAAAAGGCATCCTAAGTGCAAAAATCCCTATGAGGCAACACAAGTAATTAAAAACTCAGGAGATTGTGATTAGTTATTACCGATTGTCTTTGCGTTTCAAGCTCCCTTGAGTAACTCGGTCTAAATGTAACATGTGTACAAAAACTGAGTTGTGAAATAGATTGAAAGATTAGACCCTTCATGAGGATGGCCTTGTGACTAAGCATGCTTATGTGTATGTGCATAGGTGTGTGTGTGTGTGTGTGTGTGTGTGTGTGTGTATCTGTCTGAATGTACAGGGGGGTCTTGGGGCAAGGGAAGGTCCAGAGGGTAACCTATAAATAGTATTTCATCTTTTACTATGTTTTATTTCTCTTTACCATTTAGGGACTCACATATAACAAAATGCTCTTTTTTAATGTAGTAAAGAAGCTGTAGGTGTTAACGTAGGTTTTTCTTTTTCTTTTTCTTTTTTTAACTTTTTTGTATTTTTTATACTTCCTCAAATAAAATAAGAAAAAACGCAGCTGTCAGTGTAGCTCTGCGTTTCTAATATATTATATTTTGTCTTGTCCCACCTACTACTTGCTGCTGTTATCTCCTTAGATCATCTTGTATGTATTTGACCCCAAACCATGACTTCCTCGTCTTGTCTTGGGTACCCCCTTTGGACATTCGGTATTCTTTCTTTTGTAGAGGAATTGTAACCATCAGAAAGACTTTGGCCCTGTAAGACTGAGATACTGGGAATGGCTTATACCCGCACTTCTTTTCCAGGGGATGGAGAGGCTCAGAAGCAGGGGACCGCCTCAGGTTAGAGCAGTAAATCTCAGGTGTCTAAGGAAGAGGGCTGTGCTGATGTGAGGGTAGACATTACTCCCTTTGGCACAATGCTTGGAGCCTTCAGGGCTGGGTCTGGAGAAGTGGAAACTCTTGTTTCTCTAATGTCTAAAAGGCTGGTCTGTCTGTTGGCGGTCAACTTTGCTGGGAATTTCATTGGAATTTAAATGAGTGCCTTCACCAAAGCCAACTGCGGAAGGGCAGACCCTCAGAAGGATGAATTGGGACTAAAACTGGTCTTAGGAAGAAGAGTTTATACAGATACTACCTCTAAGGAGCGTGGTGGCTGGAGTAGATGACCCCTGAAAGCACTTTCACAGATAAGGCATTTTAGAGTTGGGAGAGACCTTAACAGGAGTTAAATTCTCTAATCCAATCTCATTATACAGATGAAGAAACTTGAAGAACTTTCCTCAGGTCACGCTGCTAGTTTGTGGCCAGTCGGGGTACTGGACAGAGGTATGTCACTAAAAATGCAGGACTCGTGAATTCATCTGTTACCACTGCGTCCTTTGTACTCAGCAGAATCCACTGTGTCCAATGAGCAGTTACGTTAATATGGACTATGAATGTGGAAACAACCTCATTAGAGAGAGGTGGACGTGATAATGGTACCTGTTAAAATGAGTTTTCTCATCTGTAAAATGAGAAAATTGCAGTAGATGAACTTGAAGTTCCTTCCTCCTTGAAAGTCTCTGAGATCCTACTTGTGTGGTGAGGATTACAGGTGCTGGATTTAGACACTTCTTAGGTCCACTTGTTGTGACAAGGGAGCTTTTGTTTTGGAGTTTGTAGACTGAGTTCTGTCTTTGCCGCTCACCTATCTTGTCACCGTGCATTTTCCAGCTCTCTAAACTCACCTTACTCATCCGTAAGTTGGAAATACTGATGTCTGCCTTATCTACCTCCTGGGTTCTTCATCCTACCAAGGAACACAGAAAATGATTTGAGTGATGATTTTCTCCATTCTTGTAAAGATCCGTTGATAGTAACATGTGCAGGAGAGAAGTCAAGTCACTGATGGGGATGCATGCATGTTTGAAAGTGTCTGCCTTCAGCATCAGAGCATAACTCTCTTCTAGAATCCTAGATGAGAAGGGCCAATGTACAAAGGGCATAACAAACTGTATCATGTGTATGACATGGTAAAAGCATAACAGAATATTTTCCTTTGTATCTCTTTGTTAATTCTTTTTAAAAAAATTATTTATTTATTTTAAGACAGAGAACATGTGAGTGAGCAGGGGAGGAGGAGGAGAGAGAGAGAGAGAGAGAGAGAGAGAGAGAGAGAAGGAAGGAAGGAAGGAAGGAAGGAAGGAAGGAAGGAAGGAAGGAAGGAAAGGGAATATCCTAAGCAGACTCTGCACTCTCACTGCAGAGCCTGACTCAGGACTCAAACTCACAAACCATGAGATCATGACCTGAGCTGAAAGCAAAAGTTGGATGCTTATGACTGAGCCACCCAGGTGCCCCTCTAACTTTTTGTTAGTTCTATATCCAAATCCCTTGTCTGGAGATTAGGGGTGAGAGTCTGATGGGGACCCCTATTCTAAGTATGAGGTGGCGTGACCCTAGGGATTGAGGGGACAGGTCAGGCGTGTCATGGTGTGGAAGAATGGGCTCTTTGCTCCTTATCATTCTAACCAAAGCTTCAGCTGTCCCATAGTGGCTTTGTTCTCCCAACCTTACTCCTTTCCGTGAAGAACTTAGGTGGTGAAAATATTTGGATTTGGGATTGGCTGGCAAATCAAGAAAGTCTCATGGGTAGGGATGGGAGACCTTTGGGTCACCATAGACTTCCTTGCATGAAGCCCTGAAAACAAGTACTTCTGAGTCCTTGTGTGGGCACGATCCCCTTTAAAGGGGACTTTAAAGAAAATAAATGACTGCTTTCAATGTCTCGGGCGCTGTGCTAAGCGTATTACATATATCACCTAATGGAATCCTTAGAACAAGTTGGAGACATAGACATCAAAATAGTCACTTTATAAATAAAGGAAACTGAGGATCAAGACAGTTAAGCACTTGGTCAAGTAATACTCCTAGTTCTCGGCTAGTGACTAGGGCAATGGCATGTGACCACTCTGGGAGCATCATTCACATTGTTGTCTCTGTGAATGTTGCTCTTGGAGGTGACGGTGTCATGGAGCTCTCTGAGAGTGGGAGAACTGAGGTGTAAATCCAGCTCTGTCTGACCCTAAGTTCTGTTCTGAGCCCCTGTGGCACATTGCTGTCTCTTCCCCACTAAGAACCTAAGTGGCTCCAAGGGTTGGATCTAAGTGGTTGATGAGGTGGGAGTGAGTGGCACTTACTTCCTAGGTCTTCATCCACGTGTGTTCTATATGTGGAGCCTAGTTGAGCTGGGCCATTGAGGGAACCAGTTCTCACTTCAGGAGGGGGCTTTGGAAGGTGGACTGATGTTGAAAGCCCAGGGAGGGGGTGTGTATTTGTGTGTGTATGTCTGTGTGTGTGTGTAACTGTGGTTCCACTTGCTAGGGCTGTGATTTTTGAGGAGAGAGATCAGAAAACCCCAGGACATGGTGTTGGCCAGGGCTGGGAGCCTCCCAGTGAACTATCTTTCTAGCTCCATTTTCCATGTCTCTGACTATTATTGTGTGTGTACTGTGTGAGTTGTATGTGTCCATGTGTGCATGTGTTGAAATAAAGTTTTCCACACACGGTGGAGGTACAATGGGGAGGAGTGCAGGGGAATGTGCAAGAGGCACCTCCCAGTGGGTGCCATCTTCTGGCTGGCCATGTGGGTTCGTTCTCTGTGAGGTGGGGGAAGACTTACAAACACTATGCCCTACTTTTCTGAATGACCATGTGGAACTGAGACTAAAGATCTGGATCGGGAGTCAGATGACTCGGGGAAAGGCTGAGTTACCTTCAGAAATAGGCTGACGGTGTGTGAATTCTACCCCTCAGGAAAAAAAAAAATAAGGAAGATGACGCTCATTTCATTGGACGGACACGGAGCTCGAGCTTTCACACAGTTGGCCAATGACAAAGCAACCCACAAGCCATACTTTGGAAGAGGGAACAGCCTTATTCCTTTTTTTTTTTTTTTTTTAACCAGGACTGTTTTTTTCTTTTCCTTTAAAAACTTTTTTTAAAAAAAATGTTTATTTGTTTTTGAGAGACAGAGCTGGGGGGCGGAGGGGCAGAGAGAGAGAGGGAGACTCAGCATCCAAAGCAGGCTCTGAGCTGTCAGCACCGAGCCCGATGTGGGGCTCACTCACGAAGCACGAGATCTTGACCTGAGCCGAAGTCGGACGCTTAACCGACTGAGCCACCCAGGTGCCCCTTAACCACTACTGTCATGTGAAGGAATTGTTTTAGCCAGAGCCCCGTTTCTCCTCAAATTTCCACTGTCATACACCCTCTGAAACTGACACAGCCCATTGAAGGTGCTTCCCCCAAATTAACCTTCAGTTATGCATCATTCTAATTACGTGCTTCTCTTCAATGCAGTTAAAGCAGAGACTGTGCTTTGGCATCCATTCTCCACACGCACTAAAGATCTCTCTCCTTTCAACACCTCATTCTTAGGCTGCGTTTGATTTTGGAGATTATGGAGGCAGAGACACCGTGAGAAGCATGGTTGCCCTAGCACACGGAGTGAAGCACCACTGCTGTGATATCACATGCAGGGCACACAGCGCGGTGCTCCGTATGCAGGGCTGGCTCCTGGCTGGCTCTTCGGGGGTGTTAGTTTTCATCCGCATTCTCCCTTTGTTCTCCTACAGTCAGAATTAGTCAAAGTTGTTTCACAGGGGGATGGGGAGTGTGAGTGAGCATCCTTCTGTTTAAGTTGAATTTCATGAAGCCCAGCGAGGTTATTCGCATCTCCCCGCCTGGTCTCCCCCGTCCTCCAGGTCACAGGCAATTGCCTGGTTGCCCTTGTGGTGGCTGCTGTCTTCCTGAAGCCAGTTTAGGAGGTGGGTGTGCTGATGTGGGAGGTGGGTGGGACTGATGTGGTCGCCAGTTGAGGCGTTGATCGTGAAACCCAAATCCAGTTAGTGTGTTCTTCCCTCTCCTTTTCTGGACGTTTTTCAAACCCTAGCAGCTTGTATCACTTTGGAATTATTTAGGAGCCATCCCACTGGAGGGCAGGAGGACGGAGTGGACAACCTCTCAATGCCCATTTACAACCCCCCCCCCCCCCCCCCGACTTCTCTGCAAATCAGCCTTAGAAGCTCTCCCTCCTGAAAATTGTCTCTCAAGCCCCTTAAGAATCAGTTTAGTATCAACACGAGACCAAATCTCTACTTATGAATGTGTGTCCTTCCCTTTTGGCACATGGGAAGCTCCTGCTGAAGGGAGGAGGTGGGGTCTCAGGGACTTCTGCCCTGAGTGACCATCTGTGCTTCTGGGACCTAAGACACCCCTTGCCTGGCCCCAACAGAATATTAGTAATTCTTCTTTACAAACTCATGGCTCTGGGCAGACACGACCTCTATTTGTGAGGCTGTAGATGGGGTCAAGAAGGCACATGATCCAGGTAGCCAGCCCCTCAGGTAGGAAAGTCTCAGCAGAAGGGGAGAAGACAGGTCAAATAAGGACAGAGACATGGCCTTGCTCCTGACCCGTGGCTCACAAGGGTTTATGGCAGCTCTCCCTGGGGACGGATGAAGCATGTATTTAGAGTGTCTTCGATGGTGTTGTATTTCAAACAGGGTCGTCGTGCACCAAATTATCCATCCTCTGCCCACCGACCTGCCAAAGTCCTGTATTGAAGCCCTAACTCCCAATGTGACTGTGTTTGGAGAGGTAACTCAGATTAATGAGGTCATGTGGTGGGGCCCTAGTTCAATCTGATTGGAGTCCTTATAAGAAGAGGAAGGGCGTACCATGGATGTGCGTGCCATGTGCAAGGGCCACGACTAAAGACTGTGAGAAGACTTAGAAGGCAGTCATTGGTAAGCCAAGGAGTAGAGGCCTCAGGAGAAATCAAACGCACTGAGACCTTGATCTTGGACTTCCAGTTTCTAGCACTGTGAGGAAGTACATCTCTATGGTGTAAAACCCCAGTCGGTATTTTGTTATGGTGGCCCCAGATGACTCAGACAAATTTCATTCTGCTCCTCTCCCAGTTAAAGCTTTCCATGCCAGTAGGGATTTTCAGCATGCAGGTACTCATGTGTGGTCTTGTCTTTATTTATCATACAGAGGCAGTATAGTGTCCAGTGGTGGGAGCACAAGCTCTGGAGTCATACTGATTGAATTCAAATCTTGGCTCTGCCCATCACTTTGTGATCTTCAGCAAGTTGCTTAACCTCTCTGGGCTATGCTATAAGGATAATAGTAGCCCCAACCTCAAAGAGTTGTGAAAGGATTAAATAAATTAATCCATGAAAAGTGCTTAGAAGACCACCTTGTACAAAGCTTATGCTCAAAGATGTTTCTTATCATCATCCTTTCCGAAGCCTTTCCATGGGACTGTGGCCCCACTATATTCCAAGCATCGTGGGGAAAATGACTGTGGCTGTTTTATAAGTCCAAGCACCTCGCACAGTTGGGTTTTTCCTTCATCCAACAAATATTTACTGAGCACTGACTTTATGCCAGGCATGATTCCAGCGGTGGGGATCAGCGGTGAGTAAAGGCAGACTCCTGTTCTTGAGAGCCTACGGTTCTGACACATCACGGATACTCAAAAAGTATCTGTTGAAATAAATAAATTATACTCTGTGTGTCTGTAAATAGCGGTTTCTGTAGGGTAAAAAAAGGAGAAAGGGCTAAGGCTTTGGAGTCAGAGAGGTTTGAGCTAAAATTCATGGATTGCTGGCTGTGTGACTTTGGGGAAGCTTCTTTACTTTTCTGTTTATCAGTTTCCTCATCTGTAAAATGGAGGTCATAAAAGTCCTACCTTCCCCACACCTCGAGAGCTTCTATACTGTTAAAGTGAGCAATATCTGAGGATGTGAGAATTGGCACTAAGTTAATTCACTCATTCGTTCACTCATTCCGTCATTTGTTCACTCACTTATTCATTCAGCTAATGCCCGCTGAACTTGTACTGTGAGCTAGTTTTGTTCTAGCCACTGGAAGCATTGCAATGGGTGAACAAAATCCTTGCCCTGCAGAAACTTTCACTCGAAGGGGATACATATGATAAAAAATGGAAAAAAATGTGTATTATAATTCACGTGATGTTAAATGCTGTGAAGAAGATAGTGAATAAAACCCAGTTCCTCAAACAGTAACGATTTTGATTAGGATCGTGGTAGGGGGTCAGGTTTTGGTGTTGCAGTTGAAACATTATCCAACATTCTTTTCTCTCCTGGGTCCCTTTGGGAGAAGGGACATGTTCAACTTTGGCTGACGGGCCCCCGGGGCCCAGAAGATCCACTGGATCCTGTTTGCTTTGGAGGTTGCTCACCCCTAGGGTAGTCTTAGCATTCTGGAGGGTTCCCGCAGATGCACAGCAAAGGTCACGCTGGTTCTCTCTGGGTCAGTCAGTGGTAGACATCCCAGCCTCGTCCTGGGAGAATGTGAGCTCCCTAGGTGTGCACAGTTGAGAAGAACCTCTGGGGCGAAGTAGATAGATTGGTGCCCGCTCCAGCTCCCTTGTTGTAGGAAGCGGAATTGCAAGGAGAGTTAGGAAAGAGGAGACACGAACTCTTGATCCCCCTCCCTCAGGAATCTGCAAGTTTGTGCTTCTAGTCCATTAGTTACTTGTTTAACGACAGTCTTCCCCAGCAGGTGATTCACCCCTAAGGCAGCGACCACATCTGTCGGCCTTGTTCACTTTTGTACTTGATAAATGCGTGTTGAATTGAATTATATTGTCTTTAGGGATATTCCTAAATATTACTAAATCAGAATTGCATTTGGAGGCTGCAGTTATTTCATAAGATGTTTATTGGAGGAGTCCTGTCACATGCTGGGGTCTCCAGGAAGCAGAGTCAGAGATGGAGTTTGGCTTACAGGCTGCTTTTTAAGGAGCGCTCTTGGCATCAATGGCCACGGAAGGGAGGGGAGGGGTTAGAGAAGACGGTCAGAATGAGAGGACTGACTATAATGAAGGTCCGACAACAGCCTCAGCCCAACGTTTGGGAAGCTCTGGAGCTTGAATACCTCCTCAGGGTTATATTAATTATTTATTTCCTAGTACCATTAACCCCAAGAACTATCTCACAGCCTCTGTGGGCCAGGAATCTGGGCATGGCTTAGCTGGGTCCACTGCCTTGGCGACTCTGTCACGGCTGCAAACAAGGTGTCAGGTGGGGCTGTGGTCTCATCTGCAGGCTTGACTGGACACAGTCTGCTGCTAAGCCCACTCATGAGGTTGTTGGCAGGATTCAGCTCCTCGTGGGCTGTGAGGTAACAGCCTGAGTTCATCACAAGCTATCGGTAGAAGCCCCACTCTGTTCCTTGCCACGTGTGTCTCTCCACAGAGCATCTCACAATGGGAGCGAGCAGACCCAAGGGAAAGAGCGTTCGAGCAAGAGATGGAGAGAGAGAACGGGCGAGCAAGCTAGCGAGAGGGGAGTCACGGTCTTTTATAAGTTTGTCACAAAAGTGGCAGCCTTACTCTTGCCATATTCTCTTGTTGCCATATTCTCTTTGTTAGGGGCAAGTTGATAGCTCCAGCCCACACTGGAGGAGAGGGGATTCCATGTAGGCGTGAACCCCAGTGGGTGGGGAACACAAGGGCTGTCCCAAGCGGGGCTGAGATGGCCAGACCTTTATCCTCTGGCATGGCTCCATCACCGGATGTGGACCACAAGGACAAGAGTGTGACTCCGGGGGAGGCGGCCCTCTGCAGCAGGCTAATGGCTGAAGGCTGAGGCAGGAAGTCCTTCCCGGAAGGGGGTTGGGGAGGCACGCTCACCCATCCTTCATTCCACATTCAGACCGTAGGGTTCGGCTCAGTAGCAAATTCTGTTGGCCCACGTGTGAGAGAAGGAAGGGAAGGACGGACTGTTTCTCATATTTATATTCACGGGGAATAGTGCTACTTACTTGTGTTTCTTCCCTTTATCTTCCTCTTTTTTTGACCCTGGGGTTGGAACGTTTTCTGAATGCTAAACAGAAACTCTACCTGAAAATAAAGTTGCGCTGTAACCATCTGTCACCCCACGCCACAAGAGCGAGACCTCGGTGGTGGCTCATTCTGTCACCCTGCTGGCAGGGGGGCATTTTGAGATCGCACCTCTGCAGGGCAGGACCTCGCAGGGCCCCAGATTCTCCTTTCTCGTTCTTCCCCTTCACCGTCTCCCGTCCTTTTCATTCTTCATTGCACACCCACACCCTTTGGACAGCTTGCATCGTGGAATCTACGAGGCCAGTGGCTCTAGGCACCTCAGAGCTTGTCTGGAAGCGGGCCCTAGATGGGGATCCTGCCGCCAGCGGGGGAGCGCGCCCGGGAGAGTGGGCAGGGCAGGGAGGCGCTATGTGACAATGGGGTCCCCGCTAGCCGAAGTCCGGTCCCCTGGGATGCTCTGAAGCACCGGCACCCACAGAGTTCACGCTGCCCGCAGGCAAGGGGTCCGGCCTGCTGTACCTCTGTGTCAGTCAGCCAGCTGACGTGTGTAGTCGGGCCCCGGGCACTGGGAGCGTCTGCCACAGTTCTTTCCTCTAGTGACTCATTGTCGTCTTCCTGTGATCTTTCCTCCCAGGGCAAGCTTTCCTTTATGGAGTAATGGAAAGAGCAGGGCTGGGAATCACATAGACGTAGCCTGGAATCTAATTCTCGTTCTTTGGAAACTGGCCACCTTGGATAAGTTCTTCAGCTTATTTATTTATTTGTTTATTTTGTTTTAATGTTTATTTATTTTTGAGAGAGAGAGAGAGAGAGAGAGAGAGAGAGAGACCGAATATGAGCAGGGGAGGGGCAGAGAGAGAGGGAGACATGGAATCCGAAGCAGGCTCCAGGCTCTGAGCTGTCGGCACAGAGCCTGATGAGGGGCTCGAACCCATGAACTGCGGGATCATGACCTGAGCCGGAGTCGGATGCTTAACTGACTGAGCCACCTAGGCGCGCCTAAGTTATTCAGCTTTTTAAGCCTCAGTTTGGCTGCCTGGAAAATGGGTATGATAGCACTCACCCCACAGGGGTGTGGAAAGGACTGAAGGGTGCTATTTGTGCAGTGCTCATTGCAGTGCCCTCCCTTTCTTTCCTCTCACTTGTCCCTTACCCGGAGCAGCCTCTTCTTTGCCTGGCATGGGCCTCAGAGCTCCCAAGGTCATCATGCTGCTCCCCGCAACCTTCTGCTTTCCTCGTGAATGAACTCTTTTGCCTTTGGCTCCCACGACAGCCGTCCTGTACCGGCAGGGTGCTCCCTGCTGTCCTCTGCGTGACTTCCAACCCATCACCTTCCCTCTTCCACAAGGCAGCCCAGCACTGAACATGGCCTTCTTCCTCGGGGTGGGAGGGGGTCCACCGGGGAGAGGGTAGCAGAACTGTGCCGCTCTCTGTCCCCACACTAGCCTCTCAGAGATGCTAGCCCTGATCACATCTGTTTTTCTGACAAGTCCAGAGGCCGCGGTTATAAGTAGCAGGCGGTCTTAGAGCTCTGCAGGGGATTCTAAGCTGTGGTCCTCTTTCCCACGTATCTCCACAGGTCTTTGGGCTCCTCCTCTGGGGTTCCGGCTGGAGGTCCCCGTCAACCTGACATCGCCCAGTGCAGGGCTGGCCCCCGTCCTTCATGTATCGGTGGGGCCACTGGGTGGAGGAGTTAAAATCCATATCAGGAAGTCTCTGCAGTGATGAGTTAATGAAATGCAAAGCTATGCAGGCCAACTCCAGAGATTCTGATGTGCCTCCTAGACTCTCAGAGATGGCCGTGTGGAGTTGTGCAAACTCCCCAGCTCGCTAACCAAGCCGTTGTCCCCACCTTGAAATTCACTGCTCTGCTGCTTCTGCTTCTGGAAATGAGAGCTTTCCTACCTCGGCACTCATCCAGATGGACCAGATGTTAGAAAGCCCTGAAGCATCTGAATCTTTGCGATGGCTCTAAAGCCTCGCCTCTCTCGAAGGACAAGTGGCAGTTCCAATCCACGAATCTTTGTGATTTATGTTTGCTCCTCCCTCTTTCCCTCACCGACCCCCCCCCCCCACCTTAGCCAGATGCCTGGAGCCTGGGTGGGCTGCCTGAATATACAGGCCTTTCTCTCTCCCCCTCCCAACCCCTTCCAGGCCCATCCCAGGAGGGGAATCTCTCACTTTTCAAAGAGTAGATCTGTAAAAGAGGCAACGTTTCCAGAGCAGTAAATCTTTGCTCTGTGTGTGTGGGCATGCATGTGTGCATATGTGTTCCTGAAATACGTGCTGTGTATCTGTATGTCTGCAGAGAGGAGGACAGAGCTAATAGCATTAAAGGGCCTTTTAATTTCTGAAGAGCCAAGACCACAGAGGGAAGCACGTGCTCAGGAAAGCGAGAGTGTCATCAACCTGCTTCAAGAGGTTGGGGTCATCCGAGGGAAGGGGAGTGTCGGACAGGATGTGCTCCCAGTTTGATCCGCTCCCGGATATATCTGTGCACAATTCCGCAGTAGCCTTGGAAAGTCAGAATGAGCTGTTGCTCCCCCTTACTGGGCGCAGGCTCTCTGCTGCTTTGGGGAGGTCAGAGGGAATTCTGGGAATTCTGGCCATCCCTGAATGCCGAGTCCCTTACGCCTTGGTCAGTCAGCCACTGGGCTTTGTTTTCTCAGACACTACACTGTATTTCCTCTTTTCCTGTCCAGAGGAAGTGATCAGAAGAGAACCCTGGAGAAGGCTCTTGAATCAAGTTTAACTCTCTGTAGAGTCTCCTGAAAAGTTGTGAATGAAAACAAAACTTTTCCAGCCAACGACCAATGAACTCACTAGCCAGCCCCAAAGAAACCCCAGATGTGTGGAGATGGTAAAACCACTGGGCTGAAATCCAGTTTTACTGGCTTTTGTTCCTGTGGGTGTGAATGGGATCAGGTGTGGCAGAGGTCAGTGGGGAAGAAAGTCAGTTATGAGGGAGGAGTCTATGGAAACTAGGGGCTCTCACTGGACCACAGGCTGGCTGATGATTGAGCAGGGACCACCCCTGATACCTCATGATTTGGGGAAGGGGACCAGTATGGATAACTCAAGTCCACTGAGGAGTTTTCAAGCTTATTTCAGCCTCTCTTCCCTTGCAAATGAATTTGATGGAAAAAAGGCACCACAAGGAACTCTATAGTAATCATGGATCTGGCTGTTGAGTCAGGTCTGGGGGAGACATTGAGGCCCTACTGATGTACACAGTGTGAAAGGATTCTGTCTCCTTCTAGCAATGAGTGGACTATTCCTGAAGGCACGAGTGGCAGGTGGAGGTAGAATAGACAGAAAGAACGAAGGTCTAGTAGGAGGGAAGAGGAAGGAAGCATTTGGGGTTTATTACTAAAGAGAAAACGTAGACTCAGAATGAGAGCACAGTAAGAAAGCAGAGCACACTGCCTGGGCAGAAAAAAGGGCCAATCCCAGGGTGTCCGGAAATGGGGGTTCGGTCCAACCTAGCTGGACCGGCCCCTGCCCGCAAGAAAGGTTTCAGCCTGGAGGCAAAGGTGAGCAGACTGAGGCTCAGCAGCAAAGCTCTCACGTCCTCAGGGAGAGAAGAGGCTGGTGCAGAGACCCCACTCAACTTGGGCTGTGAGGACAGTTGGGTGGGGTGGGCAGTGACTCCCCCAAACTGCAGCCCAAGAACTCACGGGTTGGACACTCTTGAAAGAATCTGTCCAATGCTGTGTTGGGTAAGTCAGTGGTGGCATATGTATTGTGACTTTGCCCCAATTGAATAGAATTTTGGCCTTAGATTCTGAACATGTCCTGCTGAGATCCCCCCCGCCGGGATAAGTTCAGAGAGGTGTAATCCCACAAACATTACCTATGAAGGGGCACCGGCACCTCCTTCTTCCTTCCCACTTCTGTCCACTTTTGATCCTTGGGTGATCCAAGATGGCGTCCACAGCTGGGGCCAGAAGAAACGTGTTTGAAAGAGTCCTTCGGTGAGGGAGGTTGTTTTCTCCTAGATTTTTACTCAGCCTTTGTAGAGGTGGCATGATACAGCTAGATTTGTTAGAGTCTTTTCCATTTTTTTGTTTTTTAGAAAAAGTGCTAATGAACAGAGAAACATGGTCAACACCCAACAAGCTCACTTGTTATGATACCTAGTATGTGCCAGGCATCGCATTAGGCTACTGATCCCTATTTGAACTAAACTGCATTAACTACCTCATAAATGGGGGAGCTGCTCCTGAACCCCATGCAAGCAGTGGCCCCATGAGAATATAGGCCCAATGTTGCCAAATCTACTTTTTTGAGAGAAACTGGAATAGCATCCACAAGTTGGAAATCACTTCAGGGTTCATTCACTTATTCAGCAAATATTTACCACACACCTGCAATACTAGTCATGGGGGTGCAGAGGTAAACAGGGCCCATAGGTGCCTTGCTTTGTGGAGCTTTTTCTAGAGGGGGAAGTTCATATGTTGATGTATACGTAGGTAAAGAAACAGGCAAACACATACTTCTGGGTAGGGTTATGTGCTGTGAAGGAACTCGAACAGGGTTTGGGGGTAGAATGGTGTGGAGAGGCAGCCTCTCTGGAAGGTGAAGGACAATGAGAAGGAGGCTGTCAGGCACAGAGCTGGAGGAAAGAGCATTTCAGGTAAGAGGGAAAAGTAAGTGAAGCCCCGAGGCTTAGTGTCTTCAGGGTCTGAAAGATGGCAGATTGGGTGGTGTGCAGAAACCAGGGTCAGAAATGGAAGAAGGCTTCTGAGGTAGAAAAGTTCCCTCTTGCCAAACATTCCTTTCACTCTTTTGGGCATGCTCTGGTCTCCTTCAAGGGCCTCCTGGAGGCCCAAGGTGCAGAGATGGGGGGGACTAAAATAAGCCAGCTCAGGGTTTTGACCCACTTTCCCTCAAGCGTATGGAGGCTTTCCTCCCGTAGCCCAGGTCTCTACCCTGGGCTTGGTAGGCTTAGGGAGATGGGAGACAGAAAGAGTATACTCAACTCTTCCAAATTGGTTTTAGGGGGATTTGTGTGTTAGGTTCTGATGTGTGGCCCGGTGGCCATGGAGGCTTCAATGTTGTTTTGAAGGAGATACCACAGGACCCTGTGACAGCTCTGTTATGTGGGCACAAATTTCTGGGTTCTATTTTAGGGAGATGATTTTTCCTGCGATGCTCATTATTTATGGATTCCAGTCCACCATCCTGTTTGGAAACATATGAAGCTGATTGGCATGCAGGGAAAGCAGCTTAGACGAGGTCGGTCAGCAAAGCAGAAGTGTGTAAAAATCACCTCACACAGCACAGGCTCCCATTCAGGGCCACAAATCAAGCCCAGGCATTCCTTGCCTGCGGACAGGGGCGGGTTCTCTGGGCCTGTCATCCTCAATCAGGCTGTCTCTATCAGAGAGCTAGGTCAAAGTCAATTTTTATAAAACTATTATAGAAACCATATGTGTGTGCAAAAACATATTGCCTTTTTTCTTCCCCCATGGATGGTAAAATTTCTTGTTCTTTTCCTTGGAGCCTTTCTCAATTGGAAACACAGTGATGCTCAGTGGAAGAGGATTACTTTTCATGCAACACAAGTCCAGCGAAAGGGGGAATTCGTTGCAGGAATGAATTGTGGACTTTTCCAACAAGAGTTCTTTTTAGACTGATGGCATGTAGGGACCTATTGGGCACTGTAATGAGCCAGGTCAGCCAGAGCATAAAACAGGTCTTAGAAGTTTCACTGCCTAAGAAAGAAGAAAGTCTCAACATTTTACCAGGTTCTGTTTCCTTCCCATTAGTATAATTGTAAATCTGAGCTCTCAAGGCCCTGGGTTCAAAGCCAGCCATGTTAACTTTTATTGATTGCCCTGGAAACGATAGAGAGGTACCCTCTTCCCCTGACCTATTTCCTGGGATGTTGGGAGACAGTATCTATGTCTGTACTCTTACCCTCAATGCTGTGTGTCTTAAAAGCATTATCACATGACAGATCTTGCCTGGTTCAGCATCTAGGAGTAAAGGGAGGTAGTGACTTCTTATGTCTCCTCTCTTGCTGTCTCAAAACCAAGCAGCATGGGTTTTACTTTACAGTAAAGCCTTTTCTTAACCACCCAAAAAGCCAGATTTAAAGTTCTATAAGCTAGAATGGCATTTTAGAACCTTATTTTTTGAAAATGTTTACTTATTTTTGAGAGAGCGCAAGTGGGGGAGGGACAGGGAGAGAGGGGGACAGAGGATCTGAAGCAGGCTCCACACTGACAGCACAGAGCCCGACCTGGGGCTTGAAATCATGAACCGCGAGATCATGACCTGGCCCGAAGTCAGATGCTCAACCGACTGAGCCACCCAAGTGCCCCTAGAACCTTGTTTTTTTTTTTTTTTTTTTTTTTTTTTTTTTTTTTTAACACAATCAGCCATCAGTACCAGTGGTTCTCAAAGGGTGGTCCCCTGAACATCTGCATCAGTGGCACCTGAGAACTTGTTAGCGATTCTCATCTTCAGGCCCCAACCCAAACCTCCTGGATCAGCACCCATGGGGGTGGGTGCTAATCTGTTTTTAGCAAGTCCTCTGGGTGATTCTGACTTACATTAACGTTTCAAGGCCATAGCCATATACCAATAATATTCAATGTCAAGTCATGCACTTTACTTTTTATATGAATTTAATAACTCTGTATAAGTAAAGGAATCATATGTTTTCTTATGTCAGTGTACTGCTTCCTCTGCCCCCCACACTGATCCCCAGCTTTGATGAGGGGCCAGACTTCTCTCTGGACAAGGCTAGGGAGACCTGGCCAGGGAAGGAGACGGGAAAGCAGTGTGCTGGGTAGCAAAGAGTAGCACCGCAGGAATGCCCCCTGCTACGTCTTCTGGTTGTGAGGTAGGTCATCGCTTTTGGTTGAAGGAGGGGGAGATTTGCTTGACTTTCTCTTCATCATTTTACCCCACAACCACTTTAAGTCTCCTGTTAAAATACAGCAAGAGAGCCAGTCAACATTGTCAATGCTAAGAGGAAAGTGAGGCCAAGGACGGGTATGGTTAAGATAGGAAGTTTCTTGTTGGTAATTTCTTTCTGCTTTTTAAAATATACATATGTATTTTTTAATGTTTATTTTATTTTTGAGAGAGAGAGAGAGAGAGAGAGGCAGAGCACAAGCAGAGGAGGGTAGAGAGAGAGGGAGTATCCAAAGCAGGCTCCAGGCTCTGAGCTGTCAGCACAGTCTGATGCAGGGCTCAAACTCACAAACTGTGAGATCATGACCTGAGTCAAAGTTGGACACTCAACCGACTGAGCCACCCAGGTGCCCCATGAGCCTTTCCCTTTCTTTCTTTCTTTCTTTCTTTCTTTCTTTCTTTCTTTCTTTCTTTCTTTCTTTCTTTCTTTCCTTTTCTTTTCTTTCTACATAGTACTGCATGTGTAGAAAATTAATATTGAGCATTTTAATACAAAGCCACATATTTTTGGTAGACTGTGTGTTTGAAATTCATCATCAGTTACCTCTATTGCTGGAAACAGCTATTCATATTTCCTTTAGGAAACCACCTCTCCTCCTTTCCCAACTATGTGGTTTCCTTTGAATAGGTCCACCCCGGCTCCAAGCCTATACTCTGATTGGCTTAATCCAACAGGCCATTTGCCATCTCCTGGCCACAGTGATTGGTTCAGTCATGGGGATGTCCAGTCATGGCCAATGGGAATCAAGATAACATGTGCTGGAACTTCTGGGCGAGTGGCCTTGTCTGTCATCCCCTGAATTCAGTGATAGCCACGAAAGATGTATGCTCCATACCCTTTGGTTGAGCTGTACAGTGAGGGAAGCCCAGTGAGGTTAGCCTGAAAAAGCACAGAGCCTGATATTTGGATTAAACAATTGCAAAAGCCAGTCATACCCTTGGATTTTGAGACACGTGAGCCAACACATCCCTTTTTCCTGTTTGAGCCAGAATGATTTTTTTTTTTTTGTCACTTGCAACTGAAGGAATCTTAAAAGTCATAGGACTTATCACCAAAGTGATCGTGAATAAGATTTGCCTCCAGTTAGATGATTCATCTGGAATTTGCAGTGTCATTCTCTGTATTAGCAGTATTTCCATTTTCTGCCTTTTTAAAAGTTATTTATTTATTTTTAGAGACAGCAAGAATGAGCGAAGAGGGGAGGGGCAAGAGAGTGGGAGAGAGAGAGAGAGAGAGAGAGAGAGAGAGAGAGAGAGAGAGAATCCCAAGCAGGATCTGCACTGATGTGGGACTCAAACCCACCAACTGCAAGATCATGACCTGAGCTGAAACCAAGAGTTTCGTGCTCTACTGACTGAACCATCTGTGTGCCCTCATTTTCTGCATTCTTGATGCTCTTGCATCTGGGGAGCCTCGGGGAGGACCTCACTGCCTGAGGGAAACTGCCTTTTCCAGGGCTAGCCAATTCTTAGGGGGCACCAAAGGCCCCACCCAGGAACATGCCTCTCATGTGAAAACTAACCAATCCAACACCCATACTCCAAGCTACCTCTTCTATCTAGCCCTTACCTTATAGGAGGCATTACTCCTTTGTCCTAATCATCCCAGGGCCAGGTACCAGACAACTAGAGAAAGCCCCTACCTCCAGAGCTTGCTGAAATTATTCAAACTAGCCAATCCAAACCCGCTTACCTTGTCCTGCTCTGCTTTTTGTGTGGAAGCCACAATGAAGGTTCTTACCCACATTCTCATCTTGATCTTTCTTCCTCCTGACTGACCCTGGTGCTTCTCTGCATGGCCCTGCAGGGTGTGGTATACTCCCTCCTCTTGGGAACTGTGAGTGACAAACTATTTTTTCATTGGTTCTAATCTGATCTGTGGTCCTCACCATATCTGAACACTGATAAAATCTGTATTTTAAAACATGCCGTGAATTTAAGATATCACAGTAGGAGGCATGCTAGGAATGCCAGAAAAGGCCATGATCATGGATATTCCGGGAGGAGGGAGCAAAGAATGCCTATCGAAAATTTCCTTTTGCATTTGTTCCAAATGCACCCCACAGGGATTTATCCTGCAAAGATTGCCCGGCGGTAGGTAATATGGTTGGGATCCCATGCTCTTTGGAAGATATGTTGTAATTTATCTTCTGTTTTGTAGTGGAGGTGGTGAGGAGGTGGGGGAGGTTCTAATAAGAACCAATAAAAAGTTCTAATAAGAACTAATAAGTTCCAATAATAAGTGCAAATGGATGGCTAAGTTTTATGGTTGTGTCTTTCATCCTAGCAGCCTTCCGAAGGTTTCAAACATGATCGAAAGGCATGATATCGACTTGTATCACAATTTTTAAAATATGACTTTTCATCTAAGAATTTCTTGTAATCAAGAAATGGTTTAGGAACCAGAGCAGCCTCATCATTCATCTGCTCCATAGCCCCCAAATAGAACACCCCAATACGTCCAAATCCCCTACTTTTTTTCTGCGAGTGATTGGTCCCATGAATCATTTTAGTGCTGGCGAGATGTACAGGTCAAGCGGTATAAAAAATTAGGAGCTCAGGTTTACCATGTGGGCTTCTCAACAGCTGGTCACCTACTCAGGGGAGCTGAGAGCTGAAATTCATTCATTCTCACATTCTCCTGTTGGAGATTGAATGTTTAATTTTTTAAAGCCGGGAAACTACTGTTTTGGGGATTGCAAGCAGTTTCTGAATGATCTCTGTGCAGCGCCTTCTGTGACAGTCTGTGTGCTTTTGGTTTCAAGAAAAAGAAACCAAGACTGAATATCTTAGGCTGAAAGTGAATTTTGGGGGAGGATAATGGAAGGATATCAGCACACAGAATGGACAGGGAAAGCTGAAGAATTCAGACTGGAAAATGGGCAGACACCAAGAGTGGCTTGGCAACAGTCAGTCAGTCCAGGATGTGGGACCATCGCTTCAGGACATCACTGCCATTGCTAGACTCAGCTGCTGCTGGACAGAGCTATTACTGTTGGACAGAGCCACTTTTGTTGGACCTCTTCTAACCCTGGTTCATTGCCTTGTGTGTTTGGCTACGGTGGACATAGGACTTGTGATACTGTGATTTATAATAAGAAATATATATCTGTTTTTGTCCTATTCTTGGCACAGAGCTCTTAAAACCCTTGGAGTTTCCTAAGCAATAACAGTGTCTTTTGTTATGTAAATGAGCTACCCTCAGGACAGTCCCTAGGTAACCTAGGGATGGGGGCTGGTTGCCAGGGGACCCAATCCTGTGACTAAAGATTCAGAAATTTAGCCCTACCTCCTCCCTCTAAAGAGAGGAAAGGAACTGGAGATTGAATCAAACATCAGTGGCCAACGATTTAGTCAATTATGCCTATGTAATGAAGCCTCCAGAAGGAGAAGGTTTGAAGAACTTCCACGTTGGTGAACACGTGGAGCACCTAGGAGAATGATGCGTGCAGAAAGCATGGAAGATCTGTGTATTTTCTTCATACCTTGTGCTACACATTTCTTCTACCTGGCTGTTCCTGAGTTGTAACCTTTTATAACAAACTGGTAATCTAGTTGTTTTCCTGAGTTCTGTGAGCTGCTCTGGCAAGTTAATCGAACCCAAGGAAGGTGTGGGAACCTCCAATCTATAGCTGGTGGGTCAGAAACCAGGCGACAGTTTTTACTTCCAATCCAGTCTTATCAGACTAAGTCCTTAATTTTTGGGATGTGATGCTATCTCCAGGCATAGAGTGTCAGAATTGAGTTAATTGTTTAGTGGTGTTAGGAAACATACACATATTAGAGGGCTATATATTGATCACTGGTTCAGAGTACATACAGCATCCTACAGGGCTGCACCCATATCACAGAGTTTTGTTTCCAAGCCAGCATGGTAATTGAGGATTTAGTGGGCTATTGCACCATTACATAGCTGTCTTTGGGCGATGGGGTGTGTTATAGTACCACTGAATTCCGCAGACGTCAGCCAGATTGGCTTACTTCTTTTCCTATAAAGTGAAACCATTGGTCAGAAAATATGTTCTATGGGATATAATTGTGTATAGGCATATAGTAAGTCCACTGATGGATCTCCTGACAGAATCATGTTGGATGATGCAGAGAAAGCAAATTCACATTCACAAGTCAGTGTCTATTTTGGTGAGAACAAATTGAGCCCCTCCACGATGGGAGGGTGTCCAATATAAGCATATCTACAATCTTGCCCTTCTGGAGTACAGTGCCCCATCAGGATTTGGAGTAGGGTATTGCTGATGGGCTGAAGGGTACGTTAAAAAATTTTTTTAATCTAATGGAAGCATTGTTTCCATCAGCAGGTTATGATGCTGCTGATTGACATACGATACCCCGTAGGCGATGTGGGAGAGAGAGGCCATGACTGCAGGAGTAGAGTCCTTCATGGAGGTGAGTAGCGAAGAGTGTTGGCTCACAAGTGAAGGGCTGCTGAGACAGGACCAGGAATGGTCCACTCATTTCAACAGGGGGGAAGGGAGAGCAGGTGTGTACAGAGGTTTCTCATTTGCTTCTATTTTTTTGGTGAAATGAAGTGTGAAGTTATCAGCAAAAAATGAGGATAGGGAGAGGAGCTATCAGAGGGGATAATAGATTTATTGAGGAGGGAGAAAAAGGTGTGAAATGGTATCTTAAAAAGTGGGGAAACAAATTTACTATGGAAAAATTATGATTGCTGGGCAGTTTTCATGATCATGAGTTTATGAGTTCTTTCTGAAGCTATGTCTAGCTGTGTAGTACAGGCATGGAGTTGGAAGTGTCCTGACTAACCCACAGAATTGATGGGGAGGCTGGAAAACCAGGTGTGGAAAATGGACAGTAACCAATGGAGGCTCAGCAGGATGAACATTTGGGCCACGGTATGGGCATCGTCACTGATGTACAATGCTGTTGCCACTACCTATGGCTGCCAGTGGACATTGTCACCATGCCTCTAGCCATTGGACAAGGGTTCCAGGGCTATCCAACTCTCCATCTGCCACAGAGCTAATCTCTCTGAACTTTGGATTTTGTACCACTTTCTTAAATTTAAAGTATTAGTTGGGGTTAGACCAGGACTGCCACTGGCCTAAATGGAACCTTTATGTAAATTCCTCTGTCAGAATATTGTTATAATAAATACGCAAATCAAGGATGACTCCAATATGCAGGGCACACCTGGAGCAGAGTGGTATAAAAACAAACATGGCGGCAGCCCTGGTCTTGTGTGTGTCCTTGGTTTGGTTGCCAATGTGTGGAGAGGGTGAGAATCAGCCACATTTCGCTTCTGAGGCCCTGCACAAGGGGGATCCCCTAAATTGGGAAGGAGTTTTGGATCCTGTTCGGTAATCAAATGAAATGTTCAACATACTTTTATGGTTTAGGAACTTCTTTTGGGTTAAGTCCTTTTAATCAGGCAAATATAAGGCACAAATCTACCAATGTGTTGGGGGAGATCTGAACTAATAAAGTAATTCAAATATAAATGGCTACAAGTTAAGTCTTCTGTCTAGTACACATGCTGAGTGTATATATTCTTCCCACTTAAATGTGGCTATGTGCTGTGTTGGAAAGTTTTCATTTTTTCTTGGGAGATATGGATGTCTTTTTCACCCAGATTTGTTCACTGAGGGCAGGACTGTGCCACGAGGACTATTAACCTGGACCAGAGGAATGACTTTGCAAATTGTGGGGACTGGGCTTACCACAGTTACCTGGCTGTGGTAGTGATGTCCCTCATTGGTCTTATTTGAGATCGAATAAACCCACATTTTAGAAATTGCTGGTATAAATATAGTGATTGCTTTGGGGGGCAATAGAGGCCAAATTGCTCCTTGTTCCTGAAGGGGACAATGTTTCCACTGTCAGTTGTCATGGGGTGGGAAATGATACAGGGAGAGAGGACTTTCCTGTCATTCCCTGGTGTGGAACCGAATGGGGCAAAGTCCTCAGGCAGAAAAAGGCCCGGAGATTCTTATGGGAAGGTTGAGGTGCCACCTTCCCCTTATCCCAATACATAGAAGCCCGTGGGGAAATAGGCAGGGATATGGAGTCACGTATGGGCCAGGGACCCTGAGAGTATCCACACTGGAGCAGCAGATGAAAGCAACTTGTGTAGTTACTTGGTCTCTCAGAGTCTTGTTAATGGATCTGTTATGTGCTGTCCACCTGCTCTTAGCAGTGTGTTGGGCAGCTGGGGTGGGCGTTCACACTTGAGTTGAAATTATATGGAGCGAGTGACAATAAGCCAATTAAAAGATGGCAAGAGGCAACCTGGATAATGATGGATGGAAGAATTTCATGTGCACCAGGATGGATCTGTGGGACATGTTAAAATTCTTTGGGAATGTTCATGAGAGTAAATATGAAAAAAATAAGGGATTCCCCAAAATCCATGAGGACGTGGGCTTGGATTACTTGTATTAAAGCTTTAAAGAAAAATGCCATCTTGAAGGCTAAAGAGCTTGGGGACCCAGAGGAGGCACGTGTAATAAACACACACTTTTATTGACCTAACATGTGATAGGCACTTTTTTTTTTGAGGATATGAGATAGACATTTAAAGAAGATACATTATTTTCCTCCCTCAACACCTGGCATGGGATCTCAGATTATAATTTCGTGTAAGGGAGGTAAGGTCTCCAAAGTTATGTCATAACCAACATCCAAGAGTCAGATTTCCTCATCTTCTCCAACCCTGTCTCCTCCAGTAGATTTTCTACAGCATTCAGTTGGACTGATACTGGCCATGGTGCAATGCAGCCACATTAACATTCTCATCATACCCAGAGTTTCCCCTTCCCTGGCTCTGATATATGGCTATCTGCAGCTTCAGTGTTGCAATCACAGATGCTGGGAGGGAACGGGCTGGGCGGTAAGGGAACCGTCTGGCCCCAGAAGAAGATGTAGAGAAGACTTGGAAAGTTCCTGTGCCTTCTCGGGGTCTCACGCACAGAGGCCAGAGTTCAGTATCAGTGTAGTAAATCCTGAGACCTATGGAGGGTCTTGCAAAGGGAGCTTCCCTCATCTATGAAAGATAATGGCTGTCACTTATTGGGTCCTATTGTGCAACATATGCTTTCACACAGTATCTCATGTAAGCCTCAACAACACCTCAACTCCATGAGATAAGTGACAAAAGTGAAGAGAGAGTTTCATCACATTGTTCAAGGTCACAGGACAAGTAATTAAAACAGCATCAGAATGTAAACTTTTATATTTGAGCCAAATTCCTAGGAGAATGCTTCTCAGCCAGAGGTAATTTTGCCCCCAGGGGACATTTGACAACGTCTGGAGACATTTTTGACTGTCATGACTGGAAGGGTGCTAATGTCGTCTACTGGGTAGAAGCCAGGGATGCTGCTAGACATCCTGCAATGCCCAGGACACTCTCCTGTTATTGGCTGAACCATGTCCTTCCAAAGAGAATACTGAAGTCCTAATCCCCGAGTACCGCAGAATGTGACTGTATTTGATAAGAGAGTGGTTGCCCATGTAAGTAGTTAAGATAAGTAGGTGAACCCCTAATCCAGCGTGACTGGTGTCCTTATAAGAGGATGGCCCTATGAAGACATAGGGACATATGAAGAAACTTGAGGAGATGGAGGCAGAGAGTGGAATGATGCACTTCTGTGCATCAACAAGCCGAGGAATGCCAGGGATCACAGGTCATCACCAGAAGCTAGGAGAGAGTCACGGAACAGATTCTCTTTCACAGCCCTTAGGAAGAACCAACCCTGTAACACCTTGATTTTGAACTTCTGGCCTCCAGGTCTAGGAGAGAAGAAATTTTGGTTGTTTTAAGCCATGCGGTTTATGGTAGTTTGTTACAGCAGACCTAAAAAAACAGTATGCCCCCACAACCCAAGATGTCAACAGTGCCACTGCTGAGAAACCCTGCCTTAAGAGAACACTCTAGTTCCCTACTCATACTTAGCAAGCATTCTGCCCCCTTCCTTTCCGGGCGTTGCTGAACATTCTAGGAAGGTTGGGAGCATTTATGCCTGTATCCAGAACAGGGGGAGGGCTGGCTATTTCAGTGAGTGAAAACCAGTCTTTTAAAGTGTTTAACATGGTTAGTCCATCTGGCAACTTAATTAGCCTTGATCCATCTCAGGAGTGAGGGGTCCTGGCTGGAACTGTGTTGATAGATTTTGATATTGTTTTCATAGAGCAAGACCCTGGGTCCCTTCCCAGCCTGGGCTAGACGTTTTTGGCTTTCGGTACTTGGCTGGGTGCGCTGAAGTTTCCTCTAGGATGTCACATTGCATTTTATTAGTCTCCATTTTCCTCATAAGGCTCAGGGCTGTGTTTCACCCCGAATCAGAGTGGTATTTCTCGAGAACTGGAAAAGAAAACATTCTCCCAGATTGTAACCTAGAAAAGTGGTGCGGTGGGAAGACCAGTCTTTCTCAGAGCAAATGAAACAAGACTTCAGTGCAGTTTGCTGATTCATTGTCTAGTAAAGTGTTATTGCTACAAACGTATTGTCTCTGAGCCTAGATAGCCCACCCACCTCTTGGCTGTAAAACCCATTTCATCAACGAGCTTGGCATTTGCAGCACTATGCCCTGGTTTCCTTGTATGCTGGGATAGTAAGTTAAATAATAAAGGCAAAGTTTCTTGTTTGGCCCATGCCAAGGGTCAAGAAATGCAGCGTCACGATGGGGGGAGGCATCCCCTTAACATGTCCTTGGTGGGGTCTACCTCCCTCTATGATTATGAATATTTTAATGACATTGTACATCCAGGCAAAGACACAAAACACACACCAAAAAAGACCTGGCCAAAATGGTAGGTAGCTCGCATGGATTTGAGAGCTAGCAACTCCCAAAACTGGCGCAGGGGTTTTCAAAATGGATCCTGTTCATTCACTGAGCAAAGCTTGAAGTGGGTTAAAGAATGGCTCGAGAATGAGCCATGACTCATAAGAAATTGAGCAATGGTCGATGAGAAGTGGATCTTCGAGGCATGGCACTCCCAGATTCCATAAAAGAAAGTGAGGATGACCTTGACTCTGTTAGCATACTATGTTTGCACTGGGGGGGGCGGTTTCAACTGGCTTGCCCAGGGCAGGACCACATGTTCTGTTCATTTTGTGCACCCTCCCTCCACCTCCCCAATGTTCTGGTGTCTGGTGGACACTCAGTGATGCTGTTTGTTGGCACTGGAACTGGCAGTGGAATTTTTTAGTTCATCCTGGGCCCATCCTCTAGCATCTTTATGCTTCAGTACGTTTGTAGGAAAACAATGGGTGAGTGAGAACGGACCTGTAGATGGGCTTGCAACGTGGACATGCTAAGGGGATGCCTCCCCCCCATTGTGACGCTGCATTTCTTGACCCATGACATAGGCCAGTTGATTTCTGATCTTTCATTTCGAGAAGCTGGACAATCTAATGCTTCCTGTGAGATATTTATTTGTGGTTACTTAGCTCTTGTAAGGTTTCACATAGCAGAGAGAGCTGGAAACCGGGGTTTGCTACTTACCAGCTGGATGTTAGGGGACAAGTCCCTTAACCTCTTTAGACTTTAGTTCGCCATCAGTCAGACAGGAACGGGCTCTGTGTTGCCTATTTCCTAGGGTTTTGTGAGCATCCAATTTGATCAGGTTGTGTGAAGGGGCTTTGAAAATGGCAAGGCATTTTTTAAAGGTCAAGTATAATTATGAATACATTCTGATTTGTTTTTAAATTTTCATGGTCTCCTGTGACCATTTCCCTATGCAAAGCACAACAGAGCACTTTCCTATGCAGTCTTGTTTTTACTTTATTGTTACCCTGCTTGCTCTTCAGTGATCTGGTTCCCGTTTTACAATCTTGAGATTGGTTCTTTCTGTGAACATGTTTACTTCTCATTGTCATTCATTAGGATAAGGACAGTGATTTATCAGATAAACAGATGCTGGGGCATAGCATTTGAAAATGTCACATGTACTTCTCCATTGTGAAGTAACACTTTTTGTTTATGCCTGGGTTTAATTTATGGTTTAAAAACAGTCTGTTGGCAGCATTTTGTGGCATCTTCATGGTTAAATCTGCAGTCATTGTGGAGCCATCAGTAGCACTAGTGAACAAGGGGGTTTGCTAACCTGGTGCTGGGGTTTCTGATGCTTAAGAGATTGTTGGGAGGCTTGAAAGGGGGCGTTGCTGTAGTCTGCTAATCCAGATCGCTGCTGTCTTGGTATTTGCATATGTAAGAACGGTGTATGGATTTTATTCTCGCTTTTGAAAATACAGGATGGCAATATGGTGGTTTCTTTCTTTCTTTTCTGATCCTAGCTAAAATCATTCATCTGTTTTCCTTCTGGAACCTCATGGCCAATGGTCTCAGCATAGCCTCTGGGCTGTCCTGCCTCCCATCCACATCATCTCTTCTTTCCACCGTTCTGTTAAAGTATGGGGTGGTGAGCCAGAATGGACAGGGTGCAGCCAGTTGCTGGGACCCTCGTTGACTCTGGGGCATGTACCTGGAGCAGAGTGATAAGAAGAAGCAGGAGTGTGGTAGTGTGGCTACTGCATCTAGAACTCAGCAATGAGCACATCCCCTGGCCAGGTCCCCTCAGAGGGCTGCTGGGGGCTCCTTTTCTAATTCTGACTGACATGGTCTGTAGGCCAAGCAGAGGGCCAGTGGAAGGCATTCACTGACATGGGGCTGTGGCATCCACCCTGGGATTCCCGAATTCTTTATCCTGTGACTTCCCTGAAACTTATTACCCACACTTAAGAGTCTTACTCATTTACCCACCCTTGCCTACCTGCAGGTGGCAGAAGTTTGGGTTGATGTGAACAAGTAATTCATTGACTGAAATATGTACTGGAAAATGCATCCGTGCTGCAAGATACTCAGAAATAACAAACACACATTTGCATAATGCTCTTTCAAGGGAAAAGTTTCTCTCACATAAATTATCTCCACAACCCTGCGAAGTAGGGAGGGTGTGAATCGTAATGTCTTTTTACAGTCAAGAAAATAGAGGCTTGAAGCCTGGGTGATTAGCACAGGTTACATCTCTAGTAAACAAAAGAGCCCACCTGTACTTTACACCTTTCATTTCTGAGATCAGGGCTCTTTTCCTTTATAGGATCTTGGGATGGTTGGACCATGGGAAGGAGAGGAAAGGATAAATCATCCAGAAGCTGGCAGGTTTAATTCCAGTTATGCTTCAGTCAATTTATATAATTGGATACACTAGAGGCCAAGAGCTTTGTTCCATGTTATTTTAGGAATTCCTATTGTTTATCCTTTCTAGAGCAGAGCAGTGGTATTAAACCTTAAAAAAAAAAATTATTTTCACCTTCCTAAGGCAAAAGACTTTCCCTGTTGGGCAAATGAAGTATGGTATAAAACTTCCAATATACAAAACTGAAATTGAATGGCTGTGATCGAAGTAGGTGTGAAACCTTGCCTGATCCACCCCTCTTATCCCTCAAGGTGCCTTGAGACACCTTTGAAACCTTGAGGAAATGAGGATGGAACTTTTAGGCCAAATGGGTTTTGTCATCGCTCTCTTTTCTTCCTTCTTCCCTAGTTTGGTCAACTGTCTATGCTTTAGCTATCCTCTTCAAAAAATCACCTAAAGACCTCATGGAATTCTCCCATCTTGGCACCCAGAACGCGTGAGGAGTCTGATTTTGTTATTCATTCCAACAAAGGCACAAGACAAAGGTGGTAGATATCAGTCTTTGTGTCATTCAACTCTTCTTTATTTCTGTTATGTCCAGAACAGAGAGGGCATAGCATGCAATCCAAGGACACCTCCATTCTCAGACAACTGGTCAATGAGCCAAGCCCTAGAACCTATTCTAGGCAGTCAGCATCTTTTCTGGGCATCATATTCTCCTGAGTCAGTTGCACAAAGCACCAAACCATGGCCTAAGGTGCTCCAGCTGCATATGGGCTATGGGTGTGTTAAACATCTGCTTGCCACCATCCACACTGGGATAATCTGTTTAAGTCCTGATGATTAGTGCCCAATTGCTAAACAATCTAGACATAGCCTTTCCCTGCACATTTATAACATTTCCTAAAAGTCTTCAAAGGCCCTGGGATGGCAACAAATCCTTTTGGCTGTCCTTTGTTTCCTGTACTTGCGGGTTATTACTCTACCTTGCGCCTGGGTGGTTTTCTGTGGAGTTAGTAGGAATCTCATGCCTTATTGTCTGTTTAGCTAGGCATATGGACTTTTTACTTATTGGAAAGGATTTCTCAGCAAAGCGATCACTGGATATATAGACTTGCTTGCAAATTCCTGTTCATATGACTTTTGTGTTTTCTCCTTGTGTTTCAGCATCTCTTCATAGAGGGCAGAAAACTCATCTCTCTCCTTATATAGGGGAAAGTATGGACATGCTCTTAAACAGTCTCTTTACCCCCTTCTTAGCTCTGCATCCCATCTACTCCCTGCCAAGAAAGGCTTGCCAACGCATAGAGTATTGATTGAATCACTTGAGTTGGCCAGCCCTTTTCAAGCAGACCTCAGACCTCTTATGAAATTCCACCATATTTCTTACTCCTGAAGTACGAGCTTAAACAGGTAGACGTCAAGCTCTGCACTGAGAGCATGTGGGTGACCCCACTTGGGTCTTCTGTCCTGAGCCATGTGCTCCAATTCAGCTTTATCCCCAAAGTCCTGTGTTATGGAGCTCCTAGGCTCTTTTGCAGTTATGTATAAGACTGCATTTTGTTCTTCATTGAGCTCCATTGTGAGTACCGTCCTTCTATTGAGAATCCCCAAAGGAAAGGGTGAGAAGTGTGATTCAGGCATGGAAAATCCACTTCAAACCTTAACATTGCAAATAAATTAAATGGCTTCTAAAATTCCACAGCCTTTGGGAACGTTCTTTTTGTTGTTGGGTTTTGGAGTTCAGGTCACCTTCAGTTATTCACGCTCAATTATGTTTTAATATTGATGGTCACAGACAGCCTATGTGATAGGTTTCAAATGATCTCAGTGCCCCCAAGACTCTCTCTCTCTGACTCTGGACAACTGCATGTTCCCTACATGTGGTAACCTCTCAGCCATCAGACCCACCTTCTACTGTTCTTTGTCTCATTAGGCCTAGTGGCCACAGGTGTTTTCTGAATGACCACTCTGCCCAAGTTTATAAAGAGAAGAGAGGTGTGTGGTCACCTTAGCCCATGGAGAGAGCTAATCAGGATCATTTTGGACAAGTATGCAATCTTCCCTTCTTCATAGTTTTTCTTTGATGGATCTAAGTCATTCGTCCTTGAATAATTTCATTAGCCATCAAAAACTTACCCCAGCAGGGCAATAAATTAGTGACACGAAATCTCCGTAAGCTGTGGTAAGAGAGGCAGGCATGGCTGTTGCTGGGTCAAAATTATTTCGTCAAGGAGCGCCTGGGTGGCTCAGTTGGTTGAGCATCCGACTTCAGCTGTGTCATGATCTCGCGGTTGTAACTTCAAGCCCCGCGTCGGGCTCTTTGCTGACAGTTTGGGGCCTGGAGCCTGCTTTGCATTCTGTGTCTCCCTCTTTCTCTGCCTTCCCCCGCTTGTGCTCTGTCACCCTCTCTCTCTCGAAAATAAATACACATTAAAAAATTATTTTTTCAAAATGAATTCATGGAAAAAAATGACAGGGGATACTTCTAACTCCTCCATCTTTAATTTCTGGATTCTCTCACCATTTCATGGAAGCCTCCATCTGAGGAACTCTCTCAGTTCTCTAAGTAGGGAAGCCCTCCCAACTTCTACTTGGTTGTGAAGTAGATGAGGTGTTTGTGGTCCCCCTTCTGCTGCCCCTTATCCCCTCTGTGTTGTCACCCTCTTCTCCTCTCGTGAGGTTCCCGGTGACACCTTCCTCTCCTTCCTCACCCGTCAGAAAAGGCTCCCATATGAATCATTTACCCAGATGATGAGCTGTCTGTCTTAGGGATACCTGCATTCTGATTTTGGTCCTAACTGTGGACCGACTGACCTTGTGCCCTGTTAAAGGAGTTCTAGTACCTGCAAGTGAAGTGCTTGTTTGGGGAGATGAGGAATACTTTCTTGGAGTCCCTGACATTGCGATGTTCAGAAAGCATCTCCCCCAGTATCTCCTTATTCCACCCCTAAGGGTGATCTTCACATCACTGTCCTTTTCCCACAGCATTTCCAAACCCACTGAACTACTGGGCTTCTCCATCCCTAAGGCTGTGTATGCTTCATCAGGATGTTCCTGATGCCAATCCCATAGCAGCCCCAAGTGTTTTTATAGGATGCCTGCATTGCTACAGGAGCAGCCCAAAGGCTCTTGGATGGGCACTAGCTGATCAACACCTGCCTTCCCCTCCTTGGGGTTTTGGCACCATAATGTTGCCTTGTGGGACCCTGCCAGCTGCCTCTGCCTGTGGGAAGCAGCTGTGAGATCTCTGACCAAATCAAATTCCTGGAAGACCAGATTTATATGCAGGAGGAAGGCAAGTCAGAGCTGATTAGCTCTGTGTGGGTTGTCCCTCAGGCCACGTTTCTCTGGCCTCAAATGGAGGCGTGCGTATGCTGGCTGGGATTACCGAATGGGTTCTCTACTTTAGCTGATGGATGAGTGATATATAGGTAGCCAGTGACGCATTTTGGGATTTATCCAAAAGAGGCAGCCCCAGGTAAGTGGAAGGATTGGTCATTACTGTAATTCTAGTGGCGAATGCATCACAGAAGCTCCAAATCCGTCAGCCCTCTGAGCTCCTGATTGCAGCTGGCTAATGCATTGCCTCCGAGGAGCATCCATTGATGTGCTGCAGAGGAATTAACTTTGACGTAATGGAATTTTGTTTTCACCACTGCTCATAAAAACAACCGCCTTGAGCAAATGAAAATGTGTGTGGCAATTTGTGCATTTCCAGTAATGACTGTACATGGGTAGAGGGTTCTTACAGAAGGAAATGGCGTCCCTGCAGACCAGGGCTGGCTGATGAATGATTAATGAAGAACAGTGCTACCAAGATTCTGGCTCTAGAAAGATAAGGGAGAATGATGATGTGAGCTGTGGGGGAAGGTAGGGGCCTGGAAAGGTATGCTCCACTCATGGGCGAGATTCCAAGGAATCTGACTGGTGCTAATGACTTAGAATCATTTCAGGGGAGTATGACCGGGGTCAGTTGCCCTGTAGCTGGCAAAGAGGCTTACTCAGAACGTTCCCTTCCCCTGCCTCTTCTTGGAGACTCTGACCTTCCCTCTTGGGACAAGGCATGATGCCTTCCCTCAACCTTGCTCTTTTGCCCTGTGTACACCCCTGTCTATCACCTATTTTTTTCAGAGATAAACTCTCTTGGCTCTGTTTCACTGCAAACCCACCTTCCGTTTCCCCAATTATTTGTTAACAAAATCCTGAGGATCACTGCCAGTTTGATCATCACTACTTACCAGTCTCTGGGTAACAGAATGTTCCCTACAGAGCCCCATAAGGGATCCCAGATTCCAACTCTGCTCACTCCTACCCTCAATGTTGTTCAGGTAAGGCCCTTAGGTGATTTCTGTACTTGGCCTGGCCTGCAACCTGATACCATAATAAAATTCTGTGGTTGCCCTTTGAGTTTCCATCTGCCTTACCCCTGGCATAGTCAAGCATTCAGAGAAGGAATCTGGGTTATTTTTTTTAATACATTTTACAAGGGCAGAATTCTCTGTGCTGGGGTCAGAGGAACGCTGAGCCCCAGAAGTGGGGCCTTTGGTCCCTGTACCCACAGACCGGGTCCAACAGCTTCATGGGACTCTGTGAAGGGCAAGGTCCTGAGGGAGACGGTGTCCTTGGTTACATTCCTTCCTGTGCTGGGGGTGGGGAGAGTCTTAGGCAGGCTCCTTTCCTCTGCTCCCACACTGGCAGCTCAATAGAAGTACCCTTCACTGGGAAAGGAATAGTGTGGTTGCTTAAGGTGCTTTGGGCAGGCTGGACCATGCAATGCATTTGACCTCAATCCATTTGTTTTATGGTTCAAAGTGGTCTTGGTTCTTCTTTTCATGTAAATATCCTTCCACTATGGGATGACAGTGACTGAGAACAAAAATGGGCTTATCACAAAGCAAAAGAAATCAAGTAAAATATAACCAGAATGTATTTTTTTTCTTCCCTCTCTCACTGAAAGTAGTTTTATATGTAGTGGGAGGAAGAGTATGGCATTTGCCCTGCTCTTGCTGTCTGAAGTCTTATTTGAAAGAAGCATGGAGACTTATTTTTCTCAGACTCACAAACTCCAGCCCATATGCCTGCCCTAATGAGAAGATTAAAGACCTGTTAATGCCATTTGTTTTGTTTCTAAGCAGTAGGTGACAGGAGAGCTAAACATTCTCTCTGAGTTGATGCAGTGGTTCTGAAGGCACCGGGACCAAATGGCTGCAGTGACCTTGCTTTTTATGTTCAATTAAATGGACCAGAGATAAGATCTATATTGTTTCTGAAGTGTTGAGATCCACAGACAGGATGAGCAATTTCTGTGCCTATGCCACTGGGAAAAACAAATGAAACACACTGGGAATTCAAATGTGTCCCCTTGAGTCTCATTTTTCACTCAAACACTGCAACGCTCTTGTTTGATAGCAGGGCTTGGTTTGGGGAGTTGGAGGCACAGGGCATGGCTGGTGATTCACAGGCTTATATTTGCTTGTGGAGAATACTTTTAGCAAGTAGTCTATTGAATATCAATTACCCACAGGACACTGTGTTGGGCGCTGGAGGGGTTATAAGGAGGCATAGACATTTCTGCCTTCAACAATTATAAAATCTTGTTTGGAGGCAAAGCGTCTGAAGACATTGAAAGAGCTCAGTAATAAGAGCAAATGCCAAGTGTGGTGGAATTGAATGGCCACTCATCTCTCCTTCTTTAGGATCCTAGGGGCTACAGAAGTCATTACAGCAACACTAGGTAAATGGGAACTGAGGTACTGGTTTATTACTCTGGGCAATAACCCCAAGTATTGCTTCTGATGAGTTGTACTGAGGAATAGAATGAGATCTGAGGTCATGGTGGGGACTCACTGCTTCTACACCAGTATGACTGGACCTATACAAGTAATTCTAAATGCTCTCACCATTAAGCTTAATGGCCAAGGACCACAGAGAAGAGTGGACTATTCCCATGAGTGAATACTGCACGGGGGGCAGGAAATGGAGGAGAAACTGTCACTGTCCACAGGAAAAACAACAGCAACATCAGCAATTGGCCCAGTTCCTGATTTTGAGGCATAATCAACATGTTTCCTTAGTAAAACATGGGTCGGCGCACATTAGGCTTCAGTCAGAGCCTAACTCTTCTTCTCATGGAGATAAGCCGTGAGAGTGCCTGAAATTACTTCTAATAATCCTTCATATGGAGAGGGAGCTCTTGGGCAGAAATATGAAATATGACAATATGGGGAGAACTATTTCTCTTTCTCCAACAATGTGTCTGATGTGTTATAATAATAGGTTGGTGGTGGGGAGCAGGGGGAGAGAAAACTCTAGGTTGGCACTGCGGTGGGGACAGTCTGGGAGGTCTCTGAGAAAGGGTGGTTTTGAGCTGACTTCAAGGCAGGGGTGGGACAAGAAAGGAGTGGGCCTGCCAGGTGGTGGATAAGGGCAAGCAATGATATGATGTGTGGATGCTGTGAGAAGAGCACCATGGCTGGAACACAGAGCAAGAAGGTGGTGGAGACCAATTGATATGTTTGGATTGGATACTCTCTCATTATCCTCCATTATGATCTATTTTTCCCAAATGACTTGCCATTTCTATATTCTGTACCTGTTTCTTCTTTTTATCGAAATGAAGACCAGAGTCACAGTTCCCACTTTTGATACTTCTGCTTCCAGAGAGATGAAATGATCACTAAAACAAACGTGGAACTTACCCGCCATGCTCTTTCTATATTGTCAGTGGGACAGATGGTAGCATGTGGCTGAGGCACTGACCTTGCACAGCAGCACTGTTTTACCCAATTTCCTTCATGTGACAAATTCAGAAGATTAGAGAAGGCTTTTGCCAGGCTTGGAATCTACTCCGGTTACTATCTTTGATTACTTGGATTGCTTTATCCCAGAGAAACCAGACTTTATTTAAATGAAAAAAAATTTGAAAGGACTTAAACATCTTAAATTGGCACATTAAAATGTTCATGCACTTATCTGGACAGCAACTGTGTCTCCCTAAAGCCATGCTGTGGCCTGTGGAGTTGACAAGGCAGAAACAGATGGCCTGGGTTTCCCTTGAAATATACTAATGAAGAGAAAAAAGTGACTTGGCCCTTTATCTTTTAGATTATGCCAAATCCACACAAGCAAGGGACTCTAGACATTTGGCATGAGCTCCAAAATGTGCAGAACTTGCCCCTCCTGGCCCGTGATGTCTGGCACTTGTGGAGTGTTTGATGGAGAACAACTCGTGTTTGTTGAGGTGGGTTAATGGCCCACCTCCTTGTCCATCATGCCAGTCTCCCACATGCTCTCCTTTATATACGTCACTTCCTCTAACTCCCTCCAAATGGGCTACACCGTAGGGTTGGTGAATGTTCTCATTAATCTCTCTCTTGCTTCTTGTTTTCTTCTATTCTTCGTTTTTGGAATTTCTTAAGATATGGAAATACTTTTCAGGCTATTTAACCAAGTGGACTGCTCTTACGTTTTCACTGATTCATAATAAACTCCTGGAGCTAGAAGGGCCTAGAAAGGTCCTTCCTGCCTCCCCCTCTCCTCAGCCAGATCACAAAGATGGGGCCTCTACTACTTTGTCTGTAGACACAACCCAGTGCATAACAATGTCCACTGTTGGGAAATAATGTCCTGACACTGAACTTGGAACTTTCACAAGTTTTCCTGAGTCTGTCCTTGGTGAAGCTGGTCTTGGTATTTACCCTTAATATACTTGAAAGACATTTACAAGTCACTGTAAAGCAGTGGTCCTCAACCAAGGGCAACTTATTTTTAAAAAGCACACTGATGGATTTTCCTTAAGAGAGACCATCCCACCCCACCATTGTGCAGGAAAAATCGATCTGCTTTTGTATTTGAGAAAAATAGCTGCAAAGAAGGGGAGGGTAAGGTGTGTGTGTATGTGTGTGTGTGTGTGTATGTGTTTGTGTGTGCACAGGTATGTATGTGTGCAGAGGAGGTACATAGCTGGGCTTAGGTCTGGGTATCCTGTTTATTTTATAGATGTAAATTCATTTCACCTTATGAAAACTTTTCAATTTTCTCCCAAGAGCTTATTCAGTTGACCTAAATAATGCATTTTGGCAAAGTAAGAGCCTTAGTTCCTTCTCTTTCTTACTCCAGCAAAGGGGATCTCCATGATGGTTCATGAGAGAGGTGATAACCTTTGCCTGGAAACTCAGCATCCTACGCCAAATTTATTCTCCTAAAAATTTTTTTTAGTGTTTACTTTTGAGAGAGAGGGAGAGGGAGAGGGAGAGGGAGAGAGAGAGAGAGAGAGAGAGAGAGAGAATGTGAGTGGGGGAGGGTCAGAGAGAGAGGGAGACACAGAATCTGAAGCAGGCTCCAGGCTCTGAACTGTCAGCACAGAGCCCAGTGTGGGGCTCGAACCCACAAATGGTGAGATCATGACCTGAACTGAAGTCAGATGCTTAACCGACTAAGCCACCCAGGCGCCCCCAAAATTTATTCTCAAAGCTAAATTTGTGCCTCCCATATAGGCAAAGCCAAAGGTGAGTAGAGGGAAATGGAAGAGCCATTCTGTAGAAACTCACCAATGGCCACCAGGGAGGAGCTTTTGCATATTCAGTCTAGATTTGAAGGCACTTTACGGTTTATGCAGCCTGTCACATATAAGGTCATTTGGTCTTCCCAATGATCCTGGGAGGTAGGTCTGATTATTTGAGGAGGAAACCAAGACCTAGAGAGGTCTTTGAACCTGTAAGTGGAAAGTTGGCCATGAAGCTGATTTTTGGGCTCCAGGTCCGGGGCACTTACCAGCACACTACTTTATCTCCGCATTGCCTCCCTTCCAACTCTGTCTGTGGGTCTGAATCAGCCTGCCAGAGACATCCATGGCCCAGGTGATTTCATGTTTCCCTCTCACTCCGCAACACTGCACTAGTGATGACTCTTGGACTTAAATCCAGTTTCTTTACTTACTGCTTCTGGGATCTTAGGGAAGTTACTTAGCCTCTCTATGGCACAGTTACCCTGTCTGTGCAACAGGCATCATCATCATCATCATCATCATCATCTACTTCTCAGGGTTCCTGGTGAGGATTAATTAAAACTGTGCATGTGAAGCCCAAGTGCTTGATACTTGGTAACTGCTCAGTCAATGTCAAATGTAACTACTGCTTTAATTCAGACACTGCCACCTCCCCCTTCCCCCACTGCTCAGTTTACAGTTTGCTGTTCAGAGGCCTTTCTCTGTCTGTAGCCCTGGTCCCTGTCGGGCTTGTATCTCTTCTGGCAAAATCTGTTCAGAACACAGAGCTTTTCATCCAACCATGTCATTTCTTTGCCCACTAGAGAGGCCAAGCTCTTCGTGCATCTTTTAAAAACACAAACCCATGGTGATGATGGATGTATATAATAAAATAAAAATAAAAACAAGTAATGGAAACAAGTCTTGAAAGATTAAAGTGAAGTATGATTACATATTGATATTTTAAATATGGCCAAAGTGGTCAAAGACATTGAGAAATGCTATCCAGGCTCCTGTGAAAAGTGTCATAACAAAGCAGGAGACTTGGAAATTCAGCTCTACAGTGGACATGTTGAGACATTTTACCTCAGAACTGCCCCCGCTACAGGCCCTTTGCTCTCACTGACTCAGGCTGGCAATGATGAGGGTCATGGAAGGCAAGAGGGATGTGTTGTTTCCAGAATCACCATGATTTTGCTGCTTCTGATTGTAAAAGCATTGTATAGGCATTTGAAAAAAGTTGGAAAATGCAGAAAAATAAAGGTAAAATGAAACTAGCTAGTATTTCTTCCCTGCAGAGATAGATACAGTTAAAATTAGCGTTTTTGGTTATCTTCTTGACATAATTCTTTATTCTTTCTACAACCTTCCCACTGCCCCTCCATGCCAGCATCCTGCATGCAGGGCGATCTCTTTTGGGGACAGAATACATGAGGTTCCTTCTCTGCAGGATGCCTTTCTGCCTCCTCACCCCCTTTCTCCAGCTCCATGCATCCTGTCCATCTCAACTCAGGCATCACCTACTCCGGCAAGACCTCCTCAAGCCCCACCCAAGATGGGGGTTTTGTGCACTTCATATGGGAACCACTTCTGTGATACCTTGTGTCTGTCTCTGTCTTTGTATTTACAGTGTGTTTATTGATCTGTGTAGATGTCTGCTTGCCATATTAGACTGGATGTCCTTGAGTCTGACTCAGTTTTATTTTCCTGGCATTTAGGATAGTGCCTAGCACAGAGTGGGTGCTCCATAGGTATTTGCTGAATAAATGAGTGAGTGATCCTAAGAAAGAAATTAGACTTGTTCTGTAAGGATCCAATGGTTAAAACTAGGTCTAGGTTGGATACTGTGGGGTGACAGACTTTGTTTCAGTGGAAGACAACATTAAAGTGGATGGACTACTTTGGGAGGTAGTGAGCTCCTGGCTGCTGAAGGTATTTCAGTATAGACTTGGCAACTACATCAGAGAAACTGTAGAGTCTGGTCAACTTCTAGATTAGTTAATGTTGATCTAGAGGATTTTTTAGGCTCATTTAATGTTAGGATTCCCTAGTTTTCTATTGCAGAAGTCATAAAATGATGTCATTTGTGGTTAGAAATTCCAGGTCTTGGTAGCCCTAAGATGTTCATAGATGAGATGAGAGTTCTTACTTCAGTTTTTATGTGGTTTAAGTAATTGTAAATACTCTCTTACATCAAATGTTTTTCTCGATTCTCTAGTCACACAGCTTTGTATCCAAACAAGTCACAGACTTCCCAGAACTGCAGGTTTATTCCACCAGTAATTGACTCTGAAACCCAATGCCAGTGAATCCAGCCTCCCAGTCCTTTGAGGAGCAACATGGTGACCTTCTCCTGAACTCTCTCTGTTCTCTTAGCTTCTGTCTGCTTTGCTCTCTTCAAATATCTACCCTCAGGAAGATCTTCAAAATACTTTACCTGTTAGGAATGCTGTTTCCTAGCCCTCAAGGAAGGCCTGATTGATCACTTCATTGAGCTTGTTCCCTCTAAGTCTGAGATAAATGAGAAGGTATGGCAAAGCACCTGCCTATTCCAGCTCCCAGCACTTGGCAGGTGCCACCTCCCAATGAAGTCACTTCTCCTCGAATGGTGCCCATTTAAGGCTTCTCCTAGTGGCTCCATTTTCCTGACTTGGATCCTTTGCCAGCCCCATGTGAGCTATCAGCAGTTGCAAAGCCCACTTTCTCATCTCTGATCAGCCCTCCTTGTGTAGGTCCTGCTCTCCTCTTTCCATGCATCTGTCACCATCTACTGAGTAGATTTGTCTCACTGAATTATTTCCCCATAAGAACAGTTATGGAATAGGACCCTGTGCCCGATACTTCTTCGACATCTCTGAATACAGCCATTGGCCATTTTTCTTTTGCAGATTCCACTGCTAATCACCACAGGGAGGCAGCCAAGCAGTAAGGGAAGTGATAGATTTGGAGAAGTTACTCGTATTCAATAAGGTCAAACAGGACGGATAGCTCCGCTGGACGATTATGGGGTGTGAATGAGGCTACTGCTCTTTCTCAGAGGCTCTTTTTGACTCCTATCTTATGAGACCTGTAGGAAATCTCTCTTCCTTCATTGATTTCTCCTTTAGTCTCTGACCATGGGCCTCTTCCAGCCTGTATTATATGGCACCATATTACAGTCATGTGAGCAATTTGCCTTCTTCACCACCGCTAGGCTGTCAATTTCTTTTTTTTTTCTTAAATATGAAATTTATTGTCAAATTGGTTTCCATACAACACCCAGTGCTCATTCCAACAGGTTAGGCGGTAAATTTCTTTTGAGAACCTCTAGCGCATGGGAAATGCTCAAAAAATTGATATTTTTTTCTGTCTTACTCATTTTGTTTTCCTCACATCTGAAATAATTCCTAGCACATAGTAAGTGCTCAATGGATACTTGTTAATTAAATAAATGAGTGAGCGACCGGTAGAAAAATCAGGGCTTCCAGGCTTTTAGATTTTAGTGTGAAGGATTATCAAAATGCACAACATTTGTAAACATGGGTAGATTCACTTGACAAGAGAGAAGAGAGTAGTAGCAAAGAAAAGAGCATTTTGAGATGTGGGGGAGGGGTGGGATGGGCAGAGCAATGAAGTGGAGGGTAGCACAGTCTGGCCTTTCTAGCCTCAATGGATCCAGAATCTGAGAGAGCAAAACTCCTCCCTTTCTCTTGGTCGTTTGTCCTGAAAGATCTCAGATCTTTCAGCCTGAACCTTCATCTGGGGCCCATGTATCCACCTACTTTTGGACTTAGCACTTTCCTGGGTCATCCTCTCCATGGTTGTAATCTAAAAACACACAGTTTTCTGTTTTTACAATGTAATTTCAAGCTTGCTCTGTAAAATCATTTTCTTCTACATTTTCTTTTAAAAATTTCGTAATTTTTTGTCATACTTTATGTTTCAAATAGGTAATATATACAATGGCATATGGTGATATTCCAAAATAAGTCTTTTTTTTTTTTCTCTTGCTTTCTTCCAGTCCCTGAGTTGCCCTTCCCAGAGGCAATCAGCACAATCAGATTCTTACATCTCCTTCTAGAGGCTGTCTTTGGATATATAAGCATATATGCCTATCTTTCCTTATAGAAATGGTAGCATGTGATACTTCTTATTTTTACATCTTGCTTAAAAAGAAGTCACAATACCTCTTAGAGTTCATATTGGTTCATATAATGCAGTCATGTGTTTTTTAGAGGATCTACAATATTTCATAGTATAGAAGTTCCTGAACTGGTTTAACCAACCCTTTTATTGAGTTCTTGAAATTTAGTCCTTATCCAGTCTTTGGCTATGACAGACAATGCCACAGTCCATATCTGTGTGCATATATCTCACACAGATGAATATATTTGTAGGTAGGATAAATTCCTACTAGTAGGACTGACGTATAAAAGGGTATGTACAGTTTATTTTTTGCTGATAGTATTAGTACTTTATTAGCATCAGTACTAATAGCAATGATTCACTCAGTGATTTACTATGTCAGTTACTATTTAAGCATTATGCATGTAGTGTATCTCATTCCTGAGGGAGGTACCATGATCACCTCCACTTTCCAAAGGAGCAAGCAGGCATTGAGAGACCAAGTGACTTGCTTATGTTCCTACAGCAAATGACAGAATTTAAGTTCAACCCAGGCAATTGGACTCTGGAAGTGCCCCCTTGTACTCCCAAGTAAGCTGGACCATCAGTGATTGAGAGGAAAGCATTCTTCCTACAGACACAGAAACAAACAACCACACTTGCACACTTCTCATGGCTTCAATTTAAAACTTGTCCATAAACCTTCTTGAAGACCCTTGTGGGAAAGAGTAATTTTGATAAGTTCTCTTCCTAGAAACAGCAGACCTCCCAAGGACACAGCTTTTTTAGACAGAAAATGTACCTCTTTCTGGTCAGTCAAAACATGCTGACTGGTATAGTCTACTTGAAAAATAAGAAAAGGACCTCAGAATGAGTAATCTAACGATGTTTCTCATTAATTCATGGCCAGTGAAAGCTACTGTCTCCTAAAAGACAAATAGCGCATTTGCCCTTTACTGGTGGGTTTTAAGTCTGTTGGTTTAATCCCACTAGACCAAAGCTATTTTGAACCTGCAAATGAATCATATGATCAGATTGGATCCTTTCCCCCTGTCACCCGCGCTGAAGACATTTTTTTTTTCCTTTTAAGCCAAGAAAGGACAAAATAATGACATTTTCAGAGTACTTAGTCACTTGAGTCTAATCCAACCCAACAGAGTAAAGAAGCCTGTTATGGACATGAGTGGAACATAGAGTTTTCTCATACATTCTCCATCTCCATAGGTGTCTTTTTGAAATTAGAACTGAGAAAAGAAATACAATGACTTTGTGATATTTTTACTTTTCAGACCCTGCAGTTGAAAAAACTCCCCCTCTCCTAGGAAGATTTGTTCACCCCCTCTCCTAGGAGCCTTGTTCATTTTCATGTTTGTTCAATAACCTCTGGTGAATGTCCCATGAAGGTTGGTCAGTGTACTGGGTCCTGGATGAGCTGTGAGGGGCTGGGAAGGCATAGCCCCCACCCTCACGGCTTATCAAGGCTGGTAGAGGCTACCTAAGGATGTTAGAAGAAAGTCTGGTATTTAATTACTGGGCCAGATTCCCTACAGGAAAGAAAATAGTCCTTTGGGGAAGGAGGGAGGAGGAATACCCTGATGGACTGATTTGGGTGGGAAAGTTGAAGCCCATGGAGATAGCATGGCTGGAGACAGAGACACATGGTGAAGGCTGAATTGTCCTGCGTAAGACCTTAAATTATGTTAGGAGGTTGGGCCAATGAGCAAGCCCTGGTGGCCCAAAGGAGATTCAGATATCCTGATGCCCCATAACCAGGTTTTAGTGTCCTTGCTGTGTAGTGCTGTGATGCCTCCCTCTGGTCTGCATGGGAGCTCCCACCCGAACTCTGTCCAAACTGTTTTCTTGGCAGGACGCACCTTCCACCGACCGTGACACCACTCATTACATCCATAAAGAGGGCCTGCAAAGGTCAGCGTGTCTGTCCCTTCTCGGGCCTTAACACTCCCATATCACTACTGTAAAATTCCTAAAGAGACTGATCCTGAGGAAAGACGTTTAGCCAGAATGGATCATCTGTCCCCCCCAAGAAGCCATTAGGACCACATGCATCCAGCCTTACTTCCCTGTTTACCTTAGATAGGTAGCCTGCATATCCCAGGACTGAGGTATCACCTGGGCTCTTATCCTCACACAGATCTGTACATCTCTAGACTTACCCAATCACACGCTTCCCACGAAGCACCTCCCACCCCCGCCCCCCACAGTGTGCCTTCCAGAGGGTGTGACCTGTGTTAAAAAAACATTACTCTGACATTTGTTAAAATGGTAAAGAAGCCCTTATACAGGACTCCATCAGTAGGCGTCAAGAGTATGGCAATAGGGGAGAGACATGGGGTTCAACTCCAAATCCCGTGAAGACAGCTGGGCATTTATTGCCAAAAAACAGGGTGAGGGGTTTAGGGAATGAAAAATTACTAAGAGGAGGCATCAAGGGTTAGTGGGGAGGGAGGATTCTTCCTAAACCAACATAAGAAGATTCTTGCTGAAGGCAGGCCAGGGTGGTCAGATGTCAGTCACCAAACTGACTTAGTGGGATTCTTGCTACAATTGGGGAAGGCAGGCCTAACAAGGATGGGGCTTTCTTTTCCCCTTTTCCTTATCTCTGCTCATGTTCTTGGATTTTTCTTTTCTTTTAAAAAATTTTTTTAAAAATGTTTATTTTTGAGAGAGACAGAGACAGAATGCGAGTGGGTTAGGGGCAGAGAGAGAGGGAGACACAGAAGCAGAAGCAGGCTCCAGGCTCTGAGCCATCAGTACAGGACCCGACGCGGGGCTCGAACTCATGAGCTGTGAGATCGTGACCTGAGCCGAAGTCGGATGCTCAACCGACTGAGCCACCCAGGCGCCCCTCTTGAATTTTCTTATTCCTTGTGTGTGGCTGCATGATTTTTTGAAGACCCATGTTCCTACATCTGATTGTCACAGAGAATTGGTCATATGCATGACAGAAAAGCCCTCTCCATGGCAGAATGACTCCCCAATCCTCCCTAGTCCCACCTGAGGGAGGGCACCCAGTAGGCTGCTAGTCTATAGCCTGATAGGATATGCTTGGCCCCAGCCTGGAGCACCAGGCAGGGCTGCCCTACTCAGTGTCCTTCCTCTCTCCTTTCCACTTTCCTTAAGGAGATGGATCTGGGTAAAAACTAGTTAAATGTTAGCATTCAGGAATATTTTGAATAGGGAACAAGAGTCACGAGAGGGTAGTTGGAAGTGGACTGGGTCGACGGAAGGACTGACTGGCCATTGTAAAGGAAAAGACTTATCATCACCACGATCACAATGATAATAATGATGAACCCAACTTTTATGAACAGTCTTGTGATGTAGACTCTCAGAGAGGCCAGTTTTGGTGAATCCAGTTTGAACCAAGCCCGTGGGCAATTCCAAAGTCTACAACTTATCTACGCACTAAACCAGTGGTATGACTTGAGGCCTCACTCAGGGCATTTTTCTTCATCAACGAGTGTGACCAGGCTGCTTGTCTCCATGCTGCCTCTTTGAGTCAAGTGCAGGCAGCATGGAGCCCTCCAAAGTCTTTGGCTGGGGGATTGTTGTAGCTGCTGAACCCAAAAAGAAAGCACCACTGCCAGCTGGACTGGAAACATCTCGGCTGTGTTTTAGTCTATGGCCCCAGCAGGTGCATCAAATATGCAGACCAGAAGGAGAAACTTCGGTGTGGCACAGGTGAAGAATGCCAAGTTCAAAAGGCAAGATGGGAAACAATTTTTTAAAAAAAAATTTTTGTTTAATATTTTTCTTCACTTTTGAGAGACAGAGAGACAGACACACACACACACACACACACACACACACACACACACAGAGGGAATGAGTGGGGGAGGGGCAGAGAAAGAGGGAGATACAGAATGTAAAGCAGGCTCTGGGCTCTGAGCTCTCAGCACCAAACCCAACACGGGGCTTGAACCCATGAACTGTGAGATCATGACCTGAGCTGAAGTTGGATGCTCAACCTACTAAGTCACCAAGGTGCCCTGGAAACAATTCTTCTACATGTGCCTATCAGCCTGCTTTAAACTAGGATTTTAAAATGATGTTCTTGGGGCGCCTGGGTGGCGCAGTCGGTTAAGCGTCCGACTTCAGCCAGGTCACGATCTCGCGGTCCGTGAGTTCGAGCCCCGCGTCGGGCTCTGGGCTGATGGCTCAGAGCCTGGAACCTGTTTCCGATTCTGTGTCTCCCTCTCTCTCCGCCCCTCCCCCGTTCATGCTCTGTCTCTCTCTGTCCCAAAAATAAATAAACGTTGAAAAAAAAAATTAAAAAAAAATAAAATGATGTTCTTTTTGAAAGTTGTATTAAAATAATCACAAATATGAGACTTTCCGATTGTCAATTGTAAATTACTCCCACCTTCAAGCAAGCCATCAGACCGTTTTCAAACACAGACTATGGCAAATGGAAAGCTTGTGCATTTTTTCTCTTGGCATTTGTAGTCATTTGTGGTAGGAAAAAAGGCATTTAAAACCAAATAACTCAAGGTCCCAGGGTTATTATTAGAAAAGCAAAGCAAAGGGAACCACAACGGGCAGGTTAAATGTTTTCACGTAGCTGTGGTTCCCTTTATCTCAGAAATACCCTTAAGTTTTATAATGTCAAGGTATTTTTCCTTCATTGGTGGTTCCTCCAGAATCTATGATGGAAGGATCTGGGAGGTCTCTTCAATTCCAGACAGGTTTGGGAGACCTCTGACCTGTCATGAACATTTGAAAACTAATGGAGAAAATTGGTGCTCCTGGAACTGAAAGAACCCTGTGCCTTTGACTTCAGCAGCCTTGTTCTGTGATGAATAAGGCACTTAATAAGCAGACAAACGGGCAGGTCATGGTCAGAGGTGCATCAGGGTCTAGGACATGACAGAGTGAAGAGATCCATTTTGCTTGTGACTTCTTTGCAGGCCATGAGGTGAGATCTGTCCTATTTTTTGAAATGCCCTTTTTTCTTCTGTGTTTTGCAAAATGGAAGGTAATTTTATACATCTGTGCCTTGGAAATGCAGCATATGCAATAACAACTTAGTTCTAACCCATGAAGTTTCTTATTTGGATTCCTGAGCACCAGGACTGGCCGCTCCTTTCCTGATTTTGGTGGAAATGTGTGAACACGAGTCCTTTTAACCTCAGTGGGGAAACCCCATTCTCTATTGTCTTCAGATTCTTTGTAGTTGAGACTAGTAACTCGATTTGCTGCTGATGACTAGATCCCTGACCATGGGTTCCACTGATGACGCTTCAAGTGGCAAGGCATCATCTCTTCCCTTTCTCTGCCCATAGAGTGAAAGGGGACAATTTGTCCTTGATCCTTGTTCCTGGTACCATGCTGATTTTTATGCAAAGCTGAATGATGAGCAATACCTCACTTAGCTGCCAAATTGCCTTGAGGTTATGATCACTTCAGAGGGAAATTGGCATTCTGCTTTAATCCAGAAAGCACCAAGATGAAGGGGTATTTTTCTCCCTGTTCTACAGGCTGTAATCAGTCCCTGAACAGACTTTATCTACTGCGGACAGATCTTCCTACCAGTTGCTGTGGGGGTCACATGAACGAGATGGGAGCTACCTAAAGGTTCTAGCAATCCTGGCTCCCAGGGGACGAGATTACAGTTAAGACCCATTTCTATGCACTGGAACAGGGTTAGGGAGACAGAGTAAATATAGCCACAGGGAAAACTTTTAACAAATTCAAGAGTTATGGGTCTTCCCCCCCGCCCCTCCCCCCCCACTTTCATTGTCCTGGAGAGTCATTTTCTTATTTTACTTTATTTAATTTTTAAGATTAAAAAAATTATTGAAATCCAAGTTAGTTAACATGTAGTGTAATAATAGTTTCAGGAGTAGAATTTGGTGATTCATCACTTATATATGACACCGAGTGCTCATCCCAACAAGTGCCCTCCTTTTTAAAAATTTTGTTTGTTTGTTTATTTATTTAGAGAGTGAGAGAGAGAGCAGGTGGGGGAGGGGCGGAGAGAGGGAGAGAGAATCCCAGGCAGGCTCCATGCTGTCAGCACAGAGCCCAACGTGGGGCTCTGAACTCACAAACTGTGAGATCATGACCTGAGCTGAAACCAAGAATCAGGCGCTTAACTGACTGAGCCACCCAGGCACCTCCCAACAAGTGCCCTCCTTACTGCCTATCACTCATTTAGCCCGTCCCCCCATTTTCATTCTCTTATTTTAATGAAGATTTTATACGTGGATTTAACTGTGGGATGCAGCACAAGAAAGCAATGGATTGAGAGTTTTTAAGAAAATACTTATTTATTTAAGTAATTGGTACCTCCAGTGTGGGGCTCAAACTCACAAGATCAAGAGTCACATGCTAAAGTAGCTAGGCACCCCAGATTGAAAGGTTTTAAATGTAATTCACACATTCCAGTGATTCAAAGCTATCAATGTTAACGATGTCATTTGCAACACAAGAATTAACTTGACAGGAAAGGCACCTGGGTGGCTCAGTTGGTTAAACATCCGACTTTGGCTCAGGTCATGATCTCATGGTTCATGAGTTCGAGCCCTGCATCAAGCTCTGTGCTCATAGCGAACTTGGAGCTTGTCTTCAGATTCTGTGTCTCCCTCTCTCTCTGTCCCTCCCCTGCTCATGCTGTCTCTCTCTCTCTCTCAAAAATGAATAAAACATAAAAAAAATTTTTTTAGAAAATGTTTTAAAGAATTAACTTGATAGGAGATACGCAAGTGACAGCACTGTGATTTGGTTAGTTTATCTTCTGAGCTACAAGCAGCAGCAAGTAGGATTGGGGAGTGGAGGGCAACATAGGATTACCCAGCCTCTGATTCATGATAATAATAATGGGCAAAAAAGCAGCCTTCCCAGGCTTCTTTGTCACAACTACTCAGTTGTGCTATTTTGGTGTGAAAGCAGCTCCAGAGAATGTATAAACAAATGGGCATCACTATGTTCCAATAAAACTTTATTCATGGACACTGACATTTGATTTTCATATACTTTTCTGTCATATCTTTTGAATTTCTTCCACCATTTAAAAATGCAAAAACCTTGGGGCGCCTGGGTGGCGCAGTCGGTTAAGCGTCCGACTTCAGCCAGGTCACGATCTCGCGGTCCGTGAGTTCGAGCCCCGCGTTGGGCTCTGGGCTGATGGCTCAGAGCCTGGAGCCTGTTTCCGATTCTGTGTCTCCCTCTCTCTCTGCCCCTCCCCCGTTCATGCTCTGTCTCTCTCTGTCCCAAAAATAAATAAATGTTGAAAAAAAATTAAAAAAAAAATGCAAAAACCATTCTTTGCTTTTGGTCTATAAAAGCACAGGGGTTTGGCTCAACTTGGCCTGAGAGCTGTAGTTTATGGACTCTTTAAATCACTGTCTTCTCAATATTCTTGATTTCTTTACTTGATTTCGTTGTGCTCAAAGACCCAGAAAAGCCTCAACAGTGGATTGGTACAGTTGTGTGCTTCCTTTCTCTCCTGCTCTATATCTTTATTCTTTTAGTTAAGACCATCAGTTAATGGTTTGTCTATTTTCCATCTTGCCTACTAAACTGTTCTCCATACTTTAAGTGATCTTTCTTTCTTTCTATTGGAAACTAGCATTTATTGAACACATACTATAATTTTGCATTTAGCTCGTATGATCTCATTTTATATACAGAATAAACCTTGTGGTAACTATCATCATTAAAAAATAACTACATATTAACATAGTGAAAGAATTGGAGACTAGGTTTTCAGAATCTCAGCACAGTGTTACTTTTAATTCACTAGTTCACATCCTAATTATAAATATTTTTGAATCATTAAAATATCTTGCCTGTTTCTGTGGATTGCATGAGCCATTTTAGGCTAAATATAAATAGCATATGTCATATTAAAACTGAATTCTGCTCCTGAAATCAATATTGCACTGAATGTTACCCAACTAAAATTTAATTTAAAAATAAAGGAAAAAAAAAACCCCAAACTAAAATGAAACCATGATTTACTAGAGGATTGATTTACAAATACAAAACCATAATGACTAAATCTTGTTTCTAATGAATTTAGTGGAAGAAAATGATCCCCAAAATTTCTATTTGAGCTCACAGAAAATCTATCCTACAGTTAGCTCAGGCACAGCTATGCATGTTTCTGAAAAATACTTTAAAAACTTTTTTTTTAATGTTTATTTATTTTTGACCGAGAGAGAGAGAGCGCGCGAGCATGAGCGGGGGAGGGGCAGAGAGAGAGAGGGAGATGCAGACTAGGAAGCAGGCTCCAGGCTCTGAGCTGCCAGCACAGAGCCTGACTCGGGGCTTGAACTCACAGGCCGCGGGATCATGATCTGAGCCGAAGTCGGACGCTCAACCAACCGAGTCACCCAGGCGCACCTCTGAAAAATACTTTAAATTTGTGTCTTCCAGTAAGAAAATGCTACTAAAAAACCAACTCTTCAAGATATTAATGACTGCCTCATACCAATGATATTTTAATTAACCATGGAATAATTTGGCAACTGGTAATTTTGGAAGTGTGCAATGCAGATACTTTTGGTTCAAGCCAGTCTATTATACTAATTGATTCATCTAAGAGATAAACTACATTTAAAAATTTTTATTTTAATTCCACTATAGTTAACATGCGGTGTTAAATTGGTTTCAGGTGTACAATATAGTGTTTTGATGATTTTTTATATTACTGCTCATCAGGTTGACTAAGTGACCTTCCTAAAATGCTAATTTAATCTTGTCATGTATCCTGCTTAAAAGTCTTCAAAGTCTATGCCATTGCTTTGTGATTTTGGTCTTGTAAGCTCATCCAGTTTCACCAGGTCTCTGTTGGGTTCTTTCCCCTGTTTTTGTTCCAGCCAAACTGAAGTGTTCAATTTCATGAATACACCATTTTCTCTATGTCTTTAGTCTTGCTACATGATCTTTCTTGAATTCATTTCCCTGTCATCGTCTGGCTAACTCCTCTTGGTCGTGAAAATTTAGCTCACCTGTCAATATGTCCCTATTGCCAGTGGCCTTCCTCAACTCTCTTTTGCCATTACAGTCTGATTTAAGGGTCTTTTAAGCACCACACTTCAAGGCAGAGGCTGTCTTTATGTCTAAACTCAGGGGTCTAGACACTGTTCCCAATGCGCGCGCACACACACACACACACACACGCACGCACCAAAAGTGTTGAATGAAATTAGCATGGCTTCAGGGTAGGAAGGGATGAGTGGCAAACACTGTAGGTGTGAGGCAAATTATGAAACTATGCTATGGATCAGGGGAGCTATGGTGACAGTCTGTACCAATGCCCAGAGCAAAAAGGATGCATGGGAAATAATTCGTAGGGACAACTGATAGGAACTTTTTCAGCAGAAGAAGTAAGAAAGAAGGGGAACTTAAAGATGAAAACTTTTTGGTCCTTGTATTTTTCATCTAAAAAATGGGCTTGGATTAGTTCTAAGGTTTCTGATTCTATGACTCCAAGGTTCTAAGCCTGGGTAACTGGGGAAGCTCTGGTAGGTATCACGAATCTGGCTTCAGGAGCGAAGGAGACTCCCAGGTTCGGGAGCGAAGGAGACTAGGTAAAGAAGTTCTCAAGGCGGGTACAGAACAAAGAGGAGGTTCTGTTTTGGTTTGTTTTAGGATGGTGGGTGCATATTTTAGGTAAAGAGAGAATAGAGAGAGAAAGAGGCTGAAGACACTGGAAAGGAGACAGTTGATGGAGCCAGGTTCTGGAGGACGTTGGAGGAAATGGGACTGAGGGCATCAGGAAATGCTTGGATGAGGATGGAGAGAAGCACATCTACCTCTGTAGGGGGTAGGAATGATAGACGAAGTTATGGAGGTATTTTGAGGTGGAGAGAAAGAGAAGATCAGGCAGCACCCATTCTTTCCAGAGAGCGAGAGAGGCAAAGGGTATTTGGGATCCTAAAGCTAAGCTACTAAAAATACTTTGAAATCGTTCATGTGTGGAATAGGATGGGGGCCAACTGAAGATGACATGGTTGTTTATTAAACATGATTATGGGAGGGGGTAGGAAAGATGGGAGAGTCTTTCTCTCTCTCCGAAGGTACTTTAAGAGCAAGGGGATGTCTGTGGAGCAGTCGTTGATGTAACCACTTGAGATGTCTGAAGTCAATGAGGGTATAAATTAAAGACATAATCCTGCCTGTGGTTGTTGGGAATGGAAATGAGATCATTAGAATGGAACAACAGGGAAGAAGAGCTTGCTCTGGGATTCCCCAGTTCAGTTCTGGTGAACAGACTCCGACCAAAGCTTGGGATGAGGGTGGGGGTTGGTGTGGATTATAAAGGGACAGCCGGTGCTGTCTAACAGTATATCAGTCTTTGGAGAGTTGGAAGGTACTTATAGTCACTAACTGTATTTAAACGAAGACTGAATAATCATTGATAAGGGTTATTGCGCACATATTTGTCACTTTGGAGGCAGAAATTACCGATGATCTATGACTACTAAATTCCTTTTTTCCCTAAGGTTTTGCAAGAGTTTATGTATGCAATTCCCATACGTCCTAAAGAACGTATGGCTCCATGCCATTCACCATCACACCGATTCAGATACCTCAAGGCTGAATCATATCTCTCAGCTTTAACTACGCTCAAAAATCTTCACAAAGCTTGCTTATCTTCTGTGATGGGAGGTAAATTGATCCCTAGATCAGCACAGTGAAACACAAAGGAATTAGCATTCAAACAGCATGCCATTGTGAGGCAACATATTTTATGGAGTCTTATGCCTCTGATTTTGAATCTTGATTCCATTGTGTGGTTGAGAGAGAGAGAGAGAGAGAGAGAGAGAGAGAGTGTATTCTGAGTTTTCTATACAATTGTATAACTTGTGACCTTGAACAAGTTACTCATTAAGCCTCAGTTTCTTTTTTATTTGCATTTTGTTTATTTCAGACCCATTCAGCTTTAGGTCTGGGAGTGAGAACATGATGTGTCTTTGGCTCAAGCTGCTGGGGCCCACAGCATCAATGACTGTGTAGTCCTCGGTGAGCACTGTGGGGGTTTCACATGGCTACAAGGGCTGTTGGGATCCTCAGTGGCACCTCCTACTCCAGTGACTAGGAACTGGCTAGGCAACAGCGGTGCCCAGAGCCAGTGGTGTGCAAACACTCAGGGGTCGGGGCTAGCTGCAGGTGCCCGTGTAGTGGCAAGGTCTGTATGAGGGCATACACACAGTGGTGGGAGCCAGAGCCAGCAGCAAGGGCCAGGGCCAATTTTGGGCACATTGGCAGCTTGTAGGTGCTCTGGCTGTTGGCTTGCACTTCTGTGGCTGTAGGGTTTCCCTGTGGGCTTTGTGCACAACAGTGGAGGCCAGTGAAGGGAGTCTGGCTGGGTTGTGCACCTGGAGGGACCAGCTGCTGGTAGACCCAGTGGTACAGGCCAGTGACAGGAAATATGGCCAGAGCTGGGCACAAGCAGCTGTGGGGGCCTTGGCTCCTGACATGCACTATTGTGGCCGTAGGCTATTGCCCTGGGTGCATAGCAATGGAGGTCAGTGTTAGGAGTCTGGCTAAGGGTGGGCAGGGGCACACTTAGAAGGGCTAGCTGAAGGTGAGCCTCGTGAAGGCCAAGAGACAAGGGCTGAATCCTGCCTCACAAGCAGCTGTGAGAGCCTTGTCTGTCAGCGTGCACATCCATGGCTATGGGGTCTTGTTACATGCAAGGCAGCCATGGAGGCCAGTGATGGGCATCAGACCGGAAGTGGGTAGGTCCACAGCTAGAGGGGCTGGCTCTGAATGTGCGTCTATCAGTGGGTGCGGGGAAGCCAGGGGGCCTAGGCTGGCATCTTGCACTTGCACAGTTATAGGGACCTGGGGAGCTGCCAGTGTGGATCATGGGCTCTGGATGGGGATTATGGTGGGAAAATAGGGAGGGACTTCGGTGGCTGGTGTCTGTGAATATGAATACCTGTGGGGCAAAAACCGGTGAAGTCTGCAGGACGTTTGCAGTGGCTGGCTGTTGCTGTTTTCAGTGGTGAAAACTGTTGGGATCCTGTGTAGACCGGGTCACTGGGAACCGTAACTGATGGCTGATACTGGTGGCCCCTGCTCTTCTTTCGTGTTCGTAGCCATCTCTATATGTCCCAGCTTTGCTGGATACTGGGTAGGGTAAAACCGAAGCGGGTCCTTTATGTAGTGACCTGAACGGCTGGGGAAGGCATGTTGTTCATTTTGCTCTCACTCTCCCTGTGAGGGGAACTCTTTTTGGCTGGGAAGTTCCCTCTTGGTTCTGAACAGTGCTGGGTTGGCCCATTTTTAAATTGAATTGTTTGTTTTCATATCGTGGAGCTTTAAGAATTTTTTTCCGGTATATATTGGGTAACAGTCCTTTATCAGATATGTATTTTGCAAATATTTTCTCCCAGTCTGTGGCTTGTCACCTAATTCTCTTGCTACTGTTTTTCACCGAGAGAAGTTTTTGAATTTTAATGAAGTCCAGCTTGTCAATCATTTCTTTGATGAATTGTTTCTTTGATGTATATAGAAAGGCATGGCCACACACAAGGCCATTTAGGCTATCTTATTTACATCCTAGCAGGTGTATAGTTTTGCATTTTACATTTAGATCTGTAATTCATTTTGGGTTAATTTTTGTGAAGCGTGTAAAATCTGTTTCTAGATTCTTTCTTTCTTTCTTTCTTTTTTTTTTTTTTTTTTTGCATGTGGATGTCTACTTGTCCCATCACCAATTGTTGAAGAGACTGTCTTTGCTCCATTGTATATTACCTTTGTTCGTTTGTCAAATATTAGTTGACTGTATTTATGGGGGTCTATTTCCGAGCTCCCTGTTCTGTTTTGTTGATCTGTTTGCCTATTTTTCTACCAATACTACATTGTTTTGATTCCTGTAGCTTTACACTATGTTTAGAAGTCAAGTGGTGTAAGTCCTCCAAATTTGTTCTTCTCCTTCAATATTGTGCTGGCTATTTTGGGTCTTTTGCTGTTCCATAAAACCTGTTTGTTGATATCCATGAAATATCTTGCTGGGATTTTTTAAAAATATAATTTATGGTCAGGTTGGCTCACATACAGCGTATACAGTGTGTTTTTGGCTTTGGGAATAGATTCCCATGGTTCATAGTTTACATACAACACGCAGTGCTCATCCCAGCAAGCGTCCTCCTCAATGCCCATCACCCATTTTCCCCTCTCTCCACCCCTCCCCCCCATCAACCCACAGTTTGTTCTCTGTATTTCAGACTCTTATGATTTGCCTCCCTCTCTGTTTGAAACTATTTTTCCCTTTCCTTTCTCCCCTGGTCTTCTGTTAAGTTTCTCAAGTTCCACATATGAGTGAAAACATATGATATCTGTTCTGACTGACTTATTTCACTTATAATTTGCTGGAATTTTGATTGGAATTGCGTTGAATGTATAGACCAAGTTTGGAAGAACTGATATCTTGACAATATTGAGTCTTCCTGTTCATGAACGTAGACTATCTCTCCATTTATTTATTTCTTCTTTCATTTTGTTGACCAGAAATTTTTAGTTTTGTTTATAAAAATCTTGTATATAGTTTGTTAGACATATACCTAAACATTTCATTTTTGGGAGTGCTGATGTGAATGGTATTGTGCTTTTATTAAAATTTTTTTAAATGTTTATTTTTGACAGAGAGAGACAGAGCATGAGCGGAGGAGGGACAGAGAGAGAGGGAGACACAGAATCCAAAGTGGGCTCCAGGCTCTGAGCTGTCAGCACAGAGCCTGATGTGGGGCTCAAACTCACAGACCGTGAGATCATGACCTGAATCGAAGTCAGACGCTCAACCGACTGAGCCACCCAGGCACCCCGTGTTTTTATTTTTTAAATGTTTATTTATTTATTTGGAGAGGGAGAACGTGTATGCGAGTCAGGGAGAGACAGAGAGAGGGAGAGAGAATCCCAAGCAAGCTCCAAGCTCAGTCCAGAACTTGACACGGGGCTGGATTTCACCATTGTGAGATCATGACCTGAGCTGAAATCAAGAGTCGGACGCTCAACTAACTGAGCCACCCAGGTGCCCTGGTATTGTGTTTTTAATTTCAAATTCCATTTATGCATTGTTGGCATATTGGTTTAACCAACTGAGCCACCCAGGTGCCCCCCAAATTGTTGGCATTTTAGAAAACAATTGACTTTTATGTATTAACCTTGTACCTGCAACCTTACTGTAATTGTGTATTTGTTCCAATTTTTCAGCTGTTGATACTTTTGAATTTTCTACATAGAAAATCATGCCATTTGTAGACAAAGATGGTATTATGTCTTCCTTCCCAATCTGTATAGCATTTATTTCCTTTTCTCACCTTATTGGGAATGTGTGTTTTCATAGAAATAGAATTGTGGGGGTTGGTAAAAGTCTCGGAAAGAGCACAGTCAGTGAAGAAGCAGAATACAGTAGATAAAGTTCCAAGTTCTGGAATCTGGCACACTTGCATTTGTATCTTGACCTTGACATTCAATGCTTTGACAAGTTACTTAATTTCTCTATGCTTTAGTTATCCTCTTTGCATACAGGTATAATATATATGTCAAATTTATCAACTTGCATGCTTTAAATATGTGTACTTGATTGTGTGTGAATTATACCTCAAAATAGCTGTTTTAGAAAAGCATATGATACCAACAAAATTAAAGAATTGTTATAAAAATCGAATGAGAGAATGGACATAGAACCCTTAGCTCCCTGGTGCTGAGCACGGAGTAAATACTCCATAGGTAGTAACTTTTATGTTGTTAAAAGACGGGTTGTGGAGTCAGAGCATGCTGGTGACATCAGATGAATATGTGAAGAGGTTCGTCAGTTGTAGCCCTGAGCTACTGATGTTGGAGGAGCGTGTTTATTAAGTGTTTAATGTTGATTCAGAGGAAATGTAATGGCGCTGTAAGTAGGAAGTGATCATTCTGTAAAAAAAGCAGAAATGAACATGCCTACCTTCACTTTAATCCTCTAACACACCGTTGATCTCCATCATAGCCCTGACCCCACTGGCTTGAGCATTTGTTGACTTATCGGTTCTCTGCTCCAGACTCAGAGCCCATTAAGTGCAAGGGAAATTTCTTTTGTTTTCTTTATGTCAGTACCTGGTACTGTGTCTCACACAATATTCACACTCAGGAATTGTTTGTGGAATGAATCAGTGAAATGACTCACGAGGAAACAAAAACATATATGGTTGGAACAGATTAATTCTGCCCTTTCCATGGGAATTCTCTGGAAAAAAAAGTTTCTGAAATAGAGTTTCTCAGCAGATTTCTTCTCAATAACAAGTGAGCTTTTGAGCCTTTTTTTTTTTTTTTTGTGGTTATGGTCCTCATTTTCTCAACCCCCCAGGCTTTAACTAAGATAAAAGTTTTGAAATGCATAAAAGTTTCAAAGTCTCCCCCCAAAGTAGATCCTGCAACATGAATGCATTTACCAGTGCTTAGTGGGTCAGGAAAATGAATTTGTGTCCGAAGTAACTTGGCTTATGCCAGCAACTAATGGAGGCATCAGGGAGAACTGGGCTCAACGGTCATGTTATGATTCAGATGATATGATATTTTCTTTCCAGCAAGTTCTATCAGCTAATCAGTTGTATGTGTGTATGTGTTCCAACATTTCACTGCTAGAAAATTACATGCCATGAAATGTAGGCCTTCCAGTTGGCTTACATGGATTTCTCTACTGGGGAGAGTTGAAGAGAACACCGAAAAGAGACTACAGTGTGCCTTGCCGCTATATTTTAGCTGAGAATACAAAACACAAAATTAAGGCAACAGGCATGTCAGTTATGAGGCACAGTGGTGAGCTCTGTAAGACCAGCTCAAAGTCAAAGCCCTAAGGGACAAGGGACATAGCCAGGGCAGGAACTTGGATGGGTTTCTTCCCATATTGTTTTCCATTTTAATGATGTGGCTTTTTACATTTTCACCATTGTAAAGATAATATATACTTACCATAAAAAAATCTAAGTAATAAAAAAATGAAAACAAAAAAATCTACTTATAATTTCACTAAAGGTGATCAAAATCACTGATGTCATTTTGAGATATTTCCTTATAATCTGTTTTTCTATACTTTTATTTTTTTATTAAAATTTTTTAAAAAAATTATGTTTATTTTGAGAGAGAGAGAGAGAGACAGAGTGCAAGTGGGGAAGGGGCAGAGAGAGAGGGAGACACAGAATCCCAAGCAGACTCCAGGCTCTGAGCTGTCAGTACAGAGCCCCACGTAGGGCTTGAACCCACAAGCCGTGAGATCATGACCTGAGCCAAAGTCGGACTCTCAGCCACTGAGACACCCAGGCGCCCCTTTTTTTCTTTACTTAAAAAAATCATAGCTATCATCTTGTTTGCTCTATAATTATTTTCTGACCTATATTCTCTCTTCAGCTGCTTTAATCCATTGAGCTCTTGATTTTTGTTAAGAATTCTTGTTTATCTCCTTTTTGTAGTTTCCATTTCTCTCCTAAAATTCTTCATCTTCTCATGTATTTTCTTTTTTTGAGGTGGGATTGTTAATACTTTCTATTTTCTTTAAAGTTTATTTATTTATTTTGAGAGAGAGAGAGTGAAAAAAAAAGAGAGAGAGCATATGCCAGTGGGGAAAGGGGGGAAAGGGAGAGAGAGATAAAGAAGGAATCCTAAGGAGGCTCTGTGCTGTCAGTGCAGAGCCCAATGTGGGGCTTGAACTCACAACAGTGAGATCATGACCTGAGCTGAAGTCAAGAGTTGGAAGCTTAACCGACTGAGCAACCCAGGCATCCCTTGTTAATACTTTTTAAGAGTAAGAGATCCTGAATCCCCAATGTACTGGGGGAAAGTACAAGTTTAGAATGCAACATGGGTTTGAGTCTTACCTCTAATAATTACTTGCATGGTCATGGCTAAGAGCTGAACCTCTCTGTAACCATCAATTTCCTCATCTTCTCATGTATTTTCTTGAACACACTCAATGTGATTACAATCTCTGGTCTTTTGTGTCTGTCTCCTCTATTCTTCTATTCTAGTTTATTCTGTTTCACTGTCATTTTTATTTTATTTTTTGGTCAATTTTTATCTTTTTGTATGTTGGTTTTATTTTTTTTATGCATGTGCTGGACCTTGTATTGAAAAACTGTAGAGATGATTTGAAGTTATGGATGGTATCTTCCTCCCAAGAAGATTCACTTTTGCTTCTGGCAGGACCTCAGGTATTGAATTATCACCCAAATTCAATCAGGAAATGTTCAAGCTGTTCAAGCTGGGCTGGAGTCCCTGTGACTTTATTTCTACCAAATTTGCTCCTTTTTCTTGGTTGTACTCCTTCCTGTGTCATAACCAAAAGCCTGGAATATTTCCTAGCAACCCGTCTTCCTTGTGGCCCTGAACTTCAATTTTTATATATCCCACGCCTGTGAGATTTAGGAAAACTGTTAAGTTTCTCTAATTCTGTTGCTGCTTTTGAATCGACGAATGCCCTCAGAGGGAAGGCAACACTAACTACCAGATTCATTTCTCTGAGTTTCCCTTCTCTGCAGAATATTGCACTCACAAGTCCTTGGTGACTTTGTAGTTGTCAGGTATGTTCAGACAGATATTTCAAAGTATTTTGTCCGTGTTTCCTAGTTGATGTCAATGAGAGAGTGGGTCAAAATGAGTCAATCCACTGTTTTTATTTTATTTAGTTTTAAACAGAGAGTGAAAGATCATAGGCTGGAAAGCAGGGGATGGGTTTGTGGGCACGTATATGGGAAGTCCCAGTAAAGATGGAGTGTAAGCCCACTGTAATTGACTATTGCATTGATGATGCTTGTGTCCTTGTTCATAGGGCGAATCCGATTTCACATCTTTCCATCATTTCAGTATGCAGAACTCTCTCCCAGGCTTCGAGGAGATATGCATTTGTTGATGCAAATGCCACCTAATATGGATAATCCTTAGAATGATCATAATGCTTGAGCTTCAGTTTCCCTATCCTAAAATTTAAAAAGGGTATAAAATATCTGCTCTGGGTTTGTGACAGGACTCAGTGAGATAATGTGCGTGAAAACACCGTGTAAATTTTAGAGTGACACTCAAATATAAATGTTTACTGTTGTTTGTACTTCCCTGACATTCCTGCGTTTCCTAGAATCCCTATGAAAAATCCAGCCCAAATAGCAATAATGCTTGCACATTAGGACTTGCACCGGCAGGCAAAGCTTGCTTGGTCGAAGAACAGTCACAAGTTTGGCAAAAGCTTGGCTTTTTTTCCCTCTTATCTATAAAACATGTTTTGTTAATGCTTGGATCTTCGCCTGTGAAAATAAACGGAATGCTGCTATTGTCATCATTATGAAATCTGCTGCATTATACCTGCTGAATGATTCCTTGCTCAATTCAGTTTAAATGGAATGAAAGCCAAAGCTTTTTTCCTTTTTCACTCATAGACTGTTCACCTGAAAATGAAACTGAAGCAAGCATCAATGAGCAGTCTGCTCTGAGTGCTGAAAAAAGACATTTTAAAGACAGTGGTTTCAAAAATATCTCATAATAGTCCTTGAAACTGTATTTTAGACCAAATTAAAAAAAAAAAAACAGGGCTGCTAGTGGTTATCAATAAAAATTTTTCTTTTATAAAATTTTCACCAATGAAAATACTACTCCCCAAGATATCCCTGATTTATTCTCTGACTCTTTGTTCCAGGTTGGAGGAAAAATACTATTCAATTTCCTATCATTTTCATTAACTATTACCATTCATTATGTATCTTCTTCATATAGGGAACTCTTTTTAGTGCTGGGCTTCAAAAAAATATAAGATCTCTACTATGGCCTCCAAGGGCTCCGATAGAGTTGGGGGGATGGGCTATGTGCATAAACATATATAAATAGTAAGTAAGACATTAAGGACTAAATCATTGATCAAGGGGTGTGTTTGGTTGAAAGTTGAAGAAGTCTTCAGCCAGGGCAATCTGGGGAAGAGTCATGGAGGGGATATGAGTTGAGCTGGGCTTTGAAGTTGTTAGAAATTAGTTTAGTGGTCAGAGGGGAGGGGGGCGCCTGGGTGGCTAAGTTGGTTGAGTGTCATGATCCCGAGGTCGTGAGTTGGAGTCTAGCATTGAGCTCTGCACTGAGCATGGAGCCTGCTTGGGATTCTCTCTTTCTCCCTGTGCTCCTCTTCCCTGCTTGCGTGTATACTCTTTCTCTCTCTCTCTCAGATTAAAAAAAAAAAAAAAAAAAGAAATAAGTGGGAATGATGAGGGATGGGATTCCAAGCAGCTGGAACTGTATGAACAAAGGCCTAAAGATAGGAATCCAAATGCATGGTGTAAGGTGCATACGATGAAGACGCTAGAAGGTAAGTTCCAAGAGAGTAAGGTCTTTGTGTGTTTTGTTCACTGTTTTACCCTAGTACCTGGGCCAGATCCTGGCCCATGGCATAGGCTCAAGAAATACTGATTGATTGCATGGTTAATCAGAGACTAAGGAGCCTACTACTTTGTGTGGTATGGGATTCTTTGCAGGAGGTTTTCAAGGAGAAAACAGGAAGTTGAGATCTCCGGGGAAGTGACGTCCTGTCTGAGAGATGTTGTCCTTCAGGTCACATCAGAAAGTGGCATCTAAGGCTGATGCCATTTGGATTTTGCCAGCGGAGTAGAGGGGGGCGCACCAGTTAGCAAAAACCTCCTATCACATTCGGGCCTTTCTCAATGGGAGTTCTACCACCCTCATCGTTTTCTGAGGTTTTTGTTTTTGTTATTTTTGGTATCAGTAGCAAAGACTTTGTGGACCTTTAACAGGATCTGAAGCTTGGAAATGACTTACAACTCAATTAATGGAAAGCCTTTCTTAAGAGCAGGACAGGTTGGTCGTTGGAAAAAAGCAAACTGCTAAGTTTGAGGCCCTTGCAGTTGCTGGAGTCATACGTTGGATGGGTGGTTTGAACCCTTTGAAGAAGGGTTGACATCGATCCACTGGGAACCTGTCACGCTAACCTCGCTTCCTTTTGGGATGGGGTCACTGGACCGATAGACCAGGCAATGCTCATCGGTGCTTTCTTCAATTCAATTTTCTGCTGAACAGCCCTCGAATGGAGAGGAAAAACTATCTTGAGCAGTGGATTCACTCTAAACTGAGCTCAGCCAGGAGTTGCTCAGCTGGAGTAATGGAACAGACCGGATAGTACCAGTAATGGTATTCCAGCTCACTTTCCGAGACTGAGGCCTGGGGAATAATGACACGCTTTATGGATAACGAGAAAATAGGAAAGCCGGACTTTCCAAAGCCACAAGGTAGCTTAATGCCAGCTAGGCTTTTGACGTAGTGCTTTTCATTTCTAAGTTTGAGAAATAGGATCACAAAGCCAAATAAAGTCCTAAGTGGCTGAAACACTATGCTGCACTGTAAGAATGTTGTTTTGTGACCAGGCTAGTTGTGAACATGATGTGCCTGAGGACTCTGTCCTGCTTGATATATATATATTTTTTTTAATGTTTATTTATTTATTTTTTTTCATTGTTTATTTTTTTTTTATTTTTGGGACAGAGAGAGACAGAGCGTGAACGGGGGAGGGGCAGAGAGAGAGAGGGAGACACAGAATCGGAAACAGGCTCCAGGCTCTGAGCCATCAGCCCAGAGCCCGACGCGGGGCTCGAACTCACGGACCGCGAGATCGTGACCTGGCTGAAGTCGGACGCTCAACCCACTGCGCCACCCAGGCGCCCCAATGTTTATTTATTTTTAAGAGAGGGAGAGAGAGAGAGAGAGAGAGAGAGAGAGAGAGAGAGAGAGAGAGAATGAGTGGGGGGAGGGGCAGAGAGACGGAGACACAGAATCTGAAGCAGGCTCCAGGCCCTGAGCTGTCAGCCCAACACGGGGCTCGAACCCATGGAATGTGAGATCATGACCTGAGCAGAAGTCAGAGGCTCAACTGTCTGAGCTACCCAGGCACCCCTGTCCTGCTTGATATTCTCTCAGTGGCTTCAATGAAGACAGAGAAGCTGCCTTACTGTATTTCCCATAAGTCTGCAGTACAAGGTTATATGCGGGAAGATGCTAATGTAATAACATGCGACCCTTCTTTAGCTTTAATTTTGTTGCCATAAAAATAAATTGGAACCATATGTCTATAAATACCCAATTGTACTGGCTCAGATGTGCTGAGGAGCTGTTGTGCCCACCACCCTCCTCAGAGAGAAGTCGCTGCAGATGATTTGTGCCATGTATCCCCTCGTGCGTCGACTCCATGCATCGGTGCCTCACTCAAGGGACGCCTGGGTGACTCCCGGGGAGAATTTGGCGCAGTGAGGGTGTTTCATCTTGGGCAGTGATTAAGGGACCTGAAGCAAGTCTCTACGGGGGATTCATATGTGAGAAGCAGATGATCCACAGAGACAGGCAGCACAAGTTGGGAGCACAGATAGGGTGGGGAACATTTCACCATAAAACAGGAAGAACGAGGAGCTGGCAGTGTAGAGACTCAAGAGAAGCAAAAGGAGTGAAAGGAAAAGAAGCTCAAAGGAAGGGGCGCCTGGGTGGCTCAGTCGGTCAAGCGTCCGACTGCGGCTCAGGTCATGATCTTGTGGTTCGTGGGTTTGAGCTCCATGTTGGGCTCTGTGCTGTCAGCTCGGAGCCTGAAGCCTGCTTCAGATTGTGTGTCTTCATCTCTCTCTGCCCCGCTGCTGCTTGCCTTCTGTCTCTGTTTCTCTCTCTCAAAAATAAATAAAGTTAAAAAAGGAAGCTCAAAGAAGAGATAGATATTGGGGCTTCTGTTGGGACATAAAAGTTGCCGACGTGTCCTGAACAACTTTCCAGTGTCCATTTCTTCCCTGCATCTTTAGCAAAACACTGTGTTGGTTGAGGTGACCCAAGTGTTCCTTGAAAACCTGAAAAAACCCAAAGACTTCAAGTAGAATGTGAGTTGTCCTGAAGCCTTCCAGGGTTTTGGAGACAGACAGTTTATAGCAAAGCCCAAGCAAAGGGGTTTTGAGGAGATTGGTCCTTTTGGTGACAAAAGAAATGAAAGACGGTGCTTTATCTGGGAAGCTGACCTTGTTCCATCTACCGTAAAGAAGTTTCCCATTTATTTTGACCAGATTTGTCACCGAAACACTGCTAAAATAGAAAATAAAAGAAAGTTTGACTTAAAATTCAGATTAACCATAAGCAGCACCCAAGTCAGCATATAATCCTCTAACATTTAATAGCTTTTAGAGAAACTTCAGCATTAAAGATCTAATTCCGCGGAGCGAGGCTGACAATCTGCAGCACTAGATATGAGGCATCTTTTGGTACAGTATTGGTGTTTGTATCTTATTTTCTTAAATCTCCCAAAAGAAAAGGGCATCCTGAGGGAAGGCGGGGTACACAGAAAGTCTTCTGTTTTTGTTAGGGCTAAAGGGTATGCATAGTACATTTCTCTCGGCTGCATGAAAAGCGAGAAATGAAATTTCATCATTTTTACCTTTCCCTCCTTCTGATATTTCTCTTCTTTCCCTCCTGGGCCCTAAAATGTTCAGCAATTTAGGAGAAGCAAAGAAAATAGAAAGCAAAAAAGAGAATATCACGCTGGAAATGTCCGCTCCATTTGTGATGTGTCCTGAGGATAGGATGAGGGCCTGGGACTCTGGTGCGGGGTGGGGGTGGGGGGGGGGAAGAGGGGGGCGAGGCATGGACGTGGGACAGACATTAGGAAAACCCAACTGTTACCACTTAGGAAGGCAGGGACATCTCGGACCAGGAAAACCGGAGCCAGGCATTGCTATGGAGATCTTTTTGCTGGCATCCCTTGATATAAATGCTCATGAAGTCCTTCTAGGTTTCCTCATAACAGTGTGCTGCTTCAGGATGCCCTTCCCGGCCGAGAAGTTAGTGTCCAAAGTTCCTTTGCCAGTTAATGATTAATTTTTATAACATATGGCATCTTATCAGCAAACCGTCCACCTGCCTCAAAGTCTCTGTCTCTGGAAAATTGTGTCCCGAGTACGTAAAGCAGTTACTGGAGTCCCAATTTAGGCAGGGGTCCCCAAATGACACACTGGGGCTGGAGAATGAGGCAAGAATGTGGGTCGCATCCGGTAAGAAGTCTAAAGTTGTAGGAGTTCAGTTTCTGGAGAGTGAGGCATAGGGCAAGACATTAAACCTGTGACATAGGGTAGGGCAGGGGCAGGAGCCCAGGCAAGCTGTTCACCCACCACGCCCTCCTTCTCATTCGTTCATTTAATATTTTCAGTGACTTCTGAATGTTGGGTCCCCTGCTAGAGAGGTAATGGTGGGGATATACAATCGTGAGCAAAACAGACGTGGCTTCTCGTCTTGTGGGGTTTACAGTCAAGGCGGACAGGGGGCACCAACATTGCCCTTAAGGAAATACACTTCTTATCCAACCTGGACGTCTGATGTGCTTGCTACAGGAGAAGGAGCTGGGCCGGGGGGGTGGGGGGGAACATGCCCTAATGAGATGAGAGTTGCTGGACCCCCATTAAAGTTGCTTTAATGTTGTTACCCAAGGAGTGATCACATGTGTGCACGAGTCTGTGTGTGTGTATGCGTGTAGAAAGGATTATTTATAGTCATGCATTTTTTAATTTTTTTAAATGTTTATTTATTTTTAGAGAGAAAGAAGAGGGGGAGCGATAGAGAGAGGGAGACAGAGAATCTCAAGCAGGTGCCACACTGTCAGCGCAGGGCTCGAATTCATGAACCATGAGAGCACGATCTGAGCTGAAATCAAGGGTTGGACGCTTAACCAACTAAGCCATCCCAGACGCCCTTTAGTTATGCATTTTTTAAGTCAATACTTACTTTATTAAGGTCACAAATCTAAAAACCTATTTTTTCTTAAGGTTTTAAATTCAACTTCTAAACTTTGTTATTCTATCTCAATTTATTAAATATTTATATAAGAGTAAGAATAATTACCTTTCTGTGTATATTAATAGTGTTTAATAAGTTAGTAAATTTAACAGATTGATTTCCCCTAATGATTAACTCCACTTACAAACCTAATTAATTTATATCTTTTAAATATCTTTGTGCACATTAAAATGCAAATCTGTCTGATTCTCTTAAATACATCAAATGCTTGAAAGGGCAAACTTACACACCCAGGAAACAAGCTTTCTCTGGTTTCAGAACAGCTTTTGTAAATCAAGGAATACATGTTTATAAATGCTGTGAATCAAGTTTTGTTAAACATACAAACCGTTTACAAAGACATGTTCTCACACCTTTTACATTTAAAGCACAGGCCTGGTGTGTGTGTGTGTGTGTGTGTGTGTGTGTGTGTGTGCGTGCGCGCGCGCGCGCTTCCAGCACCACCAAGCAATTCTCCAACTCCCAGCTGACACTGAGCGGGTGTCCTGCAATGTAACTCGATTCTGACACGACCTACTGGGGACAGCGTCAGCTCCTCTCACAAGCCCACGGTTGTCACTGTGCTTCTGACCGACTGGCTGCAAAAGTCAGGGCTTCGTCTGAGGGAGGAGGAACACATCAGGCATCTGGAGAACAGCTTCCAACTACCCTGCGCCAACGAAAAACCATTCAGCCCTCCAGAGGACCCTGTGATGCCTCGCCTCGGTCCTCCCCAGCCGGAGGCGGCCCTGGTGAACCACAGCACAAACGACCCTGGATCCTGCTCACCGGGGACACTGCGATTCTTTTGAATTGGGTGGTGGTGGGTAACAGACTCTGCGGCACGGAATTGCAGAGTAAGGATGAGGGATAAATAATGCAGATGCATTTAGCAGCAGTAATTTCCTGACTGTGTTCCCGAAAGTTATGAATGATCCTCTTGCTGGCTTGCCGGCCTCACTTTCTCCTGCCCGAAGACCGGGAGAAAGCGAAATCAACATTGAGTGGGATGATTCTCCAAGAGGAGGAAAACCTTCTGAGGCTGGTTCAATACCTAATCAGGAAGACTGAAAAGCGCTGATTTAATTAATTATCCCGAAGTTCCTTCGGAGGGGTCGGCAGAGGAGCATCTGAGCGAGCACGCCGGCGAAAACACCCACTGCGCACGCGCGCGGGGAGGATGTGCTGCTCGGCGGCCGCACAGCAGGCCCTAAAATGGGCACCGGCGCCCACTGGCTTCCGGTGGAGGCTCGTTCAGGATGTCACATGCTGTAGAACAGCTGCGGAGGATGACGGAGGCGGCAGCTGACTCTGTGAATACAGACAGGGGGCAAGATGCCGGCTCCGTGGCTATTTTCTTTACCAAGATTATCTGGAGAACTTTTTCTTGGCCGTATTACATAACCCTAGAGTCCGTATGCTCAAGCTGCTCGTCTGAGAACTCAGACACGTGATGCTGGCTTTCTGTCCATGGCCGATTCCAGGAACCAGTTTATAACACTGTGGAGGGTTTCATTAATATATTTTGTAATTAAAAAAAATTTGTTTTACATTATTCATTTTTGAGAGACAAAGCACAAGTGGGGGAGGGGCAGGGAGAGAGGGAGACACGGAATCCGGAGCAGGCTCCAGGCTCTGAGCTGTCAGCACAGAGCCCCACGCGGGGCTCCAACCCACAAACTGCGGGATCATGACCTGAGCCGAAGTCAGACGCCCAACTGGCTGAGCCACCCAAACGCTCCAGATTTTAACTAATGTTAATTGGAGATCGTTCCTGCCATGAATCTTCTCTTTAAGACTTGCCTTTGCTTTACCACTCCCAGTACCCTAAATCCAGGCCCACAGAATGTACTTGAATTACTACTGAGCTTCTTGAGGTCTGATTGCTGCGTACGACATCCATTTGGGTTCCATTGTCAAGACAGTTTTGAAAAACACCACTACCCTCTTCTGTAACCTATAGTGACTTCCTGTTATCTATAGCATACAAGTCAATGCACTCTGGCTTCCAAGGCCTTCCAGTAGCTGGTCCTGCCTTCCTACCCAGCATAACCTCCCCTCACTCCTCTGGAAGGCTTTTCTTCTTCAGTGCGTTCATTGGACTCACTCCACAGTGGGCTCATATCCAGAGTTTGTGCTGTGTCTTTTTTTTTTTTTTAATGTTTATTTTTTTTTTTTATTTTTAAAAAAAAAAAATTTTTTTTTCAACGTTTATTTATTTTTGGGACAGAGAGAGACAGAGCATGAACGGGGGAGGGGCAGAGAGAGAGGGAGACACAGAATCGGAAACAGGCTCCAGGCTCCGAGCCATCAGCCCAGAGCCTGACGCGGGGTTCGAACTCACGGACCGCGAGATCGTGACCTGGCTGAAGTCGGACGCTTAACCGACTGCGCCACCCAGGCACCCCTTTAATGTTTATTTTAAGAGAGAGTGAGCATGAGCAGGGCAGGGGCAGAGAGAGAGAGAGAGAGAGAGAGAGAGAGAATGAGAATCTCAAGTAGGCTCTACACTGTCAGTACAGAGCCTGACTTGGGGCTCAAAATGATGGTGAGATCATGACCTGAGCCAAAATCAAGAGTCAGGCACTTAACCGACTGAGTCACCCAGGTGCCCCCACCCCAAGGTTTTTTAAAAATTGTGTTGTGTCTTTTGACTTCTTACCTCTTCCAGAAGCCTCTCCAACCACTCTAGGCCATGCTTATTTGTTCATTTATCCTTTTATCCAGTCATTCATTGATTCATTCATTTAATTTATTGAGCATCTTTCATACTCCATGCATTGCTAGCCTCTGGATATACATTCATAACCCCTTGATAATCAAGTCTCCTGCATTACACATTTGTGCAGTTTGAGCTCTCACAGAGGAGGGGGAGGTGGCCAGTAAAATTAGAAATCAAGCCTGATAGTCTTGTAATAAGCTCCACCTCCCTCCAGGCCTTCCTCTCTCTTCTCTTCCTCAGCTTTGGCCCTCTCATCAATGAGGAATTTCTGCCCCAGGACAAACCTTAGTGTTATTTTTCTCATCACTGCTCTTTGTAGCAGTCAGGGTGCTCTGACCTTGTTAAATTGACATTTGTTAAGTAGAACTCTGGGGTGTCAGGTGGCAAGCTGTAGTTCAACAAGGGACCACAAGGAATGCCTTGAAGGCCACGCGGGAGGTCAGGGCAGGGTGCAGGCTGAGAGAGGAGCGGGGGCTGGAGAACATGCCTTTATTAGGGTCTGTGGCTGGAGTGCTTTGGGGTTCCCAGGTTAGGACTGGATTCGTCAGTTTAAACCAAAAAAAGCAGAGTTTTGGTAAGTTCCACGGGGTCTTAACTAAGGGGCACACAAGGACAAGGCTCTGGGAGGCAGGGCACTGTTGATTGCAAGGGCTGTTGGGGAGTCACGTCAGGAACTCTTTTTGAGGGGGGGGGGTGCAAGTGAGAGAGGGGCAAGAGAGAGGTGGGGGGCCAGAGAGAGAGAAGTGGAGCTCATCCAAAGTGGGGCTCGAGCTCACCTGATGTGGGGCTTGAACTCAGGAACTGTGAGATCATGACCTGAGCCAAAGGCAGATGTTTAACCACTGAGCCACCCCGGCACCCATGTCAGGAACTTATATTTGCTTGTAATGCTGTGGCTGCTCTCTGGGGCTTGGAACACCGTGGCTACTGTCTAGAGCTTGCCTTGTATGAAGGGGCTGGTGTCAGTTTCAGGTCCCTGCAGGCCGCTTGGCTGAACAGAATGGATGCAACAGCACGGAGTAGCTTAGCTCAACTCTCAACACTCAGGGTATGGGAAGCAATCGAAAAGTTCACTTGGCTGGGATATTTGAGGGGAGTTTCATATTGGTGCTCATTTCAGAGGCAGGGCAGGTTAAAGGAACTCACAGGGTAAGTGGAGGCACACGGGAGGAACAACAGCCCGGAATCTGTCGCCTGAAGATGGCCTTGAATGAAGTGCCTCCGTCATCGGAGAGGGGTGTCTCCGTCTCAGCACTGCTGTTGTTGTTTGGGGTCAGATCCAGTGTGTATTATGGGGGCTGTCCCATGCTTTGTACGGTATTTGGCAGCAAAGAGCCGTAACCTGGTGTCGAGTAACCAGGTCTGTTGCTCACAACATGCCGGTAGTGTTCACCCACCCACCTACCTAGTCATGACAACCCAAAATGTCTCTGCACTTGCCAAGTGTCCCCCAGGGGGCAGTTCAGTCTCCAGCTGAGAGCCACCATCATAAAGGGCTATAATCCTGCCTGAGCAGGAGCAGAGGTGGTGTGGTGGGGGGAGGGAGGAGACACCTGATGTCTCATCTCAGCCCTCCCCTCATCTCCTGTGTTCCAGTCACTGCTGAACACAGACGGAAGCCAGAGGACACAGATTAACTCCCTCCGGGGTGCTCCTTTCTTTCACCTTAAGACTAAATCTCCACAGGCAATTACACCTGAGGCTCTCGAGTCACAATGGCGACAGAGGCCATTCATTCACTGGCTCTTGACTGCTGGTGAAGATTGTCTCTGGCAGCCCAGAGATTAGTTACCAGAGTCATTGCCAGGGACGGACCTCTGCCTCATGCCTTCCCCTGTTTTCGCTTCACTCCAATGCACTGCTGGCTATTTCCCGTTATCTCTGATTTCACATCTTCGTTCAGGTCTGCCTGCCCACTTATTGGGAGAAGTACCTTGGAAAGGTCTGCAGAAGCTGAAGGAATAATCCTTGCCGTACTTCTGGACTTCCAGGGCTCCTTTTGAAACTACTCCTGTCAAGACCCCAATTTTCTCTCTCATTTGTGCCTCTGTGGTGTGCTCAGTGCCTTCTAGAGAAAATATTGCCAAACTATCATCCTGCCGATGCTGTATTGTACCAATGTTTTAGTGTTCGGATAATGCTGGGGCCACCCTGTTGGCGGTGTTTTGTCCGCGGATTGATTGGATAGGCCTTCAGCCATCTTGCAGGCAGAATTCCTACATTTTGTTGGGAGACTTGTTTACAGCCGTGCTTATCACATTTTTACGAGCATATGAATCACCTGGGATCTTGTTAACATTTAGATTCGGGAGGTGAGTTCAGGGAGGAGCCTGAGTCTGCATTTCTAACAAGCTCCAGGATGCTGCTGCTGGACCACATGTTGAATAGCAAGGATCTGGGAGACGGCAGACACACAGTGCTTTCCGATGTGAGCGATCCGTTCGATTATAATTTATTAAGAGCCAGTTGCACATCACTGGGCTAGGTTTTGCAGGGGCTCCAGATGTATACTTTTATCATCCTGAAGACCCATCTGACTCTACATTAAGGCACAGAGATCTTTGTGGCTGTTATTTTTCTCAAGAGGCGTTTCCCCTCCAGACGTGGACAAAGCTGTCAATTGCAACGAGTTCCAGCATTTCCCCAGAACGTCAGGGCCAGCCAGCTTTCGCTGCTCTGTAGGGCTGTCCTTAGCTTTGCTTCACAAGCACTGGTTTTTATCTCGAGGCACAAGCAGAGAGAAGGTGTTTCTGGTCCTGTGAATGGATAGAACTTGGCTGTTTCCTTTATCTGCTGTGGATGAATCATTTTGGTGGACAAAGAACTAAGTCAAACATGGCTGCTTTTCCACAGGGGCAGGTTTGGGGTGTGCGCCTGTGTGTACACACGTGTAGGCTGTGAAGTCGATTTAGTTTTGCAGTAAACTTACTTTCTAAAAAATATAGACTCTGTTAGTGGTTCCTGAATGTCACCCCAATGCAGCAGGGAAGCATCACAGAGACTCTGTTATCATAGGAGCCATCTTTGTTTACCTCAGAATTTTCACTCATGGCTCATTGCTTTCCTCTTCTGAGGGACTCCATTTCCGGTCAGCTGGTAATACTCACTACGTGCTTACTGAGGTGGTAGACCCCAAGGAAGGGTTGGACTGGGTCCAAGTCTAGATAAAATATGGATTCCCCTCAGGTAGTCATCTAACCAATGAGGCATGTCCCATGAACCCGCTTGAATGCTTCTAAATGCCTAATATCCTGTTGGTGTAAATCTAAAGTGTGGGGGAGGGAGTAGGGCAGCATGTGGGATGTTGGAACCCTCATTTACAGAAGAGCTATTCTCCTCCCAAAGAAAACACTCTTTTTCTCTCCAGGCCAAAGGGGTTTATCATCAACACTGAGTGATTTGTACTGAGAAAGGTGACTGCGTATTAAAATGATCAGGGGCGCCTGGGTGGCTCAGTCAAACATCTCACTTCAGCTCAGGTCATGATCTCACGGTTCGTGGGTCCGAGCCCCGCGTCGGGCTCTGTGCTGACAGCTCAGAGCCTGGAGCCTGCTTCGGATTCTGTGTCTCTCTCTCTCTCCACTCCTCCCTCACTCATGCTCTGTCTCTCTCTGTCTCTCAAAAACAAATAAATAAACATTAAAAAATTAAAAAAAAAAAAAACGATCAGAAGGGGATACGAATCACCTACTGGAGGAAAAGGAGCAGGTCATCAGGTTCTGCTGATTCTATGGGTTAATTTCCAACAAGAGGACAGAGGAGGAAAAAACATGTAATCAGGCTGGCCTGCTGTCAGCGCTGTTTGGGTTCGTGGATGGCCACACTTTGGAAAAGCAGGTGGAGGGGCAGGTCGGAACTCTGAAGCCCTGGAGGGCTGTGGGTCCTGAGTCAGGAGCCGGCAGAGAGTGGGAGAGGCATTGCAGGGTGAAATGATAAATCAAGACTCTTATTTAGAAAATACACATGCGAGAGGTGGAAGGTGTTTGCAAATTTACGCCTTCTCTCCCTGAAACTCAGGGAAACTGATAAAGGGAACCGAAAAACAGAGAATACATTATCTACACAGGGTTTCTCTACCTCAGCACTATTGACATAAGATGTGACATCTTAAAATGTCCTTAGATACCAAGATTTTACAAAATCCTTTCATCCAGGAGTTTTGCTATTAGGAATTTTCCTAAGAAGATATTCGGATAAATGTATAAACATGGTATGTAAGAAGAATGTTTAAAATATATAAAAGGGGCACCTGGGTGGCTTAGTCGGTTAAGCATCTGACTTTGGCCCAGGTCATGATCTCACTGCCCATGAGTTCGAGCCCCGTGCTGGGTTCTGTGCTGACAGCTCGGAGCCTAGAGCCTGCTTCGGATTCTGTGTTTCCCTCTCTCTCTCTGCCTCTCCCCCACTTGTGTGCGCTCTCTCTCTCAAAAAAAAAAAAAATAAATAAATAAATGGATAAACTATATATATATATATATATATATATATATATATATATATAACCAAACTGGCTTTACCGTTGTTCAGGAATTGGCTAAATATAGTATGGTACATGCCTGCCCATGTTTGTGATTTAAGGGCTCAATGTACACATACACACAATATTGATCAAATAGGTTAGAAGATGGCATGCTGACTAGAAGCCCACTTATAAGTGAAGTGTGTGTTTATGTGTGCGTGAACGTGTGTGTGCATATGTGTACTTCGGTGTGTTGTGTATGTGTGTGCTTGTCTGCACGTGTAGGTATGTAGGTGCAGGTATGAGGGTGTGTATGTGGGTGTGCATGGCTAAAACCACGAGGCAAGATGTCTGAAAAGATGCCCCCCCTCTCCCCAAACTGAGTGTGGTTATCACAGGGTGGTGGATCTCTGGGTGATTTTATTGTCTTCTTCAGATTTTGCGTTATTTAAATGCTCCACAGTGAGTATGCATCCTTTTGAAAATCAGCTGGGGGGGGGGGGGGGAGGAACAGTTCTTTGCATATGAAAAAAAATCAAACCCAAACCTGTTATACTTAGTTCCCGTTCAGTCCCAGTCGGATTCATAGGGTGGTTTGCTCTCAAGTTAAAAATCACAGGACTCCTCCTTATCTGCCCTGCGTTTTGGGCCAAGCCTATCTTTGAGCACAGGTCTGCGGCAGTTTCCCCCTTTTCTCCAGGCCTGGAAGCCATGGGCTAATCTCACCGCAGCTCCTGCTCCTGAGTTCTGGTCTGGAAAAACTACCGACTTAAGGAAGTGAGTTGGGATGTTCTGGGCCCCTGCCTGCTGTTTGCAGTGTTTATCTGCTATCCCAGGCTTGCAATTTTAGGAGGTCTCCTGAGAAAGGGATCATCTCAGCACTATCTTTACTAACTATACAATCCGAGGAATTTTTCATTGGGGACAACCTTGCCCCTTCTCATCGACGACCTCACCGTGTTAATAGGACACGGTTGTGGGCAGTCACCACTTGTAAATTCAGCAAAAAGCGAACGTCAGAGTTGTGGGTCCCTCGCTGGCATCGGTTTCTAATTAGAGAAGAGGGAAGCTGGTTCCACCTCCCTTGCTGGATGTGGTTGCCATCAGTGGACATCAAAGGAGGAAAGTAAAACTCACTCGGAACTCTCTTTCTCCCCCCGCCCCCGACTTCAGGGCTGTGTCTGGAAAAGAACAAAGAAGGGCTGAACCTCTCTATACTGTTTGTCCAGGGACCTCACAAATTTGCTGTTACTCTGTGGGTGACATTCTTCCTCTGGGGAAGAGTGTTCTGACTCCAGAAAGGCAAGGAGAGGGATGGCCCAGGAATCATGGGGTGAAGCCCGAGTCAGCAGGGAGCAGCTCACGGGAGTCTCTCGTGGTCTCACGTGAGCAGCATGAGGGGACTGGTGAGTCAGCAGAGCACCTTGGTCTCCACATGCTTGTTAACATCACTTTGGCTCCAAAGTCACAGCTGCACACACTATGCTCTTTATTTTTGGTGATCTCTCTAAAGTGTTTTATTTCTTTTCTTATTTTTTATTTTTTAAGTGTTTATTTATTTTGAGAGAGAGCGAGAGAGAGAGAGCAGGGGAGGGGCAGAGAGAGGGAGGGAGACACAGAATCCAAAGCAGGCTCCAGGCTCCGAGCTGTCAGCACAGAGCCCGATGTGGGGCTTGAGCTTGCTGACTGTGAGATCATGACCTGAGCCAAGGTCGGATGCTTAACCAACTGAGCCACCCTGGCGCCCCAGAAGTGTTTTATTTCTAATAGTTCCCACTCAAGACCGTAATTTTCAGAAGATTTTCCTTTTAGGTATTTCATCTGGATTTCTCATAGCAGAAACTTCCTCCTGGTTTTTATGCTGTCATCAAGTTCGAGGACCATAAGTAATGAGTCTAATCTGAAGCCTCACTATTATTTAACAAAAATGTCTGTAGACATAAATCAAATCGGCTATATTTTGGGTAAGTCTGCAAGCAGTAAGTGAACACTCTAAGTAGGGAGATATTCTTTCATTTTCTTGTTGCCTGAATGTCCACATTAGCTCTTCTAGCTGTGATATGTCTGGCCTTGGTGCTTTGAGTGATGTTACAACTTGTCTTGCCTGAAAGACTGAAAAAAAAAAAAAAAAAAGCCAGATGATCCCACCTACATTGGATAAAAGATCAAGGCATTTCGAAGAAGTTGGAAATGTCCTGTGAATTTCTCCTATTGCTCTCTGTTCTATGCATTTCATGGAAGAATTTCCAAACAAAAATCTTTATTTGTATTATCTATTGGCTCTAATCGCATGGTCTTCAATATGTAGGCAGATCTAATTGAAGAAGATCACAACAAAAAACAGGATCATTTGGCCTTGCCCCTCCCTGGCCTCATGTCCTACTACTCTTACCCTTGGTCATTTATACTACATCCTCCCTGGTTTTCTCTCTCTCCTTTCTGCCCCAGGACCTTCACAGGGTTTGCTTACTTTGAATGCTCTTGGCCTATATCTCTCCTTCCCCTATCCCGCTAGGCTTAATCTTTTCCATCTTCTGGATTATAGTTTAAATACCCCTTCTTCAAGCATGCCTCCTCCGAGTCCCTGGAAGACGGTAGGGATGGTAAGTCCTACATTTGTATGCTCTCACTGCACCTTGCAATTCTCCTTTGTAGCATCTGTCAAAGCAGTGATTATATTTACATGTATACTTATTTATATAATTATTTGTTTAATGTAGGTCTTATTCCAAGATTTATATATGTCTTGGACTTATATTTATGTAAAGTATGACCAAGTCTGCCCATACTGTCTCTGCAAGCACTTAGCATAGTGCCTGATGTGCAATAGACACTCAATAAATACTTGTTGAATGAATAAGCAAACATACTCGTGGGTACTTTTGGTGATAAAGAGGATGTTGAAGGAGAGACTATGTATGACTCTGTACAAATCCATCAATAACACTAAGGAGAGAGAGAGAGAGTTGAATATTCCCCCCATGATGGGTAAGGTGGATCAGCAGTTGTCACGTGAATTAGGGGCATCTTTCAGGCAACAAGCCAGTTCCAAATAGCTCTGAACAGAAATATGTCCACTTCAGGCTTACCTCATATGGTCTGGGACATCTATAACAACGATGCTGTTAAGAGGGTGACAGTAAGAATATGAGGTTGACAGCAGTAATAGTAAGGGGGCTCTCTAAGTCAACGCCAAAAAGGAGGTGGTTGACTTTGTATAGTAGCTATGTTCATTGCATCTAAGAGTCACTTCGGTGCTTGTGTCAATGACGTCCAGGACGGGAATGCCTCCGGTAAGAGCAGTGATTTTACTCACTGAAATATCTTCAGACTTTTCTGTCTTTGTAACTCTGCTACTCTCGCTAACAAGTCCTGGGCCTGATTTCAGCACAGTCCATTATTTAGCTACCGGTTTCTTTAAATACTGCTATGGAGGCTTTCTAACTCATATACTTTTCTGAGTTAGTAATTGGCTTCCTTGAGCTTACTATTCTCTTCCAGTCCACACTGAGTGAGTAGCGACAGCCAACTCCACATTCCTTTTCATTACCAAGTCCTCTATATCTCCCAGCTAATATGTGTACTGTGCATGCTGGTGTGTCCCCTTCCACGTGTGTATCCTGTCCACCCTCACCACCAATAAGACTCTCAGCCATTGGTGCAGGATGCCAGTGGATACCTGCACTCTTCTTCCCACCAACGGTGGGTTCGCTGTTGGCATCTGGTTGGTGACCGGTCCAGTTTTAGAATCTTATTCTGGGAGTCTGCTTTATAGGGACCGTTTCTGAACTGAGTTCTTTTAGTTTCCAAAAGCACACCCTAAACTGAGGATTTATGTGAATGTGATTTATTGAGAACAAAGTCTGGTAGGGAGTGAGGAAGTGAAACTTGGAAGAAAAAAAGAGTGGCCAAACATGGGTAAGGTATCAAGCCAAGTCGCATAGAAGATAACCACATCTTAGTCCTGCAGGGGGAGTTCTGGAAACAGTGTAAGTCACACTTCAGAGCTATCCGCACCAGGGCTAAGCGGGTGAAAGCATGTATACCGCCATCCCTCAAACGTTGGTTGAGGGCCATACCCGAGGAATCTCAGCTTCTAGACACATCCGGCTCTCTGCACAAAGGCAAAGCAGGTTGCTGCAGCCTGAGGGCAGTACTCTGGAAAAGAGATGTGGATAGTTGGTTGAGGGTGAGATCATATCGGGAGCTGGTGTGCACACAGATGGCAAGTATGTCTGAGGGCTCGTGGCTGGAGCACCAACAAGGCCCACTTTCTGGTCCCATGGTTCTCTTCACATCAATTAATACATGGATCATGGGTTCGTCCACTTCTTTTTTTTTTTTTTTTTTTTTTTTAAACGTTTATTTATTTTTGAGACAGAGAGAGACAGAGCATGAACGGGGGAGGGGCAGAGAGAGAGGGAGACACAGAATCGGAAGCAGGCTCCAGGCTCTGAGCCATCAGCCCAGAGCCCGACGCGGGGCTCGAACTCACGGACCGCGAGATCGTGACCTGGCTGAAGTTGGACGCTTAACCGACTGCGCCACCCAGGCGCCCCTCGTCCACTTCTTAAAGAGGTTAAATACCTACAATTCGACATAGAGGCGTGTCAGGTTCTGTTTACCTCTGGTTCTAAACGACAGAAACTTTGATCTGCCACTAAGGATAAAACCCTGCCATCTGAACCTAATACTGATTAGGGGAATGCTTAATTAAACTGTGGTACATCCCAATTATGAAATCCTATTCAAAATGTAGAAAAGAATGAGGCCTATCTATAGGCACTAATACAAATAAATCTCCAGGAGATACTGTTGACGGGAAAAGCAAGTTGCAAAACCATGTACAGTTGCAAGTAGACATGGCAAGAAACACACCAGATAGGAGACAGCTGTCTTGGCATGGTAGAGGATCTGGAAAGGATGTAGGCATCTAAAGAGAAGGGAGCTCAATCTGTAAAGGTTCATTGTTAAAAAGGAAGATAGGTCCATGCCTTGGTTATATAATTAAAAAGTGAAATTTCTATAACCAAGCAATTTGGATATGATTAGATTTTAACATGCTTTTGGATGTCAGTACCTCTTCTATGCTCAGTGGGCCCCTGCAGCCTTTCCTATGCTTTAAGACAACAGGCTGTCCATTTGGGTACCACATATATATTGTGTAGGATATGAGAACCCAAGCCTCTCCTACCAGGATCGTATGGTTGATAAGGAGCAAAGACCAATGCTTTTTAGTCTATGAGGATGTGAAGACCAAAATAGATGCAAGGAACTACTTCTCACTCTCTCTCTCCCTCCCGCTTTCCATTTCTACCTCCATCCTCCCCTCTCCCCCTCCCCATCTCTGTCTTCATTTCTATATATCCTTCTGCCCATGCATTTCATCTGGTGCAAAACAAATCCCTAAGTACTGCACAGGGGAGATGTAAGAGAGAATGATAACAGGATCTGCCTACAATAGGTTTATTCTCAGGAGAAGAAATTTTATATGCAGAACAAATTTTAAGACTGATTACAAGGTTACATGGCAACACACTGTCATCTGCACAGCATGTCTAAGTTCTGAGAAGATAGGCATAATAATCCCTTTGGAAACCATATTTCCAGATTCTGAGTCCTAATAGATGCATTTTTTTTTTTTTTTTGTCCTATAAATAAACGATTGGCTGAGGGCATATGTTGTAGACACCTTGGGAAGTCTACCCAGGCCAGGGTAACCAACTTCCTCTAGAAATGCCCCTTTTTTAAAGAGTGGATTCTCTGGCTACAGTTGATAGAAAGTGATCTGCGCATGTGACCTAAATTGGGCCATCAGATTTTATCTCATGGGAATTTGGAACCGGCTGTAAGAGACTGTACTGAGTCTGTGCTCCTTTGAACAGAATGAGCAGAATGATGTGAGCTCTGAGCTGTGGAATGAGACCCCTGTAGCTACAGAGAAACAGAAAGTGCTGTTTGTAGACACTTAACAAAAGATGAGTAAAGACAAGTGGAGGCAGGGACTAGAGGGAGGTCTCTGGGCTCCTGGCAGCTCCCAGCTCCTGTCTCCTGTTCCTTGTGGGCCTTGGAGACACCCAAATTCTCTGACACACCTAAGAATTCTTTAACAAACTCCATTTTAAAAACTTATTTAAGCTCACTGTTTCTGTTTTTTGCAATCTAAAGAACCTCAAACAAAACAGTAATTCTTTTCTTATGTGGTGTTACTAGTTTAAGGCTATGTTCTACATCGTTCTTTGTATTGTTGTATTCTGATATAACTTGTATTTATTTCAGCTTCCTTTGAGAAAGTTTTAAATAAGCATAAGCCATTACTGGAGGCAAATGCTTGAGAAATTGGATAAGTATTGCTTCAAATAAGTTATTGATTGCAGGAGGGTGGGCAGGAGGTGGGGGGATTAGAATAATTTGGGGAGGCAATGTAATATAGAGCAGAAGAGTGTGGGTTTTGGGGTCAAAATGCCTATGTTTGAATATGGTTCTACCACTTAGTTACTGGCTGACTTGGACAAGGTATGTCATGCCCCTGTAACTCAGTTTTTCCATTTGTAAAATGGGTATACTAATAGCACCTGTGTTAAATATATCAAAGTGGGGTTGTAAGGATTAAATGAAACAATACATGTAAATGACTCAGAACACTACCTGACCCCAGAATGGCACTCAGTAAATGGTAGTTCTTATCGTGACTGACAAGAGGAAGGGATAAAGGAAGACATAGAAATAAACTTACTAATAATCCTCAGTATAGAGATGGTCCATGTGGCTTTCTTTCTGCCAAATATGGAAAAGACATCTAGAGATGACAGCTGGGGCATGTACAAGCAAACTGTAGATTCTCCTCTAAGTTGTGGGTCCCCAAAGGAAATTGTTTTCCCTCAGGAGATAAAGATAAAAGCATCTTGATCTCAGATGGAATGAGGATGCTGTGCATAAATCCAGAGGATTGCTTATTGAAGTAAGTTGGTGAGCTAAAGATCTAAGAGGGTTTCTTGCAAAGAGGGAGGAAGTGAAGAATCAAAAACGTTAAGAATGAGTAAAAAGAAAATGAGAAAATTATGTCTAAAATTAATTTTAAAATATATTTTCTCCATATATGATAAATATTTCAGTCCTTTTCATTGGGAGTTGTGTGGCTTACGTGCATAAAGACCAAAAAATCCTCATTTCTTTCCTGCATCTGAAATTCAATATTACTGTATAGTTTAAACCATAATGCCAAGGTCTTTGGTAGCAACTGTTGAAAGAGGCAATCCTCTGAGGACACTGAGTGTCCCTATTTATTCTTGCTTGGTTTTTCAAGAATGCAAGACCCTACCCACTCTTTGCCTAGGCGATTCTCAGGGTCATGTTTGCAAATGAGCAACCTGGAAGAATGAGGTAATGACTTGCTTTGGGACAAAGGGCAGGCCTGCTGTAGAGGAGGTAGATCCCCCAAACTCAGGGCTCCTCATATGCGATACAAAGCCATTATGTGTGTAGCATCCACATGGGCTGCATGCTTTGAGTTGCCCCTGTAGGAAGGGAGTCAGAGGGAGCTGACATGAAACCTGAAACTCATGTGCTTGCTGAGCCCTGAGTAATAATGTCCTTTGTCTCTGATCTATGAATTCATGTCTTCTGCTAGCATGTGTGAAACAGTAACAGGTTAACTTAGCTTGTAAGTAGGGTGAAAGGCCAGATCTGGACATCAACTTCTGTAATTATGAGAAATATTTGTCTTCAGAATGAAGAGAAGGGCAGGTCAAGGGGAAATACAGTGGAATGTGTTACAGCTTGCATGGAAGCCATAATGCTGAGGCCTAACATCTGTCCAGATATATGCAACCATATTCTAGGTGCTCTGCATGGGGTCTTGAGCAAGGTGGCAGAAATCTGTGGTAAGAGGTCCTACTATCTTGGAGGAAAGGAAAGGACTTTATCTAGGCCGGGGAGAGGCAGTTGTGGGGCACATTGGGCACATGAGAACTAAAACTGAAAAGTTTCATTCTGTAGTCAGAATAAAAGTGTACAATGGAGGTTGGGATGGAGGTGAACAGATGGATTCTTTTACATAAATTCTTGCCATTTGAGAGAAAAGTGAAGCGTTCCTCCAATTCCACTGAATCCAGTGGAATCTGCCAATGAAACATGTAGCATTTTTAGTACTGAAGAAATTTGAGGGTCCCTCTGCTTCCAGTGTGGAAATGGGGGGTCGTCTCCCATCCTTAGTGAACCCCACTTCCTCCGATCAGCCCATATAAGCCACCATGCAATGTGTTATCAGTGCCTGACAAGGACACTGCTCTGCTCACAGTAGGTGTCCTGGGACAGATGGCCTTGCCCCAGCTTTGCTCCATATCAACTGCTCTATCCTTCTGTCTCTCTGGCTCCTGACTTCCTGAACTTGTCCTTAGTCTTAACAATGTACTTGGACACACAAGGATTGACCTTTAGCATTTTATTTGGATGTGGTTTGTATGACTTCACTGTTTTTTTCCACCTCCTTCTTTTTAGGACATTAATCTGTCTACTCAAACCCAAGCCCAAACCTTGGCCTGCTTGGGCCATGGGCCCTCCTTGCCTGGTTTTACCTCCCTGGGAAGGAGGGAGGTAAGATATCATAATCACCTTGGGGTTAGCTAGTTAGAAAGATATATGCCTTGATATTTCATCAGCTCTGGGTATTTTAAAAAAAATACCATTATGGGAAAAAGAAAATAAAGCATCTCAGTAGCTTTTATCGTTTGGAAGATCAGTCTGCAGTGGAGTTGATAAAAAATACCAGCAAGGCAAACATCTGGGTGAAGGAACAGAAAATCAGGTTATAATTCTTTTTTATATGAAAATATTTATATTCTCCCAGGCCTTGGATCCTCAGTTAGTGTCTGATGTAGAGACAAAGGAATGTTTCACTACATTTAGTGATGAGGTTGGGGAGTGAACCACAAGTGTGACGCCATCTGCAAAGCAGTGTGCATTTCAAGTTTGTTGACAGGACTTCCTGGAAGGGAATTGGAAAAAAAGATGCTCAATTCCTAATGACAGGGTAGCTTACATTTTCCTTTCTCTATAAAAATAACCAGCTATCCACCCCCCCACCCCCAATTCTAACACTATTTAACACTACAGATTCAGTTCCGTTTAGTTAAATCCTAACGGGACCGAGATTTGTTTCCACAGAAGTCTCCACTATAATAGGAAATGAGATCAAGTCCAGTACAGGAAGCATTAACATCATAGAAAATTAGGACACACATTTACTTACATGTTTATTTTCAGCTTTAGAAAGTCTGATTTTTGGACAGATAGGAGTCTGTCCTATATTTGTCTTGGTTTGGAAAAGGGGACGGAGCCAGGGAAACAGGAGGATGGAACATTTGATGAGGAGCACAGTCAGGAACAAGGAATGTAGAGATGGGAATTGTGGGCTCCACTGCGTAAAACTGGGTAAATTCATAATTAACTTACTGACCTAATTCACTGCTTCCCATACTTAAGGAGACTTTTTTTTTTATATTAAATATAATTTATTGTCAAATTGGTTTCCATACAACACCCAGTGCTTGTCCCCACAGGTGCCCTCCTCAATGCCCATCACCCACTTTCCCCTCTCCCCCAACCCCCTTCAACCCTCAGTTTGTTCTCAGTATTTAAGAGTCTCTTATGGGGGCGCCTGGGTGGCGCAGTCGGTTAAGCGTCCGACTTCAGTCAGGTCACGATCTCGCGGTCCGTGAGTTCGAGCCCCGCATCAGGCTCTGGGCTGATGGCTCAGAGCCTGGAGCCTGTTTCCGATTCTGTGTCTCCCTCTCTCTCTGCCCCTCCCCCGTTCATGCTCTGTCTCTCTCTGTCCCAAAAATAAATAAACGTTGAAAAAAAAAAATTTAAGAGTCTTTATGGTCTGCCTCCCTCCCTTTCTGTAACTTTTTTTCCCCCTCCCCCTCCCCCATGGTCTTCTGATGAGCAGGAAAAATATGCAGCCAAGAATCCTTTATTCAGCAAGTCTGTCATTCAGAATAGAAGGAGAGATAAAGGTCTTCCCAAACAAACAAAAACTGAAAGAATTCATCACTACTAAACCAGCCCTACAAGAAATCCTAAGGGGGACTCGGTGAGTGAAATGTGGCAAGGACCACAAAGTACCAGAGACACCACTACAAGCATGAAACCTACAGATGACAAACACAATGACTCTAACCCATATTTTTCAATAATAACACTGAATGTAAGTGGACTAAATGCTCCAATCAAAGACATGGGATTTCAGAATGGTTGAAAAACCAAGACCCATCTATTTGCTGTCTATAAGAGACTCATTTTAGACCTGAGGACACCTTCAGAAGGAGAATTTAAAAGAAAACTTCTCTCAGAGTCTAGTGCTGACTCAGATTAGTCTTACTGTAATATCACAAAAGGGGAAGAACAAAAAAGTAGCTATAAACTCATTATGTAATAGCTTTTGTTAAAATGTAGGCATGGCGAATTAAACAGTTATATCCAGGCTTGCAAGATAGCAGTTTAGAAAGTTGCAAGAGAACGTGGATCTTATTCTAACACCATGAGAAACCTGGACTACTTAAAAAGAATTGTTGGAAAAAAAAAAAAACCATCAGGGAATTGAAAATGAAATCTAAATGAACCGAAGTCCAGAAAGGAACAAGCCCTTCCCAGGAGAGGAAACCCAAGGTGCTTTTACTTCTGGGAATAAAAATGGAGGAGTAGTCAACCCCACCATGGAGGGTGAAACCAGCCACATTTTTAAGAGCTGCACATAGACTGATAAAACAAAATAGAACCCCTAGTCTACTGGGCCTGCCGTAACAAATTACCAGACTTGGTGGCATAAACAAGAAGCATTTATTTCACATTTCTAGCGGCTAGACATTTGCAATGCAGATGTCAGGAGGGCCATCCTCCATCCAAAGACTCATGGGAAGATATTCCTTGTCTCTTTCTAGCTTCTGGTGGCTCCTGGCAGTTCTTCGTGTTCCTTGGTTTGTAGCTGCATCACTCCAATCTCTGTCTTTGTCTTCACAATGTCTTCTCCTCTGTGTTTCTGTCTCTCTGTGTATCACTTTCTGTCTCTTAAAAGGGCAATTGTCATTGGATTTAGGGTCTGCCAGTATAACCGCATTTCAATCCTTAGCTGAACGACACCTGCAAAGACCCTATTTCCAAATAAGGCCCCATTCTAAGGTTCGGAGTGGACAGGGCTTCTGTGGGGACACTATTTTATGAGTCACAAGTTCAGGCAGAGTTTATTTTAGCAACTCTTCTGCTCTACATGAATTGACTTGAGTCACTTGCTGGTACTCAACTGGTAGCTGGTACAATCTGGATGGTCCAGGGTAGCCTTACTCACATGTTGAGTCCCTTCACAGGGACAGCTGGAAGGCTGGATGTCATTTGACTCTCTCCATTTTCACGTTGTCTAGGGCCTCTCCATATCATCTCACCAGCTGGTTAGCTGGACTCAGGGGTCCTTAGGTGAGTCATCCAAGACATAGGAAGTGAAACCTGCTGGTCTCTTAAGCCCTGGGCCCTGAAACTGCATCGCTCCTCCGTAACCCTAATTCATGAGGCAGTGGCAGCAGCTGCCTCAACTCAAGGGGAGGGAGCTACATGTGATCTCTGGTACTAGAAAGATCTTAAAACAAAAACAAAATATTCATAGCATTTTTATTTCTACTAAGCTCAAATTGTCAATGACTCAAATGCCCATTAGTAGGTGAATTGATAAAATAATTGTGTTATATTCCTACACTGGATGACTAGTCAACAGCAAAAACAAAAACAAAGACAACCACGGGCAGATATAACTACATGGATGAATCTCAAAACTGTGCTAAGCCAAAGAAGCCAGGCACACACACAAAATACATAATGTCCGATTCCATTCATGTGAAACCAAGGAGCTATGGTGAAATCAGAAATCAGAATAGCGGTTACCTTTTGGGGGAAGGGTAGATTAAATAAAAGGGATACTTTCCTGAGGAACATTTCTGGAGGAACAGAAATTTTCTGTGTTTTATTTGGGGTAGTAGTCACATGGGTATACACAACGGTCAAATATCAGTGAACTGCAGAGTTAAAATCTGTACATTTTATATAAATATTCACATGTGATATAGTCTACCCATTTAAGGTATATAATTGAATGCATTTTAGTATAATCACAGAGTTGTGCAAACTTCACCTCATTTTTTTTCATTTTTTTAAAAGTTTATTTATTTATTTTAAGAGAGAGATAGCGTGAGTGGGGAAGGGGCAGAAAGAGAGGGAGACAGATTCCAAAGCAGGCTCTACACTGCCAGCACAGAGCCGGATGTGGGGCTCGAACTCACAAAATGGCGAGATCATGACCTGAACTGAAACCAAGAGTCGGATGCTTAACTGACTGAGCCATCCAGGCGCCCCGACTTCACCTCATTTAAAAAATATTTTTATCATCCCCCAAAGAAACCCTGTATCCATTAGCAGTCACTTCCATTCTCTCTTATTTCCTGTCCTATGATCCCTCTTCTTCTCCTTCTCCCTTGGGCATAAGGAATCTATTTTCTGCTTCTACTGATTTGCCTACTCTGGACATTTCCCATAAAGGAATCATACAATATGTGACCTTATGGGCCTGGCCTCTTCCAATTAACATAATGTTTTCAAGATCCATCCATCCATCCATCCATCCATCCATCCTTCATTCATTCCTTTTTATTGCTGAATAGTATTCCACTGTATGGATGTGCAAGAGTTTTATAGTTTTGGTTCTAATATTTAGGGGTGTGGTTCCTACTGAATTATTGTTGTGGATGGTATAAGGAAGCGACCCAGCTTCATTCTTTTGAATGCAGAGATACAGTTGTTTCCGTACTACTAGTTGAGAAGACTATTCTTTTCCTATTGAATTGTCTTGACATCCTTGTTAAAAATCGATTGACCATAAATACGAGTTTATTTCTAAGCTCCCAATTCTGTTCTTTTGATCTATGTTTAAACTTGTGCCAGTACATTATCTTTATAACTCTAACTTGTTTTAATATTATTATTTTTTCCTGTAGTTAAGTCACTCTGACGACTGTGAATATGGCCCTTATTGCTATTCCCAAATTTCTTCTGAATTACGCATTAGGTCAGTAAAGCCCCATCCACTTTTAATATTCAAACAAATATATGACCTTCATTTCCACAGACTGATGTGACCTCTTATTTGTCCTTTCCTTGGCCTGCGACCCAACTTTTTATTTTTTTCAGGTTCCCTCTGGATTTTTCTTATTAGCTTGTGACAATTAAAAAAGTACTTTATAATGACAACTCAAAGCCTTAATAACTAAGAAATAAAAATATTTTCATTCTTCAAAATCTCATCTTTATAACTATTGAAAAAATCCCTGGTTTATAACTGACTGAAGAGCTGTATAACTGGTGAAAGAATTTAATTTTTGATGTTACACTTAAAGCAAGTTAGTTTGACAAGAAGATCCACCAATCTCATGGCTATGAATTTATTAGTCAATCCACTAATGATTAAACATTACTACCCCAGGTGAACTTTGGTGCTGGCAGGATCCCGAATGCAAGCACAGACATGGGCTCTAGAGTGTGGAATTGTTTAATTTGAAGAGTGGTCTCAGAGACTATTGAGAATATGCTTAAAATAATTTATTTGGCATGGGAATGAACACACACACACACACACACACACACACACACACACGCAGCTGTGGGACCTTTGAGGTTATATCTATGGACCTTGTGCAAACCAAAATTCTATTAAGTCATCCTAGGCAACATTTTCCTATATTTTCTATACGCAATTTACCAGTAAGCCTTTTTGATTTTCTAAAATTTCTCAAGTCTATTTACTTTTCTTTCTCTCTATCATCTCTGCCTTATACCAAATAATCATCATGTCTTGATTGGACTCTTGAAATTGATGGGCCATCATAGCCATGAGTGTCCCTCCTTTACTGTACTTGTCATTACAGCAATTATGGGTTTTTGTGACTGTCTTTCTCAGTAGTCTATAAGCTCTTTATGACCTAGGGCCATGTCTTACTTGACTCATGCTTTGAATCTTCAATGGTAGGCACACATTAATAAATGAATGAAAGTCTGATGTAACTGAAGGGAACTGTTAAAGAAATGGTGAATAATGTGTCCTTGCAGGGAGATCTCAGGACTCCATGTAAAGTCTTACCTGTCCTATGATGTCTTTTATCCTGACCTAAGTCCATACATTGATGGAATATGGCCTGAATAGTTGGAACCCTCAGAGTGGAAAGAAAATATTATAGGACAGACATGTTAATGGTTAGAAAAAAATGTAGTGAATTTAACAAAATGAAATTTATTTTACTTTTTTAAAGTTTATTTATTTATTTTGAGAGAAAGACAGTGTGCACCTGTATGCCGGAGCAGGAGAGGGGCAGGGAGAGAATCCCAAGCAGCCTCCCCACTGTCAGCACAGAGCCTGACCTGGGGCTCAGTCTCACGAACTGTGAGATCATGACCTGAGCCAGAATAAAGAGCTGTATGCTTAATGACTGACCCACCTGGGTGCCCCAACAAAATGAAATTTAATGTGGAGACATGTAAATGAAGCATACTAATTGCCAAAGCTATAGGACCCATACTAGATAGGAGAGCTGTGTCTGAACAGCATCATTCACAGAAAAAGTCTTGGAAGTTTTGGTTAACAACAAACTCAAATTACTCAGCAGAGAAGTATAAATGACTTTATCAATTAAAATATGGACAAAAGATATGAATAGGCAGTTTATAAGAGACATTATAATTGGTCATAAAGAAATGAAAAAAAACAAAGTAACTTTAGGAAACTATTTTTGGGCCACCAAATCGACAAATATTTTACTTATTTAGTGTATGTATTTTTTATTTTAAAGAGAGAGAGAGAGAGACAGCATGAGCAGGGGAGATGGGCAGAGGGAGAGAGAGAATCCTAAGCAGGCTCCATGCTCAGCTCCATGATCCCCACGACCCTGGGATCATGACCTGAGCTGAAATCAAGAGCTGGAAGTTTTACTGACTGAGCCACCCAGGTGGCTCCTGAATTGACAAATATTAAATACAAGGTAACAAACAATAATGCTAGGGTTTGTGACTATCAAGTCTTTTACTCCAGTTTGCAATATAAATTGCTATTTTTTTGGAGGTTTATTTGGCAATTCAAATAAGAAAATCCTAAAGTGTGAGTATTTTTAGTGTAGCAATGCTACTTTTAGGTATGTATCCCGTGGAAATGATACGATAGTTGTGTAAAAGATTTAGCTACAAGGATGTTTATTCTAGTATTGCAACAAAAGCAAGAAATATTAGAAACAAATCTCTAACAACAGGGCATTAGTCAAAATATAGCATATTCATACGAAGAAATATAATTCAACTACTAAAATATAGCATATTCATAAGAAGAAATATAATGCATCTACTAAAATGATATTTAATACTTGTATAGTTGGTAAATTGAGTTTAAAAATAAGATTACAGAGGGGCGCCTGGGTGGCGCAGTCGGTTAAGCGTCCGACTTCAGCCAGGTCACGATCTCACGGTCCGTGAGTTCGAGCCCTGTGTTGGGCTCTGGGCTGATGGCTCGGAGCCTGGAGCCTGTTTCCGATTCTGTGTCTCCCTCTGTCTCTGCCCCTCCCCTGTTCATGCTCTGTCTCTCTCTGTCCCAAAAATAAATAAACATTGAAAAAAAAATAAAAATAAAATAAAAATAAGATTACAGAATATTACAATATGATATTATTTTATTACAAAATATGTGCAGAGGAAAATGGTTAAAAGTTATTTTATGTGTTGATGGGGTTAAAAAAGAGATGAGTTCAAAACGGAGTTGCTTGTGCTAAGCCCATGTCACCAAACCAAGACTTAATGCCTAACCTAACAGCAGTTTCAGCCTCTCCCAGAGATGTAATCGTAACCAGTCAGTCTGGAATTTCCTGGTGAGCACTGGTGAGGTGGTCTCTCTCATAGACCCCCCTGTCCCTTAAAGGAAGGTGATCTTGCCTGAAACAGCCCACTCTTTGCCAGTAACATCTGTGTCCCACCTCCTTCTGCCTATAAAAGCCTCCCATTTTGCACAGCTCCTCAGAGCTTTCTGTTTGCCAGATGGGATGCCTGATTCATAAATCATTGAATAAAGCCAATTAAGTCTTTAAATTTACTCAGGGCCTTGAGTGCAATGCAGGGGAAAAAAATGGTATATTAGTTAGAAATGCTTTTCAGCTGCATTGACCAGAATGCCCGGCTAACAGTGGTTTAAGCAATAAGGACATTTAATTATCTTAAATATGTCTAGAGTTCGACAGTGTAGTGTGGAAGCAGCAGTTCAGCCATGTTCTCAAAGACATAATCTTCTGTTGATCCTCTCTGCCTTAACTAGTTGGTGTGATTCCTCCTGGTTGAAACTGTCTGCTGTAGCCCCAGGCATGACATCCTCGTTCATGGCCGGGAAAAGGGAAGGGGCACTGTGAGCAGTGTCTATCTCCTCTGTTGAGCATACTAACTCTACGGGGCGCCTGGGTGGGTCAAGTCGGTTAAGTGTCCGACTTCAGCTCAGGTCATCATCCAGCGGTTCGTGGCTTCGAGCCCCGCGTCAGGCTCTGTGCTGACAGCTCAGAGCTGCTTCGGATTCTGCGTCTCCCTCTCTCTCTGCCCCTCCCCACTTATGCTCTGTCGCTCTCTCTCAGAAATAAATAAACATGAAAAAAAAAAAAAAAGAATACTAAAGCCTTTCCAGAACCGCAGCCCCATCCATCTGCATCTGAGTGGCGGCAACTGAAACTGGGCAATGGGATTATTGTGATTAGCTTAAACCAACCATAATTCCTGGACCAAGCACATTGTTATTCCAAGGCTGAGGTTCTGTTAGTGAGCCAGGAAGGAAGATAGATCTTGGGTTGATGACGAACCATCTGCCACACAGAGTATGGAGCACAGCTATTGGTGGGGAAGTGGTGGTTGGTGAGCTAGGTCAGATCACTAAAGATGGTCTGGGTTTGGAGACTGGAAGTCCAGATGGCTCAGACTTGGTTTAAGGTGGCTGTCGCTTTGGTGTACCAGTGGACCAGCCAACAGGTCCAGCCAAGAAGTTCAAGGACACGAGTGAGTAGATGTGCTTCCCATCATCTCCCTCCTCTCTATAGAGATATAGTCAATGTGGTCCCTATAGAATGAGATATTTGCCAAGTCAGAGGATCCCAGAGCTGTGGGCTCATTGTTGTTTATACCGAGAGCTGGCAGGGAAGCGGGTTGGGGGGAAAAGGTGGCCATGTTGGTATTTGGTCATCTACTTACAAGAAGCAATTTTTTGCTGTGGTATAGTGTGATTGCTTTGGCAATGGGTTTGTCAAAATTGAATGGCAATAGAAGAAATGGGTGCCAATAATCAGAGCATTGAGGATGCACACAGAGGAAACACACATACAAAGAATATCACTTCAATGACTCTATCCTAGAAGCTGGGAATGGCAGGCAGGGTGAGGGGGCCACCACAATCAAAGAAAAGCTTTATATATAAAGATGCTTATCCAGTGTTTGACACACGAAAAAGACCCAAAAGTGCAGCTCCCGTTGACTGTGTGGCTTGGATCCCTACTTTATGTCTGGAATTTCTTTCTTTCGAAGTTAACCATGAGTTTTAAAATGTATTATATTTTATCAAGCAGTTACCACGATGTTGGGAGAGGCAAACTTTATGAAATCTAAATAGAAGCTTACTTGTAGTTCTGTGGGGACTAGACTATTTTTATAGTTCCATCACACTAGTAGTAACTGACAAACAGGTATCTAAAGGACACTTCCTTAGAGGTAATAGGGCAATTGCATGCATCACCATAGCTGAATGTAGTACATGAACGCCTTGTAAAGACACCAACTGAAGATGGGTACCTACTGTGGCGAAAGTAGAGCGTGCAAATAAGTACGTTATGAGACTTAGCTCTTTGTCCCATTACAAGGTTTTCTCAAGTGAGATAAAAATAAAAAAAAATAAAAGTGAGATAAAAGTATTGCTAGGTTTTGAGAATATACTTAACATGTTTGAGACAATATTTTACAAAAATAGTGAATAAATACACAGGATGTCCATAGACAAAAATAGGTATGATAATACATACATTAACACACACGTAAGTAATACAGTAATAAACACAAGTTCGCTATAGCCTCTCACTAAGAAAAATAATTATTACTCATTATAATCCTTAATCAAGACGCTGATAGGCTAAATATTGATTACGACATGAAACATGGATTCCTCTATTTAGAAGGGAGTAGGTCCATCACAGAGCAGTGCATACAGCCATCGCTCTCATTCCTCCTGCTCCTCTTCAAAAAAAAAAAAAAAAGATTTTGAGGGTGGTGCTTTAAAAAAAAAAAATCAATTCAGTGTGCCATAGTCCATTTTAAAGGTTTTCACTGAACAAATTTGCGCAAGATAATTCTTTCCATTCAGGGTTTCATTACAGCTGGATTACAATTCATGGTGCATTGGACGTGGTGCATTCTGACAGTTGGGTAGGAGGTGAAGTCTGGGTGGTGAATTTCTTCCTTTAGCCATTCACTTTATCTGTCACTGATGGAGGACTTCATGCAGAGATCACAAGCCTAAATTTGAATCGCTTTGTGAATGGGAGAACTTGTCCAGGCAGTTCTCCTGGCTCTCTGCTCCCAGATGAGGCCCAGGATTATGTGTCAGAGCCCATCACAGGTGTCAGAGCATGTTTATGAAATGAGTGGATACTTTGTATGGTGTAGAGGGAAGAGAGCACTCTGGGGAGGTGGAAGCCAGGGAGTGTTAGATCCTAGTTTCCTTTTACTGGCGGCTTATGCGCGTCATCAGAGGGCTACTGTTTACTAGCTTTCCTGCTTTTCCAGGTCTGAGGAGGCTCTAAAAACAACGCCACCGGAAATTCTCCCAAGTCTGCATCTCACGGCATCTAATGAGTCCCATCTAATTCGGGGATGAGTGTTAAATGCTTGCCTGTAGCAGGTCCCAGGGGAGAGGGCACAATTTCAGTGGCCCAGATGTCCCGCTATGGTGTCAGTGGCGAAGGAGCCGGTGGCGTGGAATGAAAAGAGAACGGGAAGTGCGCACGGTGCGGTGTGAATTAGTTACAAACTCTGCGCGATGCTCCGGTGAGCTTACTGCGTGCGCCGTTCTGTGGTTCAGGCCGCATTTGTATTCTTTCGGCTTAATATCCGGTGTTAAGCCTATCTGGAAAGTGACAGCGAGAGTTACACTATTTCAAACTGCTGTTCACAGTGTTGCAGAGTTCACTACTATTTTGGAGGGAAGGGGATTTATTCTCGCGGGATCGGAGGCGGGCGGAGTGGCGCTCGGAGGGTTCTCTCAGGGCTGAGACTCTACTGCCTTGTTTGTCACGGAGAGCTCAGTTATATTTTCAAAACTCAAGGCCTCCATCTCTCCCCCAGAGGCTTTCTCAGCCAAACACCGGCGCAGGGGAGAGAAGTCCCTTTCGTGGCCTGTGTAATTGACCAATTAAATGTACTGATGAAGTGTGCGGGCATCAGTGTGTGTCCCTTGGTGTCCTAGGGAAAGAGGCGTATCAAATTGAGATGGTTGCTGTTTGAAATTATCTATCAATTAGAATGTTATTTAGCAGAATCATGGGGTGTGTTACGATGAACTCAAGCTCCAGGTCTGCTTTCCTTAAAATGGGGACAGACTAGTAACAGGGCCATGGTGTGCTAAATCTGACTGCGTAGAACAACCCTATTTTCTGCAGTTGTTTTCCCATGGAGTGGAGAATGTGCTGCGATTCCTTCTTTGCTGGTAGATGCATTGAAAAACAAACAAACTTCGAGCACTCTTTAATCCGACTGTATTAAATATGACTCATAGCCCCTGGCTGTATCCCAGCTGTAGGACATGTGAAGTCTTCTGTGTGGCTTTCTGCACGGGGGAGAATTTGTTTCTCCGTTTCCTCTTGCCTTGACATGCTCTGTCCCAGGGACTTCGTGAAATCATACAAAGGGTTCTAGGACAGCATTAGCTCAGAGCCTAATAAAGAGATTTCTCTTGCAGTTGTGGGTAATTAGGAACGACTCACTAACTGTGGGGTGCAGGATTAAAAGTGTTATTATTGTCTTATTAGAAGTGATGAGGCATGGGCGGGAGTATTTGCCTGGGAATGCATCTACTGACAGCTTCTTGTAACTCTCATCTCTGATTAAAATGCTTAATTGATTACAGAGCTTGGGCACTAAAAACCCTGATTCATTTTTGATACTAATGAGAGAAAAACGTTCTCTGGAGATGCACACAGGTGGAGGAAGAAAAGGAATCAGTGCTAATGAACAGCAGGTCACCTGCCGAGTGTGGGGTAGTGGAGAATGACAGACCAGCCATGACAGCTCCTGGGGGCAGGTCCTGCTCCGCTGTTGTGGCAGGCCACATCTTTACCTCAGTTTCCACATCTGTAATGTGGGGATACTAATACCTACCTCAAAGGGCTTCTGGGGTATAAGGAGAGAGTCAGGGAGCTTAATAAGCGCTCCCTTTTTTAAAAAAAATTGTCTTCTTGGGGCGCCGGGGGGCTCAGTCGGTTAAGCGTCTGACTTCGACTCTGGTCATGATCTCATGGATCGTGAGTTCGAGCCCCACGTCAGGCTCTGCGCTGACAGCTGGGAGCCTGGAGCCTGCTTCGGATTCTGTGTCTCCTTCTCTCTCTGCCCCTCTGCCACTCACGCTCTGTCTCTGTCTGTCTCTCTCTCTCAAAAATAAACATTGAAACAAAAATTAAAAAATTGTCTTCTTGATTTTGTTACTTGCTTGCAAGTCATATGTTATTGTAATTCCTCGTAAGGTATTAATGTAGGACAGATGTAAGCCAATACAAGGGGGTTATTAAAAATTCCCCTCAATAAACTGGTAGGTTACCCCAACTGAGTTTTACTCCAAAAGTGTATGGGCCCCAAACTCACCCGTTCTCTCCATTTCCTTCCCTTTTCCTCCTACTTCTCCCCACTTAGTTCAGTCAAGATAACACTTGGCCAGTGTCCTGAGAGAAACTGCTGGCAGGGAATAGAGCGGAGAGGCAGAGGACGTTCTGTTATAGTGCTGTGCCCAGATTTTCCTTGGGACTTGTGATGGCTAATTTTAGGTATCAACTTGATTGGGTCATAGAGTGCCTCGATATTTGGGTAAACATTTTTCTGGATGAGATGAACATTTGAATCATAGGCTGAGTAAAGCAGATTGCCTTCCCTACAGATTGAAGTACAGGTTGGTGTACTTTATCATCCAATCTCTGGAAGGGTCTGGGTAGAACAAAAAGGTGAAGTAAGAGAGAACTTTCTCCCCCCCCTCCCCCCTCACCTGCTTGTCTTCAGCCTGAAATATCAGTCTTCTCTTGTCTTTGGATTTGGACTCAGACTGGAATTATACCATTGGCTCTCCTAGGTTTCTAGTTTGCTGACTGGAGATCTTGGGACTTCTTAGCATCCAAAATTACATGAGCTAATTCTCTCCATCCCTGTCTCCACCCCTACCCGTATCCTTATCTCTCCTTCTCCTCCTATTGGTTCTGTTTCTCTGGAGAACCCAGATGAATATAGACTTTGGTACCAAGAAGTGGGGGTGCTGCTGTAACAAATCCCTACACATGTGGGTGCAGCTTTGAAACTGGGGAATATGTAGAAGCAGGAAGGGTTTTGAGGCATGTGCTAGAAATACAGACATTGAAAGCAGTTCTGGTGAACTCTCAGATGGAAATGAGGAGTATGTCATTGGAGACTGGAGGCAAGCTTATTCTTGTTATAAAGTGGCAAAGAACTTGGAACAATGTTCTTGTGTCTTGTGGAAGGAGAGCTTGTGAGCAATGAATATAGATATTTAGCTGAGGAGATTCCTAAGCAGAGGGTTGAAGGAGTAGCTTGGTCCTTCCTGAACGCTTATAGCAGAACGTGAAAGGTGATACATGAATCGAGGAAGGAATTATTAAGCAACAAGGAACCAGAACTTGAAGGTTCAGAAAATCCTCACCCCATCCGTATTGCAGAAGGGGAGAAAGGTCATTGTGAAGAGAATGCAAGGTGTGTTCTCGAGGGTGTGGCTCAATAACCATTTGATAAACAGACAATGGGGTGACCAGTGGATCTAACCAGCCTTTTTGACAGAACCAGGAATGGAGCTGGGATTATACCAGCAAGGGATAAAAACAGTGTGATAAAATGAAGGAAGGCCGTGGGAATTCTTAGACCCTACAGGACTGGATCATTGAACTATTTGGTTAAAAAATTGTTCAATATTCTTCAAGAAAATAGAAGGAGCCTAAAGGCAATTTAAAGACCATTAGGGTCACTGTCTTGGGTTCAACGGGCCAGATGGCCTTTGACTGAAGACTTGGGCCTGCCCTGTCCTGCAGAGCCCTGTGGCTAGGATATGCTGAGGAACCTTGGGAATGGAGCTGCCTGGGGCCTTGGGGTGTGATACCTTACCCAACAGATCTGTGGAGGTAGAACCAGTGCCCCAGTGGGTCCAGAAAAGAGGATTGTTCTCCAGACTTAGAATCAAGTGGAATTTGCCTTATTGGGTTTTGGACTTGCTTGGGACCCCTTATTATTTTTTTTTTTTACCTCCATTTCCCCCTTTTGGAATGGGGATGTCTATCCTATGCCCATCCCACTGTCGTACTTTGGAAGCACATAACTTGGCTGGTTTTACAGGGTCACAGCTGGAGTGGCATTTGCCTTAGGTTAAATTGACCCTTAAATCTCATTGTATCTGATTTAGATGAGATTTAGATGGGGTTTTAGAATGGATGCTGCAATGATACAAGATATTTGGAGCTGTTGGGATAGAGCAAATGCATTTTGCATGCCAGATGGACATGAATTTTGGGATCCAGGGGCAGAATACTATAGAATGAACTGTGTCTCCCCCCTCCTGCCCCCCCCCCCCCCCGGTTCACATGTGAACCTGTAACCCCTAATGGGATGGCTTTTAGAGATGGGCCTTTGGGAAGTAATCAGGGTTAGGTGAAGATGTGAAGGTGGGGCTTTAACGATGGGGTTAGATAAGAAGAGAGAGAGGTGGCTCACTCTCTGTCCGGTGAGGACACAATGAGGAGGTGGCCATCTGCAAGCCGAGAAGAGAGCCTTCACCAAAACCTGACCATGCTTATGCTTCTCCCCTCCAGACAGCGAGACATAAATTTCTGCTGTTTAAGCCACACAGTCTTTGGTCTTTTGTTACAGCAGCCTGAGCTGACTGATACAGGTCATTTGCTTTTTTTTTTTTTTTTTTTTTTTTTTTTTCCCCCCACCAGGCCATCCTCTTTTATTTGGGACTTGGGTCAAGGTGTTTTGTGTATGTGCATACAGACAGTGCTCGTTTCTGTGAAGTTCACCAATGTCCAGCAACACTCAGCAAATGCGTACTTTAGACTTGCCTGGAGTATCACTTTGGGGCCGCCATATTCATTATGTAACTACTATTCAAAAGCTTCTAATTACCCTAAATTATTCTAAGCCAAGAATCTCTTTGTCAAGTAGGAAGGCACATGGAATAAGATGCAGAAGCTTTTATGAATCTGGAGTTTCGAAGTGGAGGAAGGAACTGGAAACTCTGAGAATAACGCAAAGAGTTGAGAATCAATGCCAATCATTATGCTGGTGTGCCAGGGCCCTTCAAAACCACGTGGCTCCACCCCTGGACAAGGCTTGGCTATTTCCCATCGCAGAGGATTTCAACACATGTGGGTTCAAAAAAAAAGTAAAACCCCATCTAATTCATCACCTTGCCAGATTCCCCCCAAAGAGCAATTATGAATGCTAATAGCGCCTGACCATAAGCTCACATTTACTAAATGAACAAATCCATGGATTAGGAACACAAGTGTTAATGAATTTTTAAAATCTGCTAATTTGTTGAACGTTTAGGGCCATTAATAAGTGCATGTTCATGAGAACAAGCATTTACCTTTCCTCTGCTGTGCAAGCAGTTAGCTGACCCAGCGCATGCTGTTAGGAAAGCAGGATTGGAGAGGAGATGACAGGTGCTGAGGTTGACTGGTGATAAGGCAGGGGCTCTTAATAAGCTTTTAAATACCCATCTGCCGTTTGGTATGTACATTATAATACACTTGAATGTATTTGAAGAAGCGTTAAGATGATTGCTTTTTTCCAGGAAGGTGAAGCAATTGCAACTTCTTTTCTTCTTTTTTTCATGGGCTTCTGATATCCAGGCTTGCAGATGCTGCACAGTTTTGCTCAACACAGTTAAGAAGTGTTGACTCGGGCCTGGGCACAGTTGGAGATGCAGGGTCCATTCCTGGAAGAACTTGCTTTGGAAGAGAAAGTGGCCCTTCCTGCAACAAAGGAAAGCTTGTTAGAGATTATTTGACAGTTTTTTGACAGTAGGGTGTGTGTGTGTGTGTGTGTGTTTCCAAACTGGGAAAATGAGAGTGAAGTTGGAGATCAGAACAGGCAACTTTTTTTTTTTTTTAAATGTTTATTTATTTATTTTGAGAGAGAGAGTGAGCAAGCAGGGGGAGGGGCAGAGAGAGGAGAGAGACAGAGACAGAGAATCCCAAGCAGGCTCTGCACTGATAGCCCAGTGTGGGCCTCGAACCGCAAACTATGGGATCATGACCTGAGCTGAAACCAAGAGCCAGATGCTTAACCGACTGAGGCACCCAGGCGCCCCCAGAACAGGCAACCTTTTAACCAAAGCCGCTCTCCCTCCAGCTCCAGGAGTAGGCCTGGGCCTCTGTGAGGAGGTGGCAAGTCAGTCCTTTGGCTCTGTCCCTCTTTCTATGTTCTTTTGTCCCCTTATTCTGTGATGATCCTTCATTTTCTCTCCTTCTCCTCCCTCCCTGCAAACCTCTGTCCTAAACCCCGGCTGCATTCTAGAGCCAAAAGGCCTCAGATTTCTCTCTCTCCTTTCTAGTCAATACTTACTCACCCTCCCTGTGAATTTGGGGCTGGTCAATATTCTTCCCCTCTTGGGAGTAGTTGTTGTTGAAGCATGGTCTCTGACGGTTGACTGATGGCTGCTGTTATGGGCTGAATTGTGTTGCCCCCTGCAATTCATGTTGAATTTCTAACCCCCAGGACCTCAGAATATGTGACCTTGATAAATAAATAAGAAAAAAAGAACATGTGACCTTGTTTGGAAATACTGTTTTGCAGATGTGATTAGTTGAGTTATGATCATGTCATGCTGGAGTAGGGTGGGCCTTTCGAAAAGGGGAAATCTGGACGTAGACACACGCACAGAGGGAGAATGCCATGTGAACACAGAAGGAGAGATCACAGAAGGAGAAAGAGAGATCAGGGTGATATGTCTGTGGGCCAAGGGACACCCAAGGTTGTCAGTAACCGGAAGAAGCCAGAGAAGAGAAAGGGGTATATTCTCCCTCACAGCCCTCAGAAGGAGCCAGTTCTGGCACTTTGATCTTGGACTTCTAGTGGCTGGAACTGTGAGACGGTCCTGTTTCGTCAATCCAAGCCACCCAGTTTATGGTACTTTGCTAGGCCAGCCCTAGAAAACGACTGAGGTGTTCTTTTCTTTTCTTTTCTTTTCTTTTCTTTTCTTTTCTTTTCTTTTCTTTTCTTTTCTTTTCTTTTCTTTTCTTTTCTTTCTTTCTTTCTTTCTTTCTTTCTTTCTTTTCTTTCTTTCTTTCAAGTTTAATGATTTATTCTGAGAGAGAGAGCAGGGGGAGGGGCAGAGAGAAAAGAAGAGAGAGAATCCCAAACAGGTTGGGTCCTGTCAGTGCAGAACTCAATGCCGGGCTTGATCTCAGGAACTGTGAGATCATGGCCTGCGCTGAAACCAAGAGTTGGATGCTTCATCGACTGAGCCACCCGGGTGCCCCTGAGGTGCTAGAGGGTAGATTTCTATTACGAGGTGCTGGTAACAGATTTTTAAAAAAATCTATCTTAGGCAGCAGTGAGGTGGTGGGACAGGCATCTGGGGGAGGGTGGACGGAGGTTCAACCCAAGACCAGGAAGACCTTCCATCTGATCAGATCTTGTACCCGGCAATCCGGAACAATAGTTCAGCCTGGTGTTTGCTACAGTTCAGCTCCAGCTTGGAAATCACCATTTTGTGCAGCTCCTTGAGCCAGCTGTCTCTGTCTGCCCCTGCGTGACACGATGGCCACGGGCAGAGGGTCATCAACTAATCATTACCTTTAGTGCCATGAAATGTCATTTCCTGTATTACCTCTTGACATAGCAGAGATGAAGCACTGTCCTATTGATTCCTATACTACACCAGGCAATTTATATTAATAAAACCGGGTCTTAGAGAGGACACACTTTGAGGGTCTCAGTGCAAAATAAAAATGCGGGGGCAGGTGAGGTTGTGAAGTCAATCTCCATTCCCACATGCTGGCTGCCCTAACCTGTGCCTGGATGTGCACGACACCTGGATTGAAGTTGACTCTCCCATGTTCCCCACCCCTCGTGGCCCATCAGACGTGCAGGGGTGCTGCCAGCTGGGTGCGGGATGGATGCTGTCTTATGCTGTCTCAGGATGCCGTAGAATGAGTGTCTCACCCCAAGCCCACCCCTGCTTGGCACAGAGAACGACAGCAGAATGTAGGCCTCTACCCCTCCATGCTACTTGGTCTCTACCCCAGGTGGAGGATGACAGTGATTGTGGGACGGGATCAGGAACAAGGGGCCAAGGGTACCAGGGGTTGGGGAGGAGACGGCTGAGCAATGGGAAGGTGGGGAGATGGTGGGAGGTAGGATTACATGGGACCCAGCGCTCCAAGCCTCCTGCTCCGTTGTCCCATGGACTTCACTTACTAAGTGCAAATTCAGAGATGAAATTATTAAGAATTTTAAGGTGGCGACTGTAGAGCATAAAACTCCCAAGTGCATGGTCCTTCTGAGGGTGGGACTCGGTGTGACCGTACCGGTTATTGGTCCATGAAACCAGTGCTGTTAAGAGAGGCAGCTTCGTGGAATTTTGTTAGAAAAAATTTAAATATTATGATGCCTTGTGTTGTGTCATAGTTTGAGGATGAAAGCACATTAAGGAGACCCATCCTTAATGGGTTTGGTTGTAAGCCTCCTTAAGCCTCCTTATTGAATCTAGTAAGACTAGATTCATGGAAGGCTTGGGTCCCAAGCCATCCCCTCAGTTAACATGTGAGGAAATGAAAATGTGCCAAGAGGCCCACGCTCACACAGCTGGGCAAGAAATTGTGTTATTTTGCTACTAAGCTGATTCCAGAAGGGCGTGAGGAAACTTCTGAGGCTGATGTATAGATTTCTTACCTTGATTGGAAGGATGGTCTTAGGGCTGTTTCCTTTTGCTGAAACTCACCCGATCGTACATTTGAATATTTGCAGTTTAGTATGTGTGAATTACGCCTCAATAAAGCTGCTTAAAAGGGGCGCCTGGGTGGCTCAGTCGGTTAAGCGTCCGACTTCAGCTCAGGTCACGATCTTGCAGTCTGTGAGTTCGAGCCCCGCGTCGGGCTCTGGGCTGATGGCTCAGAGCCTGGAGCCTGCTTCCGATTCTGTGTCTCCCTCTCTCTCTGCCCCTCCCCCGTTCATGCTCTGTCTCTGTCTCAAAAATAAATAAAACGTTAAAAAAAAAATTAAAAAAAAATATTTAAGGCAAGAATAAAAAAGTTGATTTAAGAATAAGATAGTCATAGGGTGCCGGGGTGGCTCAGGCGGTTGAGCTTCTGACTTCCACTCAGGTCATGATCTCGTGGTTCGCGAGTTTGAGTCCCGCGTCGGGCTCTGTGCTGACAGCTCAGAACCTGGAGCCCGTTTCAGATTCTGTGTCTCCCTCTCTCTTCTGCTCCTCCGCACTCACACACACTCTCTCTCAAAATAAAAAAAAAAAAATAAAATAAAAAAAAAACCCATAAAATTAAAAACAAAAAGATGGTCAACAGTTTAAATTTGTCAGGAATATCAAAGAATAAAAGTGAGCAGTTTGTCAAACGCACAGACGAACTGCCATCAGTATCATACTGTAGGGTTCACAGGGTGCTTTTGCCAATAGTATCCCAAAGATTCTTCCAGGTGGAAATTCCGTGTAAAGGGAATGCCATGCAGACGCAAACCCACCAAAAACCCCTTCTCAAAGCAGGGGGCATGGGAGCTCTGGAGTCCTGAAGGTAGAACCCCCCTGAGGGTTTTCTCAAACGCGACCATTGGAGGAATTCTTCTCCAAATGAACCTCACTTCTGAGGGGGAGTTTGGGGGACAGAAGAGCATTAACCTCAGTTTTCATTCCTCTGATGGGAAGAGTGCTTCTGCTGTTTCAACCCCAGGAACGGGGCTCCCCACCAGCCTGGAGGCTTCGGTGTTGAACTTCCCAGACCTAGGCTGCTCCGTGAGAACCCAGCCCCACCCCCCCAACCCCACCCCCAACCCGGGATGGAGAACTTGCCTGATGCACAGGCAGGAAGCTGGGAAGGGCCTTCTTCTGATCCTTGGCAGTTGGTTGGCTTTCGGGATCATTTGGTCCGTTCTCTTTCTTCAGAGGATACCTGCCTAAAATGCATCAGCAGGGAGGCAGATTACAGCAGGTTAAAGAAAACTGATAGGAAATAAAAAACACACAAGGAGAAGATTTTCAGCTTTATTTTATGTGTCCTCGAGGACTGGGAGCCCCGGGAAGCACTCCCGAGGTCCCTCGACTCCGTGCCACCCTGCAGCAGGGTTCTTTCACCTGGAACAGCAGGGACTCTTCGATTTGGGCTCCTTTCATTACACTGGGAACATTTTGGTTGCTTGCAAAAGGATGAGGATGGGCCGCTCGTTAGGAGGTGAGCCCGTCAGGGCAGAGGGAGAGTCACTTGCAGGTAGATCTTCAAAGAGCTGTTGGCAAGATCAGAGCCAAAGGCGACGGGCTGGCTCTCTCTTAACACAGAGTTTTCATTTAGAGGAGAGAGGGAGCTCTCTTTCCTGGTGATGGTTTTACCAAGTTGCCTGGAACGTGGGTTGAACGTTCCCCCGTGTCATCACTGTGTCTCATTGGGTGAGCTGGTCTTACAGAGCCTCGCTCCCAGGTGGCGTTGTAGAGCCTCAGGGCTTCTCCAAAGACCTCCACCCTGCTGCAATCCCTCCTCCACCCCGTCTTTGGGGAGGACTGTGTGCTGGTTGGCAGACCCTTGGGAAAGTACCCTGTGCTCTCTCGTTGAGAAGGGTGGAGCGGGGTGGACAGGAGCCAACCCCGAGGAGGAGAAGGCTCCCAGAATGGCGAACACTGAGTGTTGTCCTTGCTGCTCCGTGTCTGGGTGACCTGGGCACGTTCTGAGGGTTCGGGAAAACACGTGGAAGAACGCTTCCTCATGGTTTTATGGTTCCTGTGGTTAGATCAGGCCCACACATCTTGGAACGGAATTTTTTTTTTTTTTTGTCCCTTAAAAATGCTGTGTGCACAAAACGGAGTGTGACATCCACGAGAGGAACTTCCGTCGTAAGTGGAAAGGACCCACGTCTTTTTCACTGCTGATTTTATTTTCCTGGTTAATTATTTATTCATAAATCTTGCCTCAGAGATTCTCATTTTGGCTCCCAAGCGATAAAAGCTCAAGGTCACAGGGGAAGTGTTTTCAAATGCTAAGTGATCCTCCTCCAAACTAATGTTGTAAAATTTTTATTTCAGGAGTAGTGTTGCTCACAGGAAGGGTGATGACTTAATTTTAGCTCCCACATGAAATATTGACGTCGGGGCTGATGAGGGGGGAAGACAGCAAGGATCAGTGTAATGAGGGCCACGCTGGGCTCGTTCCACCCTGACTTGACGACCCCTTCATTGTGGGACGACCTTTACCAAATGATGGTGTGCGTGCACGGGGGTGGGGCTGGGGCGAGGGTAGGAGTTTCAGGGATGCTAGACTCCTGCCAATTCCTGCCTCTCCTGCCACAGACACGGAATACACTGGGGAAAACTCTGCTTCTCCTTGCACCTTATTTGAAAGCTATGGGTGTGTACCTCCAAAAGCAACTTCTCTTTCACATCTGTCGATAACAATAGCTTTAACAGATACTGCATTTTTTTCCCCCTCAGTGTCCGACTGTGGGCTGTGTCACCCAAAGATGGTGAAATTCATTCCTTTGAGGTTAATATCTGAAATTCTAGCCATCTCTAGCACATTATTTTGGATTGGTTCACCTTTTTTTTTCCTAAGGTTTAAATATGATTATTTTTGAATAGTGGCAAATGGTAACCTTCGAAAGGCACCAGATTCAAGTCTTCGTCCTCCGGCCCTCCGCCTGCCTTGTCAGTTCCTATCTCCAGAGCCAGCCGCTCTTAATTTCATTGATATTTCCCCCAAAATATTCTATGCTTGTAAACCTTGCATGCGCAGTTAGCCCTTGAACAACACAGAGGTTAGGGACGCTGACTCCCCGTGCAGTCGAACATCCACATATAAATTTTAACTTGGCAAAAATTTAATAACCTACTGTTGGCCGGTAGTCTCATTGATAACATAGTGCGTGAACACACATGTTGTGTATTTTATATACTGTATACTGTATTCTTAGAATAAAGCGAGCTAGAGAAAAAAAGTTATTAAGAAAAATTATAAGGAAGGGAGTCAGGACTGCTGTGCAGGGCCCTGGGGCACCAGCTTAGCAAACACCGTGTCCCCCTGAGCCATGACTGGCACTTGCTCACTGCATGCACGAGTTGTCACTCAAGGACGTGGAAGGGTGCCTGGTTGACCCGAACACGTACGTGGGATAACGTTTGGGGCTTCATCTGCGTCCTCACCAAAGTGGCTTCGCAACGAGGCAAAACAGACATGAGCGATATTCAAGTCGTCGACCTGCATGTGCAATATGCTTAGCAGTTTACAGAGCCTGGCCTTCCCTCGCAACCGGTTCAGGAGGCCGCAGCCAGGGAGTGATGCGGAAATCAAAGAGTTGAGGCTGGCTATCAAATTCGGTAAGAGCTGCAAGATCTGTGAGAGTGGGGACGACGCCCCTCACCGTGAAAGGGAATGAGCATGTCCAGCCCAAGGGATGGGGCGTCCTGAGAAATGCCGTTAAATGGAACTTCACCAAGTTCTGTTTGACAAGAACGGCTCTTTGGTGAAGTGGCACAGTCCCACGGAGGAGCTCCTGGCAATAGAGAAGGACTCGCCCAGCCACCTGTAGCTCCACAAATGTGCTCCCCACCCAGCCCCCGAATCCACTGCTTCCGGCCCTTGGGGCCTTCCAGCTGGCGCTCATGACAGTCTGCCTGAAAACCAGCTCACTGATGGGGCCACCAGAGAGCCTGGGCTGCACCTCCTGCCTGAGGAAGGTCCTCTGTCCAGATGGTGGCGGGCTGCCCCCACCCCTGTCTGTCTCGTGGGAATAAAACAAATTGGGGGGAAAATCATAAGAAAGAGAACATGCACTGACAGTAAGTACTGTAAAGTAAAACGCCCCCATATAAGTGGACCCAGGCAGTTCAGACCCGTGTTGTTCAAGGGTCAACTGTATATAAATCTTTAAAAAAAACTAGCTAGTGATAGCCTATAAGCAATTTGTCTTGACATTCCTTTATACCCATACAAATAGCAGCTCTACGTTTTCGGCTCTCAGAAGCCCCAGCATTCTGTGCAGAACTGGATCTGGAATGTCGAGTCTTTAATTTTCCCTCTATTCTCTTCTCATAAGTCTCTATTGTCTTCAGAAATACAGATATTTCAGTATTTCAGAAATACTGAGAAATCTGTATTTCAGTATTCCAGAAATACTCTATGGCAAGAAAGACATTGTATGTGGGATCGTTGTATGAGTGAATGTATCAGCCAGGCTGCTGTAACAAAGAAAACCCGAAGTACAGTGGCTCAAGTGTGGTAGAACTTTATCTCTTCCGCCTATGACAGCTCAGAGGGAAGTGGTCTAGGACTTGTAGGGAAGCAAAGGGGTCCTCTGTGTAGAACTTCCAGCTCTGAGTCCAAAGCAGATGATGAATTCTTGTCATTTCCCTTAACCAGAGGGGAGAAAAACAGAGTCAGGAAGAGCACATGCACATTTCTTTTTTGGGACACGACCTGTAGGTGTCACACATCACTTCCGCTCACATGCTGTTGGTCAGAGTTTGTCCACATAACCTCACTGACGGTGGCTAAAACTCAGGAGTTCTGTTATTAAAGGAAGCAGAATGGATATCACTGGCCAACCAGCCGTCTTTTTCACAGTTGGGTTGTCCAGTCCCAACTGAGCCCAAGCTGATGCTAGGCCAGGAGGTTGACATCTCCTTCTGCCCCTCCACCCCCACCCTGGCCCATGATGACACACATGTATCTTTTGGGCCTATTTGGCTGAGATGATATGCCTGAGAATTTCTGCATTTTGACTGAAGGAAGAGGAAAAGAATTTGGCTGTGGGCACTTGGTGGCCCACAGCAAGAGGGTGTCTTCAGCCTTCCCAACAGGGGACACTATCATATCGTGTTCTGCAGTCTGGCTCCAGGACAGGGTCTGATCCTAAGTGGTAAAGAGAACACTGGGAAAAGCTAAAAGGGTCTTTTTTGAGGGGGAACCTTGTGAGAACTGGGGTTCAGATAACAGAGCTCAATGCAGATGAAGGGGGAAGAGACAAAAGTCCACCATTTCTGCATGGAACACACCGGTGTCCTCCAGCGGAGAAAAGAATTTCCATTCTAGTAGGGAGAGGCAGGTGTTAAACAATACACTTTAGCAAATCATATAGCATTTTGATAAGTGCTGTGGAGATAAACAACGACGAAGGACAGTAGGGAACATTGGGTGGTGGTGGTAGGAATTGTTGCAATTTTGCAAGAGTATCTTGGAAAGACCCCTCTGAGAAAATGACGTCTGTGTACAGATCTGGACGGTATGAGGGTATTTGGAGGAAGTGCATCTGGGCAAAGGGAGGAGTAAATGGAAAGGCCTTGGGGTGAGTGCATGTCCTGTGTGTTTGAAGAAGGGCAGGGAGGCCGGTGGGGCTGGAGCAGATTAAGTGAGGGGACAGTGGAGGTGAGGTCAGAGGGGTAAGGGGAGCAGATTGTGTAGGGGCTTGTAGGGCATTGTGAAGGTTTTAGCTTTTCTGCGGAGAGAGATAAGAAGGCCCTGAAGGGTTTTGAGAAGAGGAGTGACATGATATGATTCACTTGTCATATATGATCATACATGATCACTCGCGGTGTTGAAAATTGGCCCTAGGAAGGCAAGGCTGCTATAATTCTTTAGATGAGGGATGATGATGATTTGGTTTAGGACAGGTAGAAAAAAGGCTGCCCTCAGGATGGATTTTCATGGCGGGGCCACAGCAGCGTAAATAATTGAATGTGGGGGGTCAGAGAAAGAGAAGAGTCGAGAACGACTCTAGGGATTTTTGCCTGAATGACTGAATGGTGGGGCCACTGAAGGGTACCATTTACTGAGATGTAGAAGATACAGGATTAGCAGATTTTGGGAAGGAGATTAGGAGCTCAGATTTTGACCTTTCAGGCTTGGGATAGTCATTGGACATTCAAAGGACATAATTTGAAACTCTGGATTCAGCCCTGTCTTTAGTCAGATACATCTCTTGGTTATTTCAGGTCTATGAGTTAGTATAATTTTTTTGTGTGTGTGCTGGGCTTTCTTCCTCAATGACGGGCAGCCAAAATCCTGATTCACTCACCCTCTTGTTAATTCATTGGTCACGTCTTTTTCGTGTCTATCCTGTGAAATTTCACTGTGCCCATCATGTCTGTCTCTTATTGTCCGGCTTAGGCTATAACCCACAATTAGCAAAAGCCAATTCTGTGGCCTTCTCTTCTAAGCTCCACCAAATTTTTTCTGTGTGTGTGTGTGTGTGTGTGTGTGTGTATGTGAGAGAGAGAGAGAGAGAGAGAGAGAGAGAGATAGAGAGAGAGATAGAGTATGTTTTGAGACAAACAATAAGTGATTTTTTGATGATAATTTGATTTAAAAGACATCTATCGAGTGGTGAAAGAGACAGTGTCTGCCTTCGTGAGCACAGAAGACAGATACATTAGCAAATAGCTATAATGCAGTGTGGCATGAACCATGAAAGGAGTATGGGAATAAAGATCAGGGGATAATTAGTCCTGAGCAGAGGACTTCTGGCCTCTTTCTTTTTTTCAACACAAGAAACTATGAGAAAGCATTAGATTTGGAGTTTGGAGACCACTGTTCAGGTCCTGGTCTTACTAGTTATGAACTGCGTGACCTTGGGCAAAACATTTAACTTCTCTGAGATGGATATTGGACACCCAACTGATGCAATTTGAAACCTTGGATTCAGCTGTGCTTTTAGTCAGACACATCCCTTGGATTCTCCAGTTTGGTGGGTCAACAGAACTCTCATGTTCCCCATCTATTCAGTGGCCACAATGACTTCTGTACAGCCTCTCCCATAGGGCTGTTGTGAAATTAAGTGTGATGGTAGACGTGAAGATGCCTTAGAGTCTGTGCAAGGCCAACATAGGGGTTTTTATGATAACCGAAGGATTTAGGTGAACTACCCCGTTTCTTTAATTCTGAGATTTTTTAAAGGTAATAGAAGCAAAGATTCCCACAGGAAATCCCAAGCGATGTGTCTTCCCTCCCAGGGACCCACTATTATAACCCCTCAAGTAATACAAAGACCAGGTCTGATGACAAATGGAGTTGTCTATAAAGAGTGAGAAGTGAGGCCAGAGTTGCCCTTTCTCTTAGCTTGGCTGTTTGTGAAAGTGAATGGGGATTACAGGCTGCCCAGTGCTTTGAAATTTCAATTTCAGCCTTTTTTTGTTGCTAGTGTATAGAGATAGAGCAGAACTCCATATGTCGATTTTGTAAATGACAACCTCGCTAAAAATAATTCTGATTTCTTTTTTTTTTTTTTTTGTAAATTTCACAGACTTTTCTATGTAGACGATCTTGTCATCTGCAGATTGGTAGTTTTATTGTTTTCCTTCCCATGCTGAACTTTTTTTTTCTTTTTCTTTAACTGGCTCTACCCCCAGGACAATGTCTAAGGGAAGGAATGAGAGAAGGCACACTGGCCTTTTTCCTGATGGTAGGCAGTGTATTAGTTTGCTAGGGTGGTTATGACAACAGAGATGTGTTTCTGAAGGTCAGAAATCTGAGATCAAGGTATTGGCAGGTATGGTTTCTTCTGAAGCCTCTTGCCCTGGCTTACAGATGGCCTCCTCCTTGCTGTGTCACCACGTGGTGTTTCCTCTGTGCCTGTGTGTCTGTGTGCTAATTACCTTTTCTTTTCTTTCCTCTTTTCTTTTCTTTTCTTTTCTTTTCTTTTCTTTTCTTTTCTTTTCTTTTCTTTTCTTTTCTTTTTTCTCTTCTCTTCTCTTTTCTTCTTTCTTTCTTTCTTTCTTTCTTTCTTTCTTTCTTTCTTTCTTTCTTTCTTTCATAAGAACAGCAGTCATATTGGATTAAGCCCCACTCACATGATTTCATTTTACCTTGATTACCTCTTAAAGGTTCTGTCTTCAAATAGAGCCATATTCTGAGGTACCAGGGGTTAGGACTTTAGCATATGAATGTTGAGGGATGAAATTCAGCCCCCAACAGGAAGAAAACATCCAGTGTTTCATCAGTAAGCATGACCCTAGCTGTCGGGTTTTGGTAGCTGCCTGTTAATCAAGTTCTGGCATTTTCCACCTGTTCTTAGTTTGCTGGGAGTATTTATCAGGAATTAGTGCTGGAATTTATAAAATGCTTTTTATTCATCTATTGAGATAATAATATGCTTTTCCTTAGTTTATTTATACTGTGCTTTTAGAATGTTAAACCAATCTTGATTTCCAACTGGTCATGGTGTATTAACCATTTTTGGCACACGGAGGTGTACTAGCAATGTATCTTTTATTGCAACTTGCAACAGATATTGTTAACCTTGCAATTCTCTTTACATATGCACAATCAGAACATGATGGTAATTTGAAAATTCATGTTTTTCACCTTCATTGTCAGCAACTATAATTGGGCTGTATAAAACTATGAAGGGTTACAATATTATCAGGTGTGTTTGGGAGTTCCTTCAGTATAGAAATATGCTCTGATGTCACAGTTGCGGTGAAAAGGAAACTTTCTGGAGCATTTGCCCAGATCAAAGAGGTTGGGCAGATGGAAATCAACGCACCACTTTCTTTACTAAGAAAGTCTTGCTATGAAAAAAATGTCAGCCAAAAGAAACAATGCACCAAGTGATATCACAAAAATTGTAAATTAAGTGAAGTGTAATGCGTAAACTTTAGATTATTCTCTTTACAAACTATGTGATAATATGGAAAATGAATTATAAAATAGGACTTTCATTGAATATTGAGGTCCAGTGATTGTAGAAAAGAAAAGTCGAGAATGCTTGAGCTATAAAAACTCAATGTTTCTGCAAGATATAAAGTCTGATGGGTCCCATCTTTTTTTTTTTTAATTTTTTTAAGAGTGATTGAATAGATTTTATTTTATTTTGTTTTTACTTGAATATAGTTGACATACAATGTTACCTTAGCTTTAGATACACAACTTTGTAATTTGACAACTTTGTACATCATGCTGTGTTTACCACAAGTATAGCTACTATCTGTCCTGCTACATCGCTATTATAATATTGGCTGTATTCCTTATACTCTGCTTTTTATTCCCATGACCTATTCATTCCATAACTGGAGGCCATCTCCCTTTCCTCTTAACCCTTTCCCCCACCCCTTCATCCCCCTTTCCTTTGGCAGTTATCAGTTTATTCTCTGTATTTCTAGTTCTTATTCTGCTCTTTGTGTGTTTATTCATTTTTTAAAAGATTCCATTTATGAACGGAATCATATGGCATTCGTCTTTCTCAGTCTGACTTATTTCACTTAGTATAATACCCTCTAGGTCCATACAAGTTGTCTCAAATGGCACAATCTCATCCTTTTTTATGGATGTCTAACATTCCATTGTACAAATATACATTTTCCTTACCCATTTGCCTGTTGAAAGCCAAAAGGTTGCTTCCATGTCTTGGGTATTGTAAGTAATGGTGCAATAAATATAAGGGTGCATATACCTTTTTGAGTTAGTGTTTTTGTTTTCCCTGGGTGAAAACTCAATAATGGAACTATTGGATCATAAGGTATTTCTATTTTTAATTTTTGAGGAACGGCCATACTATTTCACACTGGTTGTATCAAATTACATTCCCACCAACAGTGCATAAAGGTTCCTTTTTCTCCATATTCTTCCAACACTTGTTGTTTCTTGTCTTCTTGATTTTAGCCATTCTAACAAGAGTGAAGTGATATCTCATCATGGTTTTGATTTGCATTTCCCCAATAATGAATGATGCTGGCATCTTTTCATGTGTCTGTTGGCCATCTGTGTGTCTTCTATTGGAAAATGTCTATTCAGGACCTCTGCCAATTTTTAATCAGATTGCTTGTTTTTCTGATGTTGAGTAGTATGAGTTCTTTATATATTTTGGATATTAACCCTTTATCAGATATATCATTGGCAAATATCTTCTCTCATTCAGTGGGTTGTCTTTTTGTTTTGTTGATGGTTTTGTTTGCTATGTAAAAGCTCTTTACTTTGATGTAGTCCTAATAGTTTATTTTTTAATTTTTATTTACTTATTTTTTAATTTAAATTTTAGTTAAACATACAGTGCAATATTGGTTTCAGGAGTAGAATTTGATGATTCATCACTTACATACAACACCCAGTGCTCATCATAACAAGTGCCCTCTTTAATACTCATCACCCATCTAGCCCATATCCCACTCACCTCCCTCCATCAACCCTCAGTTCGTTCTCTATGGTTAAGAGTCTCTTGTAGTTTATTTCCCTCCCTCCTCTCTCCATCCCTTCCATATATTCATCTGTTTTGTTTCTTAAGTTCCACATGTGAGTAAATCATATGGCATTTTTCTTTCTCTGATTAACTTATTTTGCTTAGCACAATACACTCTAGCTCCGTACATGTCATTGCAAATGGTAAGATTTCATTCTTGTTGATGTCTGAGAATATTCCATTGTGTATATATAGCACATCTTCTTTAGCCATTCATTAGTCGATGGACATTTGGGCTCTCTCCATCATTTGGCCATTGTTGATAGAGCTGCTATAAACATTGGGGTGCATGTGCCCCTTTGAATCTGTAGTTTTGTATCCTTTGGGTAAATACCTACTAGTGCAAGGGTAGTTTTATTTTTAGTGTTTTGAGGAACCTCCATACTGTTCTCCAGAGTGGCTGCACCAGTTTGCATTCCCACCAACAGTGCAAGAGGTTTCCCCTTTCTCCACATCCTCGCCAACACCCGTTGTTTCTTGTGTTGTTAATTGTAGCCATTCTTACAGGTGTGAGGAGGTATCTCATCATGGTTTTGATTTCTATTTCCCTGATGATGAGTGATGTTGAATATCTTTATGTGTTTATTAGCCATCTGAATGTCTTCTTTGGAAAAGTGTCTATTCATGTCTTCTGCCCGTTTCTTACCTGGGTTATTTGTGTGTTTTTTTTTTGGGTTGGGTGTTGAGTTTGATAAGTTCTTTATAGATTTTGGATACTAAACCTTTATCATACATGTCATTTGCAAATATCTTCTCCCATTCTGCAGGTTGTCTTTTAGTTTTGTTGATTGTTTCCTTTGCTGTGCAGAAGCTTTTTATCTTGATGAACCCAATAGTTCATGTTTGCTTTTGTTTCCCTTGTTTTAAGAGACGTATCTAGAAAAATGTTGCTATGGCTGATGTCAGCGAAATTACTGCCTGCATTCTCTCCTAGGATTTTTTTGGTTTTAGGTCTCACATTTTAAGTTTGTTTTTCTGTATGGTGTTAGAAAGTTGCCTGGTTTCATTCTTTTAGATGTAGCTGTTCAGTATCTCAACACCATTTATTGAAAAGACTGACTTTTCCCCACTGTATATTCTTTCTTCCTTTGTCATAGACTAATTAACCGTATAAATGTGGGTTTATTTCTGGGGTCTCTATTCTGTCCATTGATCTATGTGTTGGTTTTTGTGCCAATACCATGCTGTTTTGGTTACTACAGATTTGGAATATATCTTGAAATCTGGAATTGTAATATCTCCAGCTTTCTTCTTCTTTCTCAGGACTGCTTTGGCTATTCAGAGTCTCTTGTGGTTCCATTTAATTGTTTTGTAAAAAATGCTGTTGGTGTTCTGATAGGGTTTGCGTTGAATCTACAGATTGTTTTGGGTAATATGGACACTTTGACAATATTAATTCTTCCAATTCATGAGCATGGAATATCTTTCCATTTGTTTGCGAGACTGGTTTCTATGCTGTCCTTGTTACTAAAACAAAGCACAGAAGCAATTTAGATATACATTATCACCATTGAGAAGCGCTGTAATCAATCTGAACTAGATTAGATACATTAACAAGCGCAAAGCTTGCTCATTTGTCATGTTAAAAACTTTGATATTGATAAATATGATCTTCCTTCAAAGCGTGCATTTAAGTACTTAATATAGGGACTCCCTGTTATACATATACCTCTTTGCTTAGTTACAGCTGAATGACAGGAATGAAAAGTTATGAATGTAGCAGCAACTCATTATTTATTCACCTATACTCATACTTGCAGTAAATAAAGTGCACACTTTTTGCCATTCTTTTCTCTTTTTCTAGATCATGTGTTCTTGTATTTATTGAAGTGTAATTTTATGTATGCTGAATATAATCATAAAATTTGAGCTTGTATTTTGTTTATAATTTTTTTCTATTTTATTGCTCCTCAATGATTTTTTTAAAATGTAAGCTTTATTTTTTGGAACACTTTTAGGTTTACAGAAAAGTCATAAAGATCGTTCAGAGAGTTCTCATATACCCTACTCAGTTTCCCCTATTACTAACATCCTACACTAACATCTTATGTTACTATGGTACATTTATTACTAGTCGCGAACCAATATTGATTCATTATTATTGATTAAAGTTCATACATTCATCAGGTTCCCATAGTTTTTCTTAATGTTCTTTTTCTGTTCCAGGATGTCATCTAGGACAGCACGTTACATTTAATTATTGTGTCTCCTTTGGCTCCTCTTAGCTGTGTTAGTTTCTCCGATGTCCCTTGTTTTTTTGGATGACCTTGGAGACTCTGAGGAGTACTGATCAGGTCTTTCGTAGAACATCCCCCAGTTGAGATTTGTCTGATGTTTTTCTCATGATAAGACTGATCCTGTCTCCTGATAAGAGTTATAGTAATCCATTTTTGTCATAAGTTACAAAAGCACTGGTGTGTGTTTGATTGGAAATGACAAACAAACAGTTTCTTCTCCACAGGTGGTTGGGGAAACACCCCTCCAGGGATGATGGGCCACTCACAAACTGAGGGTGTTCTGAATGACCCAGGCAAAGAATCCAGGGTGACTCTGGATTCTGGGAGCCGCCCCCCCCCCCCCCCCAATAGCAGGACTTTTGCTCTGATGACTTTTCTCCAGCATCTTTTAGTCTCTGTGGCTCTATCATGGATCTTTAGAGTGCAGCAGGGACTCTGATTAGCTCACCTTGGGGAAAAGCAACTAGTAAATGTCCGGTGGTTTCGCAAGTGGGGGGCTTAATAAGCTGGATGCCAGACTGTTGTGCCTGCGCTCACTTACCCCACTTTCATGACACCCTCACCCTGGTTTCCATTTTCACTTCACTCCTTGGTTTCTAATTCCAAAGCCCTAGATTTTCATTCTTCTTTCAAGGTAGGACCTCTCCTTTCTGAAGGCGATGATGAGACGTCCCTTACTATCTCAGCCAAAGGGACCAGGAATCCAAGACAGAAGAGTAACCTCTATTCCCTGGTTTTCAAATTTTTTTTTTTCAACGTTTATTTATTTTTGGGACAGAGAGAGACAGAGCGTGAATGGGGGAGGGGCAGAGAGAGAGGGAGACAGAGAATTGGAAACAGGCTCCAGGCTCTGAGCCACCAGCCCAGAGCCTGACGCGGGGCTCGAACTCACGAACCGCGAGATCGTGACCTGGCTGAAGTCGGACGCTTAACCGACTGCGCCACCCAGGCGCCCCACTATTCCCTGGTTTTCAACAGCAGGACTCATTTCTGGATTGGAAATGTGTGTATCTCCAGTTCTACCATTTTTCTCTCGAATATATTCTCTTTACATGCCGCTGAGTCTCGATGTCCTAATTAAATAAGGGAGCTGAACTTTGCAAATACGATACACAGATTTGTCCATTATGATGTTCTGTGGGGAGTAATTGATGGAATCGCTAACAAGCAGAGTTATGGTTTGGTTTGTCTACCTCCTTCTCCCCGCCTGCCCGCCCCCCCCGCCCCCCCCCCCCCCAACCTCTGCCATAGCCTCCTAACTGGTGCCCCTCCCTCCAGCCTGCGCCAGGAGCCTGAGGCTCGAAGCACACAGCTCACTTTACCGCTGACCTTGAAATCCCGTGTGTCCCTTTGGTTGTCCAGGGTGTGTGGTTTCAGAGCAGCGACAGCAGCATCACAGGGGGACCTGTTAGAAACACAAACTCTCAGGCCCCAGCCCAAACCTCCCTGAACTGGAAACTCTGGGGGTGAAGCCCAGCAAACCTATGTAATTTTTTTTTTTTTTATTTTTATTTTTGAGACAGAGAGAGACAGAGCATGAACAGGGGAGGGTTAGAGAGAGAGGGAGACACAGAATCTGAAACAGGCTCCAGGCTCTGAGGTGTCAGCATAGAGCCCGACGCGGGGCTCGAACTCACGGACCGCGAGATCATGATCTGAGCCGAAGTTGGACGCTCAACCGACCAAGCCACCCAGGCGCCCCCAAACCTACGTTAAAAAACAAGACAAAACAACTCATCAGGGAAATCTGAAGCTTGCTACTGTCTGAGAACCACCAGCCAGTGAGAGGAGCCATAAGCTCCTTGTCCTGAGAAAGCTTGCTGGGCTGTGGTCCCCACCCACCTCTCCACAGTCTTCTTCCCTTTTTCCTGCCCTGCATTTTTACATGAGAGGGATGAGGGGTCGTCTGCAGTTGCCTGCGGAGAATATGTAAACCGTTCTCGAGCTCATTTTCCGTTGTTTGCTCGACTAGGTCCTCCGGGTGGGAAATCTTCCTGCCCCTCCCCTGGACAGCCCTTGCTGGTAGATGAGCGGGCAGCTGAGGTGTCATTTCTCCAGGAAGTGATCCGCCAGCCTCCGCCCCACCCCTGTGCCCCCTTAGATGCTCCCATAGTGCCTTGTGCGCATCTCCATAATTAAACCTAAACTCCTCACGTTGTATTTATCTACATAGACGGGTTTCTGCCAGTAGATCGTGAGCTTTTATTAGGGACTGTGCTTCCTTTATCTTTGTGTCCACAGCACCTCGCCCAGAGTTTCAGCACTTGGCAGGTAGTCAGTTATGTGACAACCATTGAATGATTTATGAGGGAATGAAATAATAAATGTGTAAATATTCATCAACGTTTCTGTCACATCTATGGTTCTATTCCCGCATTCATTTTAGACAAGTAAAATTTCCCTTTAATTCATCAGACATGGGGGCACCCGAGTGGCTCAGTCGGTTAAGCACCTGACTCTTGATTTCGGCTCAGGTCATGATCTCACGGTTCCAGGAGTACGAGCCATGCTGTCAGCATGGAGCCTGCTTGGAATTCTCTCTCTCTCTCTCTCTCTCTCTCTCTCTGTCCCTCCCCCCCGCCCTCAAAATAAATACGCTCTAATAAAAAATAAATAAAAACACAACTTAAAAGCCCCCACACTTGGTGCAAGGGCCAGTCTTAGCTTCCTCTCACACAGTGACATTATCATCGTGTGAATTTGGCAGCCGTGGAGTCTGACTGATTTCTGTCGCTGACCTCTGGGCTCATTCATCTCAGTTTGTTCAGGCTTCCTCATGCGGTGAGTATTGACTAAGTCAGTGGAAGTGCCTTTTAAAAATTCTACTCAATGCCCCTCAAGGGGTTCCATCCGCTGCCAGGATAAAAGCATATATTTAAAAGAAGGAAGAAATACATCCCGGTACTGTTTGTCCATATTCCCGTTTCTTCCTTTATTTAAGAGCCCCGTGTCCTGCTTGGACGTATCACAGGAATGTATATTCCGAGAAACTTAAAAATGAGACATTGAGTAGTGCTGTGTAAAATAACACAACCAGAAACAAGATCGGTTCCCAGAGTGACTACTGCAGGACGCGTGGTCACTGGGACTCACCCGGCAGAGGTTGGCAGGCCACGCTGGTCCAGACACCAGCCACATGCCTCTGCCCTCTTCCCCTTTCTCTTCCCCGATTGTGGTTCCAGAGGTACCTTCTGGCCATGGGTTAAATAAGAGTAAAAATAATAGATAAAAAAAGGACGATGGTAGTTAGTTTCACCATGCAGGTATTTCATATTTTTCAAGGAACTTTCCCTTTGATTCTCACATCAAAAACAAATTTGAATAGCCTGTAAGGCGCTGGGGCATATTTGCGAGAGTGTCATTCTCTCACCCTTATGCATAAGGGAGCTATGGACCTATCGGATTTCCCAAGATGCCACAGCAAGTCAGCGGAGGACCTGGAGTAGGAGATCTTCTCATTCGAACTTAGTTTCTGAAGAAGAAGGAGCCGAGGGGCGCCTGGGTGGCTCAGTTGGTTGACCACCGGACTTCAGCTCAGATCACGATCTTGGGGTTCGTGGGCTTGAGCCTCGCGATGGGCTCTCTGTTGTCACAGCAGAGCCTGCTTCAGATCCCCTGGCCACCTGTCTCTCTGCCCCTCCCCCCGCTCATGCTCTCTCAAAAATAAATAAACATTTTTTTTTTTTTAAAGAAGGAGCTGAAATAGAAGTGGCCATACGGCAAATTCCTCCGTGGCGCATGCAGGGCGGGTGAGCACTGGTGTTAGCAGGTGTCCTCACGTGGGTGCCGTAGGACAGAGATGTTCTAAGCAGGGGCTCTGGGTCAGGCTGTCCAGGTTTGAATGTTAGCTCTTCCTCTCACTTACCTGTGTACCCTGAGCAAGTTGCTTAAACTCTGTGAATCTTAGTTTTCTCCCCTGTAAGTGGGAAAAATTGTACTCACTGTCGCATGTGGTTGTTAGGAGGCTTCGACAAGTTAATATGTAAAGAGAGCATAAAATTATGCCTGGAACATAGGAAGTACTCAATAAATGTTAACTCCTACTATTATTACACTCCAAATTCCTCTATGAAGACTTCTCTGGTAATACCAGTGAATCTGCATTACTCTTTCTTCTCTGAACCCTAAGCATGTAAGACTTAATATTAATTTTTTTCTAACGTTTATTTATTTTTGAGACAGAGACAGAGCATGAGCAGGGGAGAGGCAGAGAGAGAGGGAGACACAGGATCTGAAGCAGGCTCTAGGCTCTGAGCTGTCAGCACAGAGCCCGACGCGGGGCTCGAACCCACAAACCGTGAGATCAGGACCTGAGCCGAAGTCAGGCGCTTAACCAACTGAGCCGCCCAGGCTCCCAAGACTTAATATTTTTTAATGATACAACTTAGCATTGCAGAGTATACTTGCTAGCACTCTTCAGTAGTTTTTTAAAATTCTTTAAGTGTTTGTTTATATTTGAGACAGAGACAGTGCGTGAGCAGGGGAGGGGCAGAGTGAGAGAGATGGAGACAGAATCTGAAGCAGGCTCCAGGCTCTGAGCTGTCAGCACAGAGCCCGACTCAGGGCTCGAACTCACGGACCATGAGATCATGACCTGAGCCAAAGTCGGACGCTTAACTGACTGAGCCACCCAGGAGCCCCTAAAAATTTTACAGGTGTGTTCAGCTTACCTCCCTAGTTATGTTGCAAACTCTAGAGGTCGACTCTATGCTGTATACATCTTCTGAATCACTGCCAAGCCCTTAATTAATATTTGGATGAATAATCTTTGGATAAAATTGCTTAGTTTCCACTATTTTTTTTCCAGGGATTATTATTATTTTTTTTTATGATACTGAGTTTTATTATCTACCGACAGCATGTGTTTTCATTTACTTGTGCTGTGTTGTTTTAAATATTTTCAAATATTTATTTATTTTGAGAGTTAGAGAGAGCGAGTGCAAGCAGGAGAGGGGCAGAGAGAGAGAAAGAGAGAGAGAATCCCAAGCAGGCTCTGTGCTGTCCGTGCAGAGCCTGACACGGGGTTCAATTTCACGACCCTGGGATCATGACCCGAGCTGAAATCAAGAGTCCGACGCTTAACTGATTGAGCCCCCCAGTCGCCCCTACTTGTGTCTTGTTTTATAGCTTTTATAGAATTGTGTACTTTGATTGGGAGTCTGCATATTTCTTTTTTAAAAATTTTAACTCCCGTATACTGAACATACAGCATTGCTAGTGTCATTTCTATACGTTCCTCAGTGCTCATCATGATAAGTGCACTCTTAATCCCCTTCACCCACTTCCCCCATTCCCCCACCCACCTCTCCTCTGGTAGTCATCATCAGAGATTATTTGAAAAACATAAATTTGCCTGGCATATTAGATCGTGAATGTTTTTAAATGTTTATTTTTGAGAGAGAGAGCTCGAGCGGGGGAGGGACACAGGGAGAGGGGACAGAGGATCCCAAGTGAGCTCTGCAGTGACAGCAGAGAACCCATGCAGGGCTCAAGCCCACCCACCAACTGCGAGATCATGACCTGAGCTGAAGTCGGATGCTTAACCGACTGGGTCACCCAGGCGCCCCTGGCATATTCGATCTTTATATGCTTGCATGTCAATTACCTGATTTCACGATGACACTGGGCAGATGAGAACATGTTATTATACTCCCTTTACAGATGACTAATATGAATATCTGAGAATTTAAGTGATACAGTACTTTTTAGTACTTTGAACCCAGGCCTTCTGACTCCAACACTGAGCAATTTCCCACTTCATGCGAAGTGTGTGGTCAATCTAGATTGGACCAAGGAGCTGCCAGTCATTTGCTTTACACACTTTCCTCTTGTTTCCTGTTGGAGATGCTGGTTTAGAGAGTTGAGGCAAGCACGTTCAGCAGGGGGTAGGAATCAGGATTTCAATGAGAAAGGAGTGCAGATAGAGTTGGACCATGTCATCTGAACCCTCTTGGACCTCGGGTCAAAGCCAAACTGACCACAGGACGGTGGCAAGCATTTTCTTTCCTCTTGGACACTCCTGCAGAGGAGTTGATCCTTAATAGTATAGCCACGCTGGGGATAATTTTTTTTTAATGACTTAAAACATAAAAAACAAAGGAAAAAAATAAACAAGAAAATAAACACGATTTTATTAATGATTTCAAATGCTTGTTGGGGAGGAAGGTTATTTCCCTAACATGTTTGAAAAAATGCTCTGAAACGCGAACCTTTATTGTGCAGATACTGCACTGAAATAAGGTCACATTCAGTCGCGGTTTCCTATGTCCAACAAAGATGGACACCAGTGTTTCTTTTTATTTTCCAATTTGGAATATCCTGGAGTGACGATTAGGGACGTGTCCTTACTGTCATGACCTTGCACTTTGATTGCAGCATGGTCCTGGCCTCCAGGCTATCACAGTTCTTTTCCGAGAGTTGGTTTTCTTTGCCGGTAGAGTCAGAAACTCTAGCAAATGTAAGGGGACGGCAGGTATTTGAGGCAAGTTGCATCAACGAACTCTTTTCAGAGCAGAAGGCAGGGCATGAAAAGTCACCTCCTCAGAGGAAGTGATGGAGGACGGGGTGGGCAGAGATCTGCGGAGATGAGGAGAGGAGGGGTTCCTGGAACCCAGAGAGAGAATTGTGTGGAAAAGGCTGTGTGATCTGAACATGGGACTTCCTTCTTAAGAATCAGTCAGGACTCCGCAGGGAAGGAGGCCAGGGGCACACTGACCCTGTCTGTCCCCACCTCCCTCCCATTCCATGCAAAAGTTTCCATTGACCGGACTCAACCAGAAGCCAGAAAGCCTACTTTTTTAAATGTTTATTTTTATTTTTGAGAGAGACAGAGAGAGCATGAGTGGGGGAAGGGCAGAGGGGGCGGGCACAGAATTGGAAGCAGGCTCCAGGCTCTGAGCTGTCAGCACAGAGCCTGAGTGGGGCTTGAACTCACGAACCACGAGATCATGACTGGAGCCAAAGTCAACACTTAACCGACTGAGCCACCCAGGCGCCCCCAGAAAGCCTATTGATGCCATCTGTATTAAGTCAGCCTCCCCGGACACAGGGCAGGGTGGAGAGGGTGAAGAGTAGATGGAGAGAAGGTAGGGGAGGGGTAGGAAGGGAGGGCAATTGGAAGAGAGCCTGCAGAACATTATTGAGTCTTCGTCACAGACGAGCATTTCCTCCCTGGATGACGGGGCACAAGACAGAATGCTCAGCCATGTCCCAATCTGTTTGGATGCTTTTCCTGGGTACGCAGGGGGGTTCCCCGTTTGCAACTTGTCCTGGGAGAACGGCTCTGCCTTAGAGTCAGGGGAAGAAAAGAATGTGCTAAATACCGAAATCTCTGCCCTGTAGGTCTCCGTGGTTTCTATGGAGTCCTTCCAGGGGTCACGAACCGGGGAGAATAAGCAATGAAAGTGATGTCTGTCTTGTGGTCTCATGAAGGGCTCCATCGCTTCCTTGCCCCTGGAGGTATCCTTCCGTGTAAAGAACCCATGACGCCTTGGCTCCGCCTTGCTTGCATGCCCCTTCTGCGTCTCTTTGTATCTCTCTCAGTCCCTGTTTTCTCCCCCTGTGTCTTCCTCCCATGCTGTCCCCTGGAGAGCAACGTTAGCGTGCTCCACGGCGCCTCCTGTTGGGCACCCAGACACTGCAGCTCTTCCCGCGCGGGCCTAGGCTGCTTCGGGTCCGCAAGGCATTTGCTCTTTGTTGTTTCAGACAAAATGGCTGCTATCTCCTGCTTTTGGAGGTGGAGCGGGACTCAGCAGGTTCCCGTCCCAGGGGAGAGAAATCCTTGGCGCAGGGTGATTTAGTTCTGGTTGCCCGTGGTAGGTCGGAGACGGACCAGCTGTCAGACTTTCCAACAAAATGTCCCCCCTTTGCCCCATTCCCCCTGGAGGCAGCGTGTTCTCCTCAGCCCTTGCTCGCCTCCTTTCCCTCACACTGGGGTCTGAGGTGAAGCATTTAGAGCAGGGAAGACAAATGCCTGCTGTGCTGTCGCCACTGCCCGTGCTATGCGTATGGCGTCCTTGCTAAGCTGAGAAGACACAGGTTGTTGCCCCTTTAGTATCCGCTCCAAACGTCTCCATCTTATGAGCCCTACCTGTGGTTCTGGGAGAGCTAACCCAGCTCACTGCTTCAGGCGTGTAGTATGTGACCTGGGTTAAATTTAGCATTCTTTATTGTATTCCATTGGTGCACAGTGGGTGGGTGAGCTATGCTGGTTCAAGCCAGTGGATCTGGGGACTACAGAAAGAGACGCGGGGATAAGGAGGATACGGTTTTAACCTGCTGGAAGCATGTCGTCCCAGGACTTCCGGCAGCCATCTTGGGGTCACAAGGGGAGCCACGATCGGGGTGAAGCTGGCCCCAGTGGAAGGCAGAATTTAAACAGAAAAAGACGGGCGACGTGGTGCGCTTGTTGCTGGATCAGTTTCACCTGTAGCTAGCACTGCCTGTTCGTACGAAACAATAAATTTTCCATATTGATGAAGCTAGTTGGCTCAAGTTTTCTTTTCCTTGCAACTAAGCATAGCGATACACTTATTAATCATGGTGCCTTTTTTTTTTTTTGCCGGAGAGAGACCCTCGGTGTCCTTCGAAATACAGCAATCCAAGGGGCTTCCATTCATTTAATTATGCTTGGCAAGCGAGAGACGTAAATCAGTAGCTCTCAAAATGTTTGACTCTTGCCTTGTTGTGGGAACTAAGAGAAACCTTCCCCAGAAGAAGAACTCTTGCGGCAAGGGAACATTACTGTACAAGCCCATTTGGGGGACATTATATGTAAATCTGTTTACAACAGCACAACGGAAGATATGTCTTTAGTTTTTCTCTTTCAAAATATCCTTGTTATGTTTTGTTATTACCACTATGCTGGCCTCATAAGATGAGTAGACAGTGTCCTTTCATGTTTTTCTCTGAAATATTTCTCTGAAGTGTTTTTAATAAGATTTTTGTTATTTCTTTTTGAATGTTTGGATGGATTCATTAGTGAAGACTTCTGGGCCTACGTTTTTTTGAGGGAGGATTTTAAACTATAGATTCATTTTAAAAGTTGAGGTGTGCGGTGCCTGGGTGGCTCAGTGGGTTCAGCCTCTGACTCTTGATCGGGTTATGATCTCATGGTTTGTGAGACTGAGCTTGCGTCTGGCTCTGTGCCGACAGTGTGGACAGAGCCTGCTTGGCATTTTCTCTCTCCCCCTTCCCTTCTCATGTGTGTACATATATACACTCTCTCGCAAAAGAAATAAACTTAAAAAAAAGTTGATGTGTGACTAAATTTCTTTTTTTTTCCCTTGTGTAAGTTCTTATGAGTTGGATTTTAAAGGAGTTTATCTAAATTCTTATCTTTTTGGTGTGAAGTTGTTTGTAATATCTTATTATTAACTATATTTAATGCATTAATCTTTGCTTTTAAATTACTTCCTTAATTATTCTTTCTTTTTCTAGTTTTAACTGATTGTTAGGCTTTTATTTTTTATGGATAGAGATATTTAGAGCTTTGTATTTCCTCTGATCCCTCCTTTAAATGCATCCCCACTCTGATATCTAATGTTTTCATAATCCTCACTTCTCAGAGATTCTTTTTCATTTTTGGGGGGAGGGGAGGGGAAGAGGGAGAGAGAGAATCTTAAGCACACCTAGCACGGAGCCTGACTTTGCCCTCTGTTCCACGACTCTGGGATCCTGACCTGAGCCGAAACCAAGAGGAGACACTCCGCTGACTAAGCCGTGCAAGTGCCCATTTTCCAGAAATTTTGTAATTGCTGTTCATATTTTTCTCAATGGCCAAGAATTGTTTACCAGGGGATCTTTTAATTTTCAGATTGCAAGGCCTTTTTTTTTTTGTGGGCATGAATTTTACTGTCTACCTTGTTTTGCATTGTGACCAGAGAGTGCTGTTGGAATATTTCTGCTGTGTGGGCCCTACTGATTTTTACTTGAGCTGAAGTAGATGATCAACTTTTATTTCAGGTGCATGTGAGATGAGATATATTCTTTGTTGCCAAAATACAGTGTCCAGTATATGTGTATGGGGTCCACCTTATGCTGTTCGCGTATTTTATAACCTTACCATTTTGGTCTATTTGGCTTGTAGAGTGTTTCTACGTATTTCTCCTTGCAGAAATGAGTTGCATAATGTTTATTTTATGTCGGTGCTTGCTAGGTTACTGGGTACCCAGATATTCAGACTTTTAAATTTTCATTGTTGGATGTGGTTCTTGACATTATAAATGCCATTTTAACATGATTAAACATTAACATTATATCAGAGATTATAAAACATTTTGAGGGGCGCTTGGGTGGTTCAGTCGGTGAAACACCTGACTCTTGATTTTGGCTCAGGTCATGATCTCACAGTTTGTGGGACTGAGCCTTTCGTTGAGCTCTGTGCTGAGTGGGGAGCCTGCTTAAGATTCTCTCTCTCTCTCTCTCTCTCTCTCTCTCTCCCTCTCTCCCTCTGCCCCTCCCCCGCTGGCACTGTGTTTTTCTCTGTCTCAAAACAAATTTTTTTTATAGTGTTAGGAAAAAAGCATTCTTTGTCTCATTGAATCCATTTTGTCTTGAAGCCTACCTTGTCTGCTACCAGAATTGTGACCTCTGCTCTCTTTTGCCTGGTAAAATTTCTGGCCACCCCTTGGGGCGCCTGTGTGGCTCAGTCGGTTGAGCGTCTGACTTCAGCTCAGGTCATGATCTCATGGCCGGTGAGTTTGAGCCCCGCATTGGGCTCTGGGCTGACAGCTCAGAGCCTATACCGTGCTTCAGATTCTGTGTCTCCCTCTCTCTGCCCCTCCCCAACTTGTGCTCTGTCTCTGTCTCTCAAAAAAGAAATAAATGTAAAAAGAAGATGAGCTTCAACTAATCCAGAACCGACTGGGCAGACTTCTCAAAAGGACTGGCCGTGGGCATTCTGCATATTCAACTGTAGAGGTGGGAATAAAACAAGAATGAGTCATGGGCTCAGTCACAACGTGTAAATCCTAGATGTTCTGACAATGTTGAAGGAAGGCAAATAAAAAGTAGGAGAAGGGAGAAAGGAGAATAAGATCATTAAGTGTTGTGCAGGCAATAGGTAGGGGTCAAATTTCGCCCCTTGAAACTGACACATATTAAAAATTAAATAAAAATAAAAGGAATTTAAGGACACTATAAAATGTATTCATATAAAACCACTAGAATAAAAATTAAAACTTTGCTAAAACCAAAATAAATTTTTTTTAAAAAAAATCATAGAGGGTAAACAAATAGAGACACACAGGCACCTGCATGGTTCAGTCAGCTAAGTGTCCGACTCTTGGGTTAGGGTCAGGTCATGATCTCACGGTTCATAGGATCAAGCCCTACGTTGGGCTCTATACTGACAGTGTGGAGCTTGCTGGGGATTCTCTCTCTCTCTCTCTCTCTCTCTCTCCCTCTTTCTCTCTTTCTCTCTCTCTCAAAGTAAATAAAGTTAAAAATAAATACTAAAAACAAATAGACACAGTAAATGTAGAATAGTACACATGATAATCACAGCAAATACATCAAGGCAGAATTGTGACCAAACATTATTGTCATATCAATAAATGTGAATGGGCTTAAATTACCTACTAATGGAAAAACAATTTTTAAATTGGCATAGAAAACAAACCCTAACTCTGTACTATATACAAGAGATACACTTAACAAGCAATAATTGAAAAAGACTCAGAATAAAGGGGTGGTCAGAAATTTAAAAAAAATTTTTTTTAATTTAATGTTTACTTATTTTGAGAGAGAGAGACAGAGCACAAGCAACGGAGGGGCAGAGAGGCAGCACAGAGCCTGACGTGGGGCTTGCACTCACGAACCGTGAGATCATGACCTTCACCGAGGTCTGCCGCTTAACTGACTGAGCCACCCAGGTGCCCCAGTTGAAGCTCATCTTCTACGACATTCCTTAGAGCAGGCACGTGTGTGGAGTAGTCCCTTGGTTCTGGCACATTGAAACCCTTTTCCTGTGGCCTTGAAAAAGGCGCTGGGGTTTGGATATAATGTCCTTGGTTTACATTTATTTGAAGTTTCCTAAAAATAGTGTCCTACTGTTGTCTTGTTTTGTAAGTTGTTTTCCTGAAGTTTGAAGCTAATCTAATTTTTTTTTTTTTTTTTTTTGCCTTGAAAGTTATTTCCTTTTTTTGGCAGGAGGCTCCTTCCGGTCGAATGTTTTATGAATATGTGTCTCACAGTTGATAATTCTGGGTCAATTTTCCTTGTATCTGGTGGGCCCTTTCAATGTGTAGACTCTGGTCTTTTTTTTTTTTTTTAATGAATGGAAAGAGTTGTTGGCTTATTATGTCAAATATTAGTTTTCTTTCCTTCGTAAATTTCTTTTTCTGAAAATCAATAAAATAAATGTTCAGCCTCCTTTTCAGTGATTTTCTCTTGCCTATTTATACTTCTTCCATATCCCATTTTATTAAAAAAATTTTTTTAATGCTTATTTATTTTTGAGAGAGGCAGAGACAGAATGCGAGTGGGTTGGGGCAGAGAGAGAGGGAGACACAGAATCCGAAGCAGACTCTAGGCTCCAAGCCGTCAGCACAGAGTCTGATGTGGGGCTCGAACTCACAGAGCTGTGAGATCATGACCTGAGCCGAAGTCAGACGTTCGACCGACTGAGCCACCCAGGCACCCCATATCCCATTTTCATCCTACAGTTGCTTTCGGTCTTTTCTTCAGGGCTTTTTATAAAGTATTCATTCAAAACTATCTTCTCTTAAGTATCATGTAATTTGGTCTCCCTTTCTGATATGGTTTTGTTTTTCTTTCCTTCTATTTCTTTTCTGAGTTCGTTATCCACACAGAGTGGTTTGGATACAGAAATCATGGGTGTTGTGGAATCTTCAACTCTATTCTAATTCCATGCCTTTATAAGGCCAGTGAAGCCCTCAACGGAAGGTTTTTAATTTGCTGGGTGTGACTGGATGATTTCTTCCAATAATAGTATCTATTTTATAGTGTTGTTGTAAACATTAAGTGAGTTAGTAATTGTAAAGTGTTTAGGACAGATGTTGGCCAACTTTTTCGGTAAAGTGCCAGATCGTAAAATATTGTCAGACTTTGTGGGCCATATGGTTTCTGTCACAACTATTTTAGTATGAAAAGCAGCCATAAACATTATGTAAATAAGTGTGTGTGTATCTGGAAACTTGGGTTTTCCACTTCTTATGTGTCTCCTTTACTGCTCGCACACAATACTTTACTTCTGATACTTGTCACCAAATGTGTGGGTTTTCCCCCTACATGAAGCGCTTCTCAGTGACAGCAGCTGGGTGTCCTACAATTAACTCCGTTCTGGCACTGTCTACTCGGAGTAGCGTCATATCCCACAGAGCAGGAACTCAGTCCCACAGGGCTGGCCCCCTTCACTTCAGGGGCCCCTGGCAAGTTCTGGTTGTCCCCCGTGTTTCTGACACCCCCTCCTCAGCTTTGATCAATTTGCTAGAGGGGTCATAGAACTCAGGAAAATGTTAACTCCGTGTTTACCAGTCTATTATAAAAAATATGATAAAGAACACAGGTGAGGGGCGCCTGGGTGGCTCAGTCGGTGAAGCGTCCGACTTCAGGTCCGGTCATGATTTCACGGGCTGTGAGTTTGAGCCCCGCGTCGGGCTCCTGGCTGACAGTGCAGAGCCTGCTTGGGATTCTCTCTCTTCCTCTCCCTCTGCCCCTCTCCCACTCTCTCTCTCTCTCTCAAACTTAAAAAAAAAACAAAAAAGAGCACAGGTGAACATTCAGGTGGGAGAGATGCGTAGGGCAGGGTATGCGGGACAGGGTGCAGGGCCTCTGCACCCTTTCCGGCACACCACTCTCCCCACACCTCCACCTGTTCACCAGCTTGGAAGCTTCTAAAATCCATGCAACAGGGATTTTAATGGAGGCTTGCTCACCTGGGCATGATCAGTCATTGACTCCATTTCCAGCCTTTCTCCCCTCTCCAGAGAAGTGGGACATGGTGGGAGGAGAGGGGCTGAAAATTCCATGCTTCTACTCATGGCCTTGTCTTTCTGGTGACCCGCTCTGATCCAGGAGCCACCACGTTAGAACAAAAGATACTTCCAGTGCTCTTATCACTTAGGAATTTATAAGGGTTTAGGGGGCAGCCTGTGTCAGGGACAGGGTCAGAGGTCAAATATCAGAAAAGGAGATGCTCTTAGGTGTTCTTATCACTTAGGAAATTACAAGGTGTTTTAGGAACTCTGGGCCAGGAACTGGGGGTAGAGACCAATATAGGTATTTTCCGTTATCTCACGACACGTGATTGCGTTTTAATAAAGCTTCGTTTATGAAAACAGGCAGCGGCTTGGATTTGGCCATAGTTTGCTGGCCCCTGACTTAGAACAAAACTTGACACGTAGGAAGTGATATATAAGTATTTCTTTTCTTTTTTTTTTTTTTTAAGGTTATTTATTTATTTTGAGAGATGGAGAGAGAAGGGGGGAGCAGGGCAGAGGGAAAGAGAGAGAATCCAAGCAGAGTCCACACTGCCAATGCAGAGCCCGACATGGGGCTCAAACCCTCCGACTGTGAGATCATGACCTGAGCTGGAATCAATAGTCGGACGCTTAACTGGCTGAGCCCCCCAGGTGCCCCGATATATAAGTATCAATAAATAAAATGAACTAAATAAGTTCCATGTGAAAAGGTTACTTTTATTATTTATTTATTTATTTATTTATTTATTTATTTAAAATGTTTGTTTATTTCTGAGATAGAGCATGAGAGGGGGAGGGGCAGAGAGAGAGAGAGAGAGAGAGAGAGAGAGAGAGAGAGGGAGACACAGAATCCGAAGCAGGCTCCAGGCTCTGAGCGGTCAGCACAGAGCCCGACACGGGGCTCGAACTCACGGACCGCGAGATCATGACCTGAGCCGAAGTCGGAGGCTCAACTGACTGAGCCACCCAGGGGCGCCCCTATAAGGGTTACTTTTAAAAGATGATTAGGGGCGCCTGGGTGGCGCAGTCGGTTAAGCGTCCGACTTCAGCCAGGTCACGATCTCGCGGTCCGTGAGTTCGAGCCCCGCGTCAGGCTCTGGGCTGATGGCTCGGAGCCTGGAGCCTGTTTCCGATTCTGTGTCTCCCTCTCTCTCTGCCCCTCCCCCGTTCATGCTCTGTCTCTCTCTGTCCCAAAAATAAATAAACGTTGAAAAAAAAAATTTAAAAGATGATTATGGAACACACTTGTGCCACAGCTTTGTACCTAAGGTAAATACAGTGAGGTCTGGATAAACATATACCTGCCTATGTTCAGATACCCTCATACTCATCTCGCCTCACACACACACACACACACACACACACACACACACACACAATTTGTCATACTATCGGCCATTGGCCCTGTTTAATTCATTTCTCATTGACTCTCCCTTGCCACCCCGAACATGATGAATTACACTCCGTATGGCTTTGCTCAGAGCACTTAGGGAATGCAAACTAGTTTTAGTGGACCCAAGCACATATCAAATCATTGCATAAAAATCACATAGCAGGGTGCCTGGGTGGCTCAGTCAGTTGAGTGTCAGACTTAGGCTCAGGTCATGATCTTGCGGTTCATGAGTTTGAGTCCCGCATCAGGTTTTCTACTGTCAGCACCGAGCCTGCCTCAGATCCTCTGCTCCCTTCTCTCTCTGCCCCTTCCCTGCTTGCATGCACCTGCACTCTCTCTCTCTCTCTCTCTGAAAAATAAACATTTAATAAAAAAAAGTCACATAATATTGCGAAGGCAAATATTCATGGTGTCCAAAGTTCTGCTTTGGATTGACTGCTTTGCTCTTTTTCCCCCCTCATTAACAAAGATAACGGAGATTTGCTTGTATGTTTAATCTGCGTCATTTTTATAAATGTGTAGTTATCAAAATGTCTCAAAGTATCTTCTGATAAATGATCATCTTGAGGCTTCACGTTTGGATGATGAATTTTGAATTTTGGTTGGGTTCCCCCTGAATTCTTCTAGAATCCTCTTTGGGATTATGTGTCCCTGTGCAGGGTGGTGGGGCAAGCAAAAAAGAACGAGTAAGTCTCCAGTGCAGAGGCTCGCGGGCTGAGGAAGTACACGCCTGCCCACACCTGCACCATTCATTCCAGAAAAGGGTGGCGAACGAGATTCAAAAAGAAACACAGTGGGAGACTGGGGAGGAGAGCTTGCTTCCCTCATGTGTGCCGTGCACCGGGTTCTATATCCTATGCAGGTGGGAGCTTCATTAATTCTTTTGGGTGATGATCATGACAGTGACGATGAAGATAACGCTGGCGATGGCAACTAATTACATTTTCTCAGGTGGCTGAATCTCAAATCAGGAGAAGAGGCCGATCTGGGCCACATGATGAGTTTTGGCCACCTAGGGACTTGAACTTCTGAGTTACCAGAGGTGTCAGCTGAGTTTAGAAGTCCCACCTGCCTAGGAAATATCTTTGCTTCCCTGGTTGCGATCTCAAGCAGGCTCTGACACAGCTAGAAAATGTGCTGACTGTAATCAGAGAGTCGACCAGCTGTTCTTAAAGCAAGCAGTCTGTTTATGTGGCCTCCTGGTCAAGTCAGACTCCGTGTTGAAGACGAAGTAGTTCATTCTGCAAGAGCTGAGTTGCTTTTTTTTTTTTTTCTTCTTCCGAATCCAAAGGCGAAATTAAAGCAATACGTTTTTGCCAGTTAGATTCTATTTTCAAAAGATGAATCATCCTCATGTTTGGACTCAAAGACATCTAGTTAGGTGCAAGATGATTTGCAGACTAATTTTGTACAGGAATCACCTTTTGACAACAGATCAATATCAATATATGTGTTTGCTCTGGGGAGGAGGCAAACGCACGCATAATGCTATTCAGGAGAAAACTTGAGTTGCGAGCTACTTCTTGAATAGATTATTGCAGTGTTTTCGTGTGAGTCCAAAGGTCATCTCCAATGACATTTAAAAAGCTAACAAATGGAATCTCCATTCATGTTTTGAGTAAGACTCAGTAATATTCAAAAGCAGTAAAAATTCTAAAAATTTTAACTTTCCCTTTAATTAATTTCAAATTGAGTGAGATTGCAGTTTCAAGCCTGTTTGAAACTCTTTCCTTCCTGGATTTCTCCCCTGTCTATCTTTCTTGTTCTAGACAAAGGAATCTAGGGGCAGAGAAGGAGAAGGAGTATCTGAAGAAGCAGAAACAGTGTTAAGGACACTAAATGACCTTGAGAAGCATGGGCCACTCACTGGTTTATTTAGCTTTGCTGGCAGCGGGGAGAATGCATGCTAGAATTTTTTTTAATACCCAAGAATCATTTTCAGTAGAAGGATTTTTAGTGTTAGCTCTGGATATAAATGATTGGTGGAGGATTTTAGTTAACTTAAAAAATTTTTTAAAAATATTTATTTATTTTTGAGAGAGAGAGAGACAGAGCATGAGCAGGGGAGGGGCAGAGAGAGAGGGAGACACAGAATCCCAAGCAGGCTCCAGGCTCCGAGCTGTCAGCCCAACGCGGGACTCGAACTCACAAATCATGAGATCGTGACCTGAGCCGAAGTGGGACGCTTAACCGACTGAGCCACCCAGGCGCCCTGGATTTTAGTTAACTTTAGCTAAAAATGGAAGCAAACACAATTATTTCTATCCATTTTTATTATGAGAGAGTGAATACTGTTGATCAATTAAAACATTGGAATTTGTTTATCGGAGGGTCAGGTATAAATGATAACACAGATTCGAAGAAAGGGATTATGCTCAAAGGGTTCTTAACTCTCTTACTCCTTTGCTCCTTTTTGTTTCAGAAGGCTGGGTGCAAATAAGGGATGAATGAAGGTTTGTAATGGTTCTTTTTCATGCTTCCTCTCATTTGTTCATTGTTTCCATAGATCTGCAAATTCTGTGAACTAGTTTGTATTTTTTATTATGCATGCAAAAACTCTACTGTATTAACTATTAACTACCATTTGTTTTAGTGTTTAAAAAATTTTTTTTTAACATTTATTCATTTTTGAGAAAGAGAGAGAGACAGAGCGTGAGGTGGGGAGGGGCAGAGAGAGGGAGACACAGAATCAGAAGCAGGCTCCAGGCTCCAGGCTCCGAGCTGTCAGCACAGAGCCCGATGCGGGGCTCGAACTCACGGACCGCGAGATCATGCCCTAAGCCAAAGTCAGACGCTCAACCGACTGAGCCACCCAGGTGCCCCTATTAGCTACCATTTTAAATTATTTCTTCACTGGTGTCTTGCATACCTCCTAGTTACCTTCTTGAGTGCCATTTGCTATACGTGGGAAGCTTTCTGAAGCTGCCAAGCACTGTGACCTAACTAATCCTCCATGTCTAACTAGCTCCTGACCTATGTTGTCAACTTCAGCCTCAGGGTGTCCTGGGAAGAGTAGGAGACACCGCAGCGTTCTCCAAGCTGTCATAAAACGTGATTCAGTCATCCTGAAAGCAGCCATGTTACAAACCCTTAAAGGGGTTGAAGATGAATATTGATCCACCCTCAGAATGATTGGAAATAGAACCAGCAGCAAAACTGGGGGCTTGTGGCTTTTATCTCTCACGTCCTTGTAGCTGTGCCTACTTCCAGGGTCTAAAACTTGGAGGCTTGTGTTTGTGTCGTCCAAGTTGGCATTCCCCAGAGAACATGGGGTCTGGGGCGAGCGCCTGGCACTTAGTCAGAAGGTAGAGCTCACTCAGTGCACCAGACTCCTCCTCTTTCTATGTTGTGATTCCACAGAGTCTTTTTGTGTATCTAGAAGCACCCAGAAACTTCCTATGGGGATGGGTCAGTTGACATTTGCCCCAATGCCAAGGAGAAGTTATCTATTACTTTTTCTCTTTCCTCTTATGAGATCATTCAGCCCAAATGGTTGAGTGGTGAAGCTCTGAAGATCAGTGAGATTACATGATGGCCCTTAGACTGGAATGGCCACAAGCGGGGGCAGGGCAGGGGCGAGTGGTCTGCCATTTTACCCAATGTAGTTCTGGAGGTTCCAGATGGAGAGTGCTTTGGATTCTCCAAATCATCTTTCTCCTTCACTTACAGAAGTAATTGAGGTTGACTGGACTACCACAAGTGATTGCCTTCCTGGCCTCTCATCTCCCTTAACTCTTCCCATCATCAAATTAATCCTAGTTCACGAAGCACTATTTAAATGGCAGGGAACATTTGGAACCTGGAGAAGAATGCCTGGGGAAAAGGTTGAAGCATGGAGAAAAGAATGAAAGAATTCAGAAAGCCGGGTCTCTTCGGGTCAGAGTTATTACATGACTCCTGAGCAAGGACGGCTGGATCTGGCCAAAGGAACTGAACAGATGCCAAGGGGGAGGGCAGGAGGAGACAGAGCCTTCAAGGACAGTTCCAGGACCAGACTGAGCCAGAACTGCAGCAGCCCAGAGACACAAGTGCAGATGTTTGATGAGAAGCGTAAATCACTTAAAATTGTAAATTGATTTTTTTTTTTTTCAACATTGTTTGGCTCTGGAGGCAGTGGTGGTCAGGAGGATATGTGTGAAACAGGATTATAAAGACCAGGGGCAACATTTTTTCAGAATGCCTTTCAAGGAACACTAATTCAGTGGGAAGTTAGCAGACAGTGAGAAAACAAAGTGATTCTTTATTTGAATAATTTCAGGAAAATTCTGGCTTAGACAAAATTGAACACCTGAGTGCTTCTCCTTTAATATACTTTTATGCAGCGTGAGTCTATGAGGTTGGTGCATGAGACACAGGATTTCCCCAACTTATCTGAGCATAAAACTATTTATAATGGACAGTCGCACACAAGTAGTGTTCTGGGGAACAGGTTTTGGGGAACGTTGGTCTAGCACACGTGATACTATCTGGGAATGCAGGCCACAGGGAGGCACAGTTCTAATTTCTGGATTTTTCAACCAGGGAAGAAGGGGTTAAAAAAGGGCACAAAAATGATTGTTTATCAACTTCAGGACTTTTCCCAAACCCGAGTCCAGTGTTGGTACTTAGAGCATGAAAGTTACAAGAAAAATGCAGTGATATGGTATGTGAGGGCGATACTCCACTATTCTCTGTGCATAAGAAAAGAGACGTTAAATTTTAAACCCAGCCTTTAGGGATTCTGTGAGGGTTAAGATTTTGGTCCACTTGTTGGAAGATTATTTATTAGTTGAGTTCTGCGAGATGTTTTCTCGGAGTTATGAGGATTGGGTGCATTTAGGGTAGAGTGGAGGAGATCGAAAGACTCCGTGCAGGTGTAATAAACCCGGAGGGGCTGTTCATCTAGCCGAAAATACTGGTGGTCCATGTGTTGCTGGAATGCAAGCTGAGGGGGCCCTGGAAGAGTTTCCTTATACCAGGAGAGTATAACTGACTGGGATGAATGAAGAGATAGGAGATATGGGTCGATTATTTTTGCATCTTGAGTTTTGAAGGTCATTGAACAATGCTTAGTTACTCATTTGTAATCTCTATGTTTCACCCGGACTTGATTCTCTAACTGGAACTTCACCAAGCAGTCCCCTGATCTCATTTTTTTGCCAGTGCTTCGGACCCTAGGATGCCACTCATTCTGTTTGTGACTCAGTTTCTTTGTCTAGAACGGGCATAATAATTTAAACTGCTTTACTTCCCTCCTATAGTTAATTAAGTCATTAATTAATTCAACAAATATTTACAGAGACCCTACTTTGTACTGGGCATTTTTCTAGGCACCGGGGTGGGATGGGGGCACACCACTGAGCAAAACAGTGTTTCATATTCTTGTAGAATATTAATAAATAAGTAAGCCTATAATATAGGTTAAACAAGTAAACCTATACTATAGTATCATAGAGTGATCAGCGTCACGAAGAAAAATAAAACAGCGTAGATTAAACAGATAGGAAGGTCAGGAATGGCATCTTTGAAGATGTGACATTTGGGTGTAGACTTAAATGAATGTAGACTTAAACGTCTTGGAGAAGAAAAAACAACAGGTATACACGCCTGAGGTGTGAATGTGCTTGCCAGGGTAAGAAAACGTCGTAACAGCATCCACCATATTTCAGTGGTTTAATATAATAACAGCTGGTCTTTCATTTCCAGAAGAGTCTAGCAGGCATCAGTAGCTATGGGAGTGCTGTTCCACTTAGTCGGTCAGGAATCCAGGCTGAGGGAGGGCTCTGCGGGTTTTAACGATGGCTCCCAAGGTTGCCACGGGACCATCTCCGCCCAGGGTGCAGAAAGTGGGTGCAGACAGAATTGCGTGAGTGGCTTCAGAGACCAGGTCTGGGGGGGGGGGCATAATCACTCCCACCAACGTTCCCTTGGTCAGAGCTCGTACCTGTGGTCTCACTTACTCGGGAGTGCTGGGATTTGTAATCTGGCTGTGTGCCCTGGGAGAAGTGGAAGAACCAGTGGTGTTAGTGAGCACGAACGTTCTCGGCTGCGGTGTGAGTTACTTTCGGAAGGTCGGTTTGGTTGGAACACAGTGGATGGAGCGGTAGTTGTAAGAAGAAGTTGTTGAAAGGATCCAGGAAAAAGATAAAGCCTGGAGAAATAAGAAATAAGAAATACTGTTGTATTTCATTGAATTCTTGACTGTAAGCCACTGTATAGTGGTAATAGAGAAAATTTTCTTTGAATTAAGTAGTTATACTACCGTTTTTTTAAATCACTTAGAATTTACACTTCAAACTCACCAGAAGAATTCTTTTAGACTTATTCGGTCTTTAAAAATTATAAAATTATACATCACTTTTGTGCATCCAATTAGAAAGGAAAATAAAAGCAAAATAAATTGGTCAACGTGTTCCCAAAGCCTGTTCGCACTGAGAGCCTGATTTTTCGGAATCATTTTTCAGGTCTGTCATCAGTGTCCATGGTTTTCTATTCTCTGCTGTCCTCTGTGCCATCAACAGCTTTCTTTAAAAATGTTCTTTGCGGTGTCTCTTTGGTCTTCCTCTGTGTTCTTATACCATTTCTGCATGTTTTGGAGCAAGCACTTTTTTGATCTTACAAGAAAATGGCCACCAGAAATTATGTTGCGTCTTCAAGTGGTCTTTAAATGCCATCTTGACTGAAATGTTTTGGGTTTACAGTTGTCCAAACAAGGTCCAGGAATAACAACCAAGTTCACGTGCATGCGGGCAATGGCAACTCTGTCATGATGACCAGGTGGCCAATGGTGGCTGTGAGACGCTGTTGATTATTAGATGAATGCTGATTTAGGGGCGCCCGGGCGGCTTAGTCAGTTGAGTGTCCAACTCTTGATTTTTGGCTCATGTCACGATTTCACGGTTCCTGAGTTCGAGTCCCCCATGTGGCTTTGCGCTGACAGTGCTTGGGATTCTCTGACTCCCTCTCTCTGCCCCTCCCTGATTGCTCTCTCTCTCTCTCTTTCTCAGAATAAATAAACATTAAAAAAAGATGAATCCTGACTTAAGAGATGTTAAAATGTGAAAAATACCTCATGTCTTACAATAAATTAGTGTATTTAAAATGTAGAGGATAGATTCCTTTAAGTTCTTAAAAACATCAGATACTGACTTAAATAGTACATTTGAAAGGAGGCATAGCATGCAGTTTGCTGGCGATGCATCCGGGCGTCAGTCATGAATTGCACCTAGGACATGAGAAGCCTGATGTTCATCTATGTTATTTATCTCACAGACTCGATGAGGGGAAGGGAACTCTGTGTCATCCCCTGCCCTAGCCCACTCCAGGTGAGATACTCACGTCTTCTCCCTGAAGCCTACAGTCTGCTTCGGACTTCTTCTGCCAGGCTGGCTTAGGAGGCTCGTGTAAGGCTGATCCATCAGCCTTCTAGCATGGCAATTGTCTTGCTGCATTCCTGGTGGCCTGGGATGAACCGGGGGTAGTGCCGTTCATGACGCTGTAACCTTCTCCCAAGCTGGACTGTGGGTTCCCATTGTGCAGCACTGGGTTTCCGCTGGTTTCTTACCCAGCTTCAATTTCATATTAGGACTCCGTGTTGCCCTGGAATTTGGTCCTGATGACTAGCATCTTATCATTTCACCTGACTCTTACCGGCATCTTTTCTCCCCCATCTGAAAAACAAACCCTTTCCTGTTGTCTCTCTTGCAGCTGGCATACTGGCCCCTCCTGACTTACGTTCCATTAGGTCGGATTTTGCAAGGACGTGGATGCCACTTAAAGACATCTCTGCACTGACCAGTCGTGTGGAAGGGTTTACATGGGAGTCCTTGTTTTCCTTGGCCCTTAGTTTTCCTAGGACTTATCTTCCCATGATATCCTCCTCTTCATGCCAACCGAAGGCTGGAGAAGGCTGGAATGGAAACTCACTCAAATCAGGAACCATTGGGGGTGCACATGAGTGGAGCACACAGGCTTTTGAAAATTTGATAGCTTAGGGGCGCCTGGGTGGCGCAGTCGGTTAAGCGTCCGACTTCAGCCAGGTCACGATCTCGCGGTCTGTGAGTTCGAGCCCCGCGTCGGGCTCTGGGCTGATGGCTCAGAGCCTGGAGCCTGCTTCCGATTCTGTGTCTCCCTCTCTCTCTGCCCCTCCCCCATTCATGCTCTGTCTCTCTCTGTCCCAAAAATAAATAAACGTTGAAAAAAAATATTAAAAAAAAAAAAAAAAGAAAATTTGATAGCTTAAAGGAGGCCCTATCCATGGAGAAGAGTCGCCTGAGGTTTTGAGAGAGTCCAAAGTCTTACTGAAATAAGCGAATGTCAAGAGAGTGATGTTTCAAAGATTAGATGAAACTTCAGAGAGTTGGTAACTGACATGTTGAGTGGTCGGTATCTTGTTTGAGGGATTCACAGCCATCCTAAATGTATCACTAACTGTGCTCCCTAAAACCCACAGTTGGGAGCTGTTAAGGTTAAACTATTAACAAGAAGCTATATTTGTAGAATGGATGAACTTGTAAAATCAGATTTTCTGGAGTGTTTAGTCAAAATGCTCCATGTAATTCTTTCCCCTTTCTTGCTCTGTTCTTTAGATTTTCACTTAAATTAAAAATCTTGGCTCTTATGGGTTTACTTTTTTAGCCTTACATTTGTTTGACGTCGAATCACTCAGATGATTTTCAAGAATAATTGTGAACTTTTGATTTTTAATGCTGGGGTGTTATGGGACTTCTGTTATTTTTCAGAAGATAGTTTTTTCCGCACACCTTTGCACATTGTTGTGTATGTGACCATCTTTTCTTAGATCTTCATAAAGGTGTTTTAAGATATTTTTGGAGGGTACACTTCATTTAACTGCTGCCAAATATCCAAGTTAATTTATCAGGAATTGGACAGCATGAGTCACAGCTGGGAGACATCACAGCGCCTTCTCCAAACCAGGTGCCAAGTCCCATAGACTCGGGTTTAGATGTTAGTGCTGGTGGCACATCCCAGGCTTGATTTCTCTCACAGCCAGAACATATTACAAGTGGGAAAACCCCAGTAGTTTTTAACGTCAATGTGTATTTATCCTTTCTTCGTGTCAGTGGGCTCTCGTGTAAAATTTGACTTACCATACATCCAAACATGGAGAGACAGTCTAGCCTTTAACAAGTGAGGCCGCCTCATTCGAGGCTAGCTTCTAGAAAGAATGGTGGGACAGAGGAAGGGGAGTCGTATTTCATTTCTTCTTCTTCTTCTTCTTCTTCTTTAAATGTTTATTTTTGAGAGGAAGAGAGAGAGACAGAGCGCATGCAGGGGAGGGACAGAGAGAGAGGTATACACGGAATCTGAAGCAGGCTCCAGGCTCTAGCTGTCAGCACAAGGCCTGACACGGAGCTTGAACTCACAAGCAGTGAGATCGTGACCTGAGCCGAAGTCGGACGCCCAACCGACCGAGCCACCCAGGCACCCCTTCAGTTCTTTTGAGGGGTTTCCTTTCCTCTCTCTCCTTTGGAGTCGTGAAATTGCCTTTTCTCATATTTGATTTTGTTTTATTTCTCTCTCATTCTGTGGGCAACATCTTGGAAGTCAGGAACTTTCAGCATCATTCCAGAAACATGAAGGGATGTGCTCGTCACACCAGAGGAGGCTGGGGCTCGTCACACCATCTTTAGTTTTGGACTAAAACCCAGGATACACTTAAATGAGCTGAGTCACTTTGGTGCCAGCGAGCCCTGAGGGCGATGTGATCCTGAAGGGCACGTCGGAGGTGGGACTTTTCCTGAAATCTGCAGTGAGAACGGGAGCTGCGGGTGCCAAGAACCCGGGGGGGGGGGGGGGGGAGAAGCCAGTGCCTGCAAAGCTTGTGTGATGAGCGTGTGGACAGACACTTCCCCTGGCTCCTGACCAGCGTCCCTTGGAGTCGAGCTGTCAGGATCAATTACTGAGATTCTCTACCCAGAGTGTGAAAGTGGAAAACCCCTGTGAGTGCCAAGTGTTATCGGCTTGCATCACAGCCTAGATATTTGGTGGAACAGCAGACAGGCTAGACATTTTCAGGAAATCTAAGTTTGTTGACTTCTGCTTTCAGGATTTTTTTTTTTTTCTGGAAGGAGTCCTGGAGATTTCATTCCACTGAGGTTCAACGTCTCCTGATTCTTTGTAGCTATTTGTTGTTGTTGTTGTTGTTGTTGTTGTTACCTTTCAACGTATCTCTTGTCTATCTTGTACATGATTTTGGCCTTTGTTCTTAGTCCCTGTGCGTCAGGTTAAAGTCAGTGCTCAATTTCATACACCACTGGAATTCTACGTTTGGGTAAACAAAGAGAGTAAGTGAAGCTGAGGGGCACATCTCGAAAACTGTGGCAAACTCTTCCCTTCAGAAGGGGGCTCTCTTCCCCACCCCAATCCCAGTGACAGCATCCTCTGGGTGGGACGAGCTGATGTCACCCCAACATGGGCGAGAAAAATGATCCTGCCCCACAGGCATGCCCCCTTTATTCTGCAAATGCATAGTGAGCATTTGGTTCATAAACACCTTTCATTTTCTCTTCTCTATAAGCAGTACATGTTTGTTAAGCGCTACAAAGCTCTTCACAGGTGCCAGTGATGCAATAGTCAATATGATAGATTTCCTGTTTTTTTCTTAAGTTTCTTTATTTTGAGAGAGAGACAGAGAAAGAGCATGAGTGGGGGAGAAGCAGAGAGGAAGGGAGAGAGACAGAGAATCCCAAGCAGGCTCTGCACCATCAGCGTAGAGCCCGATGTGGGGCTTGAACCCACAAACTGAGATCATGACCTGAGCTGAAGTTGGACACTTGACTGACTGAGCCACCCAGGCACTCCAACAGATTTCCTGTTCTTAAGGGGCTTGTTGGAGTGGAGAGAGAGAGGAGAAAATCAATATTCACCATATGGGGTCACAGGTGCCAGAGTACAAGCACTAGGTATGCTTCTTTAGCAACATCTCTTCTTTTCTTCAATTCTGGAAACTTCGCAGCCATTATTATTTCTTTGAAGAATTTTTCTTCTCTAGAGCTAATATTCTCTTCTTCTGGGAAGTACATTCTCATTCTATCCTCTGTACTTATGTACCTCTCATTTCTTCGTTTATTTTTTCATTAAAAAAATGTTAACGTTTATTCATTTTTGAGAGAGAGAGAGAGAGAGAGAGAGAGAGAATCCCAATCTCAGTGCAGAGCCCGAAGTGGGGCCCCATCTCACTACTGTGAGATCACAACCTGAGCTGATATCAAGAGTTGGATGCTCAATGACTGAGCCACCCAGGGGCCCCATCATTTTTTCACTTATGTGTCTCTCCATGCTGTGTTTCAGTGCACCGATCGCCTCTTCAGGTATTTCTAAGTTACTGGTTTCTGCATCCATTTACCGTGTGAAGTTAATGGCTTTAAACTGGACCCTCCAATCTCTCTTTCCAAACACCAAACCAATTAAACAGCATAAAAGCTTGTAAAAATAAACATCTTACCTCTGACTCAAGCCAAAATTTGATGTGCAAGGGATTGGATTCTCCAAGGGCAGAGGACTTGCCCTGGGAGTGATAGAACAAAGAGGGGAAAAACGAGAGTTGTTTTTTGTCTTGGATGTCGCCCAGGAGCAAAGGTTGATAGATTCTGCAGGAAAAGCCTTCTTATGACTTCGCTTTAGAGGAAAATAGACTTAGTGAGGCCAAGATTCAGTCCTAGTTTTGGTGACCACAACCTTGACTCCTCAAGTAAAGCCCTTGGTTGGTGCAGACAAGAGAGAAGTAGATGAGACCATAAGAAACCAAATGAGTTACTTTAATAGGAAGATAGCAAAAAGTAGTAACAGGAAAAGTCTGAAAAGGCTTACCGAGCACTAGTCCTGAAATGACTTCATCCACTGACATTTTGTTAACAGATAAACACGCCAACCTATTTTGCCACAGAGACTAGGAGCTGAGCAGTCAACTACTGCAAAGTCACCTATAGCCAAGGACGAGAGCCTGTTTCACTCTCTGATTTTAAACTGAGGGCCATGTGATTAGGAAGTGAACACTGTGACCTCACAGGGGAAAAAAACCTTCAAAACCTTCCTTGCACCTCCTCTCTGATCCTCTTTTCTAATATTGGCTATCCTGAAATCATTTTCCTTTATTTGAAGTAATCCATGATAACTTGCTTTAGGACAAGATTTTTGCTATAAACCCTCAGTTTTTATTTGTAAATGACTTCATTTAAGTCTTGTTCACGATGCAGTTCTGCTGGCAAAAATGGTTTCCAAGGACAATTATTTTATCTCAACACCTTAAAGATACTATTCCACTGTCTTCTGACATCTACTCTTGATTTTGAGAAGTCTACGGTCATTCCTATTGTCATTCTTTGTTGGGTGATCCATCCTTTTTCTGGCTGCTTTAACAACCTTCTCTTTGTGTTTGTTTGTTTGTTTTTAACTTTTTAACAATATGTCTGGTGTGGATGTTTCTTTTTCCTGCTCAGAATATCTTGGACTTCCTGGGTCTGTAGATTCATGTTATCTATTAGCTAGATACATTCAAAGCCACAATATTTTAAAATACTGACTTTCTTTATTGTTTTTATTCTCTTTTTGAGACACTGCTTAGATGCATGATACACCTTTTCATTTAGTGTACATATCTCTAACTTCTTTTTCACATTTTCCATATTTCTGTGTTGTAATGTGGCCATTGTTTGATGTGTATATATTATGTTTTACTAATTCTTTCTTCAGTTTGGCCTAATCTGCTATTTAATTCTATGCTTTGATGAAAAGAAATCAAATTCTACTTATGCTATGGTCTGAATGTTTGTGTCCCTCTCAAATTCATATATTGAAATCCTAACCCCCCAAAATGATGGCATGAGGAAGAGAGGTCTCTGGGTGGTGCTTGGGTCATGAGGGCAGAGACCTCATCAATGGGAGTAGCACCTTATAAAAAAGGCTCCGGAGAGATCTCGAGTTCTTTCCACCTTGTGAGGATGCGAGAAGTCTGTGACCCAGAAACAGGTCCTCACCTGGTCATGCTGGCACCGGATCTCAAACTGTCAGCCTCCAGGACCACGACCAACGCATTTCTGCTGTTTGTAAGTCACCCAGTCTTGGATGATTTGTTATAGCGGCCTTAACGGGCAAAGGACATTTATGTGCTTGCTTGTTTGTTTCTCATCCGAACAGGCAATACATTCGTTGAAAATGCATCAGAAAGTCACCTGGTGGCATTCTGCCAACGGTGTCCACTCTCTAGCCACCTAGAAGCCTTCCACTGAGTTTTTGGTATCCACCTCTATGTTACTATTTCCAGTGACCAATTCTTAGTCCTAGTGCTTGGGCTTTAGTGACATTGACATGGCTAGCCACACCTCCTCATCTTCAGAAATGGCCACACTCCTCTGTCCTCTGCACTCGATGAGTCCTTCTCAGTGTCCTTTGCGGGGTTCTCTTTTGTTACTCATACCAATGCTGAAGAGCTCGGGTCAGTTCTCGACCTTATTCTCTTTCCTACTGATGCTTGGTCATCTCTGATCCCCTGGTAGTCTCATCCGGGTTCATGGATTTAGATAACCACCAAATATTCCTAACAGTCAAGTTTGTATTTCCTGCCTAAATCCCTCACCCAAAGTCCAGACTCGTATAACCACCTACCTGACACTGCTGCTTGGTTATCTAAAAAGCATCTCAAAGCTAATAAGCCAAAAATGGAACTCTAGATTTTTCTCACACACACCTGCTCTATCTAGGACCCTCCTTCATCTCAGGTGAAAGCAGTCTCATTCTTCCTGATGCACTGGCCATGAGACCCACATCCTGCCTAAATCTTGACACAGCTCGCCTTTCAAGGTTTTTTTGCTGATACCATTTTGTTGTAATTTTTAGTTCTCTGATTACTAATGATTTTGAACCCATTTATTCACTTTCCTTAATTGCCTGACATATTGGCTAATCATATATCCTATCCCGTTTTTTTTTTCTTTTGGATGGTCACTATTTTTGTTCTTTAATATTTCGTGTTGTCATGTAGAGAGCTCAGTGATCTCAGGATGGAGTATTTCAAAAAAATTAAAAAAAAATTTTTTTTAATGTTTTATTTTATTTTTGAGACAGAGAGAGACAGAGCATGAGCAGGGGAGGGTTAGAGAGAGAGGGAGACACAGAATCCGAAGCAGGCTCCAGGCTCTGAGCCATCAGCCCAGAGCCTGACGCGGGGCTTGAACTCACAGACGGTGAGATCGTGACCTGAGCCGAAGTCAGAAGCTCAACTGACTGAGCCACCCAGGCGCCCCTTCAAAAATTTTTGAATTTTATTTATTTAGCTTGAGGGCCAAAGAGAGAGCACAAGTGCACGTGCTTATGAGCAAGCAGGGGAGGGGAAGAGAGAAAGGGAGAGAGAGAATCCCAAGCAGGCTCCACGATGTCAGTGTAGAGCCTGACACGGGGCTCAAGCTTATGAACCGTGAGATCATGACCTGACTTGAGACCAAGAGTTGGACATTCAACCAACTGAACCACCCAGGTACCTAAGAATTTCAAATTTTTTTAAAGGATAGGGTCATGGACTTCATTATGATAAAAAGTATATTAATTATTTGGGGGAACAGGAGGCAGCCTAATTGTTTTCATTTATCTTGAATCTCTTGTGGGCAAACTTCTGCACATTACTCAAAACTATCAGAGCCATGCACCAAGGAGGCTTCTACTTCTGATTTCTGTGGATCTGAGTTCTTAGTATATTTCTTAGAACGTGAATAAAGTGGACTGCTTTCAAGCTTCCTGCCGGCTGTATTCTAGCCCATCCTAACTTCCCATTTTCCATTCTTCTGTTCTGATTTCTAAGTGGTTGTAAAGTCCAAATCAGAATAATTATACAGATCACAAAACTCACTTCCTGGTCTCAATTCTGCTCCATTGCACTTGAAGTGGAATATTCCAGATTAATGTTTTGATGAGGAAAAAAACATCTGATGTGTTTTTATATTCCCACTTGTACTGAGTGGCTTGGAAATATTCCCTGGAGCCTGTTCTCCAGATTCTTAGGGAATCACCTTGGGAATAACCTTCTAGCATAGATCAGGCTCTGCTGTGTGTTTTTTAGTAGACAGTTGAGGAAGAGTTTGGGACCTAGTCTCATATTGCAATATTTTAAAACAGTCCTTCCTATTGAGACCAAATGATGCGAGTATTGCTCTGATAAAGTGAGGTTCAGATCATGGATTGTCATGTGCTCAGGACAGAGCTGAGGTGGAGACAGTTTGCTCTGCCCTGCTTCTTCAGAACAGTGCTGTCTCCATTTCATTTCATTTCATTTCATTTCATTTCATTTCATTTCATTTCATTTCTTTGTATTTATTTTTTATTTTTAAAAAATTTTAAAGTTTATTTTTGAGAGAGACAGAGACAGCATGAAGGGAGGAAGGGCAGAGAGAGAGAGAGAGAGAGAGGGAGAGAGAGAGAATCCCAAGCAAGCTCCACACTGTCAGCACAGAGCCTGATGTGGGGCTTGAACCCATGAAACCATGAGATCATGACCTGAGCCAAAAGCCAGAGTCGGACACTTAACTGACTGAGCTGCCCAGGCGCCCCTGTATTCATTTTATACATTCAAGTCGAGCATTAGATTTTCATGGGCAGAGGGTGTCCATACATTTTGTTCATTATTTAGTCAGTTCATTATTTGCTTTCTCTACACTGGGCAAAGCAGACAGTTAATGTTAAACCACTTTAGTGGGGATAAAAGTCAGTTCCAGTGGGTTGATTGATTAAAATTTTACTTATGTCGCCTACAGATTGCCATACTGAGCTAGAATGGGCACCACGAAGGAGTGAGAAAACCTTTGCCTGCAAGATGTTTTATGGGAGGGGATAGAGTATATAGCATGCATGCATACACATACTAGAAAATCTCCAAAATATAGAGGACAACATGCAAAAGAAAGGAGGGCGCCTCGGTGGCTCAGTCGATTAAGTGTCTGACTTCAACCCAGGTTGTGATCTCACGGTGGGTGAGTTCTAGTCCCACGTCAGGCTCTGTGCTGTCAGCTAGGAGCCTGGAGCCTGCTTCAGATTCTGTGTCTCCCTCCCTCCTTCCCTCTCTCTGCCCCTCCCTTGCTTGCATTCACTCCCTCTCTCAAAAATAAATATAAATAAACATTAACAATTAAAAAAAAAAGAAAGGAAATTAATGGTATGAGGTCTGGTGAGTTAGTGGGTCGTGCTCAGTAAGAGCTAGAATTTTGCAGTCTGCTGCCCTTGGTGGAGGTCCATGCCTCTCCTGATCGCTAAAACACTACTGACCCTGCAGGACTGGTGTGAGGACTATGGGAGGAAATGCATGTGAAACCATAGTCATTGCACTGTGTAGTTGCTCAATAAATGTGACTTCCTTTTTATGTTCTCTGATCTTTCCCTCCTTTTGTAGCCATTAGTTACCTTTTTTAACGTCATGCCCATCAATCTAGTTTATGTCCTCAAGTTCTGATCTTTGATACTTTCCAGTATGCTTGTGTATTCGTTCATGCATACATGCTTGTGTTATATACGCTATTTCTTACTAGACTAAACATACCTTAAGGGCAAGGATATTCTTATTTCTTCACGCTGCCTGTTTTAGCATCGGATTTGTTCCCTGAAATATGCAAGATAGAATACATCTATTCCTTTGTGTGTCAAAACCTAGACATAACCACCCCCCCCCCCCACATAAAATGACCCAATAAGAGAGAAATGCATCTGACTGTTAGATATCTGGACCCATAATTTTTTTTCCACTTAGATTCTAAGGAATATAAAATCTCTGGAAAAATTAATGGGAATGAAGAGATGACAAAATGCATGTTAGAGGTCCTTCCTCCTTTTTTCCCAAATATGTTTACTCAAAAAATTCATTAAAAATCTCTTTGGAGAAAAGTGGTCAATGGGTCACTGGAATGTTATAATTCTTAATGTGACTCTCATCTGCAAATGATTTTTGGAAATTTCAATCCAAGTAGGGAGTTTTGAGTTGAAGTTAACACTATGTCAGCAAACTATAAAAATTTCAAGCAAAATCCAAGAGAGTCTGTCTTTAAGAAACAAACAAACAAAAAATCGTGAAGGGTGGGCCTTTTGCCAGTCTAATAAAGAAAATTTATATTATCTGCTATGTTCAGTTTCAGAGATTTATGTTCTAAGCCTAAGGTAATTCTTCTAGCTAAAACAGTAAACTGCACCCAAATATGTGTTTAAATAAGCCCTGTGACTAATCTAATGATAATCAAAACATTTTGCAGTTCACGTAGAAGAAATCCTCCCCAAACCTTGGTAAATGCATTCGCCATTTCTTATAACCTCTTGGGACCGTGAGCTCCATTTGGCATATTCTCAAAGGCAGCCCCGTTTGGGTTTTCATGACACCGAGTATCTAGATGTTACCAAATACCCACATGCTGGGCCTCAAGAAAACATTTGCAGGATTTAATGGCTTCTTAGTTACCCAACTGAGTGAGTAAACGTATTGCATCAAGATGGCCACTGTGGCTGGATGCTGACTTATTCCCAGGCATTGGAGTGGGGTGTGGTGACAAAAGAAAACTACGAAGAGGCCTCCAGGAAATTTCTTACTTGGCGAGTCCTGAGGTGAGGAAAAACAATCACAGAACGTTTTAGACTTTCAAGAGTTACATAAAAATTTTAAAATGCTCCAGTGTCATTGGTTTCTTATTGAAAGAAAGGAGAGATCCACAGGTGAACCGGTTATCATTCTTGCCTTTATACTCCGACTCGGGTTGTTTCCTGCTTTTCACTTCTTAAAGGTTCAGTGTCAAATATTTCATTCTTCTAATGACTCGACCACAGTAGAGTGATAGCCCTTTGCCAACTTTGGATAAAGGGATTTCTTTTTTTGTGGAAAGAAAGCTGTGACCTCAAGTGGGTACAATCATATTAATGATAATGAATCATTAGAGTATTGTGGTTTCAAGATGCCAAGCAATGATTTAAATGTGAAATATTCGTGGAATCATTTAACTTGATAACAATATTATAAAGTAGATGCTATTATCACGCGCATTTTACAGATGAGGTAATTGAGGCCCAGTGTACATAATTGACTTAGGCAATGTCACACTGCTAAGTATTCAATGTGGGATTTGAATCCGGTGACCAGATGATGGATAGCAATGGTTCATGGTGTGCCCAAGCTGGGCATGTCGTTGGGGAGGCTACTGGAAAGACAGACTCGTTCTGCCAATGTGGAGTTGACATAAAGTGTCAGGGATTTAGGCAGAAAGGTTAGAATTTCCTAAATCTTGGGGCGCCTGGGTGGCCCAGTCGGTTGAGCATCCAACTTTGGCTCAGGTCATGATCTCATGGCTCGTGAGTTCAAGCCCCGCGCTGGGCTCTGTGCTGACAGCTTGGAGCCTGGAGCCTGCTTTGGATTCTGTGTCTCCCTCTCTCTCTGCCCCTCACCCACTCATACTCTGTCTCTGTCTCTCTCAAGAATAAATAAACATTAAAAAAAATTAAAAAAAAAAGAATTACCTAAATCTTGACCCCCATTTGCTGTGGGGTTTACTTGACTGACAAGATTTAAGGGAATACATGAACTAATCATTTTGGTCCAATAGGTTTTTCATTCTTAGGTTTCTACTATTGGCTGATGATTCCTGAAAACGTTATTGGTGTAATCTTCATGTGCTTTCAGAGAAAACCAGACACTTGTGGATTATCCATGATGCCTTATAATAGTGATGCGGGCTGACAACTCGGCAAAGTATATCAGAGGTCTTCTGATCACATTTCTTAAAATGGGATCTGGACTGTGTCAATTGCTAAGAGGGTGGTCTTGCCCTAGAATTTGTAGGTCCCATGTCTTTTTCTCTACTTTCTAAAAATAAATCCAGTCAAATAAGATTAGCATAACAAGTAGAAACTTGTAACTCTCCCGCTGAGGAAACAAAGTATCTTCTCTTCAAAGCATCTTGTCTTGAAAAGTAAGTGCCTTTGAAGTGATTGGGGTCAACGAAAGCACAGTCAGGGGTAACCACAAGCAAGTTTTGCACATGAAAATGAAAGCAGCAAATAGGGTTTGCATCATCTGGTGTTAAAACCAAAGAACAAGACAGAGTTTTCAGTCCATGTGAGGAAACAGAATATTCCAGAAAAGGACAGTACCAGGATGCAATGGATCTAAAGTACTGCCATGGTACCAGTGAGTCATGCATTCAGCTTCTGGTTACACAAGTAACTTCTGGAAGCAGGCTCCACAGGAGAGAATAGCACGTGGCATTAAGATCATAAAGTAAGGAGAATTACAGTGTGTGTCTATTGGGAATAATGGAGAAAAATGAGTATGCACATTTGAGGGAACTGCTCTTGAGTAATTTAAACAAGGGACAACTTCAATGTTAAGAACAATGTAATTGAGAATACTGCCTTCCAGTTGTGAAATGTTGTGTGTCAGGGTCCCCAAGGCCGCTCTAACTCCAATGATTTGCTAGGAGGGTCCACGGGACTCATCATGCAGTTGTATTCACAGCTATAATTTTTTTTTTTCACCGAAAGAATCAGAAGCGAAATCCAAAAGAATCAGAAGCAAAATCAGCAAAGGGAAAAGGTGCATGGATGAAGTCCAGAGGAAACCAGGCACAAGCTTTCAAGAATCCTTTCCTGGTGAAATCACACAGGGCACACTTGCTCCCCGCCAGCCAGAAGTCATGACAACATGTCTGAAATGCAGCCATTTGGGAAGCTCGTTAGAGACTCGGTGCCTAGAGTTTTTATTGGGCGGTTACCGTATGGGCACCTTTTGTTAAGGGAATACACGAAATTCCAGACTTCATGGCAGCAGGTGTTGGCACACATTATCTTGCTCGTAATAGATGGTATGTATAGGCAACAGTGAGCCACAAGCCAGGGTGGTAGGAACTCTCCTGCAATCCAAGTTCCCAGATACCAGCTAAAGGCCTACCTTGCAAGAAGGTCTTTCTGAGGATGGGTTGCTATGGTAGCCCTTTTCTGCACAACTGACAAGCAACATGATTGAGTGGCAAATGCTGATATACAAATAGGCTGAGGATAGGCAATCAAGTAATGGGATTTCTGGAGTTTAGCTAGCATCTCCTGAGAGGAGACAGACTCAAAATCAAAATGGCCCTTGATGCAATAGGACACAACTCTGATAGAGGATAGAATGCTGTCCTACTTCCACGAGAATTCCTGGTCTGTGGCCACATCACTCACAGCCCCTGTCTTCGCTCTGATCATGATGGGACAAGTCATTTGAACATACACTCTTGAAAGTCATGCGAAAAATTCCCTTCTGAGATAACATCTGCAAATTCATTGGCCTACTGGGGAGAAAGTTGCTATTTAAAGGTGGCGTTCTTAGGAGACTCTCAGAACACGTAAGTGTTTCAAAGCTGCACAGCAAGTGTCCATGTGGGGATGTTTCTTCATGAGGGTGTGAGTTAGTTGTTAATGTTCTGCATTCAGACGTCGTGGCCACGTTTGTTTCTACGGAGACCCTAGACATGGTATGCCAACTGTATCATTACACCCAAACTTCTCTAAATTCCATATGTTTACCCTCATAAACAGCTAAACCAGGCGTTTTCAGTCTTTAGAAAGTGATGCATCTACTCCAGAATGGAAACAGAAATGGCATGCCTGTAATCAGAGATTCTACAGATGAAAAAGACCTTATCAGGTCATCTAATTTGCATCTGTTCAGGGCTCTTCTCAGTTCAGTTGCCAGTGTTTGAACAGGGCCAGGGTCAACATTCTAGTGTATCTCTGAGAAGGCTCTGCTCCCATCTCATTAAGCTGGAAATTTCACTTAGAAATTTCCCTGCTCCTCCTGCCTCCTGCCTACGAGCTATTTCACGCAACTGGTGAGGAAAGGTACATGTTCATGGTGACTAGGAGGGAAAGAGCTTCTGCAAGGGCCTCTGGGTGAGGAATGAATTAAAATTCTGGGACATGGGGAAGAGTACTCAGAAGGGGGCATGTGGCAGATGCAGAGGGAGTGGGTGAGTGCTCGGCCCTGGGTGGGGTGGGGGTAATAGAGGAGGGGAAGGAGCAGCTGATACCCTGAAGGCTTCATGTCACATAGGTTGGGAAACCCAAATGTGAACTTAAGAGCAATACAGAAAATTCTTTCTCCTTCTGTCTTCCAAATTGGTGTATTATAAAATTAAATCGTATGTCATCTTTCACTTATAGTGCCATTTATTCACTGTCAGTCAGCCACAGGGTTTCTACCCCCAAATAGTGGAGAGACCGGATCTGGGCCTCCCCAAGGTATTCTCCCACCCATATCTCTGGTGTTCCTTGGTGTATATCTGAGACAGGGAGCTAGACTGACTTGGTGCCCAGTTTGTTTGAAAGGAAAGAGATAGAGATGCAGGGGCACCTGGGTGGCTCGGTCGGTTAAGCACCCCACTCTTGGTTTGGGCTCAGGTCATGATCTCACAGTTCGTGAGTTCAAGCCCCCCGTTGGGCTGCGCAGCTGGCAGAACAGAGCCTGCTAGGGATTCTCTTTCTCTCCCTCTCTCTCTCTGCCCCTCCCGTGCTCATGCTGTGTCTCTCTCCAAATAAATAAATAAACTTAAAAAAAAAACACAAAAAACTACTGTACTCGAAATAAAGGAGATGCAGTCAGGCACAGCTTTATACTTCACATCAGTATGGCATGTTTACGTGTGCATTAGTTCAACATGTAAGGGAAAAGTCACCATACACAGCTTCTAATATTTCAGACATATTGTAATTCCAGATAAGGACTTGGGAAGATGGAAGGGAGGATCCCAAGGGTTTCCTCCTTTCTCCTTCCTTCCTCCCATCCTTCCTCCTTCTCTTTCCTAATTACGTCATCTAACTAATATTTATTAAAACACATCTATGGACCAGGTGCTGTAATCAGTGCTGGGTCCCTGCACTCAGAGAACTTTTCCGTAATGGGAGGTCAAACTTGTCAGTAAAGATAGCACAGCCGGTGAAGTCTGTGAAGACAAGGGCGGAGGGGGCTGGAGGAAACACATGGTGCAGTGTCTAACTCAGTTTACCTGGCTCAGAGAACATGCCTCACAGGAAGTGACATATAGGCTGACACCTAATGGATAGGAAGGAGTTAGCCACTTAAAAGAAGGGCGAACAGGGGCGCCTGGGTGGCGCAGTCGGTTAAGCGTCCGACTTCAGCCAGGTCACGATCTCGCGGTCCGTGAGTTCGAGCCCCGTGTCGGGCTCTGTGCTGACGGCTCAGAGCCTGGAGCCTGTTTCCGATTCTGTGTCTCCCTCTCTCTCTGCCCCTCCCCCGTTCATGCTCTGTCTCTCTCTGTCCCAAAAATAAATAAACGTTGAAAAAAAAAATTAAAAAAAAAAAAAGAAGGACGAACATGTTGGGCATTGGCAGAGGACACAGCAATTGAGAAGGTCTGTAGGTCTGGAAGAACAAGGCCCAGGCAGGCAACTGAAGTAAGTAAGCCTAGAGCGGAGGGGGAATGGAATGATAGGGCGATATGGGAAGGGAGAAAATGTGTTGTGATATAATGAAAAGGGTGAAAAGACGATCAGAGACCAGATTGGGAAGCCACGCATAGTAACTTGAATTTTCCCCAGATAGCAATACGACTCACCAAAGAGTGATGAGAGAGAACCATACTAAAATCTTCTTAGAAATATCACTAGGACACTCCTGTGTGAGACTGGTAACTAACTCTCTGAAAGGGTTAAACCAATGGGACTCTGTACTTAGGAACACAAAGCACAGTAAAGTTTGGAGGTTTTAATAAAAATAGGGGAATTAACTGAAGGTAGATGTTCTGAACAGCGAGATCCATACCTTCAATCCCTTTCCCCCACTTGCCTTCCAAAATGGTCACAGTTGTATTTACACTTATCTCACACTCCCAACCTTCTGGCAGGAAATTTAAGAAGTTATTTCTGGAAAATATCTGTATGATACAAAAGTACTACAAAGAATACTCTTTAGGGATCTACAAGGGAACAGCTCAGCCCCTGTCATACTGCATTACGGTGAAGCCAACTATGTGATAAATCTCATACCTATGCACAAGCTTCCAATTAAATTTTTAGTGCCTCCTTAAAAATGAAGGCATGACCACCCATCAACAGATATATTTTAGGGGAGCTTTTGACATGAAAGTCAGAATCCAAAATAGACAGGGGGGAAGGAAACCTTCACAAGAAAGAGAAAATGTAGGGGGCGCCTGGGTGCCTCAGTCGGTTGAGAGTCCGACTTCAGCTCAGGTCATGATCTCGTGGTTTGTGAGTTCGAGCCCCACGTCGGGCTCTGTGCTGACAGCTCAGAGCCTGGAGCCTGCTTCGGATTTTGTGTCTCCCCCTCTGTCTGCCCCTCCCATGCTCGTGCTCTGTCTCTGTCTCTCAATAATAAAATTTTAAAAAGTTAAAAATTAAAAAAAAAAGAAGAAAGAGAAAGTGTAGAAAAGTAGAATACTTAAAAAAAAGCATATTCTTAGAGAAATAAGAAATGACATTTCATCCATAAAACAAGGATGGGCAAATCTACAAAACAAGGGACATTAAGATGATCAAAAAGATTTCTTTGAAATGAAAATAGAGAAGATCTTAAACTCAATAAAAGATTTGGGAGACAAATTTGGAAGATTTGGAAATCTTCCAGAAAGTAGAACAAGAAGAAAAAAAAAAAGAAAGAGGTTGAGAATAGAATAAGAAAAGTGAGAAGACTAGAGGGCCAGATTTGGAGGTTCAACTTTTAAGATTATGAATTTTAGGACAGAAAAAATTGAAAGAAATTGTCAAAGAACTAATTCAAGAAAATTTCTGGAATGAAGGAATATGAGCTTCCAGGTCGAAAGGGCTGCTGGGTGCCCAGCACAATGGGTCAAACAAACCCATTACAAGGCACATGAGTGTGAAATTCCAGAACCCTGAGGGCAAAGAGAGAATCCTGAGACCATCCCTAGGGAGAAAAGAGGTCCCATACACAAGATCAGAAACGAAAATGGCTTTCAACATCTCAAGAGCAAAAACGAAGGCTGGGAAACAAAGGAAGAATGTCTTCAAAATTCAATGATGCCCAATCTATTATTCTATACTCAGACAAAATATAAACCAAGTGGGAGGCTTCAGTGCAACATTTCAGACAGGCAAGATCTCAGAAGTTTTATTTCCTCTGAGAATGAGTGGAGTGAGTGTGGGAGTAATCCCACGTGAGGGAGAGAGAAATGGGATCTAGAAAGCAGTGGGTCCAGGACAGGAAGGAGGTGGTCAGGTCCCCTTGGATGATGAAAGGAGCCCTGGGGATGTCTGCTCTGCAACAGAGCCGGAGAGAAGCAGTCAGGACTAAGCAAGGTGAAGGAGGGCTTATGAGCAAAGTCTCTAAGAAGATGAACTCAATGGTGAAACTGATGAATGATTTGAGACTAGATTTCCTTTGCTGGTGGAGAAGCTGGAAATAAATGGGTAACAAGTACTTAGAAAATTTAAGAAGTGCGTTGTTAGTTTCTCATGGGTCAAGTGATAAGTTACCACAACCTGGTCACATGAAACAACACAGACTTATTCTGTCACTATTCTGGAGGCCAGTGGTCTGAAATCTGTTTCACGAAGCTAAGGTATTGGCAGGACCCCACTCCCTCCAGAGGCTTTGAGGCAGAATCGATCTTGCATTTTCTAATTGATAGAACTACATTTCTTGCTTTCTTTGGCTCACAGAGCCTTCCACCATCTTCAAACCTCTTGGCCGAGGTCACATTGCCTTCTCTTTTCTATAGTAGAATCTCTGTCTTAGAAAGATACTTGTGATTGCTTTCAGCACCTACCTGGTCAATCCAGAATAATCTCCTTATCTCAAGATGCTTACTTTAATCACGTTGGCAAAGTTTCTTTTGCCACAAGGGGTTACGTGTAGATTAGGGATTAGGACCTGATTATCTTTGAGGGCCGTTATTCAGCCTTCCATACATAACACTTAAAACTGAAACAATTATTAAGTCAAGGAAAACTACTATACAAGGAAGAAAATGTAATTTTAGTACGCTGCACGACTCTCTATGAATGATATTTACATGGTCCTTGTCACGTTACCCTGGTTATGAATTCAATCCCACCTTTGATATAATTGTTTCAGAGGTTGATGGAAGGGAAGCCTGTGTGTGTGTGTGTGTGAGTGAGTTTGGGAGATAGTGGTTAGGAAGACAGTTAAATCTTTATTTTCCACTATAGGAATCCAATAATATCTAAGTCTGAAAAATCAAGTAATGTAAGAATTCTGCTGAGAGTAATGTAGGTATTTTGTAAACACCAAAAATAACTAGAAAGGATGGGAAGCGATGATGGCCAGTGAGTATCAGTGGTGGAAAAATTAATTTTTCCTGGATGAGTCTTGTAAAGTTCCATATGACATTAAAAAAAAAAAAAAAAAAAAAAAGAAAGAAAGCCACCAGTAATCAAGTTGAAGTAAAAAGACTAGATTAAATCCTTTGGAAAGAGTGCGGGAACTTTTCAGAAGCGAGATGATCACGTAGGAAAAAAATCCGCCCTTCTTGCTGAAGTGTGAAAGGGACAGGCTGAGGTCCGGAGACTAACTGGCAAGTGGGGATGTGGCGGGAAGAGAGATTAGGAGATGCCCCGTAGAGTCCCTCCTAGGTCTCCTCCGACAGGAAGCGCTGGCCATTTGGAAGTAAGGACTGAAGGGAAAGACAGTGTCAAGTTGGACACTGAGCTCCGGTTCATTGGCTTGATGCGATGCCATTTCTTGGCAAGGGGAAGAGGAGACGCTTTGGAATCCGGCGGGGAGGTACCCTCAGCACTGGGTGTGCATTTGGGAATCAGTTGCATCAGGAGAGGCCTGGAGGAAAGAAGGGTTTCCTCCAAGGACAGCCTGCCTCTGAGAGAGAGTTGTGAAGAAAAAAGTATATGCATTGTAGGCAGGAGAGGCAGGCTGTTCGATTCTGTTATGTCTCAGCTTGGCTCTGCGATCTTACTTTCCAAATGGACACGAGCAGTTGAGAAATCAGTCAACATTTCAACGCTTAGAAACATAGGGAGGGTTTCTCTTTTCTCCCCGGCAGAGTCTCATCAACTGCAGAAGGGATTATGTAAATATTGTTTCAAGATTCATATTTAAATATAGAAAATGATTTATGAACCCCCATGTATCTCCATCATGTATTTTACAGTAGATGGTTAGAACTTCCATTTGTCAGCAGGTTCTTTTAAAGATTTGGTAATTGCAACATGTTGAATTATCCTAACGGAAGAATGCAATGCGGAACAAATTGCACGGAATGCTTCTGTGATACCTGAGCTGACAATGTGTGAAATGCACGTATAGTCAGCAGACTCTGGCCAATGCTAAAACACTCCTTCTAGCTTGACATCACCTCTTCCATTTTAAATAGCAACCCCAAACAAAATGCACAGGAAAAACCCTAATGAGAAGTAAGTGGGTCTGTATGAATTCAACTGTAAAATGTCGTGGTCAACATTTAGAAAAAAAAATTTTTCTTTTTAATTTATTTATTTATTTTGAGAAAGAGACAGAGAGAGCCAGCAGAGAAGGGGGTGGGGTGGGGAGAGAATCTTAAGGAGGCTCTGTGCTGTCAGCACAAATCCTGATGTGAGGCTTGAACCCATAAACAGTGAAATTGAGATCTGAGCTGAAACTAAGAGGCAGATGCTTAACGAACTGAGCCACTCAGGTGCCTCAAGAGAAAGAAAATGTGTATAAATGAAGAGAAATATCAGACCACTGGGTGGAAAAGCTGCTGGTTATAAAGATGACAATGTTTTTCCCAAATAAGTGAATATATTTAACAGAATCCTAAATAAAAATAATGTGACAGTTACTAGGGCAACCTAAGATGTGATTTTAAAATTTATTTAAATTTTGCAGGCAGGAATAGCAAAATAAAATATAACACTTTGAAATGGGAAGGGAACTTGATGTGTCAGGTGTTAACCTGTATTATTAAGCTATAATAATTATATTGGTAAAGAAGTAGCATAAGAATGGGTAAATTGATTTTTTAAAAGTCAGTATGGCTCTAAATCACACACACACACACACACACACACACACACACACACACACACACATATATATATATATATATATATATAAACTTAATACAAGGAAAGAAGCATTTAATATCACTTCTGCTGAGATGCCCTCACTGACCATCTGGAATAAATTAGATTCCCCTTGCTGATGTCCTCATAATATCTCCAGTATAATTATAATTGCTTGCTTAATATCTGTCAGCTCTGTGAGACTAATGGTCATGTCCATTTTGCTCAAACTCATATAATCTACACTTAGCACAGTACCTGGTTTATAGTAAGAAATACATATTTATAGTCAATATTTTTGTAATATATTTATTGTGGTGAGCATTTGGTAATGTATAAACTGTTAAATCATTATGTTGCACACCTGACTCTAATTTAATATTATATGTCAACTATACTTCAATTAAAAACAAAAAATAAGTATTCGTTGAGTTTTTGAAACAAATGGGGGAAGGAGAGTAGCTTTTCAATAACTGTGGATGTGTGGGAAATCAGCATTTGAAAAAATTAAATGAGATATTTACCTCATTACATACTTCACTTTGAATTCCAGATGAATTCTAGAAATAATGTATCAAATGTAACCGTAGATATCTAGAAGAAATAATAAATTAATATGTATCTTCTCTTAGAACAACAGCAAAACAGTAACCCACAGCATAAAGACTACTGAAAAATCACAGGTGAAAAGTTTGATAGAATTGACATAAGAAATTAAATTTCGTAGCTCTGCGTATCATAAGCAGTATGCATAGAACGTAAAGTGGAAAAGTCCCGATAAATATGGCGACGCGTTGTGCTTAATTTGTAAAGACCTTTTACAACTCCAAAGAAAACAGTGTACGATATGGTAAAACCTACAAAGGCTACGAATAGGCAATTTACAAAATAAATAGAAAAGGCTTATTACAATGTTCAAATTTGCTGTTCATCATAGAAATCCAAATAAAACACAGGATATCATATTTTAATATGCCAAAGTAACAAAACTTTTAACAGAAAGCCATAGTGAAATTAAATCGTCACCACTAATATATTTCCTTAGGGCCCCTGGGCTGTGACCATCCAAGCAGCTCTGTTCCAGGGCTGGGACCAGAGCTCTGCTGAAACACGGAGGTTGGGGGCAGAGATGCCTCCACGGAGGAAGCCCTGAGCTGGAAGATGTGCTTGGAGCCTGTGCTCAGATTCATTTGGCCTCTGCTTTATTACTGTGAGGATCCCTGGAGGCCCTTTCAAACGCTCAGAATGATGCAGACTCTACTGCCTTTGGCACTGAGCTTTCACCAGAAGGAACAGAAAGATTTCTGAAGCTGGAAGCATCTGGTTTTTGGGCATCTTCTGAATGTGTGCTTTTTCCCACTTCCTGTCTCTTGGGTTATTTTTTGTGGTTGAGATTGTTGGCCAGAGAAATCTGGAGACTCCAGGGGAGATGCTGTTCCTGCCTTGTCTAGCCTCTGGAGGCTGTTGACATGCCTTGGCCGTGGCCACATCACCCCGGACTCTGTTTCCATCATCACATGGCCTTCTCCTTTGCCGTTGTCTAGACTCCTTCTGCCTCCCTCTTCTAAGGATATCTGTGATTATATCTAGGGCCACCTGGAAAATTCAGGAAAATCTCCCCATCTCAAGATCCTTAACTTACCACATTTGCAAAGTCTCTTTTACCTTGTAACCTTCACACCTTTCAGACATGAGGACCTGGGGGTCTTTGGGAGGAACTGTTTCTTACCACAACACTACTGACCTTCTAGACTCTGATGGAAAAGAAGGTATATGTCAGGTGGACATGGGTGGGTACCACCTGGGGTTAATGGCAGAAGTAGAGAGACCCATAGCCCAAGGGCCAGAGAAGACCTGTGGAATGAGAATGAGCACTGGGGAGTCGTCTCCCCAAATGCCTCCACGTGGAGATGTTCACACATTTGAGGAGGGAAAGGTATAGGGCCCAGCAATACCTGGTTACAGTACGGATTACTGTCTGCCTAGGACAGCATTTTTTTTTAATTTTATTTTTTGTTTTTTTAAATTTACATCCAAATTAGTTAGCATATAGTGCAACAATGATTTCAGGAGTAGATTCCTTAGTGCCCCTTCCCCATTTAGCCCCTCCCTCCTCCCACAACCCCTCCCGTAACCCTCAGTTTGTTCTCCATATTTGTGAGTCTCTTCTGTTTTGTCCCCCTCCCTGTTTTTATATTATTTTTGTTTCCCTTCCCTTATGCTTATTTGTTTTGTCTCTTAAAGTCCTCATATGAGTAAAGTCATATGATTGTTGTCTTTCTCTGACTGACTAATTTCACTTAGCATAATACCCTCCAGTTCCATCCACATAGTTGCAAATGGCAAGATTTCATTCTTTTTGATTGCCGAGTAATACTCCATTGTGTATATATATACCACATCTTCTTTATCCATCCATCGATGGACATTTGGGCTCTTTCCATACTTTGGAAATTGTTGATAGTGCTGCTATAAACATTGGGGTGCACGTGTCCCTTCGAAACAGCACACCTGTATCCCTTGGATAAATGCCTAGCAGTGCAATTGCTGGGTCGTAGGAAAGTTCCATTTTTAGTTTTTTGAGGAACCTCCATACTATATTCCAGAGTGGCTGCAGCTGCTTACATTCCCACCAACAATGCAAAAGAGATCCTCTTTCTCTGCATCCTCGCCAACATCTGTTATTGCCTGAGTTGTTAATGTTAGCCATTCTGACAGGTATGAGGTGGTATCTCATTGTGGTTTTGATTTGTATTTCCCTGATGATGAGGGATGTGGAGCATTTTTTCATGTGTCAGTTGGCCATCTGGATGTCTTCTTTGGAGAAGTGTCTATTCATGTCTTTTGCCCATTTCTTCACTGGATTATTTGTTTTTTGGGTGTTGAGTTTGATAAGTTCTTTATAGATTTTGGATACTAACCCTTTATCTGATATATCATTTGCAAATATCTTCTCCCATTCTGTCAGTTGCGTTTTAGTTTTGCTGATTGTTTCCTTCCCTGTGCAGAAGCTTTTTATTTTGAGGAGGTCCCAGTAGTTCATTTTTCCTTTTGTTTCCCTTGCCTCTGGAGACGTGTTGAGTCAGAAGTTGCTGCGGCCAAGATCAAAGAGGTTTTTGCCTGCTTTCTCCTTGAGGATTTTGATGGCTTCCTGTCTTATGTTTAGGTCTTTCATCCATTTTGAGTTTGTTTTTGTGTCTGGTGTAAGAAAGTGGTCCAGGTTCATTCTTCTGCATGTCGCTGTCCAGTTTTCCAGCACCACTTGCTGAAGAGACAGTCTTTATTCCATTGGATATTCTTTCCTGCTTTGTCAAAGATTAGTTGGCCATACGTCTGTGGGTCCATTTCTGGGTGCTGTATTCTGTTCCATTGATCTGAGTGTCTCTTCTAGGACAGCATTTTTATTTTCCTCAAGCTGATGCCTAAAGACACACACAAAGACAGTGACCATTGGAACAACCGTGTCCTGGTTTCCCCAGTGAAAGCTTCTCTTAGGTCCTACTTGCTCCCTGAAGAGATATCTCACTTCTATCCTCAGCCTCTGACAGGCTGCTTCCTGCGGTTTGGACGTTCATACACTAAGGTTCTTGACTACCAGGAACAAATTACTATTTGGCCAGTTGGTTGCATAAACGTCCTCCTCTCTGTCCACGTCAGCCACGGAACCATGTGTACTTTCTCCTGTCCCTCTCCCAATTCCTTTCTGTATTTTTGATTTCTTCTCCCCATGCAGTGCGTCTCTGAGTTTTTGCCCCGACACCCTACGTACCCCTCTCACTCCCGTCCTTGTCTTCCTCTGCAACACTAACTCATTGGTCTGTCAGTGTCCTGTGGGGACTGGTTTCTGTCTCATCCGTGAGGATGGAGGGGCTCCTGACACTTGCTGCTTAAGGCTTCACATCATGGGATTCACACCATTTGCCTGTGGGGCTCTTCCTGCCCTGTCAGCAAGTGTGTTTGAGCATGAAAATATGTGCATATATTCATTCAGCATTTGTTCAACAGATGTTGATTAAACATTGCCATAGGCTTGACATTTTACTAGTCCTCAGGGGACAGAGAGGGATGAAGCATGAAGGAGTTTATAATTTAAAAATAAAATGGCTAACAATTATTGAGCATTTACTAGGTGTTGGATAATGTATACTTTTTTTTTTAATGTGTGCTTTTTAAGTGTATTTTGTTAAATCATACCAATGACCCTTGAAGTAGGTATTTTCTTCTTTTTTTTAAGTTTACTTATTTTGAGAGGGAGAGAGAGAAAAAGAGAGAGCACAAGTGGGGTAGAAGCGGAGAGAGGGAGGGAGAGAGAATCCCAAGCAGGCCCTGTGCTGTCAGTGCAGAGCCTGATGCGGGGCTCAAACTCAGGAACTGTGAGATCATGACCTGAGCTGAGGTCAAGAGTCAGATGCTTAACTGGTTGAGCCACCTGGATGCCCCTCAAGTAGGTATTTCCATCCTCATTAATAGATGAGGAAGAAAAGCACTTGCTAGGTTCACACACCTTGGAGGTGGGCTTCCTGGGCCGATAGCCCAGTCAGTCTGAACCCAGGTCCCCACTACAAATAGGGCTCAATTCCGAGCTCAGACTGCAGTGCGCTTCAGGGTATGTTTTCCTGACCTTAGTGCCCATCTCATGTTCAGTTGCTCTCCTGGAAAAGTAAAGGACTTCCTGGAACATAGGACAAAGAGGACAAGTGACCCTCACACACATCGCCTCAACAGCCAGAATGGTGGCATTTGTTTTGGAAAGCAATGTAGCAGAATATATCAATATACTTTAAACTTTCAACCCAGTTATAACCCTTCTGGGAATTTTCTCTGAAGGAAGAACCCAAAACATGGAAAAAGCTTTATGCCTGGGATAATCACTGAAACATGACAGAGAGAAGTAGACAATTTACTTACAAGTACAGTAAAACCTTGGTTTGTGAGCATAATTTGTTTTGGAAACATGCTTCTCGTCCACAGCACTCGTATATCAAAGCGAATTTCTCCCTGAGAAATCATGGGAACTCAGATGATTCGTTCCACAACTCAAAAATATTCATGTAAAAATTGTTACCGTAATATAATATAAAATAGTGAAGAAAATACAAAACATAAAGAAAAATAAACAAATTAACCTGCACTTACCTTTGAACATCTTTGTGGCTGGTGCAATGGAGACCAGAGAGAGGAGGGTTATTGTGTAGGATGACTTTCAGTGCCACTAATGGAATCACTGCTCTCTGTTGGCTCAATGGAATCCTTTTCTGCATGGGGGCTATTGTATACGCTCACATGGATGTTGGCTATAGTACAGTATTAATAAACTCTTGTCATATTCTGTATTTAATGTAACTGGCAATAAGGCAGCAGAGGAAAGGGTCTATATGCAGGCAGCCTGACCTAGAATGAAGCAAAGCATTCCTAAGCTTACTCTTGGATGGAAAAGCAAAGGACAGTCCATAGGTGCTTTGAAGTGACAAAAAATACACAAGTGCCAGAGTGGGCACCTTCCAACATTCTGAAAAGTCACCGATTCCTGCCAAACACCATGGCCTGAGACCGAGCATCTGAGCATAGGAGACAATCACCCACAATCCCGAAGTGATAGAGAGAGAGAGAGAGAGAGAGAGAGAGAGAGAGAGAGAGAGAGAAGAACCATTGGCTCAGTTGTGATCATGTGACATTCAGCGTCCCGCAGTACTCGTATTGCAAGACATCGCTCGTTTATCAAGTTAAAATTTATTGAAATGTTTGCTTGTCTTGCGGAACACTCGCAGTACAAGTTACCCACAATCCAAGGTTTTACTGTATTCTGATGCACAAAGGAAATGTACCTTTCTTTTTCTTCTTTCCTGTAACTAACCTAATCTTCTTTGTGATAGCTCCTCCTGTCATGCCCCCCTCCCCTCTACCCTGTGGGTCAAGGGGATATTGCAATGTCTTCTCATCTGGTTACCCTGGCTGCATCTCTTTGGGATACATTCTTGCATTCTTGCTCCTCACCTTGGTCCATGTGGAGAGAGGCTCTGGGTGTGTGTGGGGGAGAGTGTGAATATGAGTTCATGGACATGGGAGGCCAGGGACCTTGGATACATAAGCACAGGTCTTTGTTCTGGTGTCTCACTCTCCTGGCCTCTGTGGTGACAGCCCCTTTCTCTGGACATTCAGGCTGGAGCTGTGGAGCCTCTGAGCTCTGGAGGTGACCCCCGTTCAGTCCCCGGTCTGAGTAACTTGCCCCGTATCTGTTCTCTGCTTACTGGAGGGGAGAATGGGAAGATGATGAGGGATGGAAGCAGCGAGGTTGAGAGAAAAACAACAGAGGCCAACAAAACATACCCACGAGAAGACTGAAAGAGTGACTTAAACCAACAGGGTGAAAACACTTACTCATGCTGCATAACCAGGTGAGAAGGAACATGGTAAAATTTAACCAAAGTTAGGTGTTGAACATGGGGAAAAAAAAATGAACAGCTCTTGGGTACAAAAGTAAAGAGATGGCCAAATATGTTAGTAGGTGATCAAATAAGTTCTATATCTGTGTATCCCTTAAATGAATTTTAAATACAATATAAATGCAATTTAAATGCAGTTATAGTGAATGTTAAGGGCAATAAAAAAAATTTGAAAAAATGGAAAAAAAATGTCTATCGGTCTTGTCTGAGAATCAGCCTCTGGAGGCTGTGCACTCGGTCTCAACAGCAGATGGTCACACGGGAGTACTAAGCAGGCCTGGCCCTGGGCAGTCCCAGGTTATGACCTTGGACCCCGGGAAGCACCGTCTGAGTGTCTAAGGGAAGCCAGGCCAGAGTCCCTGTTGCTTTTACCTTTCCTCCCTATATGACTCCATCGTTGGGTGGTGACATTATGGGTGATTTTTCTTCCCAACTTTTGATCATAATACTTTCATAAATCATTCTCTTTTCTTTTCTTTTCTTTTCTTTCTTTCTTTCTTTCTTTCTTTCTTTCTTTCTTTCTCCTCCCTTTTTTCTTTCTCCATTTTTTCTTTCTTTCTTTCTTTCTTTCTTTCTTTCTTTCTTTCTTTCAGAAGGTGACTTTTAAATTGTGGCCTTTCAAAGAACCCGGTTTGCAACCCTAATTAAAGGGGGCCTGTTTTTGAGATCATGCTGTTTCTAAGTATAGGAAGCCAAGCAGCACAGAACTGACTCTTCAACATGTAGTTGAGGCCTCCCGGGCAATCACCACACGTGGCAGAGGAGACAGAACCTACACGTTGATTATCTCAGCCACATCTTCTCCCTCCTTCCTCCCCTGGAGGCAGGACCCCTGGTCTCACCTGCCATACTGGAAGATGGAATTCACATAGGGACAGGAAGCGCTGAGGGAATCATCACCAATGACCTCTCTGCCCTTGCCTGGAGCACCTGCCTTTTCGACAGCAGAGATGGTCAGCATTTTGAGAAAGGGAGTTTGTTGGAAGGCTGAGAAGAGATGGCTGAGGATGCAGGGGTGCGGCGAGAGGCTCAAGTAGGATCTGGGGAGGCGGGCGGGCCATTCCTCTGCAGACACCCTGGCTCCGTGGCCAGCCTCGTTTGGGGCCTGCCGCTTAACAGGACCAGGTAGATATTTCTATTTACCCTCGTCTATTATTTAATGGGCCCCTCGTTTAAATACTCCTGTGCCTGTCCACGGTGTTAGTCGTTTCTTGAATTTAATTCAGTGACAACGTTGTGAAACTGTTCAGCAGAAAATGGCTGTAATATGTTTTGCAGACATCAGAAATACCCCGAGGAGAAAGTTAATGGGGGAGAACATAATAAGCTTTTTTTGTGAAGAGTAAGATGTGGGATATATTTTATCTTAACAGTTTTCAAGAAAGCCCCTGGAGGTTGTTTTTATGTGGGTAAGAGTTTTTCATTAAAGTAGATTTTTTTATTATTATTATTATTTTTAATTTGAAACATTTTTCCCTGAAAAAGTGTTTTTTTGCCCAAAGGAAACCTCAGGCCAAGCCCCCTCATCTCCTGTGATCCCCCAATTATATTTGTTAATCTTGGTTGTAGACATACCAGGACAAGCATTACAAAGGCTTCTTTTCATTTTCCAGGAGGATTTTTTCCTTTGGAGGAGAGGTTCTATTAAGTAAAAATGTCTTAAAAAGACACAGAGAGGGACAAAAATCCTGTTAAGTGACCCCGGGACCTTCTTTCTAGAGTCACAGATTAACTTGGACTCTGATTCATGGGGTGCTGTATGTGTGAGTTGGACAGGTAGACAAGCATAAATGAGAACAAGGGGGAGGCTCATTAAAGCCCTTATGGGGGGGGTGTCACTCTTTCTATAACGTCCTTAAGCACCATTTTGCAGATGAACCAGCATTCATAAATTCCCTTGCCTTTTCCCATATAGTGGCATCACCAGTTCTTTCATTTTTGACTCAAATGACACACAATTCAAGTTTATTAATTAGTTTTTGGCCACACATAAAAATTATTCTCTCTTGATATCATCAAGTAGAAATTCTTGAACTGGAGAACTTACGTGCATCTAATATGAAAAACCCAACAGTGTAGGCGCCTATTCTTTATTATTCCAATCAATAGTTGTGAAGAGTTTGGAGCAAGAGGGCTCTGGGGCCAGTACCTGACTCAGTCTATAGTTAACTGTGCCTTTAGGAAATGTCTTCGTGGTTTGTTTTCCTTCTCAGGTTGGTTCTGAGAATTTCTCAATGTGTGTTTCAAAAACATGAAACAAAACAAAACACTGAGGGAAAAAGAGCTGAGTCAGTTTTTAACAGCAAGGGTGATCTGTTAACAATCAGGCACCAAGCTTGAACTTGCACACAACTGCTTGCAGACGTGGTGTTTTGTATCTGGGATAGCGGTGAGTCGACTGGCTTAGCGAATCCCGACTAGCTTTATTTTAAACAAGGATTAGAATAGCAACTACATTCTCTAATGTATAATTATAAATACAGAAGGTGGCCACTAACTCATTCTGAAGTCAAAAGGAAAATTCACCAGGGTTGCAAGACAGAGATGGGTGCATCACGAGTTATGCAGTTTGAGGTGGGATCTTACACACTCCTCTTTCTGTCACACTGAGCATGCGTGAGTGCCCATGAGTCCAGTGTTCTTTAAGCGGTCTGACTGTCCATCTGTGGTTCCAACTTTAAGTTCTCACAAACCCTGGAGGAGGCAGTCTTTGTATTCACTTCTGTATGTTTAGGTGACACAGAGCCCTGCCCTAATCATGAAGGGTCCTTGTCTTTGTATTCTGGCTTTTAGCTGCACACAGAGGACAGTTCTCAATGGCCCATTCCACAGCTCTTTTGAAGGACTTTTCAGTATGAGAAGATGAGGTATGAGATACTCAATATGAGAAGAGGCTGTTGACAGAAAAGTCATAATGACAAACAATATTCCGGTAGGGTTAAGGGAACAAGGTTCCAAGATGGCACCGGGGGTGGGAAGTGTGAGAGAACTGGGGCTAATATGTCTATGCGTATGTTTATAAAATGTCTTAAAAACATATGTATAAAAATGTTCATAGCAAAGACAGATACGAAAGAAGGGATACCTGCTTGAACAGAAAGTGTCTAGAGGGGTGGTAGGACCTGAATGTTTGTCTCAGCTGGACTGTTTTCTGTCTCCTTCCTCCCTCCCTCTCCTCCTTCTACCCTTCCATTCTTTCTTTCTTCCTTCTTTCTTTTATTTGATTTTTTAAATGCTTATTTATTGATTTTTGAGAGACAGAGAGACAGAGAGCAGGGGAGGGGCGGAGAGAGAGGGAGACAGAATCCCAAGCGGGCTCTGTGCTGTCAGCACAGAGTCCCATGAAGGGTTTGAACCCACCAACCGTGTGATCACGACCTGAGCAGAAATCAAGGGTGGGAAATTCAACCGACTGAGCCGCCCAGGTGCCCCTCTTCCTTCTTTCTAATGAAAGTTCCCAGCAGAGGTTATTAACAGTAATGAATTTCATCGTGGGTGTCTGGAGGGGGGCTGTCAGCTGTGTAAACCTTGTGCGTGAGCACAAGGTGTAGGAGCAGGCTGTGAGGGGGTAAGTGTGGAGGTGGAATGACAGCTCTGGGTCCTTGGATCCGCCCACATGTGGAAGAGGTGGGTTGAGAACACGGGAGAAGGGAATGGAGATTCTGCAAGGGGGCTTCCCGATGCCGGGTTACGTTAACACGGAGCATGGGGACAGTCAGGCTCCATTCCCTTTGTCTCAGGTGAGCCCATCTCAGACGCACCATAACCTCTATGCTTGGGGACAGGAAGTTGACTTCATTTTGCTTAACGGAGATTCTTTCTTTTGATTCCGAAGAATCCCTTCTGTAGTTTATTTGTGTCAGCAAGAAGACACAGGCTTTGTAACCAGTGCATGAGTCGGTTAGGGCTGCCATAACCCAGCACTACAGACTGGGTGGTTTCAACAACAGAAATTTCTTTTGTCACAGTTCCAGGGGCTATAAATCTGAGATTGAGGTGTCGGCAGAGTTGGTTTCTTCTAAACTGTTTTTCCCTTGGCTTGAAGATGGCCATCTTCTGTGTCCTCACCTAGTCTTCCAGGCGTGTGTCTGTGTCCTAGTCTCCTCTTACAAGGACATTGGCCATATTGGATTAGGGCCACTTCCATGATCTTATTTGGACACAATTTGAATTCCATTACTTTAAAGGTCTTGTCTCCGCATACCATCACACTTTGAGGTAATAAGGGTTAGGATCCCAATACATGACTTTTGGGAAACACGATTCAGTCTGGCTCCCTTCCTTCAATGTGGGAAAACTCTACAGGTCTGCGCAAGCTTCAGAGCCTCCGGTGGGATTTGGTGAAGCATTTGATGAGATTCCATCGGAGCCCGACTCCTTGCTCTGTTCAAACCTGCTTCTCTCCATTCCGCGAAGGCATTGGTCTGGGGGAACTTACGAATAAACTTCCTGGATGCTGATATCTACTACAAAGTCTTTTTCTGTTTTTGATTCATCATTTTTTCCTTGGATACAGTTTTTGGGGGCTCCCTTCTAATCTTGCAAATTTACCAGGGTTCTTTATTGAAAGACCATAAACTCTAATTTGTCCCCACAGGATCTTTTCAAAGCCTTTCTAGGTCCTTCAACCACAGTTTCACAATTTATAGACACCTGAGGTGAAAAGTGGACCCATGTGAGACTCATCTCTCGGCTCTTCCCTCTTCCAGATAGTGTCCCCACAATTTCATGCTGCACTTACCATTGCTTTGTGCTTTCAAAGAGATTTTTTTCACAATGTTGTCTATGGTTGTTTTCAGAAGGACATCTATAATTCTTTTCACCCAGTCTGCCGTTGCCAGAAGTGGAAATTGTTACCTTTGTGATTTGAGTTAAAAGTTATTTGAAAAGTTTAAAGTCTGATTCAATTTAATTAAATTCAACAACTTTATTTTATGTGTATGCCAGATGCTGAGCTGTGTTCTAGGGATAAACTTGTGAATGTTATATTGTCTTTCTGCCCCCCAGGAGCTTATAATTGAATAACAACAGCAAAATAGATGCTTAAGGTATTACCTTGATTAATAAGGATAAGACATTCAAAATAAAGCCATGTTTCCTGGCAAGTTGCCTTTGATGGAAAACCAGATAAGGGTTAATATACTAAGCATCTGTGATAAGTAGATTTATGCCCATAACTATGTCCTGCTGCTCAAAGTTATAGAAGCTTGGGCTGTGAAAGCAGGTCTGTACACAATCAGTACAAATCAGGAGAAGAGGTGGGGTGACACTGTCATGAGAACACCTTTTGGGCAAGGCAAGAATGGATACACACCTGGAACCTTGAAGTCAACAATAGTACCAGCATAAAAGAAACACTTTCTGAGACAAATACCATATGATCTCACTGATACGTGGAATCTACAAAACAAAACAAATGAACGAAGAAACAAAACTGGTGGTGTCCAGAAGGAGGAGTGGGCAAAATAGGGGAAAGGAAGGGAGAGACACAAACTTCCAGTTATAAAATAAATAAGTCACAGAGATGAAAAGTACAGCCTAGGGAATACAGCCAACAATATGGTAATAACATTTGGTGACAGCGACTACCCTTACTGTGGTGAGCCTTGCGTAATGCATAGAATTGTCGAATCAGTACGTTGTACACCTGAAACAAATATAACATTGTACGTCAATTATACTTCAGTAATAAGTAAAGAAAGAACCCTCTCTACAGTTGAGCTTATGGGATAGCTGCGATGTAACGTGCTTGGGCAGGTAGTGCAAAGTGAACCAAAGCAAAGGATTCGAAAACCAAGGAGAGGCGTCCTCGAAGAAGGCACCAAAACCCAACTGGGGGCTCCAGGGAAGACCCGTGATCTGCTGAGAAATGCCAGTTGGATCTGACAAGCAACGAATCCATGTGATCCCGTAGGAGAAATGGCTCTGAGTAGTGAGAAGGGGCTTCGTACACGGCAGCCTCTGCTCTGTTATGCTTGAGCTGATAAGGCTGCGAGGAAGCCTGGTTGTCACACAAGAAGATTCCAGTAGCAGCTGTTGGAGAAATGCCAGAGTCTAAGCAAAACCTGGTACAAATGGAGTGTGGGGTGGGAGAGAAAGTTAGGACAAAGTGCCAACTTGTTCACCAGGTGTGGCTCTGGCTTCCTGATGGGACAATCCAGGTGGTCCATTAGAATGTCCAGAGGGAGGGGCGCCTGGGTGGCTCAGTCGGTTGAGCGTCCAACTTTGGCTCAGGTCATGACCTCGTGGTTCGTGGGCTCGAGCCCTACGGCGACGGGCTCTGTGCTGACAGCTCAGAGCCTGGAGCCTGCTTCGGATTCTGTGTCTCCCTCTCTCTCTGCCCCTCCCCTGCTCGTGCTCTCTTTCTCTCTCTCAAAGATAAAAAAAAATAAACATAAAAAAAATTAAAAAAAAAAATCCGGAGGGAGCTTCTGGAAGTCTGGTTTATTTGAAGAGAGAGAATGCAAGCAGTGGATGAAGTTTAGAATGGGGAAGAGGGAGGTGGCGAGGGAAAGAGGACTCCCTGGTACTTGCATGAAGGAGGGAGGGTGAGTGGGATTCAGATGGAGAGGAAAAAAAAAGAAAAAGAAAAAGCAGAGAGGGCCTCCCTTCCACTCTTTCATCTCAAAGTCCGCCCATCTGGCTGGGCCAGACTTCCAGACATTTGAATGTGTTTTGCTGTTCCATGGTCGTCATGGAATACGTATGCCTGGAGAAAACGAATACATTTTCAAAAAAAATTTTTTTTGGAGAATACCTTTTGGAGATTGCTCCCAAGAAGGTAGGAGCTTTCTCTTATCCATATCTTTTCTTCTTTGCTTTATTTCTATTCTAGAATAGAAACTAAAGGAGAATCAAAATTTAACAGGATATGTGCTGTGCCCTCAAGGAACTCACACATTCAATATATTCTTTTTTTTTAATATTTATTTTTATTTAATTTTGAGAGAAAGTGCACACAAACAGGGGAGGAGCAGAGACAGAGAGAGAGAGAGAGGGAGAGTGAGTCCCAAACAGGCTCCACACTGTCAGTACAGAGCCCAATGTGGGGCTTGATCTCATGAACTGTGAGATCGTGACCTGAGCCGAAATCCCACTGACGGAGCCACCCAGGCACCCCTCAGTATATTCTTTACGTATCTATTAGCTTCCAGGTGCCAGGCTGGGTGGAGAAGGTATAAAGATGGAAATACAGATATTTTCTATACTAAGATATAAGACCAACACACATAGGCCAACATTGAGTAATAGACGTCAATGGGTAATTTCATCAAATAAAATTCTGAATCGAAATTCAGAGATCAGGAGCTATGCCTGTCTCTGTGGTGCAATGGATAGCACATTGGACTTCTAGACAGAGATAGGAGCTAAATGAGAAGTAGAAGTTTAGCTTGCATTCGCACACGAGAGTTCACGCATGCACACACACACACAGACACTCACACACACACATTATCACTTCCTCCTACCACTTCATCCCTACCACGGAGCTTTTGGTACAATAAGTTTCCAACACAGTTTTGCTGATTGGATTTCATGATGGAAATGTTTTTTTTAAGAAAAGTCATTCTGATTCTCAGATGCAGCACGAATTGGAGATGTGCTGTCGGGGGTCTAGAGACACCTCTCTATTGCTAGTGTCCTCGCGTGCAAAACAGAGAGGGTAACAGAAATGGGGAAATCTACACTATTGGTTGAAAAACAGTTGTTGGCCAACTGACCCAGCAGCAGAGAGCTGTTGTCGTCACTGGTTTCAACAGCTTGGGAATAGCTTCAGAGTGATCCTTCTGCGGACCCTCCCATGCAGGTTTGGCTATGGATAGTCACCAGAATTATGAGAAATGGCTCCTCCCCAGGCAAGAGAAGTTGATTGCCCTCTGACAGAGCTAAGTTAACCTTTTCACATAGCGATGAGACCAAATCTGCGTGTTCACTCTCACGCAGAGTAGAGAGCGATCATAGAGTGATCAGTTTAAAAATGCAGTGGGCAATACTGAGTGCAGAACACCAAGTGCTGTATCTCTTCCTTGCTGGTCAAGACTGTCTCCCGCTGTAAAAACTGAGAATACCAAGACTCATGTGCCTCAGCTTCCCTTATAACTCGTGCATAGGCATGGCATCTAATCCTGGCCAATGGGTCCTGAGAAGAAGTCTGCTGGGAAGCTTCGAGAACAAGAAGTGTGAGAAGAAAACCCCTTCCCTGTCTTTTGACTCAGGAGGGTGCTAATGTGAGGATGAGATATATGGAGCAGCAGCCATTGGCAGCCATCTTGAGCCCATGAAGCCATAAGACTCAGGATGAAGAGCTCTATACTGAGGAAGGCAGAGAAGAGGAATGGAAGCCCTTGGATTCTTGATGAGATCATTGTGCCACTGAGTCAATTGATCCTCTCTGCTACATGAGATAATAACAATGTTCGTAATGTGCCAACATTTATCATTTAGCTATCTGCTTACTTGTAGCTAAAAATACAGAGAGACATGTAAGAGATAGTAGCCAGAACCCTTGAAATACTTACAGTTTAATATAAGTGAGAAGTAAAGTAGATGTGACCAGAGCTAAGGAATTAAGGCTAGAAATGGTTGCGTATGAATGAAGTATAAGTAGCCTTATTGTATCGTATGCTGGGGTGGCTGGTAATGACTGTAATGATCAGAACCAGGCATCTTTATCCTGAGAATACATCACAAAGGATGCGGTTTTATTATTCCTCTGTTTTGGGCTTCTACACGTGGTGACTGGTGTCATAAAAGCTTGTCATTTTCACTCTGTGTGTTTTTCATTAAGATCATTATGCTGTTACCGAGGATGAGAAATGGGGAACAGAGAGGGCTGGCAGGGGACAAGATTCACTGTTAACAAGTAAAATATTTTCAGATGTTCCTTGGGTGCAGAAAATGTTCCATTATGTCACAGAGTCATTTCATCCCAGGAATCCATTGCTTTCAGACCTTGTTAAAGCGGTGACCTCCTGCAGTGACACACAGCTGTGGGGGGACTGTCAGCACCACTGGGTAGTGACAGGGATTGTTTTCTTCACCAAGGAGCTCCACACGCCTCAACCTACCCTTGCTTCGATGGCTTTCACTTACCGGCTTCTAGAAAGTGAATGGATCTGTATGTCACCCAAGCCCAGGATGACTGAGCTCTTGAATCAAGGAACGACTGACTATTCCTTCACTCGGCTGTGCTTTTTGTTTGTGGGTCATGAACTTAATTTATTGGGGGTGAGATCAGCACTTAGAAAAGACAAATAGAATAAAATGGCACAGAAATAATAAAATAGAGAAGAATATAACTGAACAGACCGGAAAACACCAGAGAATACAAAGAGTAATACCAGTGTATCGTGCCCCTTTTGGGCACTAAGACTTTTGTCTTAGTTCGGTTTTAGGTGTATTCTCAAAACTGCATTTTTAATTTTAAATTTTTGTTTCAGTATCTCTGATTGAAGATGGCAAACATGGACTGAAAAAAATTAAAGATGTATCTTTCAAAGGTCGCCAAACTAAATAAATATACAATAAATTTAAATAAACAGTCACATGATGCTGTTCTAAGTTGGTAGCACTTACCTTCTGAGGTAATTACAGCTTAGCACTGTAGTAGGACATTTAGGACACTCTCTCTTGCTTTGTGAAATGTGGTTCAGTTTGCCTGTGTGTGTGTGTGTGTGTGTGTGTGTGTGTGTGTGTGTGTGTGTGTTGGTAAAAAAAAAAAACACAACATGTTTGGGAGTCACTGTTCTAGTGTATTGAGCATTTCTGTTCAGTTCCAGCACATGGATCCAATCTGATTTTTCTGATGACTTATTTATATCATCTGTGAGTGGAGGCATTAATTAGCCTTTGAACCAGAATTCCGAAAGAAGTCAAATACTGGGTCCAAAGAAAACAAGCCCAGAGTCCAGATGAAATTCAAAGCTCTCTGCCTCTCCTTTTTGGTCCTTTTCTTTTTTCTGCAGAGAAACCTATGTTTCTGGCTCAGCATCCAGCTAAGGGAGTTGCTGAGGGAAGAATATTGGTGTTACCTTCTGGGGTGGAAAGTGGTAAAACTTGGACTGGCCAGCTAGAAGGAGATGCCTAATAACAAAAGCGCCAAGCAAATGGATTCTATTGTGCTTTTTGATCTGAGAAAGGAATTTGCTTAGCTGGTTAAGATTATTCCCTTACCAATAGAAGTTCTCATCCATCTGGCACTCTTCATTCAAGATTTACTTCCCCTTGGTCCATGCGTCTGTCCTCTTCCATTCTAACATCACACACACACACACACACACACACACACACACACACACACCCCTCTGCCCCAACTGTTGGGTTTTATTTTCCTCAGAGTCACATTTGCAAATATGCCAGGAAAAAACCTGAGTGTATCTGCTCCATGCAATGAATGAGACTGCTTCCTAGTGCTATATGCTACTGTACTTGGATGGGAGACAAAATCAAACATGTTTAAAGAAATTCTACTCTTAAAAAAAAAAAGAAATTCTACTCTTTCTGAAAAGAGGCTCACTCTTCTGTCTGTCTATCTATCTATCTATCTATCTATCTATCATCTATCCATCTATCTTTCTATCTTCTATCATCTAACATCTATCTATCATCCATCAATCCTCTATCAAAAACAGAGGAGCAATGGCCCTGAACCAGACACTCTACAGAACCCTAAAGTTACAAAGAAACATACAGCATTGTCCTCCGTTTCGAGGAGCTTTCTGTCTCATGGCTGAGCTAGACAAACATCCCACAGTGGCCCTGTGGCATGTGAATGCTGTGACAGATTTTTATATTCAGTCAGTGTGAGAATACAGGGGAAGGCCAGCGAATTGGAAGAGGAAAACAGAGTCTGAAAAAGATTCCAAGATTTAATGAGTACAAGCTATCCAAGGAGTAGGGAGTGAGGGAATAGGGATGGGAGGGGCAGGGATACATGTGGAGATCATCCAAGCTGAATATGATGGCATGTGCAAAGGCACAGAGGCAGTAGTGAACATGGTATGTTTTAGGAAAACTGCAAGTAGTTCTTTTTTTTTTTTTTTAATGTTTATTTATTTTTGAGACAGAGAGAGACAGAACATGAACGGGGGAGGAGCAGAGAGAGAGGGAGAGACAGAATCCGAAGCAGGCTCCAGGCTCTGAGCCATCAGCCCAGAGCCTGACGCGGGGCTTGAACTCACAGACCGCGAGATCGTGACCTGAATTGAAGTCGGACGCTTAACCGACTGAGCCACCCAGGCGCCCCCCAAGTAGTTCTAATACAGGGGCCTCGTGGGGTGGAGTTGTGGAAGGTGAGTCTGGAGAATTGGTAGGTGCTGGGTGGTGAAAATCCTGTAGTTGGGTTGAATGAATGCAAACCTTCCATCCGTTTCGTCTGCTAGAGGTAAAGTTAAAGTGGAATTGTTGGAGACCAATTAGAGGGGGGATTCACTCGTAGGGCCATTTCCAGCTGGTGATATGAGGCTTGTGACTTAGGTCAGACTCAGGAGAGTTGCAAGCTCTTAGAATAATAAATCAAGGTTTATTGTTTCATGAGGGGGAGGGGCTATGAGGTTGGGGGAATACAATGAACTCAAATGTTTGCATCCAAAGTCCAAGATAAAAGAGTCAACAAGGAGGCAGGTGGGATAAGTGGTAGAATAGCCTTCCTTCATATGAGATGGGTAGTTTATTATTTGTCAGGAAAGAGAAAATAACACCTTCCACTTAGGTTTTTTTTGTGGGAGTTCTGCAAGAATGAGAGCTAGGACAATCATCAGTCCCTGACTCCACTCCCTGACAGGGATTTTGACACGAAACGCCATGGCTGTTGGACATTGCATGGACCAGCAAAGAGCAAGTAAGATGAACTTATACACATGAAGTTAAGGAGTTTGGGTTTTGTCCTGAAGACAATGGTATACTATTGTAGGGTTATAAGAAGGGTGTGAAATGAACATATTTACAGTTTAGGAAGGTAGCTGAGTTGGCTGAAGTTTAGAGGATGACAAAGACCAAAGACAGGTAAACCTCTCAGGAAGTTTTTGTGGTGACCTAGATGTGAAGGAATAATGTTCTGCACCAAGGGAGATGGTGATACGAGGATGTGGAAAACATTAAGGAACTTCAGTGACTGGATGTGCTAAATAGAAGTGGCTTTCAAAAGATTCTTTTCTTTCTGGCCTTGTGGGCTGGTTAAGTGTGGGGTATTATTATTTTTAAAAAATTTTTTAGTGTTTATTTATTTTTGAGAGAGAGAGAGACAGAGCACGAGCAGGGGAGGGTCAGAGAGAGAGGGAGACACAGAGTCTGAAGCAGGCTCCAGGCTCTGAGCTGTCAGCACAGAGCCCAATGTGGGGCTCAAACTCACCAGCCGTGAGATCATGACCTGAGCCGAAGTTGGACACCTTTAACCAACGGAACCACACAGGCACCCCAAGTGTGGGGCATTATTAGTTGACATAAAAATACAGGATGAAGAACAAGCCTGTTGGGGGGTGGGCATGGAATGTTCTGGTTCAGAAATGTTGAATTTAAGGTAGCTCTTGAGGGGAGATGTCCAGTAGGAGGTTGGCCACATAATTCTGAATGGAATTCAGGAGGGGAGGGAGGCCAAGAAATATAGATTGGGAATTATCAACAGAGAGGAACTAATCTGAAGCTAGGGGGATGAATAAGTTTAACCAGAGAGTGTGTAGCATGAAAACAGAAAGGAAAGATGAAGAACACCGGAAATCACCAGTATTTAAAGGATGGCTGGAGGAAAATGAATACAGTATGGGGGCTTGAGATGCAAGGGGGTAAAAGAGATACAAGGAAAAGCAAGAGTGAAGGCATCACAGGAATCAAGTGTAGATTTCCAACATTTTCAAGAAAAGCGTGAGGGAGGTGTTAAAAGTCGCAAGTTAGTTGAGTAAGGTGGCCTGAGAGGTGAGTGCCAGATTTGGTAAGAGGGGCTTTGTGGACGGCCTTTAGCAAGAACATTTCAGTGGAGGGGTGGGGAGAAAGCTCAGGTATAGGTGACTGAGGCAAAAAATAGGATGCGAGACAGTAGCTATAGGAAGTTCTAGACACACACACAACTTTCCTAAACACCGGCTGTGCTGGTGCAAACTGAATTCCTTCCTCCCTTCCCTTCGTGTCATCTTTCTACACTTCCTTCCTTCCTTCCCTTTCTTCTTCCTTTCCTTCTAGCCACAAATGCATATTAGACACGCACTAAGGCCCCAGAAGCACAGAAGACACGGGTACAAAGACAAAACCAACACAACCAGTCCCCTGCAGACCCTTGTCTAGTAAGTGAAACAAGATAAGAAGAATACAGTGGAAAAGGGATGTGTCCTATAGAAAGAGGAGACAGGGGACCATGTGAATATTTAGTTTTCAGTCTGCAGAGGCAGAGTGGGGTGGAACGGGAGACACAGTGGAGAAGGGGGCATTAGAAGTGGGTGAGGTTTACGAGGGGTGGAGCATGAGGCTTCCCAGGCTTAGAAAATCGAAAAGGCAAAGGGTCAGGGGAGAAATCCTGGAGCCTGTGCGGGCAGCAGTAAGGAGGGCCAAGAAGCTAGAGCACAGCGCACGGAGCAGAAAAGTGGAGTGGGGTTAGGGAAGAATGGAGGAACTTGCACACCAGGACAGAGGGTCTGGTCTTCGAGGGGAAAACAACGGGGAGTTTTGAGCAAAAGAGAGGTGATCAGAGCTGTGCTTCATGAGCATTTTTCTGGTAGAAAAGGGTCATGCATGGTTCACGACCTCAAGCCCAGACACATAAGGCTAAGAAAGAAGAGAATAGTTCCGCATACTGTGCTAATCCAACTGTCTGTGTAATCAACATTCACTGATGATGATGGATAATCGATATGACCAATAATTTAGTGACCTCCTTTTGCCTGTTCTTCCTGGCCTCTGTTGTCTTCTTTAAAGAAAAAAGCAAACCTCATTCTCCCGGGGGTCATATTGCAACAGTGTGTTGAATGAAAATAGCCTGGGGGTGATTAAAATGGTTTTTCCCGTTCGTTTGTTCTTGCTACAGATTGATTTTCTGAGCACCTGTTCAACACCGGAAGTTTTAAATCTATTATGACTTTGGAGGTTGACTTTTTAATGGGCCGCTTATACACTTTCTAAAAATGATTGTGATTTAGATCATAGATACCGAAATGAACAACTGACCAACCCAGTTCTTTTGGAAGATAGTCTAATGATGAGTGTCCTGTCTTACAATGGAAATAATATGTGGGCATCTGAAGCCTTTGACTCACTTCTCAAAACCCTAATTCTCCAGCCACCCAGTATGTGGGATATGAGTCAGGCTCAGGCTAGCAGGGAAGACAGGGCCCTTTTTGGGCACTGGGCACGGATGATGCATTGGCCCTGACATTCCTTGCATGGTTCGTAAGAGATATTGATATATATTTGATTCATGGCTCCGTCTTCCAGAACAATGCTCTCAGCAGGGGATCAGGGCACTGTTGGTGGCCCACACTAGAATCCCTTGGTCGGGGTGAAGTCTTGACTTTCATGTCGATTATTAATAATTTGCTCTGATCCCTGATCCTTCCTTCATTGAAATGAAGACATTTTTGTTTCTCTTCTGGTGGTGTATTTTTTCTTTTCTTTTTTTTTCAGTAGCAATGTTGGGGGAGGTGTGGGGTTTCTCCACACATACTTTTCTCCTCCTGTATTAACCAGTAGATGGAAAGCCTTTGAGAAGCCTGGAGGCAGAAGTGTGGCCGACCTAATGAAGAGGGAGAGTCAGAATTTGCCACCATTTTTGACAAAGCGCCTCAATAATTTCAAAATTGTAATATATTTTTTAAGTTGCATGGCACAGACCACTAAATGTGCATCCACATCCTCTTCTTTTAAAAAAAATTTTTTTGGGGGCGCCTGGGTGGCTCAGTCGGTTAAACGTCCGACTTCAGCTCAGGTCACGATCTCACGATCTCACGGTCTGTGAGTTCGAGCCCCGTGTCGGGCTCTGGGCTGATGGCTCAGAGCCTGGAGTCTGCTTCCCATTCTGTGTCTCCTTCTCTCTGCTCCTCCCTCGTTCATGCTCTGTCTCTCTCTCTGTCTCAAAAATAAATAAACGTTAAAAAAAAATTTTAAAAATAAAAAAAAATTTTTTTTAATCTTTATTTATTTTTGAGAGAGAGACAGAGTGTGAGCAGGGGAGGAGCAGAGAGAGAGGGAGACACAGAATCCGAAGGAGGCTCCAGGGTCTGAGCTGTCAGCACAGAGTCCGACGTGGGGCTTGAACTCACAAACTGTGAGATCATGACCTGAGCTGAAGTTGGACGCTCAACCGACCGAGCCACCCGGGCGCCCCATAAACATCCTCTTCTTCTAAAACAAATGGTCTTGTAATCAACCCTGACCAGGAATGTCTGTGTTGGACTCAGTATTTTGTATTTTTAAAAGTTCCCTGGGTATTCTTCATAAGACCAGGTTTTAAGCTCACTGGCTTTAAACTGGCATAAAGATTCTAGGGGTTTTAACTCACAGATTGCTCTTTGTGTTTTTTTTTTTTTAAGTTTATTTATTTATTTTCAGAGAGAGAGAGAGGGAGAGAGAGAGAGAATCCCAAGCAGGCTCTGTGCTGTTAGCTCAGAGGCTGACGTGGGGCTTGATCTCATGAACCGTGAGATCATGACCTGGGCTGAAATCAGGAGTCAGATGCTACGCTTAACCGACTGAGCCACCAAGGAGCCCCAACTCACAGATTGTTCTTAACCATTGTGTTAGTGGAGCTGGTTCTAGGAATTGCTTCTCTTCTTACTTGTCCTAAGGATGGCATGTGAGTTCGGTGTCAGGAAACCTCAGGCTCACGAACAGGAGTGACCAACCTTGCTTTAGTACAACAGCTTTCTGGGCCACATCCTTGTCCTCTCCCCCTGTGTCCTCACACTGGTCTCATCCCTGGACGCCCAGTGGCACAGGACCAGGGGCTATCTGGCTGATGGCACCTCAGCTCCTGCGTGGACCTCTTACCCTTCCCTTCCAGCTCCCAAATCCTACTTCCATCTCTCCTTCCCTCCTTCATGTCTTCCACTGTCCATCAAGGGCTCTGAAAGTCCAAATGTCCACAAGCAGAAGAAGTTAGCCTTCTTTCCTACCTCCTCCTTCATTACTTGTTCCAGTCCATGGTCTAATGTCCATATTGTTACCACTGGTTTTGGATCCCAAGCTCTTATGGCATGAATTCATAACACGTTATTTTAATTCTCTGTGGTTATCCATGATTCCCTCCTAAAAAGTTGGGTAACAAGTACTTAATTGCTTTTTTTTTTTTTGAAATGAAGACAGTTTAAAATAGGTCAAAAAGAAAAGCTGGTGGCCTCTGTGAGATGAAGCTGAGGGTCCTTGCTAAAGAGTCATGACCATGTCTCCTACCTGAGTGGGAGGGCGCCCAGCTCTCTGTGTTCCGGGGCATTGGCTGTGGTCAAGATGACCTCTAAATGGGCTGGTTTCTCAAACACTTAGCAAGAAAAGTGAGAAATAGGGTACTAAGCACAAACAACTCAGCAAATGGCTCAGCAATGAGATTCCAAATATTTGGGTGGAAATATTAAAATTCTGACAACTGCCCATTCCCTCGAATGGCAATTACCTAGTTGTTTTTGCAAACCAATGACTTGGACTGGATTTTCATTTGGCCATCTGGTTTGCTATATGGGAGTGGGAAAAAGTAGATTTGATGATAAGGATGCAGAGTTTTAGAAAAATGGCTTCCCACGGCTCAGCAAAGAGAGTCCAACAGCGTTGCCGAGCACATCGTGATTAGAGCAATTGGAGATGATTATCTGTCAGAGAGATGAAGAAACACAGTTCTGAGTTTTTCAGAAAATGTTATGCACATGCATAATAAGAACCTAAAAATGTAACACCTTCAATTCTAGCCCAGCCATGAGATAAAAGAGGGAGTAAAATTATTATACCAATTTAAATAAAATGTTTGATAAATTGCTTTAAAGATGGTGAGTATATAAATATTGATGCAGAATAGAAATATAAAGAAAGTGTACTTTAATTTGTGTTCAGAATAAGAAGAAAGTTCTATTTTCCGTGAATAGACTATTAGACAACCTCTAAACACAGACTTGGGAGAAGGAACAGTTGAGGACGGTGTAGTTACAAATTGGAAAGGAAACTCAATTGTGGAAGATGACTCAGAATCGGGGGACAGGGGGTCTGGGTTTGGGCGTGAGGCTCTGGCATGACCTTGCTGTGTGACGAGGAATAGCATGCTCTCCCTCTCTGGGCTTCGTTCAGTTTTCCCAAGTATAAAACGAGTGGTTTGAGTTATAAACCCTCCAAATTCTCTGCCCAGTTTTATATTAGGAAATTGTGGTTCCAAATACGAAATCGACAAGTATTTTCACTTTCTTCATTGCTAACTCCTTTCTGGGTCAATGTGTTATTATGCTACCCAGAGGTTCTGCAAATTTGGCGTGGGTCAGAATCCCCTGGAGCGTTTTAAAAACCCAGGTTGCTGGGCTCTACCTCCTGATTCAGTAGGTCTGAGGAGGCCCCGGGAATATGAAATTTTTTTTAAGTTTATCTATTTTAAGAGAGAGAGAGCGCGTGCACTTGAATGGGGGAGGGGCAGAGAGAGAGAGAGGGGGAGAGAGAGACTCCCAAGCAGGCTCTGTGCTGTCAGAGAAGAGCACAACATGAGGCTTGAACCTGCAAACAGTGAGATCATGTCCTGAGCTGAGATCAAGATTCTGACGCCCAACCGACTGAGCCCCTGGGCAGCCCAGGAATGTGCATTTTTTTTTTTCAACGTTTATTTATTTTGGGGACAGAGAGAGACAGAGCATGAACGGGGGAGGGGCAGAGAGAGAGGGAGACACAGAATCGGAAACAGGCTCCAGGCTCTGAGCCATCAGCCCAGAGCCTGACGCGGGGCTCGAACTCACGGACCGCGAGATCGTGACCTGGCTGAAGTCGGACGCTTAACCGACTGCGCCACCCAGGCGGCCCATGGAATGTGCATTTTTAATAAGTTCCCAGGTGATGCTGTTGCTGCCGGCCCCAGGACCACACTTTGAGAACTTTTGCACTAAACAGCAAGAGTCCAGCCTGAACCTGCAGCGAACACGGGAAAAGTTCAAAGCTGTCTGGTTAACCTAACGGCTCCCTGCGGAGGGATTGAGCCCAGGCTTAATTCTCAAACTCCCTACTTTCTGTTTGAATTCTCATGAAAACGAAGAGTGAAGTCAGGGGGATGCAGTCAAGGCTTTTCTCTCTTTTTCACTGGCTTGCAGGCACTCTGGCTGTGGCCACATGGGCTGAGAGCAGAACGAGCTCGGTGAGGTGGGCCCCGAAAGGGCAAAACTGGGCCAACTGCTTGTCTGCGAGATGCCTGGGTTTCTGAATCTACAGACTGGGTCTAATGACATCTGCCTCCAAGGGCTGCCGGAAAGCTTACACGAGGAAATGCACTTAAAATGTCAGAATCGTGATAGGCACAGAATCAAGTACTCAACGGTGGGCAGATATTATTATTAATTTACGGAGCATTTTCGGAACTCACTATTGTAAGGAGGAAGGGGCACCATGTGTTAGGGACAATGCATACTAGACAAGACCTGAAAGCTGAAGACATTAGGTGATCCTATTTCCATGCAAAACGACCCCCACCTTAATAACATGGGATACCCACCCCCCCCCCTCACCCCCACACCACCCCAAACAGCAAATTCTTCTGTCCTTCAGTTTTGTTCTGACACCGTCTGAATACACTCATCCATCCTGGACTGTAACTCTTGAGTGGAGCTTGGAAAATAGAGAAACGTTGTGCCTTTGATTGTGGATTTAAGATGAGTCATCCTCTTTTTTTTTTGCTGGTTTGCCATTTGAGAACAGGCGGCAATCAGGACATAATTTGATTCTCTTATATTTCAGTATGTTCACATTGCTTATTCGATATAACAACGAAGCACTCTTTTTTAAAAAAATCATTATCCATTTTTTAATGTTTACTTATTTTGAGAGATAGGGAGAGAGAGAGAGCAAGAGAGAGAGCGAGAGAGCGAGCACAAGCAGGGGAGGGGCAGAGAAAGAGAGGGGGACAGAGAATCTGAAGCAGGCTCTGCCCTGACAACAGCGAGCCCGATGCAGGGCTCGAACTCACTTACGGTGAGATCATGACCTGAGCCGAAGTCAGATGCCCAACCGGCTGAGCTACCCAGGCACCCCCAACTAAGCCCCCTTTATGGAAAAATCACAAAATTCCCATCTTCTGTGTGTACGTGTGTCCCACGCGGTGAAGTGCAGAGCAATAATTGATAATGTTTATTAGGAACTCGCTGTGTGTCCAGCCCTGAGCTGGGTGCTTTGGGGAGCAGAGAAGACTTGTAGGAGGTAGACTCTCCTCTCCCCTCTAGGATCCTCTTTCCCGGTTTTTGTTGGGCAGTAAAGGTGAACATGTAAATTAATTATCAAGCATTGAATTATCAAACTGCGCTTTTGAAGCTCAGCATGGAACGCTTTCCCCGCTTCTTGCAACGATCCAAATCCTATACATATTTTAAGCCCCATGTTATGAAAAGCCTTTTCCAAGAGGGCTCCGGAAAGGGAGGGAGGAAGCCCAGGAGCTGGTCCCAAAGGGTCTACCCTCAGACCTCCCCCTCCCGCTATGTGGGCAAACTCACTTGGGGATCTTGGATAACCTCCTGGCTCAGTGGTCCAGGTCATGCTCATCACATCTCACTGATGTTTGAATTTAACCGTGAAGCACACAGGCAAATGCGGTCCCCAGGGCGCGGCGTGCAGCACCCCCCCCCCCCCCCCCTGGGAGGACTGATCAATCACCCATGGGCCAAGTCCAGCATGAGCCCCAGGGTTCCGTCTGCCAGGGGACCCAGGAGCAGAGTCAGCTTGGGGTGGAGCCTCCCAATGGTCTCCCCGCCCACCGGTGTGGCCACAGGGCCCTCAGAAAGCAAGCACCTTGGTTTTCAAACCATTTCAAACCCACAACTTTTATCTTGAATGAGAGAATCACACATACTGAAGTCATAACATCGTAAGCACAGATATAAAAATAAATGTGTGCTTATGTGCATATGTGAGGCACATGGGCAATGGAGGAAAGCTTCTGTTGCCTTTGGGGGCTTGCCTTTCTGTGTAAATGGAAGGTGCCTGTGATAATGTGTAAAAAGGCTACTACTCAGGGTGGAGCCTCAAGTCACAAAGGCTCCAATGAAACCATCCTTTCCTACTTGGGATGCTCCTGATCTGGGTCGTAATGAAATAAATTTAATGAAAATTTTCACCCAGTGCTTTTCTCTTAAACATGTGACGTTGGCTAAAAATAAACAAGAATGATGCAGAAAGATTGAAACACAAAATCCCAGGAAATTTATGAACCTGCTCACAGCCTACTGTGTGTAAGCTGATGGCACTAGAGAGCCTATCAGTGTCCCCACGACATGCTCCATTGGGGGCTCTCCAATCACACTCTGATGGCCAGGAAACAGGGTTCTGAGTCAAGTAACATTTACTGGATATCTATGGCGCATCTGGACTACGCTAGCTGCCTTCCCATGTGATCTTGCTTTTGATTACCAAGCAGCCCTGTAAAGGGACATTATCCCCACCTTACAGATGCGGAAACTGAGGCTCAAAAAGGCTGAATCGTTAGCAACAAGCAGAAACAGACTTCCACCGGCTTTGAGAGTTTCTGACACTCCCAGAGTACCAGGCTGGACATGTGTATACAAGGAGGTGCCTCCCTTTGGGCAAAGACACAGAGCTCAGTCCCTGGGATACTCTGAACTCTGGCCACAGCCCAAACATTCTAAAGGGATGAGGTTATAGACCACTGTCAGGGGGAAAATCCTATAAGAAAATGAATTTCTGATTCAAGAGGAGGATCCTAAGCTCCTGGATAAAATGCTCTATGTCACACAGACCGAGCAGTGATATGGGGGTGACCCAGCACTTGTGTCAGAAAAGGGGGGGGTGTTGCAGGTGGGGTCCGAGTGCCTCTGCTGACAGAGCCCGGTGGACCACTCAGCGTCCAGATGACCTTGCCAGGGGGTGCTCACCATGGTACACAGTAGGGGTTTTCAGCTGCGGAATCTCTGTCGATGAAGTATGTGTTTTCCTGTGACACAGGCTGTGGTCGAAATTCGCCCCCCACCTGCCCCCCCCGAGAGGAAATAGAGTAGAAGGCAGGGGGATGTCCCCCTGGACACAGCAGGGTAGTTGATGTCTAGCCAAAGGGGACATTGACTCAAGTTTCTTGGGAGGTGGGAGTGGGTGAAGCCAAGGGGGATGTAACAGGGCAAAGGTTATGGGGGCCAGATGCCTGGCCATGTGGGGTCTGACACCTGATGGAGAATGGCCTTTGAGAGTCCCATCTCCTGCCAGCCCCCCTCACTGTCCTGGCTGCAGGTTACACCCAGATGAATGCAAGAATCGGACCCTTCTCTCCTTGCCCAAGGAGCCAGAGGCCCCAGAGTTCCTGGGCCTCTGGGCTCAGGCTGGGGGCTAATGCACATTTCCCTGAACCTTCCCTTTGACTCCTGTCCCTGGGGCCTCTGGATATAACAGAAGCTCCATCCTGTGCAGGGATGGATGGGAACCAATGTGACATCTATTCCGTAGAGCTGAATTCTTACCCCGTAAGGTAATGGGATTCATCATGCGGAGTTAGTGACAGCGGTGGCCTGGGGAGGGACAGCCACACCACAGATCCTACATCTTTTGCCAACCAGACTCTTGCGTCTAGGCTCCACCCCCTTCTTCCCTGGTCGAATTTTTGAAGTGGGAAAAGAGTCACTGAAAGCAGTGAATTTTTGGATATTTGGCTTTCTCCATATGAAAAATCAAATGGCTTTAAGACACAGGAGAGTTGGCTGTTACAGGGAATAGGGTGGCAATTCACTATAAAAGTGATAAAGATCTCTTGTTTCCTGGTGTATGAAGCACCTCTGCTGAGTTACTTTGGATATTAACAGCTGCTACCTAAAGCAAGTTCGGCCGTCAAACCTCGGACTTTTGGGTCAAAGCAGGCACATTTGATGTTATAATGTGAAAGTATGAAGGGTAAGAAAAATCTTACCCTGGATTCTTCTATTGAATTGTCTTATTTTCCCTTGGAACTGGGTCGACTTGGGACTTGGAGCAGAGTGTTGGGCTGGTGATTCCAGACTGCCCTCACCCCGTGGAGCGGCCCAAGATAGAGCACGGGGTGCCAGCACACGGCTTCTGGCTTTGACCACTCAAGTCACAGCGTGAAGGCTGGGCAGGCTGCGTCCTGCAGGGGATGAGACAAAAGAGTGTGGATAGGTCACTGGCCTAAGGCCACACAACCAAGAAATGGTGGACCAACCAGGGGGTCTCCAGACACAGGGTGGAGTCGAGCCCTGTGCCTTGTCTACGCTCAGGACCATGCGTGGGGCCTGGAACACACAGTGAAGACAATGTTGAGAAATGGTTCAGACTCCAAGGAAGACACTGTTGAAGACTCTGGCCCTGGGGGCAGAGAGTGAGCTTGTCTCCGAACCCAGCAGGACAAGTAGAGATCTGGCTGAGCTGGTAGGGTAGGGGAGTGGATGGAAAACCACAAAGGGGGACGTGGGTAGGTGTTGAGAGCGAGTTGCGTAGACATCCAACGTGGAAGAAGAAGAGCTTGATTGGACGCCCAGGGCAAGGGGAGTCTCAGTGCTTAGCTGGGCTCTTTGTTAAAGAGAAGGACTTTGCCAAGGATGAGGCCTAGCTGAGGAGCTTAGAGGCACCTGACTTAAGTTTGGTCGAACAGGGAGTCACTGTCAGTGGTTCAGCTGCCTTTGTGGGTGAATGAGGAAACCTAGGGGCACAGCTTCAGTCAGGGGGTACAGTGGAGACACACCCCAAACTGTTCTTCTCAAGGCCTGTCATCGTCCTGTTCTGATTTGCAGAATTTGAGAGCCACGTCAATGAACACGCATTTCTAATTTCAGCTAGCATCAAGCCAGGAAGCCTTCCTGGTGGCGGCGGCAGTGGTGTTGGTGGGGCATGCGTGTGTACGTGACAGTCAAGCTCTGAAAGAGGAGAGGGGAAGGAGAGGGTGAGAGCCATCCTATTTTGCTGCCAGTCTCCTGACACGCCTTCAATAAGTATAATTATGTCCCCATACTCATTGTGTTAATCTCCACACCTAGCCCAGGGTCTCATGCACACTAGCTAGGTTAAAAGATGCTTGTTGGCAAGCCTGTCCCAACGGGCTCCCTGATGGATACTGGAAACATCAGCAAGAATGTGAATGCAGGAGATACCTACAGTGCCGCTCAGCAGGGTAAGAGTGCGGTGGAGACAGCGCGGGGGCACATTGGAGGGGAGCGGGCACCCTTCACGCCAGCACCGACGTCTCTCCGCATTTCACAGTCAGCTTTTCCATCCTCCTAGTGAAATTGTAAATTATAGTCGTTTCCATTGGCAGCTAAAGAGACACTGGAAGATCAAAATTTTACTTTCATTCAAAATTGAGACTGTTTTTGGAAGTCAACTTTAGCTTGACCTTCTGTTTGGGAAAAACTATACTTAATATTTGTTTGAACACGTATTATGAACTGGGTACTGTTTGAAGACTATTTAATTAATCAATTGGTTAATTATTCACTTATGTATTTATTTTTGATTGACATCCAAGTTAGTTAGCATGTAGTGCAATAATGATTTCAGGAGTAGCATCCATTGATTCATCCGCCTACATACAACACCCAGTGCTCATCCCAACAAGTGTCCTCCTTAATGGCCCTTGCCCATTTAGCCCATCCCCCCTCCCACAACCCCTCCAGCAACCCTCAGTTTGTTCTCTATATTTAAGTCTCTTATGTTTGGTCCCCCTCCTGTTTTTATATTAGTTTTACTTCCCTTCCCTTATGTTCATCTGTTTTGTATCTTCAATTCCACATATGAGTGAAGTCATATGAGATTTGTCTTTCTCTGACTGATTTCACTTAGCATAATACCCTCCACTTCCATCCACGTAGTTGCAGATGGCAAGATTTCATTCTTTTTGATTGCCAAGTAATACTCCATTTAGGTATATACCACATCTTTTTTATCCATTCATCCATCGATGGACATTTGGGCTCTTTCCATACTTTGGCTATTGTTGATAGCGCTGCTATAAACATTGGGTTGCACATGTCCCTTTGAATTAGCACACCTGTATTCTTTGGATAAATACCTAGTAGTGCAATTGCTGGGTCACAGGGTAGTTCTATTTTTAGTTTTTTGAGGAACCTCCATACTGTTTTCCAAATTGTCTGTACTAGTTTGCATTCCCACCAGCAGTGCAAAAGGGTTCCTCTTTCTTCACATTTTTGCCAACATCTGTCGTTGCCTGAATTGTTCACTTTAGCCATTCTGACAGGTGTGAGGTGATATCTCATTGTGGTTTTCATTTGTATTTCCCTGATGATGAGTGACGCTGAGCATTTTTTCATGTGTCTGTTAGCCATCTGAATGTCTTCTTTGGAAAAGTGTCTATTCATGTCTTTTGCCCATTTCTTCACTGGATTATTTGTTTTTTGGGTGTTGACTTTGATAAGTTCTTTATAGATTTTGGATACTAACCCTTTACCTAATATGTCATTTGCAAATATCTTCTCCCATTCCTTCGGTTGCCTTTTAGTTTTGCTGATTATTTCCTTTGCCATGAAGAAGTTTTTATCTTGATAAAATAGTTCAATAGTTCATTTTTGCTTTTGTTTCCTTCACCTCCAGAGACATGTTGAGTCAGAAGTTGCTGCGGCCCAGGGCAAAAAGGTTTTTGTCTGTCTTCTCCTCTAGGATTTTGATGGCTTCCTGCTGAGACTATTTGACTTTGAAACAAACCTGTAAAGGAAGCACTATTACTGAACACATTTACAAGTAAAGAAAATAAGGCAAAAAAGTGTGGAGAAGCCACTTGCCTAAGGCCACATGACCAAGAAACAGCAGACCAGCCCCACAACCTCGGAGCTCAGGCTGGTTTTCAGCCCTTTTGCGAGATGCATCTCCAAGGCAAACTCCTCACTCTTATAAGGGCTTCCTATCTCCTGGAAAAATGCTGACCACTCATTCAGGTCAATGTGGATACCTTTTCACAAACAGACTAAACCTGAAATTCAAAAGAATGAATAGATTATCTGGCACCTGGGCATTGAGACAGTTCATTCCCACAAATAGTCACAGAGTGTCAGCAGCGTGCCAGGTACTATGCTGGAAGGGAAGGAGCATGGGATTGGGCGAACCAACCTTTCTGAGCCTCAGTTTCCCCCTCTGAGTGGCGGAGATGATAGCACCTGTTCCTGAGGTAGCGTTGTGAGCATCAGCAGAGACGATAATGCATGTCTGGCGCTTAACAAAATGCTTTGGGCAGAGTTAGAACTCAATGCACATTAGATCCCTTTATCAGGCTGGCCTGAGGTTGTATGGTCTTGGGCTTGTGGAAGTGGCAGATTCTACACTCCCACTGAAGCACCTGCTTACCACTACGTGAACCAGCGGTCTTCTCCCCCTTTACCCCAATCACATGCACCCCCAGTCTGATGCCGCTGCATTGGGCATGCTCTCAACATCTCAACCCTCTGGCCAGAGTAGTCTTGTCTGAAGTGTGAGATTATTTAATGGGACACTTCAGTGTCCAGGAATAGAAGACAATATCGCACGGTATGTCCTTGTGGAATCTTATCTGGGAGGTAATTTATTTGGTAGATTTCATACCCTGTTATACATTTCATGTGTGTTTTGCCCAGAATACAGAGTCGGAATACAGCTATACTAATTAATTGCCCTAATTGTTACATATGTGAGGTTAGGGCCACTTGTACGCATTATTCAAATTAATGCAAAACAGATGGAAATGACACAATCAGCATACTCTTAAACACAATTATAGTGCTGGCTGTCTTCCAAGGAATGTGTTTTGAAGACTGAATTAGAATTCTTTGAAAGCTTGGCTTTTAGCAACAGAGACATAGCCTAAACCTTTTGAATCACCTGTTCAACTGATTTCTATTGTAGGTTTTGTATCTGAAATGGCATTGGTCTCAATTGTCCACTAGTACCCCTACTGGTCAGAGATGGAGGCATCTACCATAGCTCAAGGGAGAGAGAAGGCATGAAGGCAGAGATTTAAAAGTAAATATGCTTTACAATCTGGGTGTAGTATACGATTAAGTGATAAAATCTACAAAGAGGTCATGCTTTAAGCAAGTATGATAAATAAAAAATTCAGTCTTATAAAACAGATTAGGGAGTGAATGATCATATCGAAGATGAACGCTTTGCTTTGCAAAGTAATTTACCATAGGGGACATTAAATACCACCTGTCCTGGTATGTTTAAAATATGGCTGCCATTTGAAAAGCGAGTAATTTATACACAGATTTTCAGGAGATAATCTAACATCATCTAACATCAGGTATAACCCATACAAGATGTTTTATTTATGATTCGATTAGAATTATGGATCAAGGATGGCCCTGAAATGAAATGTAAGGGAAAGTGCAGGCTTGACATTGCCTGGACGAAAAGAAGATAGGATGGCAATTTTAACTCTAAAAAAATGCACAACGAACGGACGCCACTCAAGAAGGGGAGGAGCTAAGCTACCTGAGAACATTTGAGAGAAGGTCTTATGGTTCAGTCTGCAGAAGAAGGCACCAAGTGCACCTGTGTAAGACGGGGCGGTGGTGGTTTGATGCAGAGGAGTGGTCTCAGCTTGGTGCAGGGCTGAGGTGCTGCTGATGGCTGTGGCTAGCATGGATAGTGACATGCATGAAGAACTTTGTGTCGTAGGAACTGCAGTGGGTATTTTACATGGATGACTTCTTTCAGTTCTCAGTTGGGGGACTATTGTTACTCCCCCGTCCACTGCCTTTGTTTCCCTATAGCTGAGGAAACTCAGACTCAGGGAAGTTGTCCAAGGACTGACGTATGGCTAGAGTTTAGTAAACCCAGGGAAACCCATTGCTTTCGACCATTATATAGAGAGAATCTAAAAATTTGTTAGACCCAAGGAAGACTCTCCCGTCAGTGAAAGTTTAAAAATTCTAATACGTTGCTAACATTTTCAAGGTAATATTTGCTGGCAGGGAAAGCATACTTACAAAGGGGCGCCTGGGTGACTCCGTCGGTTTAGCATCCGACTCTTGGTTTCAGCTCAGGTCATGATCTCACGGTTGTGAGATTGAGCCCCACATTGAGCTCTGTGCTGACAGTGTGGAGTCTGTCTGGGATTCTCTCTCTCCCTCTCTCCATGCCCCTCCCCCTGCTTGTTCTCTCTCTGTCTCTCTCTCTCTCTGTCTCTCTTTATCTCTCTCAAAATAAATAAAACTAACAACAACAACAAAAAAGGATTGGCTCTTAGCTGCCTTGGATCATATAGTTGAAGGTCAGGGTAAACATAGGAGAATTGTGTGACTTTCACATCCAGCGAATCTGTAACAATGTAGTGGTTCCATTTCTATAGGAGTATGGAAAGTGATCCAAAGATCTAAGTTTACAGATACACCACTGGTACCGTTTACTCTGATTGAACATAACCATAGCTTCTGAATAAAATACAGATGCTGTGGTTGGCCTGAATTTTATTTATGTTTATTTTTTTGATTTGTGAATTGTTTGACAAAGAGTCTCCCCAAACTATAAAAATGAAATCATGTTCAGTTCTGTGTCTCAGGAATCCCACTGTTGAAAATCAAGCTACTCTACAGATCCCGGCTGCTTTGGAAATTCTGCCCGACGTAGAAAAGTGCCAGAGTTGCTCTAGACGCTTCTCGCACACCGGTAAATGAGCCTGCCCCTCTGAAGTCTTCTCTGGCTGGAGCTGTGACGAAGCACCTCTCGTTTCCGATCTCATCAAACTATCTTTTGACCATCTGCCTCGTTGCCTTGCCTCTCTGTCTTTATGATCAACCTCATGATTGAGTGGTTTAATTTAGTTATCATGAAATGTCTTTCCATTACACCAGCGGTTTTTTGTAATTTGTATTACACACTGTCATCTATTTTGGAAATTTTAATTTGGTAAAAACCTCTCTCATGCAGTGTGTATGAAAGAAACTACACAAAAGAAAATCGTACTGTATTGATTTCTCTGGATCTAATCGTTCTCTTGGGTCTTGGTGAATTTGACTGTGTCTGGTTTTTCTCACATAGGCTTGTCAAAATCCACAGAAGTGTTAATAATATTTTATGTCTACATAATGCGTCCTTTTTTGTCGGGCTGGAGACAGTAATGCCTTGAAATGCTGATTCTGTTGTCTTATAATTACTCGGTAGCTAGAGTAGGAAATATGTGTAGTCTGAAAGCAGTTTTCAGCTTGTTTGTTGTTGTTATTGTCGAGTTTTTAGCTTCTTAAAGATAGAAGGTTAGTGCTGGAAAGAGGTCCTGATTGTTTTATCTACAATAAGAGCATTTTCTGTTTACAGTAAGAGTATATATACATTTTTGGCAAAAGCAGTCAATTTCTTAAGAAAAATACTCTAGTCTCTGTCAACATAAATGCAAATAAGTGATTCAGTTAATTTAGGGGAAATTCAATAACCATTAGCCTCGAAATCTTGTTCCAGCTGGTCTGCTTTGGGGAGAAGAGGATTATCTTTTTTATGAATAGAACATTTTTTTCATTTTGAAGTAACCTACTTTGCCACTGATGATGTTTTATGTCTTAAGGACAATAGTTCCCCAGCTTTCTTTATGCTTGCAATAATCCTAAAATATCTTCTTCTATCCTTTCCTTTCTAATTTTACTCAGTTTTTTGGTGGGTCTCTTATAAATAGCATGTAACTGATTTTTTTTTTAATATAGTCCAACAGTATTTCTCTTGAGAATTTAGTCCCTTTACAATTAATGTGAGTACCAATGTATATGGATTTATATGTACCATTTAAAAAAATTTTTTTAACATTTATTTATTTTTGAGACAGGGAGAGACAGAGCATGAACGGGGGAGGGTCAGAGAGAGAGGGAGACACAGAATCGGAAACAGGCTCCAGGCTCTGAGCCGTCAGCACAGAGCCCGACACGGGGCTTGAACTCACGGACCGCGAGATTGTGACCTGAGCCGGAGTCGGACGCTTAACCGACTGAGCCACCCAGGCGCCCCATATATATACCATTTTAGAATTGTTAGAATTAAATTTCTTTGCAAACTTTTCCTCCATTTTTAGTCACACTTTGCTTCCAAAAATCTTTTTTCTAGGTGAGATTATTGTAGAAGGCTCCTTATTGTCTACCAACATGTCAGGGCTCCATTTTGGCAATGGATAACGTTGCTTGGTGCTCTACCCGTGAGAGGTCCCTGCCAGGGCCCCTGGGGAACCTTTTTGGTTCCTACTCATCTCCACACTCTTGAGCCTGCTTGGTCTCTCTTGACATTCCTTTATTCATACAGCCCAGAGTCAGGTCTTGCTTCTCTGTCTGGTTCCTCTGAATTACGCTTTACTTGGTCTGTGCATCTCTTCGATTCCCCCATCCCATCATCCCTGAATGTTGCTTTTGTGACCGTCTTAGCTCCACATTTTGAAAGCTAGATCAATCTTTCCTCTAGGCTTGGCACTGGCCCCCAGATCCCGAGACTGAATATCACTGCCTCCTTCCCCACAGGTTCTGGATGCTTCTGGAAGGCAGAGAGGTCAGTTTGGGAGAATGGACATGTTGGCCTTGTCCAGTTCTCCAGTTCTCATTCCTGGCCCTTCTTCCATGAACAGCAACAGCCCCCAGGATATGCTGAGAACTTCCGGAATCTCAGAGCTGAGTTCCTTCGATTTCACTCTGCTGATGAAGGTTTAACAACTCAGTCAGAATTGGAGGACCCCACTCCTTAACGTTAAGAAAACAGAGGACTAGCTTGCTTTCTTCTCTCCCTCCCATTTCTTTTTTTTTTTTTTTTTTTTTTTTTAATTTTTTTTTTCAACGTTTATATTTATTTTTGGGACAGAGAGAGACAGAGCATGAACGGGGAAGGGGCAGAGAGACAGGGAGACACAGAATCGGAAACAGGCTCCAGGCTCTGAGCCATCAGCCCAGAGCCTGACGCGGGGCTCGAACTCATGGACCGTGAGATCGTGACCTGGCTGAAGTCGGACGCTTAACCGACTGTGCCACCCAGGCGCCCCTCCCTCCCATTTCTTAAGCTAGAAACCTTCTAAAGTATTTTATCTTATTTAAATTTCTGAAGATATTTTAAGAAGTTGGGCTTTTTACCAACTCTTTGTGGTAGACGGACAGGCTTTCTTCTATTCATTAATCCATCAAAATTTTCTTGAATACATACCCTGTAGGTGCTGTTGTAGACACCAGAACTGCATGAAAATAGAAATGAAAAACAAGCTAATAAGCAAACAATATCCCTGCTCCCAGAGAACTTATGTTTCTTGTGAGACTGGCAAATATAAATAAATACACATACAAACCAACAGGTACTAAATATTGCTCTGAGAAGCAAAGCAGGGTAATTGGCTAGGGAGTCATGAGTGCACATTTGTGTGTGTGCATCTTGCCATATAGAGTAGTTAGAGAAGGGTCCCTTACGAGGTGACATTGGAGCAGAGGTCTGAAATAGGTGAGGGGTTAATAAATGCAGATAACCAGGTAAGATTGTCCTGGACAGAGGAAACAGCGAGGAGGAAGGAACTGGAGGGAGTGCATGGAGACACTAAGAGGCACTGTGGCTGGGAGAAGGCAGGCAAGGGGGAGAGTCAGGTCTGGAGGCCCACGAGACCCCCCCAATTTGTTTTGTAGGATTTTTGTAACATCTGTATACTGCGGGAACACATCAACCTCGCCGTACTCATCCAAACTACCTGGGGAGGTTGTTAAAAAGGTAGTCATAGGCCTTGCCCCACAGTTTAGTAATAATCTCCAGTAGACTTGAGAATCTGAATTTTTAACAAGCTTCTCTGGTGACTCTTAGGAAGCCACACCAGAGCTCCTCTGTAAACTGGTATCTGGGGGCCACTGCGGCTGATGAAAGTTTAAAGATTGCCTTTTGAGGATGTTAGCAGGAACTAGAAACCCTGGCGGGAAATACAATCATGCCCCCTTTCTGCCCTTTCTAATACTGGCTCTAGTGGGTGGGATGGGGGAAGAGGTGGAGGGATCAAAAAGAATGTGGGGAGAATATTGTAAAGGGGAGCCAGAAGCAGACTAGAAATCCCGGTTGTAAACCTTTGAGCTAAGCCTACAGTTTAACAGTCAGTTCCTGAGATGCTGCTGGACATCAGGAGTGCAACAAAGTATCATAAATGTCTTTCTTTTTAAAATTCTTTTCTTAAATTTAAGTTTGAGAGAGAGGGAGAGAGAGAGAGAGAGAGGGAGAGCGTGAGCAGGGGAGGGCCAGAGAGAGAGGGAGACACAGAATCCAAAGCAGGCTCCAGGCTCCAAGCTGTCAGCACAGAGCCTGATGCAGGGCTCGAACCCAAGAACTGTGAGATCATGACCTGAGCTGAAGTCAGAGGCTTAACCAACTGAGCCACCCAGGCGCCCCAGAAATTTCTATGAGCTGGAAGGGTAACCATGTTTCAACATATTGTTCAGAGGCTTCAGCAGGTGCCCTGGCTATCAGGAGCCTGCCAGCAATAAAATATTATATTTCCCATTAATCTTTCTCCTCTGTTGATGGAAACAAAGCCAAGTACAATCTAACTTAAACCAAGAAAATAAAAGAGAGGCCCTGAATTATATTTTCTGTAGCGGGTTGAATGATGCCCCGCCCCCCCCCCCCATATGTCTATATCCTAACCCCTAGAACTGAGAACTTGTGAATATGACCTTATTTGGAAAAAGTGTCATTGCCGAGGTAATTCAGTTAAGGAACTTGAGATGAGATCATCCTGGGTTATCTAGATGGGTCTTAAGTCCAATGACCAATGTTCTTAAAAGATACAGAAGGGGAGACGTAGACCCAAGGGAGAAGCCTATGTGAAGATGGTGATAGAGACTGGCGTCCTGCAGCCACAGGCCAAGGAGCACCTGGGGTCACCTTGATCTGGGAATGACAAGGAAGAATCTCCCCCCCCCCCCACCTCCATAGCCTTCAGAGGGGGACAGACCCTGCCGATACCTTGATTTTGGACTTCCGGCTTCTAGAACTCTGAAGGAATAAACTTCTGTTGTTTTAAGCCACAAGGTCGGTGATAATTCGTTATGGACGTCAGAGGAAGCTAATACATTTTTTTTTCACCCTCTAAGGTTATCTCTTGACAACTGTGGACCCTTCAGCCCTGGCCTGTTTCAATTTTTACACAACTGTGGTCATACTTTCTTCCTTTTGCCTTTGAGCAGTAGATATCTTCTTATGTGCAATTTGAATTTATAATGTTATTTTCCTTCTTCTAGATACAGGATTCTTTCTTCTCCTTTCGTAGCATTTTCTTTTGTGTTCCATTTTATCCAGAGACACACTTATTTCTAAGAATATACCGTTTTCCCTGGAAGCTTTATCTAGTGGCTGATGCCTCTCAGAACCCTCCAGAAAGGGACCGGGTTGAATTTTACCATGCGAGATGCACCTTCTAGGCTCGGAGAACCAAGGACTCTAGTAGTTCTCTGAAACCTGGAAATTGTCACATTATCGATGTAGGGACAGAAATGTTTACAGAAATGCAGGTGGTGACAGTGTTTGGACTTGTGTGCTTCTGGTTCGGTCTTAGCTGGCACATAGCTCTTGGTCCTAATTCCTCACACTGACCTTCAAGGCTGCCATGTGTGGGCTCCAGACATTCCTTCAACTTCCAAACTTCTGTCTGTAGCTCCCCAGTGTGTGCCTTAGCTCTCGTGGCTTCCCGCATCGACATTGTCCCTTCCCTCCTGTCTACTGACCAGAATTCTGCTCATCCTGAAAGCTCATCCCAGATCTCATTTTCCCCAGGGATTCTCTCTCTCTCTCTCTCTCTCTCTCTCTCTCTCAATGTTTATTTGTATTTATTTATGTATTTATTTATGTATTCATGTATTTATTTATTTGGAGAGGGAGGGGCAGGGAGAGAGGGAGACACAGAATCTGAAACAGGCTCCAGGCTCTGAGCTGTCAGCACAGAGCCCAACGCGGGGCTCGAACCACGAGATCATGACCTGAGTTGAAGTTGGACACTCAACCAACTGTGCCACCCAGGCGCCCCTCTCCAGGGACTCTCTTGACTCCCCCAGCCCGTTGTGATCTCTCTCCACTCTGGACTAACTCTGAGCCTGTACAAACCCTGAGTCCTGTCCTTTCCTTTGTTAACTCCCCCGTACCTGGCATAGTGACCCACACTTAATAAGAGATCCTTCCATGGATTGAGCCAACCCTGGCTGTGATTTTTGTTTTTAATCTCTTGCTTGGAAAACCACTAGTCCTAGGTACAGATGGTAGCCCCTCTTTCCGATCAGATCTGGAAACTTGGGGCTGTTCTGGGATGCCTAATTGTTCTTCACAGATAGTTAAAGTCTGCTTCATTTGTTCCAGCACTAAACAGGGTCTCTGATTTATAGGAGTTCGATCAGGCAGCAGATGGGCAAAGTGGCAGTTGTAGGTCTCTGCCATCGCTGCCATGGCTTGGGCCAGTGGGCAACCCCCTGGTCTAGCTTCCTTGACCTGTCCACTCACCTGCATGGGTGTTCTGGGAGCACTGGACATGGCAGTTGGATCCCTCCTTTCCAGCAGGCCAGGACCTAGGGAAATAGAATACACTAAGACGTTGTCCCTGTTCAGGAGAGCCTTGCTGTGTCATCACGCAGAGCCCAAAGATTCAGGCTGATCGTCTGCTTGCACCAGAGCATGGATGCTCTCTATCAGGTGGGGGGAAGGGGGAGGGGGAGGGGGAGGGGGCCCGGGGGTGAGGGCTGGGGAAGAGAATGGCTGTGAGTCCAGGCTGTAGTTAGAGGGATTGCGTCAAACTCACCATGCTCTTGTTTCACAGCATCTTGGCCTTGGCCTTTAGTACCTTTTGACAGGTACCCTCTCTGACCCCTGCTCGCCCCTGTGTCCTGCCTGCTGGGATTCTTGGTCCAGTTCTTACCTCCTGGAGCAGCACACTCTTCACCTAACTTCCTGGACTACCTTTTTCAGTTGGCGTTGTCTCGGTGTCTGTTGCTTCTCTTCTGCCCAGGGACAGGTCAGCAGAGGGCAAATGGGACCCCTCGATCCCATTCCTTAAAATGGATATATCTGTAAATCCAGCCTCATCCAGAGTTTTGCCCATCGTGAGAAGGTGCCTCCATTGTAACTCGAGAGAGCTTTGGTTTAGTGGGGTTTGGCTTCCCTGTCAGTGTTCATCCGCATCATCTCACAGCATCCCGAGAAAGGGAACAATTTGGGTCCATTCTGCCCTAAAAAACTACAGCTTAATACATTTTTTTTTAGGCGTGTGAGCCTGTGATAAAAGTTCTAATCTCTGCAAAGCATGAGAAGAAGTGTTAATACAGCTTGGGAAAATACCCTCCCGTCCTCAATTTCCTGGCACGCTCCGGTCCTTTGCCAATGTAGAGCTTATCTCGCCAAGGCAGTGGATTCCAGAATGACATTTCTTAGACCAAGACATAGAATCTGTTTTTTCATTGCCTACAGTTTCCTTGCAGTATTTGGGGGAAGCATTTAGATTCTCAGAGGCGAAAAACATTATTGATTTGGATAGCTCCTCTTTTCTTGTCGTTTCCTGCTTCCTTTTTCCTTCCTTCCTTCCTTCCTTCCTTCCTTCCTTCCTTCCTTCCTTCCTTCCTTCCTTCCTTTCTCTCTCTCTCTCTCTCTCTCTCTCTCTCTCTCTCTCTCTCTCTCTCTCTCCAGCTTTACTGGAGTCATTGGCTTTATAAGAGCATCAGAAAGGAATCTAATTTTGAGAGAAAAAGGAAATGCTTGGAAAGCTCTGTCTGGAAGGCAGTGGCAGTATGTAGTTGGAGAGTTGGACTCCTCAGGACCCATTCACTGAGTCACTCTCCTTGTACTTTCTGTGAGGATACTCAGCCCGGGGAATCCCATGTGGGTGCCAAGTGTGGGTTCAGTAAGAGTGGAGGACTTGTGTTATTTATGTGTATAACCTCAGCACCTCGTCTGTTTACCGGGGAGGCTCATTGGAAGAATGAATGAATGACTGCATTGGAAATAGGTCCAGCACAGGATTTTCTTCAGACCCAACTGTCTTTCCTGGGTCATTAGGTATTTAGGTTGGTCTTTATTTATTTGTTAAACATTTATTGAAAACCTCCAGAGTAATCAAGACTTTGGTGAATGCAGAGAGAGCAAAGATCCCTTTTTGCAGTGTCTTTGGTCGATACTTAAAAAACATTTCCAATAGTAACTCCTTTGAACATAAAGCACAATAATACTTAATAATCAAATATTCTGAATTAAAGCCACCCCCACTCACAGACTTATGAGCAGATCATTCAGAAAAGATGAATAGCTAGAATTAACACACACACACACACACACACACAGCAGGGGCTACCCCAAATAGTCATTGATTTGGCATAATTGAAATTTGAAATCTTTTGTTCCTGTCATTCATATTTCAACTAACTTTCAGAACTGGGGAGGAAGGAGAAGGATGTGTGCCCAGGCTTAGGAATTTGGCTCCTGGTTAGAGGTCGTCCTGGTCAGTTTGTCCCCACCAGTTTCTTCCACATCAAGATTCCCCTCTGGAGCTGATTTGGCCAGTTTTTTTAAATATTACATTTTTTTATGTCATTATGTTTACTGTGCTATTAGGTGTTATGCTTTATGCATTACTTATACACAGTAATGTTCACTTATGTTAAATGTACATTTGATGAATTTTAGAATCCTATACCCATTTGTAAACCCCAGCACAGTGAACATACGGACTACTTTCCTCACTCAAGATCTTTTGGATGTCTTTGGAGTTAATTCCCCTCTCCATGCCTGGCCCCAAGAAACCACTGATCTTCTTTCTGTTGGTATAGTTGCCTTTTCTAGAAATTCATATAAATGGAGCTATAGATGACACAGTCTTTTGTATTTGCTTTATTTCATTCAGTATAATGCTTTAAGACTTGATTAAACACAGATTGCTGGTCTCCACCCCCAGAGCAGAAGTAGTGACCAGTAGGTCTAGGGTGGCTGGAGAATGTGCATTTCTCACAAGCTCCCAGGTAATACTGATGCTATTATGGTCCAGCAGCCATATATTGGGAACCACTGAACCCATGAGGGGATCCATGAGTTAGAAGCCTCCTTCTGTGGAGCTTCCTTTGATGTTGTTCATAACCTTGCCTGTTGGTGACCCCACTTACCACACAGAACAGAAAGCTTGATTTATCCATGGAAGGTTGGTGCTTCAATGCCTCATTCTTACCATCACTGCCATAATCCTTGTGATCCACAACCATTTATGGTCAAGTACATGATCCAGATTTGGTCACTCTGCTTTCTTTCCTATCTAATTTCAGCCCGGAGGCCAGACACAAAGGCTCTTTGTTCTGTCTGGGGCTCTCTAGCCTTGCTCCTTAACTGTGGCTGGTGCCCTCAGTGCTTCTCTATGGCCCAGAGCTTATAAACCTTCATATTCCTGAAGGACAGGAGCAGGTCTCCTGAAGGGAGACCATGGGCAGGCCTGGGCAAGGAATGATGAGATGAAGAGGGCTGACTATGGAAATCATGCCAGACTCAGAAGGCCTCAGTTCTGCTCCTGGCCTCTGTTCTTACCGGCTGTACAGTCTTGGGCAAGGACACTTCTCTTGGCCTCAGCTTTCTCAACTGTGAAATCATGATGATAAATAATAAGAGGGTGATAATGAAGTTATAATATAACAGTCTTATAGAGTTACTCAATAGGCTTTGAATACCCATCTCATGCTAGGTGTTGTGCAAGATGGTGGAGCTAAACCCAACTACAACCCAGTCCTTCCCCTTCACAGGTGCAATGGAGGAGCACCTGATTTTATCCCATGATAGTGGCATTCATATGTATTGCACTGTGGGATTGTAAGGTGTAATAATAAATGGAGGGATGGGAAGGAAGTAATGTATGGGCTGAGATTAGTGGAATTACCTATCTGTTATAATTACCTGGAAATTATCTGGAGAATTTTTTTTTTTAAGTATGAACACATAGGCCTAAATCCCAGCCATTCTAATTGAATCAGTCAAGAGGGGCATGGGATCTGGACGCTGGTTTTTCAAAAACCATACCAGATGATTCTAGTGGGTACCCAGGGCTGAGATCCACTTTGCTTCATGATTTGCCCACCTGAAGGGGGGAGGTACTTTTGCTCCTCAGTACTGGGAGGAGTTCACCTGTTCCCTTGTAAACTGGCCTTGCAGCTCTGACCTTGACTCCAGGGCGTGGTTTCCCTGGGAGAAATCCTCACTTCTCCACTCCACATTGGAATTCAAAGGAAGGTCCTTGAGATCAGAGGGTGATGACCATGTCTGAAGAGCCAACCTATTATTTACCACAAACCCGAGACAGATGGAATGCTCCAGAGTATTCTTACAACAGCTGAGTTGCCAAGGGAGGAAAATGAGCAGAATTAATCAGCAGCAGGAAGGGAAAGGATGTTGTGGAGTAGTCAAGCAATTAGAGCCATGTTTCAGATATAGAGTTGAGGCCCTTGGACCAGCACAGGGACACCTGGAAGAGACTGCAGATGCGGCCAGTGGTGCCATGTGATTGGACCCGGGGAGTCTGAGAACCTCACAGGCAGAGACCAAAAGCCAAGTTCTGAGTGATTCTTGTCCTGCCACTGGCCGCTGCCCCTGCCCTCTCCAGGGAGACACCACAGGCTCCCCCTGGCCCTGGCCCTGGCCCCAGTCTACCCTGTCCAGGGCAGGAAGGAGAGCAGAAGCATCAAGGGTGAGGCCAGAAAGAGCCAAGATGGCAGGCCACCTGTATACTTCACCTGGCCCCTCCCCTCCTCCCTGTCAGTCCACTCTATGGTCTGTAGAGTGTGACATCTCTTTGCTTTTCTGTTCCCTGCTGGGGCTGGAGTCGTGCCCTGAATTTGTCTCTCATAGTCAGTGGGGCCTTTATCCACACCCTGACAGTGGTCCCAGTGCCCATGGCAAGACCACCCTCCACTCCGATGGCTACACCTACCTGCCTCCTTCAGGGCAACACAACTAACTTCAAACTCCTTGGATTATAAAATTCGCTGTTGTTCAAACCCAGAGGGCAGAGGTTTGAACAGGCTGGCTGGAGGTGTCCAGGACTAAGCCTCGGTCTGCGAGAATAAGGGTGGGCAATTAGGGGACACAGTCACTGGATCCTCACTGCAGCCAGGTGAGTGTTCCCAAGCCCACCCTGTCTGGACCAGATTCCTTGTTCTGGGGTGTTGCTGAGGATGTGCACTGCATCTTTCACAGACTACGTTTGACATTACTCCAGGGCAGCATCGTCCCTGCCCAGGGCACCCTGCCCAGCAAGCCTCTGAATGCAGATGAGATCACGAAAGTGCTTTGTAAACAGCACAGAGCTCTACGCAGGCAAATCCTGGTTACAAACGGCACACATTTACTTGTTCACTGTGAACTCTCCTCCTCAGCCTGGCCTTGCATTGAGATCCACCAGCCCGATAATCTCGAGTGGGACGACTCCCCACCAAGATGTATTCAATGTGGTAGATGGAGCAAGGTGGCAGGCGCCGAGTTCACCCCCTCACATGGCTCACCCTCCCCAGCTCTGCTCTTTGGACACGTTTTGTCTCCCCATTCTTCCCCGTGAGTGGGAACGCCTGGGAGGGTGGTTTTTACCCTTTCTTCTTGCTTGCGCATCATGCGACCAATTCAACTTGTTTCTCCCTCTGTTCCTTCCTTTTCTGGAACCTCTGGAGCTCTGTTGTAGCAACTGTGTCCCTGGGCTCCAGTTTTTTTGTGGCAAATGAAGGATCAAACCAGACGAGTGGTTTTCCAACCATAGCCCGTGAAAGCCTGGGCATCAAGATCTGCTGGGCGGTGGGGGTGGATATAAAGCTTAACTATTCTGTCTTCCCTTTTAGACACCGGTGCGTCCTGGGGAAATTTGCTTCATTGTTCGGAGCCTGAAAATACCTATAAGTTGAGACGTAGCTCATGGTACTGTTGTGAGGACTGAGTGAACTATATGAATAGTTCCAGTGCAAAATAGCATACGAATCTGTGAAGGTTATCATTATTACCTAAGGTATGTGTTGTCACTCCATTTTATCAGATGAGCAGACTGAGATCCAGATAATTTGTGACTTACCTGAGGTCGCATCTCTGGAGGTAGCGGAGCCTCGACCGGAATGGGGGGGGGGTGTTACTGATCACGTCCCAACCTCTTCACGCCAGGTTTTCCACCTTACCTGGATATTCTGAAGGCTGTAGCCCGTGTTCTGAAGTCTTCTCTTTCCTCCGCACTCGGCTTTGAGTTGTCTGCCCAAGCTGCTGCCAAAAGTGAAATCGTGCATATTTTCATAGGGAGTGATGCCGCCGATAACCTCACTCAACCTCTAGGACAGCCTAGTGAAGAAGGCGTTACTGATCTTTCGATTCCTGAGCCGGCCAACCTCATTTCTGTCTTCAGTGCCTTTGCGTCTGGACTTTCCTTCTCCCTGAAGCGCGTTTGCCCTGCATAGCAATGTAGCATCCTTGGAGAGGTCTTCTTGAAACACTCTGTAGAGAGTCACTCTGACCACTGCTTTATCTTTCTTCAGAGAACATAGCACTACCGGACACAGATCTATGTGTTTTCTTTATTATCTACTTCCCCAGTAGACCGTGGGCCACTGGTGGGCTGGGACTTTGTCTCTTCTGGCTGTGTGCGGATAACCAATGCGTGACACCCAGGAGGCAGTGCGTAAACACTTCACAAATAACTCAATGAGGGGATCCCGTTTTCCAGATGAGGAGACCAAGGCTCAGACTCGGTGTGCCTTGCTTGGGGTCAGCAAGGACCAAAAGGCAGGACGGGACTGCAGCAGATTCTGCCCAGGTGGTGCATCCCCGATCCTCTGGATTAGGTGCTTTAACATATTTCCTGGACCATATGTACGATCCTCCCATTCAGGTGTGTGGCTGATCGTTCTTGCTGGTGATTCCAGCCTCCCAGGGATGGGGCGTTTCCGGACCTATTCCTGTCCCCATTCACTTCACACTGTCCCGTTTCTTGCAAATAAGGTGTGGATCTGCGGTGAATCCCATGGGCCAGCCCCTCCCTGGGCTTCACACCTTCTTGGGGGGGGCGGTGGGTGTGGGCTTACGAGGGATGGTGTCTCCATCCCTCTCATCAGCTCTGGATTAGAGCAGGTCACAACCCTGCCCTTTGTGGGGGGAACAAGAACCAGAACCACAGGAAAATGGGACTTTGGGCATGTGCGCTACAGTTCCTGTGATGAGGGAGGAAGCTGTGCTTTCTTTCACTCCCCGGATGATGGTGATGTCATCGTTTGGTGCAGAAGCAGCCATCACCGAAGCACCTGCCATTATAGTGAGATGACTTCCTCCTCCCCCCAACCTTCCACTTACGACTCACTGGGCATCATTGAATCCTTTGGATGAACAAAGCAGGCAGATGGGGGCATGAGGGGTCTAGTGGGGTCAGATCTGGCATGAAGCTCCCAATGGTCTTCATAGAGGCTAAGAATACCTGGCATTGATGCTTTTTCAGAAGGGTCACCCACATTTTACCCAGTAAATCACAGCCTGGCCTCCCGATCCAGCTCGAGGCAAATTCATTATTTGCTTTGGAAACCAATCTCCCAATCTAGGCAAAAAGTCTGAGGGCAGCAAGAGGCTGTGATGAACATTTACCTGGGGAACAGAGCAAAATGCCACCGTTGGTGTTAAAAAATTTTTTTTCTACTTATAGGTCAGCCGTGGGACCCAGAACCTCCCCCACCTTGAACACAAATGCAGGCAGTCGGGACTAAAATAGCCATGACTAGGCAATGCCACTGGGTATCTTTAACTGCTCTCAGTCATTAAGATGCCTGAATTGGATTTATCACCAACGATTGGATCGATTGCTTGGTGCTCAAGTGCAATCTAAGTCCTTCTGTGCCCCGACTTCAGGCATTGTGTTAAGATGGATGGGCTGGTAATGCCACCCCCATGGGAGGTGGGTCTGGAGGGTTCTGCCTGAATGGAGCCTCTGAGACAAAAATGCACGGGGCATTCATAGGGCATTCACGGGGCAGAGAAACAGGATTCTTTGTTCACGCCCCCTGGTGCCCGGGACCTACGCCGCCTGGTGAGTGGGTCCATCTGCAGTGGGTGGTGACAGCTCACCAGAAGTGGGGAGGGCACCAGTGAGGACTCCCCATTACAGTAGGGTTTGCCTGTGCAAGAACAAGCACAGTTTCATGGAGCTCTTCAGAGCTCTTTCTCCCAGGCCTGGCCTTGCCGTCCCATGCAAAATAGGCCTTTGTTACAGTTTGGGTCTCTGTCAGTCCAGGCAGGTCTGTCTGCTATGGTTGGGGGGCAGACTTTGCTGGGGAAGCTAAAACGTCCTCGAGGCTGTGGCCTGAACCTGTGGGTCCTGGTGGGTCTCCCATGGCAACTGCAACAACACAGCACAAGGAATAGACAGCTTCTGATCTGTTTTCTCATGCCTGGAATTCACCAGCTCGGTGTTCTTAGATCTGTGCTGCCTGCCTGCCTGGCAATGCTCTACCTTCCCCCTTTTCAGCCAATCTGCCTCAACTGGAACATCCCACCGGCCCTTGCTGTGAACTAATTCAGGTCATCGTTGCCCTCACCCTGCAGGACGTAGGAACCCCAAGAAGCTCCACGCTCTCAAGTCAAACACAGTCCTGGCCTTGTGCGACTCAGTGGGACACTGAGCATCCCCTTCATTGTCACTTGTTCATATCTCCTAGCTAGCCTTCGGCGCTCTGGATGGATAGTTTTTGGGATCTTGGCCACCACAAGAAAACAGAGCCTGTATTTCCAAGGATTTGAGAAGAGCTTGAAGTTGGTACAAATGTTCCCAGCTTCTCTTGTAGGACTTCTTTCACTCAAGAGTAGTCCCCAGTTGTTGGGCTCCATTCAGGGCCTTTCCTCCCAAATCGCTTGACCCTCACTGAGCCTTGTGTGGCAACACACGCCTGGTCACCTAGACTTTTGATTTTGGAGACACGCTTTTATTCGCACCTCTTTCAAACTTCCTCTGGATATTATACTTCTCTTCCTTTCTTGACTGCAATCCATGATCTGGTGATTCTGGGTAAATAAACTGCTTGGTCCTGTCTGGTCTCCGGGAGCCTCTCCCTTAGCCCAGGGCCTGTGGACAGTGAATTGACCAGCGTGCTGGACCTTTCTTGGAAGCAGAACCTGGTCACTCCCATGCATGTTCTTTGACTCCTCTGTTCTTCCTATTCAGTTAGATTTCTTTCCTTCCTTCCTTCTTTCCTTCCTTCCTTCCTTCCTTCCTCCCTCCCTCCCTCCCTCCCTCCCTCCCTCCCTCCCTCCTTTCCTCCTTTCTTTCTTTCTTTCTTTCTTTCTTTCTTTCTTTCTTTCTTTCTTTCTTTCTTTCTTTCTTTCTTCCTCTCTCTCTCTGTCAATCTCTCTCTCTCTTTTTAAAAAGAGTGTGTTTAATCTTGATTGCAATTCTTCCACTCCGGAGCATGAAAATACTGATTGCAAAAAGCCATTTGATATCAGTTCATGAAGGCTTTGGAACATTTTAACGAACTTCCAAAAGTTCTTTGGGTCACAAAGATTGTGTTTTATTGAATCTGAACGGTCTCATTTGGAAGGGGTTGGAAAGTTATTCAAATTGAGGTTTTCTTTAGGCTGAAGAGGTGATTGCTTTACGTGGGAAGACACCAAAACTCAGTTCCTGTGGGCCCAGGGAGTGATAATAACCACAGAAATTCATATACTTGGTATGTATTGACACAGATTCAAGTACTTTATGTGTATGTTGTCTTATAGAATTTTCTCATCACCACCACCTCCACCACCAAGAGGGGGTGTCAGGAGATAGAGGACTGACACAGCCCGTTACTGTCCATGTGATTCCTACTTCTCTAATTAAAGTGATGGGAAAATTCCCACAGTCCCTCTTGTCTTGCTGTTTAAGCCTTATAAATAGCTATTTTTCCCCCCAAAGTCCCAGTAAGCCATAGAGAAGATAAGCCATAGAGAAGGCTTGGGTTCAAGTGCTGCCTTGACACCAGCCAGATGGCCTTGGGCAAGGCGGTTGGCCTTTCTGAGGCTCGTTTATACACTGAACATTACTGAGTGTCCACTGTGTAAGGGGCTGTGCCACGTTATGTGCGGGCGCTCGATAATGATGAGAACAACAGTTGTGATGGTAACTACCATTTACTGAGCTTGGATTACGTGTTAGGCACTAGGCTAAGTGTTTTATTTCCAACTTTTCACTTAGTTCTTCCATAAACCTTTAAGACAAGCAGCATCAACAGGGGGAAGCTAAGGCTAAGAGTTTAACTACATTGCCTAAAGTCCACACAACTTGTAAATGAGAGCAGAGAAGCAACCTCAGTTCTGTTGGACCTCAAAGCCCATGTTTCTAACCACCAAGTGACTGGAATCCTGGCTCAGGCGTTCAGAGGTGTGGAGGGGGATTGGAAACTTGTGTCATGGAGATTGGTGTCCTGAAAAAGTTTCGGGTTGTCAGACCTCAGGGACCAAGTACTGAGAGTTCGGACAATGTTTTTAGCCAGTAGGGTGTGTGTGTGTGGGGGGGGGGGGGGCTCAAGGGAAACTTTGTAGAGAAGTTGTTATTTTAACCTTGAAATCTGGTTATGATTTGAGTATGAGATGTGTGAGCAGGGGCCCCTTCCATTCTGGGTGCTCTGGCAAATGCAACGCTAGAAATTTGTGAGGGGTGTGGAGGTAGCAGGGGTTGGTTCGGTCTGACGTAGCATGTTCTTCGTCAAAATAAGTGTGTAAATTAAATATATTTCTATTTATATTTGCAGCCTATATCTACCCATACCTACTCATCTACATTTGCATATCTGCACCTATACATTTATACCTACATATCTACATCTATACGTCTATGCCTATACGTCTGTCTATGTCTATATATCTATATCTATATCTATATCTATATCTATATCTATATCTATATCTATCTATCATGTCCATCATATCTATCATCTGTATCATTTATAACGTCTATATCATCTATATCTATACATCTCTGTATCTCCATATCATCTATCTCATAGGACCTAGTTTCATTCCTGGGAATATGTCCTTAAAGAAAATCTCACCCAGATCCATATAGAAATACATGTCATGACATTTATCACAACATTGGGGGTGGGAGTGTAGGATGGGAGGGCCGAAGGGCATCAGGCAGTGTAGGCATGTTGCAGCTTACAACATGACTCTCCTGGACCTAACTCAAGTCAGGCTTCTCTAAACTCCCAAGCCCCACTCCCAGCCCCTGTCTTTGGCCCACTTGGTCCCCTACCCTCAATATCTGATCAAATTTGTCTTCCCTCACTGGCAGTATCTTATCACCTGCCTGGCTTCAGCAAGAATCCCATCAAGTTGGCTTAAGCAGAATCCCCTTGTCTCTGATGTTTCCTCTTAGGGATTTTCCATCCCCTGACTCCACCCTGCTCCTTGGATAGGAGTCCCCACTTGTCCTTGTTGTGTTTGGACTGGAGCCCAGCTCTGTCCTGAGGTTTCTCTTCCCCCACTGCAGTAGTTCTAGAATAGAATTCTCCTTCCCCGCTTCTTCTGTCCAGCTCCGGTGTTCCTTGAAACCTACCAGGACAGAGTTAGAAGTGCACAGGACAACATACATGCCTCTTAAAAGAAATTTTTTTTTTTACATTTATTAATTTTTGAGAGACAGAGAGAGACAGAGCACAAGGGGCAGAGAGAGAAGGAGACAGAGAATCCGAAGCAGGCTCCAGGCTCTGAGCTATCAGCACAGAGCCCGACTAAGGGCTTGAGCCCACAAACCGTGAGATCATGACCTGAGCCAAAGTCGGAGGCTCAACTGACTGAGCCACCCCGGTGCCCCAACATACATGCATCTTAACGGCATAGTGCCGAGTGAAAAAAAGTGAAATTTATATAACACAGTACCATTGACATGACTTAAAAACAGATGTACAAAATAGCAATATGTTTTTACAAGGACACTTACAAATAAAAAGGTAAACACTAAACACAGATATGATTGCGTATGGAGGGGTGGTAATGGAGAACAGAAATAAAAAGGAATAGTGAAGTAAACGAAGGTTGACCCAAATTGAGGACAATGTGTCATGAACTAAGGGACATAATCAGTTCAACCCCCTGAGATTCACCCCCAGACATACACACACACACACACACACACACGCGTGCGCGCATGTGCACACACATACACATACACATCTGGTTGGGGGGCAATGGGCCGAGATAGGCGTCAGGAAATGCTGTAATGTACCCTGATGACAGGTCACGTGTCCACTAGGTACACAAGGGATTCCATGAGCCTTGACAATGGGTCTGCCCCCAAGATCTGGGCAGTATAAAGAACGAATAGGCCTAAATCTTAGGGACTGGATAAAACCAAGAAGGACCTGACCTACAGGTTGTCTGCATACGTGTTGAGTCAGAGAAAAGAAAAAGAGGCAAAGCCTGAAGGAGAAGGTGCTGAAGTTGGAACGTCCCAGAGACGATAAGGGCAGCAAGGCTGGAGGTGTGGGGAGAGCATGTGTGCGCAAATGCATCCATGGCATAGGGGGGTGGAGGAGAAAGCGTGGAGTGCCAGGGTCGCAGGAGTAAGTCAGCTCATATTGGACTTACTGGGGAGGGGGTGCTACTTATATGAAAGTGTTGGCTGTCTCGTCCATACCGGGTGGGGGTGTTTAAAATGTTGCTTTGGCACAAATATCACCGCCCGCACTGAACCCTTCTCCCTCACTCCGCCCGCTGCTTGGCATAGCACGCTGGGATTTTCTTGGGTGGCGAAGCTAAGGTCATGCTGGCTCCCAGGTGGGCCTCCCTTGGCTCTGGTCTCTTTCCTGGCCATGGAAGGCATCCTTAGCCGTTGCGAGACTGGGGCTGTCCCTCCAGACCGCTAGAACTCCTCTTCCCTTATTTTCAAGAGGGTTCACCGGCGTGGGAGCATGCCACATGGATGTAGCAGGACTTGGTGGAATATAGGACAGACACTCGACTGGACGAGTATCCCTGTGTCCGTCGGCCAAGGATCCAGAGAGTAAAATTGTTCAGTTGTCTTGAATGTATCATTGCTTGACTTGAAGTTAGTTTCCATGCTTTGCTGACCTGGAGGCACTCAAAACAGACGTAGGATTAGGATCAATTACAGGCGTGATAAAGTGATCACACTATCCTAATGATTTCAGGATTTTATTTATTTATTTACCTATTTTTTTTAAGTTTTTTAAATTTATTTTGAGAGAGGCAGAGAGGGTGAGTGGGGGAGGGGCAGAGAGAGAGGGAAAGCGAGAATCCCAAGCAGGTTTCACTCTCAGTGAGGAGCCTGGTGTGGGGCTTGATGTCACAAACAGTGAGATCATGACCTGAGCCTAAATCAAGGGTTGGATGCTTAACCGACTGAGCCCCCCAGGTGCTCTGGGACCTATCTTATTCACCTCTGTCATGTGCTAATGCCAGCATATTCCCTGGAGCATGCGAAATGCTTAATCGATTTGAACAGACTGCAGCACATTATTTAAAAAATATGGCACTGTCCCAGGTCATTGATAAAAGTATTAGCTGTACCTATTAAACTGTCATGTCATCTTATTTTATTTTTTTAAAAATATTTATTTTGGGGGGGGGGGCGGAGAGAGAATCCCAAGCAGTCTCCATGCTGTCAGTGCAGAGCCCAACGTGGGGCTCAAACTCATGAACTGTGAGAACATGAACTGAGCTGAAATCAAGAGCCAGGCACCTACCCAACTGAGGCACTCAAGTGCCCCAATTAAAATTTTTATTTGGAAGTTTGATTGTTTACATGCTGTCTAAACTTAAGTGCCCAGGCCCAAATACCCCAAAGCGTATCTGATGAAAGCCCCATCTTCCTATAGCGTTGATACATTTTACCAACATTACCCTAGAGCTCAGCAGTCTCTGTGTCTACCTTGCACCTTTGCCTGGCCAAGGGTGATTGGCTCTGAATAGTTTGTTCCCGGTCTTCAAATTGTGAAAAATGTTAAGCATATTGAGATGTGGATTGTGTTAGTAATCCAGACCATTATTATTAAAATCCCTAGGAAATCACGGAGTCAAAATAACTTTTGCATTTGGCACAAAACCAAAAACCAAAACCCCAACAAAAACTTTCCTCCTCTGTCCCCGCTGACATACTTTCATGGAGGACCTGCCTCTGATCTGCTGTCTTCATTATTTTTGGTTTGTTTGGGATGGGTTCCCTCGCCAAGGCTGGAACCCCACTAGAGACAAACTGCAGAAAGAAGGGAACATGGGAGTTCTCCTCGCGAATTCTCAGAATCTCCTATGGAAATTCCAGAACTACCTTCTTCCAAAGGGTTCTCGTACTTTGACTGGAAGCCTGGCCGGGGAGGGGCAGCCTGCTTTAGGACAGGAGCGTTCAAGTCTGAGCACAGGGTTCCTTCTCCAGGTCTGTTCCCCACCCGCTGTGTGACTTTGGGCAAGTCAGTTCTACTCTAAGTGCAAAGGAGGGAGGAAGGAGCTTTCACTGAGCTCCTTTCATGGGGTCAGCACTGGGCCAAGTGCTAGGGATGCATAATAACCTAGTCCTTAGAAGGACCCTGGGATGAGTATTTCTGCATCATATAGGAAACAAAATGGAGGCTCAAATAAACGGCTCAAAGACACAGAGGTGGATTTTGCAACCAGAATCAGCATGTCTCCAAAGGCATGTACGGTCCTTCTTCTTAACCTGGACTCATTCTCTGTGAGATGAGTTCATTGGTCGTCGTCCAAGGTGCTTGCAACTCCAACAATTTATAACCCAATGGGGATGGATTCTCATAGCACAGGAACTGATCGCACAGGACAGTCGTGTGCGTGTCGGGTCCCCTGACCCAGACTTACCATTCGTAGGGGCTGGTCCTGCCTCCCACCTGACACTCACATTCACCTCTTACCGCTTCTCTCCTTCAGCCCAGGACACTTTGCTCTTGTCTCCCATGTCCTGCCCATTTGTCTCTTGTCCTTCCTCAAAGCCCCTTTCTTTCTTGCCGCCGACCTGTTACTTCCTCCTCCTGCGTAGCCCTGTGAAAAAAGCTCTCCTTCTCTTTTTCCAGGCTTATCTCACTTTTACCTGGAAGCTTTCCTGGGTGGATAAATTATTTTGAATGGTTTTGGAAAAAAGTCAGTTCAGTCTGCATTTCGTTTTCATTTGTAAAATGAGAGCTCTGCATTAGCTCGTCTCCCTGGCCCTTTCCAGGGCCAGCGTTCTGTGATTACAAATAAATCTGATCTCTTCTTTTCCCCGGTATTCCCTCTGTAGGTCTGGCCTTTGTTTTCATATTAGCTGGATTTGCAGTTTCCACCCTGCTACTTTGTTTTTATTCTTGGGTTATTGCCATGTGCAACATTTAGGTATTCTATCTAGCCTGGAAACTCCTGGAAAGGGGAAATCATGTGACTTTTTCCTCCATATCCCCTCTGGTCTTATCCCCAGGATGGGACAAATCCATGAACTTGGGGGTTATTCAAACACTGCCATCAATTGTTGGATGGATGACAGGCCCATTTAGAGCATTGGGGTTTTTTGGTTTTTTTGTTTGTTTGTTTGTTTGTTCTTTTGGTGTCCTTGCCATGTTCCTGCCATCCACTTTTTAAAAACATCTTTTTTTAAGTTTATTTATTTAGTTTGAGAGAGAGAGAGGGAGAGAGAGAGAGCACATGAGGGAGGGGCAGAGCTAGGGAGAGAGAGAGAATCTGAAGCAGGTTCCAGGCTCCGAGCTGTCAGCACAGAGCCTGACTTGGGGCTCGAACTCACCAACCATGAGATCATGACCTGAGCCGAAGTCGGACCCTTAACCGACTCAGCACCCAGGCGCCCCTAAGACATATCTTTACTTACTCACTTGTCTGGTAATTAGGTCCTGGCCATTGCCTTTTTTTTGCTTGGCTCTGTTACACAAACTGGCTAAATCTATGTCCATGCCCTTAATTGGTGGAATGATCCAGATATAACTGTCTCCTTGTGATATCCTCTGGATTTCAGGAACAAACTTGGCATCCTCCTGGTCTGATGGCTTGTATAACATTTTCAGGCTCATCAGGGATCTGTCAGCACCATTATGGTTAGATTTAAGTGGTTCTTTCCCCCCTAAATGCAGCTGTCCGCAGGGTCTGATGTTTGTATTGTGGTGGTGGAAGGTAAGATTTATTTACTCAAAACTCATTTTACTGAGTAGTACTTACCATGTGTCAGAAACTGGGGGTAAAAGGTAAGTAAAATCTGGTTCCTGCCTTTAAGAAGTACTTGGTTGGGGTGCCTGGGTGACGCAGTCGGTTAAGCGTCCGACTTCAGCTCAGGTCACGATCTCGCGATCCGTGAGTTCGAGCCCCGGGTCAGGCTCTGGGCTGACGGCTCAGAGCCTGGAGCCTGCTTCGGATTCTCTGTCTCCCTCTCTCTCTGCCCCTCTCCCGTTCATGCTCTGTCTCTCTCTGTCCCCAAAATAAATAAACATTAAAAAAAAATTTAAAAAGAAGTACTTGGTCTAACAAGGAAATCGGTACTAAAATGTTACTTTTTAAAAAATGTTCATTTATGTTTGAGAGAGAGAGAGAGAGAGAGAGTGGGTGAGGGGCAGAGAGATAGAGGGAGACACAGAATATGAAGCAGGCTCTGTGCAGTCAGTGCAAAGCTAGGTGTGGGGCTCGAACCCACGAACTGTGAGATCATGACCTGAGCTGAAGTCAGACACTCAATCGACTGACCCACCCAGGCACCCCTAAAATGTCACTTTAATGCAGTGAGATTATACCCTGTCATAAAGGTATAATCAGGAAGGAGCAATTCCTGAGGAGCTAGGAATTGGTCATAAGCAGCACATCACAGACGCCATGGCAGAGGTGAACGTAGGGTTAAACGCGAGTGGGATTTGCCAGCAAAAGGGCAGAGGACATTCCAGGCAGAAGGGACAGCCTGCATAAAGGGATGGTGAAAATAAAGGAGGGGCTGGTGAAAATAAAGATGAAAAGGTGGGCAGGAACTGGATGGTGAGGGTCCTTATATGTCCTGTGGAGGAAGCTGCAAGCCAGTGGCTCTCCGACTTAATTGGGTTAAAGGCTCATCCATGGAGCTGGCTGAATATACAGCTTTTTGGGACCCACTGATTTGATTCGGTGGGTTTGAAGTGGGGTTCGAGAATCTTTATGACGAGCCAGCTTCCCAGGTGATTCTTTTTTTTTTCAAGTTTATTTATTTTGAGAGAGAGAGAGAGAGAGAGCACGCGTGCCTGTGGGGGCGGGGCAGAGCGAGAGGGAGAGAGAGAGAATCTCAGGCAGGCTCCGCACTGTCAGCACAGAGCCTGATGCAGGGCTTCAACTCACAAACCGTGAGATCATGACCTGAGCTGAAGTCAGGAGTCGAGATGCTCAACCGACTGAGCCACCTAGGCGCCCCTTCCCAGGTGACTCTGATGTAGGCAGGCTGCTGATCACTTTAGGCAGACATGGCTGTTTTGCACGTCGCAATGGGAAATACCAAAGAGTGACATCAGAAAGACCAGTCTAACAAAGTATGGCAGGTGAACTGAGGAAGAAAGTCTCCATGTGGGGTGGTCAGTTAGTAATTCATTGTGATGGCTCACCTGAGCAATGCTCCACCTATGGCAGCAGGTTGTGGCAATGCAGAGAATCAAGTGCAGAAAGCTCTCCGAGCTTGAATGGACAGAAGTTAGGGAAGGAATGGAGTTGCGGGAGGCAGAGACGGGAATCGCAGGTGCCTCCGAGAATTTTCACTGGAGCAAGAGGAACTGTGGGTGCTTTTAACAGGGAGTGCGGTGCGTTTGACGGAGAAGATAAAAAGTGTGGTGTAGGACTTACTGAGGTTTTGGTGTCTGTAGAACCTACAAATATTTAATTCAGGTCTCCAGATTTGCACTTAGGAATTATGCACGTGTTGAGATGAAAGTCAACACCATGGGATTCCGTGAGAAAACTCTGGAAGAGAGACTACAGAAGGCCCAAAACTGTGCCTTTAAGAGGAAGACACAGGGGAGAGGTCGGTCTATACCCTGGACTGTAGGTGAGCAGCTCATGGCAGTTAAGGAGAGGGGAGAATTTTAGGAAGGAGTTTTTCAACATCAAGTTGGGACTGAGGCACAGCTTGCTTCCTAGAGGCAAAGAGGGGCATCGCAGTAAGGAGAGTCTGATGTGGTGCCAGAAGACAGGGGGAGTCTACTGGTGGGTGAGCCCTAAGGAGTGTGTCCTTAGGGAGGGATATGGGTGTGCTGATATGTGTGTGTGCGCGCGTGCACTTGTGTGTATGTGTGGCTATGGAATAGGTGTTCATTTATGCAATACATATGCGTTCCGTGCGTCCGCAGGAAGTAGCCAGGATGAGGCCAAGCCTGACGGATAGCAGTGCCAGATGTCACAGAGGGAATAGAAGGACTGAGAAATGGCTTGGATATTGCCATTTGGAAGGTCATTGGCGACCTTTCACAGAATGTTTTCTTTGGGGCTCAACTGAAGAGTGGCCGGAATGTGAGGGGTGGAGAAGAGAGGCATCGATTGTCAATTTGGAGGCGGGAGTGGGAGAAGGTTAGGCAGGGCGTCCATTAACCTTATTGGTACAACTGGAGAGCTTAACAGGACTTGTTTGGACAACTTGCAATTTCAAAACTTAGCTTTTTTCCTAAGAGGTTATTAAAAGTGAAAAGTACCATAATATGCCTTTCTGCAATACTTAAATAGCTTCTTATCCTGACAGTTGTTAATACTTGCTTTTCCAGGAATTCTAGGCCTTTGGCAGCAAACCAACTAAATATTGTGAAATAGAAAAGAAAATTGTCCTTTATTGCTGCAGTCTGTTTTTGTACATATCTTTCATGTTAACTCAGATTCAGGTGCGTGAGTACATGTGTGTGTGCCCGCATGCATGTGTGTGGACTTAGGGTGTGCTCATTTAACTAATGTGTTTCATATCCTGTATCTCAGGCGATGTAGGTGCAGTGGGCAGGAGAGACATGGGGGGCCAGGGGGCCAGTTGATGTTATGCAGGGAATGCGGGTAACTTGGTTCTCTGGGGGGGGGTGTGCAGAGGGAAGGCCCGATCGTAGCATTTGCCAGTTGCCATGGTGTAAATACTCCCACCATGGTTGATTTTAAGCTACCAACATGACGTCGCTGGACATGGAACTGGATGAAGAGATTTGCCCCATCTTCCCCTGCATGCCAATACAAGCCAGCCCAAACACCTCTGGCCCTTTAGGCAGGCAGAGAGATAATTGTGACAATAATAGTTCCTTTGACGTACGGGGCTGTTTGTGGTTCCCCAAGCACTCTGATATATTTTGCTTTCCTTGCACGGTACCTTGAGTGTGATTTGAAGAGTATGGCAAACCTCTTTGGCTAGCCGCAGGCCTTAAATTACCACCAAGGAAATGCTTTTTAACGTTCACGAGCAGAGGCCATGTCCTTTAGGGGATACGGTACAGGATGTATTAATGTGGATAACTCAGGATCAGATGAGAATGATCTTGATCGTGGGATATCATTGGAGATAGGATATCTGAAAGAGAGATCAGAGGGGGTTAGCGAGGGTTGGGTAGCGAGGGAAGGAAGACGTCCAAAAGAGAGATCCAAGATATTAAAGATACAACTTTTCCTACTTCATCATTTTGCTAGGACCTGGCCTGCTCCTAGACCATAGATCTTGCCAGATACAGTTCATGCTCCAATATCCACTCTAATGGAGGAAAGTTGGACAGCATAATTAAGAACAACGGGCAACCTTGAAAGGTATGTACAACTGGATGTGCAGAGGATATGGTGTTTGTTTCTTGGTATCTTTACCATCCGGTGGATGGCTTACCTGCCCTACCTCTGGAAGTTAGCTTGCTCATGGCACGTAAGGACTTGAGAAAAGCCATATGATCAGTGCCGATCTAGATTTTCTTTTCTGTATGAGAAAGAATTTTCTTTCAATCTAGATTTTCTTTTCTGTATGAGCAAGTGTGGGGTTGGGGTGGTTCTGTCTCCTTATAAGCAATTTAATCAGGTTTTATTTAAGAACTACTTATTAATGGATGAAAACCTCTTGGCCTCACAAACGAAAATACTTTTTCTGAGAGAAGCGTATTTAATTCACTTGGCCGTCAGCTTTCAGGTGCTGTCTCTGCGTGTGTGTGTGCACATGCGTGTGTACACAACCTCAGTAGCTGGTGACTACAGGACAAATCAATATCTAGCCTCTGGCGGCTGTGGGCTGTTATCACTTGGTGACAGTTGACACATTGGTGGCCGGCCACGAGGAGAATGGTGGGTGTGCGTCCTATCAATTTTTAGAGCATATTTTATCTGTACAAGTAACCGTGGTGCAGCGTTCCATTTGTCATTTCTGTCCTTGAAAGGAGGAGTTGATAAATGACAATAACTGTTAGCCCACCAGACCGCATGCGTTTCTCCAGCAAAAGCAAAGCTCGGGATACATTCAACACCTTCCTGACGGTAATGATGATAATAAGCAGTATCTCATACCTAAAATCCGGGTGGGGTTCACAGTCGGCTAAGGACTTTTTCTTACCTTGTCTCATGGAATCCCTATAGAGGCTCCCATGAGATGGGAAACTGAGGCTCAGAGGGTTAAGTGATTTGCCCAGGGTGACAGTGGTAGCAAGTGGGGCTGAGCCTTAAATTAGGCGCCCAAGGCCCAACTGCAACACTCCCAGCCTGTGTTTGTGATCTTAGCCTCTCCTTGTTCTTTTTTTTTTTTTTAATGTTTATTCATTTTGGAGAGACAGAGAGTGAGTGGGGAAGGGGTGGAGGGAGAGGGAGACACAGAATCCGAAGCAGGCTCCAGGCTCTGAGCTGTCAGCACAGAGCCCGACGCGGGGCTCGAACTCACTAACTGTGAGAGCATAACCTGAGCTGGTGTTAACTGATTGAGCCACCCAGGCACCCCAGGCTCTCCTTGTTCTGATCTGATTTGCATCCAGCTGCTAGAACAATCATCCCATAAACCCCTCCTTCCCGTAAGAATGCTAATTCCCTTTGTCTCTTTATTCAAAATCCTTGGAGACCTCTGGTGCGCACCAACCATTGGCCACTGGTTTTCTCCTACCCTGGACAGCGTGCCTTCCTTGCCTTTGTTGAACATGTGATCCATTAAAATCCCTACCTCTTTTCCAAGAGAGCTTATAAATCGTTTGGTCATGTGACCGTAAGCACTGACAATATTGAGAGGGCAACTGCCTATCAGAAAAATGCCGAGGGGGCGTCTAGGTGGCTCAGTCGGTTAAGCCTAGACCCCTAGTTTCAACTCAGGTCATGATCTTGGGGTTTGTGTGTTTGAGCCCCACATAGGGCTCCTCGCTGACAGTGCAGAGCCTGCTTGGGATTCTCTCTCTCCCTCTCTCTGCCCTTCCCCCCTCATGTTCTCTCTCTCTCTCTCTCTCTCTCTCTCTCTCTGAGTAAATAAATAAACTTAAAGAAAAAAGGAAGAAAGAAAAATGCTGAATTCTCGGTTCATGAGCATACCTCCTTCTTCCCTTGTGATTGAAAATCTCATCCTTTGGGGCTTACCTCACATGTCATTTTTTTCATGGAGTATTTTTCTGATTCTCTAATACAACATGAGCCATCTTTTGACATTTTTGTTACTTGTTCTGTGGCAATTATTTTTCTCATGGTTCCTACTACTTTGTAATCTTTGGGATCAGTAGCGACAAAGAGTTTCACAAATAGATGCTTGGTAAATACTTGTTGAATTCAGTTGAAATGAATGTTTGAACGCACTTCAAGTACCACGGAAGCCCTTTATCCGATGCAATTGCTCCCAGTATTTTTTTGCTTAAGGGAAAAAGTAGGAGTGGGTGGACCCTGGAAAGTCTGGGCGGCTGCAGGGGGCGGGCCCAGTTGTCATTGGGTGAGGGGCGGGGAGAGGCACGGCTGCTGCAGCTGGGACCCTCCCCCCCCCCGATGGGGGAACAAGATGGTTGCCACAGGAGGGTTTGGGGAACAGTAAGAAACATATATTTTCACCCCCAAGAACACACCAGTGAAGGTGTACTGGCGCACCAGACTGCCACGAAGAACAACCCCAGGAAGCACCTTGGCGGTGCAGGAGGTGGGGACACCTGAGGTGGGGTTGAAGGAAAAAGTGGGGCGAGTGAGTCAGGCTCTGGTGGGGTTCCAGGGCAAGGCAGTCAACGTGTAGGCCACCGGGCCTCTTCTAGACGCTGTGCAGGTGGCCAGGTGCCCCGCGTGGTTACCAGCAGCAGGACCTGAACGGAGAGTGGGAGAGGAGGAGGGGTTCGGGAGCTCTCCAAGGCCGGGCCCCAAGCGCACGGGCCCGGTGCCTGCCTTCCTGTGCGGAGACACTCCTGCGCCAAGCGCCACCTGCCCGCACAGTCTTCCAGCCTCCTGGGCGGGGAGAGGGGATGCGGGGGCCCATCGCAGGGCAGCGAGGTGGGCCGGTGAGGCGGAATGCGTATGCGGTTACAGGCCACCAGGCCGCAGGGGCCTGTGCAGGAGCGCAGTGGAGATAAATGAAGGACAGGAGGCCCAAGGCCTGCAGCCACCTCTAGGTCGGTACCCGGCAATTGCGCCCCAGATGCCCAGAAAACCCCGAACCGTAAAGTGCCCAGGAGGCAAAGCAGCCGGTCGGCCAGCTGGGTTCCACCCGGCGAGGCGGAGCGGGCCGGGCAGACTAGAGCCCGCAGGCCTCCTGCACTATCGCCCGGTTTAGCCATGCGGTAGGAAGAAATGAACACGAAATCCCAGTAAGAGATGAGCGAAAGACTGGCACGGGAGACCTTAAATGCTTACTCTTTACCCATGTATCAGATATCTAGAACTAGCTGCACTATCTATGCAGCATGGGGTTTTAGAAATTACTTTCACCCAAAGAACTTCTCTTTTTGGGAATGACAGATGTGCTTGTGGGGGGGGGGGGAGCCTGATTTCTCTCAATACGCCTTTAACAGTTTTTAAATTCTTTCATATCTGGTCAAGTTGAGATTTCTAAGAACCTCATTTTTAATTTGTAATTAAAATTTACAACTTAGCTTTCCCCCCCAAAACAACAACGAAACAAACTGCAAGAACCTATTAATAAAAGTCTTAATTTTTTTTTTTTTTTTAACGTTTATTTTTATTTTTGGGACAGAGAGAGACAGAGCATGAACGGGGGAGGGGCAGAGAGAGAGGGAGACACAGAATCGGAAACAGGCTCCAGGCTCTGAGCAATCAGCCCAGAGCCCGACGCGGGGCTCGAACTCACGGACCGCAAGATCGTGACCTGGCTGAAGTCGGACGCTTAACCGACTGCGCCACCCAGGCGCCCCAAGTCTTAATTTTTTTTTTAAGGTAGGTTCACATAGACAGTCACTAAAGAAAAAAAGCTATATGTATGTTTTTCACTGATTTGAGTCCTTGGTTTTCTTTCTTGCATGAATAATACCCATAGTGAAATAATTTTAATTTCCAAGTTCAGTGTCTTCAATATGGAGGGAGAACTTCGGACACTCAGTCTAATCTGAGTTCAGTAACTATCTATGGAAAGTTTCTCCCAGTCTATTATAGTTGCCTCTTTTTTTTTAAGTTTATTTATTTATTTTATTTATTTTATTTATTTTTGAGAGAGAGAGAGAGACAGAATGTGAGCAGGGAGGGGCAGAGAGATAGGGAGACCCAGAATCAGAAGCAGGCTCCAGGCTCCAAGCTGTCAGCACAGAGCCCGACGCGGGACTCGAACTCACAAACCGTGAGATCATGACCTGAGCCCAAGTCAGCCACTTAACCGACTGAGCCACCCAGGCACCCAGTAGTTGTCTTTTTTAATTGAGCTGCAATTCTTTAGAGTTGTGCTGTTCAATGCAGTAGTCACTTGCCACGAGTGGTTATTGGGCACTGTATGTGTGGCTAGTCAGAAGTAGAATGTGCCAGAAGTACAACATGTACATTGTATTTCCAAGACAGTAAAAAAGAATACAAAATATCTCATTAATAATTTTATATCATTAAAGGTTCAACTGATAATAGCGTGGATACTTTGGGTTAAATAAAATGTTATAATTATTTTCACCTGTTTCTTTACTCTTTTTTTTTTCTCCCAGAAATTTATTCTAAAAAGATATTTCAGTAGAGGCAAAAAACTACAAATAGAAAAGGAAAAAGTAGATGACAAACTTAACATATCCAGAGTAATCATTAATTATGACCCGTTAATTTTATTTATTTATTTATTTATTTATTTATTTATTTATTTATTTATTTATATTTTATTTAAATCCAAGTTTAGTGTAATATTGGTTTCAGGAGTAGAATTTAGTGATTCATCACTTCCATATAACACCCAGTGCACTTCCCAAGTGCCCTCCTTAATGCCCGTCACCCATCTAGCCCATCCCCCTGCCAACCGCCCTTCCAGCAACCCTCAGTTTGTTCTCTGTTATTTAAGGGTCTCTTATGGTCGACCTGTTTCTCTTAAATGTGACCAGTAGAAAATGTAAAATTACATGTGTTTTGCATTATACCTTTTTTGAATGGTGCTGCTTTAGAGACCTATGTTTATTGATTCTTCGTAAAACACTCAGTGGTGCTTTCACAGAAACTCTTTCCTTTTTGACTCCTGTTTCTTACTTGTACTTAATACGAAATGAAGTCACATAATTATAGTAAGAACAAGGGTCACAATCAGGTGTGAGGACAAGCACGCCTGGATGTTGACATGCTCACTTTTCAACTTGTAGGCCCAGAAATCCACGGGTAACATCCAGTCCCGCCTTGTGCCGTTGGATGATGTGGTGTCAGTCCGTATGCTGAGCAGAGCACAAGGTGAGTGTGGCTTGTTTGGTAAAGCGGTGGAGATCGGTCACGTGAGCTTTTTGCTCGGCTCTAGTCCGGAACGGCAGCTCGGAGAGGCTCCCTTTCTGATACGCTGTTTTAAAATGACAATATGACAACTCTATTTTCCATTAACTTTCTTGACACTCTCAGAATTGTAGACTTGAAAAATGAAATTCAGGAATGTCCTGATTAAGTTGAGGGCAGATGCGTTTCCTTAAGGGAAATGAAAGGGCCAGCCACGTGAATAATGGTTGTCTCAGTGAAAGTGGCTACGTAGGAGTAGGGTATTTGGAGTAGGAGTATTTGGAGGTTGTCCATAGCCTGCTAGCAAATTAGCCGCCTTGTGAGCATGTGTGTAGGCCGTTTTGGTTTGCTCTCAAGTTGCAAGGGTAAGGAAGCGGCACCAGCTCTCTTGGAGAGAGGAACTTGCTCTGGGTCAGGATCTGGCCTGCAGGATAAAGTCATCCCTTGTCCCTCTTACTCCATCCGTAGTCTGCTGCGGTCATGCTGAAGTGCTCACTTCCATGTAAGAAGATGGCTCGCCTTACCCACAGCCTCGTGTGTCTAGAAGGGGTAAATAGTTTGCCAGTTACATTATGTCTGCAAGGCCTGTGAGAGAGGACCGTGGAATCCACAATCCAGCGGTGACTAGGACGGGGATTATGAATTGTCTCCTTGTGTGCTGGGGCTGGGGATGGGTTGGGTTGGGGAGATCAACACAGGGGGTTCAGGTAAACGGATCCATCGTACCTTCCTGCCCTGTGCCCGACAGTACCTCTGTGTGGTTGGCAGTCGTTACATGAAGTCTGTGCTTGAGGCAATGCAGTGCTAGTGTCTCAAGAGCCTGGCATGCCCAAACAAATCTGAGCTCACCAGGCACTGGAGCAGTAGAGGCAAGACGATTGTTGTTTCTTCAGCAACCCCTCCCTAATAGGACTTTCTCCCGGAGCGTCCCGTGTGATGGAACGGGTGATTTAGCCTAGATGAAATGGGGTCACGTAGCTCCCACCCCGATGATTTAAGCAAACAGCAAGCCTGGACCACCCGACCCCTTCAGGCCGCTAAATTGAACGGCGTTAGGGACATGCACCAAAAGCTGACTTCAGGGGAAGAATATTTGTGAGGAGATGATTCTTGCCGAGCCCTGTTGGTTTGCTTGCAAACGAGAAGAAAGAATATCATGATCAGAAGAGAAAGGAGCTATCTTTTGCCCTACTCTGTTTTGTCATAAAGAAATGAACCAAGCACATTATGTTTCTATGGCACCGTTTATTTTGTAGTCGTTCTGCGCCTTGGGTTCCGTCCGGGGAGATGAGAGAGACACCGGACCGCAGACTGGAAAACGCTGCGCTGAGGAAAGTGATCAGGGTCATTGGAGCCTTGCAGGAGCGAGGGGTGAAGTGGCCTTTCTCAAGCTCTCCTTCCTCACACTCAGAACTGAACTGATTCCCCGGAGAGCCGGGAGACAGCAGCTCCTTCTCACAGTCCAACTCCGACCTTGGAGTTTGAGACTCTGAGGCTGTGTGCCCCGAGGCAGAGCCTTGGTTTTACGGGTCTCCCCTGAAAGCCAGCCCTGAGTTTTCGACGATGTGTGTTGTCAGGACATAAACATGAGGGGAGGAGGCCTCAATGTAGCTCTCGGTTCTTGAGCAGCCAGAGTCTGTGATGACCGCCACATAAAGAGCGGCAGAGGGAGGTGAGACCTTATGGGAGAATTAGCGCAGCGTTAAGAAGGAAGTGATATTCAGGGAGGCTGGGGGGCTCCGTCGGTTGAGCTTCCACTTGGGCTCAGCTCATGATCTCCCGGTTTGGGGGTTCGAGCCCCGCATCAGGCTTGCTGCTGTGAGCGCAACGTCTGCTTCAGATCCTCTGTCCCCCTCTCTTTAAAAAAAAAAAAATGTTTTCAATGTTTATTTTTGAGAGAGAGACAGAGACAGAGAGAGACAGAGAGTGCAAGTGGGAGAGGGGCAGAGAGAAAGAGGGAGACACAGAATCTGAAACAGGCTCCAGGCTCTGAGCTCTGAGCTGTCAGCACAGAGCCCGACACGGGGCTCAAACCCATGAACTGTGGGATCGTGACCTCAGCAGAAGTCCGGTGCTTAACCGACTGAGCCACCCAGGCACCCCTGGCCCCCTCTCTTTCTGCCCTCCCTTGCTTATGCTCTCTCTCTCTCTCGTAAAAGAAAAGAAAAGAAACATTAAAAAAAACTTAGAAAAAAAGAAGGAAATGGTATTCCTTCTGAATATCAAATTCCATTGAAACAAACGGCTTTCCTCAATTTTAAGCGTGTGAGAAATATCTTGTGATCTGTTTCTGCATCCCAAGCCTGGGAAAACAGAGGCACGTATCTCTTCGTTTCTGTTCATATACAGGCTGTTATCTGTGTAAATCTTAAGTATCTAATTCTCAAACTGTGACCAAGTGAGATACGAAGACCCCCGAATAGAGGCAGGTTACAAATGGCCAAATAATTACTGTCTGTGAAAATATGTTATAAACATTTACAGTGTACCTAAGACTGAGACAAATTTGAGAAAAGAAAGCTCAGATAAACTGCCTGGCATGGCTGTTAATAGTAATAGCAGTAACACCATATTAACTTTATTATTATTATTATTATTATTATTATTATTATTATTATTGCAACTACTTATTGTCTTATTGTGTTCCAGGACTGGTTAAGTGCTTTATTGACAGAATTTTCTTTAAAAAAAAAAAAGTTTCATGTTTTTATTTATTTTTGAGAGACACACACACACACACACACACACACACACACACACACACAGAGCACGAGCAGGGGAGGGGCAGAGAGAGAGGCAGACACAGAATCTGAAGCAAGTTCCAGGCTCCGAGCTGTCAGCACAGAGCCCAAGGCGGGGCTCGTACTTGTGAACTGTGCAATCGAGACCTGAGCCCAAGTCAGCCGCTTAACTGACGCTTAGCCCCCCAGGCGCCCCTGTTCACAAAATTTTCTTGAATGTAATCCTTACAACGGTCCAGAGAAGGACATATCGATATCCACGTTATTCAGGTGAGGTGCCAAGGGTTAGAGAGGTCAGGTAATTTGCCCAAGGTCACTGAACTTGGAAATGATGGAGCTGGGATTTTAATCTGTTTTGGTGTTAAGACTACGGGACGTGGTCTTTCCTTTTTAAACCAATTTTTCCAACAAGAGTGAAAATAAGACCAGAAAAGGCCAAAGGCTGATTTATAACCTGATTTCTTCTTGGCCTTGCAATGCTTGGCGAAAACTGCTGAGTCTTTCGTGTGGAAGGAGCATATGAACTGCAATACAGAATGCCAGAACTTGTCTCATATTTGTCTTTAAACTCTAATGACCCAGAGCTCCGGCCAGCACTGGTGTCAATTTATTAATCACCCGGATGTGCCAGCACTGCAGGCCCTGTGGTTGATGGAAAGTGCTGGCTACACAGTTGACAAGGCACACTTGCCTACATAAATCCCTACACCGAGTCCTGGATCCAACTCAGCGTCCGTAGGAGAGCAGGAAACTCAGGCTCAGAAAAATGAAGATACAGACTTAGAAGGTGGAGAAGAAAGGACTCAAATGAGAACTTCTGCTCCCCGTCTGAGGGCTGACTTTACTCCTTCCTGCTCTTTCATGACCGATGCACAGAGTTCATTCATACCGTATAGCGTTCCCATCTCATTTTCATCCGTGACAAACCTGCCTTGAAAGGAAATTCTGGTGCTTTCTGATACTTCTTTTGAATTGAGTTTCTTGGCATAAATAGGGTCAGTTTGAACTGCCGTACTTTGTATGTTGCTAATAAACACATACAAGTTTTGTTTTTTTTTTCTTGAAAATTACTGTCCAGGGGCACTTGGGTGGCCCAGTCACTTGAGTGTCTAACTCCGGGTTTTAGCTCAGTTTATGATCCCAGGGTCATGGGATCGAGCCCCATGTTGGACTCTGCACTCCGTGTGGAGCCTGCTTACGACTCTCTCTCTCTCTCTCTCTTTCTTTCTCTCCCTCTGCCCTCCCCCGTGCACTCTTTCTCTCTAAAATAAAAAAAAAAAAATACTGTCCAATTGGAATGACTGGACTGTGCTTTTCCATTTCTCTTTGAGCCTGTCTCTAGGATCTAATAGTGTCTAAAACTAGTTAATTAGTTGCCTCTTTGAATATAATCTTCATCCAGTTTTCTTTCTTTTTAGACTTAGGTTGTACAAGATCAAGAGATAAGTTAGCATCCCTAGGGACCCTGAATGGTCCACATGGCTTTCTATGAGATGCCTGTGTTTGTGACTGTCTTCCTGCTTCCTTGAAGACACACACCCCCCTCAGTTGGTGTACTACTTTGCTGCCTTCATCATAGGTGTAGTTTTAAAATATTTTTTCTGTTAAACCTCTTCTTTGATTTTTCATTATGGAAAATTTCAAACATATACAGAAGTAGAGACATTACTACAATAAAGCCAATGTATCAACTTCAAAAGTGATTACTACGTGGGGGCAACTGGGTGGCTCGGTCGGTTAAGCATCCAACTCTTGATCTCAGCTCTGGTTATGATCTTGCGGTTCGTGAGCTCAAGCCCAGTGTGGGGTTTTGTGCTGATAGCACAGAGCTTTGCTTGGGATTATCTGTCTTCCTCTCTCTCTGCCCCTCCTCTCCTCTCTGCCTCTAAAATAAGTAAATAAACATTTAAAAAAGTGATCATTACATGGACAATCTTCCTTCGTCTATACTCCCACCCATCCCCTACCAAAAGGATGATTTTGAAGTAAATTCCAAATATCATGGCATTTCATCTGTAAATATTTCATATGCGTTTCCAGAAAATGAGGACTACTTTCAAAAGCATAACCACAACATTACTACAACACCTAAATAAACCAATGCGAGTTCTTTAATATAATTAAATATGCATTCATTGCTCATATTTCACTGGCCATCTTTAAATTGTTTTAGTTTGTTTATTTGAATTGGATTCCAAAACATGTTCCAACTGTCTCATTGGTTGATATGGCTCTTTAAATGTCTTTTACTTTATAGATTTCCTCTCTGTCTCATTTTTTTTTTCTTGTCTTTGATGTTGAAGAAACTGGCTGCTTTTGCTGTAGAGTTTCCATAATGAATTAGATTCTGCAGAAATCACTTCTAGTTTGACAGCTGTTCTCAGATGGGCCCACCATGCTTTCTGTTTTCCAATGAGTACCTGTGGGTGGTTGTGAGTTCTGTTTTCAGGGCTATTTAGAGCCCGCTTGCCTTCCCTCCACTTTGTCTTACATAAGTGCTGATACTGGGAGCGATCTGTGGTTTGTCTCCACATCATTTGTATTTGAGAGTTTGTAGGGATACCTTTTTATCTTGTTTTCTTGTAGCATATTGCATTAATTAATTAAATGTTTATTTATTTTTGATAAAGAGAAAGCAGGGAAGAGGCAGAGAGAGGGAGACAGAGGATCTGAAGTGGGCTCCGTGCTGACAGCGGACAACCTGATGTGGGGTTCAAACCCACGAACCATGAGATCATGACCTGAGCTAAAGTCAGATGCTTAACCTACTAAGCCACCCAGGTGCCTCTCTTGTAGCAGTTTTAATTTCTTTTCTTTTCTTTTTGTTTTGAAGTTTTAAAACAAATGTTGATTCATTGTTTCTTTTTTTTTAAGTTTATTTATTTTGAGAGAGAGCAGGGGAGGGGCAGAGAGAGAGAGAGGGAGAGAGAGTATCCCAAGCAGGCTCTGTGCTGTCAACCCAGAGCCCAATGTGGGGCTCGAACCCATGAACGGTGCGACCACAACCTGAGCCGAAATCAGGAGTCAGAAGCTTGACTGAATCACCCAGGTGCCCCTCTTGCAGCAGTTTTTAAGTGAATCTTTGACTTTGCTATTCTAGTTGCTCAATTTTTTAATATATCAGATTGAACATTTTTAATACCAAAACATACCAAAATTCACTCAGATTTAGGTGAGATGCTGCCACTTCATTGAATACCTTGATTTTCATTTGTCACTAATCAGAATGTTTAAAAAGGCACCTGTTAACATGCACTTGGATCATCTCTCTATTGTTCTCTGGTATGTTTTTTGATGGATGGTCTCCAGCGGTTAGACCAGCAGTCAACAGATCAGATGTGTATGCGTGTGTGCATATGTGTATGGGTGTGTGCGTGTGTGTGTGTGTGTGTGTTTGAGAAATCTGTGCCAATATTGGCCCTAGATTTTTCTCAATTTTAAGAGGGTGAGCTTTGGTGGTGTAAGATGGTGGGACTATTGGTGGTTTCTGTGTCTGTGTAGACATTCATGCACTTCATGGTTGCTCTTCTTAACCTACATGTGTAATAGTCTCTGTGTAGGGGAATTGTAGACATCATCTGAAATTTCCATCCCCTGGATCTTTGTAGTCATGGTCTAGATTCTTTCTATAGGTCAAGATATGTATTCATTATCAAAGGCATTCTGAGAAGATGGAGAGAGCAGCATAGTTTTGAATTTCATTTTTAGCACAGAGAAAATAGATTAAAAAAACTAAGATCCTAGGTACAAAATTTACAAAAAAGCTAACAGGGTGTTCTCTTGAACTCCAAAATTCATCTGGGTAGGGAGAAACTAGCAAAAGGTCCTAAACTTAGTGTCTGTTCAGGAGGAAGCAAAGGAAGCAAAGGAAAGCAATGGAACACTTAGTAAATCTGAGAAGAAGAAAACCCCAAATAGCCAATAAGTATTCACTGGAAAGCTCACAATCTAATTTGAGAAGAGCAAAAAAAAAAATTTGGACAACTTTTGTTATCTTCTGGCAGTGGGCTCAGGTGAGGTCTCCAAGGAGTGGAAGAGTCTAGGCTCCATGAATTCTTGAAATTTGTCATCTGTTTCAGGACAACATCTGATATGGAGGAGAAATCACTGGGGTTGGGATCAAACCTAGCTGAGATAAGGGCAGTAGAAACAATAGAAATGTACAGATAAAAAGGGGGATGGGGAAATAGACCAGGAAGTCTCAAATAGCAAGCTTTATATTTTTAAACATTACCTGATGACAACAGAAAAAGAAACTCTATAACTTAGAAAAGCTACCTCAAACCACACATCTTTTTAAAGTTCAAGAAACTAACCTCACATAAAAATGAACAACAGGGATTGGGGCGCCTGGGTGGCGCAGTCGGTTAAGCGTCCGACTTCAGCCAGGTCACGATCTCGCGGTCCGTGAGTTCGAGCCCCGCGTCGGGCTCTGGGCTGATGGCTCGGAGCCTGGAGCCTGTTTCCGATTCTGTGTCTCCCTCTCTCTCTGCCCCTCCCCTGTTCATGCTCTGTCTCTCTCTGTCCCAAAAATAAATAAACGTTGAAAAAAAAATTAAAAAAAAAAAATGAACAACAGGGAAATATCAAGATCAATTCTGAAAGAAAGCTATGAGCAAAAATGGGCAAAAGCAGAATAACATCTCTAAATACAATGAAAGCATAGCTGAAAGTTATGTTTACAAAACAGATCAAAACTGTAACTTACTGTTTCAAAACAAGCTGAGTAACATTAACAAATGGATACAAAACATGACAAAACAACACAAATCAGAACCAGAGTTCAGAATATGATGCTAGAACTCAGAAAGTATTAGAAACTAAAGAATCATAATGTCAGTAAATAAGACTAGAATAGAAGACACACAAAAGAGTACACCTTAAGGTAAATGGAAATTGAAAAACAGGAAAAATTTAAAAATGAAAGAGAAACAGCTATTGAGATGAAAAGGACTCCATGAAAATGGCAAATATGGAAGATAGGCAAAGAGGGTCCAACATACACATAATTAAAGCCCTTGAAAAAGAAAACCAAAAATGAGACAACATAGCAAATGTTAAACTGTAAGTGAAGAAGTTTCCTGAAATTTAAAAAAAAAGTTTTTAAGTTGTTTTATTTATTTTTGAGAGAGAGAGAGAGAGAGAGAGAGAGAGAATGAGCAGAGGAGGGGTAGAGAGAGAGGGAGACACAAGATCTGAAGCAGGTTCCAGGCTCTGAGCTGTCAGCACAGAGACTGACACAGGGCTCGAACTTGTGAACCCTGAGATCATGACCTGCGCTGAAGTCAGATGCTTAACCAACTGAGCCACCCAGGTGTCCCCCCCTTCCCAAAAGTTTTGAAATAGATATTGAAAAACCAATTGAATAATACCTGATAATATCAACTCAGAGAAACACACATGCCAAGATATATTCTACTAAAATTGCTTGAGGTGACAATAAAAAAATAAAGCAAAAATTTGACATCTTGACAAAAAAGAAAGTGATTTATGAGGAAAAAATTAGATTATTATCAGAATTTCAACAACAGCACCTTTTGCTAGAAGAAAATGGAGTGACATAGTTAATGTAATGAAAGAAATAAAATATGAGCCAAATAATTTATATCAATTAAAACTTATTTCAGTACAAGGGCACCTGGGTGGCTCAGTCAGTTAAGCGTCTGACTTTGGCTCAGGTCATGATCTCTGGATTTGTGAGTTTGAGCCCCACATTGGGCTCCGTGCTGACAGCTGTGGAGCCTGCTTCAGATTCTTGTCTCCCTTTCTTTATGACCCTTCCCCACTTGCTCTCTCTCTCTCTCTCCTCAAAAATAAATAAACATTAAAAAACTTATTTCAGTACAATGGGCATAGAAAAAAATGTTACCAACATGTAAGAACTCAGGGAATATGTTGTAGTCTAGCATTTCTGGGAAATCTGCTAGAAAACAAACTTCCAGTATAAAGATGACTACAGACCATATAACTGGTAATAGTTGATGGCAATATTTAAATATATATTTACTTATAGACTGTAGACTAAAGGTGAACTAAGATGGGAGAGAATATAATAATACACAATGACTACATATGTTAGATATAATCCCATAATGTAGATATAATAAAATATAAATAAAATGGGGGAAGTTTGGAGAAGGCAAATGCAAAAGAAGTTTTAACTATCTTAGAATTAGAATGGTATTGTTCAGTTATCAATATATGGGAAAGTACATAAGTAATGGTGGGCTACTCTAATTCTATCACCTCTTGTATCTTTGAAAACCAGGAGTCTTGGTATAGAGGAAAGGAGACACATATAGAAAGGTAAGACAAAAACCTGTGAACTATATATCAGAAGTACCATGTACTTCTGTGTGAGTCCATGAACATGAATATATGAACAAATTTATTGCTGTTCAATCTGACAAGAGAAAGAATAAAGTATTTTTCATATTTTTCAGATATGAAATATAACAGTGGTAACCAAATAACATACAGAAATGTTTTATTATAGAGTCATTCCATTGAATAAAGAGAATAATGGTAGAATATCACCATTGAGGGCTGTAGTCATTGAATACCAATGGCTGCTAACATTAGAAGGAAAGGAAAAAAAAAAAACCAGACAGAATGGACCTTCTGATCCCCTCGTCTTGGAGAAGTCATTTGGGAGTGGTGCTGACCCCTGTCAGGGCTGCTTTACCCACTACACTTGTGGCACCACTTTGGATGGATCACTACCAAAGGCGTGGGCACGTGAAGGTGAGGTGTGCAGTGCCAGCAGGTTCTGCAGTGGCCCGCTGGGGTAGGGAACCTTCGGCTGCCTGGGAAAACTCCTCCCAGGCCAGGTTGGAGGGGGCAGGTCCACAGAGGAGTGCAGGGGCAGGGCATACCGCTAGCAAGCTAGGCAGACAATGTTGGTGCTGTATTGGTTCCCGCAGGCAGGCTGGGAGGGAAGGGGGGCGGTGGGAGAGGGAAATGGCACCCTCCAGTCCTTTTGTTCTTGGAGAAGTCTCCCAAAGATCCCCACCCCTCCAGCACATGCTCTGAGATTAGTAAACAAATTTCCCTCCTGTGTACTGCAGGTGTTTTTCAAACTGCTACTTCTAGGCTGTATCTCAGTGGGGCTGCTTGTCATGCTGTCCCTTTAAGGATGGAGACTCTGCTTCCTGTCACCCTCTGGCTCTCCCAGAGCCAAGCCCACTGATTTTTCAAAGTTCTAGGTGGTAAGACCCACTGATTGTAAGAAATTGTGAAGTTAAGGCCCTCTTGTTTTCAAAGTCAAATGTTATGGATGTTTGTCTTTCCAATGCAGGTCCCCTATGGTGGCATGGTGTGGGGTCTGCTTCTCTCTCCTCTCCATGCCCATGGTGTCCCTCCCTCCCACGGACAGTACTGGGACAGTACTGTGGGTCCATTTGGCTTCTGACCATGTCTCTGCCCTTCCTACCCTCTTTGATGTGACTTCTTCTCTACATTTAGTTATGGAGTCTGTGCTGCCTGCCAATCTTCAGGTCATTTTCTGGGTTACTTACAATGATGTAGGTGTTTTGGGGGAGTGTCCAGGGGACAGGTGAGACCAGGATCCTCTACTCTGCAATCTTCCCCAGAAGTTGACTGATAATTGGGACACCTGGGTGGCTCAGTGGGTTAAGTATCTGGCTTCGGCTCAAGTCATGATCTCATGGTTTGTGGGTTCGAGCTCTGCATCAGGCTCTGTGCTGATGGCTCAGATTCTGTGCTTCAGATTCTGTGTCTCCCTCTCTCTCTGCCCTTCCTCCACTCACACTCTGTCTCTGTCTCCCAAAAATGAATAAACATTTAAAAAATTTTAAAAAAAGAAGTTGACTGATCATTTATTCTTGACAAAACCATGCTAATTACACCTTCTATTTTTCTTGCCATTTTTTTTTTTTTTTGCCAGTTAAGATTTTTTCATTATTTCTTTTTATCAAAAGTATCAGCGGCTCATTTTACTTCTCAGTTGCGAATCATAAGCCACCTCTCTTAAAGAAGTGCCTTTCACTGCCAGCTTTGAAGCGGCCCACCCCAAAGTGCGTGTCATTGCCTTTTGCTGATGTGAACACATCATTTTAAAAAACAATTTTGAAATACTTCCTTCTCCAGTCCAATTCACTTTTTCTCCTTCTCATCATAAATGATGCAAACTCCATATCACAGTTGACCTTTTAAAATACGTTATCAAAATGGAGGCTAAAAATAGCGCTAAGCATTTCCCCTGGGGTTTTTAATATTCTCTATTATCTGCTATTCATTTTCTATCCCTCTAGGATGGAAAGTCCTTCTTGGCCCACCCCTACTCTCCTATGGGTGATTAAAAAAGCAAAGGTTTCTCTATTGCCTTCGCGTATCTTATTAGATCTATTATTTATCATTTGTCCACACCACAGCGTATGGGCCACAGGAAAGATCATATTCTATTTCCTAAGAACCACACTGTACTTTACCAAGTAAATATTAACTGCTTTGTTTACTTCATTGGGTGATTGGTTCATTGTAATGCAGCTGGCCTTATTCGTGATTCCATGTTTGCAAATTTGCCTACTCACTAAAATTATTTGTAGCTCTCCAAATCCATACCTGCTGTGCTTCCGCGGCCATTCACGGGTATGTGCAGAGCAGGGAAACGCGTAAGTCCCTGATGCACATGACCCCCGGATGAGGCTGAGCGAGCCTTCTTGTTTTAGCTCGTACTGTAAACAAGTGTCCTTTCTGCTGTCTAATTAGTGCCACATCTTTCTCATTTTTTAAAAATATTTTTTGGGGGGGAGAACGCAAGTGGGGGTGGGGAGGTGAGAGGGGAACAGAGGATCTGACACAGGTTCATGCTGACAGGTTGACAGCAGCCAGCCCGATGTGGGGCTCCAACCCATGAACCAAGAGATCGTGACCCGAGCGGCAGTCGGATGCTCAACTGACTGAGCCACCCCAGGAGCCCTACATTTTTCTCATTTTTGTGCTTTTTGTTTGTGGCTTCAGTTTTAATATGGTCCCCAAAGGTAGTGCTGAAGTGCTCTTCAGTGATCCAAAGTGTAAGAAGGCTGATGGAGAACACAGGCGTTTTACAATGTTTTTTAAAGTAGGCTCTCTGCCCAGTGTGGGATTTGAACTTAAGACCCTGAGATCAAGATTATGATCCTGTGCTCTACTGACTGAGCCAGCCAGGCACCCCCAAAATAGGTGTCTTAGATAGGCTTCGTTCAGCCGTGAGTAGTGCTTACGGCCGGGAATTCAATGTTAATGAATCAACAATATCTATTAAAGAAAGTGTCTTTAACTAGACATACTGTTAAAAGCGGTTGTATATTGACTGATTGATGAAAACGTTACCAGAGGCAGAAACCTACCCAGGAGCAGTGGTTCAGTGTTTGTGAATTCACTTTTTGTGATGACTTCCTAGAACATGGCTCTTTATTGAGCACTGTGCTAAGAACTTTAGGGGCATTTCCTCATTTAACTGCAAACACAATGCGTTAGGTACTATCACACCCATATTACAGGTGACAATGCCGAAGTACGAGGAAGTTACATATCAGACCTCATGTCACACAGCGCAGAGGGAGGAGGCAGTCAGTGCTGGTACATGGGTAGTTGGGCTCCAGAGCCTTCAGCTCTGCACAGATGGCCTACCCTTGAGCCAGTGTGGTGAGGTGACGCCTCTGGAAGCCTCTAGAAATGTGTAAGGTTTGGTTTACCCTTATTATTATTAATTCATCTCATATTAACTGGCATGAAAAAAATCTTTGAGCGATGGAGAGCAACTACGATGTTCTATGCAGCTTGGCCATCAAGATGACACAGGGTTGTCACCCACAATTAGAACTGTCCAGACCAGCTGGATGCTCAGGACTCAACCCATCTCTTTCGTCTTCCATTCTTGAGAGGCTTCAGTGCCAATGGCTTGAAAGCCAGGCTGGAATTTAATTGTAAAATGGCTGCCTTGTGAGAAAAAGGACCCAATAGAGGGAAAGAATTAATCCTGGCTACAAGGGTTCCTCACTTCCAAAGTATGTCCCTCCCTCCCCCTTCTGCCAAGAGGCTTCTCATCCCAAGCTTTTCAAAGGCCACATGTTGTCAGCAATTTATGAATATGAATAACGTGATTTACATTCCTTTGATTTAATATAATGATTAAGCTTCTTTGTACTCTGTTCTGATTCACTGAAATGAAAAATACATTTTCTTTAAAATCCTTTGTCCTTTATTAGTAATTTTTTTCCCTTCCAAATTTGTTCAGCTTTGGCAAATGAAAGAAAGATAAATTTTGCTTTGATTTGGTGGCACAGAGAGTGCAAAAGAGAATTAAAACATTAGTTAAAAGGCACAAGGGAATTGAGCGGGGAACAGAAATTAAGTTAGTTGAAGCAAATTACCTTATGGTTGTAAACCAACAGGGGTTCGGATAGATGTAAGGAATTCATTGCTGCTTCTAAATAATTATTTTTGCTTCTCAACAATAGCACTGGGCTGTGTTCCTATGGGCGTTTAGGTACTGCATAGCCAATCTTTAATTAAGTGGAGGGGGGACCCTCTGAATATGAGTATAACCTGATTAGTTTATTGCAGGCTGGGATTTGGAACTGATCATACCCCTTCCCTCTCCCTCCTAACCTTTGGGTGACCCAGAATTCACTTCTTAGTGAATTTCTCATTTAAGGAAATATGAAAGCAAAAGATGTAAAGAGAGGCTTTGGAACAGCCTAATAAAAAGATTCAAAGGCCTTATTGCAAAGGACCCTTTGAAATGGAGAATGAGAGATTGACTTGGGAGGCTGGAAGAGAAGGAACTGGAATCCTTCTCCTGGTGAGGGCTGCTGTACTCTTGGGCTCTAGAAGGACAAGCAACAGAGGGCTGGAGGAGATGGCAGAAAGTCCCCAGGACATTTACATATGTACGGAAGTGAGGGTGCACAAGTGGATTTGTCCGGAGCAGTGGGACACCCCTTCTTCTCTCTTCCTGTCCATTCCAGCCTGGCACCACAGAAAGAAGCCGGGCGTGGCCGCAGAGCTGAGCTCTGGTTGGGGTTCTGTGAATCCGGGCAAAGGTTTGAACTCTCAAGCCGTCCTTTCCTCGCCCGCAAAATGGGATTAGCATTTTGTGTTCTGTATATCTCAGGGGATTTTGGCGAGGACCAAATAGACAACACGCGTGAAGACGCTTTGCAAAATTTAAGACCTTTACAAAAATATATATTACCTTGTGCATAAGAATGGAATTTCTGAACGTGGCCTTGTATTACATTCAGTGTAAGATTTCAAAAATTACGTCTCATCTCCTGAGGCTCCATCCCCAAGCTGCAAGGGATTGAGATCGTTTTAACAACAGAACTATGGAAATAAAAGGGTCAAAATAGAAATCCTTTGGATGGTGATGTTGGTGAGGGTGGTGATGGTGCTCTTTGGAACCTGGTCTCTCTCAGGCTCCAGGTAGTAAGGAGCCTTAGTTGATGGACTTTCTTAGGGGACAGACGCTGGCTGTTGATGCCTAATCCTTCTTTCCAGAAAGGGAGAGGCAAGGGGATACGTACATTTTAAGGGTCTTCTCTGGGCCAGGAATGGTGCTGGGTAAATTGTAAGCATCCAGTGGCCCCCATGAACTCCCATCCCCGGGGCTGATCCTGGAAGGTGGTAGGAGCCTGTGTGGAATAGGAAAAGTGTCCTGAGCGCAGCTGGAGGTTCTGTGAGTGCCAGCAGCTTTTGTTAGCTCAACTGTCTTCTTACACCTACATCCATGTTGAACGGGAACGCCTGCCGTCTTGCAACTCTAATACCCTCCTTGCTGGGAGCCACGCGGTGCTTAATCAACTCATTGTTAAACACTTGCAAGAGGAGACAAGGCATTGTGATTGAAGTTTCTGCAATCCCAAGGAGAAAAGGAAACAGAAATGGGTGGCTCTTGCCTTAATCTAAAGATCAATGCAGTGTTAACACGAAGAGCCCTGCCAAGCACACCAATCATGGCGTGCAGGGCTGAGCCGTACATCGGCTTCCTCTTGAAACTACAGATCAGAGCAGCCTAGAAATTTGTGGTCTCCACTTCTGCTCACTTATTCCTTGAGGATCACAGCTGACTGCTTCAAAGGGGCGGCACACAACTGCCTTTTCATTTGTTCATTCAGTCTGTGATAAGTTCCTATCAGGCATGGATCCAAAACAGCTTCTTCTGTGAGGACCGCCTGGGTCACGGCAGGACATTTCCAAACAGGGCTCTCCACGAGCACTTGGAAACAGGTTGCAGATGTACGTGGATTCTTTCCAGTTGCTTTAAAAAACCAATGGGATTTTAACCTCATGGCTTTTTTCCCCCCTTTTAATAATGTGACTGCTGGTTGGAAAGCATCCCTTGGTAAAAAAAAACAAACAAAAAACAAACAAACAAACAAAACACCCAAAACCCAAGAAGCCAAAAAACCCAAAGTGCGCACTCTTTCTGGAGCCACGAAAGAGACTGTGTAGGAATTGTATGCATGGGCACGCATCAATTGTAACAGTTAAATTAAAAATTTTTTTTAACCTTTATTTTTGAGACAGAGAGAGACAGAGCATGAATGGGGGAGGGTCAGAGAGAGAGAGGGAGACACAGAATCTGAAACCGGCTCCAGGCTCTGAGCTGTCATCACAGAGCCCGACGCGGGGCTCGCACCCACAAACCGTGAGATCACGACCTGAGCCGCAGTCGGACGCTTAACCGACTGAGCCCCCCAGGCGCCCCAGTAATAGTTAAATTTAACGAGCGGGGAGATCCAGGAGGATCTGAAAATGAAGGAATAATTGGAGTGCAAACAGTGACTGTGGAATGAGCCGCAGGGTCTTGTCCTGTTGCTTTGTGATCTCCCCTGAGTCTCAGAATTGCCAATAGTTACATATCCTGGAACCCATGAAGTATATACCTTTCTTGTAATATGCTGTGGGGTTGATATAGTCCTGAGATAGTATATTATAGTTACTATGGTGTAGTATATCCGGGTCAGTATGCTCACACTGTGGCGTTGGTGGTCCAGTTCAACGTTCTCTCTGCTGGCTGCCCTTTCGTACGTCGCCAGATTCCTTCTGAGCACATGCTTGTCCCCTCCGTTCCTGACACCAATGCCTAAGGCTCTCGTTTCTCACTTGGAGGGCACTTGGCATCCTCACGGTTCGTCCTCTGTGTTGTCTCTCTTGTCTTGAGTCTCCTCTTCTCCACCGGACTTAGTGTTGTGGGCTGTCTGTGCCTGCCTCCCGCTGTTCATATATTGAAATTCCTCCCCTCAGTGTGATGGTTATTTGGAAGTGGGGCCTCTCAGAGGTAATGAAGTAAGAAGGCTGGAGCCCTCAGGAATGGGCTTTAGCGCCCTTGTTAGAGGGACCCTGGAGAGCTCTTCAGCCCTCTTTCTGCCCTGTGAAGACACGGCGGGGGGGGGGGGGGGGGGACACTGCAGTCTGGAACCCCGCTGAGGGCCCAGGCCGGCACCGTGATCTCGGACTTCCGGTCTCCAGGACCGTGAGAAACACATTTTGGTTGTTTAGAATCTGCTCAGTCTATGGTACTTTGTTGTAGCAGTTGCCACGGACGAGGACACTTACCTAACCACAGAATTCTCCTTGCGGTGCTTCTGGGGCTCCCCTTCCTGCCCCCCCAGGACCCGGCTATTTCAGCTCTGCGTACGACATGATTTGTGAACAGATGGCTACCTGGGTCTTAGGTTGAACCTCCCCAAGTAGCCGCCTCTCACAACAAGTTACTTGCACTTCCTTAATTTTCTTTCATCCTCACATTAAAGCTTTTTCCCCTCTGAATTACCAACTCTCTCATATTTTCATTCAATTTTATAGAAAGAGTTTTCAGACTTTGTCTTTAAAATAGCCGGCCTTCTGCACTGACCGTGTAGAGCCTGCTTGGGATTCTCTCGCTCTGTCTCTGCCCCTCCCCGCCTCTTTCTTGATAAATAAATAAACTTAAAAAAAACAGCCACCCTACAAAGGGCCTTGTTTCTTCCTTCAACCTGGATGGGCTTCGTTCCTTCGGACGTTTTGCCCTCCCACCGTTGCTATGGGATCCGCACTTCCTATTGCCAGGTAGGTGCGTGGTCTCCTTAATTTGGGGGAAAACAAAGATCACTCCTTTAGTTTGCCACCTCCTCTATCCCTTGTCCTTCTGGCCTTTCTTCCACAGCCAGTCATCTTCAGTGAGTGATCTTGAGTGCCTCCAATGAGGCACGCAATGGTGCCGGCCTGCCTGGTGTGCCTTGGCATGCTGGTGTTTTACCAGGCAGGGCTCCAGGAGCCCCCAATTCCACTGCCCTCACCCTCAAGGTGGCCAGGAGCCTCCTGGTGATGGGGCTTTGGAGTGGTGGGAATCCGGAGCTGATGGCCAAGAAGGAATTCTTGAGACGTGTTTGATACAAAAAGGTGACTTTATTAAAGCCCAGGGACAGGGCCCAGGGCAGGAAGAGCTGCACTGGGGCTGTGAAGAGTGAGTGGTTCTATGCTATGGAGTTGGGGGGAGGTAATGGCAAAAGGGAGGCCTCCAGAAGGACTTTCATATGCCTAAGAGGACTCCTAAGGTACTGGAGGCCTTGCTACTGTCAAGCTAAGGTTGTTTTCCCTCTAGTGAGACATTAACAGGAAGGCCGTAGAGGGTTCCTGGAGAAATGTTCTAGTCTGCATTTGCCTCAAGTATTTGTCAATGGGCTGCAGGTAATAAGGAAATTTAATTTTACCTGCCGTTTCCTTCTTGCCTTTGTTCCCACATCACTATGGAGGGGAAGGTGACATTAGAGCTCCGGGAAACTGAGTCTAGAGGTTCCTGGAGATGGGGCTGTTGATAAGATTGCCTTTTTCTTGTAATTTTCTAAGAATATGTAAAGTGATGGAGACTCCAGTCGTGCAAGACTGTGACCTTCTATCAGTCAACCATCTGTTTTCCCCTTTCCTTTGTCCTTGGACAGCCAGGAGTGCCTGAGGAATGCCGCACATATCCCACCCTGGGGTGGGGGGGCATTGTTAGCTTGTGCCTGGCCCTCAGCTCGCCTCAGGCTCCCTCATCACTGGGATCTTCATACCTGACCGCAAGCATGGCCCGTGTCTATGTACCCCAGTGTGCCTTACAAAAATAAAGATTTCCTATACGTGCTATGAGGTGGGAAGGTTTGGGAAACCCATATGAACCCTTCCTCACTGCCCTATTGTTTCTTAGACCCGTTCCCTGCCCTATGGAAAGGAATGACATCCTTATGACAGAATCCAAAGAACCGTTGCTCCCTCCACCCTCCATGAACGCTTCATCATCTGTCACATCCGTGTTCTTGATCTTTGCCCCTCCCTTGGTTGCTGTGACTATGTTATGTGGTTCCTTCATCTTCCTCTCCAACTAGAGTACCGTTATAAGTAGGTCGTCTTCCATTCTCCCACGGGTATTGATCCCCAAAGCGCCCCCCACTGAAGCAAACTTCCTGCATACAGATCTCTGTCGCAGAGTCTGCTTCTCGGGGAACCTACCTCTAGTGGCAACCGTCCGTGAATTTTGTGAGATAAACTACTGAAGTCTATTCTGAGCTGCTATAGCCTTTTGTGTATGTGGCTAGAATAGGGTTCATCCCATTAAAATAGAGTTTATTTTAGCCTTCTGTCTCTATACTAGATTACAGGCTCCTGGAGGGAAGAGGACCCACCTTCCAGACCCCCCACAACACTGGCCTAGTGGCATTTGCTCAGCAGTGGACACCTGCCTGTTGTTGGCCAAGTGGGAACACCCACTGCACAACCCCGTGTTAGAAATGGTGTCCGTCTACACCTCCCACCCCCTACTCTTACTTATCCCATGTGTCAGTGGGGTTGGGCTGGATCATGCAGTGGTAACAACTCAAAAACTCAGTGTCTTAACAGAAGGTGATTTTGGATTCATACTATGTGTCTACTGCAGTTGAGCAAGTGTTTTTTTCTGCTTTACTCTCTTTCTAGGGCTCAGGCTGACAGAAAAGTCACTGTCTAAAATATGAATGGTCTCTGTGGCTCGATGGGGGGAAACAGACCTCTGAAGGGTCCCACAAATCCATGAAGTGCTCTGGCCCAATGTGGTCTCATGACACCTCTCCTCACACGTCACTGGTTGGAAGCCGCCACACGATTTATGATTCGGGTCCTGCCAGGTCATAAGGGGCCCGGTGTGAGATCCATATGTCTGGAAGACAGCGAGCTGAGAACATTTGGTGAGCAGCCCTGAGACTGCCACACGTCACAACAACACTGCCCTCACATAGGGTGTGGTGGGCCTTCTGTGTCTCCCCCAGGCACCGAGAGCCCAGGCAGACGGTCATGAGAGTTGTTACGTAGTTTGTGACTCCAGCCAACCGGGCATCATTAAGAAGCCCAGAGCAGAGATGTAGGATGCCAATCACCGGAGAAGGAGGGCTGCCCCACCCTGTGGAACCTTCCAGGAGAAAATCTGGCCCGGCTGTCGACTTCTTCCTCTTGAAGAAAAGTAGTGCTAATAGAAATCATGAAGTAACCTAACTCCACTGAAAAGGGCACTGTCGGTTTCTGAAAAGCAGAACTTTGATGCACACACACAACACGTCTCCGTACACACACACGTATACGAAGCGGTCCTGAAATAGTACTTTTTGAGTACGTTCTGTGCTCAAACTAGCCTAAGTAGCCCAGCAAGGCTCCACCAGGACCCTTGTTGGTGATAAGCAATTAGCCCAGCACTCTTTTTTTCTTAATTGTCTTTTGAGAGTGGTTGAAATCAGATTTTTAAAAATTTGCCTCTTTGAGGTAATTTATGTGCAAATTTGCATTGCTTATAGAGAAAGGAGTTGCTGGGCAAATTTTTGCAGTGTTGTGTGCTTGAGGATTTATATGGGTGGGTTTCCTTACCTTTTCCTATGAAAAAAAAAGTAAATTGCATGAAATTAACATTAAACTTCTTTATTTCCTAAAACATATCTCGGCCGGCCACAAAAGAAGAACAAATCCTGTATATCTCTATTTGCTCGGATCAATTGTTTGAAAACCTGAGTAGGGGGTTTTAGTCTAGAAACAGCATCCCGTAAAGGATTGGAAGGTTCTTGGACTTTTATGTATATTTGTGTACTTTAGACCAGTGCTGTCCAATAGAACTTTTGTGATGATAAAGATGTTTGTATCTATACTCTTCAAGATGGTAGCCACTAGCTTCATGGGGTTATTGGGCACTGGAAATATGCTAGTGCAACAGAGGAGCTGAATGTTTTCATTTCCTTTCCTTTTAATTTATTTAAATTTAAATGTAAATGGCCACATGTGGCTAGTGACTACCATATTGGACAGTGCATCTTTAGAAACTTGACCCAGAGCCTGAGTGATCTCACGGTCTGGCAACCTTGCTTCCTGGCCTGGCTGTAGGAAAGTGTGTCTGCTGTGTAGACCTCACTCCACCCTCTTTGTAGTTCCCTAATGTCTGCACACACGCAAGATATTAGTCCAGAAAAGATGGGTGGCTTTTTTCAGTTATTTAAATTCATTATTTTCATGCAATTCACTTAGAATTCTTCAGACTCCCAAAATTCACTGGGCTCTGAGACAGCACACCTCGGCATGGGACGGTGCATCACAGACAGAAAAAGGATCCCTGCCAGGGATCCCCTTGGGACCTCCCCACTTTTTCTGCCCTTGTCAGCCCGGTCACAATCCCATTTCCTGTGGCTGTGACATTAGTTCTTTGTGCCAAGGGAGATATATTCTATTTAGGTTCCTTGCCTAGACATTTTGGATGTATTTTAGGCAGGCAGATTATCTTTTCCTCCCTGTCACCTGTGGTGGAAATTAAAAGGACAGAAAGTCTTCGGGACTTAGGGAACATGGAAGGAGGTCAGTCAGATCCCCTATTTGCTCTTCAGTGTGGCACGCTGTCACAGCTCTGTTGAACAGAACTGGGACTTGCCACCCTCCGGCCCCAGCGAATTAGAGATAACACACACAAATCCAGAAAACTCCTTTCCAGTTGATGGATCTCAGCACACATTTGCATCATGGAGATCACGACAGGGAGACCAGAGATGTAAGGAATTGCAGGTGCTGGAAAGACAAGGTGAAAGGCAAAATCAGAGTTAAAACATCCCCATACTCATTGGCTTCTCGACACAGAATGAACGTGATTTCACGTCGCGTTTAATTTCATATGGTTCATTTGCTCTGAACTAATGTGACTCATATTTAAAAAAAAAAGCCATTAGTACGAAGTAATGTGACTGACTTTCACACAACCATGTAAGAACTTAAACATCAGAATCCATTTTCCCTTGAGAATGGGCAGTTCGGGACTCAGTGGCTCATTTCAACACGATCGCCCTTGCTAAGTGCACTTTGATGTCTGTCTTCCAAGCACATAGTAAACACGTCCTTTTGAAAATTCTTCAAAATAGTAAATCAACCTCATTATTTGATGGTGGGTTTGATGTGGAGGGGTCCTGGTTACAAGGGTTATATGTAACCACAAATAGACTTAACTTCTTTTCTTTTTATTCTTTTTAAAAAAAGTTTATTTATTTATTTTGAAAGAGGGAGAGGGAGAGAAAATGAGCAGGGGAGGGGCAGAGAAAGAGGGGGGCAGAGGATCCAAAACAGGCTTTTTGCTGACCACAGAGAGTCCAATGTGGGGCTTGAACTCACGAACTGTGAGATTACGACCTGAGCCACCAAAGTCGGATGCTTAACAGACTGAGTCACCTGGGTGCCCTCTTTTTATTCTTAACAGCCAGAAATTCATTCAGACCCACTCAGGTGAGGAAAAGTTGGGTGATGAAACAGGGCAGCACCACTCTGGCCCTAACCTTGTGCTTCACTTAATGTCATTTAATTTTCCTGGCAACCATACAGCCTAAGTGCAAAGGTCAAGCAGATCGTCTGCCCTCCCAGGTGCTAATCTAAAGGAGCTGAGTGCTGAGTGGGCCTCAGTGCCAGTATGTGAATCACTGCGGGTTAAAAGTTATTGAGTGTGGGGGTGCCCCTGTGCTTCCCCTTCTATATAGTAGGAAGGGTAGAGGGCTTGGTTCCTTTTTGCCAAGCAAGGGAGCCTGGTTACCTTGCTGTCCTCTTGCTCCTTTCTTGCACTCATGCTACCAGGCTGGCCTACATCTTGCTAGCATAGGGCAGGCCTGGCCACACATCTTGGCCCTATTCATTTCTTTTCAGTCTCTCTCTCTCTCCTTCATGGGGTTGGCAGAGGGTGAGCAGATCCTAAGATGTGGGCTTAAGATAGCAGGATAGGATGAGATGTATGGGATGGGATGGAAGGGATGGAAGGGATGGAAGGGATGGGATGGGATAAGATGGGATGGGATGGAAGGGATGGGATGGGATGGGATGGGATGGGATGGGATGGAAGGGATGGGATGAGATGGAATAAGATGGGATGGGATGGAAGGGATGGGATGGGATGGAAGGGATGGGATGAGATGGGATGGGATGGGATAAGATGGGATAGGATAGAATGGGGTAGGATAGGATGGGATGGGATGTTATGTGATGGGATGGGATAGGATACTAACCTTGGCCACAGGATACAACGCATCTTATCAAATTCTTCCTAATTGAGTTCAGAAGCATAGGTTGTGTTTACAATCAAATGTCCCTTTGCCTCTTCTTGTCAGAATGCTTTATGTGTGCAGCTCTTTCAGAAAGTGGAGAAAGATGATCTTGTACTCCTGCTAACAGTTCTCTGTTGTGCTATCCTGTCTAGCGGCATTACGTTCCCCACCATCTACAAGTGGAAATTGAGGCCCAGAAAGGCTCCATGGTTTGCCCCAGACCTTACATTGGGCGGTTACAAGCTGGGGTGTGCTGGTGCTGGCTTGCATCAGCTCCCGAGAGCCAATTATTAACATCTTTGGCCAACTCTGTGTTCAGCGACTTTCTCTTGACATCTTGAAATGAGCCACGATGGGAGTATTTATACTATAGAAATGGACCAATGCTGCAAATCAGAGCCTCCTCCCTACTGGAGAGCTGGTTATTAAACCTTTACCAGGACACCACGAGGTTTGTGTGAATTGAAAGCCCATATTCTTTTCACTGTTCCATGGTTTTGCATATGATTAACAACACTGTGGTCTTGAAAGAGTTCGGTTTCTACAGGTTGGCTCATTTGGATTGCACGTACCATTGTAAGACCAGGAGTTTGCTTCAGAGTGGGCTAGGTGGCTGGGTTTTGTACCGCAACCAACTACCTGAAAGTGAAACACCTTGGTGTTGACTGCCCTTCCACACCCAGCGTCCCTGGCTCCGAACATGGATGCTGCCCGCAGAGGGCATCAGGTGCACGTAGACCCACCCCGCCTTGTGTTCCACCAATAGAGACTGGTGGGCACTTAGCGCTGCTCACTTCACACACATAAAATGAGAGAACTCACAGATGTATATGAGGCACAGGGGGCATATGGAAAGTGTGGGAACTAGCAAATCCTGACCTGGATCACTAGTTATATGACCTTGGGCAAATCGCTTAACATTTTTATGTTTGTTTCCTTTCATCTGAAATATGAAATCATACTTGAAGTAAAGTATTGGAGATAGAATATAATTCAAAAATACCTAGCACAGTGGCTTTATTAAGCACATAGTAAATGCTCAATAAACAGTGGGTTTCAGTGTGGACCAATAACAAATTAAATTCTCCTGCAGCTGATGGCTAAATTCTTGTATATCCTGGTAATTCAGAATATATCTGTGTTTGTCTATTCTCCCAATTAGACAACCTGTTACCAACAAGGACCACATCTGAGTAAAACTGCTAGCCTAGAAGCTCATATTAATTGTATAGGGTAGTAGTAAGGTGGTGAAGAGAAGGGCTTATAAAGCTCAATTTAAATTCTAACTCTGCTACTGCAGGCTTATGATCTTCGAGTTTCTAAATGTCAGTTTCCTCCTATGTAAAATGGAAAGTAAAAATCACCTGCTTCGTAAACTATTAGGATTAACTGAGATTTTTATACATGTGCTCAGCACATTTCTTAATGTATAGCTCAGTACAATGAATGTTCGTAGTCTTTGTTACCATGAAGATCATGGACTTGTTAAACATTCCAATGTGGTGATCTACACATTTCGATGATCATATTTCAGAAGTCAGCCTGGCTGAGAGGGAGGGCATTGGAAAGAGTTCCTGGGGAGACCCCATCACCTCGAGGACTTGGGCATGGTGCATGCTAGCAGGTGTCAATGGAGACCCAAGCTCCTGAATTAATTACAAAGATGGTTTTTATGCAGTAGTAACATTATAAAACAAAGGAAGAAAAGCCAAGTTTGACTCCACATGGTCTAGACAAGGGCCAGGAACAACAACATAAGAACATGGGATCATTTGTGACTATTGATTTATGTTTGGGGTGATGGTATAATAATCGCTCTTGCTTTTTGTGCCTCATGTTTCCTAGAAGCTGTGATGCCAAGGAGCGGGGGAGGTGGGACAATTCAATACGGATCGTGATAATTGGAAGCGAGTTTTGCACAGAGAGCCAAGCAGGCCAGAGCTGCTTCCTTGCGCTGGTTTCAATATAAGAATATGCATCCGCTTATAATTTAATAAAAATGCCCACGAGGACAGGGGATGCACTGCCAATTTTCTAGCCTCTTTGAAGAATTCCCCAAGTGTCAAGAGACTGCGGAATTGGCCTTAAAGGCTTACATAATGACTAATTTTGTGGCCTGGTGCTGCCCGTTCCTGTTAGGCAGGCCTGCTTTCCGAAGCCCGTCTGTGTTCCGAGCTGATGGCAGATTTATACGGATTCTTACTGGGCAGTGTCAGTCAGAGAGGTCTGGCTAACTTTGCGCAGAAGTCTCAAAGTCTTCCTGAAAATAACGGAAAGGCCGCAATGTAAAGTACGCGGCCAGGGTCTGGCCAAACTTCAGCTATTGCAGTGTGGATTCATTTTGGGGCGTCAGGTTTTTATCCATAAACTAAGGGCGTTGGGCACTAGATCAATGGGAAACCCCTTTAGATTCTGGTGACATATATGGCTTCTGCCTCCATAACAAAGCACGTATACACAAATGCATGGAATTTCTAGGGCTCTCGGAGTCCAGGCTTCAACACTTTGGTGAAACTATGGTAGGAGTTTCTTTTCATTCTGGAATCAAGTACAAAGATACTTTCTTAGGAAAAATTTTTAATGGCTCTTCTTATTTCCCCTGAGTTCAACAACCAAATGATCCAAAGTAATGTCATATCTTTGTTCCCACACCTTACAAAATCTATTCCAATGGATGTTTGTTTGCCCCCATTTCCTAATGTTTTCACCGATATTATGATCACCCAAGAATAAAGCTTTATGCATTCTGATAGCGGTGTGAATCTTGCCTTGTAAAACAGTGTTGAGCCAGGGAGTGGCAAGATGGCACCCTGCATGGTTTTGCCATGTCCGTGCCAGTGAATGGCATGCAACTTTTGTCTTGTGTGCGAGAGTTTACGTTCTGTACGGGGGGATAGGAGTCTTAATGACTCTGGCTGTAGAGGCTGTCAAATGCCAGGAGGTTTGTATCTGTCTTGTAGGTCCTTACAGGGGCTTGTGTGACAACTTTCCTTCCTAGGAAGGGTAAACACTGGTGGGACCAGTTGGCGAGAATGATGTTCGTGAAAGTAGGGGCCATCCTAATGGCTTTCCTGGGTTAGCGTAGATGCCCATTAGACACAAGTGGACTGGCTGTTTCCTAATTTCCAAGCCGTGGAGTCTCTATCTGATGGTTCCAGGCACTGTCGTACCTGGGCAGTTCATTTTGCCTTATGCCTGCTCAGCTACCCGGGGGTGGGAGTGGGGGAGGGGTTTGCTGAGTTCTTGTCATTCTCTTTGACCTCAGCTCTTGTCTTCTGAGAAGCTTGCTTGCCGGGCAGTGCTAATGGTGCCGATCCAGGTGTGGACACACGGAAAGGGTAGGCTGACATGAGGCGCCGTGTTCCAGTCCAGGGATCTGGCCACGTGGTGGGGTGCCACGGGTGTTTGTTTAAGCATGACCGATTCTTCCCTCTGGTCCCAGGGCAGAAAGTCACATGTCTGGAGCAGAGCAGAGGCTATTTTCCACTTTTCCACTCCAGATGGGTTTGGTGTTGCAGAAGAGCTTTGGGAAAAAAGGTCACAAAGTGGCTAGAGGATTAACTAAACTAACACTCCAGTACTTTAGGCCACACGGAAGATGGTCACTACAACTATAGTTGAATTGGAATTGGACTCAGGTTCTTAACATTTTCTCTACCTTTATTTGGTCTTGCGTTTTAGAATGTTTGCATTTCTACTGGATTGAAGACCCAAACTGTCTATTAACAACTTCTTGGGAGTCTGGCTTAGGTTTGAGGAAGTGTAGAGCTTAGTGGGCTCAGCCCTCTTGATTTCGAATTGTGAAGTTGACCAAGTTGGTAGCCTTGCGCTACTTTTTCTCCCACAAATTAGGTCTATTTAAAAATTTTTTCAAATCTTTTATTTATTTTTGAGAGAGAGAGAGACAGAGTACAAGCAGGGGAGGGGCAGAGAGAGAGGGAGACACAGAATCTAAAGCAGGCTCCAGGCTCCGAGCTGTCAGCACAGAGCCCGATGTGGGGCTCAAACTCATGAACTGTGAGATCATGACCTGAGCTAAAGTCAGACGCTTAACTGACTGAGCCCCCCAAGTGCCCCTATATTTTTAAAGAAAGCTTGAGTCTTTGTTGAAACCAGCGGTTTTCCTTCTTAAGTTGAGATGTATGTTACCTGCGGGGCATAACTCATGAATTCATTTGGCAGTTAAATTTTTTGCCTGTTTAATGAAGGCAAAAGGTAATGTCTCATTTGAAGACAGAGATCTAATGCAAGACCTAAGCTAGAGGAATCTCCAAGATGGGAGGGTAAGGAAAGGCAAGGAGTTTGAGGACTGGAGTCAGCAGACGTGAGGTCCCAGGGCAGCTGGCAGGTTATGTGGGTCTCGGCCTGTTGGAGGTACCTGAGAAAAAGGGGCCAGCGGGAGCAGATACCAAAGGTTGGTCGGTCCAAAGTCCTTTCCCCTCCTGTGTAAGAACCATACAAATATTATGGGTATTGAGGAGGGCACCTTTTGGGATGAGCACTGAGTGTTATATGGAAACCAATTTGACAATAAACTTCATATATTGAAAAAATAAATAAATTAAAAAAAGAACCATACATATATTAAAAAAATATATATATTATCTACCTGTTTGATAAAAAGATTTCTGGATAAAAGGCAGATTTTCAGAAAGATAACCTAACCCAAGAGTAAGTTGTAAATTAAAACAGAAGTGGAGACTATATAAAAATATAAAAAAATATAAATGAGAGAAGTAAGCCAAGTCTGGGGTGGGCGTGGGGGACTGTATGACAGAAATTCAGATCATAATTTACTGGGATTGAGTGGTCAGATGTGAATACAGAAAATGGAAGCCCAGGCAAACCCCGTTCTTCTCATCTGTAAGAAGAAAACACATCAGCTCTTTAGAGGAAGGCAACTTAGGTCTCTGTTACTTAGCTCTGCAAGAATGTCACCGAGGCTTTGTGCGCCAGGCACAGAGAGATGGGGTGGGCTGTGTTTCTCGGTAAAAAGAAATGCCCTTACTGAGGCTGGTAAGGGGTCCCTCCCAGAGGCCACAGCCCTAATATGTTCCTCTGGGAGAGACAGTGTGTGGGGAACCACAACAACGTGGTCCCAGGGTGTAGGTTTCTGATGGTTTATCCGCTGCTAAAGGGGGCGGTAATGACACTTCGGCAGAGCTTCTGAGAGAGTCACAGCACCCTACTGTGTATGCCCCAGGAGCACTGACCTCCAAATTCTTATCCCACCACTACCCTTTCCTAGCTATGTGATCCATGATTGTGTAACCTCTCTGAGCCTCAGTTTCCTCATCTGAAAAGTGGGATGATTGCCCTTGGGATTGCTTCCAAGATTATGAGAAAAATAGTCATGAAAGACTGTTGCCCAGTACCTGCTACAGGATACACAAAACATCATGGTAAAGCCTCTCATCCCACAGGTAGTCTGTTATAGATGAAAATGTCGGGTGGGGATTCCCAACCTTTCCGAGTTACAAGAAATCATTTTGTCATCAAATATTTCACAGACTCACGCACCACAGCTCCTCTACTTTCTGTATCCACGGGCAGAGAAAATATATGCTAGCAATACTTTATTTCATAGATTTTTAGTTTTTTAAAATTTATTTGGAGAGAGAGAAAGAGGGAGGAAGGGGCAGAATGAGAAGACAGAGCATCTCAAGCAGGTACCGCATCATCGGCGTAGAGCCTGATGTGGAGCTCGAGCTCATGAACTGTGAGATCATGACCTGAGCTGAAATCGGATGCTTAACTGACTGAGCCACTCAGGCACCAGATGGTAATAGTTTAAAAGGGCTTTGTAATTCACGAATCCTAATAGCATCCACACACATTACAAAAGTGTAACACACACTGAGTAGATGCAGCACTCTACTGCCCATGTTGCCACAGGGCGATTCCTGGGCTTTTCACTGATACCAGGGGCCCCTCCAGGGCTCAGTGGTCCTGGGAAATGTGTGTGTGTGTCGGGGGGGGGGGGGTTTCTGATGGGTCGCAGATGTTGTCTACTGGACTGTGTGGCAGGCTTAGCACACACGGGCTGAAGGAGAGGCCCGCCATGTCGTTCTGGTAGCCAAACCACCCTTTCCCAGGAGTGAAGGCTTAATAGTGGATTAATCCACTTCATTGCACGTTGAATAGCGTCTCCCCCAAACTCATGTCCAACTAGAACCTCAGAATATCCAATAAGGTTTTTGTGATATAATCAGTTAAGATTAGGGTAGGTGTCCCCAAATCCAAGACTGGGCCCTAGACTCAAAAACTGTTGTCCTCATAAGGAGGCCAAGTGGAGGCACAGATGTGCACACAGGGAGCAAGCCTTGTGGAGACAGCGGCAGGGACTGGGCTGATGTGCCTGTAAGTCAAGAAACACCCAGGAGAAGCCAAGAGAGAGGCACCAAGATTCTCCCTGAGAGGCTCTAGAAGGAACCAACCTTACTGACACCTTGATGTCAAGCTAACAGCCTCCAGAACTGGGAGAGAATACATTTAAGCCTCCTCATGTGTATTATTTTGTTGCAGCAACCTTAGCCAACGAATCCGTTGTGTAAGCTCATTTTTTCAGCATTGATTTTTTTTATGACTAATAAGAATTATTAATAAGAGTGATAATTATGACTAAGTGTTCGTAATAGAACATTTAGAATATAAAATCAGACACAAAAGTTAAATAAAATCAATCACCCTTTATTCCACCACTTGAAGACAACTATTGCAAACATTCTGATGTTTATTCACCTGGACTTTGTGTGTGTGTGTGTGCGCGCGCGCGTGCATGCATAAATTATTTTTTAAATGATTTTCAGGTGATCGATATCTGTGCTTCTGTGCTTTGTTTCTGACTAGGTAGAAGCAGAGAAATCAAAACCCGTGCAGCACAGCCCTTTTTAATATCCTCAGATGACATTCTGGACAATTTCAATCTTTCCCTAAACCAGAGAGTGGTCCGGCTGGCAGGGAGGCCCTCCCACTTCTGACGGACAGATGCTGACATAAGTCTAATAAATTTAGTGCTTAGCTGTACCTTATGTTCCAGTCCACGGTGCCCAGGAGATAAGACAGAACTGGTAGTATGTAAAACCTTGACAGCCTCTGGGCTTCAGGACTTAGCGTATCTTGATCATTAGGTCTGTTTACCAAGAAAAGTCTTTTGAAGGTTTTCCCTGTGGAACAGGGTTATTTCCAAACGGCATATGGTGAAAATGTTACATGAGCTTCCTGCAGCTTGTCTGCACCTGACAGGTTACAGGGGGGAAATTGCTCTTGGCAGCCCAGAGTGGCCCCTTGAACTTGGGCTGTCTGCTTCCCGGCTGTGCCCGCAGTGCTAGCTCCCTCTGCAGCTGATGGCGAGAAAGCCGGAGCAGAAACACCAGTGGGTGCGGCCCGTGGATGGCAAGACTGGCAGAAGGCTCAGGGCCAGCTCTTCCCTGGGCAGGAGGGGGATCCGTCTCATGCCCCCAGCCTGGAGCCAAATGGCCGGCATTGGCCTGAAGGGGCTCAAAATATTAGCAGTGGCGGGGTACGCGGTCTCCAGCTCTCCACTATTGGAGGAGACTGAACTTCTCCAAGTGGAGAGAGGTTCAACTGCCCCTGGGAGGAAGGGTGGACCTGGCTCCTTAGTGTGGGCACCGAAGGCTCAACCCCCTCAGGGATGTTTGCCTAATCCCCCGCCCAGAGGCCTAAATTCCTGGAACCCCAGTGCGCATGTGAAGAGATCCTCAGAGGTTTTCTTCCTCTCTCTTCCCTTCCCCCTCTCCTCCTTCCCTCCTACCCTCTGCCCTCTCCTCCTCCCTCCCCTTTTGCTTTCCTTCAAGGAATTTGAATTTGCACCAAAATATAAATACGCTGCAGGGGACGGGCATTCTCTGGCTTCTTACAAACGGCAGATTTGGCGACCCCTGCATGTATTTCTTGGTGGGAGGCCTGCTGGAAGCTGGGGAGTGGGCCTGCCCTCAGGTGGGAGCTGTGCTGTCCACGCCTCCACAGCCCCCGCCCCTGACCCCCTTGTCTGTTATCGCCTGGCCCCAGGTGACCGTGGGGAGGCTGTTCTGGCCATCTGAGCAGAGCCTGCCGCAATCCACACGGTGTCGCCACGAGCATCCCCACGAGCATCCCCAGCAAGGAGAGGGCCCGGAGGTCCTGGCTCCCCTTTCCTCCAAGGTCTCTTTTACCGGGGTGGCCCCTCCCCCCACCTGACTCAGTTTCTCGAACTGGACAATGAGCCCACGGTGGTAGGTGGAGTTTTTGTGACTCTCTGTGCCCAAGGAAAGGCAAATGCAACCTTACTTGGAACGGGTGCAAATGATCTTGTGCAGAGGAGGGTTGTGAACATGCCCTGCTCTGGGGGTCAGATCTGTCTTGCCCCGGCACCCCTGCACTCGGGAGACTCTGCCTATCAGCTTGATGCCGCCTTTCTGCTGCGCCCTGAGCGTATCCTGAATCCAAGGGTCACCTCCGCGGCCTCTGCCCCCCACCGTCGCCCACCATCACCCCACACCCCAGAAACCCCAGAGTCTCTGCTTCCATGCTTATCCCTCTATGGTGTATTTTCTTTCTTTCTTTAAAAAAATTTTTTTTAATGTTTATTTATTTATTTTGAGACAGAGCGCAAGTGGAGGAGGGCCAGAGAGAGGGGGGTAGAGAGAGAATCCCAAGCAGGATCCCAACTGTCAGCGCAGAGCCTCACGGGGGCAGGTGGGGAGGTGGGTGGGGAGGCTCTGTCCCACAGATTCTGAGATGATGGCCTGAGCCAAAATCAAGAGTCTGCAGCTTAACGGACTGAGCCACCCAGGTGCCCCCTGTGGTGTATTTTCTGTGCAAGCGTCAGTAATACTGTTAAACGTCAGTCAGACCCGGGCTGCCTCCTGCTTCAAGACCCTCCTGTGGCATCACCTGCTGTGTGGAACCAAGTCCCGCTCAGCACCTTGGGCTGTGTGCTCCCTTGCCTGATTTCCTGGGCCCTCTGCCCCACCTCTCCCGCTGCCTGGCCTCCACGTGCCAAGCTCATTTCTGTCCTTTGGTCATGGCATTTCTGCTCCCTCTGCCTGGACCATTCTACCCCAGACACAGTGGGGCTCCCTCCTCACCCCACTCTGGAATCACCTTGGGTCCCCCTCTGCTGTTCCTTCGCAGGGGTGCCTCCCTGAGCGTGCAGTCCCTTCCCCCAACCCGGCCCTTGATCCTGCAGAACTTAACCCCATGGCACTGAGCATGAGGGAATGCCTCATTTCTTTAAAAAAATTTTTTTTTATTACGTTTATTTATTATTGAGAGACAGAGTGAGACACAGCATGAGCACGGGAGGGGCAGAGAGAGGAGACACAGAATCTGAAGGAAGCTTCAGGCTCTGAGCTATCAGCACAGGATCCGACTCGGGGCTCTAACCCACCAACTGCGAGATCATGACCTGAGCTGAAGTCGGATGCCCAATGGACTGAGCCACCCAGGCGCCCCAGGAAATGCCTCATTTTTTTATGGACTTATTTATCTACTAACTGTTTGGGGCTGAATATTTGCGCCCCCCCCCCCACATTCGTTTGTTGGAGCCCTAACCCCAATGTGATGGTATTTGGAGGTGGGGCCTTTGGAAGGTAATTAGGTTCAGAAAAGGTCTGGATGATTGGGCCCTTGTGATGGGATTCGTGCCCTTCTAGGAAGAGGAAAGCAGGCCAGTGTGCCTGCTCTCTTTCTGTCTGTCTCTCTCCACACGCTTGCACCAAGGGGAGGCCTTGTGAGGACCCCGTGAGCCAGGAAGTGGGTTCTTACCGAAAACCCAATCTGAGGCCCTTTGATCTTGGACTCCCAGCCTCCAGAACTGTGAGAAAGAAATGTCTTGTTGAAGCCACCCAGGCCGTGGTGTTTTGTCATAGCAGGCTGGGCCCAGACCCTTACTTATAGATCTACTCTTACCTAATAGAAACCGAGCATCAAGAAGACAGGGGTCTTTTTTTTTTTTTTTTTTTTTTTTTTTCTTGCTCGCTACAATAATCCTGGAGCCTCGAGAAGCGACTGGCATGTCGTGGGTGCTCAATAGTGTTAAATGTAGAATGAATAGGCGTCTGGACTTTCCTCCAGTCCCGTGCACTTTTCCGCGACTGTCCATGTGTCCTCCGCCTCCCGCGGGCACTACGTGACGAGCTGGTAGTTTTCTGAAGAATCTGGAAAGTGGTCTTCATTCCAGGGGGGCTCATGCATGAAGTGGGGGAGACTCGGGTGGATGTGTAATGATGTGTGATAAGATCAAAGTAGTCTGGGGGTGGAGGTAAGAGAGGACAAGCCAGTGAATAGCAGCTCAAGGACAAAGTCAGGTGGTCCCATCCCAGGCTGAAGTCCTGGGCCTGTTACATCTTGAGAGTGGTGAATGTTTTAAAACTTTCTTTTAATGTTTATTTACTTTTGAGAGAGAGAGAGAGAGAGAGAGAGAGAGAGAGAGAGAGAGAAAGCATGAGCGGGGACGCTCAACCGACTGAACCACCCAGGCGCCCCAGAGAGTGGTAAATGTTTTAAAGCCTCTTGCCCACTAAGGGATAGTTTTTGTTTTGTTTCGTTTTGTTTTTTGAGCAGGGAAGGGGCAAAAAGAGAGGGAGAGAGGATCTTTAAACAGGCTCCGTGCCCAGCGCAGAGCCCGACACGGGGCTCAATCCCAGGAACTGTGAGATCATGACCTGAGCTGAAATCCAAAGTTGGATGCTTAACCCACTGAGCCCTCCAGGTTCCCCCCCTCCTTTTTTTTTTTTTTTAATTGCTCTTCTCTTTCTTGGATTCCTATATAATTTGTGTAAACAAGATGGTGTCACAGTATAAATCATAAGAGCAATATCTTCTATTTATCTTGTGTTTTATCGTTTTCAAAGCCCTTCTTTATCTTTTTTAAATTTATTTTTAATTTTTTTTAAATGTTTATGTATTTTTAAAAGTGTGCAAGCAGGGGAGGGGCAGAGAGAATTGGGAGTGGGCTCTGAGCTGACAGCACAGAGCCCGACACGGGGCTCCAACTCATCAACCGCCAGATCGTGACCTGAGCTGAAGTTCGACACTCAACCAACTGAGCCGCCCAGGTGCCCCTGTCTTTTCTTTCTTTCTTTTTTTTCACCCTCCGTTGGTAGTTCTTATCCTTATTTTATAGATGAGGACAATGAGGGTCAGGGGCGTGAGACTCTGGGTCACACAGCAGAGAGAGCAGCCTTTTGAACAGAAGGGCCCAATGCAAGAAAAGCGCCCAGAAGGCAATATGGTGCTGGGGATGCAGCATGGGAGAACACGAAGGATTTCACGTAGACACTTTTGTCACTAATCACTTGGCCATACTCAGCAAGGAACTCGTTCTCCTGAAGCCTACGATCCTCAGCTCTGACATGAAGGCTTTCCAGTAGAATCACTCATTTCCCAATGTGAACACACCTCAGAATTCCGGGGTCTTGTCCCCACCCTGCAGATTCTGATTCAGTAAGCCTGTGATGAGATCCGGGGGCAAATATTTTTAGAAAGACACTAGGTGACTTGCCTGACTTGTCCACATTTACCACCGTCACCCCGATGCTCTCTTCTGAAGAGTGCCCCCTTCCCTCTGAAATGTGCCCGGGGCGGGGGGTGGGGGTGGGGGTGTCTCTCTCAAGGTCCCTTCCAATCTGACCTGCCAGGAGTTCTAGACTTCTCGGAGTGTCCCCAGGGCATCAGTGGTAGAAAGTGTGTCTCTTTCCTACCCCGCCAGGGTGTGGTGGAATCTTTAACTAATGGAAGGCAGCCAGCAGCGCCTCTAGGTAGAAACGGCCTGGTGCAGATCGGCTGCTCTGAGGGAGTCACATGGAAGGAGAACCACAAAGGCCACAGGATCCTTCTGAAACCTTTGGGATCCTTCACCTTCACTCGGGCTAGGCAGGGCACACCACTCTCTCCCCAAGAATAACTCTTTCTGCCACTTCCCCATATCAAGCAAGCAAAAATATCCAAGTATCCACTTGTTTAATTCAGTCTTCTTTGTTCTTCATAGCTCGTCCAGCAGTGAGATTACAGTTGCATGAAAATTAGTCTCCTTTGAAGAAGGCATTTGAGTGATTTTAGGCAGGCCACATGGCCATCCACTATTGGCACAATTAAAAAAAAAAAAAAAAAAAAGGTCTCCAGTAAATACAACAGGCACAGTCACAGCATACAGACAAACACCATTTGCCTCCACCTCTCCTCCCTTTTTGTGTGATATTTTCACATATTAAACAACAAGTGCATTTTATCATTCCGTAATGTCAAGTAAGGTCATTACTGTAGTACTTTTTTCAGGGCGAAAAAAAAATCCCTTCACTTCGAGGGGCTTGTGGTTTGTCAGGATGAGTCAGGGAATTCTCATGATGAGCTTTCAATGGAAATGTCGCCACTCTGTTTATAATTATAACCTTCACTCATTGTGGACAGTCAGGCAGAAGGGCCACAGCAAATAGCTCCAATTAGAAAATGACATGTTTGGTGAAAATTCCCCTAAACAAAGGCTTTCCGCAGTGACCCGACTTCCTAACATTCCCCACTCTCTCAGGAAAATAACTGACTGGACAAAAATGTGGGAAAAAGCAACAAAAGGCTCGGCTTCCAGAGGCCCCTCCAGGGACCAATGATCTCAAAGGCCCACATCATCTAGCAACAGCTTGTAGGCCGCTTCCTACAAGTGAGGATTTACGCACATCCCGAATCTACACCCTCTGTCCCAGGCTGGTCTCTTGAGTGGAGCTTAAGAGATGAGATATTTTGTGTGTTCCTTTGGTGGACTAGGAAGGCAGGTGGAGATACGGCGGGAAGAAACATGAAAAGAAACCCCTTATTTCCTCCTCTCTCCTTCTTCACAATAAGCCAGGAGATAAAAATCTGGTTCTTGTCTATTTTTATTATGAAAACCACCCTCCTTAGTACCGTGAAGATAGGCATTGAGGTGAGATTTTCAAGATCAGTTTGCGAGGGACAATATTTGGTGTAAACTCAGGCTCCAGATAGGTCAGAATCCCAGGTTTCATCAAGATGGCAGAAGGAATCGCTGCGGTTGGAAAATCACCACTAGGTGTTACCCCTGCGGTAGAAGGAGTAGAGCAGGGACTGGAAGGGAGCCTCTGCATGGCTGGAAATTCTGGTTCTTGGCCTTGGGGATTGTTACACAGGTGTGTGCTGTGAAAAATTGAGCTGTCAGCTTGTGCCCTTTTCTAGATGTATGTCATGTTGTGATGAAGCATTTAAAAATGTTCAGCCCCATGACTTCTCCAGCTCTACCTGTGGGTCTTTTGCCTTTTGGAAGGGAAGCCTGTGTGTGTGTGTGTGTGTGTGTGTGTATAGAGAAGGTCCATTCCTCTCTGTCTCCCTCACCCCTGTCTCACTTACTAGCTGTTTCTGATCCCTGGTTGGGGAGGGGGGTGCGGTGCAAAGAGTAAGGAGAACCACCAAGTTCTGAGGTGATGGGCACAAAGTGGGCAGAGTGAATGCTGCTGATGCTCTTCCCACTACCAGTCCCCAGGTGCTGTAGTATCGGAGGCTAATGGCCCACAGTTGTCCCCTTCCCCCTTTTGGAAGGATTTGCCCTGGCCAGATAGAAGCCACCTCCCTGGGTGATGACCCTGTATCTCCCCAAACCTCGCCCCACTCCTTTCTCCATGTTACAAGCAGCAGCCAATGACCAGGTGACAAGGAGGTAAAGCCTGGCCTCTTTCCGCAGGAGAGACCAGAGCTCCCTGTGGGGCCAGTGAGAAGCTAGCCTCTCCCGGAGATCATATCCTTGTTTTGTGCTTCCCCCGTCCTATCCCAATCCCCCACTCTCCTTACCCTGACAGCTGTTCCTCAGTAACGTGACAAGAATGTCCATGGTGGGCTCCACTCCAAGGGAGCCCAGCCGCCGACAGCTGGCCCTGAGCTCTCCAAGCCTAGGGAGAGTTGAGGGCTGAAGGCTTCCCTTAGTCCCCTTGTAAGCCTTCTCTGCTCACTGCAGACATTCTCCCCCTCTAATGCTCCGTGGCCACGGATCCTCTCATCTGCCCCTGGAGACCAGAGGGTCTGCTGCTGACTTCTCTGCTGACCCCTCTCCGTGCCAGCTTCCCCACTTGGCCCCCAGTTAGTCCTTGCAAACCGTCTGCCAAAGTCCAGGAGAGCAAGCTGTGTACTATTGTTCCCTCCCCTCTGCCAGCCGCCCCTCACGTTTTAAGGGTTGTTGGCTAAGAGAAAGGTCCATGTTATACCCCCAACTATGAGGCATCATCTCACAAACTCCCTACGCTCTTGCCTTGAGGCTTCCTAAAAGAGAGTTAGAGGGACGGGTGGTATTCAGGGCACAGCCTTCTCCAAAGAGTGGGTCACAGAAACGTGAAACGGTTGTTGGATGGCCTTTTGGACAGTTTAACGTCTGATATTTATGTCTTGATGCCCAATTAAAATTTATTTCCAATGTGACATACTGTCACTCTAACAGACTTGTGTGTTTTAGAGTTTGCCAGAGAGGTGACGTTATTGCATCCGTCGCGAGTCCTTGGACTATGTGCTGTATTTTACCTTTGTAGTTTTCCTGAATTCTCCACTTGGCTTATGGCTGACAGACATTCTGGATGCTACTTCCGAGCTTCAAGAGGACCCCACAGACACAGGACCCAAAATGCTGCTTGTATCACTGGGGACACCCCAGTCTTCCTCTCGCACAACGCATTCCACATTCAGTTGGTCAGACGTGAGGTTTCCGAACCAGGCTGTATCTCAAGATTCCAGATAGCTTCTTAGGTTGCATGATAAACTGGAAAGAGCTGTAATAATTCTGCTTTCGAGTCCTAGCTCATCCCCCCTCCCCCCCACAAAAAGCTCTTTTGTCCTCATTTTCCTCAGCTGAAAATGAGGGAACAGTCCCCGGCAATCCCTGAAGCCCCCTTCACTATTACACTCCGATGCTAATGATCTTGAACTCAGTTGTTAGACACTATCAACCGGTCAGTTTAGAAAAAGAAGTCGACCTAACATCCATCTTCAGAGGCGGTCTCCGTCAGCCTGTCCGGCCATCTGTCATGACAGTGCTACAATACCAGGGGGGACCAGGCCTGTGAGCAAATGTCACCCTTGGTGGGGGAACCGTGAGTCTCCTTTTAGATACTGTGGAACAACCTTGCAAAACAAAGTTTAGCAACAACGCAGGTCAGACAAGTAGGGCCCCTTTACAAATAGCAACCCTGTGGGTTCATATAAACAGATGTGAGGCACCTCCTATTTTCACTGGATCCCCCACTTGGCAACGGAGGAACAACAGTAAACTGCTTGTTGCTGGCTTCTGTCTCTGCCGGGGGAAAAAAAAAGTTGACTCTCAAATGCTGCTGAGTTTTTTTGCTTTATTAAGAAACTTGATAAATATAGTTCAGTCAGTGTGTGGTCCATCTTGGATTTATAGCCAGCTTTCAAGCCTTACCAGAAGAGGTCACAGCATAAAACCCTGTGCCTCATGTTTGCTCTGATGACAGAAAACTCACGAAAACATGAAGCCCGTGGATTCCTGACTCAGTCTCCCAGGTGTGGGGCCACTGCCTTTCCCACCCTCCCTCCCTTCCGCCCGCCCTGACCGTGTCTGCTTCTGTCCTTCCTGGAGCTGCCCAGGCCTCAACCCATGTGTGCAACCTTTTCAGAGGACTGTTGACAGGTTTGAAAATAAAGCAGGTGATGTAAAGAACAACACGAAGTCATAGATATATGAAAATCAACCAGTTTGTCTCTACAGCGTGAAGATTAGCAAGGATCAGCTGTCCGGCCAGACTGCTCCTGGGAGGCAGGCCTCCTCCTGGCGGAGACCAGGGCAGCTGAGCCCTTCTCTGCCTCAGCTGCCTGGCTGCCTGGCTGCTACTCTGGGTCATCTCTGTTATTCTCAGACACTCCTGCGCTGTCCCAGAATGCCAGGGCACACGGGCCACCAAACTGCTCAGATGAACCTAAGAGTTGGTTTGTGACATGGTACTTGGAGAATCTGTCCCTGTGGCCTGGTTCACTGCCCCTCACAAGTGAGCGGCTGGGGGCAGAGCCCTGGGGCTGAAAGCCAGTGTGGCAGGGACACGCTGTGGTCGAAGGAGACCTGTTATGGGCATACAACCCTCAGGAGGCATTGCTGGGTTTGCTTGGGGTCTTACGCGTCCTTCTGGATTTGGGGGGCAAGAGTAAGACGATTACCTGAGAACAATACTCGGGGATTCTGAGATCTCCGCAAGGAGACGATACTCAAATCCTGGAGGCGGGGTCACATGTTGCCTTGTCTTCTCATTTTCCTACTACCTATTCCTGGTCTTTGTTTACATCGGCGTGCAAAACAATTGTTCTTCCTCCAGACATCAGTGGGATGGGGGCTTGTATTTATTTGCGTAAATGTATCAAAACCTCTCTGGAAAAAAAAAAAAAAAAAGGGAAATATAAGAGGCTCCTGGTATCGGATGCCAGTGAATGTTCTGGAAAGAACCCAAATGATGAGAGGGACCATGAGAGTACCTTGCGATGGCAGATCCTTTACAAAAAGTATTCATATTCACTGTGATCCCATTTCAAACACATCCTGACCCTTTCAGCAACCCTGTGTCTCTGTGGCCTGCCCATGACTTGACATCCCGCAGCCCATCCCTGCCGCCATGTTGTAGAACGTGGCTGTCGGGTCCAGTCTGAACAAACTCCTTTCTAGATGAGGCACTGGGCTTTGAGAGTTTCCATAAATGAGATGGAGCCTCTGAACTTCTCCTCAGAGGGAAATTTGACACACCTGCTCCCCCCCTCACCAGACTGAATGATCACACTGGCATAGGAAATTGTGATTGTGAGGTTTATCACGATGCGAGGGATTGTCCGGTGATGTCAATGAACCGAGGAAACCACCGTCGCCTGTGGAATGGAACATGATCCCCTTGAGAACAGAAGGCTGAGTTACCCTGAGTGGTTATGTCAGAACTTCCTGTCTTTAGAGAACCTATTAACTAGGGGGAGAGGTTGAATGCACACTGATGACAATCTAGAGAACATCACCAATGAGTGCAAAGACTAACTCCGTGGGGATACACGAGAGCCTGCCTTTTCTCGATATACTCTGTGGTTCAGTCCAAGGAGGACATGATACTCCCTTCATTGTCTTGCACAGAAACTCAGGTGAAAAACCTAAGCAACCTGCACACGGTCGTGCTGGTAGTAAGAGGCAGAGCCGGGGTCCAGCTTAGGTCAGCCTGTGTCCTTAATCCCTGGGCACACCTGTGGAGAGAGAGCTACTGTCCTAGGAATCCCTCCAGGACAGCTTGTGTTCACAAAACTTTCTTTCCCTGAGATAAAGAGTTTCTTGCTGGGAACCCCGGAATCCAGGCTGGTGCCTTAAGTCCAGTGTGGCATTCCACGCTGCCCTGCGCAGAGCCCGTGGGAGTGCGTGCCATCTTGTCAGGGTCTGACATCGCCACCTCGCGTATCCCCTGTGTGGTCTCAGTCAGTGCTCAACAAAGATACCTACTGACCTGACTAGCGTCTGAGCAAGTTAAATGAAAAAAAAAAAAAAAAGCGTGATACTTTATGAGACTTCTGCTGTGTACATAAATTATTTCATTTTATCCATACAACATTTATGATTCTCATTTTTCAGTGAGGAACCAGCTTCAGGAAAATTAATAACTTGCTCAAAGTCTCAGAGGTAGGGAGGCAGGGTTGAGACCCAGCTACCCATTTGTCAGATCCCAAAGCCCGTCTCCTGCTTGACCTCCGTGTCCAAGCGCTGGGACACTGGGGAGGGAAGCATGTGTCTGGTTCAGGTGAGACCTTGGAGGTGAGCTTCTCACGATCAGGGCTTCCCGGAACCCGTGATTTTGTAGAAGTCACACCCCATCACGTGAAACCAAAGCATCGGCCGGTGGAAACAACTCCAGCCCAGAAAAAGCTGATGGCACCCATCAGCACCCAAAGCCGGTCTTTCTTGAAAAATGAAATGTGCCAATCCCCCCCTAGCTCCCAACTCGGGTGTCAAATACATGAAACATCATACGTAATCAGAGCACACGGGCATTTGTGTAACTGTGCACAATTAAAACTAGGTTCTGCTATTCCTGGGAAACATATTTTTAGTTTAAGCTGGGGTGTAATGAGATCTCTAAAAATAACACCGTGAAAGGTGAGGCTGAGTGTGGGGGGTGAGTTCACCCCAGTGCTGAGGCAATAAAACATTATTCATGGTCCGTTTAAAGCTCTGCAGCCCTGGGCCAACTTTTTTGCCTGAACAGAAGTTTGGTTCATCCTGTTTGGACCTAACTCAGTTTCCATCTAAATGGTGGTGGTCTGAACAAGAGGAACTTAGGATATAATAGGCCACGGGAGGAATTTTTCAGCAGCTGGAGCCCCCCCCCCCCCCAGGCTGGTGTCTCTCTGCAGGGCTCTGGTTACACTGGGGCGAGAGGCTTGGCTAGTCAGTGTTGAGACCACCCCACGGTCCCACCGGCTCACTGCCCTGCGGGGTGGGGAGGGTTCGGGCACGCCTGTAACCTCAGACGCAGGGCATGGCACCCAGTAGCGAGCGGAAATAGTGAACCGAAGTTCAGAGCAGATGTGAGGAACTTCAAGATTTTAATAATTCAGGCTCTGGTGGGGATATAGTTTTCCTGGACAGAGAAGCACTGTGTTAAGTGTGCCATCCGTAAGTACTTTGAACACTCGTACGCGTGCGCACGCTCACATCCCCTGGAACATTCACATGGGTGCCCGTGGCCAGGCCTCCTGTTCCGATAGCAACAGCAGGTGATCCTCAGATTTCTTATCTCACTCTTGTCATCCTGCGTCCTTGGGCTGTGCTAGCGAAGCTGAGACACAGCCTGGATTCTGTTGATGATCCAGTTGACTTCAGTCTCTTTCATGGTCGTAAGTGTTGGCTCGTGTGTTTATCTGTTTATTTATACTCAGTCTCCACCGAACACAGATCCAGTGTGAGGTCACAGGCTCCGCCCTACCCACGGACTCACAAATATCTTGCCATAGAAATTGTACATGTGCTTAAACGTGGTCCAGTACAAAGCAGTCCGCTCTGGGAAAGATTGCCCGTAGCTCAGTCTTTCCCACCAATATTGGCAGGGTGGTTAAATGGAGGTTATCACCAAGGGGGCTGGAGTGATTACAATTCTGTACATTCAGTCTTAGCCCAAGGCAATGCTGAGAATGACCTTTGACAAGCACAGGGCATGTGATCACATTTACAGTGCTTTGTCCAGAGGCAAACGAGAGCTATTGAAATTTCTTGTTAGAACTTGAATACATTTAGGCAATTTTTTTTTTTTTTTTTGCGGTGCTAAGACTCTGGGTTAGTACTTCCGGGGCTGATGTGACTGACCACATATCTGTGTGACTATTTGCTTTATCCATTACTTGGCTGAAATGGACTGTTCCCCATGCCCTACCTAGTCAGAGAAGCCTTGGTTTTAAGAGCAGCAGGGCATTGTTAGATTATCAAGGCCAACTCCGTAATTTGTATAGCTGATATCAACACCCAGTTTGGCGAAATGACTTACACAGCATCACCTGGCATTCAGTTTGGATTTGGAGTTGCTTACATGCACACGTTAACCTTTACTGAACCTCTACTGTTCAGTTTCAGAAAGTAGACCTGCCCTACATAGATAGACCTTTGAGTAGTGTGTCTTTATCTCTGCTGGTTTCCTTTTGAACCCTTCTCCTACCTGGGCAGAAGCCTCATTCTGAGTCCACTCCATTCCCATTTCTTCCCAACAGGTCTTTCCCAGAAACTGTTAGCAGGAAAGGACCAGCAAAGTGCACTCACGCTCTGGTAAAAATGACCGAGGATAGCTGCTTTGTGTATCCACGAGCGATTACATTGCATTCGAAGTGTGAACATTTAGTGACAACATTTGAGGCTGCCCCAGGTCAGTGGGGAATATTTTGGCAAAGGGGCCACTGAAATTACACTACGGTGTGGAAATTGAGGGGTCTGACTTAGGCCTGCCATGGAATTATGGGATGAGAGATTGTCACACAAGCCATTGACCCACGCACTTTGCTAATAGATAAAGAAACTGAAATCCAGAGGGGAAAAGTGAGTTTTCCCCAATTCCAAGGAGCTAGTTAATGACAGAGCAGAGATGGGCCTCTAGGATTTACAGAAAGGTGAAGTTGGCATAACACGCAGAAGCGTTTACCTTTTGACTTCATTTATTCTTTCTTTTGTGAAAAATTTGTGTGCCTACTCTGTGTCCAGCAGGGTTTGGTGTTGAATGATGAACAAAGCGGCACTGTTCCTGCCCTCTTGGGGCTTACAGTCAATACGGTGAGTGCATCAAAGAAAAAAGACACTGTCGCACACCATATACTTAATCATAAACTCTGAGAAGTGCCCTGGAACTTTACACAGTGCTGAGAAAGAGTAGGAGGAAGGAATTCATTCAGGTTGGCGCTCTGAGGCAATAACATTGGCATGGCTACCAAAGACCTCCATTTTGCTTCCAACCTCCTCCTATAAAATGGCACCCTGCCCCAGAGCTCCCTCTCATCTTGCTTTGTGTTTTTCCTTAGCATGTATCACCCTCTGACACAGCCTGTATTTATTGGTTTCTTTCTGTATTTACTCCAACTAGAATGGAGACTCTAGGTGGACATGGAGTTTCATCTAGCGCCTAGAAAAGTGATCGATAATAACTGTTAAACGAATGAATGAATGAATGAATGAATGAATGAATGAACTGGAGCTAAGGTCTGCAAAGGGCCAGGTAAAGGGCTGCTAAGAGCTGTGTGTAGAGAACTTCCCCAGCAGAGGGAATTATATGTACAAAGAAAACAAGGGGATGGAAATCACCCCGGAGAACCTAAAAGACGGGAGACACGTGGCCTGCAGTGGAGTTGGAGAAGTCAGCAGAGGCTGACTTGTGCAGAGCCTTGAAGCCATGGTTGGAATTTTGAGGTTGAGCCCAAGTTAGATGGACAGATGTAGATGGGCTTCACTCAGGGAGTGCTTTTGAGTGGAAGTCCCCACAGAGCTTGACCTCAAGGAAGTCACTATCTGTGAGAGGAGTCTATACAGACACACAGCTAATACATGCCTGGGAATACATGCCTCTTCCTTGAGGGTGAAGACAGGGACCAGGAACATTAATTTTCTGACTTGATTGTGGAAGGGTGCAGAGGAGATGTGGGGTGTGGTGTACAAGGCAGAGCAAAAGGTGTTCTAGGCAGAAGGAAGGGCATGGACAACAGCCAGAGAGTCTGCCATTTCAGTAAGTGGCACGAGGTTCAAATGGCTACATAAAAATGTGCTTTTCAAGGTTGGACCTACGTCTGGCCAACTCCCAAGTTCACGTCTTTTCACCGCACCATGCTGAGACTTGACTTGGAGGGAGACAGCTGGGGTGGATGGGGGACTTTTAGGGCTCACAGGCATGCTGGTTCCTATGTGTATAGGAAAAGAGCATCCATTCTGATGGCCACATCTCACAGAAGAAAATGGGGCTTGCAGAGGTGAAGTCACTTGTTCGAGATCACACAGCTTGTGAAAGGTAGGCTCCCAGGCCAGTTTCCCAGAGGTGGCATAAAAAAACACAATAGGAATGTCATTTCATATTGAACTGAATTGGGAAAATACTCATGAAGTTCGCAGGGATGGAAAATGTTTGCAGTTAGTGCATGCTTTTCCCAGGGTGTGTGTGTGTGTGTGTGTGTGTGTGTGTGTGTGTGTGTGTAGTATTTTTCCAAAGGAATTCACAAATGGCTCAGTTCTGCTTGTCTGATCTTATCAACAAGAGTTCTTTAACACTTAATACTTGATGCTTTTAATAAATAATTTTTCTTTTACCCAAGGTAAAATTAAACAAGATATATCCTTATTAGCAATAATGGAGATCAGTGCAAGAATGTTAATCACTGTGTTGATGGGGACAGCAGAAATCTGTCATCCCGTCATGCCCAATCCAAACTGGGTGGAGTTTATTACTGGTGTCGTCCAGCCCCACCACAGTTAGGCTGGGCTTACTGGTAGTCCGCAGTGTAATCTGGGAAACCCCTGTCAGCTACATATAGTTTAAATACAACGTAAAGGTACAGCCAGTCAGAGCTGGGAGGCAGCTGGAGAAGTGTGGAAAAGAGTCCTACCAATTAGGAATGACCTGTTTTGACCACAGAGATACATGTTTAGTGCCAGAGCCGAAAGGGACATTAAAGTTTCAACGGGACCATTCTTTGGCTTTAGAAAGAACCATACTTAAGCCAACCCAGGCAAAATCCAGCATGCTATTCTAGATCAAAGTCAGCAACCATTTTCTATAAAGGACCAGATCATAAAAATGTTAGGCTTTGTGGGCCATATGGTCCCTGTCACAACTACTCAATTCCGTCCTTGTAATGTGAAAGCAGCCGTAGACAATTTGTAAATGAAGGATTGTGGCTGTGTGCCAATGAAACTCTCTTTATGAAAACAGGTAGCTGGATTTCACCCATGCGTAGTAGTTTGCCAACCTCAGTCTCTAGAGGAAAACATTTCCTACAGTTCTCTGGGAAGTTTTTAGTTTTTATGGCTGGAGATTCTTTACTATGCCTAGTTCATATCCCTTGGCTGTGAATCCTTCTCCTACAAAGCCTTCTTCTAGCCTTTGGGGAGGCAGGGGATTTTTGTTTTGGTGCCTCCTTTTGTTGGAAAGACTAACTCTGCCATGGGGAAAGAGATGACAGAGTAGCTTTGCCAGGGGCTCTGGAATTGGAGGGCATGCATTTATATCCTGGCTTCACCACTTACTTGCTTTGCTACCTTAGGCAAGTTGCTACGACACTGTCTGCCTCAGATTTCCCATCTACAAAATAGTTATAGCCAGGATACTATCTTATGGTGCTGTTGTCAGGAATAAGTGAGGGGATGTGAGCTGGAAGGGGAGCATGAGGATGACAGAGAGAAAAAGTGACACAAATGAAATCGTTTGAGGAGAAATTGAAGAGCCCATTTGGAGACCTTAGCAAAGGGAGCAAAGACAGTCACATATGTTGGGTTAAATAGCGATCTATCACACTACTCTTGATAATATATATCATTCTGAAATGAATATATTCCTTACCCATATATACCTTGCCCATTTGCTTACTCCCTTATTGCCTGACCTTCGAAGCTAGAACATAAGCTCTTGGAGGGAACAGCACAGGTACCTAGAAGATTTCCGGGCACGTAGTAGGTATTCAATAAATAATTGTTCAGTGGAAAAACAAATGAATTGGAACATTTTCTCTTCCATGGAGTGCCCAGCTTCAAGAAGAATCCAGTGCAGTGAGGAAAGAAGAGACTGCTTTCAGCCAGCCATCACTGTCTGCATGAATTAATGCTGGGGATCACACACATGGCAGACATCATTGCCAGATCACCCTCGTATGGCTTCTGCACTGACCAAAGATTTCTGGTGGTATGGACTGAATATATTCGTCTCTCTAAAATTCATATATCTGAAGACCCAACCCCCAATGTGGTGGTATTAGCAGGTGGGGCCTTTGGGAAGTATTTGGGTTTAGATGAGGTCGTGAAGGTAGAGCCCCCGTGATGGAATTAGTGTCCTTGCAGAAATAGTAAGAGTCTAGAGCTTTCTCTGCCATGTAAGGGGGTAGCGAAAAGGCAGCTGTCTGCAAGCCCGGAAGAGGGTCCTCACTAAGAGCCAAATCTGTTGGCATCTTGGTCTTGGATTTTCAGCCTCCAGAACTGACTGAGACAACTGGTAACTGTTACACAAAGTTTTAATCCCAACTCTCTTGCTTGTTCGCTCTGTCTGTACTCCCAGAGCATTTAAGTTGGATAATAAAGTAAGTCTCCTTTACAAGAACAAATGAAGGTTTTGCAAATATAAGAAAATCTGGAAGGTGGAGACCTTTGGACCTTGAAGTCTCCACATCAATGAGCATTTGAATTGAATGAAGAGGCAAAAATTACTTGCTTCTTCCGCTGTGGTTCATGGTTTCTCTGGGTTTTCTGCATTTGTTCATATTTTGTTGAAGGAGAATGATCCAACGGGAATCATTTTATTCACCTAATCTGGCCGTGATGCTGCATTTACAGGAACGGTGTATATCAAGCATGAAACAGTCTCCTACTTTTTATTATTATTCTATCTTACTTTTTCTTTAAGTGTATTTTTTTTTCTTTTGAGAGAGAAAGAGTACACACAAGTGAGTTGGGGAGGGGCAGAGGGAGAGGGAGAGAATCTGAAGCAGGCTTCAAGCCCAGCATGGAGCCTAATGTGGGGCTCAATCCCAGTACCGTGAGATCATGACCTGAGCCCAAAACAAGAGTCAAACACTTAACTGACTGAGCCACCCAGGTGCCCCTTCCCTATCTTTCTTATTTCTTTGCTCTTTCTTCTTCCCTCCCTGCCTTCCATTTTTAATGCATATTTTTTGAGCAGATGATAAACTGTCTAACACAGTTCCAGGCATTCATCCCTCTTTACTTGGAAAGAAACAGATATTATAAATACAGCAATTTGAAGACATGTGTAAAGCAACCAGTAAGTAGTCTAATCCCTCTGGGGCTGAAGGAATGCCAAATGTGGGGGAGGGGACCACGGGGTGTGGTCAATCTCAGATGACTTTCTGCTGGAAATGATTTTGAGCCAGGTCTTGGAAGAATGCCTTACTCATTTTTTCCTTATAAGAGACTCTTAAAAACTGAGAATAAACTAAGGGTTGATCGGGGTGGGAGGGAGGGGAGGGGAGGGGAGGGTGGGTGATGGGCATTGAGGAAGGCACCTGTTGGGACGAGCACTGGGTGTTATATGGAAAGCAATTTGACAATAAATTTCATATTAAAAAAAAAAAGGAGGAAGTAAACGGGGAAAAGAATGGGAGGCCAGGTGGAGGGCGGATCCACAGCACACGGTGCGGATTTAGTTCGGAGAGAATTGCATTCGCGAAATGTTTATTAGGCAGCAATTCTGTGTGTCCGTTCCACCCCAGGGGTCAAAAATAAATGAGGAGACCTGGCCTCCAATTGCTGATAATACAATGCAGCGAATTAACCGACTTTGGCCAAGAAACTTGAAACTCCACATTTTCTCTAAAGGAGATTTAGCGAAAGTGTCAGCAAGTGATAAAGTGTCTCTAGTCAACCATCATCTCCACATTACTCAGTTGAATTCTTTAAAGACCAGTTGCCGATTTTGACGCCTCAGCACCAACGTCTTCAGAAGCTTGTGTTTTCCTTCCTTGGTGTGGATAGCGTGTGGCAAGAGACCGGCTCAAAGAGTTAATCTCTCCCTAACAGCCCCGGTTAAGTGAATTTACAAATCCGCGGGGGAAGGTATCTGGGTTTTAGCTTTGGATGAGGTTTCCCCAATGGCTTCCTGGCCATTGTGCACATGCTCAGGTGAATCGAGGTAGAAATGTGATCACTGCGCTTCCCAAGTCCATCCTCTCTTAGCTAATCTTGGGGAGATAAACTTCTCTAAGTTACGAAGAGATCTGGCTGGGAGACAGAGCAAAGGCCCGACACGTGGGGTTCAAACATGAGTCCAAAGAGGTCAACTGTTCTCACCCACACATTCTTGGAACGCCATAGCCATATGTATTTTTTCTTCCATCAGGCTGGGATTTTTCAAAAGTGGATCAGTTTGGAACCAATGATACGGGACAAGTTAAAAAAATGTTCATTACTATTTTTTTTTTTTTTAAATCAAATTCAGAGGTGGCAGTGGTGGCGGGAGGGGACAAAAATCACATTTGGGAAGTGCCTCGTTTCTGTCAAAGCTTTATGCATATGCTCACACTTCCTTCCCAAAGTAAAGAGCGCCTTGATCAAGATCACACATCTAAAAAGAGGCAGCACTACGTAGTCAACCCTTTATTGTCTTTTTGTAAGATTCAGACTTTTCCCACTACACCATCCTGTTTTTCGTTCGTGTTATTAGGTTATCGTGAAACCAAAAAAGGTTATTTGATATTGTGCATCGCTTTTAAGAACACGTGTGCAAACGTTTCTTTCGGTCTTCATGTTATACTGCCAAGGAGGTGAGAATCTCTACTCTCCTTGCATTGTGCAGGCAATGACTTCATCCTCCTTTTACAGGGAAGGAGGCTCAGAACAGCTCCATGAATTGTCTATGGTCCCTTGGCTAAGAGTAGCAGAGTTGGAGTCGCATCTAGGTCTCCGGACTCCAAATTCCAAGCTCTTTGTCCTCCAGCTGGGCTGTTGGGTAATCCTACGACCACCTAGAATATGCCTTCGGTCATGTGAGTCACCAGTAAGTATGCGCCAGCGCCGCGTCTGACCTTGCATGATCTGTCTGGCTCTTTGAAGAACATTGTGTCTTGGAAGCAGTGATCAGTAGAGGAAAGCTAACGTGGGCTGCACGTGCCTACCAGCGGCTGCATTTTGTGAGACGTTCATAGCGCGTGCGAACCCCTTTGTAAAGGGACATGGTCTGTACATTCATTCGTCGACACTTAGTAATTTTGAATGATTTTACTCCCAAACGCAGTGAGTGTATTACCACCTCACATCTGACACAATGAAGTGAGCAGGTTATCAGGACTATTAGCTTCAGTTTCAACTTAAAAATGTTGGTGCTGAGTTAAGGACTTAAAATGAGCCACTGACCAAGGCAGGCCGTGGCCCTCACTAAGGCTGTGTTTAGGATTCATTGGCATGTCCCTCGAGAAGCCCATGAATTAGCATGTCTGGGAAAATGGCATCAGGTGACTGAGCATTTTGTATCTCTGGTTCATTGCATTTTCTTTTAGCACCTTTATTCAATTGGTGTTGGCTCTTGATGCAGGAGATAAAAAGATAGATACATCTTTAGTCCAGATGTCTTTCCCGATGGGCAAATTACATAAAATATAAATTACCAAAATTAACTCAGGCAGACACAGAAATCCCGAATAGTGCTATAACCTTCAAAATTATTTAATGAATAAATATCAAAATCTGTCTTAATGATATTTCAGGATAATTTTACTAACACTCCAGATGATCGAGACACCTAAATTCTTCCAGATAATAGCAAAACAGGAAACTCCCCAACTCATTTCATCATTCTAAAAACAGACAATGACTGTATAAGAAGGGAAAATTACTGTCCAATCTACATCATAAATATGGATGCAGAAATCCTTGGCAAAGTATTTCAGCAAACAGTGTACAAACAAGGTAATTCTACAAATATCATAATATCATAATTGTATTGAATTATTCCAAGGAATGCAGGTTTGCTATAATGTGAAAACCATATGCTGATCTTTTTAGATGAAGAAAACACGTTGAATAAAAGTTAACACTTGTTCATGGAAAGACACTCTTAGCAAACTAAGAATACAAAGAAAATTCCTGAACCTCGTAAAAGCTAGCAACCTTCAGCAACATCATTTTTAATGGTGAAAGATTAGAAGCATTCCCCTTAAAATCAGAAACAAGATAAAGATACTTCTGGAACATAACCAGTATTAGCTGAAGGTAATATTTTTGTCCTCTACAGAAAAAACCTCAGATAGTCTATATACAAACTTTTAGAATTAAGTTTAGCAAGATTACTGGATTTAAGATGAGTATTTTCAAAATTGGATTTCTATATGCCAGCAATAAGCATTTAGAAAATGCGATTAAAATAAAAAGGGCGTACCATTCACACTGAAGCACAAATGACCAATCTTGAAGAAGAAAAGGGTGGGGAAATATCCCTTGTGTGCTGTTCTTGAAACTATATTAATTAAGACAGTGTACCAGAAGTACAAAGACAGGAAAATAGACCACTAGCATAAATTCAGGAGCTAGGAAACCTACCTCTGCACATATGAAAATTTGGTCAGATAAAGCTTACATGTTGGGGTGGAAATGGAACACGATGCTGGGAAAATTGCCTCTCCATATTAAAGAAATGAAATTGGGTACCTGTGTTATACCATACCTAAAAATAATTTCCAGGAGGACTAAAGATTTAAGCGTGAGAAAACCTTAAATATTTAAGGAAAATCTTGTCTGATATATTTATGGATATGTTTATAGATTAGACAAAAACTACAAAACATAAATGAAAAATTTGATAAGTCTAACTGTATTAAGATGAATTTTTTTCCAGTAAAACACACTGCTATTGAAGTACCCCCCCCCCCCAATGTATCTGGTGTGTTTTATACGTAAAGAGTTCCTAAAAGTCAATAAGAAAAAGAAAACTATCCCAATAGAAAAGGTGTGAATAGGCATTTAACAAAGAAACAGAATTTAGAATAAACAGGAAAAAAAAATACCTAAACTTATTGATAATCAAAGAAATACAAGGTCAAACTACAGTGTAGTACTGATGAGGTTTTTTGGGTGAGAGTGAAGTTCGTGGGGTCCAGAGCCGACCGCCAAGAAAGAATTCTTGAAGACATCTTTGGTGTAAAAAGGTGATTTTATTAAAGCATAGGGACAGGACCTGTGGGCAGGAAGAGCTGCTCCGGGACCATGAGGAGAGACCGGTTATATACTATGGAGTTGGGGGGGAGGTAAAGTCCAGGGGAAGTTTCCAGTGAGATTTGCTTATGCTAAAAAAGACCCACAGGATACAGGAGGCCTACCTATTGTCAAGCTAAGGTTGTCTTTCCCTCCAGCAAAGCATTAGCATTAAGATAGTAGGGAGTTCCTGGGGAAATGTTTTACTCTGCCGGCCTCAAGTAGTTGTCTAGTTGTCAATGGGCTGCAGGTTATAAGGAAATTCAATTTTATCTGCCATTTCTTTCTGCCTTTGTTTCCCACATCAGTACCACTGTAGACCCCAGAGAGGAACACACTAAAATGTCTAGTAATGTGGAGTGTTGACCAAGATGTAGAGTAGCAGGGGTTTTCATCCACTGCTGAGGGTGGGGATGTAAACCACTTTGCAAAGCAATTTAGCAATACCATACTTGGGATATTTGTAGATGGGGACCATCCTCTAAGATCCAGAGACTCCCTTTTTAGGCATATGCTCTAAAGATATGCCGCACTCATGCACATTTGGAGAACGTTCGTTTTAGCCAAAATCTACAGAAATAATCTCAGTGACCATTAATAGAAGGATAACTATGTGAGTTGTAATGTATCAGGAGACAGTAAAATGAATGAATGATGTCTATAGGCTCGAAGTGGACGAGTCTTTACACACATACGCATGGAACATTGCCATTTATATAAATTATGAAATTCGCGGGGTGCCTGGGTGGCTTGGTGAGTTAAGCGTTTGACTCTCATTTCCGCTCAGGTCATGATGTCACGCTTTGTGAGTTCAAGCCCCTTGTCGGGCTCTGTACTGACAGCAAGGAGCCTGCCTGGGATTCTTTTTTCTTTTTCTCTCTCTGCCCCTCCCCTGCTCGAGCTCTCTCAAAATACATAAATAAAAAAAAAAAATTGAAAAAAAATTCTGAAATTTGCAAAATGAAACACGTTTCAGGATGCTCGTAGATACAGTGAACCTATAAAGGAAAACAATGGAAGGACAGTTGCAAAACCTAAAATTTGGTTACTTCTGAAGGAAGAGAGGAAAGACATGATCAGGGAAGCACGTACAGGAGCCCGATGGGTTATTCATTGCATTCTGTTTCGTGCTGTTCAGTGAGTGTGTGCATGTGTATGATATTTTTCTGTATATCTTACATGTAGTAGATATTTTTTACATGCAAGAAACGTTTCACAAGATTTTCAAAATAAGAAATTTATATCATTATTATAAATCAGTGGTTTGAGCTGCCGGCTATGTGTATATATATATATATATATATATATATATATATATTTTTTTTTTTTTTTTTTACATACATTGAAATAAGCTTGCTAAAATTAAAATATATTTTTATGTCATTTAAAACCCTCTCTCATACCATTTGTGATATCCGTACCTCACTTACAAAATCTTCGTCTTAGAGAATGGTGTAACTATAAATGAGCCTATAAATGAGTCTTGAATTCATTTGAGCAATGAGCTATAAATGAGCCTAGAAGTAGATATGGCCACTGTGGCCACTTCAGACATTCTTTTTAAAAAAAAAATTTTTTTTTCAACGTTTATTCATTTTTGGGACAGAGAGAGACAGCATGAACGGGGGAGGGGCAGAGAGAGAGGGAGACACAGAATCGGAAACAGGCTCCAGGCTCTGAGCCATCAGCCCAGAGCCCGACGCGGGGCTCGAACTCACGGACCGCGAGATCGTGACCTGGCTGAAGTCGGACGCCTAACCGACTGCGCCACCCAGGCGCCCCCAGACATTCTTCCAGAAGAAGCTGTGACTTCGGTGACAGCAAACAGAGACAAGGTTTTATCCAGGTTTCTGCTGGTAGAGGGGGAGTGGTCAGCTGAAGTGCCCACAGGGAGCCAATAAGGAACAATATTGACAGAGGCAGGAGGCATGGCGACTGAGACAAGGAGACCAAGACTGGCCTGAGCCTTTCAGGGCTGAGGAAGGGCTGGTCACCTCAAGCTGGGTGTGGCTCTTTGGCAATTCCAGCCAGGTGCTGACAAGATTAACTCCCCCCCCCCCCCCCCCCCCCCCCCCGGGAAAGTTGAGAACTCAGATTTGATGTGAAACCTTTGGATTTTTAAGCCTTGACAACTAATTCAAATATTTAAAAACAAACACTGCGTATCTGTCATCCGTGTCTGAGAGGGGTCCCGGTCTGCGGTCCACGGGTTAGCAGTCTTTCTCTAGAACCCAGTATATCATCCTGAGCTCAGAGGTGGGCACCCCATGAGTATTTGCCGAGGTAATGAATGACATCCTGTTCTCTCTGCCAATCTCTGAGGAGACACTCTGGGAGGTACATTAAAAAATGGCTGCAAATTCTCTTCTGTTTCTTTCCTTGAGAAGTCAGGTCTACATCCTCTCCTAGGTGAGCTCTGGGACTGCTTGACCAATCGGCAGTGGTGGAAGTGACATTGTGTTGCCCTAAGGGACAGTGAACTTCTACTTCCTGTCTTTCAGAGCAGGTGCTCTGTGGGAAGCCAGCCATACAGGAAATCCAAATTTTGTGGGATGACCATCTGGAAAGACCAGTTGTAGGTATTCGCATTGGCTGTCTCAACTGAGTGTAGCCTTTCAGGCATCCTTGCCATGGTGCCAGACATGTGAATGAAGCTGCCTTTGACTCTCCAGATCAGCTCATCTGCCAGTAGACAACCCCCAAGTGTACTTACTTTATGCCATAAAGAACACAGGAATTATGCAGCTGAACCCTGTGCGAATTCCTGACCCACAAAATTGAGAGACATAATAAAATGGTTGTCGTATTAAATAGCCACGAAGTGTTGAGGTAGTTTGTTACACATTAATAGATAACTGACCACTCTAGACTCCTTAATTTAGTTTCCAATTAATCTAACCATGAATCGCTCTCTGCCATGAACTTCATTGTGGCTTACTTTGAAGGAAGAGACAGATGATTTCTTATAAATGTCACATGCATTATCTCCAGGAAAAAGGGAGTTGCACAGAAGGGTGAGAAGAGAAAACTCACCAAAGGGTGAGATGTTCAAGATTGCATTGTGAAACCAAAACCCAAACCTTATATAGGATTGCCATAGTAATCATTTAACTTGAAGAATACATTTAGGGAGTTGTGGGTTATTAAGTGAGTTTTCAAACTCTGCTTTCCAGAGTGATCAGGGAGCTTGCTTATACAACTACACTTCACTGTGAAATGTAAGATCTTCAGGCATTTGTATGGCCCATGAGAGAGGAAAACGCAGATTATATGCAAAGCTCTAAAGTCATTTTATAATCCAACGATCAATGACTGAGAATATTGATACATTCTGTCAGCAGAGCTGGGAATAATGCCTTAGGAACCTCATAGTTAGGAGAGGTTCTGATCCCCCTTGAAGGGGCAGTTGCTTCATTCAAGTAGAAGAGGCCATTTCTAAGTAAAAGTGTGAGAGGTCAGAAGATGGGGTGGGGCTGGGGGGCGGCATTCCCCTGGAGACAAGATGGGCTGCCTAAGAGACAAGTCTACATAAATCTTATTTGCATAAAAAGTAGCAGAGCTCTAAGTGAAAAGCCACAGTTGGCATTTTTTTTTTTTAATTTTTTTTTTCAACGTTTATTTATTTTTGGGACAGAGAGAGACAGAGCATGAACGGGGGAGGGGCAGAGAAAGAGGGAGACACAGAATCAGAAACAGGCTCCAGGCTCTGAGCCATCAGCCCAGAGCCCGACGCGGGGCTTGAACTCACGGACCGCGAGATCGTGACCTGGCTGAAGTCGGACGCTTAACCGACTGGGCCACCCAGGCGCCCCACACAGTTGGCATTTTAAAGGTGCTGGTATTGAGGGACCCAGAAGTGTGAGGTTCAAACTTCACACATAGTGTATGAGTGTATGAGTGTTGGCATAACTTAAGATGGTAAAACTGAGCTCTGTCATGTCAGTTCTGTTCATGCTGGGCAGGACGGGCACCCACAAGGAGCAAGCATTGATCAGTGGTGACAAGGGTTTTCTGTATGCACCAGAGGATGCCATTCACATTGTTATTCTTCAAGTTATTGCTCGGGGAATACTTTCTAAGTTTGGGATGATAACAAAATAAATTTTATTATATAGCGGGGACTATAAGAAACAGAAATATAGAGCCTCTGTGGTTGGGGGCCTTGTAAGAAATGTAACGCTATGAAGGAAAGGAGACTTTATCCATCCATCCACTTCTATCTATCCAAGGAGCAAAAGCAATGACCTATCATTATATCATTACATCAGCAGGGGCGCAGCAGAGATCCATGTGGAGAGAAGAGGAGAGGAGAGGAGAAGAGAGGAGAGGAGAAGAGAGGAGAGGGGAGGGGAGGGGAGGGGAGGGGAGGGGAGGGGAGGGGAGGAGCTCAAGGGCTCAAGAACATGTTAGATATTCCAGGCTCCATAGTCAGATCCACCAGCCCTCATTGTCTCCTGTGTGAAAGGTGCTGTTTTAAGCACTTAAGACAGAGTGAATGAGGAATACCCTTACCCTCAAGAGGCTGATAGTCTAGTTCAAGATGAGTTCACATGAATAATATTGATGTTGTGCAGTGTAAGAAGAAAGAGATACCCCGGATGTTGTAGGGACACAAAGGAGAAGCACACAACCCAGCTTGAGGTTTAGGTCAGGAAAGGATGAAGCTGAGAATGATTGAATTGAGTTTTGAAAGGCATTAGTAGGAGCTGGCTAGGCAGTAGAGTTGCTAAGAGTGTTTCTGGCAGAGAACACAGTATTAGCAAAGCTACTGAGGTGTGAAATAGTGCTGTAGGGGAGATGGTTACAAACTGTTTTCAGAGTGTAAAGTTCAAGGTCAGAAGACTAGCCAAGGGGTGAGGCCCACAAGTTTGGAAAGGTCTGGCCCCCACGGCCAGTGGGGCATTACAGGAAGAGCAGGGACCTGGGTGGGTTTGTGTTGTAGTGAGAACATTCCATGACAGGGTGAACAACTGATTTGTGGGGCAGAAGACAGGAGATTAAAGGAGGGAAAAGAAATAGGAGGCTATTTCCATAGTCCCAGCAGACTTAAAAAGGGACAGGGAGAGGTGAGTAAGGATGGAAAGAATGAAAAGATTAATGTAATCAGAGGGCAAAATTGGCTAGCTTCTGGACTTACTCATTTGAAGGGAGAAGGGAAGTCTGGCAGGACCTTCAGGTTTCCGGCTTGGACAACCGTGATGGTGTTACCAGATCGAACGGGGGATTATAGCAGGAGGGGCAGCCTGTGGGAAGCTTGGGAAGGTGCATTTCTGAAGTATCAGCAATTACAATGATGGAAGCTCAGAAATTAAAAAAAAAAAAAAAGTTGTGCATTTAATTGGTGTCTTTAACCCTGGTCGTCTTTCCCCACTCAGGAACAGCCTGGGGAATCAAGGATTACATAATGTTATAATATATTTAAAAAATAGGGTAATAGCCTCTTCTATTAGGAATTTAGCCTTCTCAATGTCATGCAACTGAAACTCATTGCCCAGTTGTGTGTCACGTCTCGCAGAGAATCTGGAACACCACTCAGCAATAATAAATAAACGCGCTTTCTTCCCTCTCTAAATGTAACAAGTATATTTCTGAACAGCCAACGCCATAAAATCCAAGTATTAGAACTCACAAGTTTTGAAATTGTGAAGTGCTATATTAATACAGAATCTCGTAAAATTCCTAACGCCCTCACGCAGAGTCTCTATCTACTCTTGTTTAAAGCGTGTAATAGTTACCAAAAAAGCCCCTATAAATTTGAAAGCAAAAGAGGCAGACGTACCACCAGCAGCAAGATGTGACAGCTGACAGCCGGGAGATAGCTAGCTTATATCTAGGAAAAACAGCCCCTGAGTGGAAATTCCAGTGCAGGGGATCCCTCGAACACAGAATGGAAACTGACACAACAGTGACCCCGTATCATCAAGAAATGCCTTTTGTCGGTTCAAACAGTGACCGTGTATGTATTTTAGACAGATTTCCATTAAAGGCTGGGGGCTGGGCACACCACTCAGGGCACCCGGTGATCTCATCTTTGTGAAGCTGCCCCAGTCAAACTGCTTGGGTGGAGAGTAGACAAAAATATCGAACAGCTGGTTAAATTTGTGTTTCAGATAAACAGTGAGTGATTTGCAGTGTAAGTATGTCCCAAATATTGCATCATGCATTTTTATTTGCCAAATCTTGAAACCTTAGTGGGGAGCAGCCCCAATAACGGGTAGATAACTTCTGAACACCAGGGTATTGTTTCTTCCTCCACCATCTGGAAACAAACCCAAACAAAACCAACCAACCAACCAAAAAACTGACCAGACCTGGGTGACCTGGTGTGAAAAATCTCCGCTGAAGCAGTGATAATGATGATTTGTTAGGTCAATCGTTTTCTCTCTCTGGGTCTCTGGGATTTGATGTGGAAAATTAGATGAAAGTAGAAGACAGAAAGATTCGAAGGATCTAAACTGACACACACACACACACACCCACACACACACACGCACACATCACAAAGGCGCGATGGCGAAATAGGCTCTAAAGCCGAAGCTGTGAATAAAGCCACATCATAAGGAATAGAAAGGGTGAGCATTTATTTATTTATTTATTTTCAACATTTATTTATTTTTGGGGCAGAGAGAGACAGAGCATGAACGGGGGAGGGGCAGAGAGAGAGGGAGACACAGAATCGGAAGCAGGCTCCAGGCTCTGAGCCATCAGCCCAGAGCCCGACGCGGGGCTCGAACTCATGGACCGCGAGATCGTGACCTGGCTGAAGTCGGACGCTTAACTGACTGCGCCACCCAGGCGCCCCCGAAAGGGTGAGCATTTAATTCACTCATTCACTCATTCATTCATTCACTCTGAAATATTTATTGAGGTGGAGCCAGGACGTGCCAGGTGACAGGTTAAAGCATGAGATGGATGGTGCATGGAGGCCAGGACAGAAGTAGCTGGGAGGGTGGAATCCTCCCAATGGGGAAATCAGGGAAAATCTACTGTCAAGGGAGGAGGGGATCCATTCTCCATTTCCCTACGTTGATTTCCTTCCTTCATGTTCTTTGTGCCGTACGGTAAACCCCACTACCTGAGGTGGCCTCTGTAGCTCTCTGTTTCTTGCAACAAAAGAGACTCACGGAAGCCTATTGATAAAACAAAACCACTTCTCCTGCTGGATGTAACAAACCCTCCACTGCAGGAAAACAGTTCCCAGGAAATGAAGTTCTTCCTGCAGAACATGAGATAGCTGGGTTTTTAACATGTTAGCTTGTATTATGTGTGTTTGTTTATGTTCAAAAAAATGTTGGGGCACCTGGGTGGCTCAGTTGGTTAAACATCCAACTTCAGGTCATGATCTCACGGTTCATGGGTTCAAGCCCAGTGTCAGACTCTGTGCCCTCGGCTCCGAACCTGGAGCCTGCTTCAGATTCTGTCTTTTCCTGCCCCTCCCCCACTCGTGCTCTGTCTCTCTTTCTCTAAAAAATAAAGAAAACATTTAAAAAGTTTACCAAAAAATGTTCATTTGGGGTGCCTGGGGGGCTCGCTTGGTTAAACGTCCAACTTCTGCTCAGGTCATGATCTCGAGGCTCATGGTGAGTTTGAGTCCCGCCTTGGGCTCTGTGCTGATAGTGCAGAGCTTACTTGGGATTCTCTCTCTCTCCCTCTCTCTCTGCCCCCTCCTCTGCTCTCTCTCTCTCTCTTTCTCTCTTGAAATAAATAAATAAACCGTTTTCTCATGTTTATTTTTGAACCATGAGATCATGACTTGAGCTGAAATCAAGAGTCAGACGCTTAACCAGCTGAGCCACCCAGGCACCCCGCTGCTTGTATTTTTGTACATTTAAAAGATCAGTTTTGTCCAGTGACTCACAAGGAATTGAAGTGCCACCTTCCTGATCATTTTCCCTGAATCCGCCCCCCGCCCCTGCCCATCCCTGAGCAGCTCTTCTCACGGGCAGTGTTCATTGGGCTCAGGGCCTGCTGGAGCCTACCAGTTGGCCCCAAAGAATTCAGGGTGCTTAGCCTTTCTTTTTATCAACCCCCCAGCCCCCTGATTTTCCAGAGCAATTTTATGATTAGGAAATCAAGATGACATTGGCTTCAGTGATGATTTCCATTGGCTTCTGTCTCAGTCTGCTTGGAATGCTGCAACAATACCATAGCCTGGTGGCTTCAGCAGAAGAAATTTGTTTCTCCCGGTACTGCAGGCTAAAAGTCCACGATCAAGGTGCCGGCATGCTAGGTTTCTGGTGAGGCCTCTCTTCCTGGCTTGTAGACAGCCCCTTTCTCACTGTGCCCTCATATAGCAGGGAGGGAGAGAGAGCCCTGGTGTCTCTTCCTCTTCTTATAGGGGCACAAATCCAGTCAGGGGGCCCTGCCCTCAGGACCTCATCCAACCCTACTTGTCTTTAAAAAAAATTTTTTTTTTAATGTTTATTTATTTTTGAGAGAGAGACAGAGAGAGAGGAGACGCAGGATCGGAAACAAGCTCCAGGCTCTGAGCTGTCAGCACAGAGCCCAGTGTGGGGCTCGAACCCACAAACTGCGAGAACACAGCCTGAGCCCAAGTTGGACACTTAACCGACTGAGCCACCCAGGTGTCCCTAATCCTAATTGTCTTTAAATACCATCACATTGGAGGTCAGGGCTTCAACATATGAATTTTGAGGGGGCACACTTCAGTCTATTGTAGCTTCCATCAGAAATATTTTAGACTCGAGTTTTCTTTTGCTGAAAAGCACAGCTATGAGAAAGGAGGTTGAACTTTATTGTTTAAGGCCTAAGGCTATTTGAGTGGCTCCCCTCATCTCCTCCGCCATGAACTTGACCATTCCAACCCAGATAAAGGCAATGATAGTGACAAAAGACCAAGGTCTTGGCGAAGGGAAAAGCTCATCACCTATGTGCTCAGCAGAGGTAAAACATTCTCCCAGAGAAGTCTAGAATGGTGATTACTACAGTATATTGCCTTGTAAACATATTCTCAAATTGTTCTCCATGTAGGAGTCACCTCTTGAGTGCGTGCAGAGTGCAGAGTTATTCAGAAAAGCCCAAATCAGAAAAAAACATTTGAGTTTGCTTCCCTTATAAAAGCAACGTACGTCTTCAGAAGGAGATTACCCTCGTCACCGCTGGGTGATATTGTTCATCTGCCTTGTTTGTTCCAATGCATGTTAGTAGGGCCCCCCAAAAGCCGTGTTTGTGAGGCCTTACGTGCCAGCTCTCTCTTGTATCTCTGTAGCAGTGCCGGGCCCAGCAAGAGGAACTGGGCCTGGCAGGTTCGAGTCTGGGGAGAGTCTAGGTTTGGGGAAGATAAGCATTGGCTCCATCACTTCTGATGATCTGGGAAAGGTGGGGAGAAGGGCAGCAAGTCTTAGAAAAGAAGCACAATGGGGAATTGTACTGGGGACATTCATAAGGAACTTTTGTCCTAGGAAAGAGAAACAAGAGAGCCTTTGGCTTACATGCTTCTTTTGGATCAGAAGAAGTGGTGGGCTTAAGAAAGAAATGCTAAGTGGGGGGCCTGGGTGGCTCAGTCGGTTAAGCATCTGACTTTAGCTCAGGTCACGATCTCGTGGTTCACGGGTTCAAGTCCTGCGACGGGCTCTGTGCTGACAGCTCAGAGCCTGGAGACTGCTTCGGATTCTGGGTCTCCCTCTCTCTGCCTTTACCCCACTTGTGCTTAGTCTCTCTCTCTCTCTCTCTCTCTCAAATAAACATTAAAAAAGAAATAAAGAAATGCTGAGGCCAGCATCATGGGCTCCTTCGTGGGCATGAGTTTCTCCGTAGGTGTTTATTATTGCAGAGTCTGAAATGCAGATTCATCACTCCAAGGAGTTCTGTATCGTTAGGCTCTCTTGCCAATGAAAAAGCTTGCCAGGAATCGTGGATGAATTGTGTTTGATGTAAACATTATTAGGTTACTTTTTTTTTATTTGGTGAAATGACATTTTCTCATTTAGGGTGTTGAAACTGTAATGCCAAGAATCCAGATCCCAACAATTGCTCAATCCTGACTCTTCCTGGTCATTCAAATCCACATCGGTGGTCCTGGAATTTACTGCTACATGAAAACCACCCAGCTTCCTAATGTCCCGATGGAGCTGACGTCCTGAATCTGGGAGCTAGATGGAGTTAACCCTAGACCCGTTCAGTCGATCCAAATGACTGGGTGCCATGAATCCCAAATCCCAAACTAACTCCAAATTTCATTTAAAAAAAAAAAATAGAGAGAAACTCTGTTATGAAAATGAAAATAAAATTTTGCACGAATAAGAAATAAAATCTCCCTGACTTTAATGAATAAAACCACACCTCCCAATCCTGGCTCTAGGAGGCTGGGGGCCCCTGCTGATGGTGTCAGTTGGGCTGTAGAGCTCAGTGGCATCATGTCTGCCTAAGGAGGAGATGATGTCTCTGCATCCTCCCAGACATGGGATAACTATGGGGACGTTTCTCAGAAAGTAAACAAAAAGTGCCCTAAGTCGAATGATTAGCAGTCAAGGGCAATCTCTAGCTCCCTCAAAAATGACTCTAGGAGTTTAACTGAGGTAGGATGGTGAAAATCCCCGGATGCAGCCAGTCCGAACGGTCAGGTGTGAATCCTGCTCCTTTCGAGGATAGCCCTGGTAGCACAGTGCCCTTGGGCAAATCACTGATTCCCTTGGATATCTGAAATAGATGCGCTAATGGAAGGATTCAGTTTACAGGATGTCGGAATCAAATGGTCATTATATGTTTTAGTGGTTAAGAAAAATAAAATGAAAAACCTACTGTGTGTAAGGCAATGTGCTAAGGGTCCTTGTTATTCCCGTTTACTACAAATGAAATGGAAGTAGTCACAGTCCCAATTTAATTTAAGTAACAGTCCCAAGGTTCCACAGCCAGTGAGAAGCGTATCAGGGATCTAAACCCAGGTCTGTGTGATGCCAGCGCTCATGATCTAACAAACCTTGCTCAGAACCTAGTACATAGCAGGGGCTCACTTTACACTAGGCCATTCATCCCTTTGTCCGTGTGTTCACTGAACGTTTTATTCAACGCCAAGTTTGTATTAGATTCTCATATGAGCTGTTGATGCGATGAATACGGTATAGTTTGTGCCTTAAGATCATGTCTGAGTGGACTTCAGGCAGTGTGCTATAGTGCAGAGAGCATTGGATTTGGGATTTGGAGTCAAGGTTATTGATGTTAATCCATGGGAGATGAAGGTGACATAAGGGCCCTCATAAAATCTGGAGGCATAAGTGGCTCACAGGGACCTCAGAAAATCACTGATCTAGTGCTTTGTGCCAGCAGAAGACTTGGCCAGGTCTCCGGTGAGGTGACTGTCCCTGTTCTTCCTGTCCCTGGGTGCATGTGACAACAGCTGGCCAGAGAGACAGTGATGGCAGTTTGGTGGCTTCTGTTCCTAAGTGAGGATACCCTACATGGTTTTACAAAGTGAGTCTGGCTCTAGAGCCCCACCATTTGTAACACGTGTTTAGATGATGTCAGTGCTTTCAAGTGGGGGAAATTTTGGCAATCAGGGACATTTTTGCTCATGTAGTGGGACCAATGGGAGGTAGAGAGGGAGGATGCTCTTGGGGGTGAAGAGCAGGAATGCTGCTATATATCCTACAATGCACAGGACCCCATCGCCCCAAGAATTATCTGGCCTCAAACGTCAGTGATGCTGAGGTTGAGGAACTCTGTGTTACACTGGAAGCAATGGGCTCGCAGCTGCGTCTGTCTGTTTCTGGTCTTGGAGACCTGTAGATGGTATCCCCTTCCACCTATCTCTGGGTATTCTCTTCTACTTTTCACCCACAGATATGTTTGTCCTGCTTTTGAGCTTGGCTATGTCTTTCAGAAAGATATTTTAATATTTTAACTATTGTGTAGTGTGTTTGGCAGAGGAAGGATAATGGTATCTCTTGGTATAAATTACTCCACAGTCTGGTTTATGTTATTTCAGTCTGTGGGTTTGGTTAATGTGGTTCTGTCCCTGAGAACTAGATCCCCTATCCTATGCTAAAAAATAAATATAAATCTCATATCTGTAAGATGGAATGCCATGCCATGGATGAACATGTATTCAGCAAGATACATGCCATCCTCGCTGCAGATCTCTCGGCGGATCAAGCCAACCTTTTCCAAGGGACAACCCCCTTTACTGCTGTGCACCATGTGCCTTAACATGCAAACCCCAACTGCTTCTAAACCAGGTTTTCCAGTGATCTTGGTCTGACCTTGAACTAGTCACACTTTTTTTTTTTTTCCTGAGCTTTAATCTCATTATATGTGATACAAAGGCATTGGACCAGATGATCTCTAAACTCTAAGATTCTAGGATTCATGCCTCAGTTGTGATTTATGTAACGCAGGGCTAATAATTATTTGTGGTTTATTTCAGAATGATGGAGTTAATATATAAGTGTTTGTGATAGAAGCACTTTTTACCTATTACTTGGTCTTGCCACGGTTTGCTTTTTAGGGGACTAAGATCAAGCATAATGTGTCAGCATGATATGGTTAATTTCTTAACCTCTCTCTCCTCATATATCTGATCTGCAAAATAGAGATAATACCTCTACTCTTCTGATGGTTTTAAGGATTAGATGGGCAATACACACAGCAAATAGTCAGTTGATATCAGTTTGTAAGCCTTCCAAAATAATCCAATGAATCCATAAAAATATAGTTGGACCATTGGCCATCACAAAACAGAACAGCATGGGTGTGGTTCTATTAAGGCTCTAGGAAGGCAGAGTAATTCCAAATACGAATTTTCAATTTTCCTTCAGCTGGGAGATATCATTCAAACCCTTTATCTACACTCGAAAAGTTTGGTTTTTTTGCTGTGTGTGCTCCCATGCATAAGAGGGAGAGCAACATTTTGGCTGGGTTTAAGAAAAAGAGCTTTAAGTTAATGTGCGAAGGAAAGTTTCAGTCCAATCTAAATCCAAATCCACATCCAAACACACAAGTCCCATTTGCAAATTGGAACCTGAGTCAAATCCCTCTGAGGCTGGCCTATCTCTAATTAAGAATATTTAGCCCTGTGCCTAGCTAGGAACAGCCAAAGTGGCATATGCCATTGGCAAGATAAGAATTTGTTTAAAAAAATGCATTTCATCTTGCAAGAAATGTATGTCCTCTTCCATTGCAGTTCAGTTACTTTGGACTATATGGGAAAAACAGAAGAGATTTTAGGTGGTGGAATATGAATCTCAGAGAGGGGATATGCCTTTAATTAAGAGGACAATGAAAAAGGGAAATGAGCTTAGTCAACGGTAGCGCTTCTCCTAAAAATTCTTGATGCAAAATTAAGTAGGTTTCCAGTAAAGGAGCCTAGGGAAGTGAGGGGAAGAAAAGGAATTGTCTGATAAAAGAGGAAGTCTGTGGCATTTCTTGGGGGTTAAAGATCAAGATACTGAACTTCCATGTTTGATAGAGGGACAGATTCTGCAGAAAGCCTTTATAACCACAGAGAAACACACACTCCCCCCTTTTTTTTGAGAGGGAGAGAGAGAGAGAGAAAAGGGAGAGAGAGAGAGAGAGAGAGAGAGAGAATCCCAAGCCCAGCACAGAGCCCAACATGGGACTTGATCCCACAACCCTGGCATCATGACCCAAGCCAGAACCAAGAGTCACATGCTCAACCAACTGAGCCAACTTAGGAAACACACTCCTTCTACCAGTTAGCCTTTGCAGTGTTACAAAATATCTCAAATTATAATGGCTTAAAACAGTGATTTATTATTTCTCATGATTCTTTGGGTCATTGAGCTCAGCTGAGTGGTTTTTCTTCTGTTTTTATGTGGGGTCACCCATGTGGTTGTAATCACCTAGCAGCTTTACTGGGCCTGAAGGGTTTAAGATGGGTCACTCATCTGGAACCTTGATGTTGGTTGTCACCTTCACTCTCTTTCTGGATGGTTCTCACCATGCAGTAGTCTATCTTGGGCTAGCGATAGGAATTCCAAGAGGGTAAAAACAATGCGCAAGTCCTCAGAAGTCTCATCACAAATATCACACAGATCACTTCTACGGTGTTCTGTTGGTCAAAGCAGGTTGCTCGGTCGAATTCAAAGGGTAAAGAAATGACCCCATTTCTTGATGGGCACAGTGACAAACATGATGAAAGAGGCATGGACACAGGGAAACATGATTTATTGGGGGTCATTATGCAAACAATCTACACATTTTGGGGGCACCTGGGTGGCTGAATCAGTTGAGTGTCCAACTCTTGATTTTGCCTCAGGGCACGATCTCAGGGTCTTGGGATTGAGCCCTGTGTCTTGCTCCGTGCTGAGCTCTCTCCCACTGTGCCCCTCTCCCCCACTCATGCTCTCTCTCTCTCTCTCCCTCTCTCTGAAATTAAAGAAACAAAAAACAAAACAACCCTCAGCAACCCCTCCCACCCAATCTACACATTTCTACCCTAATGTATGTAGCTAGTGGAAATTATGTACCTATTATGGCAATTCCACAGTAAAAAACATTAGCCAAATGTCCCCAGCCAAGAGACACTCAGCCTCAGGCGGTAACTGACCTTCAAGGTACGTTGTCTCTGTTCCTTCTGTGGAACGTGAGTGCTCTGGATTGAGTGATGGACTAGTCCTTCCTTAAAATACACAGACCTTTCAGACTTAGCCCTAGTCTGGCCATGGTTCTCTGGAGTTGACAGTTTCATGATGATTTTTGGCATGAAAGTACATGACTCTAGAATGCAGAAAGGAGCTCTGTCTTCCTATCCTCCTGGTGACTTTTCTGTTATTGCTATATTACATATAATCTTCTGAGATGTAACTCTATTTCCCTGTCTCATTTTCCTGGAAGATACGGTTTAGTGTAACTGTGTAGTGTAACTCTAGCCCCACTGACAGGCATTTCACCTAGATGGGGCAGGCCTTACCAAGACAAAAATTGGCACACGCACAAAATCAGAGAACTCTTCCTTCCAAAAGGAACAACGGGAGGAGATAGCTAGCATGTCTAGTTTATTCTTTGCAAATTTAATAATCACGTAATTTAGTTCTCCTTCACTGGGACAGAAAAATACAACTGACAGAGAGAGACCAGAAGTTTTACAAGAGTGAGGTTCTCTCCACTTGGAAGGAAACATTAAAAATCGAGAAGTGTTGGGGCTCCTGGGTGGCTCAGTCGGTTAAGCGCCTGACTTCGGCTCAGGTCACAATCTCGCGGTCTGTGAGTTTGAGCCCCGCGTGAGGCTCTGTGCTGACAGCTCAGAGCCTTGAACCTGCTTCGGATTCTGTGTCTCTCCTTCTCTCTGCCCCTCCCCTGTTCACACTCTGTCTCTCAATAATAAATGTAAAATAAAAATTAAAAAAAATAGAGAAGTGTTCCTGCAAACTTGGGTGTCTTTAAGCTCTCTTGAAACATCATTGAACTAAATCTGTATGATTGGTTTGCTGAAAACAAAGACACCTGAAGAGGAAGCTCTGGATCACGGTCGGATGGCAAAGACCTTTACCATCTGGATGGACTGGGAGCGTTCTCTGAAACACTAGTGATAGGATTCTGAGACCACGGTGTCCTGGCAGAGGAGGAAGGAGGGCTATGGTAATTTAATGGTGTCTGTACTGGGCACAGTGGTGGGGATGATATTGGGTTTGCCTGTAGTTGTCAGTCCTGGTATAGAGTGTAGAACACCCTTCCCCCCCTTGGCCTGGTACACCGTACTCACTTTGCTCACAAATGGCTCAACCATTTACCTACCCTTGCAGTGTAACTTTCAGTGATCACCATTCACAGCTTTCCCCACTAGTATCCACATGCTTTCATCTATTATACCACCCAACTCGCATTATGCTATTTTCCGGTTATGTTCTTACTCAGTTTGGTATCCCTAGGGCCCAGCACTGTGCTGGACATAGTTGAGAACACAATACCAGTTTGTAGAATTTAATGGAGTCTTATGCCGTGAACTTTGCCTAATTCCATTTGGCCAGTGTGTTTTGGAGACAGCCGTGGGAAGGGCGGAGCACCCCATCTCCAGTTTTTCCTGCAATCATGTATCCTCCAGGGAGAGAATCTCAAGCAAACCAGAGTTTGGGTGGGTTTTATTCATTGCCTTTGAAGAAATACACACAATCCCGTGAGCCACGCTTGCAAACCTGAATAAAGGATGACAATAGAGTGGTTAAACCAGCTCCAAAGAGGAAATTGCAGCTTAAATAGGAAGCGTGACATTGGGTCTTCCATTTTTTGTGGGTTTGGGGAAGAGCCTTCTGGAGGTTGATTACTTGTAAATTACTTCAGCATGGAAGCCACTTCTGAGTAGCGACTGGGGGGCTATGTTTACTGCAGTTCCCAAATCTCTGTGCAATTCTGCCAGGGGGAGGGGTGGCTAGAAGCATTCGAGTAGCTCCTGTGAGCCTTCAGCCATCTCTCAAGCCACGTGTATATCGGAAAAGACATCGTGTTGGAATCACAGAGCCTGGATCTAGTTATGTTTCTGCCACTTGACAGCTGTAACGATGGGAGGCTTGCGTTCGTTCCACGGCTCAGGGCCTCCTTCCTCATCTGTGAAATGGACAGGGTGACGATCCCCGATCCCCTCCCAGGCCTTGGGTGACGATCCCCTCCCAGGCCTTGTCGGTGTCACCGAATATTGAATAAGAAGGGAAAGACCTGAAGGTCTACTGAGAAAAGGTTGAAATCTGTATGATGCTTTTCTTGTTAGCGAGTAATTATGGTGGCTTTTCAAACATTTCCGTGTTAGGAGCATTTGTGACTTTCAGATGTGTGCATATAAGTGCTTCGGATTCAGTTCCAAATGGGGCTTTTTGGTTGGGGGATGGCAGTATCTATGCCTTTTCTCCTTTTCAGCAGAGAAGCACTGGCCCTTTGTACATACATCTAGAAGATGTCATCCTGTTTGTGTACAAATCAATGGAGAAAGAGGAAGTTGGGGCAATCCAGGAAGCCAACAGAGCTAGGTATGTCTGAATTGGGTCTCTTTTTCCCATTTCTTTTAAAAATGTGTTAATGTTTTGTATTTATTGTTGAGAGAGACAGACAGAACACGAGCAGGAGAGGGGCAGAGAGAGAGAAGGAGACACAGAATCTGAAACAGGCTCCAGGCTCTGTCAGCATAGAGCCTGACACAGGGCTCGAACCCACGAGCCGTGAGATCGTGACCTGAGCCAAAGTCAGATGCTTAACCCACTGAGCCACCCAGGCGCCCTGGGTCTCTTTCTCCACACGCTGGGTGTATGCTACAGCTGGGTGCTTTCCCCTCCAGCCAGGATTAGCCTGTCTGAAAGGTTTTCTTGGGAAGCCGCTGCTGGTAGCTCTGAGCCTCGACACTGGCCTGTCCTGGCCTCATGGTCTCATCCGATGGCCCAGGTTCCCACCACCTTGGACGTGAGCCACCAAGACGTGAGCATTTGCATCCAGTAATTGTTTTCATTCTGGAGTCTGAGTCCGGTCAGTATGACCCAAAGGGGGGAACCAGCTGATGGCCTAGCCCCCCCCCCCCCAACCATGTAAAGCTTTCTCATTCATCTGGAATGGAAATGTTTTTGAGTTTGAAACGGTTTGAGTTCTACAGAACACTACTTCCCAAATGTAAATACATGTAGGAGTCACTGTGGGATCTTCCTAAAAAACCCTGATTCTGATTCCGCAGGTCTGCAGCGGCCCCAGAAAGTGCACATTATGAACACTCTAGTTCATGGGCCTCGGTTGGGAAAGCAGGGCTGCAGAGGTAACAAGAGAGAACCAACTTTTTAACCGAGGCTCTTCCAGAGGCACCTGGGAGGCTCAGTCGGTTGGGCGTCTGACTTCGGCTCGGGTCATGATCTCAGGGTCCATGGTTTCAAGCCCCGCGTCGGGCTCTGTGCTGACAGCTCAGGGCCTGGAGCCTGCTTCTGATTCTGTGTCTCCCTCTCTCTCTGCCCCTCCCCTGCTCATGCTGTCTTTTTCTCTCAAAAATAAGTAAACATTAAAAAAAATAAAATAAAAGAGGCTCTTCCATTCATAAAACTCTCTACATGACGTAACTCTGGACTCGGCAGCCTTCTTCTCAGCTGGTAGGTGGATAAGTAAACCAGAAACCCGTCGGAGGCGAGACTTGTTGGTGTCTGGGACACATTTTGAGCATTTGAATAGGAGGCAAATAGATACGTATGGTACAAGTGTCACTCACGGCCGAAATACAGAGTTTGTAGCTAGACAGCTCGAGAGGGGGTAGGCGGATGACCCCCGTGAAGAGATAAATGCCAGAGAGCATGGAGAATGTCAGCCGAGACTTGCTACCTTTTCTTGTTTATTATTCAATCCATCACACCCAGTCACATGCTAAGAAAGGGCAGTATTTATTTGGGAAGTTTGTACACCAGTCTCTTCTCTATCAGTGGAACTTAAAAAAAGGTTTGTCTCATCAGTGTAACGTTTTGGCTTTGCCAGAAAGGATGATTATTATGATTATTGTTTTTATTTCTGGTGAGGGCAGGGAGGGAAGGTGCTTTAGTTGTGTGTTGATGATGAAACAGCCTATTTGTGAAAATGGTACAGCATTTGCCACTTCTTTTCTCTCAAGAGTTATTGTAGAGTTTGGCAAAATCAGGAAAATAATTTCAAAGAAGAGATAATGGGAGCACCTGGGTGGCTCAGTCGGTTAAGCGTCCGACTTCGGCTCAGGTCATGATCTCGCGGTCCGTGAGTCCGAGCCCCGCGTCGGGCTCTGTGCTGACAGCTCAGAGCCTGAAGCCGGCTTCACATTCTGTGTCTCCCTCTCTCTCTGCCCCTCCCTACTTGGCACGCTCTCCCTCCCTCTCTCTGTCAAAAATAAATAAACATTAAAAAAAATTTTTCAAAGAAGAGATGACTCCAGCCATCCATGTGCTCACTTGAATTTCTTTATCTTCTTCACTATCAGCTGTGTTAGAAACATTAACATCTTCATTAGCGTCTTCTCATTAACACCTTTGACTTTCCTGCGTCATCATAGCAGGAAATTCTAAGATGTATATCTTGGAGGCTTCAGGTGAGTTCCTGAAAAGCTCTATGAATTAAATACTTTTCCATTAGTTTACAAGATCATTACGAAGATATCTGTAATATATTCTACCTTTGATGTTCCCAATCAAAGATCCTTTGGTTCCCAATCTCGTTCTCAAGTAATTAATGATGGGTAAACCAATACTTATGTGTAGGGTGCCATTGCCAATTAACAAAGTCCTGCAGAGAATTCTTTGGTCACTTGAATGGCTACTCTTGTAGTAATTTGCTTCCCAAGCTTCCATTTTCTATCTTGGGCTATCCTAAGGAGAGGTTGGAAGTTTTAAAATATATCCACATATTCTTTGCTATTCCTCCCTTAGACAGGTGGAGCCTGATTCCTCCCCCCACCCCTTGGACACGGCTTCCGCATTAGCAACTCATGTCTAATGAACAGACTTTTCTAGAAATGATGGTGTGTGACTTAAGAGACTAGATCATAAAAGGTATTATGGCCTCCTTTTTTCATCTCTGTTACTTGGATCACTCATGCCAGGGGAAACCAGCTACCATGTTGTGAGGAGACTCAACCAGTACTATTGAAAGGTTCATGTGGTGAGGAATTAAGACCTCCTGTCAACAGCAATTAGGAATCTAGGCCTCTTGCCAGAAGCCGGGTGACTAAGTCATTTTGTAAGCGGGTTCTGTAGTCTCAGATGAGCCTTCAGGTGACTGTGCCCCGGGGCCAACATCTTGACGGCAGCCCGAATCACCCAGCTCCCAAATTCCTGATCCACAGAAACTCTGTGGGATAATATATACTTATTATTTAAACCACTCAGTTTTGGAGTGATTTGTTACACAACAGTAGCTAATACAGAATATATATTACTATTATCAAAGAGGCATCCCTGAGGGGTGGCAGTATCCCTGAATATTTAGGGAAATTGGGCACGTGAAGCATAAATATGGAACCAGCTGTATGTTAAGACTAAATAAAGCAAAGTGATAGAACCCGAGTGGTTAAAGATAAGGCTTCCCTAAAAATGTCCCAAACCCCTTCATGATCCAAAGCCATGAACTTCTGTGCAATTCTCTGCATTTCCCAGGACTAGATGTGTGATGAGAAGGAAAGCGAGCTGAGAAGCCACAGCTAGGGGAGTGTGAGGCGTGGCTGTGGACACTCCTGCCTCAGGAATGACAGTGCTCTTAAGATCTGTTGGCTTTGTAAAGCAGGAATGAAGCCACGCACACTACTCCCCATCTATCCTTCCTTTATACTCTCTGGTCCAGTGTGGTCTGAATGCATCGTTCTATTCAATTTATGTTAGTTCACAAAGCAACAAACAGGACAAACCTGTTATGAGGATAAAGGGTTCATACTGAGCCATTTTTCTCTCCAGTGTCAGAATGCCCCATAGAACAAATAAGTCGATCCCACAGAGTTCAAGTGGAAGACCGTTTACGTTAGTGAGTCCTCCGTTGTAGTCCATTTCTTTTCCTAGGAAGGGGCTCAGTGTCTGCATGGACAGTTCTTCAGAGGGGAGGCTGGAGCTCTGGCAAAAATCCCAAAATACTAACGACCTTCTTTCTGTTTGACGCTGAATTAGAGCAGGGCTATTTCTTCTTTCTTACTCCTTTCTTTTTCTCACCTTTAGAATGACACAACATGGACCGATTTCCATAGTGCCGAACCTCATGAGCACCTTACGTAGATGGAGACACAGGGCTCTGGTTGTTGCTGTTGTTAACGTATTCCATTTAGAACCATAGAGTGTTGGTGGTAGAGAATGTCCAAGAAATCATTTGGTCTCTTAGTTTGCAAACCGAGCCCCACAGAGCTCTTAGGGTTCCTCAGGAGTGCTCTGGGGTTACCCCAATTTTATATCTTTTCATGTACTTGGGGTCTGGCCGTATTTATTGAAACCAATGGTTCTGGCCCTCTGCTTTGATTATTGCCCTCACATTTCAGATGCTTAGATGAGGTTCAGAGGAATAAGTGGATTTGTGTCAAGTCATGTAGTTTGGGGTGGCTGGTTTGACGTGAGCCTCCGGTCTGGGATTTTAGACTGCCCGGAGGGTGCTCATCAAACATCCCATGCCGCCTTCCAAAGATCAGGAAAAATGTCACACACGTGGTTCGTACAGCCTATGCTGAAATACAAGGATGTGGCACGCATCAGATGTTCTTCATCCGCCTTCTCCCCAGTCGTTAGCTTATACCAACATTGGGAAGACATTTTCTTTCTTTATCTTGGCTAGATTTGTAATTGCTAGTGCCTTCTGACATTTTGCATATCTAGTCAAATCCTCTGAGAATTTCAGGTAGAAAGAACTTCAGGTAGAAAGAACCCCTTTTTTAAAGTCACAAATACGTTTATATTCTGAGAATGAAAAAAGCCATAAGAACGTTTGAATCATTAAAAAATGCAATTTATCCCCCAAATAAGATCTTGTTTTTACTTAGGGTGGACTCGGACAATGTAAAAGCGACACAGTAGGTGGCTCCCTTGAGCAGAAAGATGTAAAAGGACTTTGCTCCCCTGAGTTCAGAATAACACCTGTGGTGTTAGGAACGCTGTCCCCAGGGACTGCTCAACCCCTAGGGTAAGGATATAAGGCATTCCATGCCTTCCAGTCTTGTCCAGCAGTAATTCAGAACACGGAAAGCTCATGGAAGAGAATTTTCAGTATAAATATTTCCCACAAAGTTTCAAAGAAATCAATGTAATTGTATATAAAGCAGGCAGCTATTAAAAGTATTTCTAATTTTTTTTATCTGAAGAAGCATATTCAGACTTTGTTCATATCTTAGATCAAATTATATGGAGGGCTGGCCAGATAGAAGGAAGTAATCCTGCTCGAACTTCTTCTGAAACCCCCAGGTCTCCTCCGTTTTCCTCCCTCCCAGATGACAATCCATTTTGATATTTGTAACGAACTGAAAACATTCTTTCTGTGAACTTCAGCTGACAAAAATATCGACAGTTGAAAGCATTTTCACGTGATAAAAATGAAATAAAGTTCCGGATAATGTTTTAGTCTTCCTTAGTCTGTGAAAGACTTTATCATGAAACTCTTAAGCTATTTATCAGTATGTAAAATTGAGTCAAAACTGAACTGTGTTCTTAACGAATACATCCAACAGTTCTTGAAATGGTTCCATGGTCTTGTTAACTTGCTCAAATTGATTTGTGGCTGGCAGTGGGCCTGTGATCATGCATTTTTGGGCGACTAAAGCTAATCAAATTGGTTTTAAAAAGTGCCATTGTATTCATTTAGGAATGTGATTACAAGGTACTTGAGACAAATTAGTACAGAAGGTTTACTTAAAAATAAATAAAAATGGAAAATACCAGGTCTTACAAAATATTGTGCAACTATCAAAATATTTATAGTTGCCATACTTTGTTGAATATCTGTCGTATATTAGTTTCTGCCTAATGTAGTTATGCCTAACATGCATTAATAATATGATGCACGCAACATATAATGCACTAATTTTCCCAATAGCCCTGTGAGGTGGGTATTATTAGCACCATTTTACACACGAGAGAACTGAGATTCACAGCTGTGGGTCTCCTGAGGTCACACTGTGAGGAAGTGTACGAGGCAGAAACCCAAGGACCCCCAGACCTACTCGAACCACTCTCCTGCATCGCTTCACTTTTGCAGATCAGATATAGTATACCAGCAATCGAACTTACTAACTAGGCTACCTTTTAAATCACCCTTCTTTTTTACTTAAAAAAAATTTTTTTTTTTAAATTTTTTTTCCAACGTTTATTTATTTTTGGGACAGAGAGAGACAGAGCATGAACGGGGGAGGGTCAGAGAGAGAGGGAGACACAGAATTGGAAACAGGCTCCAGGCTCTGAGCCATCAGCCCAGAGCCCGACGCGGGGCTCGAACTCACGGACCGCGAGATCGTGACCTGGCTGAAGTCGGACGCTTAACCGACTGCGCCACCCAGGCGCCCCTTAAAAAATTTTTAATGTGTATTTAGTTTTGAGAGAGAAGGGAAGACAGAACACGAGCAGGGGAGGGGAAGAAAGAAGGGGAGACACAGAATCCGAAGCAGGCTCCAGGCTCCAAGCTGTCAGCACAGAGCCTGACGCCGGGCTCGAACTCATGCACTGTGAGATCATGACCTGGGCCCAAGTCAGATGCTTAACCGACTGAGCCACCCAGGTGCCCCTTAAATTACTTTTAAGTGAAAGAAAAATTGTTCTGCGGTCTCTCATTTGCAGTCCACGAACCATGGGGTTTCCCGTTTTAGAAAGAGACAGATGGGGCGCCTGGGTGGCGCAGTCGGTTAAGCGTCCGACTTCAGCCAGGTCACGATCTCGCAGTCCGGGAGTTTGAGCCCCGCGTCGGGCTCTGGGCTGATGGCTCAGAGCCTGGAGCCTGTTTCCGATTCTGTGTCTCCCTCTCTCTCTGCCCCTCCCCCGTTCATGCTCTGTCTCTCTCCCAAAAAAATAAATAAACGTTGAAAAAAAATTAAAAAAAAAAAAAAAAAAAAAAAGAAAGAGACAGAGCTTCTGGGAGGGTGGCAGCAAGAAAACTGTACTTGATTCACCTTTTTCTACTTTTTCACTGAAGCAGCTATGATAATTCAGATGCCAAGTTACAACAACCAGAAAAGAAGGTTATCAGTCAATTATTTGCTATGATCTGGAAAGAACAACCCGTGAAGAAATACTGAGGTGGCAAAATAAATCCTCAACTTCTATTAGTCAAGGATGAACAAACAGAAAGATAACACGAAGCCAATAAAAATAGTCTGGTAGTTCATAAAGCTATATTGTCCAAGGACAATACCATGTAAGAAAAAGCATATGTAGAAAAGAAGAAAAATCAACTAGTCGATGTTTTCTTTGTGTTCTCGATAAATAGGAGTAAGCATGAGCTTGTGAAGCAAGAGTTGAGAAAGGAGATAAAAGTGGCCTCTGGAGTGCCAGCAGACATAAAAAAGGCTCTGACAGAGGCAGGAAGAGAATTCTGGAAAGCTAAAGCTGCCGTGGAAGAATTCAAATATTACCTTGAAAGTAATAAGGAGAACAGATAATGTAGAAAATCAAGTCAGTGATATAGAGGACCAACTCTATCTGTTGGAAATGCTGGGGAAAAGTGATTTTAAAAAATTAGAGGAATTTGATGTAGAGAACAGAAAACCAATTTTAGACAAGCAACATTCAGAAGAAAGAGACCAAAACGAAGGAAGGAATAAGGAAAGATACATAGAAGAAAACTTCCCTGAGCGAAAATCACCAACCACCATCATCATAACCATTGCAATCACATGAGTTGTGATCCAAGGAGCTTACCATCTTCTAGAATAAATTACTGATAGGGTAGCACATTCTTGTAGCTCTTTTTTTTTTTTTCCTAAGAATTAAAAAATGTAGCTTAACAAAGAGAAAAATTGTGCTGCCCTTAACTATTCTTTATAACATTTTATAAAAAATTCATAAGAAGGTTTTAAAAATGTAGAGTCTTGATGAACAATGTTAACCCAAGTGTTCTTACAGTTATACAAAAGGTGATTGTCTAACATGTTCATACTTAAAGGCAAAAGAAGGGCATTTTTAATCATGGAAGGATTTGAAAGAAAAACAGCACTTTGTGGATGCTAGGAAAATGTGCCTAAAGACATATGACAGCCGCTCAGAAGATGAGTCAAACACCATTACTCATGAATGGACAAATTCAGCCATTAAAGAACTATAGTGTAAACTGATTGGGAATTGAGCAAAAAAATGTTGATTCTAGATAATTGTTACAGTTATGATTACAAAATTAAATGCAAAAGTAACATGAGAGAAAAAATATTTAATGTAAAAATTCGTAAAGTTTTGATTTCACAAATTATATTTATAAAGATTGGAAAATGAAGATAATTAAAAGTATTCTAATTTCTTTTATTACTCTGAGAATTATTGCAGGGTACTTAAATTTTAACATAATTTAAAAATTATAGCTTCAAATATGTTTTTGAAAAATTTGAAGTAGGTGTAAAGACATTTAATCAGGAATATATTCAGTTGCCAACACATGATAGCCGACTAAGAGTATACTCAATCATAGGGATTTACTTTTCTCTTGTAATAATAATTCTAGATAGAGGTAGCTGGTTGTTGGTGTTGTTTCAGTAGCTAAATAATCCTGGGAGATACATCTCCATGTCTTGGTCCTGCCCTCCTGCTCACAAGGTAACTGCTGTGGCTCCAGCCAATTGACTGCATCCAGGAAGGGAGAAACGGAAAGTGGAGAATCAGACACTCTAGCATAACTGTGCTTCATCTTACTGGCCAGAACTCTATCAAGTGGCTCTGTCAACTGTTACTGGATAGAGTGAGCATTAAATAAATATTTGCTAAATAACTTCATGACTAAAACAAAGCAACTAAAATAGGCCAAGCATATATTTTAATAAGATAAACACAGTAAAATCGAGTTGAAAAACACAAACAAAAATACACCTAAAATAGAAGGACACAGAAGTGAACAGAAGTAGAATTGTTGTAGGAAAATGTACTGAAAGATTAAGGAAGGCTCCAAAAATCAAGGACAAAGATAGATAATATAGTTTAGCAGGATTAAATAATAAATATTAGTTAACAAGAATGAATTAATATATACCTATTGAAAGTCGAACATACATGTAGAATGTTCACAAAACAAATACAGGACTTTTAAGGAGACAAAGAAAATCTCAACAGATTTCAAAATACAAATATGGCATAATTATATTTCCTGACAACGTTGACTTTTCCTCAAATTTAAATAACTAAAACAAACACATACATTTAACCACATGATAATTTCTTTAAAATTTCTTAAGTAACTCCTGAGCTAAAGAGAACATAAAATTATCACTACAGATCATGAGCAGATACTGAGAAAGTTATTTGGAAAATTATGGGGGTGCCTGGGTTAAGGCACAGTTGGTTAAGGGTCTGATTCTTGATCTCAGCTCAGGTCTTGATCTCAGGGTTGTGAGTTCAAGCCCCATGTTGGGCTCTGCACTGGGTGTGAAGCCTTACATTAAAAAAAAAAAAAAAAAGAAAATTATGATGTGAAATGAATATTATATTTATAGTCAAAATCAGTACTTTATATACTTTCATGGTTAAGTAGGAAAGAGGGAGGGTGACAGTTTTATGTTTCAAAAGCAACCAAACAAATTTAAGTAAAATAGGGAAAATAAATAATAAGGACAAAAGTAGATATTAAAGAATTAGAGAAGGAGAAACAGAATAATTGGTGCTGATGAATACTTATAAAATAGATCAAGGATAATCAAGGAAAAGTGGGAGAGTACTCAAAAATAAAATTGAGAAATAGGAGAGGGGCTATAAAACAGATACGGTGGAGAAGAAAATTATTAGAGATTTATTTGCAGAATTTGTGGCAATAAGCTTGAAAATCTGAATGATGTGGACTGAAAATATAGTTGACTTGATGTGATTAGAAAAATAAATAGAAGACTATATAGAAAAATTAGCTTTGGAGGAAAATAAGTAAGACATCAAAGACTTATTTCCACAAAGACTTTTGTCTTATTGGCAATTTTTTCCTCAATTGTCAAGGCAATTGATAAATGGACAGCTATGAAAATCATGTATTTATATTTATTTTTATGAAGTTTTTAAATTCCAGTATAGTTGACATAGAGTGTTCTGTTAGTTTCATGTTACAATATAGTGATTGAATGCCTCCATACTTCAATCAGTGCTATTCACATCATTTATTATGCTAATTTAACCTTGGTATCAATACCTGAATGAGGTAAAAACAAACAGCATCGCTACAGAACTGAGATTTTCAGTGTTTTTTTTCCCCAGCTACCTACATTTAATTTATTGGGAATATTTGTTCAAATTTCAGATTCCTGGGCCCCTTTCTTCCCCCATTGGATCAGAATCTTTAGGGATGGGGGCCCAGGAAAATGGCTTCAAATTCTCATTATCAATTTAATATAGCAAAGTATATAAAAGTTCCTGGGTGGCTCAGTCAGTTAAGTGTCCAACTCTTGATTCCAACTCAGGTCATGATCTTAGGGTTGTGAGACTGAGTTCTGTGTTGGGCTCCACACTGGTGTGGAATCTGCTTAAGATCCTCTTTGTGTCTGTCTCTCCCTCTGCCCCTTCCCCACCTCTTACACCTCCTCTCTCTCTCTCTCAAAAAAAAAAAAAAAAAAAAAGAAGGAACATGGAAAAGTCAAACAGTGTAGCGAGTACTTGGTGAAAAAAATGTCCTCGTCCTTCTCCCTCTCCACCATCCCATCCATCTTATCCAAGTCCTGTCCCCCAAGGTAACATTTTGGTATGAACAACAAAAAAGATGCACGTGCTTGTATCTATCTTTATCTACCCACCTTCACTGTATCTACAAAAGCTGCCAGTATATACTCTTTCTTCTTCATTTTGCTTTCCTTCATTTAATAATTTGTATTGGAAATTTTCCGTATCAGGACACAGAAGTCTATTTCTTTTTCTAATGGCAACATACTATTCCGTCCGAAGGATATGTCTTAAAATGCTGATCGATGGTAAATATATTGGTTGTTTTGGTTTGCTTTTGCACTTTCTTTAATTTTTTTAAATGTGTATTTATTGTTGAAGGAGAGACGGACAGAGCGCGAGCTGGGGAGGGGCAGAGAGAGAAGGAGGCACAGAACCTGAAGGAGGCTTCAGGCTCTGAGCTGTGAGCACAGAGCCCTATGCGGGGCTCAAACTCGCAAGTCATGAGATCATGACCTGAGCCAAAGTCAGACGCCCAACCAACTGAGCTACCCAGGGGCTTCGGCTTTTGCACTTTCTCTATATATTTTGTGAATATATCCATAGGGTAAAGTCTTAGCAGTGGAATTGCTGGATCTAATGTACATGGATGTTTAAGTTGATAATTATTGCCAAACCCTTCTTTAGAAACAGCAAGGAATATAAGTGCCTAGTTTCCCCTCTCTTTGCCAGGACTGGATGTCATCACCACACGTTTGGAATTTTGCTATATTAATAGACTTAAAATAATATCGATTTTAGTTTTGAATTGTGTTTCTTTAATTATCAAAGAGTTTGGGAACGGTTTCAAATTATATTGTCCACTTATAGTATTTTTGCCCCCTGTAAATTACCTGTTTGTAACTATTGTTCTCTTTACTATTGGATTTCTTCTCTTTTTTGTCACTGATTGCTTGAGCACTTTGTAAAATACAGAATTGATCTGCCAGTTTGATATTTTTAACAAATTTCTACTTGTCTTTTGGCTAGGGGGCATTTTTTTTTTCTGTTACAGAATCAAAGGTATTCAAAAATCAAATCTATCTTTCTTTTTTAAAAATGTTTTTCGAAGTTTATTTATTTATTTTGAGAAACAGAGAGAGCAAGTGGGGGAGGGGCAGAGAGAGAGAGGGAGACAGAATCCCAAGCAGACTCCCCACTGGCAGTGCAGAGCCCCGACTGGGGCTGGAACTCATGAACCACGAAATCATGACCTGAGCCAAAACCAAAAATGGGATGCTTCACCGACTGAGCCACCCAGGCACCCCTCAAATCTATCTTTCTTTTCTGTCATGGCTTCTGAGTTGTGCGGTCTTCATTTTCGGATTGTTCTCCAGGTGACTCTTCTGCTGTTTCACATCTGAGAGCCTCTACCAATAGACTGACCTCAATTATAAAGATGTATGTGAAAATCCATATTTCTGTAAAGAATTGGTGAGCTCACCCACTATAATGCAATAGTCTATCTTGAAATTCAAGAATGCTTTAATATGGATTTCATAGCAATATTTTATATTAATATATTAACATATTATTTTATTAAGATATTAATATTATTTTATAGCAGTATTTCCAAAGAGACAAATATAGTAATTTCAGCTTATGTGAAAATATATGATACAATGTAACTGATTTCTTACAGAAAGAAAAGGAAACTCTTAGAAAACTAAAAACAACATTTCTGTAGATGATTAAGAATAACTGTCATGAAATATCAGCCAGCATAATGTTTAATGGTGAAGCACTAAGGACAATTCCAATTAAAGTTGGAAAGCTGAACAGAACTCCTGCCACTGACATCATTATTTCACATTGTTATGAACATAATGTCCAGCACAACGTGCTAGAAAATGGAAAAAGGGTGCATGAATATTCGATGAGAGAACGAAATTATTACAATTTGCACAGGACATAAGTAAATATAGAGAAAATTCAAGAAAATTCAATTGAAAATTTCTTAGAATTAATGGTATTTCAGAAAGGAAATTTTTTTTTAACGTTTATTCATTTTGAGAGACAGGGAGAGTGAGCACAAGCAGGGGAGAGGCAGAGAGCGGGGGACAGGATCCAAAGCGGGCCTCACACTGACAGCAGTGAGCCCAATGTGGGGCTCAAACCCGTGAACTGAACCGTGAGATCATGACCTGAGTCAAGATCAAGAGTCTGACACTCAACCGACTGAGCCACCCAGGTGCCCCAGAAAAGAAATGTTTGAGTCCCTCAGGCTGTTATAAGAAAATAGCATAAACTAAGGTTTCAACGATGCACATTTATTTCTCGAAGTTCTGGAGGCTGGAAAGTCTAAGATCAAGGTGCCGGCAGATTCGGTGTCTCGAAAGAGCCTATTTCCTGGTTCATAAACAGCTGTCTTCTCCCTGTGACCTCACATGGTAAAAACGGGCAAGAGAATTCTCTCGATTTCTTTTCTAAGGGCAATAGTCCCACTAATCACGAGGGCTCTGCTTTTGAGACCTAATTACCTCCCAAAGCCCCACTTCCAAATACCATCACATTGGGGGTTAGGTTTCATTACCTTATGAATTTGGGGGTTGGGACACAAATATTCAGTCTATTCAGGGAGGCTACAGGAAGTAAAGCTAGGAAGAAACTACTTTTTTCTGTAGACAAATAATAACCAATTAGGAGAATTAATCGAGAAAAAGTTTTTAGTTTCTTTCAGAATAATAATAAGCAAATGCTAAATCATTGCAATAACCTGAACAAAATATGTGTGGAGTTTATGTGAAGAAATTTCAAAATCCAGCGAAATCCAGCTAAAGATGTAAAAGTAAACTTAAAGGGATAGATTTCTCATGCTCTTAAATGGGATGGTTAGAGACTTTATAGGTATTACTTCTCAGGTTAATTTTTATGCTTAATATTATTTCGGTGAAAAATCTCAATTTTGGAGGGTAATTTGGTAAATGATTCTGATGTTACTTTCAAAGAGTAAAGGGCGTGGGAATAACACACATTATCTTCTAAAAGAAGAGCAGTGCTGAGGGAGACTTTAATTTATTAGATTTCAAAATGCTTAATGATGATAATTGCAATTAAACGACACTTGTATCGAGGCAAGTTTCAAAGTACACTCAGTTCACGGTGCCTTATCTGAAACTCTTGGGGCCAGATGTGTTTTGGAATTTAAAATTTGTATTTTAGAAAGGTGATTTCATTGTATCCTAAATCATATTTAATACATCCACTGGAGTCTGGGCCAGTACCCCATAGCCAAATACACTGATATTTCTGCAATGAAACTGAGCAGGGTATGTCAAAACTGTAAATGGCCTCCTACTGACATGGGTCGTATTTTTTTCCCAAATGAATGTCGGCACCAAACTCCTGATAAGAAGCTTTTGTTTTTCAGAACTTTGGGCTTCGTGGGTTATAGATTGTGGGCCTGTATGTATGTACGTATGTCACAGGCTGTGTTCCTGGGACTCTGAGATGGTAATTAGGTCGCAAGACATTGGTAGGGAGTGCTCTTAGGATCAGCATGGAGGGAGTACGGGATGGGAGTGAAATCAGGCAAAGGGAGAAATTGAGCTATGATTCGGTCTCAAACAAACTTCAGCCACATAGAGGGCTGTGGGGCGGTGAGTGGTCAGAATTCTCCTTAGTTGAAGGGAAGGGACCTTTGTAGTCCCCTATCAACCAAACACTGGGTGAGGGCTGCCCCTGGAAGGAGTTGGGACCCAGGGCCGGGCAGTTTTATCCTGCTGAAGCAATTTCCAGAGAGGCTTGGCAGCTAAGGGCTGTTTCCCTGCAGCTGGAGGAGGAAGGGGAGTCTGGGGACCCCTCAAAGTGTCTACTGCATGTATGGGAAAGTAACATGTGACAAAGAAACATCACAAACAAATGCATTCGTCAATAAATAGTTTGGAGAAGGATGTCCAGTAAAATCGTCATTTCATACTATGTGTAAAATAAACACAGCATGAATTATAAAGTTAAATAAAAAAGAATAAAGCAAGGCAGCTAAGAAATATGAATACATATTCTCTGTTCTTTAAAGTGGAGAAGGAATTAGAACCATAAGAGCATGGAGGAAATGACAAAGTAAAAGCAAAGATTTGAGGACAATTATACTAAAAATTTTAAATATTAAAATCATCAACAAAATTAAAAGATCAAAAACAAATGGAGAAAAACATTTGCAACACAGATAGCAAAGAATTAATATACAAATGTATGTACATGTGTATAAATATATAGCTCACCTAAAGGTCATAAGAATAGCTCATATAAATAAGAATCTCTAGTAGAAAAATGGGCAGAATTATAAATTTAGTTCTATAAGCACATGAAAAATGTTCACAAAATAAATTCAAAGAAATCTTAATGAAAACATTGGATTATCACATTTTTACCTCTGTAAAGTTCTAATCTTTATAAAATATAATTTTTTTAATGCTTATTTTTTTTTTGAGAGAGAAAGAGACACAGAGCTCAAGCAGAGGAGGGACAGAAAGAGGGAGACACAGAATCTGAAGCAAACTCCAGGCTCCGAGCTGTCAGCACAGAGCCCGGCGCAGGGCTCGAACTCACGAGCTATGAGATCCTGACCTGAGCCAAAGTCTGATGCTCAACTGACTGAGCCACCCAGGCGCCCCTATAAAACATAACTTTTAATGTTGGCCAGTGTCTGCTACTCAAATTACCAGTAGAAGTTTAAATCATTGCCACTTGCCTGGAAGATTTTTCTGTCTGTTCTAATGGCTGATCTCATTTATTTGTTATACCCACTCTCAGAACATCTCCTTCTGGACTGGACTCAGACTCAGGGGTGGAAACCTTCAGGGAGGACAGCCTCTGTCTCTCCGTCTCTTGGCAATCTGTTCCTGGCAGGGCTTTTTTTTTTTTTTTTTTTTTTTGGCCCCTTCATTTTCTTGGTCAAAAGTTTAACATATTCTGCAGCCTCTTCCTTATTTTTCTTCATATGCTTTTCTTCAGAGCAATACAGCCATGGTTGTGTTGCAGGACACGGGGAGTGACAAGACGCTGAATCCACGGCACTTTGGTCCACACTAGGTTTCTTACCATCCTTGTTAAGGGGCTGTCTCACAACATACTGGTGGCAGCATCTTCTTTAGGGAGACTGAAAGGTTTGTGGATTCCGCCAGCTTTTTTGGATCCCAGATGATGAGATAAGTAATACCAGTGACTCCAGGAATATCCTTCCCCCACTTTTTTCACAATGACCAGGTTGAGAACCCCCAGATTGGCCTCCATGGTGCCACCCGGGACAGATGTGTGCTTCCTTTCTCCAGTCCTCCTTGCCCGGGAACAGGAAGGCCCCTTTCTCAGTAGCAGGTGGACACGGCCATGGGTGGAGACACCCTGCTTCGTGGTGAAACCTTGCTTGTCATTCCCGCCAGTAATTCGGACCACGGCTGGCGGTCCATTCTTCCATTCCATTCCATTCCATTCTTCGCTCAGAGCATTAGCAGCAACTTCTGTGGCCACACGCTCCTCAGAAAAGGTAAGGAGTTTGCAAACATCATCCACATCAATGAGTTTCTGGCAGCCAGTGGCTGGGAAACAGGTTCAGCTTCATCCCAAAGAGCCCACTGCCTCTGAGGAGCCATGAAAAAGAGCTGGAAAATTTTTGGATAATTGATTCAAGACCCTTAAAAACTTTGTACCCCTTTACCCTGAAGTTCTTTTTTTTCTCTGAAAGACATTTTTTTATTTAAATAATTTATTTATTAAAAATTTTTAATGTTTATTTATTTTTGAGACAGAGAGAGAGAGAGAGAGAGAGCACTAGCAGGGGAGAGCAGAGAGAGAGAGGGGGGCACAGAATCCGAAACAGGCTCTAGGCTCTGAGCTGTCAGCACAGAGCCTGACATGGGACTGGAACCCACAAGCCGTGAGATCATGACCTGAGCCAAAGTTGGATGCTTAACTGACTGAGCCACCCAGGTGCCTCAGAAATTCATTTTTTAAAATGTTTACTTATTTTGAAAGAGAGTGCATGAGCTGGGGAGGGGCAGAGAGAGAGAGGGAGAGAGAGACTCCCAAGCAGACTCTGAGCTCTTAGCTTAGAGCCTGACTCAGGACTTGATTTCATGAAACGTGAGACCATGACCTGAGTCGAAAGCAAACTGAGCCACCCAGGCGCCCCCGAAATTTATCTTTAAAGGAACCTCTCCTAAGGAAAAACTCAGCAATTCAAAGAAACATTTGTGAAGGAGGATTTTCACGGCCATATTATATAAAATAAGCAAAGAATTGGAAACGATATCTCAATAATATAGAAATGCTTAATAAATGACTATGCATGCATAAAATCAAATGTTCTAGAGACATTAGAAAAACTAAATGATATAAAAATGTTTACAAGATTGTGTAAAGAAAATTTAAGATATAAAACTATACAAGGAACATCTATCTACTGTGTATCTATCATCTATCTATCTATCGATCTATCTATGCATCTATCATCTATCTATCTATCTATCTATCTATCTATCTATCTATCTATCCATCCATCTATCCATCTATTCATCACCTGTCTTCTGCCACCTTAGAAAAGAGAATAAAAAATAAGTTAATAGTGCTTAGCTCTGAGTGTTGGAGAATAGCTAATTTACATTTCCTATAGGGCCCCGTCTTGGGCTGTAAATGTCAAAGAGGACTTCCTTAGTGCGGTACCACCCACAGGGAATTGTAAAGACAGCAGAAGCTGGCGAGGAAGCCTTGCCCTCTTCCTGTAGCTTGAGCCAATCTGGAACTGAGATACTGACCTTACTTGGTCTGGAGGCTCCCAGTCTCTTAAAAGCTCCGGCAAACAATTACCTTCTCTTACAACGCCTGCATCCTGTCCCCAAGCCACGTTATACACTCAGGCCATCGCAGTATTAATGACACAAGCCAACAAAGTCTAATGCACACACAGGCCATTGATCAGTGGAGGAGACCTGGCCAGTCTTTGTATTTTTGCCTTGGCTCTAGTCCTTCCCAAGGCTTCCAAGGTTAACCTCTCTATGCCCTTCCTGCTAACAAACTAATGGATACTCAGCAAGTGCAGCCCAAACCAAATATTAGACTGTTAGTCAGACTGGAATGTTCCCTCAGTCATGTATATGAATAGTGTTTGCAGTTTGGGGTTATCCACATGACCCGCCTCTCATTATCACGGACGACAAAGAACCAACTGTATTCATAACCATATGAACGTTACTCACACAGGCCGGATTTTATAAGCAAGAAAAAACAGAGAAAGGGGGGGAAAAAGATGAAAATAAATGGAGAGAGGGGTGGGGGCTGAGAGAAAGAAACAAGTGAGAGATTTTTAACCGGAAGGGATTGAAAGGGCAGTCCACAGTTCCAGCCCCATCATCTCCTGGTTTCCTTGTCTTGCTAATCAAGGGCAAAGCAAGAGGTATCAGGTCAGAGATGGGACTAGAGCTCATTCAGGGCCTCCAGCCCTTAGTAGGCTGTGCGTGGTCCGTGTTGCCCTGAGAGTCGTGGGAAGAAGAGACAGACTGGGTGAGAGTTGAAGGAGACAAGTGGAGTTTTGATGGACGTGAAGCTGAAACCGGGCCCTGGTTTTCCAAATGAACAGGAAATGTCATCGCTTCCGTCTTCTGACCCCTTTTACAGTCAGTACAGCTGCTCACAAGTGGGTGTACATGTCTCGCTTTTGCCACATCCTCTTGGCCTCTGTCGGGGCCCCTCGAGGCCTCGGTGTGGCCCGTGTTTACCTCTGATGTGATGGCTCGGGGAAATCACTTCTCTGCTGCCATGCTCTGTCACCGTGCAGTTCGCTGTCACCTTGCAGCTCCCCTCTGGCCCCACTGGGCTGGCCAGTGGACTTAAGTCCTGTCTTGTCCGAGAGCTGCTGTGGCCGAACTCTCTTGAGCCCCATGCCTCAGACCATACAGTCTAAAAGGACCAGTGTCTGGGGTGCCTAGCTCTCTTCCCGGGTCAGGCAAGCGTAGTGGGTGTCTGAGAACCCTGATCTTTTTCTTGACGGTGCATCAGCAAAGGCCCTCCTTGGACAGGAGCAGCTCTTCTTTTTATTTAGAGGGTGTATGTTTGGCAGAGTCCAGAGAAATTCAGATCTACTTTCCCTCCGTCCTTCCCGAAGGAGATCACAATTCCCGTGGGCCTTGAAGCTGCGAGGACCAGGTCTATGTCTGAAACATCCTCCTAGGAATTGGCAAACCTTTGGGGCTTGATCTAGTTTAAACGCTTACCTATCATGTGGTCCCGAGGATCCTGGCCAGGACCGCAGGCAGGCCTCCTGACAACTCTGAGAATTCCAAGTAGACAGCCCGTGCGTCTCCTTTAGTTACTGAAAAGTCGCAGATGTGGGGGGCAAGAGTGGCTCCGGTCTTCCTCAGCCCTCTGCTCGCTTCCTGCCATCGTCTCCTTACTGGCACCCTCCTCCATAGCATTGCATCAGTGCCTGGAAATCTTATTTTTCCCAACGCATCACCCTTCACAGTGCTATCAAAGCAGCAGCTGGAAAGGGCAACGGATGACATTGTTCCCCATTTCCAGGGCTCGTCACTGCCTGGAGCTGCATACAGGACACTTGGGTCTGTCCCCGACTTCCCATCTCAGCTCCTGATCCTGCCTGCATCTGCCCTTAAGTTGTGGCCTCTGATCCAATCTGATATCCGTTATTTTGTTCCTTTCACTCCCTCTGCCCAGATAAGCATGGTTATTCTCGACTGGGTGAAATCTTAGTGACTGTTCAAAGCCGGTTCAAGTGCCATGGCTTTTGGGAGGGAGTATTGTAGAGTCCAAGGTGCACTAGCTCTGGGAACATTAGGAAATGTGTTATGTTTATCTTTACTTAACTTTAAATTGTGCAAAAAAAAAAAAAAAATCTACCTCATAAGATGGATGAAAGGATCAACAAATTCATGTATGTAAAGCAACCAGTCTGGTACCTCTCAAGAGGAGACAATAGCCTTTTACCACCTTTTTGCCTTTCCTATGGCTTATTAGCCATAGTTTCCGTTCTTTGAAGGCCTTTCCAAACCCTTGGAGGGGTTAACTGTGCTCTTGTGCCCCCTGCCCTGTTCTCCAGAACGTGCTGCTCTTGCTGGGGGGGGGTGAGGGAGCCCTTTGAAGGCGGGACCGTGTCTTTTCCCTATTCCCAGCTCTGGCTCTGGCTCTAGCCCAAGGCAAGGAAGGACTCAAAAACCCTGAATGAACTAGTGGGAGGTACAGGCGACCTCTCCAGGGGAAGGCAAAGACTGAGTGCAGGCCTTGTGTTGTGTCTTAGTTGTGTCTTAGTGGAAACCAAGAGCTATTCTCCATCGACTTCCTCGATCCTCGGCCACAGTGGAAAAAACGTCATGACTCAGAGAATCTTGGGGTGTCAGAGAGCTGGAAAGGGTGTCGGGGATCACCAGAGTTTGAAACTCGGAGTGGTGCAGGCTCTGGTCCCAGGTCCCAAAGGCGTGACAGACGAAGCTGGGCCCAGACATCTTACATTCAGGGTTCTGGGCCAGGGCTCTCCCTGCTCCCTGCTTTTTGCTTGCCCCAAACCTCAGGGAAGAGAGAGGGATGCTGACTCGGCAGGAGTGCTTACGAAATTCTCATTATCCCGAATATTTCCAAACTGCACACCTTCAGAGGGCCCAGGATAGAGCCTTGACCCGCCTGACTGGCTGGACGTAAGTGTTTTGTAATGCTTCTGAGAAGGTGGAGGAATTATGTGCCTCTCTGAGACTCCTCATCTGATAGGACCACGCAACTCCCCACCTCCAAGTGCTTCCCAAACACTAACTCCTCTGCCCTCCGAAGCATCCTGCTAAGGAGGGGATATTGCTCCTCCATCTAAGGAGAAAACCCAAGGCCCGAAGTGAAACCGTTTCCCTAGGATGCCTCAGCGAGTCAGTGGGAGGGCTTTAAATAGAACCCCCGCCCCACCCCCACCCTACCACTCCCACCTCCTACCCATTAGACCACACTCTCTTCTGAGCACAGGAACGTAAGCCCTGTACATTCCTTCTAAGGACAAAATGTGCCCCTTGGAATTAGCTGCAGGATTCCAGATTGAGCGGGGTGAGTGAGGGAGGGAGGGGGAGGGAGGACCCGGAAGTTGGAAGTGTCTTTCTTTCCTTCTCTGTTTGGACTACGGATTGGCAGGGAGCCAGAGTGTCAGGGGAAGGTGAGCTACTCCTGAGACTTGGTGCATTTAAATGGTTACCGTCTCCCTAACCCCCGCCATGGCATTGGTGCTGGGGGCCAATGCTACTTGCCTGGCTAGTGATGGAAAGCGAGGGGAGCTCAGTGTTTCAGATCCCATTTAATAAAGTTTGCTTCTCACGGAGAAAGCCAGAAAGACAATACCTTGTTTACTCCTTAAAATAGCTCTGCGAGGTTATTATCATCTTTTCACAGCTGAGGATACCGAGCCTCTAAGACAAGAAGTAAGTTGCCCGGTTGACTCAGCTGTCAGTGGCTAAATTCATGATAGAAGTCCAATGAGTTTGGTCCTTACGTGTGTTCTTTTCTCTTCACCAGTGCTTCCAAGAGTGTGGTCTCTGAACCAACAGCAACTGGGGAATTGTTAGAAAAGTAAATACTTGGGCCCCAACCCAGTTTTACAAATCAGAAAGTCCGGGGGAAGGGATCTGGCAGGCTGTTCTAACAAGCACTCGAGGGGATTCTGATGAAGTTTGAGAACCGCGGTCTCTCCACGGTGCTGCCTGGAGAAGCAGGAACTCCCAAAAGGGAGAGGAGTAGTGGGTGAAGGAAGCCTGAAGGTGGCAGAGAACAGCCCGGACAGGACAATGTGTCCCCAAAGAGGACAGGGCAGGCTCAGAGGAGCTGTCTCCCTGCCCCACTGTGGGAAACATGGGCAGGTGAACGGCATCACAGTGAAGGTGCTACCTGAGGTTCCGGAGAGGCACGTGGTGGGAGGGCATTAAAATAAACCAGTGGCAAATGCAGTCTTCTGTGATGCTGCAGGTCCCCATGCGTCCACAGGGGCTAATAGGAAGGAGACAGATGCAGAAAGGAAATGGACACTTGATACAGAGAAGAACAGGGAAAAGCAGAACAGGGAAAGAAAGGAAAGGGAAACATAGAGTAGGCTCTGGTAGAAAAATCTGGACAGGAAATATGGATGCCCTTTGTGAATTGAATGCCTTGCCCTGCATGGAAGCCTTCTGGATTGCTTTAAATTTCTGCTGCTTTTTTTGATGTTTATTTATTTTTTTTGGGGGGGGAGCAGAGAGAGAGAGAGAGAGGGAGAGAGAGAATCCCAAGCAGGCTCTGTGCTACCAGCACGGAGCCCAATGCAGGGCTTGATCTCACGAACCGTGAGATCACGACCTGAACTGAAATCGAGAGGCAGTCGCTTAACTGACTGAGCCACCCAGGCACCCCTAACTTTCTACTTCTAAACAAACTGTTTGGTAGTTGATAAATATGGCCTCACTGCTCCTTGATTACTGATTCTCTCAGCTGGGCTGTGCGGATGTTGGAACTACCTGGGATTCATGAAAAGACTTATGTCCGGACATCATAACAACGGGTGAATCGGAATCTTGCCATTTTAGGAACAGGTAGCGGAGAGTTTAGCCCTTTATCGTGACAAAGTCCTCAAAGTGGTTCCGACCCCATCTTTCACTACCACTCCACACGAATACATACATAAAACATAGACGCATACGTACGTACTACTTTATTTCAAAAATTAAACAAAATATAAGTAGAAGTGCCTCTCCCCACCCCCCAAAAAAACCCCAAGAAGACAGGTCAGCCTTCCAATGATACTTCTGTAGAGGACATGTGGGAGGTAATACCATCACCCTGGTGTTCAGAACCTCCAGAACTGGTTCTCCGTGTATCCATCCACAAGGCTCAACACTCCCAGTTGGTCTGGAGATGCTGTGTGCTGCAGTGCACCTTTGCAGCCTTCTTCATACCATCACGGTGGCACTCAGAACTTTTCATTAGAATTGGCTGGGCCGGGGCCACCTGGGTGGCTCAGTCGGTTGAGTGTCCAACTTTCGGCTCAGGTCATGATCTCACAGTTTGTGAGTTCAAGCCCCGGATTGGGCTCTGTGCTGACAGCTCAGAGCCTGGAGCCTGCTTCAGATTCTGTGTCTCGTTCTCTCTCTCTGACTCTCCCCTGTTCGTGCTCTGTCTCTCTCTCTCAAGAATAAGTACACATTAAAAAATATATATTAACAAAAAAAAAAAAAAAGAATTAGCTGGGCCAAACTTGGAAAAAAATGTGTACCTTTATTATTATTTTTTAATTTATATACGTTTTTTAAAATTTATTTTGAGAGAGAGAAACAGAGTGTGTGAGCTGGGCAGGGCCAGAGAGAGAGAGGGAGGCACAGAATCCGAAGCAGGTTCCAGGCTCTGAGCTGTCAGCACAGAGCCCCACTCGGGGCTCAAACTCATAGACCGTGACATCATGACCTAAGCAGAAGCCGGAGGCTTAACCGACTGAGCCACCCAGGCGCCCCCAAATTTGTATCTTTAAAGGGCTTCTGGGCCTTCTGCCCTGGCTTCCTAAGGTCGAGTGTGTGTGTGCACACACACGAGTGTATGAAGAACGTCTCTCAGGGAGCTCCGTCCCCACACCTACCCGTTCACTGTCATGTGAGGGTGATATTTGTACTCTCTAGGGTGGTGCGGACTGCAGAGTATAAAAACTCTCCAGGTGAGGTTGGGGCAGGCGGTGGGAATCAGAGACACCAAGGGTCCTTAGAATGGGATTAAGGACTTGGACCAGCTCTTCTGTTACCAAGATAAGAGCAAGGTATCCCCAAACTGGTTTAGTTTCTCCCTCTCTCTTGCTTACTTTTGTGCTGATGAGTGGGATGGGGATGATCGTGAAGTTAGTAAAAGGCAGACCTTCTAGCTAACAGCTTTTGTATGTTACTACATGCCAGGAACTGTACTGAGCACCTTATATGTATTCTTTCTTTGAAACTTTGACAACCATCTGAGGTGCGGGGGGGTGGGGGGCGTTATTATTATCGCATTCTACAGAGGAGGAGACTGAGGCTCTGTACGTTGATTTTGCCAAAAGTCACACAGCCGGTAAGTGTGGAGCTGACACTTGAACCCAACCTGGGCTGGGGAACAGCGTAGATGCTTTTGAATAGGATGATATGACACATGGCTTATAATTTTTGGAGGATTTCCTAATGCATTGACTTTGGGGTTTTGTGGCAAGAAGGGTAAGCTTTGCTCCTACTGATAAAGAAGATTAAATGAGGGAAAGAAGCCGGTACTCACTGAGGCTGGTGTCAGAGGATTTCACGGATTTCCGTTCATTCACTTATCGTAACGACCCTCTAAATTGGGTTGTATGATCTCTATTTTTATAAAAGATGATATAGAAACTCAGGGAAGGAGAAGGCTTAGCCTACATTTTCCAGGCAGATCCATGACTGAGTTGGCTCCGAAACCTTGATCGGCACGCCATACTGCCTCTGTTTAGTTTTCTGTGTACGTGATTTTTATGTAACACCTGGCATGGTTGTTAATGGCTTTGATGTGACATCTCCTGTGGTCTCAGGTGATCCCAGCCATTCCTATGGGATTCTCTATGACATGAATTCCAAGGCATTCCAAGGGAACTGAAATACATGCCCTAGGCTAAGTGAATGAAGTATATTTTATTCTGGCTTTAAATCGTGAAAATTCTGCCCCATGTCTACTTGAAGCACTGCCCTGGGCCTCAATAAAAAGTCTGGAGGATGGCTCAGGAGTCAGATTTTATTAATATCTCTCTTCTAGAAAGATAGAAAGGAAAGCTAAGACTGAGTATTCAGCTTCATTTGGCTTTTTTTTTTCTTCCCATTTCCAACTATTTAAAATTAAAAAGTATCAAACCCTTAACGTATACTGATATGACCCCCCCGACACACACACACATACACACACCCTCACACACAGGGACCTGTATGGAGCAGAGCATGCCTCGCTGCAAATCCACATCAGCTTTAGAGTCCCAGCATGACAGATGTCATGGGTGATTCATATCCATGAATCACTTATCTCAGCTCATTGAGGAATGGCGTGACACAGCCCACACTATAGGGCACATTTGTTCTTTTCGGTAAATCCCTAAAATTCTGAGCAGCTGTTTTGTTCCCTACGTGTTCCATCCTGATAATGGGGGGGAGAAACAGTGTCCCGTGTGTATTTTGGCTGTAGTTAAATTGTGCATTGTAGTTCCCTTCATGGTAGAGCGTGGCCCTCCTACTCAGCCCTCAGTCCACGCTGAGAACTTGTCTTACTTTGCTGGGCTCAATGCTTTTCCCTCTTTAATGCCTGTCCTTCCCTGGGCAACATCAGCGTCCCTGTGTGTAACCCATCCGAGACTGGCCTTCGCAGTTATTTAATACCCTTAGCTCCAAAGTCCTTTAGCTCCACTTAAGCCAGATGCGCAAACCACGGCCATACACTAAAAGTTGCCATGACCCAGAGAAGTTCTGACTGAAGGGCATGGAAATTTGGAATGGATAGTGGAAGAAGAAAGCCACAGAGGTCAATTATGGATGGTATTGTGACCAATTCTAGATGAGGACTTTGGTAACCTCACATAGTTCTCCTACAATGTGTATATTTGTATAAGCTAATCATTTTCTTTTCTTTTCTGTTTAATACACAAGTTGTTTGAAGTTAACTTGACAATTCTAACTTTAGGTAACACCGACTGCTTTTGTTGCTTATGCTTTTGGTATTATACTTAAAAACAAATCATTGCCAACGTCAATCTCAAGGAGCTTTTTTTCCCTGCATTTTTTTGTAGGAGCTTTATGGTTTCAGGTATTATGTTTAAGTATTCAAATAAATTTTGAGTTAACTATTGTGAGCGGTGTAAGATAGAGGTCCAACTTCACCGTCGTGCACGTGATTATCCAGTTTTCCCAACACCACTCATTGAAGAGATTATCTTTCCCTTATTGAGTATTCTTAACTCCCTTGTCAAATATGATTTAATTGTGCTTACTTCTGGGCTCACATATTTTACCTAAATTATTCATTCTTTATACCATTCACAGATGAAAGGAAGAAAGAAAGAAAGAAAGAAAGGAAGAAAGAAAAAGAAAGAAAGAAAAAAAAAGAAAGGGCTATCACTACTTTACCTTCCATTCTTTCATCTCTGTTACAAGGTAGGAAAATCTCATAAAATAGACAATCCTTTTTTTTTTTTTTTTTTTTTTTAATGGATAGATATGGATGAAGGTTTTGGCTTTAGCTGGACAGTCTAAATGCCCTGGGTTCTCTTATAAAGGTCTCTATTCATGGAAAAAAGTTAAAACAATAGATTGGTGGAGTTCTCTATGCAAACAATGTGTGTAAAACCATCCAAAACAGTGTCCAGTACCTCTCTCTCTCTCTCTCTATTTTATTATTATTTTTTTTTGAGTGAGAGAACAAGCAAGGGAGGGGCAGAGGGAGAGGGAGAGAGAGAGAATCTCAAGCAGATTCCATGCTCAGCACAGAGTCTGACTCAGGGCTCAATCTCAGGACCCTGAGATCATGACCTGGGTTGAAACCAAGAGATGGATGACTCTGTTTATCTACCTATCTATCTAGATCGATCAATCATCTATCTATCTATCTATCTATCTATCTATCTATCTATCTATCACACATTGTCTTTGTCCATGTATCCATCAATGGACACTTGGGTTTTTTCCATATCTTGGCTATTATAAATAATGTTGCAGTGAACATGGGGGTGCATATATCTTTTCAAGTTAGTGTCCTCATATTCTTTTGACAAATATTGAGAGGTGGAATAGCTGGATCATATGGTAGTTCTTTTTTTTAATTTTTGAGGAACCTCCATACTGTTTTCCACAATGGCTACACCAATTCGCATTCCCACTAATAGTGCATGAGGGTTCTCTTTCCTCCACATATTCCCCAACACTTGTTATTTCTTGTCTCTTTGATAATGGCGATTCTTAATGCATTTTTAAATGTTTCTTTATTTTGAGAGAGAGAGAGAGAGCGAGTAAGCAGGGGAGGGGCTGAGAGAGAGGGAGAGAGAGAGACCCCCAAGCCCAATGCATGGCTCAAACTCATAAACTGTGAGATCATGACCTGAGCCAAAATCAAGATTCACATGCTTAACTAACTCAGCCATCCAGATGCCCTGAGCCCTTGTATTTTGTTGATGGGTTTCCTTGGCTGTGCGGAAGATTTTCAGTTTGATGTAGTCCCACTTGTTTATTTTTGTTTTGTTGCCTTTGCTTTTGGTACAAAATCCAAAAAAAAAAAAAAAAAAAAAAAAAAAAGAACCATTGCTAAGACTGATGTTAAGGAGTATACAACCTATGTTTTCTTTTAGAAGGTTTTTGATTTCAGGTCTTACGTTCAAGCGTTTAATCCATTTTCAGTTAATTTTTGTGTATGGTGTAAGATAGTGGCCCAGTTTCATTCTTTGGCATGTGGCTGTCAAATTTTTCTGACACCAGTTATTGATTAGTAGGAAACATATATATATTGATTAATAAAACAAGTAACTACAATGACAATGAGGAAAAGCTTACATTTCCCAAATAGATATGGTTCATGATCTCTGAGTTTTTCTATGAAATGTAATCATGTATTATTTTTTTCAATGTTTTATCATCTGCCAGGAACTGCCACTGGTCAAACAGTGGCAAGTGGGAAAAACTAAAGAAACAAAAATAGGAGAAAAGTCTAAAATTGGACCAAAACAATCTTAATCATCAACTTAATTTTTTTGTGTGATTTGGGAAATGACTGCCTTTTTAAATTTTCTCAACAAAACACTTCTGCCAAACAAGGAGAAAGCATTCCACAGGAGACAAATTCCAAGGTCATCCAGAGTGGGCAGTAGACAGTTCTTACCAACTCTTGATCAAAGTAATTATAAAACACCTTTATTTGTTTTGAGAGAGATAGCACATGTGTGCAAGCAGGGGAGGGACAGAGGGAGAGAGAGAGAGAGAGAGAGAGACAAAGGGAGAGAAAGACAGTACCAAGCAGTCTCCATGCCCAGCATGGAGTCAGACTCGGGGCTCAATCCCGTGAACCATGAGATCATGAATTGAGTCAAGACTTGGATGCTCAACCGGCTGAGCCATCCAGGTGCTCCCAACGTGATGTTATAAACGTGAATCTGTCAACAGTGCTCATGACGGATCAAAGCTAATGAAGTAAAAGGAGTCACAGTGTGCAAGAAGATGTCATACTGCCAAAGTGTAGTAGGTTCCTGATGACAGAAGTCATGGCAGAAGTGGAGAAAATTGTGTTATCGTGAGAATCATTACAAAGAAAAGAATGTGAGGGCCCGAAGAGTCATTCAGGATAGTAAATGATTAAGATGATGTTTCTAGTCTGGATAAATGAGAAATTTATGGAGAACAGGAAATCTGGGAGAGGAATTTTGAGGAATGAAAGTGAGTGTATTTTTAAATACACTTTATTGAAGTGGTGGGATAATACTTAATAAAGATAAGAGAACCGTAAGAAATGATACTCAATATCATTAATCATTAGCGAAATGCCAATCAAAGCCACAAGGATATATCACCTCATGCCAATTGGGATGGCTATGTATTATCAAAAGCCAGAAAATAACAAGTGCTGGGGCACCTGGGTGGCTCAGTCAGTTAAGCGTCTGACTCTTGATTTCAGCTCAGGTCATGACTTCATGGTTCATGAGTTTGAGCCTCATGTCAGGCTCTGTGCTGACAGTGTGGAGCCTACTTAGGATTCTCTTTCCCTCTTTCTCTGCCCCTCCCCCACTCATGCTCTCTCTCTCTCTCTCTCTCAACATAAATAAACTTTAAAAAAAAAAAGAAAAAAAGAAGATAACAGGTGCTGACAAGGATATAGAAAAATTGGGACCCTTGTGAATTGTTGGTCAGAAAGTAAAATGATACAGCCACTGTGGAAAACAGTATGGCAGTTCCTCAAAAAATGAAAAATAAAGGAGTTCCTGGATGACTCAGTCAGTTAAGCATCTGACTTTCGATTTTGGCTCAGGTCACGATGTCACAGTCCATGGGATCGAGCCCCACATTGAGCTCTTTGCTGACAGCGTGGAGTCTGCTTAGGACTCTCTTCCCCCCCTTCTCTCTATGCCCCTCCCTGCTCCCACTCTCTCTCAAAATAAATAAATAAACATTTTTTAAAAATTAAAAATAGAATTTCCATATGATTCAACAACATCATGTTTGGGCACATCCCCCTGCCCCCCCACCCCCGCCCCAAACTGAAGAGATTTTTGTATGCCCGTTTTCATAGCAGCATTATCCCTACCAGCCAGGACGTAGAAGCAGCTCAAATGTCCATCAGTGTATAAATGGATAAATAAATGTGGTATATACATAAAGTGAAATATCATTCATCCCTCAAAAGGAATGAGAATCTGACACCTCTCCACATTGATGAACCTTGAGGAGATATTATGTTGAGTGAAATAAGCCAGTCGCAAAAAGACAAATACTGTATAATTTCATTTATATGAGGTACGGAGCATAGTCAGATTCATACGGACAGGGAGTGGAATGGTGGTTGCCAGGGGCTGGGAGAGGACAACGGGGAGTTATTTAATGAGTGTGGTTTCAGCTTTGCAAATGAAAACAGTTCTGGACATTGCTCAACAATGCGAGTATAGTTTACAGTCCTGAGTGGTATACTTAAAAATGGTTGGGGCGCCTGGGTGGCGCAGTCGGTTAAGCATCCGACTTCAGCCAGGTCACGATCTCGCGGTCCGGGAGTTCGAGCCCCGCGTCGGGCTCTGGGCTGATGGCTCAGAGCCTGGAGCCTGTTTCCGATTCTGTGTCTCCCTCTCTCTCTGCCCCTCCCCCGTTCATGCTCTGTCTCTCTCTGTCGCAAAAAAAATAAATAAACGTTGAAAAAAAAAATTAAAAAAAAAATGGTGAAGATAGGAAGTCGTAGGCTACGTGGATTCTACCACAATGAAAATAAAAATACACTGTGCTGTAGTAAGAAGTTGTGGACAGAAAAGATATTTGAAGTTAGTGGAGGTTTATTTATTTTTTTATTATTTTTCTTTAAGTAAGCTCCATGCCCCACATGGGGCTTGAGCTCACGACCCTTAGATCAAGAGTCACATGCTCTACTGACTGAGTCAGCCAGGTGCCCCTGAAGTTAGCAGAGTTTTAGATGAAGTAATAGAATTCTGATACCACCGGCGCTATTTTGCGAAACACACACGTAGTTTCAGGAATTTTAGAAGCCATCTCTCCACTTAATCATTTTGAAAACCTTATAAGGCAGATATTGTTTGACTTATTTTCAAAGATGAGACAAATGAAATTCAGAGAGATTAAATAACTTGGCTAGGCCTGCCAGCTGGCCAGTAGTAACACCAGGCTTTGGGCTCTACAAGACACGATGTTTCAAGATGCCCTGTCATCTCTGTCACAGAAGAAAAAGAGCTGAGGCTTTAGCTCAGGGAGAGCCATAGCTATGTCCAGGTGTTACAGCAAATACTCAGTGCTCAGGAAAAGACAAGTGACATGCACTTGGGGAATCTGAAAAGACTGTTTACTTCACACCGGTGCTGGCCCATCTCCAAAGGCTGAGCCCCAAGCCCTGGCCTTGGTGCTGGCCTTTTATTTAAAGCCTGACTAGCTTCTGGGTACTTGGAAACATTCTATTGGCTGCACAGGGTGGGCACTATAAGTTGTGTTATGCGGGCAGTTGGCTGATGCAAGAGGCAAGCAAGATTACAGAAGCCAAAAGAATGCAATTGAGGTATCTGGCCTCGGACATCTGGCTGGCCTCCTTTATCTGCTCTTGCCGGCTTTCCTTCTCACAGGAGGAAAGAGAGAAGTAAGAAAGAATTCAGCAGAAGGATGGTTAGAGGAGGAGAGACACTTGGGCTCAGAAAAGTGCAGTGTCATGGTGAGACAGGGAAACTGAAGGGACTCCCTTAAAGAGAGCCAGTTTCCCCCTTTACTCCAGTTTCTATTCTTGTTAGGACCTGCACCCCCTACATCACACGTGTGTTGTAGTACAAATAGCATATGTCCTCTCGGTAAGTGGTAAAGAGATAGTGATATCTTCCAGCGAGATAACATCTAAAGAGTGGCAGGATGAGGTTGTTGTAAACTTTCTCCAAGACCACTGGCTCCAAACATCTTTTTGCCAATACCCCGACTTTAGGGAATGAATGACTTATGAAGGACACCTGGCCCCTGACCTTGCTCTGACCAGTTCCTGGATACCTAAGAGGACCCGTGCGCCAGACCAGTCACCATTAAAAACTCCAGACCCCAAGCAAAGAGGAGACTCATGCTCTTTTCCTTTCCCAGTCTCCCAGACACTCCGTTTGTCTCTCTCTCTATATATATATATCTTCAATAAATTCTGCTTTCATCTCCTGCTACCTCGCATCTGATTCCTATACTTTCTGAAGCCAAGGACCCTTTTGGCTAGTCCTGAAGGACGGTCTCTGGGTCCCTGGACCGGCCTGCCTGAACCAGTGAGTCCAAAGGAATTCTAGGGAGGCAATGAATGGTCCATAAACGCCTCTGTCTATTTTTGTATAATTGCTTATCATAGTACCTTTGTACTTAATTACTCTAATTTTGTTCAGCGAAGAAGACTAGATGAGCCTTATTTGCTTTAATTCTGCTTCTATTATGTTTACTCTTTTGAAGTCCCATTTTAGGAAGTCACTGTGCTGCTATTTAATTTTTTAATATTGTGTTTGATCCCACTAAAAATACTCACCAGAGGTGTCACTTAAAATACTTTTTCACTTAGTTATCTGATGCATTACCCTAGAAAAAAACATATTTACCTAAATTGGGTTCCATGCCTCTCTTCCCTGTGACCCTCTTCTCCCAACACTCACCCCCACTCCTGCCCCTACACTGGGATGAACCAGATGTCTCTGGGTGGTCCCATTATTCCTTAGAACTAAAGAACAGGAATGCTTTTTAAGGGTAACAAAATACATCACCCCAAATATGTCTTTTTGGTATAAGGATTATTTTGAGAAACTGCAGACCCAAGGGAAGCTCTGAAAATAGAGTGAAAGTTACCCTTTTGTAAGAGAAATTTACATTTATAAAGGAAATCTCCATTTGTAAGGGTGTCTCCCTCTCTCTTTAGGAAGAGAAAATGACTCTAAATCTAAATCACAAGAAATTCTCATAAATGGAGAAGCCAGAATTAAACCTGCATAATAAACCTTATCCCTGTTTACTGTGTTTTTCCTGGTGCCATCTTAAAACTAACCTGTCCTTACCTCAAACATTTTTCTTTTGTCTTTAGCTTAAGATGGATGTAGGGTGGTAGCTTTGGCCATATCGGAGTTACTGAGGTGTACATGTTGTTTAAAAACAAAAATTCAGGGGCGCCTGGGTGGCTCAGTCGGTTAAGCGTCCGACTTCGGCTCAGGTCATGATCTCACGGTCTGTGAGTTCGAGCCCCGCATCGGGCTCTGTGCTGACAGCTCAGAGCCTGGAGCCCATTTCAGATTCTGTGTCTCCCTCTCTCTCTGCCCCTCCCCTGTTCATGCTCTGTCTCTCTCTGTCTCAAAAATAAATAAACATTAAAATAAAAAAAAAAATTTAAAAACAAAAATTCAACTGAGTAAGTTTGAAGATCTCATTGGCTTTATTCAAGGATTCATGGATTGAGCAGCATTCTAGTAAACAGGCATTCCCTCCAAAGAATTGTACAAAATGCAAGATTTTTATAGGCAGAAAGAAGGTGGGCAAGGAAGTGAAAAGAAAAGATTGTTTCAAGCCAAGCCTTCTTATGTAAATCACCTTATTAGTGCTGATTAGGAATTTTAGATTGACTGTTTAAAGGTCACATTTCTGGGAGAGGTTGGAACTTAAATCAAGTCTTGGCTGCTGTCCTGGGGACAAATAACTCCCATGTTGGGCCTCTATTTCTTTTTTTAAAAAACAACGTTAAGAAACTTTTGTTTGTTTTCTCTGGTTAACCTATCTTCTATTGCAGGAGGTCTCAGACAAGAATTCTGAAGGGTAGAGGGAAAATTATTTTTTCCTCCCCTGCACTTTTAAACCCTTGCCGTATCTTCTTGACCTCTCTAAAATACAAAAAAAACCTTATCTCTGTGTTTATGGACTATTAGACATTTTTTAAATGGCTATGGCAGAAGCAGTTTACCTGGCCCACCATGCTTCCTTACAGAAGATGAGCTCCCTTTCAGGAAACCCCACAGGTCTCTGCTGTTAAGTTTCTAGGGCAACTTCTAATCCATGTGGCCTTACTTGTTCTGAGCCATTGTAATTCAGTTCATTTTCCACCCATTTTTGTGGTTCCTTTGCCCACCCTGGCCCCTGTCAACGGCTCCCAGAGTCCTAACTCAGGCTGCAAAGTGGGCACTCCAGCCCTCTTTCCCTTTGGACTTCAGAGACAAGTGCTCAGGTCTTTTTCATTCTAAAAGCTGTTCTGCAAATCACCGTAAAAAGAAAACCCAGAAGCACAGAGTTGTTTGAAAGACTCTCAGAGTTTTCCCAGCCCTGGTCCTCAGCTTCTGCTCCTTGGCTCCTCAGCTGAGGGTGTTACTGAAAGCTTTCTTGGATTCTTGTGCTGTGTTTTTGTTCCCAGGCTTGATGAGTCAACTCCAAGACAGATTAAAGATGTCAACTCCAGTTATATCACCCTGCTACTATTTATACCATGTGACCTAGTGGAATAAGGAAAGGAAAGAGCACTGGACTAGGAGTCAGGATGCTAGGTTTAGGTTCTTATGAGGTCGCTAAGTCGTTGTATGGTCCAAGGTCAAACGTTTCCCCTGGCTGCGTTTTGTGTTTCTCATTTAAAACATAGGTTCATTCGGCATGTATTCTCCTGTGTGCAAACAGGCGAGTATCGAGTGAGGTAGAATATATTTAATTCACTGAAAATTTGTTGAGTGTCTACAGTGTGCAAGTCACATATGAAATATTTATTGAACACCTACCATGTGCCAGGTACTGTTCTAAATGATATCGGAAATAAGGAATACAAAGAGAGAAAGGTTAAATAATGAAACAGAACAAAAGGTGAAGACACTGATACATGGAAAGGAAGGATGAATAACAAATTAGTGGCTATATAATAAATAGATTCAGCACAGAAGGAGAGAAAGACATACCCTAAAGATCAGTGGAGCTATCACTTTAAAAGACAATGACTCTAAGAGTGCTGTAGAAGGTAGAAAATGTTAAACATTCAAGATTGATATTATTACTTAAATATGAGGACTTAAAGTCCACAACTCCTCAGGCTGAAATAAGACTACATTAAATATTCATCTTAATAGATGCCTTTTCCTTTGTTTGTCTATTCATTTATTTTTAATTTATTTTTTAAGCTTATTTATTTGGGAGGGGTGTGGAGGGGGAGAGAGAGAGGGTGAGAGAGAATTCTAAGCAAGCTCTGCACTATCAACGTGGAGGCCAATGCGGGACTCAAACTACTAACTACAAGATCATGACCTGAGCCCAGGTTGGATGCTTCACTGACTGAGCCACCAGGAGCCCTCCCCACCATAGATGCCTTTTTAAACGACTTGGTTGGGAGTGGATTTTGACATTGGGCAGGTCTAGTTTCAAAATTCCTACTGTGCAACATAATAGTGGTCCATTTGGGGAGGAATTACTTACATTCTCTACCTCAGTTCCCTCATATTTAAGATCAGTATAATTATATTATCAACCTCATCCACTTGTAGAGGATCAAATGAGAAATACTTGCCAGGTGCTGAGCTAAGAGGTGGGAGATACATTAGCTATTTTTCATAGCGTACATCTTTGTCACATTCGTAACGTCATTTCCAATATCACTGGCTATTACATGAAGCATTCTGTTAGATATAGTGGGGACCCAATAAAGGAAACAGAGCCTTGTCACAGAAGCCTTTGATAACCAACACAAATAAGCAACTGAAGGGCTGCCAATCCCAACTTCCTTTCGTAGCCAGGACCCTCCCAGATCCTGCTTCCTGGTTGGGCACTTTCCCGTGTCCCCCCCTCCCCCCCATATCCCTGCCCCCCCATAGAGTGTCTGTGGAAGTCTGCCTTCCTTCCAACTTCTGGAGAAGCAGAATGGGATGGGGGTGGGACAAAATTCTTTTTGGATTGCCCCAGTCTGCCTTATACCCTTTACATAATTCTCCAATGTTTAGATTTAAAATTGTTTGGATGTAAACAAACCTTAATAAGAATGCTCGTTCTGCCAGTGCTTGCTCTGTTACTTGGAAGGTCTTTGTCCTAGTTTTCCTTACCTGTACAATGGGAACGTCGCTGGTCTCTCTCTGTGTCATGTGGATTAAAAAAAAATAATGGAGGCAAAGAGCCCAACACATAGGAGGTAGTCAAAACAAATTGTTTTATTCTTATTTCCTTGCTGGTTTTACCCTTTGAGCTGTCTGTTCAAATCATGGTGATTTCATTTCTACATCGTGATGTGTCCCTCTAGGAAAGAGGTCTGCACTCTGGCTTCTTAATGAGGTTCACAAGGCGGTCTCTGATTTGGTTGGAGACTACTACGTTTGGGGGCAAATTAATGCTTAGAGACTGAGATTGTCTTTGCCAGTAGTTTATTTAACACAGGTTCGCTGTGGGGATTTCGCAAGCCAGTAGCATACAGGATAATATCTCTGAGCAAGCAAGTAAAGGATTAACATCCTCCAAACCGGTGATAGATTGATCACACTACTGTTCAGGCAAGGGGAGTGAAAGGAATTAAGTCCAAATTAGTTGAGGTGTACCTTTATAGGAGTTGGCACTCAGGAGAGATGACTTAGTCAACGGAGAGTTGGTGTCTAGCTGCCGGTAACAAAGTAAAAGTCCCATGTTGCTAGAAGATGTTGTGATGGAACAAGGGTGCTGGTGTCACCAGGCAAGATGATATTCATAAAAGAGTTGTCTCTAGGGGAGCCTGGGTGACTCAGTAGATTAAGCGTCTGACCCTTGCTTTCGGATCAGACCATGATCTCAGGGTGGTTTGCATCCAGGCTGGTTGCAAACCAGGGTGGTTTGCAGAGTTCAGGCCCTGCATCCGGCTCTGTGCTGACAGTGCAGAGCCTGCTTAGGATTCTCTCTCTCTCTCTGCCTCTCCCCCACTCATGCTCTATCTGTATCTCAAAAATGAATAAAAATAAACCTCCAGAAAAAAAAAGAGTTTCCTTTAGCACTGCAAGAACTAATTGCCCTAAGGTTTTCAAAGAGCTATTTTAGATCAATGCAGCATAGGCTCGCCCAGAGGGAACACTGTGGGTCCTCACAAACTCTCAGTATTTATAGTCTAAATATGATAGGAGAAGATAGGATTCAATAGGCAGAGAGGGAAAGATTAGGGCCTGAGGTCCCTGGGTGGGGAAAAACGCCTATTTGGGAACAATGCTGGGAGCGGCTGACCACAGCAAACCCCCTCGGGCCAAAGGTTCCTCTTAAGAATGTAACAAACCCCACCTACTCCCCCTGGGGTTTCCTCTCTGGAATTTGACAAAAGACCTAAGTGTGGCCATAGACTACCCCTGGGACAATGGAAACGAGACAATCAGAAATGGACAGCCCAGCACCTAGAGCTATCAAACCAATAGGGGCAGAACCTGAGAAGGAACAGAGGGAAGGGAAGGAAGGGCTGACCAGAACCTTCTAAGACAGGGACCCTTGCCTCTAGTCCTCAGGCGCTCACTTTCAGACGTCCCCTCTTGGTAAGGAGAGCTTTCCTACTATTTTTCCTTTCTAATCTTATATTCTAATAAGCTTTTGCAACATAAATGTCCCCTTGTTGTAGTCTCTTTATGTTTTTATCGATAAGCCCCCAGTGGGGCGCCTCAGTGAGTGGCTGAGCTGCTGAGTTCTTATTGGTGAGAACAGATGATGATGCCATCCTGACAACTTCCTTCATTCTTACACCAAAACAACTTTGCTTCTTTTAAAAAAATTTTTTTTTAAACGTTTATTTATTTATGAGAGACAGAGAGCATGAGCAGGGTAGGGGCAGAGAGAAGGGCGGAGACACAGAATTGAAACAGGCTCCAGGCTCTGAGCTGTCAGCACAGAGCCCCACGCGGGGCTCGAACTCACGAGTCATGAGATCAAGACCTGAGCCGAAGTCGGATGCTTAACCCACTGAGCCACCCAGGTACCCCCAAACAAACAACTTTGCTTCTAAAAACAACTTTATAGGGGTGCCTGGGTGGCTCAGTCAGTTAAGCGTCCCACTTTCGGTTCAGCTCATGATCTCACCGTTCGTGAGTTCGAGCCCCACGTCGGGCTCTGTGCTGACAGCTCAGAGCCTGGAGCCTGTTTCAGATTCTGTGTCTCCCTCTCTCTCTGCCCCTCCTCCGCTGTCTCTCTAAAAAATAAACGTTAAAAAAAATTTAAGACAAGTTTATATTTTTCTTTGTCGCAAACAAGTGGGTTGAAGCCATCTCAAGCCAATACAAAGCGGAGACATTCCTTCATTTAAACTCGGATGAGCTGCTTTCTCCATTATTAGGTGTCTCGAATGGCTTAAAACTTGAGGCCAGAGGCACTCATTCTCTGTTTTGTTTTTTGTCAGAGGGTGGCCTGACATGTGGCTGCACGTCAGAAAAGGTATGTATTCAGCGGCTCCCTTTGCTCCTCGCCAGGGGCAGGGAGACATTTGGCCCAGAGAATAAAGATGGCCTTCTAGAGCTCGGGCTGTTACAGCCACTCTGGCATAGCTGGTCAGGCACCGAGGGTGCTGGCCTCAGACTGCCCGAGTTCAAAGGGGATTCTGCTAGCCGTGCGGGCTTGGGTGCGCTGTCCCATCACACTTGCCCGGAGGCTTCCCCTTCCAGGTACAGATCCTAGCCCTTAGGTCACAGGGTCTCGTTTGGATTAAGCGAATCATGGAGTGAAAGGTGCTTAGCACGGTGCCTGCCCGGCCCAGGGTAACTGCCTGTTGTTGCAAAGAAGGAACCCAGATAATGCAAATGCCTGGTGAGCCTGAGCAAAATGTCCAGAGGAGCCCGTCTGGCTGGTCAAGGGACCCGAGACCCTTAGACTCGAAAAGGATGTGAGGCTTTCAAAGGCCTTTTTGTTTCCCCTGCCTACGGTGCTTTAGCTGCTGACCGCAGCCTCTGGAACAGAATCCCTGGGTTTAAAGAGCATGTGGTAGACAGGGAGGCTTGGGACCTCTTAGACAGAAATGATTGAAGCCGCGGCGGGCGTGAGCTATCAAAATCTGTTCTGTTGCAGCCGGGGGTAGTTGCCACAGTGCTCAGAGCAGAGGCCCTGACTTGCTCCTGGTTGGTGTTTTCTTCCCCGGTGGGAGAGACCAAGAATCCCTCTTTCTTCCTAATCAGACCGTTCCTGGTTTATAGAGGAGGGTGGTAAGTTATAGTGTTGACATTAAGGATGCTGCTCAGGATGGCACCGCCTGCTGAAGTACATTTGAGGCCAGGCTTCAGGGCCTGCGCTGTGGCCTTTCCCGTAGTAAGCAATTAAACATGTGTTAATGCCCATGTCTGTGCACCTGACCTGGCAGTGGCCGAGGGGAAACAGCGTCGGAAGTCGGGATGAAAAATAGAAAATGTTGGGGGTTGGGGCGCCTGGGTGGCGCAGTCGGTTAAGCGTCCGACTTCAGCCAGGTCACGATCTCGCGGTCCGTGAGTTCGAGCCCCGCGTCAGGCTCTGGGCTGAGGGCTCAGAGCCTGGAGCCTGTTTCCGATTCTGTGTCTCCCTCTCTCTCTGCCCCTCCCCCGTTCATGCTCTGTCTCTCTCTGTCCCAAAAATAAATAAAAACGTGGAAAAAAAAATTAAAAAAAAAAAAAAATGTTGGGGGCATCTGGATGGCTCAGTTGGTTGAGTGTCTGACTCTTGATTTTGGCTCAGGTCGTGATCCCAGGGTCATGGAATCGAGCCCCATGCAGGGCTCCTTGCTGAGCATGGAGGGTGCTTTAGGTTCTCTCTCTCCCTCTGCCCCTCTCCCCTGCTTGTGCTCTCTCTCTCTCTCTCTAAAAAAAAAAAAAAAAAAAGGAAATATTATTCAGCCGTTACATTGACGTGGCTTTATTGACATCCATCATCTGTAAGAAGGTTAGCAGGATTTTGCAGGGCTTAAAGGAGGACTTTTGCTTTTTATTCTTTTTGCTTCTGTATTTTTACTTTTGTTACAGGGTCCTTATTTATTACCTAAATATCAGATGATACGAAGAAATGTCATTGTTGCTAAATTAACACAAAGGGGCAAGTGTGTATTTTGTAGCCGGTGACATGGTAAGGGGGAGGTATAAAATAAAGGTGAATTGACAAATGAATGTAATATCCGGGAAAGAACGTCCTCGTGGTGTGTGGGCAGGCAGACCACACGGGTGAAGGGCAGACCTCCTGATGGCCGAGGTGAAGCGTCTGCGGGCACAACCAGCCCCTCGGAGCACTTCTGCCAATAATGTGCACAGCACGTGGTGCCAGATGGCCTCAAACCAGGGTCCCCAGCAGGTGAGTGGAGCTAATAATGAGAAGTCAGGTGGGAGACACTTAGAAATTCAGACCAACAGGCTGGTAGCATCTGGATCTGCCCCTGGGTAGCAGGGTGTGACCCCTGGGCTGAGATTCAGCACAAGAATTCAGAAGAGAGAATTAATCTCTGAAATTGGAGTGCTTGAAAGCGTGTTATTTGGCTCAAGAAGCTTAAGTGCAGCCGGAGGCAGCGCGCCAGGTCCCAGGTCCAGGAACTTGGAGGTTACCTGGGCTGGGGTTGGTTCAGGACCTCCTGCTTCGAGCAGCATCTGCTTGGCTCTAGGAGCAGTGGTGTTGTTGGAAGGCTGGGCGCAGCTGCGGGACACGAGGGAGGGCTGGTATAGACGATGGGGAAGTCTGTGTTACCTATTAATCGGAGACCGGAATCAGTTGACCGGCATGGCTGTTGTGTTCAGATTGTTTTGGAACTGACACAGGGCACCACGATGGAGAGAAAGATGAGGCATATTGTCAACGTGCTGGAACATAGTAGACTCATTTCCGTCACCGGCGTGGGCTGGGAGAGGCCACTTAATCTGGGAGAGGCAATTCCGCCATCCGGAAAAGTTTTTCTGCTTTGGTGTCCTCAGTTCCACAAACATTTGCTGTGGCTCCCCCGTGCCATGTATGGTGCGAGGGAAACACAGAAATGAGGAAAGAGGGGCTCTGCCTGGGAGAAGTCACAGTCTATCAGGAAGGAACAGGAGAACAAGGAAACGGTAACACATGCTTCCGGGGCACCGAGCTTCGTGCTTGCTCCCTACCCACGATCTCATCAAAAGCTCAGCAGTGTGACGGGGCGGGTGTTACTGATCTCCTTCTCGAAGATGAGGCGATGAAGGTCCAGAACGGGGTTAAGGTAATCTGTCCAAGATCACAACACTGGTAAGTGGTGAAGCAATGATTTGAACCCAAGTCTGTCTGACCCCAAAGCCCATGATCCTCCCAATATCCCCCCTGGCTGAGGGGAGAGAGCAATTGACACACACACCATTCACTTTCTGTGCATGTTTGATGCCCAGCATCAGCAGAGCACAGGAAAGAGGCGGGGAATGTGTCAGCCCGTTTGAAAGGCTGATATATATGGAGAAGAAAAGGGCATTTAGGGAAATCAGGCAGCGTGATTTGTGTGAGAGGGCTTTTTTAGGCTGTGGACAGAAACTCAGGGTGTGAAATCGCAAAGGTAAGCATCTCATCTTCTAGCCTTTCCCACTAAGGAGTCTGGGGCTGAGCAAACCATGAGTACGGGTGTCATCTGTCCCTTGGGAGGTGAGAGGGTGGCCTTAATGGGACAGGAGGAGAATCAATAATGTTATCACTTAGAAGCGAGGAGACGGCTGACCGAGCACAAAATGTCAGCAGCCTGACAAAGCAAAGACAGCCTTGGCCTGGGGCAACCGATATTGATCATAATGATCTCAAAGCAATTAGCTCATGGGTCTGCCTCCCATTCATTTTGCCTCCCTTTTCAAAATGTGTATATTCAGGACCATGATGAACCATTGCTCCCCGGAGAGCCAGCTCTGCTATTTGGAAGGACATCAAGAGTCGTACCCTCTGCCCTCAGCAGCTCATCCCACAGGGTTTTCAGCCAGAGCAAGAAGGGGTTCTAGAATGTCCGGGGCACCCAGGACCACAGGCAGGATAATGCAACCGGCAAACCACATCATATGGGTATTACGGTCAAATCTTGGGGTCCTGTGAGCTAGTCCTGAAACTGTCATTTGCTCTGTGACTTTGGCCACTATCTCACGGACCTCAGTTTCGTTGTCGTTAAGCTAGAAATGCTTTCTCTCTGGTTTGATTTGGTTTCGGTGTGTGTGTGTGTGTGTGTGTGTGTGTGTGTGTGTGTGTTCTCTCTGAGGAATCAGAACTAATGACTATCGACTCTCATTGGCTCAGAGTTTATCTTCAGGTCCTTGGCTCTCCTTCATTTTCCTCCCTTCCTCTGGACACTGAAGTGTAGGCAAGAGCTAAGGAGAGAGAAATGTCCACTTTCACAGACTTCTTTTAATAAGAATGTGCCAGACACAAATCAGATGCCCAGGAGTGTGCTCCATGCCTCGGATCCACTGTGAGTGTGACAGCTCATCTCACATGTCAGCTTGACTGAGCCACGTGCCTAGACATTTGGTCAAACGCTATTCTACGTATGTCTCCGAGGGTGTTTCCGGATGAGACTAACTTTCGGATCTATAGGTTAATAAAGCACATTACCTTCCCCAGTGTGAGTGGGCTTCATCCAATCAGTAGGAGGCCCGAATACAACAAAAAGTCAGACTCTCCCATGAATAAGAGAGAACTCATGCTGTCTCACAGCCCTCAAGCTGGGACACTGTTTTTTTTCTGGCTTTTACACTGACACTACACCATCAGCTCTCCCGGGTCTCTAACTTGCTGACTGTAGATTTTGGGACTTGTCAGCCTCCGTAATCACCAAGTCCTTATAAGAGTCTCTCTCTCTCAGTATCTCCCTCTTTCTTGCTGTATCTATCTTTCCATCTGTATCTATTATCTATCTATCTATCTATCATCTATCTATCTACCTTTCTATCCTATTGGTTCTGTTTCCCTGAAGAGCCTTGACTAATGGGATGAATAAGTTACCTGTATCAAGGAGTGCTTCCCATGCCTGATTCTAGGTCTGCTGTGCTGGTAGCCTTCTGTGGGATAGGAGGTGGAATTTCACCATGAAATGGTGGTTCCCAAACTTTGCTGCACATTAGCATCACTGGACTTGGGGAGCTCTTAGAAACCTCAATGCCCAAAATACACCCCAGGTCCATTTAATCAGAGTGTATGGAAGGGGACCCAGGTATCAGTATAGTTTAAAGATCCCCGGGTGATTTCAGTGTGTAGCAAACCATGGGAATTACTGCCTTAAAAGTAGAATTTGGAGGTATTTGGTAAATTTTGATGATTTCAGGCAAAATACAGGAAAAGCTCTGTCTTTCATCATCCTCAAGTGACTCTGGATGATGATCATTACCATAGATTGAGCACCTGTTATGTGGTGGGCACTAATGCAGCCTTTACACATATTAGCCCTCGAGTCTCACTTTATGGAGGAGTTAACTAGGACTCAGGGAGATTAAATTACTTTCCTGAAGCCACAAGCATAGCTGTATGCAGAATCGCACCAGGCACAAAAGAGTGTGCCCATGACCACCCACTCCACCATGGTGTGCTTCCCCTGCAGGTGGGGGACCCAGGCTTAAAGCTTTGTAGTTTTAGGAGTAAGAATGAAGTATTGCGGTCCAGCTCAGTCCTATTCTTTCACGAAGCATTTCATGACTTCTCTGGTGCTTTTGTGTTTCCCCCTTCTCTTCCTGAATATACGACTTAGATCGACTAATTGTGTGATGTCATCTTTTCCGCAAGTTTAGGCATTCCTTGGGATTAGGGATCGTCTCCTTTTATCCTTGACACTCTCCCTTGATACCTGGGATCGTGAAGTACATAGTAGGTGCTCACTAAATACTTCTGAATTAAATTATATCTAGGCATAGGGCAGGGTCTTCCTGAATGTCTGGCCATAAAGCGTGACATGGACTGACGGTATGAGAAGAGGCAGGGTGTAGTGTGGTTGGGAAGGGCAATAATCATTGTGGACATGTTGGAGCCCAACACTGGATTTGCCCCTGGTCCTTCCAGATACTATTACTTGGGATTTTCCCTATCCTAACGGGGTCCGCATCCTTATGTTCCCCTGCAACTGAGGTATGGGTTCCAGTTATTTCTTTTACATATTTAGAGCAAATAGTGTTCACATTTGGTACTGTGGAGGTTTTCATACTTGGAAAATTGTTAAGATCCCTGAACGAGCCGTTGGGATAGAAGGTATTTCACCGATTTTTCTTCCAAGCAAAGACCCAACAGCATCTGATTGTGGTAGGGACTCTTGCTTAGATCATCATTGTCCTTACTCCCTTTTCTCTCTTTTTGTCCAGAGGCCTTTGGCCTCTACGGTCCCAGTAGAGTCTCCAGAAAGAGCGCTAGCAGCTAGGAAACCAGAATTCACTTCACGTCTCCACCACCTGCACGTGACATTGGGGAAACCATTTTAGTGTTCGCCATCTTAGCATTTCCACCTAGAAAAGTCCAGCAATGATACGGTAATGTAGTGACCAAGGGAGCTGGTCAGTGTGAAAGCTTTGATCTTTCAAAAGGCAAGCGTTACAGAAATCGAAGACGACATCAGTAGGTCTGTCAGGCCGAGGTTTACTTGCAAAGAAAATAGCAACCTAAATACAGAGGTAAACTGAGGCAAGCTCAAATTACCAAAAATCGGGGCTGTTTGGGAGTAGCAGAGGAACTGCAGTTCAGGACACAGGTGCTGCAGGAAGCTGTAGGCGAGTCCGTTGAGGGGTTTGGGTGGGCTATATTTAAGGGCGAGAACGCAAAGAGGGGAAGTCCAGCCAGACTTCAAGCAGTAAACTTGTTGGCTTGAGGAGGGGGAGAGATTTTAGACAGATGCTCATCTGTCAGCAGGCACGTCTCGGTCTTCCGCAAACCACGCATTTAGTGGAAACCAATCTCTTGGTTCTGAAAGTTCCGATTTTCTGAGGCTACGGGGGTGAGCGTCTCCGTTTCATACTGAAAAATCCTCTCACAGACGTGATCTGCCTGGAGTGAGCACATCAGCACTGCCCCCCACCCAGCCTTGCAGACTGCCTTTGGGGGGTCTGTCCCATTCTGTGGGTGAACGAGGAGATTAGCAGTAGAAAGAAAAGGATGTATTTGCAGTTCCAATGATGAGAGGCTCTTTCCCCACATCTGGATGTATTTGGTCTTCCTTTGTCAGGTGGGGAGTCGGTGAGGTTGTGTATATCGGTGTATGTACATGAGCTGGTGTATGAATGTGTGTGGCCTGACCGTGTACGTGTGTGTGTTGGTGTATACCGTAGAGAAGAAAAATGAATTTTGCCTCTGTCCTTCTAGATTCTTTGCCGAGACCCCCCGGTAACGAAAAGACAGAATAACAGGAGGAAAATGAACAGAAGTTTAATAACATGGACACCTCCCATGTGCATGGGAGAACCCCAGGAAAACGGAGGAACTCCCTGAAACAGCCCACGCCATCCCCTTATATACCCAGCTAAAGACCAGAGAAGATGTGGTGGGGGCAGCCAGGTGGGGGAGGTGGGCAGGAAAGGCACAGGAAGCTAGGATAAGTCTGTTTTGAAGACTTAAGTCCTCACCTTCTTCATCAGTGACAGTTTCTAGAGATTTAGTTATCCTCCCTTTCCTGTTACCAAGAGGAAGATGCCCTTACAAAAGACAAACACCATATGATTTCACTCGTATGTGGAATTTGAGAAACAAAACGGATGAACACATGGGAGGGGGGAAGAGAAGAGAGGGAAACAAACCACGAGAGATTTTTTTTTTAATTTTTTTTAAATGTTTTTATTTTTGAGACAGAGAGAGACAGAGCATGAGCAGGGGAGGGGCAGAGAGAGAGGGAGATACAGAATCTGAAGCAGGCTCCGAGCTGTCAGCACAGAGCCCGACACGGGGCCCGAACCCACGGACCATGAGATCATGACCCGAGCCGAAGTCGGACGCTCAACCGACTTCGGAGCCACCCAGGTGCCCCAAACCACGAGAGATTCTTAAGGATGGAGGACAAACCAAGGGTTGATGGAGGGGAGGTGGGTGGGGGATGGGCTAGATGGAGGATGGGTATTAAGGAAGGCACTTGTGATGAGCACTGGGTGTTGTCTGTATGTGATGAAGCACTGAATTCTACTCCTGAAACTAATATTGCACTGTATGTTGACTAACTAAGGTTTAAATTTTAAAAAATGTTCATTAAAAAAAAAAAACAAATGGAGATTTCCCTCATAAAGGTCAATGTCTCACACAAGGATATTCATTTTTAGGAAAAATAAGATAAAAAGAGAGAGGGAGGCAAACCTAAGAGACTCTTAAATATAGAGAACAAACTGAGGGTTGCTGGAGGGGTACTGGGTGGGGGGATGGGCTAAATGGGGGAGGGGCATTAAGGAGGACACTTGTTGGGATGAGCACTGGGTGTTCTATGTAAGTGATGATTCACTAAATTCTATTCCTGAAGCCAACACTACACTTTATGTTTGCTCACTTGGATTAAAATAAAATAAAATAAAATACTATTCTTAGAAATGTAAAAACAAGGGTGGGGGTATTGCTTTTTCAGAGCTTCTCCTGTGTCTGCTCTTCCTTAAAAATAACCAGCCCCAAATAATCCTTAGGCCAAAGGGGCAGGTTTTGGGTTGGCGTTTTCTGCTCCCCTTCGTTACACAAACGAGTGTATCTGAGCGTGTGTTATAGATGTTTGTGTGTGTGGTTGGCAATGTGAGCGTGCCTGTGTATGGAAATGTGCACAATTGTCATATTGTGTATATGTGTGTGTGTGTGTGTGTGTGTGTGTGTGTGTTTAGTCAGATGATGAGGCCTTGGGCCAAAGCCCTCTGCTCTTTTCCCCTTTTCTCACTTGCCTCGTGCCTGCTGGGTTATTCAATAGATGTGATTATTTTACTTTGAAAAAAAAATTTTTTTTCAACGTGTGTTTATTTTTGAGAGGGACAGAGACAAAGTGTGAGCTGTCAGCACAGGGCCTGAGGCGGGGCTCGAACCCACAAACCGTGAGATCCTGACCTGAGCTGAAGTCGGCCGCTTAACCCACTGAGCCACCCAGGCACCCCCTGGTTATTTGACTTTGATGCTTGTGAGTTCATTGGACTATGCAGCCGCCCCCATGGATTTGGGTGTTCTAGTTTTTAGTGTCATTTCCTACAGTTTAGCTCACTTACCTGGAATCAGCAAAATCACGGCCATCAAGTTGAACTGAAGATTCCTTTCACTTTATACTGTGAGAGGAAAAGAGCCAAAGATCCCAGGCGGGAGAGGGTGGGATCTCCTGACCCTCTATGCCCTGCCCGAGTGCTGGAGAACATCCGTCAGGGCAGTAATAACACCTGCCATTGTACTTGTGGTCTCCCTGCCGACAGGCCCAGAGGAACCAGGAATTCTGTGCCCTTGCCTGGGTCAGACTGTGCTGGCACGCCGCACATACTCAGGGTGTGTTGAATGAAGGCGGTACAGTGACACAGCGAAGGTTCCTTCGAAAAGAAGTTTTAGAAATAATAGAGAAGAAAACCTGCTTCCAGCACCTGTGTTTCACTTCACGCAAATGAAATCGTTAAAATCAAAATATGGTTTCTTTGTTGTTTTTTTCCTAAAATTATACTTTTTCTATGCATTCCATATAAAAATCAGATAGCTTTGCTGTGATATCATCATTTGGTAGAAGTGAAAACCATGATTTAGCAAAATGGTATTTTTTTCCACACTTTAAGCAAAACAAATGTGTGAGCTCCCATGGACGGGGACGGCTGCTCCAGGTCTGGGCTCTGGCAGCCGTGTTCCCTCTGTGGGCTCCAGAAACTTTGGGAGACACATGTCTCTAGGTGCCTGGGTGGCTCAATCGGTTAAGCATCTGACTTTGGCTCAGGTCATGATCTCATGGCTCGTGAGTTCGAGCCCCACATCGGGCTCTGTGCTGACAGCTCGGAGCCTGGAGCTGCTTCCGATTCTGTGTCTCCCTCTCTCTCTCTGCCTCTCCCCCTCTCATGCTCTGTCTCTCAAAAAATAAACAAACATTTAAAAAAAATTTTTTTTAAAAGGAAGAGATGTACCTGTCTCCTTCAGTTGTGGGATTGGGTCTCACATGGCCTTATATTCTCTCAACTCTCAGTACACGGGGTCAGGCGCAGGAAGGGATTTGAAACAAGAACAAAGCACGCCTGAGGGGACCAGACCCATTTGCCAAAAATCAATTCACTGAATGATCGGTTTACCGAATTATCATTCCTTGTTACCGATTATTCACCTGTTATTTCTATTACTTCCAGGGTATAGTAACTTTTGTGTTACTATTATACGGTATATTTCAGGTTTTTCTGTTCTTTGGGTCTCTGCTTGATGAAAATAACAATTTCATGTCCCTTTTGAATTTTGAATTGAATTCTATCATGATATGATTCAGGGCAAATGGCCGCGTGAGTTCATTTCTTCTGCTGAGTTTTCAACATACTCATCTACCTATTTTATTTTATTTTATTTTCGTGTATTTGTCTCACTTGAGAGAAACAGAGATAGCTGGGGAGGGGCAGAGAGAGAGGGAGAGAGAGAGAGAGAGAGGGAGAGAGAGAGAGAGAGAGAGAGAGAGAGAATCCCAAGCAGGCTCCAGGCTGCCAGCTGCAGAGCCTGACACGGGGCTCAAACTCACAAACCATGAGATCATGACCTGAGCTGAAACCAAGTGTTGGTCCCTTAACCGACTGAGCCACCCAGGTGCCCCCGTCATCTGCCCTTTTGATCTCCCTCAATTCACAGAACTGCTTTATTGAGTGGGAGAGAGGAGGACGGAGTCACAGCTGGCTTATGAGGAACGAGGTTGAGTTTGGGGTGCCTGTTGACGTCTGTCACATATGCTGTATGTCATGGTCCTCTGTAAATCTTTACACACCCCGACGCGAACACACACACTTATGTTCATTTCTATACAAGTCTCCTCCCTATTCACATGTGAGCTTTTCCTGAGAGGCACGTGATTATACCTGGTTAATCCAAGAAAGAAAAGAGCTCGGCTTCTGGTGATTTTTCACGTGTTTATGACAACTTATATTAAAAAAAAAAAAAAAGAGGCCCAGGTACCTGCTTATAAAACGTTGAGCTTTCAAAAAGAGCTGAGATTCTGAAACAGAAAATATATATAAAATTGCCTTTCAAGTCGGCTTGGCTGGCAAAGCATTAAAAAAAAAAAAAGGAGTGGAAAAAAGAGCAAACGGGTAAAAATAGATGTACATTGGATTTGGTTATGAGACGTGCTATTCTTTATATATGATATCATATGTCACATGTATATATGTATATACATATACATATATATGTGTATATATATCTTCTGGAAATTCCTGGATGCTGGCATTTCCACTCTGCTGTTTTGAATGGATTCTTCTTCTGTTGTGATTTGATTTTGGGCGGAACATACCCAGAACTTCACCACGTACCATGGCAAAGGTGGGTTTCTTTGGCAATCTCAGAGCAGTTCGAAGCCGCAGGCTCTTCCTTCAGGAAGCTGGAAGTCAGTTCCCTACTCAAAGGTCCAATGGCTTCCCTCACGTACAAGATGAAACGTAGCACCGCTTACAAAGCTGTCACCTGGAGCCTGCACCGGGTCCTCAGTCTCTACTCTCGCTCGGCTCCCTTCTGCCCCATCGTGCCCTCTCGCCAACTGGCTTTCCCTCACTCCCTCTCACAGGCCCATTTCCTCCCACCTCATGCTTTGCACTGGCTCCTTCCCCAGTCGGAAAACCTTGGCCCCAATTTTCTGCCTCTCCTTGTTGTCCTTTAGACATCAGTCAACTATCGCCTCCTCGCAATGACCTTCCCTGACCCCCTGCGCCTCACCAGCCCCAACTAATCTCTCAGGCAGCACCATGCTTCATTTTAATCACGGTAATCATCTCTGCGTGACATTAAAGACGTTTTTTTCCTATCTGCCTCACTCATCACTGGATCATAAGCTCAGTGAGAGCAGGAAACTCTCTCCCTGCTCAGCTGTGTCCTTGGCACCTAAGAGCTCCTGACCGAGAGTGTCCTCAGGAAGCATTTCTTGAAACGGCCCTTTGTTCCAGGGAAGGATGAACATCTTATTTTTCTCAGTATCCCGTCAAAGAGGCTGTGCCACATGTTTTATTAATTTTTTTCCTCCTTTAATATTGGTGACAATGGGTTTTGCCACAGAAATGGTTTGAATTCTTATGTGTTCAAATTTATCCTTCATGGTTTCTCATTTTGATGACATGATTAGAAAATTCTTCACATCAGAATTATAAAAATATCCCCCTAAGTTTTCTTCTAGTGTTTTTATGCATTTGATTTACATTTAAATATTTAATCCATCCTGAATTTATTTTGGAATAAGACCCATGGTAGGAATCTAAATTAAGTTGTATTCAAATTGCTAGCTGGTTGTCCCCACACCATTTATTGGAAGATTTTTCATTTCTCTACTGATGTGAAATGACAGCTTAGTACTATGCTAAATTCCTCTGTATGCCTGTGTCTTTCTCGGGGCTGTTGTCTGTCCCCTCGATCTGTCGGCCTAGTTCTGCCCCAGAACCCCAACATTTCCATTATTGTAGCTTGATCGTGGCACAGCTTCTAATCTGGTAGGACAAGTGTCTCTTTCTCTAGCCCCCACCATTATTTTCTTCTTAAAGCTTTTCTTTTTCCTCAAATTAACTTTAGAATTATTTTGTCAATTTTTTAAAAAATTCCTAGTGGGATTTATTGGGGTTGCTTGAATAGAATATATTATCATTTTTAAGCTTGCTCATCTAAGCATTTGGGATGTTTCTTGATTGGCTGTCATGTTTTATGTCCTCCAGAACTTTATTTTCATTTTCTTCTTAAACTTGGTGGTCTCTGGGGAGCGAAACACCCTTACAGTCTTCTACCTCACTTATCCCATTTCTGTAGGTTTCCTGTGGTTTGCTGTCCTGTGTCTCTCTACACCTCACCGTTTTCATCTGCGTTGAGTCAGGTGAAGTGAGAGCTGCTATGTCCTAGAAGGTCTGGGGAGACTTCCTGTTTGAAAGAATGACTGTAGCCTTCCACCAATGTCAAGGTTTCGGAAAGAAGAGATGAGGTTGCCAGACCCCAGCCCTTCAGGTCAAACAATAATCTCTAGCAGGCTTTGTGCTCATCCTCTCGAAGCAGAAAATTGTTTCTCACCCTGAGTTTGCTAAAGTAAGACAAGCATTCACTGTGAACTCACCTTCCAGGTGCATCAGAGGCTTGACTCTGAGGGCTAGGTGTTGACAGGTAGTCACGTAACCTGAAAGGAGACATTATTTCCGGGGGAAGTGTTGCGTGGGGATAAACAAAGGTACGTAAGATGAACTCCTGCTGGTAAGAGCTTGGGCTCTGGACTTGGACCGTCTTGTTTGATTCCTAACTCCATTATTTGCTTGGCTGTCTCTTGGGCCAGGTATCTCTGGGCCTTTCTGTCTCGCAGTGACATCATCTGTCAAAGCAGAGACAAAATCATCCTTCCTGCATGGTTTGCTAAGAAGGTTACATGTGATAGTCCCTGTTAGTGCTTAGAACAGTGCCTCACTCAGTACATAGTAATGATCATTTTACTTATTCTTGTTCTGATGTTTTTCAGAACTGAGAGATCCTTAACATCAAGGAGTCTCCTCCTGACCCTGGCAGAGTACCCAACATGTAATAAGGCATCCAAGGAGTGTTTGCCAAATTCAATCTCCATGTTATTCTCTGAGTAGAATCTGCACTACAACAAACTATATTTACCCATGCATGTGTTTATAAATTTTTTCTGTGTGTTTTTGTCTCCTTCCCTGGGTCTTTGGTTCCTCTCTCTGCTGGCTCTTTCTCCCCCAGCCCCCAAATACTCTTACTAACCAGCAGGAACAGCCCTGTCTTATTGCTGCCCCCATTCCGGTACATTCCCAAACCCCTCTGTCTGTTTCCATCCCTCCATGCCTTCGCTGAGTTCTCCAGTGACCTCCTGATGGCCACACTCGATGGAAACAATTTTCATTCCTTCCTTATCTTACTTGATCTGTATGAATTTGCACTGGGTCACATACTCCACGAGAGGAAGAACTTTATCTGTCTTATTCTCTATTGAATTCCTGGTGCTTAGAACAGTCTCTGCAGATCATAGATACTCAATAATTATTTGCTGAATGAATGCATTTGCACATAGCAGTCACACTGTTGGCCATTCCCGTTTTCCGAAAACATTTTTTCCGTCTTCATCCATAGAAACATCACAGTCTTGTTTTCTTCTGGTGATTCCTTGGTTTCTCTCTGTTCTTTGTCCATCTCTCATATGTTGGTTTTCTTTACAAATCAGTTCTTGGCTCCCCTCTTCTCTTAAAAGCTTTCTGCAGGACCTCATATACCTATGTGTTCAAACACCATCTACACATACTGGTGACTTCCACGTTTTCGTCTCTACCCAAATTAATATGAATATCTTTAGACAATTTAGTCAATTGTCTATAGAATGCCTTGATATCTCCCTGACATTAAAAAAAAAAATATTTCCAAAGTGAAGTTTATTAGTTTTTTCAGATCCTTATGCTGAAAATGTAAACTAAGAAGAAAAGTGATTAGTTGGGAGCCAAGATAATTGCTTGCAAGTGCTAACTTGGAGGGCACTATTGTGTGGTAAGTGGTCCTCCTGACTGAGCCCCAGAATTGTGTCATCATACTTAGTTCTGAACTGAGCGAATTGAGTGTGGGATATACCGATTTCCACGGCAACCACATTCTCTTATGTGCAGGGGTAATGCGGTCCTTGGCAATATGGTTGTGCAGTTGCTGAAGGCTAAGGCTCATCTCCATCATATGTCCTCAGGCAATCAAGAACCGACTTGAGACCGTTTGGTGGTGGCTCATTTCTGAGTTGGGAAGCATACCACCTGAGTCCAACTTTAGTCATTGCGTAGTCGCCTTCTTAAGGACACAAAATGGAGTCTGGGTTGTTAGTCGGCTAGGCCTGGCATTAACACTCTAAACCTAGAACTCCCCAGTTCTGTGACGTACACGTGGAACTCAATTCTTGGAATTTAAAAGCAGCCCATATTGTACATATGGGCTCTCTACATATTTACGTATATTGAGTTCCTGAAGTCTAAAACAATCACAGAAGGAAAGACTCTCTTTTTCCTATGACTGAGTCTTTGCCTCAGCTGTGTTCACTTACTAAGGGCTCTGTTGCCTGCCAGCATCTGCTGAGCCCCTGCAAGGGCTGCCCATGTGCACTTGGGCCAGCTGCTGTCTCATTCAGGGTCAGCTATAGCCACCAGCACCCCTCGATCCCTTCCTCCAAGGTCCATCCCTTTGCTGAGAGCCTCTCCACCCACGCCTGTTCCTAGAACCAGGCTCTGTTGCTGTAGTCAGAGCTGGAGGCCGTGTTAATGTTAAGGAGTTATTGTGAGTGTCAGAGTTGCTTACGGACACAATCGTAGAACCAGGGGGATTAATCCTCTCAGTCAGTGCTAGGCCAAGACAGGTCTCCCCAGACGGAGGAGGCCCCTGTGAGAAGAAACAAAGCTCCCTGCTCTCTCTGGTCAGGCTGGTTTCTAAAGGAGAAGAATGGAGGGACGCCTGAGTGGCTCGGTCGGTTAAGCCTCCGACTTCGGCTCAGGTCATGATCTCACGGTCCGTGAGTTCGAGCCCCGCGTCGGGCTCTGTGTTGACAGCTCAGAGCCTGGAGCCCGCTTCGGATTCTGTGTCTCCCTCCCTCTCCGTCCCTCCCCCACTCATGCTCTGTCTCTTAAAAATGAATAAATCTTAAAAAAATTTAAAGGAGAAGAATGGGGTTGCTGAGCTGAACATGCCCAGTTTATTTCCCCAAAGTTGCCCAAAGGAAACTCATTCCACTTCTCCAAGGCAGGAGTGGAGGTAAGGTGAGAGACCAGGTATGTTTGGGAGAAATCACTCTGCACTTAAATTAGGGGAGTGGGGAGGAGGCATTTTCCTCTAGCACTATTCCTCCTCTGAGATGTGGCTAACGATGACCATCTACTCAATCGCTCAAACCAGCAACTTGTAGCTATCCTACGTCTGCATTGTTCAATATGGTAGTCACTGGGCTTATGGGTTATTGAGAGCTTGAAATGTAGCTATGATTGTAAAATACACAACAGATTTTGAAAAAAAATAAAATTCCTCATTAACATTATATTGATTACATGTTGATTCGTTACATATAGTAAGTTAAATAAAATATATTATTAACATGAATTCCACTTGTTACATACATGGCTTTGTTACATGTCCATTGCATAACACTGTTGTAGACCAATGGTTCTCTATCTAAGATGAAGAGCCTGTCGCCGATCGCTACTTTCACAAAATTGCATAGAAATATCTTGCTGTGAACCTTCTTCAACCCTTACCCTTGATTCTGTATTTGTTTCATGGCCAGCTTGAAATAAACAGTTCACGTCTGGTCCCGGTCTGAAGACCACACTCGCAAGCACCTTCTGGGCTTCTCTTCCTTCTTCGGGCCCATGAATAACTAAGTTATATCAGTCTTGCTCCTACACATCCCATGTACCTCCTCTCCTCTCTCTTTCCATCACCTCTTCCTTAGCGCAGACCTTTATTTCCTGCCTGGACTATCGCAGGTGACTATGACCTGAGCGGGCCTCTCTCCATCCCTCTTGTGTCCTCAAGCCCGTCTGTGTTTGTAATCACTCTCGGAGCGAGCCATGTGAAATGAAACCTTAATTCTTTCTCTCTCCCCCTTAAAACCCTGCAACTCCTTCCCATGCCTCCGGCTCAAGGTACACACAGTGAGTGGCACCCTCAGGCCACAAGGAGTTGACCTTGGTTTGCTGTTTCAAGTCACCTCTCAGCCATTCCCTGCACCACCATGGCAGAGAGCAATTCCTGAGAGTGACCATGTACCAGACCCTTTACAGAAAGCCTGATCTCACGGAATCCTGGCAATACCTCCTTTACATACCAGATGTTGACAACCAAAGATCAGACGGCTTGAGTCCTTCGTCCAAGAAGCAGCAGAGTTGGGGTGTGAACTTAGGTCGGTTTAATTCAAAAGCCTACGTCATTTCTAAGTGATAGGGAGCTTCTTGGAGTTTCTCCTAATTCCTGTTGCTTCTGGGCATTAGCATATACTGTTCCCTCAGTCCCCATCTTCCATCCTCGACTCATGTCTATTTTTCTCAACAATACCTGCACAGATTATCAACCTCTACCTAACGCATTTCTTGAAATTTCCTAACTTGCCAGAGCCCAGCTGCCTCTGGGATCCTTTCACATTTTGTTCTAACATGAAACATAGTGTGTGGTAGTTTGGGGCTCACTTTCTTGCCCTTCCTGGATGTTGAGCTCGTGGGACAGGAACCATCCTCTCTCTGTGCTTAGCACTAGGCCTCTCACATGAGAGATGCTTCATAATTAGGTCATTTATCTTTTCATGTACTTTATAAATAGTGATTCAGTAAGACAGGAAACGCCCCTATCCTCATGGAGCCTACCTTCCAGTGGGGGGAAATTAAAAGAAGAAAGTAAAAATTTATTTTATTAAAAAAAATTAATTCTAATATAGTTAACATGCAGTGTTACGTTAGTTTCAGATGCACAGGATAGTGATTCAACGCTTCCAGACATCATCCTGTGCTCGTCACAGCAAATGCACTCCTTCCTCCCCATCACCTTTTTCCCCCGTCCCGGAACCCACCTTCCCTCTAGTAGCCACGGGTGTGTTCTTTCTAGTTAAGTCTGTTTCTTGGTTTGTCTCTCTCTCTGTCTTGGAATAAAGTAAAAATTTAAAAATGCCTGTGCATCTGTTGTGCTTACTTGTTCCTCCGTCTTGCCTTCTGGCACTCCGTTCGCCGTGATGGTTCCCACCAGGGCGCTCACCTTGTGCTGCTACAGCCAGCTGTTACCTCTCAGTGCGGCCATCTGCTGTCCTGCCTTGCCGTCCCCAGGCGTGCAGCATGTCTGACGTGGGCATGGTGGCTTCCGATCATCCTCCTTCGTTTTGTTTCTCTGAGATCAGCGCTCCCCTTTATATAGGGACAGTGCCCCAGGATTGTCCAGGAAAGTCCTTTCCAGTTTCTCTCCATCACTCTGTCACGTCTCACTGTTTTCAGCACAACTGCTCTCTGCCCACAAAGGACAAGCTGGTCAGCTGTCCACTGAGCCTCAGTTTGATCTTCTGAGCCCAGCAACATTTGGAGCAAACCACGACCTCTCTGAGCCTCGGTTCCCTCATTCGTGAGATAAGATTAGACTCTTCCGGAGTTGATATCTGGCATCCTTTTCTGTTTCTGGGAGTCTCCCATGCCAACCAGGGAACAGCTACTGACCGACTCACTCAGTAGGGATCTGTTGAACACCTGCTGTGATCCAGGCATTGTCTCAGGTGCTGAGATAAAGCAGTGAACAGAGCAGCCTTGGTTCTCAGGGGGCTATGATGTGGCCGGAGGAACCAGGAAAGCAAGTGAATGCAGGCTCTGTCAGGGAGTGACAAGAGTGACCGTACGGCCTCTGAGTGGATGATGAGCGGAGACCTGAAGGAAATGAGCACCATTTGGAAATCTGCCTGCCAGATGCTCGGAGATAATGAATCCACTCCCCACAACCATTCCACAAGTTTCTCCCTTGTTGGTCTGTTATCACCAGCTTGTATCCATTTCTCAGGAAAGCTCTCAGGATGACAGAGAGGGCAATGGGGTGCGCTCCCCACTCGCCATCATTGGCAACTGCACTCCAAACCCGTCTTCCGGGTCTTGAGCCCAGAGGAGAGTGGCTAGTGGCCAGCTGCACCCTAACCCCAAGGCACAGCTTCCGGGACAGCGGAAGGAGGTGTGTCACAGCAGAACGGCCTCTGTGTGTGAGTGCTGTCCCTGCCCCACGTGCAGCATGCTGCAGTAGTCATTGAGAGGAGACAAGCGTTGACACAGAAGACTGTAGAAACACGCTTCGTGGGGCAAAGGGCTATGGCTGGGCCATCTGTCACCTCAGCCCCTCCTGGGATTGCTCCTGGGCAGGTTGGTATGCCGAGAAAATCCCTCTGTGACCTGTGTGCCCTTAGACCTACTTCTCAGTCCAACGTCCCATTCCTAAGGCTCTGTTGGGAAAAGGATGATAAAGTAAGACGGAGCTTCCTCTCGCCAGATTTTGCCTTATTTGGAGCTTCGCTGCAATTTATAAAGTCGGTGGTGACTTGAGCATAGCCTGTAATGTGGTGAAGCCAATGGGTGTATTTACCTTCCTGTGCCCCGGTAGCTCGGTGACAAAGAGGTAAGCTCTGAGAGGTCCCACTTCCGCTTCCCTGCCTTGGTGCCCCCCACGCCAGGAGCCCCAAATAAAGCTAAGTAAGACAGAGTTGGGTTAGGAAGAAACTTCCCGGAGTCTCTTGTTCGTTGAAGGGACTCTTTGGGTAAACTATTAGTTTACCAATTTATTAGCCACTAGTGGGCTTGGGGTCGCACACATGCCTAGGAGACTTACCTGTGTTGAAGAGAAGCCGGTTTAAGGAAACTTAATCCTCACTAGGTAAACAGAACACCCAAATATTGAAAATCTTGAAGGCGATCCCTTTTGTCCCCTTCATTTTTCAGAGCAAACATTTCAGGTGAGTGTTTTGTTTTGTTTTGTTTTGTTTCCTTTTCCCCAGGGAGAGAATGGCCATCCCATTCAGGAGGGAGCCCTCACCTGGCTTTCTCCTCTCGCATTTTCATACATCCAAAATGGACCAGCTGAATATAGGGAGGGGACTTTTTTTTTTGTCAGTGGTAGCTGAGGACTGGAGGAGGCAGGGAGGTGTAAGTTAAAGGATTGGATCTGAGGCAAGGTCCTTGAAAAGCTTGGGAGCTAGAAATCAATTACAGGAAGAAGTAAATAACGATATGAGCTAACATTTATTGTTAATGCATTTGTGGAACTATCATAATAATGAACCATCATTCATTGCTTAGTGTGTGTAAATAACATGGTGAGCATTTTACAAATACTGTTTGTTTTGTTCTCACAATTGTCTGAGGCGGAGACAAAGATCATCCACAGTTCATACATAAGGAAACTGAGGCAGAAGGGTATTAAATATTAGTAGTCCCCCTCTGACCCACAGGGGTTATGTACCAGCCCCCCAGTGGGTTCCTGAAACTACTGATGGCACTGAACCCTAGATGTACTGTTTCTTTCCTATATGTACATACCTATGATAAAGTTTAATTTATAAATTAGGCACAGTAAGAGATTAACTACAGCTATAATAAAATAGAACAATTATAACAATGTACTGTAATAAAAGTTTCATGTGATCTCTCCCTCCCTCTCTCTCCCCCACCTCTCTTTCTCGAAATATCTTGCTGTAAAGTACTCACCCTTCCTCTTACGATGTGAGATCAAATGCCTCCTGATAAGATAAGCGAGGGGAATGACTAGGCATTGTGACGTAATGGTAGGCTAGTGTTGACCTTCTGACGATATGTCAGGAAGATCATCTGCTTCCGGACTGTAGCTAATAAACCACAGAAAGTGAAACCATGGATAAGGGGGCACTACTGTAAACTTGTTCAACGCCATCTGCTTAGTAAGTGGAGTAGTTGGGAAGGTCCCTGGCTGGTTCCAGAACGAGCACTTAACCTCCAGGCAGTGGCACCTCACTGGATGGCAGCCTGAGTTTTGGGGCTGCTTGCCATAAAAGAACCGCTCTTGATGGCTCAGTTTTGATTGTAGAGGTGTCATCAGGCCATGGGATAAGTAATGCCATCCCTGGAATTTTTTCAAAAGCAGTAGAATATTTAGTTTTGTATTTTAGTGGCTTCCAATGTTGAGTGCTCGTGTTTGCACAAGATAACATTTCTACGTGTCTCAGGCTCGGTCTCATTACGGGATATGTGATGATAACAGACAGGCAGGGTTTGCTTAGGTCACTCCTATGGGAGGTGGTCTCAGAGTATGATTCAGAGGGGACTCAGAGTCTGGGAGGATTGTGGGAGTAAGAGATAGATTTGTCTCCTCTGGTTTTATGTCTACAATAAGACAATGAGTGTACTTCCTTTGGAAAAGGAAATAAAACAAGAAAACTTCCAAGTTTATAGATTCAAGATATGGGTTTTCAAAATTACATCGTAAGCTCTAACATGAGGTTGATAATTTCCAGTTGCTGGTTCCTTTCACTATAAAAATTCAGGTTTGAAAGGGTTCTTACTAAATATTGGAGAGGCATATTAAAGAAGCATCTTTAATAAATATATAATATCTTTAATAAAGAAACTGAGACAGGGGCGCCTGGGTGGCTCAGTTGGTTGAGCGTCTGACTTCAGCTCAGGTCATGATCTCACATTCCATGAGTTTGAGTCCCGCGTCGAGCTCTGTGCTGACAGCTCAGAACCTGGAGCCTGCTTCAGATTCTGTGTCTCCCTCTCTCTCTGCCCCTCTCCTGCTCATGCTCTGTCTCTCTCTGTCTCAAAAATAAATAAAAACTTAAAAAAAAAAAAAAAGAAACTGATACAAAGCTGATACTTTCTAGAAGAACTGAATGGATATTTAAAAGAGGAGACATATGATAGAAAGTGAATATCTTCCCTTACCTGGTGTATGCATAAGGAGTGTCCTGATTAAATGTCAGACCCAACAATCTTTGTAACCATGGTGGGTAAGAGCTATAAAACCTTGCTACCTATGTTATACCTAACTAAAATTGGAAATATCACTATTTCTTTAAGAGAGACTATCCCTTTGTTCTAGAAGGATCAGTTAGGATATGCCATTTGCTTACCAGTTTTTAAGCAAGTTTTGAGCCAAAGTTCAAAAGTATCATTAACCTGCATAAAAATGTGTAAAAAAAAAATTGTCTCTTTCTCGGTGATGTAAATCATAATATATGTTTGGGTCAGAGCTGAATGCACTTTCTTTTTTCACGTTCCATAATTTTTTTAGGGGGGAGGAAATGAGAAACATAAATATTTTTGGCTTTGTGTGAGTTTACAACATTCTGTCGAACTCTGTGGCTTGTTCTCAGGGAGTTACAGGTTTTGGCTAGAGCAATTACTGAGAGATACGTGTTGATAAATTGCAGAAATGACTTGCCAATGCACTGTTCACCACTCGATAGTGTAGGGAAGTTCATCATAGCTATCCCTGGGAGAACTTTTTGCCCTGACCGTAGGGTTATTTCAGACAAAATGACTAAGATTTGGGGAACTATACCAATGTTTTAATATCGTATTCTGATAAGTTTGTCCTTTTGGGTCCGGAAAATGAGGCCACACTTCCTGGGGGATTCCCTGGATGGGGGTCAGGGAAGGAGGGTATGTTCATCATTATGTATCCTGAGTGGATGCATCTGAATGGTGACAGATAATGAGGCAAGAAATGGGAGTTTGAGTGATGGAGATCACACAGTGAAGTGGCTATTTTTTCCATCAGGGGTTGGGGGGGTGGTTCTCAATTGGGGGTATGAACTTTGTTGTTTTTTTTTAAATTTTTTAAAAATTATTATTTTTTTAATGTTTATTTATTTTTGAGAGACAGAGAGAGGCAGACCACGAGCAGGGGAGGGGCAGAGAGAGAGACCCAAATCTGAAGCAGGCTCCAGGTTCTGAGCTGTCAGCACAGAGCCCGATTCAGGGCCCAAACCCACGAACCGTGAGATCGCGACCTGAATCGAAGTTGCACGCTTAACCGACTAAGCCACCCAGGCGACCTTGGGGTTATGAACTTTGAAACACAGATACATTGGGAACCCCTGCAAAGGTGGGATGATCTACCCAACCATTCACTCATTTATCTAATTTCCAAAAAAATACATATGGATTACTCTGGGCCAAGCAGACCTCGTCCCTGTTCTCAGAGAGCTTATAGTCTAGAGGGGGAGATAAATATTAAACAAATAGTCTTTTAAATTAATTAATTAGCCAATTGTGGTGAAATACACATAACATCAAGGTTCCTGTCTTACTCATTTTTAAGTATATTCTCCAGTGGCGTCAGCTCCATTCCCACTGGGCCATCGTCACCACCATCTAGCTCAGAACTCTTCATCTTCCCAGACTGACACTCTATACCCAGTGAGCGATTACTTCTCGTCCCTCCCTCCCCTCTAGGCCCTGGAAACCACCATTCTACCTTCTGTCTCTCTAAATTTGACTACCGTGGAAATCTCAGATGAGTACGGTCCCAGCATTTGTCTCTTCGTCTGGCTTAATTCATGTCAGTTCATGTCCTCAAGGTTCAAACGTATTGCGTTCTGACCATGTGTCAGAATCTCCTTCCTTTTGAAGGCTGAATGATCCTCCATTATATGTACAGACCACATTTTTGTTTCTCTGTTCAACCTACTGGTGAACACCAAGGTTGCTTCTGCGTTTTGGCTGTTGGGAATAATGCTGCTATGAACGTTAGTGTGTAAGTATTTATTTGAGATCCTGCTTTCAATTCTTTTAGATAACAAGTAGTTTTTTTAAATATGGAAAACAAAACAGACCTATGAAATATGAAACAAAAGGATACACTGAACGGTGAATGTGAAAGGCCACTGTTGTCTGTGTAGTGAGATGCTCATTATGGCAGTTTCCTGAAGAAAATGTCACTTACGACGAGACAAAGATTAGCCCAGAGTTAACCAAAGGAGGGGATGGTTGGGAGAACATTCCAGGTGGCTACTGGAGCAAGCCAGAGGCTCGAGGCAGCCCAACGTGGGGCACTTGAAGAATCTCATGTGTGGATTGATCGAAAGGTCCGGAAGGAGGTTAGGATTTCCTGGGATCTGGACCTGTTGGCTCTGGGGAGAGTAAGATATGCAAATACTTGTGAACATCAGTTTGCTGGCCTATGTTCATTTATTTATTTCTGGATATTTAGTAAAATCCTTTCGGAAAGTTCTACTGTGAAGATTAAGGGAAAGTCTCGTTCAATGGTGGAAATGGAGTGGCAGAGGAGAGGACATCCTCTGTGGGAGCAGAGGTGGTGACCAGGAAAATGGCAGCTCCACCCGGGACTTCAGTGGTCAAGGAACAGTGTGGCAGTTTGATAACAGCTCCTGATGTCACAGAAGCACCTGGGACACCGAAGGACTCTCGGAATGACCTGGGTAGCCCTGGGAAGGCGTGCTTGTTTTATGTTCGAGATTGACAAGGTTGGGCAAGCCAGTGCACGATGTACACACGGCATCCTTTTCTAGATTTATTCTCTTGTTTTATTCCTCCCTTTGAGTAGAAGTGGAAAATCTGAGCCCTTTTAGTAGAATTGGTATGTGAAAGATTATACACAAAGGAGAGGGAATTTCTAAAGTATCTCAAGAATCACAAAGGCCAGGTTAATAGCACATCAAATTATTGATGAGTAAGTGTGGATCATATTTAAGTTTGGGGCTATTAGTGGAGTCAAATGCAGTGATGAAGTGACACCTGTAAAAATTGGACATGTACTTCACTGGGGGTGAAAAACTTGAATCTTGGCCATTGGGGGTGCATGTGTATGTATGGGTGTGTGTGATAAGTGTCTAAACACACATTCAATACTCAGTATGTCTTTTTAAATTTTTTAATGTGTATTTAGTTTTGAGAGAGAGGGACAGAGAGAGAGAGAGAGAGAGAGAGAGAGAATGAGCAGGGGTGGGGCAGAGAGAGAGAGGACACAGAGAATCTGAAGCAGGCTCCAGGCTCTGAGCTGTCTGTACAGAGCCCCATGCAGGGCTGGAACTCATGAACCGCGAGATCATGACCTGAGCCAAAGTTAGACCCTTAACTGACTGAGCCACCCAGGCACCCCCTCAGTATGTCTTCTTCATCAATTAACCACTGAGGCAAGCTCTTCCTATTACAAGGGTCACAAGCTGAAAGCAGCAGTGATCTGGTTCCGTGTGTCCTTGCCCAGGGAAAGGAACTTACAGCCAACACTAATACATTAAAATAATCAGACACTGTGTGTATGAATAGACGCCTTTGTGGTAGTGTTCTAGGAAAAGGTTTTCAAAATATATACTTACAGGTCTTTTAAAAACCATTCCTTGGTAAAATTCCCACCTCTGCTGATACTGTTTATCAGACCATGTGCCCTATAAAAATAAAACTCTGCCCTCGGCCAGTGAATGTCTTCTGATAGCAAATCCTGATGCATCTATGCAAGTGGGTGCATAAAATATGGGCTACATACTACAACCGATCTGAATGCATATAAGATGGTGTTTCCCTAGTTAACATACTGCTGGAGCTTCTGGGGTGGAGAGAAATGAGGTAAATTATTGCTCGATGAATCTCAGATAGGGCATGTCAATACCAACAGGGTGAAGCATCTCATTCATTAGTGGTGCTGCCTTTTGAGCTCTTGTCTTCCAGGAATCTTCCATATAACTGTGAGGGGTCTCTGTAGATGCGAAAACTTTCACATTTTTCACCATCTCTGGCATAATTTCTAAAGTGCGTTCTCATTTCCTTACGGCCTTAAATGTTGGTAGACATTTGTGCCATGTAAGAAACAGTATACTTATTTGAGCTCAATAGCCGTTGGTGTCACTTTTCTCTGGGAATCATCTGTACCCTTAGCAGTAGCTGGAGGGGTGGACCCAGGCTGTCGTGTCCCTTCGAGGGTCCCTATCCTCGCCAATCACGAACAACGAAACCAGGAATGTACATGTGACTCAGTCTACTCCCGCAGATCCGCACCGGGAGAATTTAGGTTTGGGGCACAAAGACCCTGACACAGACAGGTGAAGAGAGGCCAGCTGAGGGGTGGGTTAACTCTGTCGGGGATGGTGTCCTCCCTGGGTCAGACATTGACACAGGGAAGCTGAAGCCCCAGGGAAAAGAGAGCGGTCCTGGGTATGCAGACAGGAATTGGGGCCCAAACAAAGGGGGCTCCTCTGGGCAGGGTAACAGGGTCACGTGACACAGAGGGAACAAAGTCTGGGTAAGGATGGCCCGTAGGTTTTGCGGGGTTTTTTGTTTTTGAAATTGTCAGGGACTTCGAAGCCTCCTGATATCCAGTATTCAACTGCCCCGTCCCTTCAGGCACCTCTCCCTCCCCTGAATCATGCCAGCTGCTCCAGATGCCATGTTCCCCGGCTTGGTCTTTCCATGGGTGACTCCTTCTGCCCGAATTTTCTTTCCTTCCTCCTTGCCTCTTCCATGTGTGCAATTCTACTAATGCTTCAAGACCCAGATCAGATGACATGTTCTTCAAGCCTTCCTTGGATCACTGAGCCAAGGGCACCTCTCCCTTCCTCCCAGAGTGCTTTGTGTCCCTGCTGGTGACTGTCTGCTATCAGTCATCCATTCATGTTTCTTCGGTCTGGTAATCAACTACCAGCCTCTTATGGGTGGGATCTCTTCCTCTGTCAAATCTCCCATGTACATGGCACAGAACACCGTATGAAGTAGCTGTTCATTAAATATCCAGTAAAACCTGGGCTCGCGAGCGTAATTCGTGTTTGTAATCCAAAGCACTTGTACATCAAAGGGAATTTCCCCATAAGGAATAACGGAAACTCGGGTGATTCATTCCACAGCCCCAAAATATGCGTATGAAAATGATTACAATACTGTAATGTAATACAAAATAATAAAGGAAATACAAAATATAAAGAAAAGTAAGCAAGTTCACCTGAACCTGTTTTGGAAAACCTTTGTGGCTGGCGTGAGGGAGACGAGAGAGAGGAAGGTTATTGTGTAGGACGACTTTCACTAACACTAATGGAATCACTGCTCTCTATTGGGGAATGGAATCTTTTTCTGCATGGGCGCCGTTGTGTATGCTTGCACGGGTGTTGGCCACAGTACAGTATTAATATTGTCATATACCTGTCAAATACTGGATTGAATGTAACTGGCAATAAGACAGCAGAGGAACGGGTCTATGTCTACAGGCGGCCTGACCTAGAATGAAGCGAAACATCCCTAAGTTTACTCTTGTATAGCAAAGCAAAGGACTGTCCACTGAAGTGACAAAAAATACACTAGAGCCAGTGGTGGGCACCTTCCAACGTTCTGAAAAACCACTGATTCCTGTCAAACACCATGACCTGAGATGCTCACAGATCAAGTTACTCGAAGTCCAAGGTTTTACTGTGTTTACATGAATGAAAGCATGAACGTCTCATCGGCTGCAAGAACTCGGGATCAGCATTTTTGGTTTATTCTAAATCTCACCACAATTGTACAAAATCATGTGCTCAGACATGCTCCTCTTCTCCATAGCCGCCACCTTTAAAATTGTCCAACCGTAATTAGTAACCATTTCCCCTTTAACCTTGTGATACGAAATCCTAACACTGTTTGATTTTTGAGCCGGCACTATCTTCCTGTCTCCAGAGTAATCGAGCAGGTCCCAAAGGAGCCCAGCACACGCTTAAGGCACTTCTGGTGCTGGGATTGTCATGAAGAGGAAGCAAGTTCATGAGCAACATCTGGGCTCGGTGACTTAGCCGTGATTTCCCATTGATCACTCAGGGCTCTGTCGAGGAAAGGAACCAAATAATGTACTTCTGAAGTGGCAGCATTGCAGACAGAGGGTGAAGACGGACGGACTTTGATTTGCTCCCCCTCTTATTTGATTTAAAAAGCAGGAAGCAGGAAAAAGAAAAAAAAAATCCCAAACTCTCAAGCTGCTGAGTTACTGACGTCCTTGCTCTCCCGATGCGGTAAGTACAGGCCAAGTGCGTAGTGAATGCGTAAGCAGGAATATTTAATATGCGTGGTATAATTATGTGGTGTTGGTTCACTGATTTCCTAGCATTATTCTGCACACCTCTCTCAAAGGAGCTATCCCAGTGAAATGAGATTTTAATAAAAGGAATCTGTATGGTATATTGTTGAACATTCAGGACACTGTCTGCCTTCCCCCGTGATGCTCGGCTGAAAACACAATTCTATTTGAAAATATGATGTTTAGATATAAATGCAATTTGCCAGAGCAAAATAATTTCTCCCCAGGATCAATTGAACACATGCATTTTATTAAGCTGTCCTTTTGCAGGACATTTTTTTTCTCCCCCTTAGGTAGGTTCTGTTCACTCGCTTGGTTTATTTCCTCCAGCTGTTGCATACCAGCCTTGTGCTCCAAAGGTGAATTGTTCTTGAAAATTCAGCAATCAATAATTTAGTTGGGTTCGGGACAGCTTGCTGCAGCCTGCTCTTTGATGCCTGCAAATATCCACGGATGCGGTGGCTTTCACAAATTTAACACATCGGCTGCTGTTGAAACCAATCTCACTCATTTAACATCAGTACGCATGCTCAGAGCGAGGCGGACATCAGGACGATTTTCGATTTCCACTCCCTCCTGTTCTGGCTACGGGCCAAGATGAAACATTTCCTGGCTGTAAAGGTGTAAGCTGTTGCTAGCCCCCTTGTTAGAGTCATGCAGTGCGGTGGGATGCGGACCTTTGAATAGCTCAGCAGTCCTTGTAGACATTATCTAAATGAGTGTTCACACCCAGGTCTTGGAGAGGGGCCCCAAAAGTCAAACATCTTTCTAGCCAGCAAATGTGCCTCCGTAGCTCTCCCTCCAGCAGCCTCATCAGGAGATGGAAGTCTGCAATGCATTAATTTCCATATCCCAGCCCTACCTCCCCCTTGTTCTGTGTGTGTGTGTGTGTGTCTGTGTGTCTGTGTGTCTGTGTGTCTGTGTGTGTGTGTGTGCGTGTGGCCTAGAGAGACAGAGAGAGAGAGAGAGAAAAGGCTCTAGTCACAGGGTATAAAGAGGGAAAGACTAAGGAAAGAAGAAGCTTTGACACTTTTGTTCCAAATAAGGTTAGATCACTAGTAAGTTCCTACAGGTCCTCAGGAATGTGGACCAGAACAAAGGAAAGAGTTAGGGTTGGAGATAGGAGTTTGGATTCTTTCCTGTCTCCAATCCATTCTATAACCAGCAGGATCCTCTCTGCTCCTTAAAGCCTCTATTTTCTTCCCTGTGCATGGGAATACCTGGGGCACATGCCTGTTGCCATGCGTGGATTTGCTGCGGAGTGGCTGGAATGGGCTGGATTGGGGAGAAAGAATAACCTCAGAGGGCCCTGAGCAGGGATGCTGAAAGCCTGGAAAGTGAGAGAAGAGAACACGAGTGACTGCAGAGTAGTGTTCCAGAGAGACAGGTGCTGAGAAGAACCGAAGGTGAGCTCTGACCTGGAAGGAAACCCAAGCCTAAGGTGATGCTAAGTTACCAAAACCAGCCACCATGGGTAGTAGATTTCAGAATGGAATTGTAGGTCCCGCTGCAGAATCCCTAGTTCCCTCACCTGGTTTATCGATTCCTGAACAACTCTGGTATGAGAGATGCTCTCTTAACAAAGACCTAAGGCCTGATAAGACCTAGGGTCTGACCAAAGATGGAGTGGACAATCCAAGTACACACCCAGTCAGGCACCCTGGACACAACAGAGCTGTCTTTGCTCGCAATCCAGCTAATGGGGGAAGGTGATGGGGCATCTGAGTACAGTTCCCAAGGTGTCTCTTTGAGTGCACCTGAGTGGGGAGGGGTTCTCACATTATGGGATTCAGAGGAGGGTGCCAGCTCTCAGGAGTAGGCAAGGAGGATGATGACCAAAATGGGGCCAACTCAGTGTTTGGAGAAGAGTGACATACAAGGTGATTTAATAGAGCTAAATGCTGGAAACCAAGACCAAGGTAGAAATGTAGTCCTGGAAACTGGAGACCCAGAGGGATTAGAAGATGTAATTTGAAAGAGTGACGGCACTATTGAAGTATTTTAGTTTTTAAATTTTGTTTATTGTCTAACTCTCCTCATTAGGATGTCAGCACCAAGAAGGCAGGGGTTTTGTTTCTGTTGTTACTTGCTGTATTCCCAATATTTAGAATAGTGCCTGGCATCTAGAAAGTCCTCTGCAAGTTTTTGTTAATATCGTTCATAAGCTGGTGGGTGGGCTTTCGTGTGTGGTGCGGGTGATGGGGGGGGGGGGCGTCTGCGTCTTCGTGATGAAACATGGTTCCCTTGAGGAGCCGGGTCCTTCCGTGGCTGGCGAGCCAGGTGGGAGAAGACAGGCAACCTTTTCTGCCATGGGGCTGCCATTCTCTCCATTGATTTCATTGGCCAGTTTGATTTGATACACAGTCCCTGTGGCCCATAGTCGGGCTTTTGAATTAGTGACTATTAAATAAAAGTAGCCAGCGTTCAGAACAGAGTACAAAGGAGGAATTGGGGGCAGAAGAGTGGTTTCCATTTTAGTTTGCATCCAGTTTTCTATCAGGGAGTAACATGGCGGCAATAATCAGGAAGAGGGAGACCCAGAACTACAGCCCGGTGAATTTCCAAACTGGGTAATCTTCTTCCACTTTAACAGATCAGGAGATGGAAAGCAGGTGCCCATTCCTGGTTGTGTGTCTGTCCATCCCGAAGAGAACACCCGCCAAGAAGGGTACCCTGGCACCATAGGGCTGTCACACCACGGGGACAACGCGGAGTCTAAGTTAACAAACCTCCCAGGTTTCAGAACCTTGAGAACTGAAAGACCTCGGTGGACATGAGAAAAGGGTGATGGCAGCGCCCTAACCTAGACACTGGGCTCTGTCTCTAATTCCTTTGCTGTCCAGGGGGCCATCTTGGACCTTGCTAGGCTTCTGTTTTCTCATCTTCAAGATGGACATTACTGGTTTCCCTCATAGCATTGTTGTGAGGATCAGAGGGGAAAATTCCGGAAGACTTATATGATGGTCAAGGAATATCAATACTTACCCGTGCCAAACCTAACTAATGACTGGCAAATACATTTAAATCCATACTTGTCTGGCTTTAGTGTTGGGACTATGTGTGCGTGTGATGTAGATGAAGTAAACCCCCTACACTTTCACCCAAAGCATTACAGTAATGGACGCCAACTTGCGTTATAAGCATTATTACTTGGGAGGGGGTGGGAGAGGGGGTTCCGTGGATGGGAGCCTGAGCGTGAGTATCCTGAGGCGTGGGGGTGTCATGGATCCCGAGGGAGTTGTCCTGGTGACCTCTTGATAGAATAACCACCACTGAGCTCACTGTAAAGGTGACAGAGCAGGTGGTGGTCGGTAAATCTGAGGTCTCCTCACCCCCAGCCATCCCCCTCCCCAACTTCCGGCGTGAATAGGGTGCCACACTGGCACCCGCACAGGGTGTCAGAGACTCTTTGTGTCTTAAAGCTAAACTTCAGGGTGAAATCACTGTGCTAGATCCCCAAGGAGAGCTTTCTCGTTACTGTGTCGCCCGCCTCCCAGCGAGCCACAGAGCTCCCACTTAATAGAAACCCACTTAATGGAAGCCCAAGACGATCCATTTTAGAAGGATCACCAGAAATGGCACTCGTCACCCCCACCGGCTCGGGCTGCTCTCTGCTCTCAGCTGTTCTGCGGTCCCTGCGAGCTGAGTTCTGGCGTCTCCTCCTGTGTCACACTATTTTTAAAGTTGTTACTATTTTGGATGTGACTGTTGATATTTTCTTAGAAAGTTACCATTTTTTTTTCTTGGCAGTATACATTATTTCTTTCCTTAAATGTCATTTCATTACCGCCAGGGTCCGGAATGTTTCCCAGTACTCTTCTCCCCAACGGTTACGCAGGAAATCAGTGGAAAAACAGGATTGCTTCTCAATTGTTTTTTTTTTTTTTTTTTTTTTTTTAACTCCTCCTGTCTGAAAGATGGACTCTTGCAGCTTTTCTGATCCATGTCCTGTAGCATGTATTTAAATTCTGGATCTTTCCACCGGTTTTCCCGTCACATGTAAACAGGTATGCGCTCGTGGCAAGCTTTAGAGACATGACAGGGGTATAATCGTCAGCATTTCACAAAGATGAGGATCGACTCTTTATATACTGAGTGACTTTCTCAAAGTTATCAGCTAGTAAGCAGTGAGGTATTCGATCTCAGGTGTCCTAGTGTGGTGGTGACAGAGGGGATGGTGGGGTGCAGGTATTTGTACCACATGCCATCACGGTATATATCAGGAAGTGGCCAAGCCAAGTAGTTAAAACTGCATGCTTCTGGAGATTACCTGGTTGTGACTTTGGACGCGTAGCATATCTGTCTGCATCACCTTCCTCATCTGTAAGTGAGGACAATAATGTCACTTCTATGAATGAGGATAATAAGAGGACCCATCCCATACTTACACGTGGAGGGCCTCATACAGGGCACAGCACATATCAAGGGCTTAGTAACTGTTAATATTTTTTTTTTAATTTTTTTTTTCAACGTTTATTTATTTTTGGGACAGAGAGAGACAGAGCATGAACGGGGGAGGGGCAGAGAGAGAGGGAGACACAGAATCGGAAACAGGCTCCAGGCTCCGAGCCATCAGCCCAGAGCCGACGCGGGGCTCGAACTCACGGACCGCGAGATCGTGACCTGGCTGAAGTCGGACGCTCAACCGACTGCGCCACCCAGGCGCCCCTAATTGCTAATATTTTAACGTCTTATTAATCAGGCTTTCTCCCATCTGAATGTATTTTAAGAATTTAACTTTTATTTCTTTATATTTTATTTCATCTCCTTATTAAAAATTTGATCCGGGCATTTTGAGTTTTAATGGTCTCATATGGATGATAATATGGATTCACAAAATGTACTTCTTTACAATTTACTGTCCTTCCCAGTGTCAACCCCTGTCCTCAAACCAGCAGCAACTGTTACTAATTTCTTTTTGTGTATCTGCCCAGGGATTTTCTTTGCATAGCCAGGGAAATGCGAAGATTTATTCCCCAGACCCACAAACTTTTACACGAACAGTAACCGACTCTGCACGTTGTTTTGTGTGCTTATTTTCTTCCTTAATAGTAGCCTTGGGGCACCTGCGTGACTCAGTTGGTTAAGCATTTGACTCTTGACTTTGTCTCAGGTCATGATCTCACAAACTGTGGGAACGAGCCCCACGTAAGGGCTCGGCGCTGACAGCACAGAGCCTGCTTGGGATTCTCTCTCTCCCTTGCTCCCTGCCCCTCCCCCACTCCCTCTCTCTTAAAATAAACAAACATTAAAAAAATACTAGCTGTGAGGTTGTTTCCATCCCATGTACTTAGAGTTTTCTTACATTTGCCGTTTCTTTTTATTGAATTTTACAACTGCACTCTACTCCATTGTGTGAATGGATCCCCCTGATGGACAGGTAGGCTGTTTCCCATCTTTTGCTATTATTACGTACATACAGGGATGAAATGAATGGCTTTGCATGTGTCTTATTTTGCATGAGTGCTTTCCCATAGCTTCACCAACACGGGGACAATTACACCACAACTTTATAAATCGACATAGGGAAACTGATATATTTTTGATGATGCATTTTCTTAAAAAACATGGTGTGTAGAGTCCCTTGTTTTTTAAACAAAATTTAAAATATGTATTCATTTTTGAGAGAGAGAGAGACAGAGCATGAGCAGGGGAGGGGCAGAGAGAGAGGGAGACACAGAATCTGAAGCAGGCTCCAGGCTTGGATCTGTCAGTACAGAGCCCGATGTGGGGCTCAAACCCACAAACCATGAGATCATGACCTGAACCGAAGTCAGATGCTTAACCGACTGAACCACCTAGGCATCCCCACAGTCCTTTGTTTTAGTCTTTGGTCATTAGAGGCTGCTTTAAAGTGCTTTATGTACAAAATGGCCCTTGCACCTCTCTTTTTTTTTTTTTCCTTGCACATTTCTTATGATACTTTTTTCTAGATATTTTATCACATTTTGTTGCAAGTATAAATGGGATCTTCATTCTCTTCTTAATTTGTTGGCGTTTGTGTATGTGTAAGTCAGTGATTCTGCATATTAATTTTGTCCTCCATAGCCTCAATGAATTCCCTCGTGTATACAATCCTTTTTCAGTTGGTTCTCTTGGATTTTCTAGGTATACAATCATAGCTGCAAATACAGATGATTTTAGCTTTATTTTCCCATTTTTTACTCTTCTCTTGTCTGCTTCCACTGGGTAGTAACCGATTACAATGTCAAACAGTAGCAGTGACGTGGTATCTCTTTTATCCTTGGCATCGGGGGTAATACTTGTGGTGTTTGCCCATTAAGTATCATGCTGGGTATTGGGCTTACTTTATAAATCTGTATTGGCTAGTATTCTCATAGAAACAGAACCGGTAGGAAAGTGCTGTTTCTAAAACACGATTTATTATGAGGAATTGTTTTATGCAGTTTTGGAGACTAAGTCGCACAGTCTGCCATCTGTAAGCTGGAGACCAAGGAAAGCCAGTGGTGAAATTCAGTCTGCATCTCAAAACTTGAGAACCAGGGGAGTCAAGGACATAAATCCCAGCCCACATATATGCATCTTTTGGATATGTGTACACATGTATATGCACAATATGTGTCTTTTTCTGTTCTCATCTCGAGTGCCTTAATAATTAATTCAATTATTTGAGTAATGTTTAGTATCTTTTCAACATCTGACTTTTCTCTTTTAATGTATGATTACCATAAATTTTTAAAATATGTTTTTTAATATTAAACTGTCCTGAAACAGTTTTACTTCCTGGAGTAAATCCCACTTGCGTATGGTATGTGATTCTTAATGTTCTGCCAATTTGTTTTTGTTGTTGCTAATATTTCATTTGCGATTTTTGCATCTAAATTAGTAGATGTCTCAGGTATGTGGTTATTTTTGCGTGTGTACTGTTGGTTTTTGCTACCAATGTTGTGTTCAATTTTTTTAATGTTTATCTATTTATTTTGAGAGAGATAGAGATAGAGATAGAGAGAGAGAGAGAGAGAGAGAGAACATCTGCACGCACACACACAACCAGGGGAGGGGCAGAGAGAATCCCAAGCAGGCTCCATGACCAGCTTGGCGCTCTACCTGGGGCTCAGTCTCATGACCATGAGATCATGACCTGAGCTGAAATCAAGAGTTGGATGCTTAACCGACCGAGCCACCCAGGCACCCCTATGTTCAATTTTTCTAATGAATTCAGAAGGTTTAAATTTAAATTTAAATAAATTTAAATTTATTTACATGGAACTGAGCCAAAAAGTCTTTTGTGACTATTGTGTTTTCTTCAGTTCCTGTAATTATTTCCCGCAAACTCATTTTTTACTGTTTTTTTTTTTTACAAACTTTCCAATTTTTTTCTCGATTAGGCAATCCAGTAATTTATCTAGTTTTTGCTTTTGCTTTTTGGTTTCTTGTTTGTTGATTTTTTTCTAAGATCCAACTTTTGAATCTATTTGTTGGTCCTACTATTTTTCTGTTGTTCTTGTTTTTTTCTAACTCATTAATTTCTGCTTTTATCTGTGTAAACACTTCCCCACTGCTGTTTCCTTCAGGGTATTTTGTTTATTCTTTTTCCAACTTCTTGAGTTGCATACTTAACTCATTTATTTTTATTCTTTCTTATTTTCTTATATATGAATTTGAAGTTATCAATTTATAAGAATTAAAGGGTAGGGGGCGCCTGGGTGGCTGAGTCATTTAAGCATCTGGCTCTTGACTTCGGCTCAGATCATGATTTCACGGTTTGTGTGTTTAAGCCCCACATTGGCCTCTGTGCTGGCAGTGTGGAGCCTGCTTGGTATTCTCTCTCTCTCCCTCTCTTCCCCTTCTCTGCTCCTGTGTTCTCTCTCTCTCTTAAAATAAACAAATAAATAAAAAAAAAAGAATTAAAGGGAACAGATGTACAGACTTTGAAGTCGTAACGTGTCACACAGACCCACAAGTGTCTGTTCCCTGCTCTCTCTCCTTGGTGTCTTCCACATACTATGTTCTCAATAATTATTTGATTCCACACATGCAAAGTCAACAGATCCATGGCCGGAGAAAGTGCCCCCCTTTCTTGCCCTTCTACCCTGCAACACAACTTTTGTTGCATCATAGTTGTTAGCAAGCCCACGGGCTTTTACTTCAGCAGAAGCACTGGAGAGTTTTAGCCAAGATGATGCCCTTACCAGCCAAGAATCTTGAGGAATGGCTGCTTGATTTCTCAACAGAAAAATATTTTGATAAACTGTTTGAGTTGGCATCATTGCTTCTAGACTCCTTGCCCAAGGGTACAGGGTTTAGGTCCATCTGTAGATCTGTGCAATGATGATCAGAGCTTGTATTATACAGGACTTCTTTTGGAAGAGTCTGGTATTCCTTACACAGACGATGTCTTTTCAGCCCCTTACCATCCCAGAGGAAGAACACCATAGACAAAGGAGAAACTAGAATCCCAAGTCTCTTGCTAAGAATTTTTATCTCCTGTCAGTGATGGTCTCTAACCTTTTTAACACTAAATACGGTCATTTAAAATAATACAGCATTATATATTATTTATTATTATTTAATATATATGTGTATGTATATGTGTTTATATATAAAACCAGCTTTGAGTCATAAGCTACACACAATCTAACAATTTTCAGTGCACAATTCAGTGAGATTTAACAAATGTCTACAATTGTGGGAGTATCATGAGCATCCATTTCCATCATCCCAAAGAGAACTGCTGTGCTCCTTCTCAGTCAATACCATTACCTACATTCCTGGCAGCCACAAAAATACCTCTTTCTTATCATTACACTTTTGCCTTCTTAGAATTCCATGTAAATGAAATAGTATTCTATGTAATCTTGGTGACTGCCTTCTTTCACCAATTCTTTAAAAATTCTTTCATGTCGTTCTATCCGTCAGTACTTTGTTACATTCTAATGCCAAGCTGTATTCCATCGTGTGGATATACCAGTTTGTATAAACATTCGCCAGTTGATGGGCATGTGGTTCTTCATAGTTGTGGGTATTTTAAATAATGCGACCATGTACATGCATATAAAAATCTCTTTGGGAGCATATGTTTTCATTTCTTTTGGGCAAACGTCTAGCAGTAGAACTGTGGTCATAAGATATATGTATATTCAATTTTATAAAAAAACAAGCGATTTCCCAAAATGGCTGTGTCATTTTGCATTCCCACAGCAAAGAGGGTTCCAGTTCTCCCAGGACCTCGTTAACACGTAAGTTTAGCTATTCTAATGAGAATTAAGTGGCATCTCATTGTGGATTTAATTCACATCTCCCCATCTTTCATGCGCTTTGCGATTAGTATACCTTCTTTGGTGAAGTTCTGTTCAACTATTTGGCCAATTTTTCAATTGGGTTGTCATTTTAAGAGCTCTTTATATGGTCTGGACATCAGATTTAAATTAGATGCATGTTTTGCAAATATTTTTCTCAGTCTGTAGCTTGCCCATTCATTTTATTAAAAAAATTTTTTTGGGGGCGCCTGGGTGGCGCAGTCGGTTAAGCGTCCGACTTCAGCCAGGTCACGATCTCGCGGTCCGTGAGTTCGAGCCCCGCGTCGGGCTCTGGGCTGATGGCTCGGAGCCTGGAGCCTGTTTCCGATTCTGTGTCTCCCTCTCTCTCTGCCCCTCCCCCGTTCATGCTCTGTCTCTCTCTGTCCCAAAAATAAATAAACGAAAAAAAAAAATTAAAAAAAAAATTTTTTTTTAATGTTTATTTATTTTTCAGAGAGAGAGACACAGAGTGTGAGTGGGGGAGGGTCACAGAGAGAGGGAGACACAGAATCCAAGCAGGCTCCAGGCTCTGAGCTGTCTGCACAGAGCCCGATGCGGAGCTCGAACTCATAAACAGTGAGATAGGACCTGAGTCAAAGTTGGACACCCAACTGACTGAACCACCCGGGCGCCCCTTCCCTTTTCATTTTATTGACAGTGTTTTTTTTTTGAAAAACAAAAGTGTCTGATGTTGACAAAGTTCAATTTATCAATGTTTTATAGTCTATGCTTTATATATCCTATGTAAGAAATCTTTGACTAATCCAAAGTTTTTCTCCTCCATTTCCTCTAGAATTTTTATAGTTCCACCACTATGTTGAGGTCTGTGATCCATTTTGAGTTAATTTTTGTATGTTATTGAGGTAAAGGTCAAGGTTTATTCCTTTCATATATAGATATTCAACAGTTCCAGCATCATTTGTATTAAAAATTTTTCATTTGCACCTTTGTTGAAAATCAATGATCATATATGTTGGATTCTTTGTGATTATCTATATAGATACCGGGTTATCTGTAATACAAGTGAGTTTTTTCTTCTTTATTTCCACTGTATGTTTTTATTAATTTTTTTCCCCTTATTGCTGGGATCTCCAGGACAAAGTTGAATAGAAGTGATGAGAACAGACATTTTTGGCTTCTTTTCTGATTTAAAGGGAAACACTCAGTTCCTCATCACCAAGAGGGACTTGTTGCCACAGAAGGACGTGAAAGATATTTAGGGCAAGAGGTTTGTGGGGAAGCCCAAACAAGCCTATACAGAGAGAGGACATAGGACCAAAGTCTCTTTGGCCATTCAGTCATCCATAAGAAGAAATTCTCTGACATTCTTTCATGGCCCCTCTTGCCTCCAGATTTATGACAACCTTGCCCTTATTCCTTTCCTAAGCTGACACCCAGAGTAGCTAGTTTAGTATCCTAAGGTCAGCCGGTAATCCAGTGGTGAATTGAGGCACAGATTCCAGACATAAAATTTGAGGCTCTTGAGCTTTGAGGCTGGGCTGGATCATCATGACAGCCTATGAACCTGCGTAGGAGATCTCCTCTCTAGGCGGTTCCAACTCTGCTCCCTACGAGAACTTTAGGTACCTTACCCTTCATCTCTGCCCTTCCTCCAAGGCCCTATACAGGGCCCGAGACTGACTGCCCCAAAATGTGCCACAATGGCATATTCATTATTTTGAATTGAAACTACTTGGGAAATGGCTCATGCAAGGGCCCTGAAAACAGGAAACAAATCTCCCTTATGAAAGATACCCGCCCTGTACTAAGAAGTAAAAACAAACAAACAAACAACAAAAAAAACATCCTTATCACCAGAGAGGAAACTCAAAGGTGACAAATCTGTAGAAACAAACCTTGATACTTTTTACTGATCTCCTACCTCAGCCCAGATTCTCTTTAGAATTCCTGACGCTCCCAGGGGTCACCTGGGTGGTTCAGTCAGTTAAGTGTTCGGCTCTTGATCTCGACTCAGGTCACGATCTCACAGTCGTGGGATCGAGCCCCGCATCAGGCCACATGCTGAGCATGGAGTTTGCTTATGATTCTCTCTCCCTCTCTCTCTGCCCCTCTCCTCCCCTAGCGCACTCTCTCTCTCTCAAAATAAATAAATTAAAAACAAGCTCCTCTAAATTTGCCAATGCCTCATACATTTATTGTCTTTCTCTCCAAAATGTACGTAAAACCTGCCTGCTTTGGTCACTTCTTTGGGTCTCAGTTTCACTATGTGGCCTCTGTGCATGTGCAATAATCTTTTTTTCTTCTGTTAAGCTGACTCGTGTCAGTTTGATTCCTAAACCAGCTGGAAGAAACTTGGAGGATACAAGAATACGTTTTCCTCCCCGATAATCTTTATTTTGATAGTTACTTCTCCCTCCAATGTAGTGAGAGGCAGAATCAAGGCTAAAATAGTTTTTCCCAACCGTGCCCCTGCCTCAGATTTCCATTTAGAAAACTCAGAAACAGGTCTTAAGGCTGAAATCTTTGTCACAGAGGCTTTCGGTTTTGTTTTGTTTTGTTTTTTGTTATTTGGGTTTTTTTGTTTGTTTGTTTTTGGTTTTGTTTTTTTTTTTACCTCCCTTGATACTTGTGAAACAAACCTTCCTCATGGCTGGACAAGGGCTGCCCCAAATGATTAACTTCTGAGGCTGGTCGGATAATAAAGAAATGATCCCACAGAGGTTGCTAACATGGAGGTCTTCATACTGAAGCAGAAAAGTCTCACACAATCTAAAATGTGTAGCCCATTTTCAGAGACTTGGACGCTGTGTGGAACAATCTGTGAGATTAACTAGGCCATTTGCACATCCAGAAGAGATATCTTCTTGCTCCTTAGGAAAGGGATATTGTTGGATTTTAGCAGGCATTTTGTCCTTTGTTACCAGAAGCTTTCCCAGTCAGGCAGAAGCATAGTTAGGAAGGGTGAGGTCAGGAGCTGGTTTGTTGGAACAGTAGCTGCTAAACGACAGATTTGTGGTTCGTCAGGCATCCCGAAGGTGATATCTTGGTGTTCAGTTTCTCCTTATACCGGATTTGGGGATCTTACTGTGCTCCCAATCTTACGGCATCCTTTTTAGGATCTTGTTCAATGTATAATGGTGGTATCGTGGTTTAAGGTGAGACTAGATCTGTTCCCTGAGCCTCATATGCCTGAAGAGCCACGATCATCAAACTTCCTCTCTGCTGGCCAGGCAGAGAGGGATAAGAGAAAGCTGATGAAAATACCACAATTCTATTTCAATTAGCAAGTCAGTCTGGTCAACAAGAAAGATGCCTACAGATTTTAATTGGTCTCAGGGGAGGAGATCAGAATGTTCTAAGATGTCCTCGCTCACCCTGATATTGCATTATCTGGGCCACAGGGCAGCTGCAATCTTTTCCCCGGGGCTCAGGATGTCTGCCTGGAAATATAATTCAAATTTCGTGTTAACCTTTTTACCACCATGTTGCTTCAAAAGAGATATTCTTCAGTGAAATTGGCTCTAGAGCTACAAAATCTGCCCCATTTCTAAATGGGCCAATCTTATTCCTAGAATACTGACCCCACAGGACACAAATTGTTGGGGGAGGGGAAATTCCATCCAGGAAGAGTGATCAGAAATAGCTTAGATGAAATTTGGGTCTGTGTTCTCATGCTGATTTCACTCATAATTCCAGAGACCAATCCCTTCACTTTTCTGTGCCTCGGATTCTCCATCAATGTAACGGGGGTGGTTGTGTTCTTTTAGAAGATAACTTGTATTCAAAACGATCCAGTTCATGGCACAAATCCTGACTTGTCCTAGGTTATGAAGAGGTTTCGCTATCAAATGGTGGCATCACATCCCAAGGGCTTCTCTCTTACCTACATTTTCTACTTGTGAAACTCATATGCCATATTAGTCAGGGTAAGCCAAGTTTTGCTGAGGCAACAAACCTGCAGATCCCAAAGGTTTATCACTCAGTTTCATTACAGTCTGATAGAGGTCAGTCTGCTTTGCTTGGTGGCCACCTTTCAACAGTGGTCAGATTTGAGTTGCTTCTGGCATACAATTATGCTGTCTGAGTTCTTTGTGTCCAGCCATAGTGGCAGGAGAGAGAAGAGCATGCGTGGAGCTCGCGTCCCCTTTTTACTGCCCCAGATGGCAGACTCCATGCATCGCTTCACTCACACTCAGTCCCATGAGCCAAAATCAGTCACATGACCCCCACATAAATTCAAGGGAAGCTGGGAAATATGGGAGAGCCTTTGGGGGAATATCGGGGGAGCACTAGTGTTTATGACCCATGTCCCATGGGTGTTATTATTCGTTTTGTTCTGTCCAACTCAGGCAGGGATTCAAAAATGAAGCAAAGTCCATTCAGAAAACTTGCCAGGTAGTACCAACTAGATTCACAACGATAAATAAGACCCAGGTCCAGCTGAAAATTTCTTAATTGGGAGATGGGGAGGAGGAAAGATGCACACGAGGAAATGATTGGGTTATACATTATTGCTTGGAGGTGTAAGTGAAGTAGGCGGAAGGCAGAGGCAGGAGTGATGAACCCTGTAACAGTCAGGTACAACTCTATAAAGGAATGGACTTGAAAGATGGTTCTTAGGTTCTCAGGAGAATTAGGAGTTCACCAGGTGGTGTTGTTGGGTACAGTCAATCCCATAGTAGAGAAAAAGAAGCTTAGGGTCAGACATCCTTTCTTTTTGAGCCGAAGTCAACAGAAGACACTCCTTCAGTCCACCGGGTTAAGCTTCTTCAAAAACAGTGAGTTCGTAAATGTGAAGAACTCCATTTCACAGCATCCCAGATAAATGGTAAAAGTGAGAAGAGAGAAACTAGATGGAATAAACGCTTTGAACATGGAGCAGAGGAGAGGCCCTCACAAATTACTCCCTGCTAGGGTGACTCCATAAAATGTTGGTTGGCATCAGTGGCCTGTCTGCTGTGGTATTCAATTATTTGGCAGAAAAGCTCACAGAGTAATGATAGCTGCCTTTGCCTGAGGGTCCCTCTCTCTCTCTCATTATTTACAACCCCATTACCCTGGAAGATTGACATTTTGGACTAAGAAATTAGGATCCAAACCCAAAAACATTATTTCCAGCAAATGACAGGGTACATAATAGAACCCTCTGGAAGGTACTATCTCCTCAGGGGCTTGGACAGTGACTTTTGATGTAGGGCCTTTCAGAAAAGGTTACTAGTCATAATACCGTGCATTTGCATAGCATTTAATCATTTGCAAAGCACTTTTAAGTATCCATTAGGTAAGCCTTAAAAAAAAAAAATAAAGACCGGTATTGAGAAGGATGTGGGGAACCGGTCATTTCTTTGCATTATTGGGAGAAAATGTAAATTGCTTCAGCCTTTTCAGAGGGCAGTTTGGCAAACCTAGCAATCACGCTTTTAGGAATTTATTCTCTATGTGCAAAAGCTAAAGATAAACATACCAGTGAGTTTATTGCAGTATAATGTGAAATAGAAAAAAAAGATGAGGGGAGACCTTACTACCAACTGGGAAATAACCAAAAAATTCATTATATACTGGAACTAGGAAATACTATGTATCTACTAGAAAACGAGAGAAATTTGAGGTCTTGCTATGGAAGAGCATCCATCACCAAATACTTAGTAAAAGTCCCAAGGGTTCGCATTGTGTGTGTGTGTGTGTGTGTGTGTGTGTGTGTGTGTTGTGTGTGTAACTTGTATAAGCACATCTACAACATTCAGGGGTTACCTCTTGGGAGTGGGTTTGAGTTTGAGAAGGACATTAAGTACGGACTTTATGGACTTTACATAATTCCTAATGCGAACACAAAACTGACCTCTTGCCCTGCTTTATAAGCGTGTATGTCACCCTTAACAGGACAGGTGGCAGGAAAGCAAACAACAAAAACCACTGTGAGGCTCACCTTGTCCCCAGGGAGTCCCCCCAAGTAAGTGAGATCTTAAGGCAGTTGCTCTAAGTTCCAAATTCCTAACCAAAGAGCATCATCTTTGTAGCTGGTGTGCAGACGATCAAGGGGTGTAAGAACTGGGCTCTGGGGACGCAGACAGACTCGGTTCAACAACTTACCACCGACAAAATCCAGAGGCAGAGAAACAAGTAGTGGCTAAACAAGAAAGGAATTTCGTTCAGTGAGGTCAACACTGGGAAAACAGTGGACTCACATATCAAAGACTGTCTACAAAATGCCGAGAATACTTCCAAGCATATAAGGCAAACATGGAACGAAAGTGGGTGGAGATAGGCAGGTAGGCAGTGAAGGTGAAATCAGTCATTGTCGTGGAGTCAATCATGGGCGGACTCTTGCTGGGTCAGGTCAGTCCTTGTTGCTCGAGGGGAGAGTTTTGGTCACCATCGGGGGATGCTTTGCCCGCAGGGTCTTCTGCCTGAGCCAAGAGACAAGGTGGAAAGAACCCAACTAAAACATTTGAAGTCAAAATGGAGGCAGCCAGAGTCCTCCTCCCCCTTGACCTTTCCAGTGGATGACTGTGTGTGACTTTGCACATGTGCCTGTCATTTTGTGAAAGTGGCTCTTTCTCCAGTGTGAATGGACAACCTGTCACCTGTGTCTTTTCTTTACCTACCTGTGGCATACATATTCTTTAGCCCGGCGAGCTATCCTAGAACCGTCGTTCGTTCTCAATCATAGTCGCACATTGGAATCACATGAGGAGTTTTAAAAATGTGTCATGTGTAGGTGCCCCCCCGCCAGAGGTCCTGCTTTAATTAGTCTGGGGTGTCAGGGCATCAAGATTTTAAAAATTGCCCCAGAAATTCCAATACGTCACCAAGGTTGAGGACCACAACTGTTCTAAAATTTAGACTCACTTACGCAAGTAAATGACTGTTATTCTCTAAATGCTTTGACTCTGCATCTTCTTTCCAGCACTTCTTTCCCCAAATTATTTATGGCAATTATATATTATTTCAAAATTACAGAAAAGAAATAAAGAAAAATATTCTCTACGCAAAAAAAAAAAAAAATCATATTGCCAATTGATCTTGATAAGTTCGGATAGATAGATGTGTGATAGATATCAACTAATGCTTGCTCTCCACTTACCAGTGAGGAAACTGAGTCACAGAAAAGATGATTGAATTCACCAAGTTCTGCAGTGACCAGGTCAAGAACTGGATTCTTACCCATGTCATCTCAGGATAGCGCTGGGCTGTTCGGACTTGATCTCACTGCCAGCACCATTGGGCTAGGATCTGGTCAACCAGCTCCAGGAAGCTGGGAAAAGAGAAAAGTCTAGAGGAGATCACTCCGCTGAAAAGTGGCAAAACTCAGCCTTTAGGTTCCGCTTTTCCACTATCAGCTGTGTGATCATCTCCTTACATCTCTGGTCTCCTGGCTTGCCTCACCTTCCTTATCCCTACCTGCCCAGACTCCCCCTCTATGCTGGTCTGTATGGGGCAGCCGCAGGCCACAGGTAGCTAGGGAGCGCTTCAAAGGTGCTTAGTATGACTGAGGTACTGAATGTTTAGTTTGTTTTCAATTTAAATTACTTGAGATTAAAATGTGTATAGCCACACATGGTGAAGCAGGACAGTTTTGGACAGTGCTATTCAGAGGGGTTTTAGAGGACAGTCCACACACGCTGAAATGATTACAGAGCAGGAAAGATGTATTTGATGACACCGTGCTCATAGGTAGGGTGAAGGCGCATTTTTAAAAACATTGCTCGAGAACCATTATGTACGGCATAAAGTCAAAACTAGACAGTTGCTGTATCTCCGCCCATCACATTCCAGCCGTGCCGAGATTCATTAGGCTCCTGAAGAGCACCATTTTTTCCATGCTGTTCCCGCTGCGTCAAATGCTGGTCACCATTCTCTTTACCTGGATTCCACCCTTCCTTTAAGACACAGCTAACTGAATGTACCTGGACCTGGACGGCGAAGCTCTTTGACCTTCATACCGCTCGCTCCCCGGCTCCCCGGGGACAGCCACCCATGCCCTGCTAGCCTTTCCAGCACTAGGCATTTATCTCCTTACATTCTGGTTAGTGATCTGGGTCTAAAGAGGAGACCCGTGGAGACAGACAGCACAGGGCGGTACGATCAGTGCCTTGGTGGAGAGAGATCTGCGTTGCTCTGGAACCCCAGACGAGGGCCCGCCAGAGCCAGGCTGGAGAGCGTGAGTCCTCTGAGAAGCAGATGTGAAGACAGGATAACATGTCACTTACCCCCCTCAACACTTCCAGGGGAAATGCCTGTGAGATACAATAGGGCCAGAGCTAGAGAGGCTGAAGAGGCCATCAGACCACACCGCAAACACGCCGTGGATTCCACAGCAGCATCCGGTCCCTGAGCCAAGTATGCTCCCCGCAACTGAAGATCTGAGAAGTGCCTGTACACCCGGCCCCGGAGGGTGATGCACTGAGTACCTGTGAAATCACTTTATACGTGATTAAGTGCTACACAAAGAACAGTTGCTTTTATTGTAAAGCTCTACGGACGGGTTTAATGGCAACATCAGGCGAGCACCTCGGAGCTAACAAGGGGCCAGCAGATGGAAATTAACCAGTTAAACTACAGATGTTGTTTTGAAATTGAATAAGAGATGGTATGCGAAATGCAGGCTTTAGTTTTGCTATCGAAACCTCTTTCTAAATAAATTTAGATTTTGGATCTGGCAACTGGCGAGGCTGTGCAACTCCTTTTCCCTTGGGCATTTAAGACAGCGAACAACGAAGCAACAAGTGTTGCATAAGTATCCGCCATGAGCTTATCCCTGTGCTGAATGCCACAGGGGATCAGGACCCTAAGAGGAGGCTAGTTCTTGGGAGGAACACATTGGCCAGATGAGATCTAAACTCATAAATGGCAGAAACGTGACGAACTACATAGGTACACCTTTATCATCTGGACACACAAAATACAACCTCTTTAGACACAGGAGGCAAAGTCTTGTCAAGGACTGGGAAACCAGGTGGGACCCACCCTAAGACTGTGCCATATCACTCCTCTAACCAAGGTTAAGTAACTGACAGGCTTTAGACATGATGAAAACCAAGCAAAAGATGCGAGTGGAATCAGTGAGATGGAATGAATGGGAATCTGAAATGAAATATTGTCATTAGGTGACTGAGTAGGATCTTTCTTGGGGTTCTGGACACAAAGCCCCACCTGTCACCCAAGCTTCTGGGATACACTCATGTTTCACTCTGAGTTTCTGAGCCACTGACCTGACCTTTACTCACCCTGTCCTTCATGCTTTCCAGGTGAGGGGCAGTTTCTGTGCTCTCCCAACCATAGATGGGTCTAATCGACATTCCTACCCCCCAGCCCTGGCCTCAGATTCCCTTTTCAGGGAGCGGAGGCTTGGGCTGAGTCATCCCAGTGATAAACGTTGTAGTCACTCTAGGGAGGTGTCCCCAGATGCCCCTGCTGGAGGGCGACCAAGTGAGTAACCCTGCCAGTGTCACATGGTCCTGGAATGGAACTGGCTTGTGCCTGTGCCAGGTCCATGCAATGAACGAGATTGCTCACAGCACACACGAACCCTGACAGTTCCCTTGAGGGGACTGGAGGTCTGTCTCAGGGTCCTGTAGACATAACTGAGCCTGCAGATGGAAGGCGTATGACCCAGCGGACAGGCAACCCATGCTCACGTGGTAGGGTTCCTAGAGAAGCATTTCCTGGGAAAATGCTGACTGCGAATCCCCAGTGGAGGTATGTGGGAATCACCTGCCCTCTTCCATGCATTTCCTTGCTCTCCTCAACACAGCGCCTGTGGCTGACACAGACAAGGCAGCAGCTTGTTCACCCTGGGCAGAGAGTTTGGAAAGAAACGACAATCTCCAAGACGTAGGATGGTGTGAAAGCTAAAAGCCAGTGTCAGAATCTGAGTGAGGAAGTCAGGTGACCAGAGTGCTTCCCCCTGGGAGTTGACCGTAGTGGCCAGAGTTTTGAGGGGCTGCACAGCAGCTCTAGCCCCAAGTTTTGTGCAGCTCATTCCAAGGGACTTTCATCCCAGGTCCCTTGTATTGCTAATGGTGAGGTTTGGACATTTGCTCTGGGTTTTAGCATGCATGTCCTTCGGGTTAATCTTCCATGTCATTAATTTGGGTCTCCTGTGTGTACTTGAATCCCTTCAATTCTCAAGAATTCACAATTCTCTCTCTTCCTCCCTCTCTCCCTCTCCATTGCCTCCTTCTCCCATCTGTCTCTCCTTCTCCCTCTCCTTCTTCCTCCCTCTCCATTCCCAGATTGACATCTGTCCCCTTTAGGAACTCTTTTCATGAGGGCCATCGATTTGGGGTGGCCAACTGGTTCTTTCTCTGTCTATCTGCACCCTCTTCAGCATCTGTTCCGGGTCTCACAGCCAGAGCCTGGGTACGAGAAGTGGCAGCCCTTAAGCAGGTGGCAGAAGGTGCATAGATAATCTGCCCCAAAAGCTTCATTTCCAACAAGAAGCCATTCTGTTTTCTGCAACCAGCTATAAAGGCCAACACTCTTCCAGTCTCAGAGTAAGGAGAATATCATTGGCTTCTATCTCTGAAGATTGTGGTAAATTAGAATAACTTGTGTGTGTGTGTGTGTGTGTGTGTGTGTGAGCTTTGACTTTCTAAATTCTCTCCTTCTTTTCTTTGTTCAACTGATGCTTTTCCAGCATTATTTTATTAGCAAAGCATTCCCTCATATTCAGAATAATAGCCCAGGGGCACAGGAAAATGTGGAGAACACTCTGATCATTTTGTAGATGGGCAAGCTGAGTTCTAAACAGTTAATTGTGGGTCACCATATTCCTGGTGGGAAAATATGGTCTACAGAGTAGGTCTTCCGATTCTCCTTCATAAGGGGCCTTCTTCTAGAACAGGTAAGGTGTACAAAAGTTTGTATATGTAAGGATATGATTGAGGCAGATAAACAGTTCTGGTTCAGGAACTAGGAAACTCGGGTTCCAGATCCAGCCCAGCTTCAACTGGTTCTGGTACCTGACAAATCACATCACTTCTCTGAGCCTCAGCGTCAGAAAAAATGTAGTGATGAACTCAAATGATTTCCGCATTGGCTACAAACCCCATCGTTCCAAAAATATGACTCCCCAGAACTAAGGAAATGGTCCTGAATGAAGAAGACTCTTGGTCTTTCCATCTGGCTTAGCTAGGGCTTGACTTACAGCATTTACCCTGCACAACCCATGGATTGGCTGCCCTTGGTAAAGCAACAGGGGCATTTTCCTGGTTGATCTCTCTGTATAGGTATACCAGAAAGCAACCTAGAGTGTCCTTCTCGAGTATGGTCAAGGGCTCCCAAATAGCCCACAATAGGGAGATCTCCTAGAGTGAAGATATCTTTTGGCATTTTTTTTTTAACTATCTGGGACATTCAGTTACCAGTGTTTCACTACATCATGTCCACATATCTGGGCAGGTCACCCATTAGCTCTTATTAAAACATTGGCATAGATGAATTGGTCAAATTAGCTATGCCACCTACTTAAGTGAATAATTACCCAGAGAACATAGGACTAAAACGATGGGGCAGAGAGAAAGAAGGCTGGAGGCCGTGTCTAGGGAGATTCTAGTGGTAGTGGGACACTACCCCACTGCTAGAGTGGAGGCTAGTAGGGAGTAAACAAGGTATTGATGATAATAAACTTGATCAATGTGCCAGGATGGCTGCAGGAGCTCAGCTTATATCAGAGAGAAAGAGGAATAGCATTAGCAGTGGCTGAAGTCTTGGGCCTGGAGGAGATGCCTGGAGATTACTTAGCCCAGTAACCTGGTTCCAGACAAGAAATTACCTGTGTCATCTAGGAGAGTGAATCATATTATCTACCCTTTATTTAGTGTGTACAATGTCCCAGATATTATTTCTAAACCTCACAACAACCCCAAAAAATAAATATGATGATCTACGTGAGATCCTGAGACTCAGGGGAATAATTTTGCCAAAGCTACCTAGCGGGGCTCGAATTTCTTTAATCCAATGGTTGATGTCTTCTCCACTCTACCATAAGGCCTGTTAGCGCCAATCTCACAGACCTCCCAGGAGGAGAGCTTAGTAACATTTTCCATTTATTCTACAGTTAGCCAATAATATGGATATCAAGGGAGGTCCTTGCACTGGATAGAAGGCTTCTCTATGTCCAGTACAAGTCTTCATCTTTTCATTATGTCCTCATTGAAGATAAAGTCCAACTGATTAGCTTCTTTGTATGCCTCCCCTTTATAAAGATATCCCTCTGAGTCCTGGTTTTGAGGATATAAATGTTTGACTTTAATTGATAGTAATTGTTTTTAGTGCTGTGATTTGAACTGTGGTCTCTTGGGTGGGTTTAGACAGTGACAGTAATGGCTTCTCTTGGCCCAAGTCCAGCCTCCCCACTGAATTTCATCATAGCAACACCTCCAAGCCTTCCTGTCCCCTCTACTGTTTTGAGTGTGTGTGCAGCTTTATTATGACACTTGCATTATTAGTACTTTACTTTGTACTGGAGAAATTTGTCTACTAGACTAATTTCCTTTATTAGGTAGAGACTGAGTATCCCTAATGCAGCAAGATAATTTGCAGTAAGATTAATTTCTGTGTTGTTCTTTCTAATGTAAGTTGTTCCCCCTTTACATCCTAAGAAAGTATCCAACCCTTTTTATCGTCTTGACTGAAATATTCATCAGTGGCTTTTAAAGTGTTTAAAGTATAAAAACCCAAAGCAGATGTTATCAGACTCCCAGAAGATACTCTCTAAGGAGGTTTTTGTGATTGGAAGCTTCATCTGTATAAGTTAGAGGTAAGTTTTCCAGGGTAGAGGAGATCCAAGGGTTGGGACCAATAGAATCTGCTGGACTGGGGTTGGGCAAGGAGTTTTCTTGAGAGGAGGCAAGATTCTGTAAGTTCTGTTTAAGTAGTGAGACCTACTTCCTGGTTCCCATGAAAGACTCTAAGGAGAAGACAGGCCCTTAGAAGAGGCTGCCTTCTTGGTTACTTATACATGTTAGACAGTATTTGAGCAGACATTTCTGTTTCCTGGTTTGGCAAAGGACAGCAGAACTGTCTACTTTCATGGACAACAAGCAGGTCCTTAATTACTAGTGTTGGCTAAAGGGAAAAGGTCTTTCCAAGAACTCTGGATTGGTTTAGACCTCAAGACTCTTATGTGGCCCTAAGATAAAAAGCAGCCTCTTTAAAGCCTGTCATGACAAAGATTAGAATTTGCATTTGCCTTGGCGAGTAAGGGTTTTGAGGAGATTGAATTTGATTTAAAACGAGAACTTTACATTTCTCCTAGTTGAAAATAATAAAATAAAAAGCAATACCTAATACCTCATCTTTCTTCACCCCACCTTAACTATCATACTGCTTCTCTGGTTCATAATGCTGCTCAGTAGATCTTTTGGGTTATTATCTCAGCATCCCATGACCCACTCATCCCATGACTTTACTTGCTTTTGAGACTCACTTATTCTTACAGTTAAAGTTTATTATAAAAAAGATTCATAGCAAAAGCAGAAGGAAAAGGATACACATCGGATGGAGTCCAGAGCTATGAGATATAGACTTCTGAGTCCTGCCCCATTTTCCTCTAGAAATAAACTACAGTGGAATGTGTAGTATGTCTCTGCCCAGGGAAGTCCATTAAATCTCAGGATCTGAAGCTTTTAAGGAGAGATGACCATAGAGGCACATACTTCTATGCAACTAGCCATGGTAACCAAACTCCCCCAACAACAAAACCAGCTACATCACGGATTTGCTAAATAATCCTGCGAAGTCTTCTAGCTGGTACAGCATGCCCCTTTTGTCTAGGCATACACAACATCATCCATCAGTAACACAGAGAATACAAGGAGTTGCCCAAGGGTCAATCATGGTTTCAGGCTTCCCTGGAGACATGTAATGACTGAGCAACCAGACGTGCTGTGTCAATTCCATAGTTGCTAATCAAATGCATGACATCTATAAAGATATAAAAAGAGAACTACTAGAATCCTTAAGTATTTAAATACCACCATATTCTTAGCTCTCTTTCTGTTCTAGATCATTTTTTACATGCATAGACAGATGCAGAAAAACACACACAGATCTTTTTCATCGCTTCCTTATATGCATGTGAACCAGCGAGAACAACACAAGTTAATTGAAGTGTGTTGCCAGCATAAAACAAGCGACCTCGCTCACCAGGGAGCTCTCGTGGCCAGGATGCTGCTCCTTCCAAGTGTTTTCTCAGAACTTGATACCTTTCCTATCTCCCATCCCCTCCGTTTGCATAATTAAGGCTCATTTATTGATGGTTCTCCCTCTCCAGAAGGTGAGCATCTTGACTATCTAGACTGTCTTGTTCATAGATAAAAGCTCAGCACCTGACATAGGACCTGGGACCTGGTAGGTGGTCACTAAATATTTTTCAGGGGTGCCTGAGTGGCTCGGTCCATTCAGCATCTGACTCTTGGTTTCGGCTCAGGTCATGATCTCACAGTTTGTGGGATTGAGCCCCGTGTCCAGCTCTATGCTGACAGCACAGATCCTGCTTGGGAGTCTCTCTCTTTCTTTCTCTGCTCATCCCCCACTTACGCACACTAAATAAATAAATAAATAAATATTTTTCAAAGAATTACTACATGAGTGTGTGAATGAATTTTTCTTGTCTGCCAGGTCTAAACCCTCAATTATGATTCTTTCCTGATCAAAACATCTTCTGCCTATTATGGATCCTTGCAATTCAATGGTCCAAACTGTGATTATTGCATATAGACTCTCCAGGCTCATTATGTGGAGGCTTTCTTCCCAAAGAGCCATCTTGTAGTTGGTAGGAAAAATTCTGGAGCTTCCTCTAACATTAGTGCCAGAAGTTTCAGTCTCATACACCTCTCATAGGCCCAGATCACAAAGAGTCCACATGGGCTCAGTTGACCCAGGGACTCAGAAGTCCCCCAATTCAAGCTCAATTCCCCAGACACCCTACTTCTTCTACATTCTGTCCTCATTTCAGAGGACATGTGATGCCAGTGGCTTTTTTTTTTTTTTTTTTTTTTTTTTTGTCTTTTTCCTGGTCCCTTTCTTGTTTCCTTTGATTTTGGCTTTTAAAAATTTTGACTTTTTTCTAAAGTTTCTTTCTCCTGTTTCCTCCCATAATTATCTTTTTTTTTTTTTTAATGGGAAGCCCATGGTTGCCTCTCACTCTAGGGGTTTATAGCATTGTGCTAGATGTGGCTACTTACTGCCTGCAAAGGGGATGGAATCTAGGGGATCCCGTGATCCTTGAGAGTGGCCTGGTGAGTATGACCAGTGACTGAAAACCTAAGAGCCAAGAGTAATATTTGAGAATTTTCCTGCCTCCTCCCCCAAATTCATTTTTAATGGTGAGATCTCTTTAAGGGAAGCTTCAAAATTAATTTCAAAAGTAGTGCTTGCAAGCTTTGAAATCTAGTCAATTAAATGAATCCAAAATATAAAGCTTAAAAAAAAAAACAGAACAAAGGTTTTTTTTTGTTTTTGTTTTTGTTTTTGTTTTTTTCTGTTCAGTCGGTATGAGGGAGAGATAAGGCAATGTCCTTAGATAATCAGTGTCATGAACTTGGCCCTCATTCATAGGTCCCAACTAAAATATATTCAAAGAATGCTTATAATTTGCCCTTAAAGTTCAAGGCAGAATAGAACAATCTATGGTCCGATTTTAGTTTGTTTTTGTGGGGGGAAAAAAGAGGAAGGTGAAGAAATAATAGAATATATAGTAACTTAAGGAAGATAATCTGTGAATACATCTCCCTACCATCACCACCTCACTCCACCCCAAAACATATTCCAACACGTTGCATTTGAATGTTAACCTTTCTAAACCAAAACCACAGGGAACATTTTTACTTGAGTAAACATATTTCCTCCTTAGATCAACCCATAATCTTTCCTGAATGAAGTTTCCTTATATGTAATGATAGCAAAAAATATTAAAAAAAAATTGAAATTCTGGGCTTCCAAGAAATAAGATCACAAAAGTTCCTCTTGCCCCTTGTAACCTGCTTGATAATCTGCTATTCAGTGGAGCACACCACAGTAGGCTCTCTTGAAATGAGACCGCCTGGATAATCATTATTCAATTATCTACAGAAGATTTATTTTGTGTCTAGCCTGGGCTAAAGACAACATAACAGCAGAGGTGGTTGAGCTTTTGAATCCCACGGGCCTGGGTTTGAGTACAATTAATTGCGGTACAATTTACTAGAAGTCTTATATTCGCCAATGTGCTTAGCTCCTCTGAGCTTAAGTGTCTTCCTTTGTGAAATGGATTTCTTGATAACTCTTACCTGAGGTAAGGATTCACTGAAATAAGCGAGTGTATGTGAGGTTCTGAGCTTAATGCCTGGCACATAATTGGTCAATAATTGTTAGCTATGATGATAAGGATGGAATGGGGTTCAAGGAATGATAAAATGTGGTTTCCACTTTTAAGACGCCTTTCATTTAGTTCAGGAGTCAAAACCAACATTCACAAACACAGTGAATGCTGAAGGTTGGTACTGAAACAAATGTTGAGTTATTCGATTGTACAGATTAGGGGAATTGTCAATGGGATTTGTGTATCTATGATACCAATGCCGAGTGGCAGTGTGTCTTTTGTGGATATTAAATACAAAATTAAATTAATTGCATTTATTAAAAATTCAGTTAAATTTGTTAATGTGTGACAGATTAAATTAAAGAGAAAAATTAAAATTAAAAGAAATTAACTAGAAACAAATTAAAAAGAAAAATACTGTATTTTTCATTTCAAGTCAGATTATTTCCACATATTTGGAGATCTAAGCAAAAAGGACTATTCTTTCCTGCATAATTTAAGGACACGTGTGGAGGGTACTTCAGGTGGATGAGCTAAACATAGCTCCTCTGTACAGTTTCCTTGTGGGCCTGAAATTATTATTATGCTGTTGGTCACAGCTCCCAAGAATGGGTCACAAAAGGAAAAGCTGAAAACAAGGCACTTAAGTGAGCACATATTCCTAAATTCAGACTCTCTCTTCTGAGTTTTTGTTGGGTGAAGGTTCAGGAAACCCATTCCTTAAATGCTGTTCCAAGCACAGTGTCACCCTCCCCATAATTTCAAGTGTAAACAGACCTGAGTAAGTGACAGGCGTAAAATACTGTAGACAAGGTCAGGACCATTAAGAGGTCCTTGAAGAACCTCATGTACTCACTGGGGTAAGAGGAGTTTGACAGGGAGGTCACTGCCTGGAGGCATAGGACCAAAGTGCAGGACAAGACACAGTGATTGCTGCGTGGTTGGCGTATAAGCTCTGCCCTCTTTTGGGCTTTGACATTGACTTTTCATCAAGGGCTGAAGCTGCCTTCCATCCCCCCTCGTTCCCGAACCTATCATCTGGCTCTGCATGAGGACATAAACATTCAACATTGTCTCCAGGAAGAAATTTAGAACCAGAGACTCTTGGGGTTGGAGTGATCTTAATGGTCCTTCCCATCCAAGGACCGCCATGAAACTTGAGTCTTTTCTGCTCTATCTTCCCAAGTAGCTGATTAGCTATTGCATAAGAACAGCTGCTGGTGGGGACTTGATTCCTATACAGATGTGGACGTCTCTCCCAGGACTATTCTTGCAAGTATCAAACCACTTCCAGATTGGATAGTCCTTGAGAACTGACTGTGTGCTATTTACTGTTGTAACCACCACACCTAGGACATAATCTAGCACTTAGTAAGTGCTAGTTGAATTATAATAAAAATATCTAACTGTTATTGAGTGCTTAGTGTATCCCAGACCTTACACTAATCACCTTCTCTGCAATGACTCATTTGATCTTCAAAACAGCCCTTCGTGGTAAGTATCCTTTTTATCCCTGTTTTTGCAGAATATAAAAACATGAGATTCAGAGAGACTAAGTAAATTGCCTAAGGTCATGTAGCCAGTTAATGATAAAGTGGGAATTTAATGTAAGTGTGCAGGTCTGAGCTTGAACCCTTAATTGCTAGTTTAAATAAATGAAAATAAATAAATAAATGAGGGAAAAATCAGTAGACCTGTAACTTCTACCATTAATCTTAAATCTCCATTTGTGTCTGGTCGAATCCCTCTTCAGATGACATGAGCTGTACTTAAAACCAGCCTCACGTTGTCTTTGCCTCTTCTTCCCTTGTTTGACTGCACACGTTTTTTTTGTATATTCCTCGTAGGAATGGTTCCAAAGACCTTCATCCTCCAAAGATCTTATACGGTCTCAACGAGAGAATTTCCTTTAAATGATCTTGGCTATTAATATCGGACCTTTTACCTGGTCAAATTTTGAAGCGATTGCCCTTCTTCTTATTTTTTTGGCCCCTTCCTGATGGGCTTTTTGGTGGGCCAAGCTTCTTTCAAGGAATGCCCTTAGTAGGGTGGAGTCGTGCTTGCATGGCGGAGCCAATCTCCATCTGCTCGCTGACTACTTACTAACCCCTGTGTCTTGGTGTACCACCTGGACGTATTAGGTGATAAGACTCTTCCCAATTATATCCCCTCTTATAGACACTTCTCTTTTCTACAGATGCTGCAGAGATGAGCCCTGAGGCGCTCTCCCTCACCTCAAGGCCTTGGACCCAGAGTGCTGTCATAGAAGATCCCATGTGTAATATGAGTGACACGTCTAAATTCTCTTTTATGCTATCCAAGGTGCGTTATGTATAAAACTGATACAGTAAAACCTTGGATTGTGAGTAACTTGGTCTGTAAGTGTTCTACAAGATGAGAAAACATTTCTAATACATTTTAACTTCACAAAGGAATGATGTCGTGTAATACGAGTCGTATGTGATGGCGAACATAAGATCACAACTGAGCCAGTGGTTCTTGAAATTCACTTGGATGTACAAGTGATTTGGATTATAAGCATGTTTCTGGAATGAATTATGCTCACAAGTCAAGGTTTTACTGTACACACACACACACACACACACACACCAGTTGTATCACTGGATGCTCATAATAACTGCTTCCAAGTGGGTTGAACTGGGGCTATCTGACTTTCAAAGGCAACACAGCCCATCAGTGACAGATAGGAGCCAGAGTGAGGATCCAGATTTCCACCCCCACCCCCAGGCCAAGGCTGCTTCTCTTACACCACACAGCTTTCTAGTCCAGATGTCTAGAAGGCCACTTCCTGCTTTGAACCCCACAGGCCTCTCAGTTACTAATTTAACATGAAGGGGCTCTAGGAGTTAAGTTATAAATAAGATTCATGTTGGCCCCAGGAAGGAAGGAAATCAAATGTTCTGCCAAACTGCCATTTGTCACGAGGCCCCAACCAGCCCACTCCTTGACAGCCCCTGGTTTGTCAGGCTGGTACAGGCACTCACCTCTCCCTCTTCTTTCTGCATCGCGCTGGAGGGGAGGGACTGGGGAATTTGCGGTATCCGTGTTGCTGTACCAATATCGCCTTATTTTCGTCTTACTATCTCTGTGCCTCCTACATCTCACATGAAGCTAAATGGAAAAAGTCATCTGTTTGAACAAAACACATCCTGTGGCTCTACAAAGCAAGCAGGTAGTCCAGCGAAAACTAAAAAGTAAGGGAAGCATCTTGCTCATGTACAATAATGTTCCTCTATATAGACCTCAGCCCCGCAGCCGGCATTGAAAACATCCGTGCCGACAGAGGTCAGGCAGGTGGGCCAACACGTGGAGCAGGCCAGGTGGAAGAAATGAATGGAGAAAGGTGGGACTGTGCCACCTTGGAAGGCTCGTGTCCCATCCAAGGGGGCAGCTGTTCACTCCAGCTGGATGTTGCTGCCAGAACTTCTGACTTGTCAAAAGGAGCCCCCCATCAGGGTTTATAGAAATTGCTAAATGTCGGCAACAGATGCGGTTAAAAACAAAACAAAAGACATGAAGACACCATGTGGGACATGCGTGTCTCCCAGTTCTCGTTCTGCGACTCTGTTGCAATACAAAGGCTCTTACAGACGAGGCAGAAGCTAGTATCCCATTGCACAGAAGGGCCAAAGCCAAGATGGTGGAAGTATATCGTCCTGTGGTGCAATCCGCACGTGGCCGAGCCGGATTTCGTCTAACTCGAGAGCCAAGCTCTTTCCACGAGGCTGTATTGCCTCCCCCACCAATAAGGACGTTCCAACAAACCAGTCTCGACAAACAAAATGGGGTGTTGACACGTGGACCCTAAAAGAAGGCAACAGGTCTACAAGTTACCACAGCCCAGAAACTCCTTGTCCTCTCTGGGTCTCGATGTCCCCATTTGTTTAGCAAAGCACCAGGACTAGAGGACAGTGGAGACCTCCACCAGATCTGGACTGCAAGGCACGGAGCAGGACCTCTGTCTGCTTTGTGAGGTATGGTGTCCCAGCAATCCAGCATAGGGTGTGGCATATAAGAAGACCCTTAACAAACTTTTCTCGTCTGAATGAAAATCTTCAAAAATGCATTGTGAAGTACTTACAATGTCTAAAAGGAAGGTTACTCCATCCATCCATCCATTCATTCAATTTACAGAGAAACATTGGGCACCTGCCATGGATGTATAGTAAAACCTTGGTTTATGAGTGCAATTTGTTCCGGAAACATGCTTGTCATCCAAAGCATTCGTATATGCTTTGATTCGTATATCAAAGCAAATCTCAAGAACCATGGGCTCAGTTGTGACTGTGACGTCTGGCATCACACACTACTCGTGTTGTAAGTCATCGCTCATTTATCAACTTAAAATTTATTACAAAGGTTTGCTTGTCTTGCAGAACATTCGTGGAATAAGCTACTCGCAATCCAAGGTTTTATCGTAGTAACGTTCTACTGGCTCCCTGAGACGACATAAATGAGTCATTCCTACAGAAGGGGGATAATAATGATAAGGGCTAAACTTTGTAACACTTATTATGCATGTGGTCAATACGGTTTTAAGCACGTTGCATATAGTAATTTATTTAAATCCTTGCGATATCCTATTGGAATAGCTACATGATTCTTACCCCCACTCTAGAGGTGAAAAAGCTGAGGTGGGAAAGAAGGTAAGAAATACGCCTGAGGCCATACAGTTAGTTTGGTAGGGCCTGATGTTAACCTCAGTTGTCAGGCTCCAGGGTCCACGCTCCTAACCACAGTGCTACACGCTTGTCAAGAAAGGAAGGAAAAATAGCATTTATTAAACCCTGCCGCTTGCCAGGTACTGACTTAACTAGACATTTCTGCAATACACGAAGGATTTATTTCTTACAGTAATGCAAGAAGTTGACACTTTGATTCCCATCTTTGTATCAACTTGTTCGGTCACCCAGTTAGCAAGCTGTCACTCAAGCTAGAAATGACAAGGCTGCAGGTGAGGGCCAGTTCTAGTGCTCAGGGAGTTCACAGGAAGGGGACTCCGCATCCAGAAGAGGGGGAGAAAACCCCATCGTCTGTTCCCATTGCTGTCGCCTTCGGCTTTCTGTTGCTTCGGCCCGTGGAGCGAGTGCTTGCTGAGGACTTAACCTTCCCTGGTGGCCTGCAGGACGGCAGTGGCCAATTTTGGGTCCTGGGCCTCAAGCCCCTATTTGTTTGTGTTTTCAGGGGATTGTGTGGGTCAGACTCAAGATCGTTTCATCAAAGGTTCTTTCCAGACTTAGCTGGAATCGCAGGTCCAATGCACACTTTCATTCCTAGTACAAAAGTGGGTTTTCTCTGAAGACACATGTCTGAGTAGCTGAGGGTCTTGCTCAGATGGGGAGGAGGCATTCGGGGCAGGTGGGCCTGGAGGGGGTGCCCCAGGGGTCTGGTCCTGGGAGTCCTGCACAGCAGAGGGGAAACCAGCCCACCGTTGTTTGGGTCGGTGAGCCCGTGGCCCTGGGGCAGGGCCTGGGTTTGTGTGGCCTTCAGGCCAGACGGTAAGCCACAGCGACAGGACTGTCTCTCGGGATTTAGCTCTGTGGGTGCACCCCGAGGCTGCGGTCTGGGATAGAGGTGCCCTCGGTTAATAAAGAAAGCAGAAAGCATTGCTTTTTGTGTTCTCTGATATTGCCATTTGCTTGATTTTCCAGGAATAAACAAAACCAAACTACTACCAATTCGACATGCAAACTGTTGTCTCAAACCTAAGTAGAGGAAACTGAATGCAAAAGGCATTGTGTCTAAACATTGACCAGATGTGTGAAAAACTCATTTTAATGAAGGCCACTGTGACTCACTAGGCAGTAAAATATGGGTCGTGCTGTTTTAAATTACATTTTGATGGTTTGAAAAATCCATGGGCTTTTCTAGCAGAAAGACGACATTGGAATGTTGGAATCTGAATTCATGGTATGATTTTCAGACCGAGCTCGTCTGTGCTTAAAGACCACCACTCACGGGGCGCCTGGGTGGCTCGGTCGGTTGAGCGTCCGACTTTGGCTCAGGTTCATGATCTCACAGTTTGTGAGTTTGAGCCCCGTGTCGAGCTCTGTGCGGACGGCTCAGAGCCTGGAACCTGCTTCGGATTCTGTGTCTCCCTCTCTCTCTGCCCCTCCCCGCTCATGCTCTCTGTCTCAAAAATAAATAAAACATTAAAAAAAAAAAAAAAAGACCACCACTCAGGGGCTTGCAGGCTGAGAGCAAAGCTTCACTCTATACCCCAAATTCTGGTCTCTTAAAAAAGTTATTATTATTGTAGTCCCCTGCATGTCTTATGCTTTCTGTCCATTCCCCTGCCAGGAAACTGGTCCAGACTCATCCCCCTTAACCTCGTGTCCAAATCAACCCCTAATAGGTCCTCCTGCTTTCCAAACCATTGTCACTTCCAGCAATACTGCTGCACACATCCTTCCTTCCTTCCTTCCTACTTTGCACATGTGTTTCCATTCTGCCTTCCACTTTCTCCCTTTCTTCCTGGCCCAAATCCTGCACCATGTTGGATAATCCATTGGAATCTAAAAAATGAGCAAGACTGAGTGTCTGTACTTGAAGACTTACAGAGGAGTGGAGGAAGAAGGGTCTGTGCAATGGACTGAACGTTTATGTTCCCCTGTTCACCCCAAATTCACATGTTGAAACCTAACCCCCAAGGTGAAGGTGTTAAGAGGTGGGGTCTTTGGGAGGTAATTAGGTCATGACAGCAGAGCCCTAAAGGATGGGATTAGTGTCTTTGTAAAGGAAACCCCACTATGTGAAGTTATTGCAAAAAGACGTCCGTGAACCAGGAAGCGGGCTCTGAACAGATAACAAACTTGCTACTGTCTTGATCTTGGACTTCTCAGCCTCCAGAGCTGTGACAGATAAATGCTTGTTGGTTAGAAGTCATCTAGTTTATGGTGTTTTTGTTATGGTGGCCCCAATGGACTAAGTCCACGTGTAAACCATTGAATATGATATAAATATAAATCCTGTTATGGAAATGTATGCAAGGCTCAGGTGGAAAACTCGAAGATAAGAGTGGTCAACTATACTTAGAACAGGGGGTCATGAGAAACTTTCTGGAGGAGACAGTATTTGAGTTGAGCCTTAAAAAGGTAAGTAGTTATTCTCAAGAGGGAGAAGGCAGAAAAGGACATTCCACGCAGAGGAAGAGCTGAGGCTTGCAGTGACGGTCACATAACAGGACGTGAAGAGAAGATGGTGAGAGACAGGGCTGGCGCATCAGGTCAGGCTGGATTATGCAGGGTCATGGGTGCCATATTACGGTCTTCACACTTAGGCATCAGGGATCCAGGGAAGGATTTGAAGGGGGGAGAAATGAATCTGGGTTTTCATTTCGAAAGACCACCATGGTTGTCGGGTGGACAATACCTGAAAGGAGCAAGACTGTTAGCAGAGTAAGACCTAGATATGGAGCCTAATGGTAGGTGAAAGAAATAATCGAGTCCCGAACTGAGAGAGTAGCAGCAAATCTGGAGAGAAGGGCTGGATAGGAAAAGTTAAGGAAGGCAGAATCAACAAGACACAGATGGTGACCAGAACTGATGCATCAAACAAAGAGAAGAACTGAGGTCAGCTCCAAGGTTTCTGGATTTGTGAATAATGCCACATCCACTCAGCCACAGGGGTAAGGAAAACAGAGGGGCAGACTGGAAGAAGTACAATCATGCGTAGGTCAGTCCTGAAGGCCCCATGGGACATGGAGGCAGACATGTCCAGTAGGTAATTGGCAATACAGAGAAGGCATTCTGGGGAGCTCTGGCCTCCAGCGACTGACTGAGAATCAGAATCAAAACGTTATGTTTAAATGATGAGTGTGAGATCCTCAACGAAAAGCATAATCCCATAGTCCATCAGAGGTGCCACGTGACCATAGTCCCTGCCATTTTTGTGTCTTGGCCTTGTCTCACAGTGGGAAGTCTCATACTTGAACAAGTGTATCATTTTCTCCTCGTCCCTCTTATGGGCACACGGTCACACTGAATTTTAGATGCCGTCATCATCCTAGATTTCTGGATAACAAAAACAGCAAATATATGTAAATGAGCTGTAACGAATGTCTAGAGAGGGAGTAACTCCCTTCCAGCCCTATGTAGGAGCACATGCCAAAAAAAAAAAGGGCATCCTGGGGCTTGTTTATCCTGGTTACAGGGTTGACCACGTAGGAAGTACACAAAGCCAATAATGACTAACGTCCTCAACTATTACTTATTATTCATACAGCATAATCACAATAAATACTGAGAGGATCCCACGCACTGTTTGTTTTGCTATTTGAACCACAATTTAATGTCTACCCAGAATGGCATCTCCATAGAAGGGCTATTAGTTTGCTGAGCTAAACTATATTTAAAGAGCAGTCCATTCTACGGGTTCTTTGTTCTTAATTTGCAGCTAAGTTCCAAACGAAACCTACGTTGTATTTAATCAAGTTAAATTGCAGCGACTGTTGAGTTAGGAAAAAATGTAAAATGACTTTGTCTGGAACCCAGTTAGACTGTGGCTTGCCCTGATCGTGATTAGCAAAGGAGGTAGAGATGCCTGATCGTAGAGCGTTAAGTCCATACTCTTTCTCTGCGGAGGTACCGCTATTTGTGTCTAGGCAATCGGTATTTATTAAAGACTCATGGTCCGCCTGGGCATTGTGGCGATCTCCAAACAATATGTACAAAACAGCGTAGGCGTCCCCGAATTGAGAATATGGAGACTGCTCCTGCTGTGGGCACACCCGTGGCATGTCAAGTGACAGTGTAGGTAACTCCAGTTGTCATGTTGATCAGTTGTCTAAGAGCAGACCGGGTTGCTAGATAATTGACTTGATTTCCTTGTCCATCATAGAAGAGATAATGACACTTAGCCTTCTCCACCTTTACAGGGAAGTTACACAATGGCTAATGTCTACCGGATGCTAAATACACTTCAGCACTGTAGCATGTGCACATATTAACTCATTCGGTCTTCACAACATCCCTCAAAAATAGGTATTATTATCCCCATTTTGTGGATTAGGAAACCGAGGCACAAAATTTAAGTTCAGGCTCAAGATCACATAGCGCTCCTGCTGGGTGAGGACTACTTTATGAACTATCCACAACTCCGAGGGTTAGAAAGTTCTTTCCACGTCGAATCCAAATCTGTCTATAACTCTTACTTGGTGGTCACAGTTCTTTCCTCTGGATCCAAACAAAACAAGTGTAACTTTCTTCCCCATGGCAGCCTTTCAGGAATTTTTTTAAATGTTTTATTTTTTTTTTTTGAGAGAGTGAGCAAGTCGGGGAGGGACAGAGAGAGAGGGGGAGACAGAGGACCCGAAGCAGGCTCTGCACTGCCAGCAGAGAGCCTGATGTAGGGCTCGACCTCCTGAACTATGAGATCATGACCTGGGCTGAGGTCGGACGCTCAACCAACTGAGCCACCCAGGCACTCCAGCCCTTCAGTATTTGAGGACAGTGGTCATGTCTTTTCTCCAGTCTTCTGTTCTCAGCTAGGCAACCTCAGTTCCTGAAACCATTGCAAGTCTATCCAGTTTGAAAGGGTCCTTATTGTGCTATTATCTGAGTGGTAGACACCACGCCTTTACTGTGTGAACAGTCAGGAAGTGTTCCCATTTACCATTAAGCAGACCACTTCCCATCCACAAAATGGAGACAAAGCTCATTTTTGGAGACATTGCTTCCTTGCCTCTTCTTGCCCCATACTTGTAATACCAAGACCCATAAATATAGCCTATCACCTTCAATAATAAAGACAGCTAAAGCATGTTATGGCTTATTACCTGCCAGCCACTATTCTATGAGGTGTGTTTTAATTTAATTAATCATCACAACAACTTCTGGGGTAGATGCTATTTTTATTCCTATGTCAACAAAGAAACAGAGCACAGAGAGGTTAGGACTCGATACTGTATTGCACAGCATATAATTGTACAGTGACTAGCTATTTGTAAGGAGTAGTAATGTAGCAGAACCACAGAGGCTTAGAAGAGTGCACTTTTTAAGGAAATCATAGAGTGCAGTTTTTTTTAAGTTTATTTATTTATTTATTCATTTATGAGAGAGAGAAAGAGAGAGAGAGAGAGCAAGTGGGGGAGGGGCATAGGGAGAGGGGGACAGGAGAAGTGAGGCAGGCTCTGTGCTGACAGCGGCGAGCCCGATGTGGGGCTCGAACTCACAAACCGTGAGATCGTGATCTGAGCCGAAGCCGGGTGCTTAACCACTTGAGCCACCAAGGTGTCCTTAGAGTGGAGTTTTTAACAGGTACTTTTTAAGTACATACTTGGCCTTTTTTGTCTAAGCAACATGGTGTCCATGAGGATCTCACGTGATTCTGACTTGAAGTTAAATATGGCAAGAACTCAGTGCTTCCTTGGACTTAGACAAGACTTGCCATCCAAGAGCCACCAGTCAATTTCTGCAAACATTCCGCCAGCCTGGCTGATCTGGGACCTGCCCCAGTAATGAGCCACAGGTCAGCTGGAGAATGAGCCCAAGGTCCGAGGGAGACAGGCTGTCCGCCCGGGAAAGGAGTTGTGATATGGGTATGAAATGTTGCCTCTTCCTCCAGGCCCCCTCAAGTATGTTTCATGATATCAGGGTGGCGTCTGTTGCGGGAGATTTTTATATCCTGGAGACAATCAATAGGTAGATATTATGTGCCTTATCTATCTATCTAGCCTTTTAGTTGGCATCTGGCCCTTTTCATGATAGCATCTATTTTGCCCACGAAGATGGGCTTTTACAGGGAAAATCTTCTTGTAGGTGGGCGCAGTTCCGCCCCTTGAACATAACTGGACAGGGAGAATACCCAGAATTCTAAGGAAGAAAAAAACCTGGAGTAAAAAAAGAGCAGGAAACCCTTGGAATGAAAAATCAATGGCAGGAGACCACAAAATGAACTTAGAGGTGGGAGAGGTACAGAGAGGGGGAGAGGAAGGAGGAGACAGCTTGGATAACCCCAGAATCTAAGAAAAGGATGGGGACGTCCCCACCCTGGGGACAGCCCCCAGGACCACAAAATGCCCCTAAACATTCTGCCAAACGTCGATGGCTGCGTAATCGTCGGAACTATTTCTTATGTGACGGCGTGACAGGGATGAAGATCAAATTCACCTGCCAGTAGAATGGTCAGCCCAGCTCTCCAAACTATTATCTGTACTGATTTTGTTGTTTATTTTGATTTATTTAAATATTAACTTATTGCTTTAGAGTGGGGGAGGGGCAGAGAGAGAGAATCCCCAGAGAATCCCAATGTGGGGCTCAAACTCACATTGAGGTCACCGCCTGAGCTGAAATCAGGAGTCGGAGGCTTAACCGACTGAGCCCCTATCCGTATTGGTTTTAAGCGAAGGCCTGCTATTTAAACTCGTAGGGAAAAGAATTTTTCACAGGGTGTCTGAGCAATTGTCTGCCAGGTAACATGCTGCTTTGGGGGGGGACCAGGGTGGTAGGGTGCAGGCGTGATGAGCATGTTTCTCAATGATCTCCCTGTCACCTGTCCTGGTGACGTACATCTTTTCATTCTCCTTATTCTCTTTCCTATCACCCGAGCAAAGAGGCTTATCTTGGGTGTGTGACATCATAGACCTCTCCTTGGTGTGTGGAGTGAGGCAAAGCTACCCTTTCCTTTCGAACGGTGCCTCTCAGCACAGCTTCCACTGCTTGCTCTGGAAGGACACCATTGGTGGTTGGGTGGCTTGAAGTGCCATGGCCATGCGTTTCCAGGCGAGATGAGCCTATCTCACTTTTCCTGGTGTTATCTCACCTTTTAGCACATTGAGCACTCAGCAGGACCACGCTACGTAAGAGGGGGACGCATGGGTTTCCTTCCATGGCCACCCCAACGCAGGGCGATCGTTCCGTCTCAGGGCCCACGCTAGCCAGATAATGGGGGAAGAGAGAACAAGCTGGGATTTGCTCCCTGAATCATCTGAATCATCTGCCAGCTGTCTGCACAACCCGAGAGGCAGACCTGACCGGCTTTCATGATGAGCCGTGATGTTAGGAGAAGGGAACTCCAGCCGGAGTCAGTCCCAGGCGAGCTCTTCAGGCAGCAGCATCCGGAGGCTTCATCTTCTGGCTTCATCTTCATCTTCATGGAACACACTCTGTCTGGAAGTCACTAGAAGAATGTAAGCCCGGATCACCCCGATGTCATCTTTAAAAGGTGACCCGCTGGGGTGCCTGGGTGGCTCAGTTGGGTGAGTGTCCGACTTCAGCTCTGGTCATGATCTCCCACTCCATGAGTTCGAGCCCCGTGTCGGGCTGTGTGCTGACAGCTCGGAGCCTGGAGACTGCTTCGGATTCTGTGTCTCCCTCTCTCTCTGCCCCTCCCCTGCTCATGCTCTGTCTCCCTCTGTCTCAAAAGTAAATAAAAACATTAAAAAATTTTTTTTCAGGGTGACCTGATTCCAGAGCATAAAGCTGACCCTACACGACTCTCCCAAACTACACGCTTATGGTTGACCTCAAGTTTCCAGCAGATGCTCTAATCTTTTCACCATTGCCATGTTTGGAATAGTCTTCATGGTACCTAAAGTGAGATACTGCTGAGTTTAACCTCAATTGTACTCAATTGTTTGTTGCAGCCTCCAGCTAACTTTTACCAACTTATTTCTATTTAAGCCGGGGTTAAAGGGTTAGCCCCTTTTCCACATCCCTAACACAACATGGATGCTACTATGGGCCTCCAGTGAGGCCACTGGTATGTGGGCAGCTGGTCCCTTCTCTGTGGGGCCAGGAGCTGCAGAGCCCATGCCCACACGGAGCTCGGATTCCTGAGTGTCGCATCCATTAGCTGGCTCCTCCTTTTGTTCGGAGACCTACCAGAGGGCTAACACTCCCCACAGGAGGCCCACTGGCCCACCTGCCCTCGGGGCATTGCCTGGCCATAGCGACCATTTGGCAACCGTCTCTTCAAAGTCAGCAATTATCATAGGAGAGTTGCCAAATAACTTCAAAGCAATGCTAGCAAATCCGTTTCAAAGCAGAAGAACCATTCACTTCCTTTTCATTTTTTTCTTTCTGTCTTTTTCTTCTGCCCTCCCTTTTTTTCTTCCTTCCTCCTGTGGCTTACTTACGACAGATTTTCAAACTCGACTTTAAACCGATTGATTTAGTTTAATAAACTCTTGATGTGATAATGTTGTGCCAGCCAGGTTTGTAACCACAGATCTAAAATGCTTTTCTTGGTTTTACTCTTTTCATGAGAGTCTACAACATGAATATGATCACAGGTACAAACTTGGGTCTCTAATTCTCTGATCGTTCTACTCCCTCGCCCGGGTTGATAACCTTTGTTCTCTGCTTCTTTATGATGAGTCAGACATGAAGAAAAGCTGTGCTGTAATTGCTGTGCACTTTCACAGGCTGAGAATCTGTGGATGAGGTGACCAGAGGTCTGTATTTGTGCTTTCTCATTCGTAAAAGAAGGTTCCTAGTCCTCGCTCCAGATCATGATTTATCCACAGTGGTGTTCACTGAAGCAGCACAACAGAAAATATTGGGAATCAATAAATTCCAAACATTGAGAATTTATTAAGTACATTGTGACACGTCCCTCAGTGCAATGCTATGTGGCTCTAAGATTATATTTGCAAAGAACCTTGTGTAGAAAAAGTTTGTGTAGTAAGTTCTTATGGTATAATAGTAGCTGAAAAATAGTGCACAACATTTTATACATAATATCTTAACTACTCAAAATATGCAGGGGAAAATAATGAAAATAGATTCACTAAAATATTAGCAGTGGTTTTCTCCAGGTGGAGGAATTTTTATATTTCTCATTCAATTTCCCTAGATTAAAAAAATTCGACAGTGATTATATTTATAACTTCTATATTAACATGTCAAAGGCTATTTGACAAATTTTACATGGGTATTATGAGAATAAAATGAGATAATAAACAGAAGGCAGCTGAAAAAGTGTGGTAACCATTTTTGTTTTTATGGTGATTACTCAACTTTAGGGGAAGCGGTAATAAAATTTTGACGTAAGAATTATCCAAGAACAGATTGCACCATCTCCATAGACAGGTGATAATTATATACCAAATTAGCACATCACCCTTCCAGTTCTGCTTCAAATGATGATGTCAGTCCTTAGAAACCTCAGTGGAGAATACTAATCTGTACCTCAGAGGTGAAGTGTGCTATGTCTCAAGCACCTGATGTCCATCAGTTTGTTTCACATTGTCCCAAATCACTCCCCAGTGAGTGTGGAGGCACTTTGCTCCGTGAAGGTGCACCGTGGCCGGGCTCAGCCTCCCTCGTTGGTCCAGCCCTGACTCAGAGGCCATTCCCTCAGCACCTCGGGCAGTGGAAAGATCTAGCAACGGGTGAGCCCCGGGTTTCCCACCTTCTGTGCCTTCTCAGCTCTGGTGTGCACCTGTGAGGAGCAGAGCCACTTTGGGAGGTGACATTTGCCGAGGGCAGATGCTCAGCTATAATCTCTCTTCCTCTTCTTTCATATCTCCCAAGGGGCATAGTCCAAGACTCTAAATATAAACTGTGTCATCTTAAAATATATACCCTCTTCTGCCAGGGTTTTTATTTTTCTCCCAGATGACATTACCCAAGTTTCTAATAATAAAGAGAAGGCCAAGTGGCCAAACATGGCTCCCTACTCCTCTACCAGGGGGGCATCAGGGCTCCAGGTGAGCAGACACGAGCCGCCCCATTGCTTTCCTCTTGGAAACTCTGGAGACTTTTCTCCTGAGACTCTGGCAGGTGGCATTAGCCATCCGGGACCACACATACTTGCTTCTTATTTTCACATTGCAATCAGCCTTGGTCACCAGCATTGCACCTGTAGAGAAGAATGCCCGAGTGACGGACCAAGCAAAGGGGCGTGAGGAGTAGAGGCACCATAAACCCGGTCAGGCTCCAGCTCTCCAGGCACATCTACTGCCTACGATTTCTGATTCCTACCAACTGCAGTGCTGACTCTTCCGCACGTCGGGAAGATGCCAATGCGAGAGCAACCTAGCGGCCCATACGGCCCTTGTCCTCACTCTGGCCTTGCCCCAGGGAACACACAGGGAAGAACCTGATACTTATCCTCACTGAGCTCTGCCCATACCATCCAAGAACCTCCAAATAAACTCTGCTTACTCCAGTTCTAATAATAGCCGCTTCGTATTGAGAGCTTACGATGGGCCAGGCGCTTCAAACACGTACGACTAATCTTCACATTATGCCAAATGTAAGGTGGCCATTATTCCGTTTAACGGATGCGGAGACCAAGGCTCAGAGAGGTCCAATAACTACCCCCGGTCATGTATCTCAACTTGGTAGTGTCTGGATTCATTCAAATGCAGACCCACTAGGTTGGAGTTCTCCGAAGCCATTTCCCTTTCTTCCAGGGTATTATTGCATTTTCGAGACAATTCAATACCCTCCCATCCTCCAAAGGTAGAGGGGTGGGGTCAAGGACAGGCTATACTCATTTGCCCCAGGCTCACTCTAAGTGACCTCAGTGAGCCGAACATTAATTTGTAGTCAACCTTTCTGAAATTGAGAAGGACCAAAATGTTACCTGAGCTGCCCTGGTGGGGATTATCCTTTTGGGGACTTAGGACATCAAGCAGGCTTCTTAAAAGGGGAACTGAGGCTGTGCAGTATCATTTTATACCAGAGTGTACAAAGGCTGAGGGAATTTGGTTCTAATATTAATAGCTCAGGGTGCCTCTTGCCAGAAAGGCAAATGTGACAAATGTCCCTGCTGAGATAACACATGGACTGGAATATAAATTTATAAAAGGAAAAGACCTTACCAAAAGTTTCAGTAGCTGATGGCTCATGGGGTCTTCACAAGGAGTGGTAGACCTGATTGTCATCCCAGGATGTGGATGGCAGCTTGTTACTGTGCCTCTGTTGTCCCAAAATGAATCTGAATGGGTTCTGGGAAATCTCTAGTCTAGCTGCACACAGTGTGGGGGGAAAGTGGTTGTTGCGGCATTGAGGGTGTCAGCTTGTGCTGAAGTCCCTCGTGACTCTCCGTCCAGCGTCCTAGCTGGAACTGCCATTCTGATCGATATGGGAAGCTGGGTGGAAGGACCAAGTCACGTGTGATGGGGAGGACTGGGAAGGGTAAAGGCAGGTTACGGGGGCTCCATTCAAGGCAGTCTAGGAAGGGCAGCCCTTTCTGGAAGCCAATGTCACAGCCCTTTGGTCTATCCTGTAGACCAGCAAGCAGTCAAGGGTCCTGACCAGCAGCCTTGACTTGTTTGAGTTAAGGCATTTTTTTAAATCTTTTTTTTTTTTTTAATGTTTATCGACTTTGTGAGAGACAGTATGAGCCGGGGGGGAGGGGCAGAGAGAGAGGGGGACTGGGGATCTGAAGCGGGGTCTGTCTGAGAGCAGACAGCCCAATGTGGGGCTCGACCTCGTGAACAGCGAGATCATGACCTGAGCTGAAGTCAGATGCTCAGCCAACTGAGCCACTCAAGCACCCGTTGAGTTAAAGCATTTTTACCACATCTATATTTCCCTTCTATCCTTGTGTGTATTTTGATGGGTGTTGTCAGAATCCAACTCAAACAACGTGTTATGACTTACCTAATAATGGAATAAAGATAAAGAGAATGGAGAGGACATTCCCTACATGCTGGAAAAGGTCACAATCTCAAAGTTACTAGAGGAATATAACCAACAAGTTACTAGAGGAGTATAACCAACAAAATATATGATGCTGTGTCGTTTCAAGGGAGGAAGAAATAATGTTCTCACGGAAGACTGATTCTTACAGATAAGAATTCAACAGGTGGTGAAAGAGGCATAATTTATTGGAGACATGTGGTATTGTCCACACTGTATCTGTGGTGTCATGAAAACGATTAGCTTTTGGAGGGGGAGGGGAATCAGTATAGTCCTTCCCCTTCAGACATACAAAAATAAATTAGAACAGGAAAAAATAAATTAAGTATTTAAAAAGAAAACCACAGGGGCACCTGGGTGGCGCAGTCGGTTAAGCGTCCGACTTCAGCCAGGTCACGATCTCGCGGTCCGTGAGTTCGAGCCCCGCGTCGGGCTCTGGGCTGATGGCTCGGAGCCTGGAGCCCGTTTCCGATTCTGTGTCTCCCTCTCTCTCTGCCCCTCCCCCGTTCATGCTCTGTCTCTCTCTATCCCAAAAATAAATAAACGTTGAAAAAAAAAATAAAAAAATAAATAAATAAATAAATAAATAAAAGAAAAAGAAAAAGAAAACCACAGAAAAAGGAGAAGATAGTAATAGAAATAAGTGATCTGAAACCTCCAGAGGTAAAAACTGTTTTTAGTATAGAAGTAACGGAAGAAGTCTCAAAGGACTCAAGTAAATTACAGATTTGGGTCCTCTAAAATGTAAAAGTCCTATGGGCTTAAAATTTCACTATGCTGTAACCTAATATGAAAATATATTTTTTTCCCATTGATTCAGAAAAAATCCCGCAACAAGCTGGACTGGTAAAAGGCTAGTATCTTTATCCATGTACATAGCACGCAGCAAATGCCCAGTCAGCCCGTTAGAGGAATGGGCACGTCACCCAATTTTGCAGATGAGGAAACTGACACCCAGAAGCAAAGAACTCACCGAAGCAACAAGAGAATTCATGGCAGACTTGGAGCCAAGTTCACGAGGCTCCTGGCTCTTGGACTGGACCTCTTGCACCTGCTATCTATTGCAGAATCCCGTATGAGTTTCTTCAAGCAGCGACCTTCTCCATAGAAAGGAGGACGACTGCCTGTAGCCCAATTGGAATTAGATCTGAGGCAAACTCTGCGCATTTTTGGAAAAGATTGGGATTTCAGAGAGGTGGTTATGTGTCCCCAAGAAAGTAAATGTTATGTTTCAAGGAGAGCTGAAAAAAGAATAGGCCCCAAACCCAAACAAAAACAAAAGAAAACCTATATATATTGTCGTTCTTAAGTTACAGAGAAGGAAGGAGGCAAACTGTGAAACTCTTAAATACCGAGAACAAACTGAGGGTTGATGGGGTTTTGGGGAGAGGGGCATTGAGGAGGAGGAGTGGGTGATGGGCATTGAGGAGGACACCTGTGGGGATGAGCACTGGGTGTTGTTTGGAAACCAACTTGACAATAAATTATATAAAAAATAAATAAAAATTAAAACATATATATATATATACATACATATATATGTATATATAGTTGTTCTTTAATATGTAGTCATTCTGAAGTATAACGTCCAGAAGACAGAATAGATACTGATTAAAATCAGAATGTGCTAATAATCCTAAAGAAGACATTTCCTTTTTTTTTTTTTTAATGTTTATTTTTGAGAGAGAGACAGAGTGCGAGCGGCGGAGGGGCAGACGGGGAGACACGGAATCCAAAGCAGGTTCCAGGCTCTGAGCTGTCCGCACAGAGCCCGACGCGGGGCTCGAACCCACCGTGACCTGAGCCGAAGTCAGATGCTTAACTGACTGAGTCACCCAGGCACCAAAAAGAAATTTCATTTAAAGGCTCACAGTGTGTTAGTGTTTAGTTTTTGATAATAAATAAGAGAGTTATTAGAGAAATCTTTTGAGAGATTTTGGAAAAAGTAACAATATTTATTCAGAGTAGCTGGGGAGTGCCAGGGCACACACACATCGGGGAGGAATATATATACATTGTTTCTATTCTATGGATCCTGAGCAATTGACTGAGGGTATTTTGTAATCCTTCAACTACCCGTATACACGTTTAGCTTATAATAACCTGTGCTGTGTGCATTCTCCTGGGAGAAAGGGGTCAGAGTGACAAGGTGAGTTTTACGATTCAAAGTCTGGCGGATAATGACTGTCAGCCAGAGAAGAATTAAAAGGAAAAATCTCCCTCAGCTCCAAATGCAGCATTTGAAAGCAACATTTTAATCAGATCATTTCATATTTTACAGAGGAGTCATCTTTTACAGGAAAAAAAATTTTTTTTCCCCAACACACGAAGGGCAAAAAAATGAGACCCATGGGAAATGATTTCTTCACAATGCGGCTATTTAATTGATCTATTTGGAAATCTTCTACCATTTTGCTGCATGCTAATTGGAAGTCATTTTAAAGCAGAATCAGCTTGGATCACAATTGATTTAATGCAGTGTAGCTGGCCGGCCCAACTTGGGAGGAAAGTGTGCATGAAAACCCTGCTTTTACAAGCCCCGTGGAGAGAGCAGTTATTTGGATGAGGCAGAACAGCAGTCTAGAAGGCCAGTGATGACACAGACCTTGGCGGCCCTTCAGAAGTGACAGCCACGTCTTCAGTTACACTCCTCACACCCCTCCGGTGTGGGGCAACAGATCAGTGGAGCGCCCTCTGCCCACAAACCCTCCCCTCCGGAGCCTCCCCCAGCCCGGTTTCCATGTTCAAAATGTGCCTCCTGGAAAGATGGATCGAAAAACTCCCAATTGTTTTGGCCTTTTCAAAGAGTCCCTAAGATTCGGATTACTTCGGGAGGAGGATTAGATGGGCTTCAGTGAAAGATGACGCCTTGGGACTTTGTGAGCTCATCTGTGAGTATGAAATCCTGGTGGAAAACAAGAACGATGCCCAAGCCAGACTCCTGGTATTGTAGTAACAGGGAGATAGAGCAGGACCAGCCTGAGCTGGGCTACATGGACCTTGCCTTTCACCTTGAACGTGTCCTATGTAAGGGACCAATCTCTGATCCCGAGGTACTGTCTCTGCAGGACTTATGCTGCAGTTCAGGAAGGGAGTGTGGTTGCTTGCCACATAGAGGTGGTATTAACTGTAAAACCAAGAGGATAATTTTGCCTCCCCAGATAGCCGCCGAACTTGGTTGCACCATAACCGCCTATTAGGAACCCACCCCTCCGACCCTCCACAGCCCCCTTCTCCGGCTAGTACTTTCTTCCCCACACTATTCTTCATTAATATTCAAAGCGCATTTATTGATGTAAATGTTTAACGAGTGATTTAGGAAGCAGATACTGTATATAAAGCCACGGGAGAAGGTCTGGGGTAGGACATTTCTTGTGGCATCGTGGAGTCATCGAAATAAATGAATAGTGACAAAGTGTGACCGTGTAATATAACCGGGGGAATTTACTACGGAATTGTATATGTTTCTACCAAAGATGATGTGTGTTGCTCTCGGGTTTGAAGTTGACTTTACATTTCCAGTTGCTGAAAGTTCTGCCGAGAGGCCAGCGTTATGCCAACATCGTGCAAAACAAGTTTGTAATTAAAAAAGAAAAAATGGACAATTGGCTAATTACTTGATCTATTCACTGATGTAGCATATTTGGATTATTTTCATGTGAATACACCGATTCTGGAGTGGAAGAGGTTGGAGCTATTATAATGTTAATAAACCAACACATTTATTTATTCCAGAGTATGTTTTAACTGAGCACCTACTCTGTGTCTAGCACTGTCCAAAGCTCTGGAGTTGCAGTGATGAGTAAGAGGGATTTTCCCTCAAAGGACTTTTGGAGGAGCAGGTGGCAGAGAGTGCTACAAGCTGATGCAGAGAAACCGGCAAAGTGAAAGAGAAGCAGTCCCAGACAGCTGGGTCTCCTGGAAGGCTTCCCAAAGGAGACAGCGTGTGATCTGGCCTTAAAGGACGAGTGGAATTTTCACAGGGAAGCCTGGTGTGTGGGGAGGTTTCTCCGGGGGGTGGGGGGGGGGAGGGAGGGGATGTGAGCAGAGGTTCAGGGGGTGGAAGAGGAAGTGTGGCAGCGGGTGGTTTGATTAGGCTGGAAAACACTCCAAGTGACCAGGCGTTGGAAAGAGAGCAATGACAGTGGGAAGCACGTCGCGGAGCTTTGCAAGCCCCCTTGGTGGGAACTAAGGAGCCGCTGTAGGCTTTTGCAAAAGGAAATGCAGTGATCAGCTCTGCGCTGTAGGACAACCTGGGTGGGGCAGAGACAGCAAAGGAAGGAAATGTGTCATTTCAAATAGTTCAAACCATTTTGGAGTTCGGATGGATTTATGCCAGCTAATCCAAAAGCACGGTGCAGCAAAGAGATGCATTAAAAATTAAGAGGTCTGAGTTCTAGCCCTAGCTTTGCTTCTAATTAGGTTTGTGTCCAGATGACTCACTGTGCATCAGCGATCCTTGATGTTCTCATCTGTGTAGATGTGTGTCTGTCCGTCTGTCCATTACTCAGGTGGCTGAGTTATACGCGCCTGTATGATGAGGACATCCATCATTTCCCCCTTTGGGATTGACAGCTCGAAATTTCCAAAGTGATTTAAATAGGATATTTAGATATTTCTGCCTTACTCTAGGACAAGCCATTTCCCTTGAGATGGCTACGTAACAGTTACCCCTCAGATGTTCTCTCACTCTGTCTTTAAATTTGTCAATTCGATATGATATCCAGGAAAAGAAGGAGGCAATGCACTGGTACGCCATGTCTCTCTGTTACGATCTCTAGAACTTCAGGATCTGATGGACTGGACAGGAAGGAGACACTCCTCTGTGCTGCTAACGTGTTCTTAAGGACAGCTAATAACTGAGCAAAGTCGGAGGTGGCCACAAGAAGGACAGCTAGTCCAGACTAGAAGAGAGAGTTAACCGTCCTCACACGGAGCAGCCTCTCCTTGTCATTTGGCATCATCATGGCTGTCCTGCTAAAGACAAAACACATTTTCCAAAAGAAGGCTCTTTTGACCCCTTGGCTGCCGTTCCAAAATGGGGAAATATTACCAGGATGAAAATTACGCAGGGCAAATATTCATGAAGAAATGTGGTCTAATGGAAGTCGCGTCTATAAAATATCCAATGCTTAGAAATAAATGAGAATTCTGTCAATCATCTAAATGACTCCATATCTGGAATTATATACAGTAGATTGCCTGCTTTTTTTTTTTTTTAACATTTTGTCCCGATGTTTATATACGGTCTTTACATTTTATTATTTGATGTTTATTTTATGTTTAATTTACAGACAGTCCTTTCTTCACCAATCCATCTGGTCTACTAAGAAAAGCAATCCTTTCTGGATGGGGGGAATTTGGCAAAAAGACAGAACCATCAAACGCAGTGGGTCTCAACTTGCTGTACCACTACTGTATTAGCCGAGAGCTTGTCAAATCCACTCCGTGGCCACGGTTTTTCACAGTCAGATGTTTTCAATTTGTCTTCCAATATGATGTTTACTCAAACATTTGGCAGATTTATAATTTCTCCATTCTCCCCTGCCACTCATTCTCGGGTTTTAGATTTTCTCGTTTAATAGTTGTAGCCGTGTTTTACACTTTCTATAAATCTTCATGAAGTTTCTAAACCCAGGGTCATACACGTTGAGAATTGCTATCTAACAGAACCCTTTCAGGAACTGAGGGCTGTATTTTATAGTTCTGCATTAATTAATCCTCTGCCTGAGGTCACGAGCAGGTACGAAGTTACTTTTTAAACTTACAATACACACAGCCTGATTCTTCCCGCTGGAGAACAGAGTTGCGGCCGGCAAGGTCGCTTCAACCCTGTCTCTTGCCTAGTAGCCCTGGTTTTGTCTGACCTGGAGATGGGAGTGGTAGGTTTTGCCCTCCTCCCATTCCTGTGCCTGTGGTATCAGAAGGAATTCATTTCTGCCCCTGCCTCTGTAGAAGCAGAAGCTTCCTAGGCTGACACCTTTGCCTCCTTGCAACTCCCCTCTGCTCACTTCAGCCACCAGGAAGCTCACCTACCTCTGAGTTTCTCTAGCACCGACTACCTGTTTCAGCATTTAATCATACTCTGCTTTGTACTGTCTCCTGAATGCTGCGTCTGCTCTTGGCTGTTAAGCCATCGATATCCCCAAAGATAGAGAACATACCCATTTTGGGTGTCGCATTCCTCAGTAGGAGATGGATAAGAGAGAGACAGAGAGAGATTAGTCTCAGGGATGTCTTTGAGCAAGTGACAAGCTTTGTAATGTACGTGTAACTTACATGTACGTACCTAGGAAAATGATACTCTGAGATTATATGACACAGTAGATATGTATTTAGGGGATGTAGACCTTTGATGGGTCTTCCCTTAAAGGAGAGACCTGCCAACCTGCAAGCATCTCCCAAAGCAAGAGCTTCCCTGTGGTTGGCGACCAACCATTATGTGACCTTGAGTATGTTGAGTGTGTTTACTGTCGGTCTATGGGCCTCCGTGTTCTCAACTGGAAAGTGAAACAAGTAGACCTGATGACCCCAAGTTTCCTTCCAAATCTGGGTCCCGAGCACCAGGTCTTTGGCCGCTATTGTCTCGTCCATGCCATGTTGGTCCATAGAGGTGTCCCCTGAAGTTCACAGACACAGAGCAGTAAGAAACCTGGAGCTTCCAGAGGGCTCCAGGCTGGCTCCCCCCTCACATCCTCCTCTTGTCTGCGTGGAGAAGACTACAGTGCTATTTCCCGCCTTCATGCCTGGTCCGGCTGACATCTGTTCTTTTCATGTCATAACCAAAAGCTTCAAATCCAAGTGGCCTTTCCCCACTTGTTTCCTCAAAACCTTGGCAGCGTTCAGAGTGATCATGCGGGGGGTGGCTCTCGCGTCCGAGGTGAGAGAGCGGCATCAGCTGTAGTCCCGAACCACGAGGATTTGGGGCGGAACCCTGAGACCGCATGCTTCTGGCTTTTCTGGCATGTCAATTTAGCTTACAGCTACTGACTCTCCTTGAGTGTCAGAGGTCGTATTTGGTAAGTAAGCACAAAGACATAGGAACAGCAGAACGATCGTTCAGAAGACCATAGCATGATTGGAGAGTGATACAAAGCAATGCGGGCATGTGGGGCATATGGAGGTCTAAACAGCATGCCTGCCCCCGGAGTCCCGACATAGTGTTTCTTGGACTTCAGGGTGAAGGATAGCTCCATGGACTTGGAGACCAAGGACCAGGCCCGGGAAACTGGGGATTTAGATCCTAGAAAAGAAGAGGAGAGACGCTGCCAGCTTACCTCAGAGAATCACTAGGGGAGTTAACAGCTCACCTTGATGCCTTCTGTGTCCGGGACCCCAGGTGGTTTTCAGCAGCAGACACGACTTCATTTGGAACCTTGGTTGGTGCCATAAAAGTTTAACCCGTTTAACCCAGTCTAGAAAACCTGCGCTGAGATCCTTGGACATAGGTTTTCTAAGAAGACTGAGAAGGTGCCCACACTTTGGGGAGCCTCCAGGTAAATTATAACCCTAGTGGGGAAGAAGCCTTCTCCTATGTCAACCATCATTATAGACATCTCCTATGTCAGCAGAAATCATCAATGCAGCTGGTCGTCACAGATAGGCCGTAGGGCAGGAAGTAGTGAGGAGCTGTCGTGCTGTGACAGAAATTATTAGTGCCTAGACCTACCTCTCCTGCCCGTCCCACCTCAGTGAGCAAGGGCCACCTTTCAACCACCAGCCTTTGCATTTCTTTGCAAAGAAACTGGTTTTGCCACCTACGCCACAGGTCAGAAATACCAGGGAATTAATGTCCCCCTCACGAGAGCTTTTTTTTTTCTTTTTAAATGTTTATTTATTTGTTCTTGAGAGAGAGGGTGCACGAGTGCATGCATGTGTGCAGGGGAAGGACAGAGGGAGAAGGAGAGAGAGAATCCCAAGCAGGCTCTGGGCTGTCAGTGCAGAGCCCAATGTGGGGCTTGAACTCAAAAACTGCGAGATCATGATGTGAGCTGAAATCAAGAGTTGGATGCTTAACTGACTGAGCCGTCCTCACAAGAGCTTTTAACCTATACCAGTGGAGTTAGGATATTAATACTGTATTTCTCCCACACCTCTGGACATCTGGGGGGGAGTATCCTCTGAAATGAGCGATCCATGGAATTCTCCCGCAGGATTGAACTTCAGTTGAGTGGTAACTTACTTCGTTATCTTTATTGGCTACCTTCTTTTTTCAATCTTACATCCCCAGTCCCCACTTCCCACTGATATTTTGCAATCTCCTTCCAAATAAACCACTTGTTCCCTAATTTCTGTCTCCATATATCCTTCTACAGGTGAGGAGAGACCCAAACTGAGACAAATATTCAACATGACATTCTCAGATAGCTGGAGTCAGGCACTCCCAAGAAGGGATAGAAATGGGGTCATTGCATGCTCAGCAAATCTGTGGGTTGGAGACGAAGAGCTACAAATGGCCTGGGATGATTTTTACCTTCACCATTTCCTCCCCTCTTACAGGCAGGTGTGACGCAGGGAAGCAAGGGTTTCAGGAGGTGGAGAAAAAGGTTGGCATTTTTACCCATAAAGACGTGAACACCTAGAGCTTCTGGATCCCTTGGGCTCGGAAGCCTCCTCCTCCAGTTGTGAGGCTCCTGGAATGAGAAGTAGGTCCTCAGAGCCATAAACCCCCTAGATGGACGTCTGCAGGCACTTGACCTGACCTTCATGGGTCTCCCTCTCCAAGCATTCTTATGCTGGGATTTTCAATTCTGTTCTTAACTTGGGTATTTCCTACATGAGCTATGCGATGGAAATAAACTGGTCACGATGATAATAAATGTAGACTTTAAAAAACATATATAGCAACAGCAAATTGCCCACTTTCATTTGCTTAAAGCATCCCAAAGTCTAATTTGGAGAAAATTGCTAGTAATCCCTGAACTTCCGCTGGGCTGCACGCCTGGTCTCCCCATCAACTATGGGTAGCCTTTCCTTCAGTTGTTTACTCTCTTTATTCCCGTGGGTCTTTGCTTCTCTTGCTAAAGCAACAGAGTCTAATCACTGTGCTTGAGCAACCTCCCCGATCTGCTGGCCCTCGCACCTACATATTCTACTTGTTGCTTCCCAGCTTGGTTTATTGGAGGTAGGAAGTCTGGGATCCAGTCTTCACTTTGGGTACCACCCTGGAGGGCTGAACATCAAGTTGGACTCCAAGGTACTGCTCTCACTGTCTGGTTGCTGAGGATGCATTTATCAGGTTCTGGTTAATTGGGTTTGAAAGTGATTCACAGAACAACAGGTGCGGGGGCTGGATCAAGGAAGAGGGCAAAAGGGCACTCGGTTGATGTATCACCCCCCTGCCTCACCACAAAATAGGCTCGACTCTGCAACCCTCCTCAACCGCATGGGAGGGGAGGGTGAGCTGGCATTGCTCACAGCGGTGTGTCAATTGAAAATTGAACATAACCTTGTTGGAAGAAAATAAAGATAAAAAGGTATAATGTTGAACATCGTCATTACCCTTGAAGACATCAGAATTGGGCCTTACGTAGTTCTTTTGTCTGAGATACCCTAGGGTCAGTAACAACAAATACTATCTCATTTTTTTTTTTTATTCTATTCCAAGGGAACTAATCAGGATATTTTATAGGTGGGTTGCCAGTGGTACAGAAGAGCTAAACTACTTACCAATGGTACTTAGCCAAGTCAGTGATAACACCTTCATTCAACTGATAGAAAAATGCAAATAAAGACAATTTTAAGGTTTTTACACTGCCATGATTTAGACTCTTTGAGTACCATGCTTTCGAGCTCATTGAATTGGATCTTTTCTTTTTAAACACTCAAAAAATAATTTTGTATTATTACCTTTTTTTATATTATCATGATTTTTTACAGCAATTGACTGAGGTTTTTGTTTTTGTTTTTTAATATAAAGAAGACTTATAATTTGTTGACCAGAAGTCTCTTTGCCCAATCAGTGGTGAAATACTTAATTAGAAGTCACAAAATGACAAAGACAATTTTTCATCTCAGAACTTTTATGTATAATTTTTGTAGTTTTTTTAATGTTTATTTTTGAGAGAGAGAGAGAGAGAGAGAGCAAGAGGGGGAGGGGCAGAGAGAGAGGGAGACACAGAATCGGAAGCAGGCTCCAGGCTCCGAGCTGTCAGCACCAAAGCCCGACATGGGGCTTGAACTCACAAACCACGAGATCATGACCTGAGCCCACGTCTGACGCTTAACTAACTGAGCCACCCACACACTCCTCATCTCAGAACTTTTAAAGTATGCAGTTGTTCGTCAAATATTTTTCAGTTTGTTTGGATAAAAATCTCGACATGCGTTTAAGCATAAGGGTAGAAACCTAAGCTTATTTGTAGGAAGAATATCAATCATCATTCTCAATGTAGCTGAATGAGTCAATATTTACTTGTGTAATTGAAGTATAGTTGACACACAATGTTACGTTAATTTCAAGTGTGCAACGTAGTGATTCAACAACGCTATGCGTTATGCTCTGGTCACAAGTGTAGTTACCATGTCACCTGGGTGGCAAGTTAGATCTTTTCATTGTGAATAACAGCTATTTTCTAGAGCAGGATAACCACTTAGAAATTTTAATAGATATGTGAAAATATTGTTTAAAGTTTATTTACTTATTTTGAGAGAGAGAGAGTGAGCATGAGCAGGGGTGGGGAGAGAGAGAGAGAGAGAGAGAGAGAGAGAGAGAGAATCCCAAGCAGGCTCTGCACTGCCAGGGCAGAGGCCAACACGAGGCTCAATCCCACGAACCGTGAGATCATGACGTGAACCGAAATCAAGAGTCTAGCACCTAACCAACTGAGCCACCCAGGCGTCCCTCAAAATATTTTTTTATTGTGAATGCTGATCCATTGTTTTAAATGAGACGTTATTCCTGGATTATAGTTATTTTTCATCATAATTGAGAAAGTATTTGATCTTTTACAAGAATATGTGAATTTCACTGATCTGGGTTCGTACAGCAAGGATCCAGGGTATTAACAGCACAGTGTGACTAAAGGATTTCTTGAGCTGACAAAGTCCTTTTGCATATATTTCACATACAAATACATTGTATTATATGAATTAGGTAAATGAGAATAGCGTGGAGTGATGAGCCAACTTGCTGGTAACAGAGAAAACCAGGTCTCTTTCTTTATCCCTTCTTTTTCCTTACCCCAGTCAGCTGCTCTACTACCTGATATTGACAAGAAAGTTCTCAACCGACCTTTGAAGATTCTTCACACCCGTAGAAACTGGACTCCTGTTCTTAGCAATTGTTCCTTTCTAGGGCCAGCAACGAGTTCATGTTTGAATTGTTAAGGCTGCTACAAATGTCTACCATTTATGCCTGATCTACTGGTCTACTGGTCTCCAGATGGGCAGAGCTTACACAGAACTCGATAACTGTTGACAATAATATCTCTTCGCTTTGCACTGTTCTCTGAAACGATAAGGAAAAGAAAAGATATTGGGGAACACCTCAAATCAGGTCCCTAACCAAAGTTTTTCTTGAGCAGCTGATGTTCAGTTAAAATATGATTCCACCTGCCAGTGATTTCTGGCACATCACATTTTCAAGGGTAGAAGTGTATTTCCAACTCCTATCCGAATAGGCATAGAGGTAGGCTGATGGAACCCCAGCAACCTAACACAACCTACAGAACCTAACACTTGTGCAGATGAGGCTAAAAATAGTCATTCATGTTTTTTAGAACTTGGCTCAAAACTCACATCCGTTTAGGATGTGCTTCTAGATTACCTGTGCATGTACAGACCATGTATCTTTAGCTCTCTCTGCCCTTGCAGCGTTGTCTTTAATCCACCTTGTAGTTGTTGTCCTGGGTCATGGGTTACTTTTCATTGTTCTAGAGTCATTTTACTCTCAGTAACCTCCGGGAAGGCTAAAATTCCATCTTTAAATTCTCCTCCGTCCCCCTCTCTGAGGAACATGAAAAAGGATAAAACACAGGATCTGCAGGTAGAAGATGTGGGCGAAAGTCCCAGCTCAACCATTCATTAGCAAAGAGGCGACACGGGCTCATTCTTTTACCTTTCTGAGCTGCGGGAGGTGTAAAATCAAGATGATTACGTCTCCTCCCCCCCCCCCCCCCCCCCGAGGCTAGTTGGGAAGATTAAATGACAAAGTAGATACGAAACACTCAGCACAGTACCCAGAGCCTGACAGATCTTCTGTAAGTGTTGTTTTTTTGCCCTATACTTGGTAGACACTTGTTGCATAAATGTTCACTCCACATGTGCACCAGGACTTAGGCATTTTCAGACACGGTTCTTTGGTCACTTATGGCTTTCCTCTTACCTCAGGAAGAACTGCTTTGAACCATCTCAGATTCGGAGCCATCTGCCTTCAGTAATTCAGCTGTTCTATAAATGGATAACCTACCTCTTGGCTTCTAATGGCATTTGGTCTTCCCAAGAGGATGTGATGACGCCAGTGAAATGGGGAAGCAGCCACCGCTTCCCAAACGACAGCTCACGTGAGACTCCATCTGTCATTGCTGGGTAGTTTGCAGGTGTAATTGCCCAGTAATCGCCTGAACACACGTAGTGGCAAGATGTGTTTACAAGTCATGGGCCATACAATAAATGGCCCACTGATTCCCATTACCCCCAGCCAGCAATGGCTTGTGCTTGGAAGTTTCAAATGCCAGCTGCTCGATAGGGGAACAGAAGCACCTGACACTTTTTTAAAGAAGTTATCTTTGATGTCTCCCCGCAGTTTGCTTCCTTGTGTGTCGTTTCGGAAGGGCATTCTAATCACGGCCTAAAGTCACCGATGGGGTCCTCTGCTCCGTAAACCTCAAGTTAGCTTTTCTGCAGCTGGTGTGTAACATAGACCACTAACCATCCTGAGGTTTCTCCAATCACTTCTCTGTAATATATTAGTCAGAATAGACCCAGGTTAAACAGCATTTAGGAGGCAGTGCCTGCTTATGTCTCTGTGACTTTGTCATGACTCTATGCTTCAAGGAAGCTTTATGGGGATGCCTCATAAGGGCCAGACATGAGGAAGTCATTAAGTGAAGGCTAGCCAGACTGAAACATGTTTGAATTTCTCACTCACTACGCAGTGAAGCGTGGCTGTTAGAATATTTGGTTTCAACAGTGAATTGTTTCTTGCCAATGAAATCCACCGCCTCTGGAGCATCAGAATATGGGTTTGTCATTGCACATCAGGAGCACATGGTCCTTGTGATCAGGTTAAGGTTTTGGGGAACCTAAATGCGTGTAGAGTGGGAAGTTCTGAGAAAGGTTTTGAGTCGAGGCTCTGCTATTTGCCACCTGCGTGACAATTTACTTGCATTCATTAAGCTCAACTTCTCCATCTAGGAGATGTTGGATTTGAAAAAGATCGGTGTTTTTCATAGGTAATACCTGGGAAGTCCTGGGGTTCATGTCCTCTAAGTTCTGGTCCCTCCCTGCCTGCCTCAACCGGCTGGCTCTGCGTCATCCGTCTGCCATAACAGGGCTTCCAAATTCGATTATTATTATCTCAAAGCGAGTGTCTGTAAGTTGTGTTGGGATACCACTGGACTAGACGATCGCCGTGTCAGTCTGTGTTGTTCTGACTTTCTTCGGGGCTTAAACTCGTGTTCCAGGATATTTAAGTTTGTGTGGCCCAGAAAGCAGGAGCTATAAGATAGAGAGAGGTGGGGAGGGAGAGTAGGAGGAGAGAGGAGACATTGAGGGCGAGAAGGAGCTCCTGGTCTGCTCCCTACCGGCTCTCTGAGACAAGGCAGATCTATCCTGGCCCAGGTACAGCCCATCAAAGTCAGCTTCGCCAGGCTGCATGGTCAGATGACAGGAGACTTAGTGTGCAGGTGCCACCCTGATTCCTATATGTCAGGATCAGAACCTGGAATAGTCCCAGGGAGCCGACTGCACAACCCTATACGAATACTTGTGCGCCAACAGCAGCAAGAGAGGGAGCAGTCAGATTCTCTAGGAAGTAGAGAAGCCGGGAGACCCATAGTTCTCCTCTCTGCCATGAGGCAGCATCATGGCCCAGCCACCACCTCTGAAGATACCACCTTCCAGGGAGGGAGGCAGAAGGCAGAGGGAGCCAAGGGCTTAGCATGTGACCCAAGCGTTCACTAAAGAGGTTGTTTAAATGATCAGACATGGCTAGTTTTGAGGCCGAAAGGGCTCTGCGTTATTTCCCCCTCTCTAAGGGGTCCGCGAGCCCTCAGGAAAGAAACCCTACTATTTACAGACAAAACAAGGACTTGTGTCTCGTGTGGGTGTGCACACTTGAGTCGTCGTGCGAATGGAATTCGTGAGCTCGCTGGACTCAGAAGACCGTTAGAACATTCCGCTGAAGAGCATCCTGTGCAATCTACAATCTACAACTACAATTCCATTTAGAACCACCCTTCTCGCGTGTCTACGAGCAAGACTGATTTGTGGTGCATGTTTCCGCCCCCTCCCGCCCTACAAGGTGTCACCTTACCCCAGGGGTTCCTCCTCTTGCATGGATGTCATCGTGGATGGCCGTGCACACGCATGGGCCGCATGGGAACTTTGCACACCCTGGCCTGTGAACAGACAGCTCCCTCTGCCCTCCGAGCCACAGCACGGACTAGACCGAACATGACGAACATGTTGGGTCATTCTGCTCCTTGCCGGGACTTGATGTCCTGCCAAGAGCCGGAGCGAGCGCCTCACACGCAGGTATCCCCACCGGCCTGCCGCTGGCTCCCTGCTTCCCTCCTCCCCCCAGAACCTGTCCACGCTTCCCTTGGTGCCAGCGAGGCCCATGTTCTTCGATACCGCGGCCCTCACAGGTTGATGTGATTTGTAAACATTGAGTGGCAGCCAGAGAGTCTAAACGCTGAAGGAAACTGCGCTCCCTGAGAAGATGACCTCACAGGCCCCGGCTGCCAAGTGGAGACCTTGGACATCACTGCTGGCAGGCCACGAGGCACGGAGACAAAGGGCAGAGGGGAGCTTTTAAAGAGCCACCTCACCGAGCAGCAGCTGCCCTCTGGGTGTGTGCCCCAGGGGCCAGGCCGCGGGGGGCCAGGAGGTGAAGGAATCCCACCCCTGTGCTCTCTGAGTGTTAACAACGGGAGAGAAACCACATTTACCGGAAGGTGTTGCACCAGCAGGCAGGGGAGGGTGACAGGGGGCAAGGTACTGGAAAACGTTCCTGGGGTTTTTGTTTGGCTGTTTGAGGCCCCTGAGGAACTGCCCTTAAGACAAGTGAAAGGAGGGGCGCCTGGGTGGCTCAGTTGGTTGAGCGTCCGACTTCGGCTCAGGTCATATTCTCATGTTCGTCGGTTCGAGCCCCATGTCCGTCTCTGTGTTGCCGGCTCGGAGCTTGGAGCCTGCTTTGGGATCTGTGTCTCCCTCTCTCTCTCTCTCTCTCTCTCTCTCTGCCCCTCCCCTGCTCGTGCTCTGTCTCTCTCTCTCTCAAAAATAAATAAAAATAAAAAAAGAGTGAAAGGAGGGCGAGTTGCTGGTGAAGGCTGCATCTAGTTAAAAAAAAATAGTAAAAGATCTTGACATGGAATTTGCATACGGATAGAGGAAGATAAAGCTTACCGGGGGTGGTGCCCGCATCACAACATGTGAAATGAGAAACAATCACCTTATATGCTGCCAGGTGCCTTAAACTCTAGGTGCCTTGTACTCTAGGGGCATTACACACTGTGTGCTCCCAGGCTATAGGTAGCACACACTATGGGCATTGCCAGCGACGTGCAAGCTACACGCAATATACATTACGTGCGTCCAATAGTACCTGATGTGCAGTATACCCTAGGTGCAGTCTACATGAGGTGCTCAACCTGTGTCGTGATGGGCAGTGGGCAGAAAGAAGACACAGGAGTGCAGTGGTATTTGTGCCTCCAGGGTGCTCAGAATCTAGTTCCAGAGAAGCAGCTAACTCATAACGGCTGGAAAGCACTTGCAGGCTCCCAGGGATTGCCCTTCTTACCAAATCTGCTGAAAACCCAGGCAGTCTTCCGCTGGGGATAGAAAGAGTCCAGAGAACGGCTGGGGTGTGTATGGAAAGGTTCCCTGTGGACACGGTCAAAGACCTGGGGCCGCTGGGGACCCCGGCTCAGACTAGCCTGGCTGCAATCTAGTGTAAGCATAATAAAGTGTAACAAGCCACTTGCCATCAGCAAAGCGTAATAACAAAGCTGTTGTCAAATAAACTTAATTTGCTTTGTGTTTTGAAATCAAGTGTTGAAAACGGAAACACCTTCCTGTATAACTCTTATTGCTGGGTTTTTACTGTTTGTTTGTTTTTTTTTTTGTCTTTTTGTTTTGTTTTGTTTTGTTTTGTTTTGTTTTACTACATTTCCCTGGTTTATGATGAAGGGAAGACTTCCACCTCTGGGTCATATCTTATACGTTAGTGACAACGTCTCAGGCTGTACCCCACACCTAGAACTGGAAGAGAGCGTGGGAAAGCATGTGCACTTGCTCGCGGCAGGGTTTCTCTTTCTTCTGCTTCCTCTGGAGCCCAGGCTTCTCCCTCGGTCTCCTTTCTCTTAAGGAACTATCGTACAAGTTAAAAATCCATCTGAACCGCCTTCCTTCTTCCATTAGCTGCCTTTCTTTTCTTCTCATATTTTCCACTTCCTGCCCCTCGGAGCCTGGGCTTCTTCACCAGTCTCTGCACGTCAGGCAGGAAGAGAGGATAGAGGATGGAGATCCTCTGCCTTGTGTGTGTGTGTGTGTGTGTGTGTTCCTGTAAAGGCAAGCAGAGTTGGCCAATTTGGGCACAAGGGGAGGCATGGGGAATGGGCTGAGTTTATTTCTAAGCTCTGAAGAATACCTGTTTGTTACCATCTGTATCCAAGTGACATATGTGAGCATCGCTTGGTGTTTCTTTCCCGGTGCCTGCTCACTGCTTTAAGCGTTCACCACCCCACAAGCTGATCTCTAGGAGGTGAGTTGGGGCATCCACAAGTGATAAGGGGAAAGGATGCGTGTTGGTGTCCTGGTAAAGCTCTGCCGTAGGCTCCCACCAGTGCCGCCAGCAAAGAGCCCAAGTGTGGGAGCAGCGTCCTGGGCAGTCACCAGGACGTGGGGGATCGAGACAACAGCAGCAACAACCATTTATTGCTTTTATTGAGTATTTACTCTGTGTCAGACATTGTGCTCGTGCTTATTTGTGTTAAATCATAATAGCCTACTATTTCTATGTAACAAGCGGTGAAAGCTGAAATTTCCAGAAGTGAAATAGCTGACTCAAAGTGATACAGACCAGGGCTCTGTTTTCCCAACACAAGACCTAATGATAACTGACATTGCATATATTTTTTTCAGTTCACAACGTTTTCCTCAGGAATGGTATTTTATTCAAACCTTGGCAAAGGGCCCAGGAGGCTAAGAGACAACCCAAGATTATATAACTCGTAAGTCGACCAGGTGAGACTTAACACGGATTCTTGTAAAACAATGGTGTCAGAAAACTAAAGGTAGATCTCCAGGTTGTGTGAGAAGGAAGAGACCCTCTTCCGAGTTAGACCTGTATCTCCACTGCTCAGAGCTCATCTCTGACATTAAAAATCGTGCTAGCTGGCCCAAACCTTTGCTTTGATCATTGCCTTTTAAAAAAAAAATTTTAGGGGCGCCTGGGTGGCGCAGTCGGTTAAGCGTCCGACTTCAGCCAGGTCACGATCTCGCGGTTCGTGAGTTCGAGCCCCGCGTCGGGCTCTGGGCTGATGGCTCAGAGCCTGGAGCCTGTTTCCGATTCTGTGTCTCCCTCTCTCTCTGCACCTCCCCCGTTCATGCTCTGTCTCTGTCCCAAAAATAAATAAACGTTGAAAAAAAAATTAAAAAAAATTTTTTTTAATTTTTTAATTTTTTTAATATGAAATTTATTGTCAAATTGGTTTGCATACAATACCCAGTGCTCATCCCCACAGGTGCCCTCCTCAATGCCCATCACCCACCCCCCCCCCCCCCCCCCATCAACCCTCAGTTTGTTCTCAGTTTTTAAGAGCCTCTTATGTTTTGGCTCCCTCCCTCTTTAACCTTTTTTTTTTTCCCTTCCCCTCCCCCATGGTCTTCTGGTAAGTTTCTCAGGATCCACATAAGAGTGAACATGATCATTACCTTTAAAAAAAAATCCTGTTGAGCACAGCAATAGATGAGGTGGGTGTGCCTGGGGAAACTCAGTGAAAATTTATCCTGAAATAACCTCGTTAGAGTTAAAAATAACTAAATTAGTCAGAACTGTGCATTTTATAGTGTACGTTGCTTTACAGCATACAAAATGAAGGAAAACTTCCAAATTCTTTTTATGAAGCACGTACAGCATATCTAAACCTGATTAAACTAGCACCAAAAAAAAAAAAAAAAAAGAAAGAAAGAAAGAAAGAAAGGAAGGAAGAAAAGAAAATGAAAGTTACAGACTAGACTAACACGACTTACAAATATTGGTGGAAAAATCTTAAAAACTTTTCGTGGAACCATATTAATAAAATAATAAAAATAACATACCATGAACAAATGAGGTTTATCCCAGGAATTCAAAGATTAAATATTAGAAACCGTATTAATATGATTTATCCTTTTAATGATATGTATAAGGGTATAAGGGAAAAAATCCACGTGATTGTTTCTAGAGATGCTAAAAATTCTTTGACAAATTCAACATCCCTTCCTAATTAAAACTCATTTTTTTAATTTATTTGAGAGAGACAGAGAGTGCGCGTGCAAGTGAGGAAGGGGAAGTGGGACACAGAGAGAATCTCAAGCAGGGCTCCACAGGTAGCACGGAGCCCAAGGTGGGGCTCTACCCCATGACCCTGGGATCATGACCTGAGCCCAAACCAGGAGTCAGACCCTCAACTGACTGAGCCACCCAGACCCTCCCCCTGCCAATTAAAACTCTTGAGAAAATATTTCCTTAAAATGATAAAAGATATCTATCTCCAACCTAAAGCTAGCACCTTAATGAATGGGAAATTCTAGCGACATTCCCAAAAAGATCGGGGACGCGGAAAAGATATCTGCCACCTCCATGGCCACCTAACATCATTCTCGAGGTGCTAGCTAGGGTAAAAAGAAAAGAGAAAACAGTCATAGGCAGATGGATATGAAAGGAGAAATAAGGCAACCTCTGCATGCAGGAGACATAACAGTGTAGCTAGAAATCCTAGAGAAAATCTCAATAAAAGGATTCAGCAGGGCAGCAAGATATAAGGTTAACATGAAAAAAAATAACACCATTCACATACACAAATAACCATTAGAATGCATAATGAACGAGAAACCAAATTTACAATAGAAAAAAGGATACAACAAAATATTTAGTCATAGAGCTGTCTCATTTAAGAAAACACGTGAATAGGGGCATCTGGGTGGCTCAGTTGGTTGAGCGTCCAATTTTGCCTCAGGTCACTATCTCCTGGTTCGTGAGTTCGAGCCCCTGCATTGGGCTCACTGCTGACAGTGCAGTGCCTGGTTGGGATCCTCTGTGGCCGTCTCTCTCCACCCCTCCCCTGCTTAGGCTCTTCCTCTCTCAAAAACAAACATTAAAAAACAACAACAACATGTATTCATAAAACGATACACGCCCGTAGCAACTTTATTCGTCATAGCTAAAAATTGGAAACCACTCAAATGGCTTGAATTATGGGTGAACCAAGTCTGGCACGTCCACACCGCGGAATACTACTCAGCAACACCAGGGAACGGCAGTGATTTGTGCAGCAACAGGGAGGAGTCTCGCAAGCGGTTTACCAGGGGAAAGAAGCCAGACTGAAAGGCCACTTATTGTTTGACGGCATTTATATGAAATTCTCCGGAGGCAGACGGTGCTGGCGGGAAGATTGGCACTTCCTGGAGACCAGGGCTGGTGAGGGGAGTCACTGCTAACAGGCATGAGAAAACTTCCTGGGGGCAAAGAAGCTGTTTGGTAACTTGATTGTAGTGGTGGTGACGTAACTGTCTACATCTGCCAAACTCAGGGAATTGTACACTGGGCTTTATTATGCACCAATTATACCTTGACAAAGCTGACTTTTTGAAAACAACTTTTCTCCCCTGGCGCCTGGGTGGCTCGGTCGGCTGAGCGTCGGACTCTTGATCTCAGCTCAGGTGAGGATCTCACAGCCATGGGATCGAGCCCCACGTTGGGCTCTGCACTGACAGCATGGAGCCTGCTTGGGATTCTCTCTCTCTCTGCCTCTGCCCCTCCACCCCCTTTCAAAATAAATAAATAAATAGATAGATAAGCATTTAAGAAAATAACTCTACTCTTTACTAGAGTGGTTCGTGTTCTAGGAATCCGCAGAAAGCCAGCAAAGGCCATCCTAGAGTAAAACTGAAACAGAGAAATAGCTTTGTGGGCTGTTAGACGTAGACTAGACGTTTTCAGGCAGGAAACTCAGTGTCACCGGGTCATTTCTTCTGGGCTTACAGGTTTGGAGTTTCTCACCATGTCTTGTAAAGCTCTGAGCAAAACTCCACTTCCTTTTCGCTACATCTCATAAATCCAGGATTATTGCTTGCCCTTACGGAACCACATAATCCTAGTTTTATAATGAAACTATTGACCTTAAGCAATTTTCTTTTCCTGTTGCCTCAGTACCAACCCCCAAAGAGAAGAAAATAGGGAAAATTGTTTTTTAATGCATAATTGGGGACTGTGCACATGCACACACGTGTTCTTTGCTCTTTTTTCATGTAAGCAACGCGGCTGCCCATCGAGAGTTAGTGACTTTCTTGACAGCATCAGTCTGAGAGCAAACTACTTTCTGGGGTAACGGACTTGATTCTGAGGTACAGCTTCCTGTGCTCCCGTTTCCTAGCTGCTTCCTTCCCACTTTTCCAGGATCAGTGGCTCTGTAAGGAACTCCAAACAGAACACGTCCAAGACTGCCCCTTTCTCGTTAATTTAGTGTTACATGACACCAAAACTTGAAAGAAAAGGATATTCTAAGTCAATGTCTATTTTATTGTCTGGATTACTGTTCTTTTTCTTCCCATGGTTGATTTGAATGTGAGTTTGTCTGCCTTATGCTGTTACTTTGCTTCATTGCGTAGAACCTTCTAGCTGTTGCTGGTATCGCTGTCATTACTGCTGTGATTGTTATCCATTTGAAGATCGTGGGGACTCAGGACTCAAACTTTGATGCTATTTCATTCTAACTTTTCTATTTAAGAATGAAATACCCATATAAGGGGAGAATAAAAGACTGAATCAAGTCTAAAAAATATGACAAGTAAACATATCCAGCACCATAATATCAAACATGAAGAATCCTGCTATTAAGAGCTTGCAGTTTGCAAAGTGGATTATTGTCCAGGATCTTCTTCAGTGATCAGTTAGCAGGGACCCCCCCTGGGAGATGAGGGATTGAAATGGGGGATGAAAATAAAAGAGGGATGTCCTAGAATTTTACCCACTGTAGCCTTGGTGGGCAGTAACTTTCACCTCAAAAATATTTCCCATGGGTGCCTGGGTGGCTCAGGCAGTGAATCATCCGACTTTGGCTCATGTCATGAATTCATGGTTTGTGAGTTCGAGCCCCGTGTTGGGCTCTGTGCTGACAGCTCAGGGCCTGGAACCTGCTTTGGATACTGTGTCTCCCTCTCTCTGCCCCTCTCCTGCTCACACTCTGTGTGTGTCTCTCTCAAAAATAAACATTAAAAAATTGAAAAAAATTTTTCCACGAAAATTGTTTCTGTAACATTTTCCAATTTTAATATACAGTTTTTTCTTATGCAGACAAATGAGTAATCAATACTCTCAGTTAATACCAATGGCTATTAGCTAACGTGTTGGTGGCCTAGTGTGTTGGCACATTGGATTATGAGCACACAAAAATCGGGAAGTGAACTTAGGGGCTGCATATATAAGAGAAATCAGGCTTAAGACTTGTGTCAAACACAATAAGTTACCTACTTTTTAACCTATTTGTTAAAATCCTATGATTCAACCTATTTGTTAAAATCAGATGAGTATAGGGGTGCCTGTTTGGCTCAGTCGGTTGAGTGTCCGACTTCGGGTCAGGTCATGATCTCACAGTTCGTGAGTTCGAGCCCCGTGTTGGGCTCTGTGCTGACAGCTCAGAGCCTGGATCCTGCTTCGGATTCTGTGTCTCCCTTTCTTTCTGCCACTCCCCTGCTTGTGCTGTCTCTCTCTCTCTCTCTCAAAAATAATAAACATTTTAAAAAATTATTAAAAAATCAGATGACTATAATATTTAATTTACAGAATTTGGAGTCAGCCAGGGTTTGAATTTCAACTCTACCACAGGCAACCTTAGGCAAGTCAACAAACCCTCTCTACACCTCACTGTCCTCATTTGCAAAATGAATTTAACAATAATACTGATTTCATAGGGTCACTGAGGGGATTATCTAAATAACAAATGTGAAATGAATATTTATTAAGTGAAATAATACATATGAAATGCCTACAACATGTTAGGTTACTTTGTGTTTCACTTAAAAATTTTTTTTTATTTACATTTATTTTTGAGAGACAGAGAGATACAGAGCGCAAGTGGGGAGGGGCAGAGAGAGAAGGGCTAGAGGGCCAGGGCCAGTCAGGGCCAACCTACAGGGGCTTTCCTCTCCTTTATAATTCACACCACTGTCATTATCCGGGCCCTTTTTCAGGAGGACGACAGCCCCTGCATGATCTTCTGGGCTTGATCAACAATGCTGAGACCTGTTGCTTCCCAAAGGCCCAGTGAAGGGATATCCCAGCTCCTTTCTTTCCTACTTTCAACTTTTCAAGGTCCGGAGAAGTCTAGAGTTCTCTTGGCTTGGCTACAGTGATTGTACAGCAATGGGAAAGCCAAGGAAAGGGGAGATAGTAGATGCCAGGAAAGGCATCTGTCTAGGTCTGGCCAGGGTATAATTTATTTGCCACAGAGAATTTCTTCTTTTTACATCAGTTTAAAGCCATTGGGAAATCAGCTGTAGGTCCTGATTTCATTGCATAGTTCATCATTATATACAAACATCTACACAGAGAAGACATTTTCCTTCTAAAGCAGATAGTGGAAGGGTTTCTAGCTTGACTTGGAGTGAGGGGTGTATAAAAGGCAGTGGGGGAGATAAGGATGCAGAAGTAAGAGGCATCAGGTGACAGAAAAACTTCCGTGTCTGAGTAAAGAGAATGGACACCTGGCCCGCCATGATGGAATGCATAACCAGGTAGCAGAATGCCCCAGTATAATTACAGAGATGCCTCGACCAGGACCCCCTCCACACAAGAGACTCATTCTTGCAAAGTCAAACATCAATGGAATCTTCAGAGACAAGATTAACTTAAGTATGGGAACACAACTCACTATTTATAAGATCCCTTTGGGGCGCCTGGGTGGCTCAGTCAATTAAGCGTCCCATGTGGTTCGGGTCATGATCTCACAGTTTGTAGGTTCAACCCCCATGTTGGACTCTGTGCTGACAGCTCAGAGCCTGGAATCTGGAGCCTGGAGCCTGCTTCAGATTCTGTGTCTCCTTCTCTCTGCCACCCCCTCCCTTCCCCCCACAACACTTGTACTTTGTCTCTCTCTCTCAAGAATAAATAAACATTAAAATTTTTTTTAAAAGTTCTCTTTGCTAAAGAAGAATCCTTACTAAAGTTGGAATCATATTATCTCATCCAATTTACTGGCTCATAGTTTTAGTTTTGTGAGTATATGAATGCAGGGCCCTTATAATCTTGAATGAAGTCTTGCAGAAAACTGAGCTCATGGGTTGACGACTGTCTATCCTCGTCAATCAATCATCAATCAATCCATAGAGTACTAGCACCGCGCCCTGCGTGCTGACGGTTCCTCCAGCATGCTGGGCACTTTCTCATATCAGGACCTGGGGTCTCACCTTCCCTCTGTCTGGAATGCTTTGCCTCCACATTTTCAGTCTCTCACCCACTCCCCTCCTTTATATATTGTTCTCAATGAGATCTATCCAGATTAACTGATTTAAAAATTTTTTTTTTCAACGTTTTTATTTATTCTTGGGACAGAGAGAGACAGAGCATGAACGGGGTAGGGGCAGAGAGAGAGGGAGACACAGAATCGGAAACAGGCTCCAGGCTCTGAGCCATTAGCCCAGAGCCTGACGCGGGGCTCGAACTCACGGACCGCGAGATCGTGACCTGGCTGAAGTCGGACCCTTAACCGACTGCGCCACCCAGGCGCCCCAAGATTAACTGATTTTAAATTGCAACCACCCCATCTCTTGTAGTCTGGGTCCTCCCTGCTCTGCTCGGTTCTCTTTATAAGGCACTTACCACTCTTTGATATACTATGTACTTTCCATATCAGTGATACTATTGTTTACTATCTGCCTCTCCAGGGTGAGGATCTTTGGTGTATATCCAAAGATATAACTCATATATCCTCAGCATCTGGACATAGCACACAGGAGGTACTTAAGAAATATTTCTTGAGTGACTAAATGAACGGTTTCTGGACTTTCTATAGTTAACACAAAACCTTCATGTTCCATGCTTTAGCTCATCTTTTTAGTGCCACACAGACCACGCTTGGAGGACACATTCGTGACCTGTCACCGCACCACTAAAGGTGTAATGCAAAGACACACAGGACTCGGAGTCCAGTCCGAGACTTGCCAACTGTCTGGCCTTGAACCTCAGTTTCCTTATGTCTACAATGGGAACAGTAGTTTTCTTAGAGGGTTTCTTTGGAGAAAAATGAATCGACATGAGTGTTTGTGCACCACAAAATGCAGATCGGATGTGATTTCATATTTAGAAGCACATGGGGTTTGGATCTGCAGTTTTCACCGTTCATAAAATTTTCTGGCCTGGCTAGCTCATCCACTGTTGGGTTAGTTGTCACTCCCAGTAATAGTTTACTTTCACTGATGATGTACCGTGCGACAAGGACTCTGTGAGGCAGGTGTATCTACTGTCCCCTCCTCATTATCCCACTTTATAGGCAAAGGAAAGAAGGTTCGCAAGTTGCCAAAGCCAGGTAGATGGTGAACGGCAGGGCTGAGACTCAGTCGGTGACTATCTGAGATGCCCGTCCAATTGGTCGCTTTGCTGATTTCACCACCTGACTCCGACCTCTAGCAATATATCCTCTGCCTCCTCTTCTTCCTCGTCCTGCCTCTCCACCCACTTTCAAACACTCACATGCACATGCACATTTGCTCCAGTCACCCTGACCCGAATGTCCACAGCATAGTGTACCACGTGATCTGCTGAATCACCACCTCATGGCACGGAGACCACGATCCGGCATCGGCCTCTTAGCTCGCCATGGTTCTTTTCTACTTTAATCCCTCTTAAGGGTCAGAAAAAGGTCACTTTAATTTTGAGCTATGCTTTTCCACGTTCTATGGGGTAAATGACGTGTCACAATAGTATTTGGGAGAGTCACAGAGACCTCTAGATCTATCCCACGTGAATGTGAGGTTGTGTCATGTATCCTGCAGGCTGTCGGCCTCGACCAGGGGTTTTAATAATTAATTCACCTTCCTGGCAGAGGGATCTGCAGCCAACAGAGGAAATTGGGAGATCTGGGCAGGGCAGCTGAGCTAAGCAGATTTTTGTTTTGTCATCGAACCTGCAAGTCACATGTTAATGGATGTCACAGTGCTGCCTGGGTCCCTGCCCACAGGTACTTACAATATACAGCAAAATCACAATGTACTTGCCTGACAGGAGAAATCATTTGTTCCGTTCTTTTAAAAAAAATTAAAAACAAATTTTTCGAATGTTTATTTATTTTATTTATTTATTTATTTTTTGGTTTATTTATTTGTTTATTTATTTATTTTTGAGAGAGAGAGAGAGACAGAGCACAAGCAGGAGAGGGCCAGAGACAAGGAGATACAGAATTCGAAGCAGGCTCCAGGCTCTGAGCTGTCAGCATAGAGCCCAATGCGGGGCTCAAGCCCACGAACCATGAGATCATGACCTGAGCGAAGCTGGACGCTTAACCGACAGAGCCACTCAGGCGCCCCACCCCCCTACCAAATTTTTTTAATGTTTATTTATTTTTGAGAGAGAGACAGAGAGACAGAGAGACAGAGCATGAACAGAGGAGGGGCAGAGAGAGGAGGAGACACAGAATCCGAAGCAGGCTCCAGGCTCTGAGCTGTCAGCACAGAGCCTGACGTGGGGCTCGAACTCACGAACCATGAGATCGTGACCTGAGCTGATGTCGGATGCTTAACTGACTGAGCCACCCAGATACCTCCATTTGTTCCATTCTTAAATTCCTCCTTTTTCTTTCTCTCCCGAGGCTTTGGGAACAGCCTACGTGGCAGAATGGAACATGAAGAGGAGACAAAGTTATGCCTCGGCAAAACTTTGAATCATACTCAGTTTGATGAATGGGGACTCCTCATTTGTGCTCTGATGGAGTTTAAGTACAAGGGCCCTCTGGGTGGAGGCCGTGGATTCAGTCTGCCCCTGTAACCCTCCAACCTGATGATCCTTTACAAGGGAAGGTCATATTTCCAAGGCTGGAAACTTGACTAAGGATCCTGGCGGGGAGTGGGGGGGGATGGGGGCGGGGAAGGAAGGAGAAATGAGTGGCATATGCCCCTATCTTGTCATCAGGCCCATGAGTCAGCACACCAATGGCCCGGGATCCAGGCTAATAGCGTTAACCATCTTGGCTGGCACCAGGCACGTGGTGTGGCCAGCCTCACAGCTTTGAGTTGTCTGTGCCGGCTGAGTCAGCGACAACATAGAGATGAAAGATCGACGAATTTGGCTGGTGCAGCCGTAGGCCTACGATCACACAGCTAGGTCTGGGTCCCTGGCAGGGACCCTTGGTGATCCTCATGCGGTCGCCGAATGCAAGTCTGGAAGGGCTCTTGGGATGACATGTGGTCCGGGTCCCTGCCACCAAGCAGAATCCCCACCGAACATCCAGCCTGGAAATCCATCTTGGTCCTCAATGGAAAAGAAAACGAAAAGGGTTTTTTTTTTTTTTTTTAATTTTTTTTTCAACGTTTTTATTTATTTTTGGGACAGAGACAGAGCATGAACGGGGGAGGGGCAGAGAGAGAGGGAGACACAGAATCGGAAACAGGCTCCAGGCTCTGAGCCATCAGCCCAGAGCCCGACGCGGGGCTCGAACTCACGGACCGCGAGATCGTGACCTGGCTGAAGTCGGACGCTTAACCGACTGCGCCACCCAGGCGCCCCGAAAAGGGGTCTTTTCTAACATGGAGGCCAAGCACACAGAATGGATTTGGCAGCTCCAATTGAAAGGAGTCTTCCCTGCTCAGGAAGGAGTGGCTTCGTGTTCTCTCGGGGCAGTGGGGGTGCCCACACACTGTCATGGTGACTGGAACGTGCAGAGAAAATGCCCCTCCCCTAGGTTGTCCACAGCTACTGGGGTCCAACTCCTGCTCATCGTTTTCCTCTCCGGGCTCACAGAGGCTCTAGGGCTCTCTTGGCCTCCCCTCAACTCCTGCCATTTCTAGAAACACCTTAGCATGGCCATGACTCCCATTCATTCAACCCCTTCCCTGGTTGATTACTCTGCCCTGCTCTTCCCCAGGGAGCCAGGCTTCCAGATATGCGTGGGTCCCTCATCCCACGCTCAGGGAAGCTCGGGAAAGTTAGATCTCAGGAACCCCCGGTCTACCCACCCTGCGCTTGGCACACACATTTACTAAGTCCCCAAATGGGAAATAGTCAAGAGCCACTCTCTGCCTTTGATGTTTCCTTCATTTAGCATCCTCTCTGCCTGATGAACTTCTATTGCTATGCATTCATTCAACAAACATCTTACTGAGTACCTGCTCTCCAGCAAGCTTCCATATCACATCCCCCATAGAGTTTCCCACAACCTCCCTAAAGACAGCCGGTCGCTTTCCCTTCTGTCTTTCCACGGTACTTTACTCGTGTCCCCCATTGTGTCTTTTTCATGTGTTGTAATGACACACCACTCTTGGCTTCTACCCCGTAGACCCGTGATGTTCCTGCTTAAAGGGGGAATCGCTCCCTCTAGCTTTGTACCACCAGTATCTGGCACTCTTTGAATGTTCGTTGATGAAAATTAATGAATGGAAGCAAAGTGATAAGCTTAAGTACTGGGGTCTTAATACTCAGGGAGGTAGCATGCTTTTGTGCTTAAGGGTACAGGTCCTGAAGTCAGACTGCTTGAGTTTTAACCCTGGCTCCACGATTCGCCAGCAGTATGATGTGAGGCAAGTTACATCACCGCTCTGGGCCTCAGTTTGCACATTTGAAAAGTGATGATCATAATAGTACCTGCTTCATAGTGTCACTAGGAGGAGTACATAAAAATAACCCAGAATAAAGTATTTAGAACATGTCAGGCATATGTCCTCACTAAATGGTAACTATTATTGCTTATTATTCCTTGTCTGTGGATTTGCCTCTTTTTGGTGAAATGCTCGTGCATTTGGATGGACAATGGCGTGGGTTTTAAGAGTAAAATCCAGATTTCATTTTCCATGAAAAGCAGAGAGGAAAAGTCAATGAATATTATGCTTTGCTTTCATTCTCCCCAGTGAGACTTGAGCTGCACTCCTTGGCTTTATAAGGACTCTGGTGGAACAAGAAGGATCCTGGAATATGGCCAAGTGTAGCCGTGAGGGGAGTTTCTAGCCAAAGAAAATATAGTTGAAGGGCAAAATATGTCATCAAACAGGAAAAAAATAATTCTGCGTTTTTCTTATTGAAAAAAAAAAAGAAAGGGTGGATTAGGACAAGTTCCGTTACATGAACCACTAAGATACCCAAGAGATTAATGACACTTTTAGGGACCTGGCGGCATTTCCTAGTCTGGAGACATAAGATTTGGAGACCAGTTAGGTAATCTTAAATTCGGCCTAGCTTCTCAATAAAGTTTTAAAAATAAACGTTGAAAGGAGCTTTCTCTCGAATCCTTCGGGTACCTTGCTGTGTTCTCCCACCTGTCACTCTGGCTGCACCTTTCTTGTCCAGTGTCATGCCTTTGATAGTAACTAGTCACAGAACTTTGGGAACCCGTCAAATGAGTCAATAAGAAAGTGCCCATAAACCTGGGAAATCACTTATAGTGATAATGGTTATGAGAGGAAGCAGTGAAACACACAAAATCCTCCCCAGACGATCAGCACATGGGGGTGAAAGCTCGTGTGGGGCTGGGGACTCTGGGGAGGCGTGCCAGGTGGGAGAGACAGGTGGAAATATAACTTGCAGAGCTCGGGGAAGTGAAGCCTAGACTCGCTCAGACCCCTCTGACCTCCTACTTCTCCTTTTCTGAATGTCCGGCGTTTCCGAGATGTCCCGGAGTTGGGTTTTCATTTTCCTCCTGTTCGTCTTCTTTCCCTCCTCGTGTCTCACACTTTCTTAGGAACCGAGGCTGACCTTGATTTGACAGTGACGGGGTGAATGTTTAGTTCGCTCTCAAGGCTCAGTGAGCTTGAGCCAGTGCTGGGCAGCTTTCTTTCGCCCAACCCCCTAAATCCACCGCCATTATTACCCTGCCCCGTGCCCTGGGGGCTAAGCTGTGTGTCCCACACGTCTGGGGAGTCCTAGGGAGAGGTTGGAGGTCATGAGCCAAGACGGGTTGGGGTGTTTATTCTCCTGGATCCCTCCCTCAGGAGAACCCCAAGGATATCCTGTCTGGTGGTCATCCCCATCCAACCATCTACTCAAGTGTCCAGCAACCCCTCCCTCTCCATGCCCCGCATACCTGAGCCAGTGTTCTCACACACCACAGCCTACCTCTTTGAGCGTGGTCCCTTTAGTTATTTATTTTTAATTTATTTTTAGTGTTTATTTATTTTTGAGAGAGAGAGACAGCCAGCCAGCCAGACAGACTTAGCATGAGTGGGAGAGGGGCAGAGAGAAAGGGAGACACAGAGTCCAAAGCAGGCTCCAGGCTCTGAGCTATCAGCACAGAGCCCTATGTAGGGCTCGAACTCAAGAACTGCAAGATCGTGAACTGAGCTGAAGTCAGATGCTCAACCGACTGCGTCACCCAAGCGCCCTGAGAGTGGTCCCTGTATTACACTCGCCTCAAATGAGCCTAATTTGAGCGTGTCATCTGTTTCCTGCAGGGGCGCAAATCAACAGGAAGATCGTTTAAAAATTCAGATTCCTGGGTACTGACTGCAGAAATTCCGAATAAAATCGTAGGTCCAGAAAGGCCTCTGCATTTTTAGCAAGTGCCTGTTTCTGATGCCAGCGGGGTCCAGGGATGACTTTGGGAGATACTTGATCCGACTCGGACTGACGAACTGGATGTCGTCCAGATCTAGTCAAATGGTAAGAATAACGTAGCCCCCATTGTTCCAGCGTCTCTTCTGAGAAGTCCAAATTTTTGGATGAGATCATTATGAGCTAAGTTGGGAAAGGCAGGGAGATTTCTAAACCAAGCCCTGGAGCCTGTGGGAAGGCTCCTGTAACTAGAAACAGAATGATAGAGAATCAGCATATGGGACGTTGTGCGATTCTCAACACCTCATTGATTTATGCTGGCATGGTTTACCTGGAGCAGAGGGCCCCTGAAGTTTGTTTGTATCGATTGCACCATCACTAATAAGATAGAGAGATGTAATGCTTGGCAGAGGCCCAAACCTGGAATTAAAGAATTCTGTCCACGCAAGCCAGCCTCGCATGCCACGGGTCCAAGCTAACAGTTGTTAATTGCGCAGTGTTACAAGGAGGCACCCGGCCAAGGATAAAAACCAGAAAACTAATGAACTGGTATCAGGAAAACACCGAGGACAATGGGCCAAGTGTGCGGAGAAAATCCAAAACCGACCTGGACCCTGAAGTTGTGTGGACTTAACCATTTCAGAAGCCTGTCCTGTTTTGAATATACCAGGCGCATTCTTGGAAGGTGACTATTTCAAATATTTAGGATAATATTTGTTTAGGCAGCAGGGCAGACAACAGAGGAGGTTGGCAAAGAACATTGCCTCTTCTGAGAACTGTAAACTTTTGCTGCCTCTCCAGTGCATTTCTTAGAACAGAAGCTCAGAAAAGTGGAAGGGGCCGGCTCACGTTCCCCTTCACAAGGACGGGCCACGGCAGCAGGCCCATGACTAGTGCCTGCTTTAAAAGGCTTACGGCAAGAATCTGGTTACAGATGCCCCTTCAAGATAATCTAATTAAAAAAAATTTTTTAATGTTGATTTATTTTTGAGAGAGAGAGAGAGAGAGAGAGAGAGAGAGCATGTGCACACGAGTGGAAGGGGGGCAGAGAGAGAGGGAGACACAGATTCCGAAGCAGGTTCCAGGCTCTGAGCTGTCAGCACAGAGCCCAATGTGGGACTCAAACCCATGAACCATGAGATCATGACCTGAGCTGAGAGTCGGATGCTTAACTGATTGAGCCACCCAGGCGTTCCCAGGATAATCTAATTTAAGTCCTCTGTTCTTGCCAAATCATATGCCAGAAAAGCTCCCCCGAATAAGCTGATGTGCGGTGACATGAATGAAGTACGTGTCCTCTCAGCACACTCTGTTCCCTGACATGGATATGCCATGAATCACACGGTGGCTCCTGAAACACAGAGCATAAGAGAAAGAGCATGGGCCATAGTGTCAAAACCCGGCGTCGAAGTCTTGATGCTGCTGCTTACTTGAAGGAACTTATTTAATGATTCCGATTCTCTGTTTCCTCATTAGCAAAACAAGACGGGGAACCTCCTAAGAGGATGTGATCATTAATCATACCAATATATCCAATCACAGTACAGAAGCTATTATATAGTAATAGGTTCTTAATAAATGAGAGTGATCATTCTTGTTACTCTTCTAGAAGCTCTAGTTAAGCCCCCCTGGCCTCCTTCCTTCCCATTTGTCAAAGTCCCAGCTCGGAGATGCTGCAGCCAGAAGGACAATCTTGTTTCTGGGGAAATGTAGAGCCTAAATGTGGGAGCTGGCCTGGGGCTGAAGTTTGGAGACTGGACGATCCATAATGGGAGACCCAGATTCTAGGGCGATGGCTCCCCACACAGTCAACAGTCCCATCAATGACTATCACACCTCCCACTGACTCCAGTTTCCTGGGTACCACCGACCTCTCCTTCCCCAGTGGAGAGTTGGGTCATAAACGATAGACCCCATCCATGAAAACTTGATGGCTCTGTCTCATGGGCCACGACAGATGCGTGAAGCCAGAGAGCCTGTAATTAAACAGAACTCCTTTGCGCAAGCTTTTCTTTGTGGGAGGTTGTAAAATCAATAAAGGTATTTGCTTAAATGCTGGTGGCACTTATCACTCTGGGAGTCATCCCTGTTGTCCTTCTCTAACGTATTTTCTGAATATATGTGAAACCACCTTCAGAACTCAATCCCTCATCAATGTCAGTTCAGTGCCTTACCCTAATCCACTACCTGGGTCTATCTAACCATCATGATTCTGGATTATTTGCCACCTAACTATTTTAGCAAAGCATCCACGTCTTGTTAGTAATGTTAACGTCCATCCATCCATCCATCCATCCACCCATCTACATATCCATACATATTATTAAGCTCTCACTACATGTAGGTTCTCTCTTCAAGTGAGAGACTCTTGAATGAGTATAAGGAGACCTGATCTATTGGAAGAAACATGAAAAGTATTGGACTGGGGCTTCAGCAATTGATCTCGGTGGCCTGTATCTGTCCCCAAGCAGCCAATGTCTCTGTGGAATGTAGAATCAGTCCAGCGCCAACTGAGCCACTGGAAGTATGTCTTTTATTCCCCCTGGTGGTACCAGGTCTCTCCTTGAGCCCCTCCCAGCTGGAGCCTCTTGAAGCACCAGAAGATTTGGCAGTGACCCAGTATAATCCCCCCTCCCCTAACTCCAGGGCTTGAGGAAAAAGAATACTTTGTAAATCAAATAATCTCCCCTCATTGTCGGTGTAATTTACATTTTTCATTGATTTTTTTTTCTCTTAAAGTGAAATGTAGACACACCTTTCTTATCAAGCTTCTCCCTGGAAGCAGTAACATATGGGAGAAAATCAAAACTCTCGCTGGCTCTGCCCAAAGGCTCCTAGTGGACCTTGACCATTTTATCTTGGGGATGAAGTCCTTGGGAGGACCGTGTAGACTCTAGTTAAGAGCAGAACGTAGGAAGCTGGGTAGTGCTCTTCCCCACACAAAGGCGGTGAGTGAATCCCCCTGAAGGCTCCCCGGGTTAGGCCAGGAAAATCATCAGCGACCCTTATGCAGACCAGGGTCTTTCTGTTGGCCTGTTTGATTTTATCCTAGCATCACATGACTTATCGGGAGGCTGAAGTTCCTGTGAGATCCTCGGCCATTTCCGTAATGATCCATTTGTTTTAAACTCACTCTGCAGACCTCTCTGAAACCCATAATTTTACCCTGAGAGTCTTCTGTTCTCAGTCTGCAGGTTTGTATTTTACTGCTTTAGGCTACAAAGTCAACTTCCCTTTAACTATGTTTCTGTTGGGATAAATCACTTACTTTTGGGATCTTAAAGACGATCACTGTGTTTTTCTCTCTTTGAGCATCCCGAGGAGGTGTTTCTGACACGGGAACCTCAATCTTGCCAGCTTTTCTTCTTGACATCACAACTGGGTCAGCATTAACAAAGCAGGGATCTTGGCTTCGGAAAGGAGAGCGAGCTCCTGACAACAGGAGTGCAGACCCCACAGGTCTACTTTCCAGCCATGACTCAGGCCCATGTGACAACCAGCGTGGAGAGTGCTGGAACAGGCCCCGAAATGCCTTTCCCACCAGAATTCTTTCACGTTTATTGACGCTCAGGCAGTGATTATAATCAGTGACGACTGAGTACTATGAAAGAGTTTACTATTAATTCTTAATTCTGTTCCTACTATTACACCGCCATTAACGGAAAGTGCGTTGAAGGAGGAAGAAGAGATAGCTTGGGTGGGAGGTGGGGAGGAAATTGGGTGGGTTGGCGCTCCTGAAGGCAGCCTGAGAGACGCCAGACCATCAACTGTCTGTTTAAAAGGAAATGTGTTACAGGGGGCTCCTGGGTGGCTCAGTTTAGTAGAGCGTCCGACTTCGGCTCAGGTCACGATCTCACCGTTCGTGGGATCGAGCCCTGCATCAGGCTCGGAACTGACAGCTCAGAGCCTGGAGTCTGCTTTGGATTCTGTGTCTCCCTCTCTCTCTCTGCCCCTCCCCCACATGCTCTCTCTCTCTCTCTCTCTCAAAAACAAATAATCATTAAAAAATAATAAAAAATAAAAATAAAAGGACATGTGTTGACAACAGAGCAGACATCTGGGAAAGTGCCTGCTATGTGCTGGACCCTGTTCTCCGTCCCTTACCTGCATTATTTCATTGAAGTTTTACACAAGTCTATGAGGTAGGAACTGTTCCGGTCTCCAGGGGCAGATCCATTACTGTCACGTTGCATACGCAATTCTGATATTACGTATTTAAAGTGATCCCGCGTACAGATTGATGCAGGTTGATACTGCGTGTAGATTGCATACCAGAGGATGCGTTCAGGACAAGCAGGACAAGCAGGACCGTTTGTCAGGATGGCCATCCCCACTTGGAAACTGACCTTTCCTTAAGCTCATAGTTGAAACCAGTGGCCCAGTTTAGAAAGTCATGTGCCTCTGGGAAGAAGAGTGGAGGACAAAAAACAAAACAAAAACAAACTGGATACTTGGAGGAAGAAGAAGAAAAAAAAAAAACTCAGAGAGGATAGCAGGTCTCAGAGTGGCATCCAAAATCATGATTAAGTGTATGACCCTCCCTCCCCCCAGGAAGCAGAAGATAGGGCTCCTCTTACAAGGGGGAAGGAAGAGGAAGCAACCACCTGTGTGTCATGAGTGCGGATGAGCCCTCTAACCACCTTCCACGTTTGATAGGTTAATAATCACTCAACACAGCAGAGCTGGCACACATTAAAAGCTTCCTAAATGTCATTTCTTTCTTTGTTTGGCAAGAGGCAAATGGTTTATCAGTAAAGTATACCTCCTTACGACTTTATTGAAAGATCCAATTTTTTAAATATTTACTTATTAAATAAATAATAAAAAATAATAAAAATGGCACAACATTATTTGTTTGTGGCACCTGGGTGGCTCAGTCAGTTAAGTGCCAACTTCAGCTCGTGTGGTGCTCTCATGGCTGGTGAGTTCGAGCCCCGCGTTGGGCTCTGTGCTGACAACTCAGAGCCTGGAGCCTGCTTCGGATTCTGTGTCTCCCTCTCTCTCTGCCCCTCCCCTGCTAGCACTCTGTCTCTCTCTCTCTCTTAAAAAGAAATAAACATTTTTTTAATGTTTATTTTTATTGAGAGAGAGAGAGAGAGAGAGAGAGAGAAAATGAGCATGTGCATGTGTGCTTGTGATAGCAGGGGAGGGGCAGAGAGAGAAGCCCAAGCAGGATCCACACTCGAGGTGGATGAAGCCCGACTGGGGGCTCGATCCCAGGAACACAAGATCCCAACCTGAGCCGATATCCAGAGTCGGTTGCTTAACTGACCGAGGTGCCCCAAGATCCACTTTTCAGAGTAGGTTTAGCTAAATTGGAAGGAAGAGAGATCTTGGGGGTACCTGGCAGCTGGAGGTGGTGGAGCAAATGCCTCAGGGAAACTGAAGGGTAGGGAAAAAACAGCGTGGGAAACCAAAGGGAAGCCTCTCACGCTCTTCCCAGTATCACCTGCGGCAGCCCTGGGAACAGAGGAAAAGAGACAACGGGATGCTGGCAGGAAGCTACAGACCGGACCTTGTGGCCACACCCAGTCCATGGGTACCTGGATGCCACCGTCATGTTAATGCCACAGCAATCACATGTGTCCCTATTTACATACCTCATGCACTTCTATATGTTTCTTTAGCAGGAAAGCTATAGACATTTCTTCCAACTGGGAGGCTATCTTGGGGGTAATCTAGGGGGATATGTAGGTGCATTTGGAGTTTTCAACTTCTCCCTAACTTGTTGCACAGCATGGGAAGGGATGGAATGTTGACGGCACAAACATTTGAATCTCCTCAAGATAGTGAGGAGCCCTTACCTTTCATGTAATCAATGGTTTCTTCCACACTACGCTCTCGTCTCTCAGCAGTTATCCGTCTCCTGGCAACTGTTCCCTGGCCCCACGTGCACATCAACAACCAATAACATTTTCAACAGCCTTTACCCATTGGCCAATGGCTGCGGTCTAAAAGGGTTACTGCTGCTTTTGCCTTCAGCTTTAGCTCCGGTGCCTGGTGCAATAAAGGTGTTCAAGGTGTTGGTTGAACTTTAGATGCTTTTGCTATTCACAGAAATACATGTCAAAATAATTCATTGAAAAGTGTCGGCTTGGTAGCTAACATTGGGTTAGGTACGGTAGGAAGGTAAGTCATGTCCTGTATGAGTTTAGAATGCATGTGTTCTTTTTTTTTTTTTTTTTTTTTTTAGTTTATTGTTTGTTTTTGAGAGAGAGGAGGAGCAGAGAGGAAGACATAGAATCCCAAGCAGGCTCTGTGTTGTCAGTACAGAGCTCACTATGGGTCTTGAACCCACAAACTGTGAGATCATGACCTCAGCCAAATTCAAGGGTTGAACGCTTAACTGGCTGAGCCACCAGGCACCCCAGCAATGCATGTGTTCTTAAGGCAGATAAGTAGGGGTAGCAGGGTGTGAGAAAACACTAAACTTAGTCATCTATGTATTATCTGTGTTTCTCAACCCTAGCTGTATATTGAAATCTCCTGTGAAGCTTTTAAAAACCACAGATGCCTATAGCTCACCCACAGAGATTCTGATTAGGTCTGTCTGGTCAGGGTCTATATTTCTAAATAGTCCTCAGGTGATTCACATGAGCATCCAGGATATGAATCACTGTAACAAGTACTAAAGAATATAATTAAAAGAAATACCGGGGAGAACCAGAGTGGAGAGAAAAACCTTATGGCACAGTTGGAACTTGCTTTGAACCTTGAATCATAGCAAAGATTTGGATGCACAGCACTGAAGAGAGAGCAGGCTGACTGGGAAGGGGGCAGGTGGAGACAATGGGGACAAAGGGAGTTGGAAATCAGGAAACCAGGTTGCTGAGTGGCAACGAAATCCTGGAGGAGCAGGGTCCAGAGGTCATGGCCAGCTCTGCCTGGAGTGGTACCATCTGGCTGCATAATGGCAGAAGGAGCAGCCTGAGTGACCAAAGGGAAAACACAGGGGGAAAGTATGCTTGAGTCACAAGCCTGGGAAGTATTTTGTGTCCACAAAACAGCTGTGAGGGGCCACAAAATGGCCTTAAAGAAATGTTGAGGCAGACAGAGAAAATGCATGTGCTCTAAATTGAAGACTCCATTAAGACTCTAACATGAAATGTGCAAACCCAGATTCGGGGCCTCAGCTTCTTGGAACTGTTACTCCCGGGAGGTTCAACTTCGTGGTTGAGAGTTTCCCTGGCCCTCCTCAGTTTCTAGATGGTCAGGTTTCTTTTCCTTGGTGGCGAAATCTTTTGCCTGTTTCCTTTAGGAGGAAATAAAGAAGCTGGGTGGGGTTGGGGACCAGTGGAGGATGAGTGGAGGTAGAACGGAGTTTCAAGAAGATGAACCAAACAGCAGCCCCTGGGTGGCTCAGTCAGCTAAGCGTCCAACTCTTGATTGCAGCTCAGGTCATGATCTTGTGGTTCACGAGTTCGAGCCCCACCTCAGGCTCTGCGCTGACAGCATGGAGCCTGCTTGGGGTTCTCTCTCTCCCCTTCTCTCTGCCCCTCCTCCATTTGCTCTTTGTCTCTCAAAATAAATAGACATTAAAAGGAAGATGAAGCAAACATATCTTAAGTAAAAAATGCTCTAAGTGGAGGGTGAAAGGGTGGATATACCAGATTCTTACCTGTTAACATGCAAAACGAGATAACAAAAAAGGGGTGTTGATGCTACTGAAATGGTCAAGTGAGGTTGTTGAGGGTACACGCCAGATTTAGCGAGCGCACTTATGATGCGTGTTAAAGATGGTTTCACTGCATGAAGTGCTTTGAGCAGCACGCGTGGGGACAGAGCAGAAAATTATGGAAAAAGCAACTCACCAGAAAAGCCCAGGATACACTGACATTTTTGATTTCCTCCGTCACCTGCTCGTCCATTTCTCTATGCCAACTGCGGGCAAACAAAGAGAACCAAGCCAAAAATAATAATAATAATTTTAAAAAAAGGACTCACAGAAAATTAGGAAGTGAGACCCTCTGTGTCTCCAGGATCATGAGACACACATTTGGTCATGTCTGCCCAACAGTGGAGCTATTATTAGAGGTGGAAAATAGCGAGTAAGACCGAAAGAGTTTGCCCAGAGGCTAGCAGACAAGAAGAATAATGGTTTCCCAGGAAAGTGAGATGATTCTAGTTTAACTCATCCAACAAAACTCTTCCAAGAATTAGGCCAGAAACCCTAACTTCAACTTGGAGGGAGCCACAGACTATGCCATCACCAAATCATCAGCTGTTGCCGTGGGTGCCATTGTCAGACTCATTGTCTACAGGCTTTGGCAAGGCGCGCTCCCGTGTCTGTTTGGGGCAAGCAGCAGTCTGCATGAAGATCTGGTGGCTCCCCAGCTCAGATTCGACATTCCCCGGGCCCTCCTGGTGAACATGAACTACAGAAGTTTCATCCGGCCACCTGTCCTTCCTCTGCGGGCTCCTGATCTCTACAGTCAGATTCATGATGCCCCTAAGTTCCCGGACCCAACGCGGGCTCAAGACAGGAAATACTGAAACAGGTTCCTCCCCGGCAATGATAACCTCAGTGTTGAGTCCTTCTCCCGATGAAGGCAGAACCACCGAGCACTGGGCTCCCTGCTTTACTTGAGCCACCCTCACTGTTTATTACTAGTGCTCCCCACGGGGCCTCGTCCATCTCCCTGGGCCACAGCTCTCCCCGTGTAAAATCCCCAGTGTGATTACACAAACTTCTCCAGGGGCGCCATTGTTGACCTTTCTGGCTTTGGTTCCCATCTCAACGTCTCTCCTCTTGCTCATAATATTGTCTTTCTTCTTATTGGAGGTAGTGTCAGGGGAAGGATCCAGCGCTGACTCTAACCCGGCCCTGGGACCTGACTTCCCCTGGACAAACCTACCAGAGGGTGGCAGCCTGCCCTGACTTCCGAGAATTGCCTGCCCCCGGTGTCCGATGGGCCCCGCTCACCTTTTGGCATCACTTACCGCTCTGCTTGGGGCACCTGGTGCCACCTATTCAGCAGAATGACAGTGTGGAAGTCTGAAGTCCCGGCCCACGTGCGTTCCCCGAGCCTCTGTTGTCAGCTGGGCCTGCCCCGCCCCGGTGGGTGCGTGCACTGCCAAGTCTCAGTCCTTTCCTGCCGGTGCTGGCCAGCTGCCAAAAAGCCTCCACAGCTCCTGATAAACCCTGACTCAAGAGGAGCCTGTATGGGAGAGCGTCAATCTCAGAGCTTCTTGGGAATGTGGGGGGTTGGGAAGGACGCCCGCTCTCTTTTCCTTGAAGATTTCGGTTGCTAAAAGATACACACATTGCTAAGTGGGGATGATAACCTTAGTTTCATTCAGGACTTTCTCTTATGGGTAGAATACAGAACCCGCCTCTGGTTCAGAACTACAGACAGCCAGGTGTGCCCCAAAGTGCTGATTGAGCCACCTCGTTCCAAGCCGAAATGCCAAAAAAAAAGGCTTGTCTGGTTTGGAGTGGTCCCGCCAAGGCGCTGACCCATAGGGACTGAGAGCACAGGACCCACTTCTCTGGAACATAGACTGGTCCAAGGGAAACCCAGAGATGGGGTAGTATGCATGAGCCATGACTTTGAACTTCTTAACCATGCCTCATAGCAACATGGCCAATCATTGTCAAGTTCTTATCAATGTCACCACTCATATAAGCCATGCCTCCTCTTATCAGGTAGAAAAGTTAGGAATGAAATGAAACCTGGAAATGCCTACCCAGCCTTCCCCAAATTAATGGAAGTGTTGGGGGACACCCCTTCTGCTCTGGGTTGTGGGAATGGCTTAGCTGGGTCAAATGACATGTAAGTAATAGAAATAGTCCTCCCTCCTGTGTACTGTCGGTCTTCTTCTTCCTAACATGTGGCACTTTTGGCAGGGAGTGGCCACAAAAATGAATCCCCTCTGTTGGTTCTATCTCTTCCAACCCCCACCCTGCACAGGTCAACGCTGGGCACTGGGCAGCCAGAGTACTCCTGATGGCAATGGACTGAGAACAGAATGACACAGTGACAATCAGGCATAGAAAGTCAAGTGCACAAGTCTGACAGGGGAGTGCTTTTCTTTGTTCTCAAGTCCTTTCTGCAACTAACCTTTCCTCTTGCACTGCTCAGTATGAGGGCTCCATTATGAGACCAAAGCAACACCTGAGCTGGGCCAAGTTATTTGAGGAAAAGGGGACGCTGGTGCTCTGGGGTTCAGAGGGTCACAATGTGGGTTACAAGCAGCCTTAATGGGTGAGGAATAGAGTCCTTGGGAAAAGTGTCCAGGCCACACTTACCCTGGAAGCCCTACACTGGAGACTATTCAAGAGTTTCCACACAGGGCAGTTTCCCACCCATTCACACAGTTACTGGCTAACCTTCTGGAAACCAGCAGCCAGCCTAGCTGAGGTCACTGGGCAGGAACACAGCAGGTAGGGCATATAGCCTGAAAGATAATTCCCTTCAGAGTCATTGTTTTGATTCCTGGTGAAATGGAAACTTCTTGAAAGTTATCCAGGCATTAGGAAGCCTGACTTCATTTTAACCCTTCCAGAAATTGTGCCCAATAGTCATGCAAATCTTGCCTGAAATCTCTCCTTCCTGGACGTCAGAACCGCAGAGGCAAGGGGAGAGTAGTTGCAGCTTCATGCAGTGGAGTATGCTACTCCCTGCCTCTTTCCTGTGGTTTAGTCCTAGAAATGCATCCCTGCTGGTCGGTGCTTTCTCTCCTGTATTGATCCTCAAAATGTGGTCCCTAAAATAGCAGCTTCTTACTCTAGCTTGCTAAAAATGCAAATACTCAGGCCCTACCCAAGACCTACAGGATCAGAAATTCTGGGGGTGGGCCCAGCATTCTGTGTTAATAAGCTCTCTAGGGTGATTCTGTTCCATGCTGAATTTGAGAACCGCTGTTTTAAGGCAACTGACCCTTTTTGATTAACTCCTACCACCGATTAGCTGTCGGGTTCTGACATCCGGGAAGAAGAGTTTTCAAGCATACTTTGGGCCAGAGACCAAACCATGATCCGAACTTGTTTAATATTTAATCAGTACATGATGAATATTCAAGTCCCTTGCAGAGGCCACCCTGATGGTTGGAATCCTTGACCGAAACTAAGTTCTCCGGGAACTTACTTGTCACAAACCCTCATAGTTATAGCTTATCATCTCCACGTACTCTGGATTCTATAAAATAATTTGGTATCCTTGGCATGGCTGTCTATGTCAAATAGCTCTGTACTGCTGTTTCTATAATAAGATCCATTGAGAGAGGCATCAGATGCTTTGTTAACGATCTGTCCTATTCACGCTGATGAAACCCCCATTGTCTACCAAGATTGGAAGGGTGTCAAAGAGTGTCATTGGGTTTTTCTGAAAGTTCTCTTTGTTCCCGTTACCCATAGCTCACCTATTTATACCCTGTGAGCTCAGTTCTATTAGCTTTGGGTGCATTGTCTCACAGTGGGATCAATGAAAGGGTTGTTCCCTCTCGGCTTCATCTTCAGCGGATTACCTCCCCTGTCAGAGATTTCCAGTAACTTCAGTGTGTCTCCAGACAAGAGATGCCAGTAAGAACCAGGCAGGGAGTAGAAAACTGTGCCTGGTCCCCGAATTTTGCCTATCATCCTTGTTATCATCTGGTTCCTGACATGGCTTGACTTAAACTTCCATTCCTTCTCCGAAGGGGAAATGGCTATTTGAGCCCTTTGGCGTGAAGCTCTGTTACCAGACTACTTCTCAAGACTGCGCATCTCTGTCTCCACATCTCAGAGAAAACCTGACACGTTTATAAGAGATCCTGTTACTGACCACACTCTAGGTCAGCATTTCTCGAACTTCGGTGTACATCTGGAGCATGTGGGGGGCTTGGTACATTACGGATTGTTGAGCTCCACCCGAGTCTCTGACTCAGTAGATCTGGGATGTGACTAAAGAATCCGCGTTTCCAAGTTCACAAGCAAGGGCTGGTCTAGGGAGGACATTTTGAGATCCACTGTTGTAGGCTGGCTACTGGCAGTATCTGGACTCGTTCTGATTATTGCATCATTGATGCCCTTCTATTCTGAATGCAGCGTTTCATGCATTCCTCTGTTTCATTCATTCCCTTTACAGCATCATACCTCGTTCGAGGTGCCGGGAAAGAGTGATCTGTTGTCTGAGCATGCAAATTTAAGCTAATTCTCACCATCATCTCATAACTTTTATTTGGTACAGTGAACCGACCCGGCTCCAGGAAAACAGCTCACTTCCTGGTCAAAAGCAAAGTCCTCGGAGGATCTTAAAACTGCACAGTATCCTTTGGAAACTTAGTGCATCCCATGGTATTTACTGATAGACACCCAGACACATGTAATAGGATTATAGATCAGCCTCATTTAAGATAAAGTTTGCTGGGGGAGATCAGAATTGCTCCCTGTGGGACTTAAATTAGGTACAAAGCAATTAACTTTAAGCAACCAAAAAATTGGCTCTATAAAAATTCCATTTCAAATAAGCTCTTAACTACAATCTCATTACCAGGTACCTTCACTACGTAAGAGACAAACTAGTCTCCGGAGGCGGAAAACATGTGCTACATTTTTGAGACACTTCCCCAAATACGGGAATTGATGAGGACTGACACCTGACCTCTCCCAAGTGTCGCAAAGTTCTATAGACTTTCTGACTTTTCATGTTACACCTACACCTAGAAAGATAAATCTTACCACTTCTGAAAACAAACATATTTGGGTTTCACTTCTTAAGATGGTTCAGTTGTTCCATGCTAAACACATTTGATTCCATTCCATTTCTTTCTGAGGAGGAGAATTTTAAGTACCTTTTGGTGAGAGCCAAGACATCAGCTCAACGGACTTTTATTTTCACAAAGGATGTTTCTTTGCCTGGCATATGGAAGAACCTTATGAGTGTTCATCAATTAGAACATTAACAGATTGTTGATTCATTAATTGTTGAATTAATAAGTTAATAAAAGTTATTAACGTTGAAATGTGATTATAAAATCAATGTTTTTAACCTTGGAAATACACAGGGTGCCTGGCTGGCTCAGTCAGTAGAGCATCTTGATCTTGGTCAAGAGCAACTCTTGATCTCAGGGTCGTGAGTTCAAGCCCCGCCCCAGATATAGAGTTTACTTAAAAAAAAAAATTAGAAATACGGAAAAATATAAAGAAGTGAAATAATCACCTAGAATCTCACAACATGAAGCTAATTAATATTAACTTTTGAAACATTCTTCCTCTCCTGTGTGCCTATGTGCATATATGTGTGTATATAATTATAACAACATCATGTACAAAATGACGAGTTTCGTTCACTTTACCTTTATCATGGAAATTCACCCAAGTCATTAGCAATTCATTGCAAACCTTATTCATGGCCACTTAAAATTTCACTAAGTGAATAGTCTCAATTTAACACTTCTATTATTGTCACATCATAGGATGTGTCCAATATTATTTTTTGTGTGTGCCTAGATAAATACATTTGTATAAAAATAGTAACTTCAGAGCTACTGGAGTCTGAGGATCGTGCTCTCACTTTTGTTTTTGGTAACTGCTACACAATGCTTGACTTATAAAAAGTGCTTGATCAATGTTTAGAAAAGGAAATAATTGAAGTGGGAGAAATTCTGAAGAATGCTGGGCTCTAGAATGATTCACTCAGACAATGAGATACAAACAGAATCATGTTGCTCCCTCACACGGATAAGAGAGGCTCAGCCAAGAGATGCCACACGGTATTGGTGCTTCCAGAGTTGAGCATCACCGGCCATGGAGAAGGGATACGAGAACCAAGCGGCAATTCTCTCAAGGGTACTTTGTGAAGCTCAAACTTGAAAAACAAAGTGTTTGTTGTTTGTTGTTGCTGTTTCTTTTGTGGAGGGAGATGGGAAAGGGTTGCCTTGCGTTTTGGGAGGTAACTTCATTCCACCGTGATCAATTTTTTAACTCCTCCGTTAAAAAGAGGAATCATACCAACAATGAAGTTGTCCACGCTCTGCCTGGAGGATGTCGTCAGCCTAGAAGCATCACTTCCCTCTAATAACTTGAGGATGGAGCTGTCGGGAATCCATTCTGGAAAGACAAGGCACACATTCAGTTCTAGGGTGTCTCCCAGCAATCCCCCCACCCTCTCCAACCCCCGTCTCATCAACACCTCTCCTGGCACACACACAGAAGACTTCGGCGGGATCTGACCACTTCAGAAACCTTCCTTCTGGATGTTTTTCTTTCTGAGGGTCCTCAGAATGCTCTTTGAGAGGGTTTTCTCTGTCCTTTGCCTCAGCCTCTCGCCTGACGCGGATGTTGGTGAGAGGGATCACGTTTTAAGATGCATCTTGGCTGGACAGCTCCAACTCCCTGCGAGCCTCCCAGTGACAGGAAGGTCTGAGTCCATGATTTTATTACAGCCATTCCTCACCTGCAGGGACAGAGTTCAGGGAGGCACACTGGAGCCCCAGGAACCACTGCCAAGTAGGCAGCTGTATCATTAATTTCACTTTCAAAAGCCCGAAGACACAAAGATGCTGCCTGTCTGGTCACAGAGGCCACCGGGGTGGTAACAGGCGTGTTTCCGATAAAGAAAGCCAGTGACAAAATGTCGGTCAAGCTGGAGAAAGTGGGTGCCGAGGGACAGCTGGGCCAGATAGCACACCGAGAAGGCCACACAAGGCAATTTTCCCCCATGGGGAGCCTTCCCCAAGAAGTGCTGTGAGAGGAGGGGGGTGGCCGTGAAACAGGGTGGTAGGCAACGGGCCTGAGGCGATCCCCAAAACGCTGGACAAGGGGTAGTGAGGGAAGGGCAGAGCCATTTTGGCCAGAAAACTCTATGCTTTCCAAGCTGCATTCGCTTTGGGAAAACAGAAAGTCAAGGGACAGTAGTTTATCCTGTGACACTGACCTCTTTTAATAACTGAAAACAAAACGGCCACTTTTTCTTTCGGAGAAGAGTTTCGGTCAGGGCATCTGTATTTAACTTTATTCTCCATTTAGGTGATCGATTCTCACCTTGAGTGTTTTGGGGGGGGAGGGGCGATGAGGGTAGACAGGGAGGAGTCGAAAGCATCTTCAGGATCACATGGATCCACATTCACTCTTCCCCTCTACTCGACCCTTCAGAGAAGGATCCTGAAGCCTCAGAGATATGGAAAGAACCAGCAAGGAATGGTACCTGAGACACAGGGTGAACATTCTTAAGGCATGGCGGGAGGTTTTTTAGTCTCCTTTCACCATCTCTGTTTTTTGTTTTCCTCCTGGAGGAGCATTTGGGTGGTAAGATTCAGAAGTGGGTGTCAGCATGTCAGGCTTGCCGTGTGCTCCTGACGTAGAACCTGAGGGTTCCCACCTGGAGGGCCAAAAAGGGTGAGAATGTGCACCCAGGGCAAAGTTGGGAAGCCAGTGGTCTGCAGTATCTCTCTTGGCTCGTAGAAGCAGAAATGTTACCTTGGATCTGGGCCAGGACCAAGCCTGTGTGTCATCGGTCAGGAGCCTCAGAAGTATAGCAGCAGATTGGCAGAGTGCTGTGAAAAGCCAGCAGAGGAGCACACAGCCCAGAAGATACCAGAAGGAGTCATGGGGTCCCCATGTGGAGACATGGAAGGTAGGAAGGTAGGAAAGAAGGAAGGAAGGAAAGAAGGAAGGAAGGAAGGAAGGAAGGAAGGAAGGAAAGAAGGAAGGACAGAAAGAAGGAAAGAAGGAAGGAAGGAAGGAAGGAAGGAAGGAAGGAAGAAAAGAAGGAAGGAAGGAAGGAAGGAAGGAAGAAAGGAAGGAAGAAAGAAAGAAAGGAAAGAAGGAAAGAAGGAAGGAAGGAAGGAAAGAAGGAAGGAAGAAAGGAAAGAAGGAAGGAAGGACGGAAAGAAGGAAAGAAGAAAGGAAGGAAGGAAGGAAGGAAGGAAGGAAAGAAGAAAGGAAGGAAGGAAGGAAGGAAGAAAAGAAGGAAGGAAGGAAGAAAGGAAAGAAGGAAGGAAGGAAAGAAGGAAGGAAGAAAGGAAAGAAGGAAGGAAGGAAGGAAGGAAGAAAGGAAAGAAGGAAGGAAGGAAGGAAGGAAGGAAGGAAAGAAGGAAGGAAGGAAGGAAGGAAGGAAGGAAAGGAGGAAGGAAGGAAGGAAGGAAGGAAGGAAGGAAGGAAGGAAAGAAGGAAGGAAGGAAGGAAAGAAGGAAGGAAGAAAGGAAAGAAGGAAGGAAGAAAGGAAAGAAGGAAGGAAGAAAGGAAAGAAGGAAGGAAGGAAGGAAGGAAGGAAGGAAGGAAGGAAGGAAAGAAGGAAGGAAGGAAGGAAGGAAGGAAGGAAGGAAAGAAGGAAGGAAGGAAGGAAGGAAGGAAGGAAGGAAGGAAGGGACTGGAGAAGCTTGTCGCAGCTCTGTGAGGCTTAGGCTTCAGTCAGCTAAGCACTGGCTTATCTTTCCCACTTCAGGGTGAGGCTATTCCTGGGGTCAAGAAGTCAAAGTCTCCAATTCTTTTCCATTAACAGCCATGAGTATCATTTAATTTTCCATTGGTAGGTGGTGTTCCTTTGTTTGGTTTTCATCACAAATTAACATAGCCATTTGGGGAATGCTGGTAAATATTTTCCTAAGGTACAGTTTTACTATGTTCCATGGTTACCTTAGCCATTTCCTTTTAAATGGTTTTCTAATATAAGTGATTCTGGGATGAACTTCTACATATGTATATTTCCCCCCATTATTGAAGTGAGATTCCTGGATCCACCGGGTATGGAGGTTTTCAAAGACTTTGGATAACTTTTCCTAAATTGCTTTCTAGAGAATTGTGCTAATTAACACTCCCGGCAGCAGGCAGAAGGGAGTAGATAAGCTTGTCCTTGTGACTCTCCCAGAGAGTGGAGTTTGGGGAAGGAGTCAACACCTTCTGATTCTGCATCTCTGGGAAGGGTTGGGGGCGGGGCACAGGTATGGGAAGTTATCCAGTCTCCTTTAAGACATTGTTAGCCCCAACTGAAAAGGAGAAATTGAGGTCACACTAGATGTCCACATATGAGGTACTTCCTTCCATGTCTACGTCAACTTTCCTCCTCTGAGACCATGAGAAAATGAACTTCAAGTCGGAAATCAGCCAGCAAAGAAATCAAAGAGGGACTAGTCTCTCAAAATATGCAGTGTGGAAGTTCCTGGGGGATGACAGACAGAGCGCATCTCCAGTACCTGGGCATTCGAACTGGTACCAAGCCAACCTTTGCTCTGTTGAAGGTGGCAGACTGCTTGCCCCTCCTCTTGGACAGATCGTCTTTCTTTCTTTCTTTCTTTCTTTCTTTCTTTCTTTCTTTCCTTTATTTAACACCAACTGAGCACATGGAGCCAGGCACTGTAACAGGAAAGGGGGTGCAAAAGTGAGAGGCTCCCAGTCTCGTGTGTCTTTGAGTAAAGTCATGGGAACAGGGACAGATCCCGGACACATAAACGAGCAGTTCCAATGTGACACCGTATCACAGCCGAGTAGAGCAATTATCCCGGCACGAGTTTAGGAAAGACTTCATAGAGGAGGACACGCATATGTTGTGGAGGCCAAATCATCTTTGTCCAGACAGAGGAAAAAAAAAGAAAGAGTGTTCCAGGAAATTCCAGGAAAAGCACAAAGAAGTAAATGGGTCTTCCATGCTTGGGATTACTCCAGCATAAACCATGGTGGAGGGGAGGACTTGGGGACAGAGAAGGGCAGGGCCACAGTGACAGAAAGTGAGGCTGTCAAGTGAGTCAAAATTCTAATTGTCAAGTCTTTGTATTCCATTCATAGGAATTGGCAAACCAGAGAATGGCATTTATGTGATCCATGCTTTGATTATAAAAGGATAGCGGGTGGGGGCTGGGTAATGGGCTAAGAAATGGGAGAGCCTGGATGGGAAGTGACTAAAATCATGACATAAAGTGATGACATAAAAACATCATCATGCATAGATTTTGTGGTTGAACATACTTCTAACACAAAGCCAGAAGGAAGAAAGTGCGGTACATGGGAGAAATGACCAGAAACCACAGATGAGCTCATGATAGACAATGATGAAGTTTAAAGCCCAGCTTGCTATCATTGCAGAGAATGAAATACATCCAAAAGCATCCGAAATATTAGAATAATGTCATTATGGTTCCCTTACCTATGACAGCCGATGGGCCAGTGTGATCTATGATCTTTCTGGGTCTTTTATTAACTTTTCATCACTGTGCTGCCTTCGCAATCCGCTGCCTCAGGGAACATTTGAGATTTGAATTTGAAAATGAGATTCACAAAATTAGATATTCTCCATATATATTTTTTTTTCTTTCTCCAACTGCAAACTGACTTCAAACAAAGGGTTATGAAGGATGAGGTCTTTGAGTCTTTTAAACTTCAGCGAGGAGATAGCTAAATTTTCAGTCCTCAAGCAGAGGAAATGGCTCCCCATTCCCTTATTTTTTGCAAAACAATGGTTGTTTTCTTGGAGCTCCCCATAGAAGGAAGAGCGGGCTTGGGTGAGTCTTATGTCTGGGGTCGCAGAAAGTTAAGGGAATCAAGGAAGCTTTGGACGATGTTCTGGGGGGCAAAGAGATCAACAAGTAATGATGCGAGGAGACTGAGATGATGGAAGTTGAGTTAGGCAAGGAGCAGTTATTCCCTGGGGGAAGTTCAGCCATGCTAAACCGGGACATGACCTTTAGTTAATCAAGCATTGAAGATGAGGGGACAGAGCTGAGACCCCGAAAAAGAATGAGAGACAAAACCATCCTGAAAAGGGAAATTCTAGTTCCTTGTTCTCTCTCAAGCTAGCTCTCCTTGTCACTGCATCGCTGGAAGAAAAGTAAAAAAATTTAATTAATGACTTGAACATTCTCACGTAGGCAGAGGTTTCCTATCACGTGGATAACACATCTGTTTAATGAAGTGACCTTTCTCCTTGTCATCAATGTTGTGACTCTCTGGCCACACAGTGCTTGGAGACAGCAATTTGCTTTGCTCCCTGGTGTCTGATCTTGCCCAGCAAATTTAGGACCTGTGTCTACCTCACCAGCCACCCCTGTCCTTGGTGACACCTGGCTGTGTGCCTCTGACACCTTCTCTCTCACAACCTTGGACTCCCCGCTGGCCTTGTCTGCTTCTATCCTTGCTCACAACTTGAATTTTCCTTGAGGTCACACTGGGTACACAGCCCAGCCTCTCAAAAGGGTACACAGCTTAGCCTCTCAAACTCTTCACCTCAGCATGGGCCCCACTGAGGAGAGTTTCAAGTGACCTCCCAGACAGTGCTTGAGCAAGCCTGGCCAGTCCACGCATGACTTCCAAAAACCAAGTTGGGGAAACTTCTAGGACCTCAGGGCATGACTGCTGGCTCTTTCAAACTGCTGCAACCCACTTAGCAAATACCTGAGTGATCTCAGGGTTGTGTCTGTGAATGAATCACATTGCTGAGATGTTCCAAAGAATACAACATCATACCAGAAAGAAGGAAATGTCTGGAGACTTGAGGAACAAAATTCCATGGGAATAAGAGTTTTCCACACCAGGGGCTCCATAGCTGAAGTGTCCCATGCTCAGCCGCCAATCCAGCCTGACAACATCTGTACAAATGTGACCCAGGCTCACTCCAATGGAGCTCGCTAGAAAACTCAAGAGGTGAGCACTTTCTCAAAGCCTGAATTTACCCAATGGAAACTTCATCTTCCCCGAAGAGGTTAAATGATAGCGTGACATTGGCAGAGAGCGGTCTCTACGAAATATGTAAGAAGCAAGTTTTCATTGTGTTTTATTCAGATATGACTGTTCCTTTCACCAGACTCCAGTGCATCTGATCCAATGAACTAGAGATTCAGGAGACCAAAAATCACTGTGGTAAACAGGGTAATCTTTCCAGGATTCCAGATGTTCCTGGTAAAAGGAACCCCAGCCAGGTATTGATGATGCGAAGACAACTCTTTTATTTTCTTGTGGTAATGTACGCATAACATAAAACTTAGCATTTTAACTACTTTTAAGCGTGTAGTTCTGTGACATTAAGTCAAATTCCTATTGTTATACAGCCATCACCACAAGCCATTTCCAGGACTTTCTTCGTCTTCCCCCAGGGGAATCTCTGTACCCTAAGACATGAATTCCCATTCCCTCCTTCTCCCAGCTTCTGGAAACCACCATTCTGCTTTCTGTCTGTATGAACTTGACTACTCTATGTACCTCATAGGAGTAGAATTATGCAGAATGTGTCCTTTCGTGACTGACTGATGTAACTGACAATTGTTAAGCAATATTTTCCTCAGTCAACTTGTTTGTGTCCTATAAATCCAGATGTATTGTTGGTATTGTTGGGGGTCAAACATCCCTTTTTTTCAACAATACAATCCATTAATCAATGGGCAAGTATTTATTGAATCCCAACTACGTGTTTAGCGGAGAAAGAGAATTTTAAAAAATATGTCACTATTTCGCCACCTTAAGAAATTTCGAATCTTGTAAATCTCGCGGCTAAGTGAACACATGTGTGCAGACAAACACACACCTCCACACGGGGAGACATCTGTCCTTATTACCTCATCTCTGTGGTAATGAAGACTTTGGAACAAGGGGTGCGAAGATTATTCCTGAAAAATCAATCCATGTTAAGCAAGTCTAATTGCATTTGGGGACCCAGTATTTAGCGAGTTGACTTTCTGGAAATTTTCTACTTGGGGCAGTGGTTTGGGGGGACTTTTCATTTAAAAAAATCTAAATCCGTGTTAATTTTTTAAATGGGAAGTGGGAACTTAGCTCACACATCTATTTCTTGATACGTCTATTCACTTTAGATATTTCATTGTTTCCTGTTAAAAGCAGTCAGCTATTTGCCATCTGTACGGAACAGCTGCAGCTCCCTTCCTCTCCAAGCCCAACATTTTATTATAGAGAAATTGGCATATTGTGCTTACCGCTTGTTTTTTGCACATCCCTGGCCATGGCTAGACAAGTCAGGGAAGGAAAAGAACCTTCACATCCCAAGTTCTAACTAGGTCGGGTGAATCCAAGTGACATCATGCACCTCCTCCTCCGTAAGTTAGCGGTAACTTGCTTCGTCGCCAAGCCCTGAGAGCTTCCTACATGATGCATTGTACACAACGGTACTTATGAATAGGAGAAAATGTATAAATATCCGCAAGACTTACTGTTAAATGTATTGGGTTGAATGCACATGTTTATCTCTGCTCCTTCTGAAAGTGTCAAGATGAGAGCAGGGGAAGAAAAAAGATAACGAATCAATCGGAAGAAAGAGAACAGGAAAGAGGACCTCATCCAATAAGAAATGTCAACAAAATTTTGAAATCTGAAAACAGCTGGATGAATACTAAGTAATTTGTCAGAGCCCAGAAAGAACACTGAGGAGAGGGGCACGAGAAAGGAGCCGATCTGATTTGCGGAGGCCTGGGAAGCTTTAGGGATTGGGGGCAGGTAGGTGCTGCGAAGGGCCCGAGGAAGGATGGGGCTTGAAACAGGATGCTTAGTTAAAAATCAGCATAAAAACGGGATGCCTGGGTGGCTCAGGTTAAGCATCCGACTTCAGCTCAGGTCATGATCTCACGGTCTGTGAGTTCAAGCCCCATGTCGGGCTCTGTGCTGACAGCTCAGAGCCTGGAGTCTGCTTCCGATTCTGTGTCTCTCTCTCTCTCCGCCCCTCCCTGACTCACACTCTGTGCCTCTCGAAAATAAATACATGTTAAAAAAAAAATCTAAAAATCAGCAGGAGGGATAGTGAGACGTCTTCCTGTTCTTCGCCGCTGGTCTGCTAACCTTCCTTCACCCGGGGAGAAAGCAGGAGGTTTTCTCTGGGGAAGTTAATCTGGAAGGCTCGCCCGGAGGACCCAGGTACAGCAGAGCATAGAAGGAGAATGCCAGGCTGCGAATAAGGCCAATCAAGTGAGGAATTCATCGTGGGAGCTCCCCGGCTCCCAGAATACTGGCTGCTAATCTCACATTCCCCCAGTATGGAAGAAAATGGAAGATTTACCTCTGTAGACAGAAACTCACCAGCCTGGGATAATCACAGATATTGGTATGTGGGTTTTTGCTGTGAAATGACTCGGTCCCCATCTCATTACTCTGTGGCAAAGCCTCCTGATGAATAAGCAAGGCCCAACCAATGCTCTCTCTCTCTCTCTCTCTCACACACACACACCCCTTTTCAGAACCTCTCTAACTCCACTTTCTCTGTCTCTCTGTTTTAAAGAAATATTTTTATTATGCATGGAGTATGATGTTTATTGTAGATAATCTGCGAAATATATAAAAACATAAAGAAGAAAATAAAACTCATATTGCCAGCATCCAGAAATAATCACAGTTTATGTATGTAACCCATGTAGGTGGGCTTTTTCTATGTATGTATATATCGTAACTAGTATTGTTTTAAACGGAGTTCCGTTTTTATAGTCTTCTATCATACCTTTTTGACATAGCAATATATCATTAACATTTTTCCTTGTTGATAAATAAGTCCCTTATAGCTGAATAGTATTCCTCAGATGAGTGTAACGGTAATTCATTCTGTTAATCCCTTAATGTTTAACACCTGTATTTTGTCCATTTTTCACTATAATAAACAACAGTGGGTTCTACAGGGATCTTTGTAAACTTGACTGCTCATCCCCTTGAGATTATTAGAAGTAGAATTACTGGCTCAAAAGGTATGTTAGTTTTTTTTTTTCAGAGCCTCGATGCACACAGCTGAACTGTTACCATGAAAAAAACATTCGCCAATTTATATTCTTACCAGCAATGTATGAGAGTATCCTTTCCTCATTCTTGCCAACATTTAGAATTGCAGCTCAAAAAAAAGAAACAAAACAAAAACAAAACAAAAAACCCAGATGAATAAAAGACAATTTGGTGCTAAAAATGACATCTTGTTATTTTCATGTATATTTGATTGCCAGTGAAACGCTTCTAAATTTTGCTAGGTAACTAAATTTCGCAAATTGATTTTCCATGACATTTATCCATTTTTACTGAAATAGTTATCTTTTCTTATCGATCTGTTCATGCTCTTTAGAAACATAAATGCTGATCATTATTCTGTCATATGTAGCAAATATTTTCTCTGGTTTGGAATTTTCCTGTAGCTTTGCTTATGGTTCTAATCTGATTTTTAGGGCTCTGTTTTTGAATAGAAACCGAGAACTAAGGATCACCTGTCATGTTGAAGAAGGATGCAATGTTAAAACAAATACCAAAATGAGAAAGCAGAAGAAAGAAAGAAAAAGAAAACTGGGACGAAATGAAGAAAATCAAGGAGAGAAAGAAAATGTCAGAAAATTGTGGTAATAGCCTCAGAGAGACAAGACAGTGCTTTCATGAAAAAAGAGGTGATTAAAAAAAAAAAAAAAAAAAAGACACAGAGCATAAGAGAGAGAAGGCCAGAACATCAAAATGGAAGAGAAAGAAAAATAAGAACAGTATACAATTTAATTAATAGGAGTCCCAAAATAAAAAGAATGGAGGACAAAAGGGAATGGATTATCAAATAAAAAAGTACAACAACTAAACAAATACCCAGATTACATGAGATTAAAACGTGTGCTGAGATCCCAGACATAAAAGCACATGAGAAAATACTGCTCATGTTTTTTTACGCTAGTGAGATAGGAAACAGTAGAAGAGGGAAGTGAGCAAAGGTGAGGACATTTGTGTACATTTCTCAAGATCACCGGAATCCTGGTATGCTAAATAGTATCTAGAAATTACTGTAAGCCAAAGCTTTTATAATATAATTCCTAAGATTTAGCAAATATTTTTCAAGCACAAAAAACAGCACACAACAATGATAACTGCCCTGAGAAACATTTTATCACTATTTTCCAATAAAGCTATTTTTTTTTACACCTGTGGCATAGCAGATCGATAATGAGTTTATTTAATAAGGTCTTGTCAACCATGTTCTTTTCCTCAGAAAAATCCAAACCCAGAATCACTGAAGCTTGTTAACTCATCTAATCACTGTGAATCACCTCATGATAGAAAAACTCTTATTTGAAAGAAAGTCGACTCAATCGTAACTTTTTTTCTAGAGCAAGAAGTAGAAAATTCACCTTACGTCATCATCATCATCATCATCATCTAATAATCAATAATACTTAGGTACTACTCCAGCTCGGGAGCACGGCAGAGGGAGAGAGAGAGAGAGAGAGAGAGAGAGAGAGAGAGAATCTTAAGTAGGCTCCATACTCAGAATGGAGCCTGTCACGGGGCTCAATCCCATGACCCCGGAATCATGACCTGAGCTGAAATCAAGAGTCAAATGTTCAACTGACTGAGCTACTCAGGCACCCCTCTATTTCCTTGAATTTAAAGTATTAAATGTAATCATCACTGTTATCTTTTACCTTTTGAAGATATCAATAGATTATTAAAAATTACTGGTGTGCATACTGGGCTTTTATCAGTGAAGATCAATACAGGGAGGCTTTTTTTCCTCTTAGCCTTTTCAGCCAGACCATAATTACACTTGTCACCTGACTCTCCAGCTGGAAATAATCATAAACCAACATCCTCAAATAACATTAAAGAATAGCTCAGGACACCAAAGACGTTTTACCGGACTACCAGACCCTGCAAATCATTCTTCCATTCATTGTACATTTGAGGCCTGGTTATTTCAGATACAGTGTTATCTCAATTATTCTTTGCTTTGTCCCCCACAGAGTCAGGTCCTATAATACTTTGAAAGAAGGGCAAAGAACACAGAACAGTGTCAGAAGAATGGGGGTTGGTGGACAGAAGAGAAAAAAAAAAATCCCAGCAATTTTTATCTGAGTCGTCTCTTCTGAATCACTCCTGCCTCCCCGGAAGAGGCTCTGAGAGTACCTAGCTCCAGCATCCAAAGATTGTTTATAGCCAGGCAGTTCTCAAATGAGGCTGTGTTGGAATCCTGTCACCCAAACCCTTAATCACAGGTACCTGCGGTTAAATTTTGGAGCTCATCAATCTGGGAGATGTTATGGGTCTATGTTTACTAATTGCCAAATCAGTTTTGAAGGCCAGCAGCCTTACTGCCTGAACACACTGCATTCTGCATTCAAATGGGCCCCATTCACCCCCACCCACCCACCCGGACCAATACGTTCTCCCCGCTACACCCTCCTGCCACCTCCTGATGACTTCTGTCCTCTGCTCCTGTTCCCCATCTGGCCTGGCAAAGTGAGCATAGTCTCTAAGGCATCCTTAGCATTTTTTTTACAGAAGCAAATCCCTAGCACAACTAGAGAGAAAGGAATACGTCTACTTTTTCCCCAAGATATTTGGGTTGGGAAAGAGGGAAAACAGAGCTCAGTTATTGTATGCTTAAAAGATGTGAGCCCTGCGCTTGAAACTTTGCGTTTGTACTATTATTTCATCAAAGCAACAATACTGCATAGCATTCCGTGCTAACTCAGGAACCTGAGACTAAGGGAGGCTGAGTCATGGCCCCAAGTCACAAGCTAGTCAGTGGAATAACAAGAAGGAATCTGTTAATCCCGGCCCGCCTGGCTGGAAGGTTGGCCCACAAAGTCCCAGACTCTGAGCATTAACAAATATGTGGCTGATGGGAGCCATGAGGACGAATTGCAAGGCTGTTATGCACCACGCGCAGCAAATGAGGTAATGCATTTGAAAGGCCTGTGTTACTATCAAGTGCTATACAAATGTTATTACCATTATTATGGTTATATTTATTACCTCTTGGCTGGCTGGTGGGGGACTACGCACATCAGAGAATAGCCAAATGTTCAGAATCATCGGTCTCCAGTGAAGCAAGATTAAGATTGTGACAAACCTCCTTCTCATCAGAACAGAGACATGCCCCCAAGGCACAGTACAGTTTCTTGAAGATAAGTCTGAGATTCATGTAAACCAGAATACTATTCTTTTTTTTTTTTTCTTTTTTTCTTTTTTTTTTTTTTGCTGATTTTCCCCCCTCTCTCCCACTTAGCAGTAGAAAGGTCCACTGAATTTGATTCATAGTCCAGGCTAACAAGTCAGCTTAAGGGCTGTGTGACAAATGCCATCAAAGAATATGACTGTTTATGGTAAAATGTTATTGTAAAAAGTTAATATTTCTAATACCTAACCAGGACTTAAACATCATTAACAAAAGTGAAAACATTTAAATTGATATATGTTTGAATAAACCAGTGTGGTGCTTATATACCATGAAATGTATGCATATAGTTATGGAGAATTATCCAGAATTTGTTGACATGTGGGGGGGGGGGGGAAGCCAGCTGCAAAATTAGAAGTATAGGATGATTCTATTCATATATTTTAAATAATCCCCTCAAAAAATACATAGACTATATATGTATGTACAAACAAATGTATGTCTATGTACGTGTAATAAGAACAGTGGCTGAAAAGATATGCAGTTTAATCTTAGCTATGGTTATTTTAGGGAAAGTAGGAATGCAAGTTGGAGGGAGGAAGACTTTCACAGCTTGTATATTTCTGTATTGTTCAAATTGTGTGCAAGACGAAAAATGTATGTATTATTTGTGTAATTAAAAAAATAGCAGTAAATTTTAAAATTGTAAGCTCATCAGTTACAAAGAAACCTAATTAAAATGCGTACTATATTTCACTGTTCATATTGGTCAAGATTTTTTTAAACAAAAAGGAATACATTATGAGAGATATAATATTTTTTTTAAAAATTCAAAACTATAGATTTCTATAATTAAAGCATCCACCAAGTAGCAGAAAAATGAATTAATAGAGAGATAGATAGATAGATAGATGATAGATAGATAGATCCCTTCAAGGCAGATTGTCATGAAATTTCAAGATACCATCAATAAAGAGAAGATTCTAAAAAAACTTCCAGAGAAAGGAATAAATGTGACATATGTAAATTCTGGAATTAGAATGCCATCGGGTTACTTAAAAGCAAAAATAGAAGCTAGAAGGCAGTGGAGCAATATCTTCAAAGTTATGGAGGATTTTCAACATACAATGCTATACCCAGCCAAACTATCAATCATGAAGGCGATGAAAAATTAAAGACATTTTCATGTGCACCATGGCTCAAAATTCTACCTTTCATGCACTTTTTCTCAGAATGCTGCTGGATGATATGCTTCATGTAAAAAAAGGAGTGAAAATAACTAAGAGTAAGGCATGAAAATCAAAAATAAATTATATAAATACATAAGTAAATAAAAATATAAATAAATAAGTAAGTAAGCGAGCAAGAGAACCCAATGGAGGCAAAGGAACCCCCAGGATGATTGCAATGATAAGTATCTGGACAACGGATGTGTACCCAGCCTATCAAGCAATCAGTGACACTAGAACAGAGTAGTAAGACAGTCTGCAGGATGTTTTTTGGGGAAAACAAACATAACTCACAGATTATTTGATGTATTTGGCAATGTTGGAAGTTACAGGCAAGTTTGAGATGAAACCATGACATGCCCATAGAAAACTGAGCAAATCACAAAACCAAAAATATCCAATTATTAAACATATAAAAATAAAATGTACATGCAAAACAGTTACATTTAATCACAGTGTACTCCTGTCTCAGCAGAGAATATTTTCAGAATCATAATCATTGCCATGCGGACTCTTGACTTAACCAAAAATTGTGATTTTATTCTCATGGGAGAATTGCAAGAGGAGAGATAGTGGGAGCTGTTGGGATAAGAGTGTTAAATCCTCAGCTGCCAGCAGACAGGGTCACCAATTTTGGCCAAAAAGCTGTTGAATCTAGAGTGAATATAGAAGCACATAATTTTGAAGCATGGAGGTAATCACATAAGGAGACAGTCACAGGCTGGAAAAGCCTCTCATCGGGAGTAAGGCTCTAGAGTCAGGAAGGATGGGCAGGCGTCTGCTGTCTTCTCCTAAAAGTTTTGCATTTAACCTTAACTTTGTATGTATATGTTGGTATTCGGTAAAAATAAAAGTTAGTTTAGAGCAACTGAAATCACAAACAAAAGTCCAATAATGGATTTCATATGTTTTCATGTAATAGAACATTAAACCATCTTTAACATGATTTACGCATTTAAATAATTTTTAATGATGGAAAATACTCATGAGATGTGATAATTTTTTTAAAAAAAATCAGAATACGAAAGTACATTTGGCATATGGCCCCACGCTAAAACAAACAAACAAAAAAGGCCGGAAAGGAATACATATAAGCAGGGATTAGCTGTCAGGGTGGGATTATAAACAGTTATTATTTTATTTTCTACACTCTCTTATATTTCCAAGTGCTTACACAACAAGCATGTGTCACTTTCATGAAAATTAAGAGTTGCTGGGTTTTTTTAAAGCGCATGGTGGCTCTTCATCAAGAAAATGCCTATTCTTCTATAACTCTGCCAAGGACCAAGCTGAAGAAGTTAGTTCAAAATGTAGGAGGGGAGATTCCAATTAGACATAAGAAAATAATAAGTGTCACCAAATCCTGGAACTGGCTGGCCGGGGAGGTCAGAAAAAAATATTTTAAAGCAAGATAGACAATGATCTCAGAATATTAGTGCTAGAAGGAAACACCAAGATGACCAAGCTAATTGCCTGTAGATGAGGAAATGGTGTGTCATAGAGTTTATGTGACCGGCCTATGGTCACAAAGTTGTCAGGAGGCTGAGGCACGGGTGGGATACCAGCCTGCGGACACAGTGCCACGTGCTTTCCACTCTGACTGCTTGCCTGTCCTCCATGAAGTGACTTCAATATAACTTAAATGTCTAGAACCAGACTCAGTAAATCTCAGTTCTTCGTTGGTTTCTACCCTCGCTCTTTTATCCTTTCTTTCCTGGCCTCTCCATAGAATGTTACAGTATAAAGACATAGGCCATCATCCAAGAGAGTGTCTTTTTGACTTCCTGTGCAGCTGTGTCTTACAGAAGTTGTCTTCTCCTTGGGTGACATCTTCCTCAAGCAACCACTGGCTTCTGCAAGCAGGAGGTGCCCGGTACATGTTGTGGACCAGCATTCTCTCTCTGTATACACATCCCACAAACTTTTAAAACTCAAACTTGGCGAAACAGGTTTTCATTTTGTTTTGCCTTATTCTGTTTGACTAACTGGATTTAAGCCAAAGTGTCTCCCTAGGTCCTCTCTACCTAATTCGTTATTCTGGTGGAACGCCATCTGGTTTTCCGCTTTGTGAGACCAGCTCAGGTTTGGGAAAGGACATTAAACCAGCTCATCGGTCACATGACATTTAGTCCAACCGGTGGCTGAGAGAATTTATGAACGAAGGGCTGAATTAGTGAATTTCCTCACTCTTACTCCATTTGTTTGGTCTCAGGGAGCCCTGACTACAGACTTGGACTGGTATGGAGGCAGTAGATGTAAGAGGCTCCTTGAAAGGGGCAGGGTGATGTCAGTGTTAAAAGTCAGATGAATTGGCTCCTCAAGGTCCACTCCAAGGATCACACTGCCCTTCCTTCTCATCCCTTCCTTAGTCCTTTGGGTTCATTAGTAAACAGCGATTCATTTCGTGTCTGCAGTGCCGGACAGGACAAAAGACTGAGGCAATAACGAAGCACATAGATTGTGTATACAGGAGGATAATACCCTTGTTCTCAGGGTGCTCACATTTCTTTACAGTCCACTTCAGAACCCTATCCCTACACACAGTGGGTGCACAACAATGGCAGCTAGTGGGATGCATGTATACATACGTGTGTGTTTAATTGTATATGCGTATATATATGTGAATGTACATACGTTCATATATACAAATGTCATACATGCAAATGTTCTGTCAGAACACAGCCAATCGATTGACCAGTGTAAGAATGACATCAACCAGGCATGTCAGAATGAGGGCACAACTGTCGGAGAGCCGAGGGGGCAGTTGACAAAGTCTATGACTGGAGAGGGTGGAAGTCGTGGTGGGAAAGAGAGCGGGGCGGAGGCTAGCGTGCTCTCAAAATTCGGACAGGGCAGAAGGTGACTTGATGAGGCATATTTTTTTTTTTCAGGAAGGTACAAAGAACTAAAACAGGGCAGTGTTTCTTTATTCTATAAGTCAGTGTCCCTTCTTTTTTTTTTTTTTTTAACTTATTTATTTAAATGTAAGTTAGTTAACATACGGTGTAGTATGGGTTTCAGGAATGGAACCCTGTGATTCGTCACTTACGTATGGCACCCAGTGCTCATCCCAACGAGCGCCCTCCTCAATGTCCGTCACCCACATAGCCCACCCCTCCCCACCCACCTCCCCTCTAGCCACTCTTTGCTCGTTCTCTGTATTTAAGAGTCTCTTGTGGTTTGCCTCCCTCACTGTGTTTGTCTTATTTTTCCTTCCTTTCCCCTATGTTCATCTGTTTTGTTTCTTAAATTCCACATATGGGTGAAGTCACATGGTATTTGCCTTTCTCTGACTTATTTTGCTTAGCAGAATACACTCTAGTTCCATCCACATTGTTGCAAATGGCAAGATTTTGTTCTTTTTTTTTTTTTTTCTCAAAGAAACACAGACACTGATCTTAAGTCAATGGGAAGGTTTAGACTTTTTAATAAGATTTTTTTTTTTAATGTTTGTCTGTCTTTGAGAGAGAGACAGAGAGACAGAGAGAGACAGAGAGAGAGAGGAAGACAGAGAATCCAAAGTGCTAACAGTGCCGAGCTGCGCATGGGGTTCAAACTCACGAATCATGAGATCACCACCTGAGCCTAAGTCGGATGCTTAACCAACTGAGACACCCAGACGCCCCATCATTTTTTTGACTGCCAAATAATATTCCAATGTCTCTTATTTTCTTAACTTCTGTAATAATAAGAGTAGTTCTGATATGACCGACATCTTACATAAAACACAATACAGGCGAATAAAATATCATATTTTGATCTTTGAAGCAGAGCTGATAACTGATGTAAGACAGAATGTGGAAAAGGGAAGCTGTTTCTGAGTTGCACATGGGCGAACAAAGAGTTCGTAATACTTCTGACCAAAAACTCTTACGTATTCTCATTTGCCATCAGATCATTGAAGAGTTTCCGAGAGTACAGAGCTGAGGTCACTGTGGCTATACTAAATTTCCTAGGAGGACATCGGCTGGACCCTGGTAGTTTTTGTGTGTCATATGATCTTTCATCCACACATTTATTTCTGGCATGAGTCAAAAGTCACTGGTCATTTAGTTAAAAATAAAAGGGTCTCATTGGTGCTGACTCTTCACTCTGGTGAGGATTAATTTTTCTCTGTGGTGGAGGGGGTGGGAGGGCATTGACTGGATGGATGGCAAGAGGAGGTCCACACAAATGCCAGCTTTAGCATCCCAGCTCCTTTCTCATACAAGGCTAGGGAGTGAGAATTAAGATATTAAAATAACACAGAGTTCACGAAGGGCATAGGGAGTTCCTGGAGGTCCTTCGAGTTGACAAGCCTTCTTTCCCAGGTACAATCAACCTAAGAATCTGTCATTGATATGCCTTGGAGACTGACATCACAGGGCAAATACAGTTAAACCTTGGATTGTGAGTAACCTGTTCTGTAAGTGTTCTGCAAGATGAGCGAACATTTCTAATAAATTTTAACTTGATAAACTAGTGATGTCTTGTAATACGAGTAGTATGTGATGCCGAACGTCACCTGATCACAACTGAGCCAATGGTTCTTCTCTCTTTCTGTCTCTCTATTGCTGTAGGATTGTGGGTGATTGTCTCCCATGTTTGGATGCTCCGTCTCAGGCTGTGGTGTTTGGCAGAAATCAGTGGTTTTCCAGAACGTTGGAAGGTGCCCACAACTGGTACTAGTGTATTTTTTGTCACTTCAAAGCACCTATGGACAGTCCTTTGCTTTTTCATACAACAGTGAGCTTAGGAATGCTTTGCTTCAATCTAAGTCAGGCTGCCTGCAGATATAGACCCTTTCCTCTGCTGCCTTATTGCCAGTTACATTAAATACAGAATATGACAAGAGTTTATTAATACTGTACCGTAGCCAACATCCGTGCGAGTGTATACAACGATCTCCATGCAGAAAAGGGCTTCACTGAGCCAATAGATACCAATGATTCCATTAGTGAGCGTTGTCCTACATGATAACCCTCCTCTCTTGTCTCCCTCACACCAGCTGTGGTTTCCAAAGGTAAGTGCAGGTTAATTTGTTTATTTTTCTTTATATTTTGTATTTTCTTTATTATTTTGTATTATATACAGTATTGTAATATTTTTACATGAATATTTTTGAGTTGTGGAACGAATCTTCTGAGTTTCCGTTATTTCTTACGGGGCAATTCACTTTTATATCCAAGTGCTTTGGATTACAAGCATGTTTCTGGAATGAATGATGCTCGCAAACAAGCTTTTACTGTACTACCAGCTGCTAGAGTTTATTTTTGTATTGTAGTTTTTAAATTTTTTTTAATGTTTATTTATTTTTGAGAAAGAAAGAGAGAAAGCCTGGGTGCAAGCGAGAGAGGGCCAGAAAGAGGGAGACAGAGGATCAGAAGCCTTCATCGTGGGGCTCAAACTACGAACTGTCAGATCGTGACCTGAGCCAAAATCAAGGGTCGGTCACTTAACCGACTGAGGCACTGAGGCGCCCCACTGCTAGATTTTAATGAGTAAGGTAAGCACGTAGAGCTCCTAGAAGTATGGCTGGCAAACAGAAGGTGCCCCATTAATGAAACTCTGCTAACATAATAAAATTAAGTAGAGAACAATAATAATATTAATAATAAATACTAGGGGCGCCTGGGTGGCTCAGTCGGTTAGGCGGCCGACTTCGGCTCAGGTCATGATCTCACGGTCCGTGAGTTCGAGCCCCGCGTCAGGCTCTGTGCTGACAGCTCAGAGCCTGGAGCCTGTTTCAGATTCTGTGTCTCCCTCTCTCTGACCCTCCCCCGTTCATGCTCTGTCTCTCTCTGTCTCAAAAATAAATAAACGTTAAAAAAAAAATAAAAAAAAAATACTAGTACTAAGAGTAGAAGTAGAAGTAACAAGGCTGGCATTATGTAATGCCTGATACATTACTTACTTATTTGCTGAGTTGCTTGGTGTTCAGTGTCGTAATTAGGCAGCAAACCTATCTGTTTAAAATAACTCAGGTGGTCTCTTGATGGGATTGATTTGTTATCTGACTTCATCAAATGGGCCCTTTGAAGAAAAGAGGATTCCCATATTGCACATTGACTCCTGTTTCCTTCCTACCAGCTGTGAGATTAGGAGCCATAAGTAACTTCCATGTAGACAGCGGTGAGTCAAAGATGTCCTCTTGGAGCACTCGCCTCATGACATGCACAGCCAGCCCCCAGGAAGCTCTGCCCATCTGATGGCCAGGCCTGTCTACAGGACAACCTTCTTCCCCAGGGCTTCCTGCTACACCCTTGCCCTCTGCCCTCCCGCCTTCCAGGACACAGCATCCCACAATCCAAGACTGTTCCTGGGCTCATCAGTGTCCCTCCGGAGGGCCCAGCTCTCTCGTACTGTCTGCTCTGAACAAGCACCCTGTACTGGGCTAGCTGCTGCCTACCAGAGGTCCCCCTCAGCTTCCTTCCTAGGCTGAGATCTGTGCAGCCCCTCTCCCTCCACAGGATTTCCTGGCTCTGCTCTCCCCGCCGTGGCCTCCTCTGCCCTGTAGCTGCTTTGCACCCACTGCCTTCCACCCAACTGCAGGGACCCAGTGCCCCTGACCCACCCGTGCCCCACGGGGGTAATAGAATGCCATGGAAAAGACACAGGCTTGGAACCTGGGAGGCCTTGGTCAGAGCCCCGACTCTGCCCCCTTCAAAGTTGGGTGACCTTAGGCAAATCTCTTATGTGCGATACTGGATGGTTCTAAGGATGAAATGATAATGCCAGTAAAGAGCCCAACATTTAGCACGGAATAGGTTAGTTTCCTTTCTGCCCCCGCATAATCACAATCTCACTTTGGTCTCAAAGGCTTCACCAACATGGTTGCTTTTACCTCTTTGGTTCCATCTATAAACTCCTAACAACTTCCTGGTGCCATTTTGTTTTCTGAACGAACTGTACGCTTTGGGTTGTATATGTAATTTATATGTTTTTCCTGCCATTGTGTTTTATTTCCCTGTCATAGAGTTTAACTTATGAGTTCCAGAAGCAATTGTGTTTACTTATTCTGTTTTTGCCCTATGCAAAATACGATGGGAGATAAAAGATGAATAAAATCTAAATGAGCCCTGTCTTCAATGAGCTGTTAGTTCAGGAATGAATGTATAGACCAACATGTAGATATTTAATGGCTTTCCAAGGATAAGTCCTGCCTGAGTGCTCCAGGGAGTCAGGGGAAGGCAACATCATTTGCTTCAGGGGCAAGATAACAGATGAATGTGCCTGGAAAGTTAGGTGGGCAGGAGTATCATGTCTGCAGCTGGAGGTTTTATTTTTTTTAAAGTCATGGGACTAGTTCAACATGAGACTAATTCCACATGAGACATGTTGTGAGAGGACCAGTGATCCTCTATGGCCAGGATATAGGATGGCAGACAAGAGTGGTAGGAAGTGGGTCTGAAAAGATGGGCTGAGGACAGGGGCCACGGATGCCAACAGGAGCAGAATGAGCTATTACCCGTAGGTGAGTGGAGGGGTTATAAGATGGTGTGAGATTTGTCTTTATGACAATCAACTTGCTTTTAGCAGACAAGTAAGACTGGAAAGGAAAGCTCTAGGCGGGGTGGAAACTATTTGGGATGCAATGGACCCTTGAACAACACTGGGGTTAGAGGTGCTGACACCCCACAGTCGAAAATCCATGTGTAACTTTTGACTCCCCCAAAACTTAACTACTAATAGTTTACTGTTGACCTGAAGTCTTCTTGATAACTGAAACAGTTGATTAACACATATTTTGTATGTTATGTGTATTCTTTTTTTGAAGTTTTTATTTATTTTTGAGAGAGAGAGAGAGAGACATTTTGAGAGAGTGTGAGCGGGGGGAGGGGCTGACGGGGAGGGAGAGAGAGAGAATCCCAAGCAGTCTCCATGCTGTCAGCGCAGAGCCGGACGTGGGGCTCGAACTCATGAAATCGCGAGATCATGACCTGAGCCAAAACCAAGAGTCACATGCTTAACTGACTGAGCCATCCAGGTGCCCTGTGTATTATGTGTATCTATACTGTGTTCTTACAATAAAGCAAGCTACAGAAAAGAAAATGGTAGTAAGAATTAATAAGGAAGAGAAAACACGTTTGTAGTATTGTAACCTATCGAAAAAATCTGTGCGTAGGTGGAGCTGCACAGTTCAAACTCATGTTGTTCAAAGGTTAGCCATACTGTGGAAATAGTCTCTCATTTGGGCAATGGGAGCTGAACCAGGGTACCAGCAATGACGTGGAAAGGAAGCAAAAGGGTGGATGATTTCAGACATTGCTGAGGATGGACCAACAAAATTTGGCAACTGACTTGTTGGGTAGAATGTGTGTTTGTATCATCTGTGCAAGGTGTCCATGAACTTCCAGCTCAAGTCCCTTCCCTATCCCATTATTACTGGGGCACTCCATGCAAACCGTCTCCTTCTCTCTCCACATGTGTAATTACGAGCGACAGAAACTCGATGTGACACGGTGAGCCCACAGCATACAGGCTATGCCTCTGCCTCTAGCACGACATCACACTTCTCCGAATTTGACTATGATAGTTTGGAACTCCCCGCAGAGGAATCACGTTAAACATCCTGAACCCTGGCATTGTTCCCTGGAGTCAGGAGCCTGGAGCCTAATGAGGGCTGTCAGAGGAGAGAGACTGAACTCAGGGCACGCTTTCTGTCCTTTCTGCAGCTGCTGGTGTATGTGTGTGTGTGTGTGTGTGTGTGTGTGTGTGTGTGTGAATGACCCTCCCCAAAGAAAGCCACTTTTCTCAGGCACAGGGGAGCGCCTGTACTCCAGTCTGGCACACTCAAGAACTGGTTCCTCGATGGCTCCCAGTGGAAAGCAGACTCTTCTCACTGCCTCGGAGTTCCATCCCCGAGGCACAGACCCTTTGTGGGTTCACACTGGAAAGGAGGCACAAAAAATGGGGCAACAAGAACAGAAAAAGAGAGAAGAAAAGGAGGGAGATAGAGGCTTGGGGGCCCAGGAGGAGGGATGGAAGAAGAGAGAGGGAAGGGGAGAAAAGCAGAGGAGGAAAAGGTAGAAAATGTCTGCATGACCAGCAGAGGAGCCAATCATGTTTGGAGTAGAGACAAGGTGCTTAGGAAGAGGAGAGCCTGAGACCTTAGAGATGGCGTGGGGGCCATTTCCCGTCACCTCTGCTCACTGGATGGTGTGCCTTTGCCTTCTTTTGCATTTCTCCTTTGTAACTGTTCTATTCTCTCCTTGTTTCTCCTTGTTTTCTTCACCTTCTTCTCTTCGTTCTCGTTAGTCATGATTTAGTCCTGTGAATTCCAGGCCTTTTCTGCTTGATCTATGACTTGAGATTGGAAATAAAATTATTTCTGAACAATGAACCAATGAATGTGTCCAAAGAGCATGTCCATCTGCCTAAGACACACACACACACACACACACACACACGCACACTGCTCTTCTCCAGCGCTGACTTTATTTGGTACACTTGTCCCGAGCCATGCAACTGGGAAGTAACTGCTGTCAACAGAGCTGCCTCGACCTTACCGAGCACACTCTCACCTGCCTCTGACTCCCATAGAGCCCGGGGTAATACTTCCCTCCTGCCCCCACCGACACATTCCAGTATGGTCTCTCTGTTACTTCTAGACCCACTTCTTCTGGTACAGTGACCATTCCTGACAATCTCTCAGGAAAAACATAATTCTTTTGCCATCATTACAGGTCAGGCTTAAGTAGTTATAGGCTTACATTGGTGAACTGGGGGAATGAAGAGTAGGCTTCAGGCAGAGTAATTTCAACCATTTCCATGCTCACTGTGAAGTCTGTGTTTGCCCCATGTACAAAGGACTCCTGGCAGGTGTTAGTGGAAGTGAGGAGATAGGGACGGTGATGTCAGGGAGAAATGTGCTTTACTCATGGAGACGTCAATCGATACATGCCTTTACAGCTCATTTGTCAAATAAACATCCATTGAGTACCTGCCATGTCCCAGCGTCTGTGCCACGCCTGTTGAATATAAAAAGAAATTGATATAGACCCTGCCCTCAAGAAATGTACAGCCAGGATAGGCAGAGGTGGACACAAAAAACTAAAACACAATATAGGGGAGAGTGACAAACTGTGAAGGCTAGAAATACTGGAGCTGGATCTTGAAGAAAGAGTGGCTGCTCCCCTGGTATGAAGAAGGGGACTCCAGGCAGATACAATGTACAGGTGCAATGTACTGGAGCGTAAAAGAGCCTGGGATATTTACAGATGAAGGGTATGGTCACTGCGGTTCTGTCACAAGTGTGTGTGGTGGGGGAAGAGACAAGAGCAGAGGATAGAAATATAGTTAGAGGTCAAGTTATGAAAGGCGCCGTATGACGAATTCTCCTGGGACGTACTGAAGACAAATGACTGGGCGTTACCAAAGAGTTAAGAAATCCTAGGTTGTCACATAAGCAAATCTCAAGTCTGGAAATCACAACGAAAGGAAGACTATTTCTTTACCCCAACACTCCTGACACCAAATGTGGGAGAGATTTTTTTGCCCCACATCAACCAATTTTCCGACCCTCCAGACACAGACAAGGTGTCTTATAATTGAATTCAATTCTGGTACTAACTACCCGCATTAGTGACAAGCTCCACGGACACTCGGGTCCGTAAGACTGCCCTCCCTTCAGACACCAGTCACAAGTAATGGGTCTCCAGGCTACTTGTACTTCTGTCCAACTTGGCTACAAAGTCAAGGGCTCCCACACACTCCCCACCCCCTTTAGATAATTTGCTAGAGTCGTTCACAAACTCAGGGAAACATTTGCCTTTGTTTACCAGTTTATAAAGGATATTATAAAGGATATAGATGAACATCCAGATGAAAAGGTATATAGGGTGAGATCCAGAAGGGTCTCACATGCAAGAAATCCTGTCCCCATGAAGTTGGGGTGTGCCACACTCCCAGCACATGAAAGTGTTCACCAACCTGGAAGCTCCGAACCCTGTACTTTAGGGATTTTTATGGCGGCTTCATCATGTAGACATGACCGATGAACTTAATCACCTTCTCTTAACGGAGGATGGAAGGTGGAGCTGAAAGTTGCAAGATTCTAATCATAGCTTGGTCTTTCTGGTAACCTACCCCCATCCTGAAGCTACCCACCAAACCTCTCTTCGTTAGAACAAAAAACGCTCCCGTCATTCAGAAAATTTCAAGGGTTTTAGGAGTTCTGTGTCAGGAACTGGGGAAAGGGACCAAATGTATGTGTCTCATAATGTCACAACAGCAGTTAAAGCAACGGAAATGGAAACTGTAAGCTTAGAGCTAGAGTTGATAACTTGTTTCTGTAAAGGGCCAGATCACAAAAATGTTAGGCTTTGTGGGCCATTTAGTGTCGTTAATAATTATTCATATCAGCCATCATGGCAGGAAGACAATCAGAAACGACACATTTCCAAATGAGCATGGCTGTGTTCCAATAAAACTTAATTTATAAAAGCAGACTTTCGGCTGGATTTGACCATAGTTTCCAGACCCCTGAGTTAGAGGAACATTTCAGAACAAGAATTATAAAGGCTTTTGGGTGTTCCCCTGTGTCTGAGAAGACGGCAGTACAGTGTTTAGAGCTCTTTCCCCAGCCTGGATGAGAGATTGTGCCGTTGTCCTGGTCCAGGAAAACTTTCCATGTTCCTGGCTTCTTCAGGGGTGTCTGAATGAGGCCAGCCCCACTGTTGATGGGCTCAGACTTCTGAGACTTAGTGCTGTTGATGTATACCCTCCCAAGGTTGAAACCTGAGACGCAAGTTAAGTAGTGACCCTCCCAAGGTTGGAACCTTGGAGACGCAAGTAGGTAATGATCCACCCAAGGTTGAAAGCTTGGAGATCCAAGTAGGTAGTGAACAGCCCAAACCCCTCAGTCAGAAAGCCCCTGGTTTGGATCCGATGTGAATTCAGGGGAGTTACTCAACCTTTCCAATTTTCAGGTGCCTCATTTGTAAATTGAGAATTTTTTAGGACTTTCCTCAGATGATGTAAAGATCAAACAAGGTGATATTTGAAAAGCCTTTAACACAGAATCCAGCTTATATGAAGGGCTCCGTAAACACGAGTAACTGGCATTACTTTTCACTCGTTTCGGAGATCCCTGGCTCGTGGAGGTACGTGGGGTTCCACCGCTCTCAGAAACCACGAATAAACCCAGAGAGACACTGCTTATAGTTCATAGGGCCTGATATCAATCTCAGGAAGCCATCCGATTGTGTCAGTCTGGGGGCGAGGCACTTTCTATGCCTCCCCTCATTTAATATTCAACAAAGTCCTGGGGACAGAGGTGTTTTTTTCCCTCCATTTCTGCTTATGGGAAACCAAAGCTGAAGTATGCTGGAAAACCTGCTTCAGTGAGTCTTTATGGTTACCCTGGGGCCCCAACCCAGGTCCACACAGAACAAGTTTACTCTTTGTTTCTATCTCCTCTTGTGGTTGTCATTATTTATGCACGGGGATCAGTACTGCTATGCCCCATTGGTACAAGGCACTCCCTAGAGTCTATAAAGATACTAGAAGGCAGTGAACCTTGTAAACATCTCTGTCTCTCATTGTATCCAGTGGCGCATCTTGTGCATGGTAGATTCTTGTATTTTTATTGCATGAAAATACTTGTCTTAGACTCCTAAGTCTAAGACATTCCTCCCTAGCCTCTTCCTCCCTCCACAAGCAACCTCTCCCCTGCTGTGGGATCCCAAAGAGGTCTGTAGTAAGCTGAGGCACGATAGCTGTAGCCTCAGTGAGTCTACAGGTCAGGTGGAGGGGATCCCGTATGACGAGGGATCTGGGACGGGAGTCCACATCTCAACCTCTACCTCTGCATCTGCCCTGCTGGGGAATGGCACCCAAGTATTTGTTATTTGCTCCTACATTGCTATACTTTTTGGGAGAAAGGCTTGCTGTCATTGCCAGAAATCCTTTCGCTCTAATTCTCTGGCCTGTCATGAAGTGGGTGAATGGCTATGATTGAGGCAAAATAGTATTTGTAGCCATGAGTGTCTGATACGCCGTTCTCCTGAGGTCCCCCAATTGGGTTTCTTGCGTGGGTCATCTGATAAAACTTAGATGAACTCTGAACATTTTCCCATGTTTATCCAGACCTCTGCACTGTTAAATCTTCTTTCATTGTAACTTACCACGAAGAAAGAAATACATGACTGTATAAGGAAGGTATTTTAACTCAGAAAATAAAGTTCGGTTAAATGGCCATGGTTTCCCTGAGCTCAGCTTCTATTTTAAAACAAACTGCCTTTGGTTGAATAACAAGAAAATCACACTCAGATTTAACTCACTCCCCCTTCCCCCACCTCCCTTTTGGTCACGTTGGTTCAGCTACCACCCAAGTGGCCTGGGCAGAGCGTGAAGGCCCACAAATGAATGTATCCAAATAATTCCCCTTGCGGTTTATCTGGGGCTGTAGTGAGGCCCCTTTATAGCAAAGGAGACCCACAGGGTATTTCCAGAGTAATTTAGAAGACAATGCCTTAAACTTGGTTTACACCTAGGGCCCCTTTTAGTTGGTGTTTGAAGGTGCTCTGGGGTTTCCCCTGTACACAGGTAGGAAAGCTACAAAGCAGAAGAGGGCTGTGTAGGAGTGGTGAAGGAATGAGCTTCAGCGGGGACCCCCTGCGAGCAGATGAAGAGTCAATGATCGATTATTATGGAGCTCAGAGATACACTTCTGCACAGACAGACCACCGGGGAAAGTTGTCACAGCAGTTTGACATCTTAACATGGACCAGCCAGGGTTTTCATTTCTGTTTGTGTTTTTAGTGGTGCAGGGGGATGGATGGGGTTAGAGGGGCAGTCACCAGGGAGGGTGATGGATGGGTCTGGGAGCGAAGGTAAGCTATACACGCACTGAGGTCGGCGAGGGGGTTGGGGGGTGGCGGGATCTTTAATTTTCTCAACATGTACACAATGCACAGAAATCCCATTTCACCACACTTCCTATTTTGCTGTTGTTTGTTGGCTTAGCTTTGGAGGCCCTTGGGTGGACTGGATCCTGATTTCTAGACCTCAGGGTACAGGAAAGAGAATGGCCACTCTTTCTCTCCTCTTTGTGGGCATAGATTCTCATAAATAAGTCTCAATTAACCACTATTCCTGTGACCTACAGGAAGCCCCTGCTGATCTGGCTCTGTTAATAGAGTGTGTGCCTGCGCTGAAAGTAATTAAATGGGCTGAGTGCAATTGTCAGAGCTCCAAGGGCCAAAACGCTATCTTTTTCCAGGGCAGGAGTAATAGCTCCTTTGTTGGGAACATAATGAAAGAGACAGGTGGGAAGAAATCCCATTGTCAGCAGCACAGATAACTTTGGTGTAGCTGGGATTTGTTATAAATGTATTTCAATGGCTTATTGTGTCAGGAAGAATGTTGCCTTATCTTCAGGACTATTCAGCTTAACAGCGGAAATAATCCCAGTGTGACGTTTATTTAGCCAGAAGTGGGTCCCTAATAGGAAGGATGGGAGTTCCGTGTGGACCACAGTGTTTCATTTACGCAATTTTCTTTGTTAGTTTTCTGGTCTTCCCTGAACAACCTGTACAGTTGGCTCGATGGGGCTGGGCACTGCTGGAAGTCTTTCTTGCAGAAACACAGACTTGAGGACTATCATCCAACACCGATCCCTTGCAGCCCTGAGACCTTTAAATGACATTTCACTAAAAATAAAAGGGACCTCCCTCACTTTCCACTTGAAATGCAATGGCAGGTAATGGGAAAATAATCCCCATGATAAAAGAAACTCTAGGTGTAATGAAGCTGGGAAGGCTTCTTTCCTCTCTGCCGGCTCAGAGCTTTGACATGTGATGTGTGCTGTCACTCTGCAAGAGGCCAGGGCGTGCACGTGAAGACCTTTCCCAAACTTACTTGACCATGAGCCCTTTTTAAAGATGGAGGTGTTGGCAAGACTAGTGTCCCATGGGTTATACTTTGAGAAATGACGTCAGACACCAATCTATTTTTTCCCCTTTGGTCTTTGCATGTTTTTCTCGAGGCTGAGCTTTTACCTTGGCTACTTTTCTCTAAAAGTGAATTTTAGAACTATCCAGACATGGCCATATGGGTTACATTCCTACGTCTCCAAAAGATTCCACCCTCACTGTTGCCTAAATACTAAGGATGGTTCGTATCAATCACTCATTTTGTTTTCCTGTTTCTACCGTCCTTTCAGGTTATTAGATGGCAGACCTGACTTCATGAGATTCATGTCATCCTAGTGGGGCACTGGGGTCTCAATTGGTTCCTGTCATTGCCGTCCCGAGAAGCTGAGAGGTCCTCTTTACCATGCTGCTGTGGTTTCAGTTAGGAAGATAAGACACATGGGGAACAACCCAGGAAACAATGGGTCCATCCTTCTTATTCTTTTCCATTAAAAAAAAAAGTTTATTTATTCTGAGAGAGAGAGAGAGAGAGAGAGAGTGGGGGAGGGGCAGAGAGAGGGAGAGAGAGAGAATCCTAAGCAGGCTCCACACTGCCAGTGCAGAGCCTTACGTGGGGCTCTATCCCACGAACAATGAGATCATGACCTGAGCTTAAATCTAGAGGCAGGCACTTAACTGACTCAGCCACCCAGGGGCCCTAGTTTCCAATTTTTTTTTTTTAATTTTTTTTTCAACGTTTATTTATTTTTGGGACAGAGAGAGACAGAGCATGAACGGGGGAGGGGCAGAGAGAGAGGGAGACACAGAATCGGAAACAGGCTCCAGGCTCTGAGCCATCAGCCCAGAGCCCGACGCGGGGCTCGAACTCACGGACCGCGAGATCGTGACCTGGCTGAAGTCGGACGCTTAACCGACTGCGCCACCCAGGCGCCCCTCCAATTTTTTTAAAAAAGTGTTTCTCCTGTCTTTACATCAGGCTAAGTGTCATACTTAATATACAAAACTGTGGTCTACATTTTAATTACTGCAGCTCTAGGAGAAATGTTCTCTTTAGCAATTTTGACTCCTTGAATTCTTTTCTGCTCACTACATCCATGTGGGTTACATTTACATAAAATGTAAAAGACAATGGTTTGCCCGATGAAATGAGTTCCTAGTGACGGTGTATCATAAACAATGACAACCTGGTTAGGAGAGTCTTGAAGAAGGTTCCTGTCTTCTAAACATTCCTCAGTGCAGATGCTGTGGGCACTTTCTTACTTGTGCATAAGGCTAATACTGCATGTTAATATACGTGCTGCCGAAGCAAGCACTAATACTGCATGTTAAATATCTTTGGGCATCTGATCATATTTATGGCTGCATAACAAACCACTCCAAACTTAGTGGCTTCAAATGACAAAAGGGTATTACTTCTCATGATTCTGGGGGTTGACTGGGCTCAGCAGGACAGCTCTTTTGCCCTGTGTGGTGCTGGCTGGGGCACTCATGTGGCTGTACTTAGGCATGCACTTGGCTGGGGCTAGAACATCCAAGATGACTTATCCACGTGTCTTCAGTTGATGTTGGCCATGAACCGAGATGCTTCCGTTCACCCTTTGATGGCTTACCTTCCTCCGGTAGTCTAGACTGACTTCCTAAAAGAATGAAGGATGGACTCAAAGAGAGCAAAATATTAAATTGCTTCCCCCATATTTTATTGGTCAAATGTCACGAGGTCAACCCAGATTCAAACGGAGGAGAAATATTCCGCCCCTTGATGTGAGGGGCAGTATGACCAGAGGAATCGTTGATGGCCTCTTTGAAGACTCTACCGCAATGCCCAGCCATAGATACTTGTGACAACTCAGTGACTGGTTCATCAGAAAAGTTCTCATCTACCTACTGTTCCAACTTTGCTAAATTCCAAGGAAACGAGTCCAGAGGTCAGATGTACGATTTTATTCTTTTAAGAGGTCCTATCCCGTGGGTATTTTGAATGGGGTTGGAAATGCTCCTAGTTTCGTTTCTCCAAGAATGAGATGGAAGCGGTCGGACTTAGGGCTGGGTCCACAGTACACTATCCCCAAAGTTCTGTGGCAACAGGGCTTGGTGCCCAACATCACAATGCTTTGTAACGTCGCTGTTTGACAGGTTTCCTCACTCCCCAGGTGTTTGAAGCTCAGTAAGTCCCAACACGAAGCTCTTATTTGCACCTGTGGACAGACTCAGGCATTTCTTTAGCATCTCCCTGGAGCCTCAAGATGAACCCAAGGTTAGAAGCTGTGGCTGAAGATGTTGAAAACAGACTTCCTTCCGTCAGCACCTCCCTGGCACGGGTGCCACTGTTTTTAGACCGAGCATCGTTGATTTACGAGCGACATTTTGAGTAAAAAAACATATTCCGGTATCAGCACTGCTCCCATCCCTTTTGTATATCAGACATTCAGAGGTCAAGAACAGCTGTGATCCACCATGCTGGCCCACGGACTGAATAAGGAGAAAGAAAATCTCTGCCCATTATTGGAAAGGCGATTTCAAGTAGATACCAGGAAGACTATTCTGGCTATGAAACTTCAACTGTGAGCCCGATGACAAAGGGCCATTTGGTCCATGTAGCAAAGCCTTAACAGTCTATGAAGTGATAGCTCCCTAAGTTGACGTGGTCGATAGTCCGGCAGAAGTCAGAGGGAAGTGTTTGCTGACCTTCTCAAATCACGTTCTGCTCTCTGGGATGGTTTCTGCTTACGGTTAGTACACGTTTCCTTCCCACAACTCTCCTTCGTCTGTGAGAGACAAAGATATTCGCATTTATTTGCATTGAAGTTGCTTTCCCTTTTGAATCTATGTAACACCTGGGGCTTTATTAGCGAGCTCCTTGGGGGTGGCTTACGTGTGCCCGTGCAGTGGAAATGAGAGGCAGGTCACTGTGTTCACACTCAAAGCCTGGCCAAACCCAGGCCGGGAAGAAAGGACAGGCTGGAGAGTCTGGGGTGGCTTTTTTCTTCCCAGGAGTTTTCTCTGAGGCAACCCTACATCTCCAGCAATACTTTGGTGCTTGACCATAAAGGCAGACCCAGTGCTGAACGAATATAGTCAAAAAAGAAGAACATTCTGAGTACTTGGTTCACCGGATTCACAAAGCTTGCTTGCAAATGAAAGCTTGGCCTCTACTTACTTTATTTTATTTTATTTTTGGCCAATTTAGTCAAAATGGTTCCAGTCACTTCCGCTTAATGATTTGGCTTGCAAGATGCCAGCCGTAAAGTTTGAATGGGTTTTCCAGTCCACCCCTTCTTGTCATGGTTGACGGCTGACAGAGCCTGCACGTGGCTTGATTTGGGTGACTCGTGTGTCATTGGCGTTTTAGAATACCTATCGTCACTACCTACTGGAGGACGCAGGACTCATTAGGGTCCAGTCACTCCATTCCGGATCAGATTCCTGCACGATCGGTGATGCCTCTGGGATCCTGAGCACTGTTCGTGGTCACGGCAAGCCCACGACGTTCACCAAGGAGTCTTCTCCTCAGCTTCGGTCACCTCAGTCTAAGGGAGAGTCATGGCAGCCTTGCCTCTGGTGCTCAGCATAACAGGGGGTGGAACCTATCCCTTTCCAGGTCTCAGTGAGCCAGACAGGACTACCCAGGTAGTTCTGAGTTTTCCACATCAAATACGACCACTGTCCTCTCAGACTCCTCCCTCTGCCTCTTTTTGTTCAAACCTGTGTGACCAACTTCTCGAATTCCCTTTGTTTTAAATATTCGGACTGGGTTCTGTTTTCCTGGTAGGATCCCGGCAGAGACAGGTACCCTGGAAAGCACGCTACCTAGACTCCGTTCCTGCCCTGTGCTGGTCGCCTCTCTCCCCTGGAAATAGCTTTGTGCAGAATGGGCAGGTAGAGTCTGGATGGCGGCTGTCATCCAGCCCAGGAGCAACATGACCAATTAAGCCATCTGGAACTTAGAGAGGCCGGCATTTATGTATCCTGAGTCCATTTTTCATCCTAGATTGGGTGATTCTTTCATTCATCCGTTCAGCATATTTTAGAGACTCCTCTGCCTGCAGAAAGCATTTCCAGAGACCCAATTAGGGGAAAGCAGGATGTGGGCTATGAAAAGCACAGAAGCCTCCTTGGAGTCTCATGTCAAAATTTCCCACCCCAGCTGTGTGGAGAGGCGTGCGGTCTGGAGATCAGAAGCTGGGGCTCTTCACTTCCCCTAGGCGGTTGGCTACAAGGGGTCAATTGCTCTGTTAGCGAGCCTGGGAGGTTGTTAAAACATGCACTCCGGCACAGCGTTGGGGAAAAAATAGCATTCCACATTTGTCTGCTACCGAAGGATTCTGCTCCGTTATCAACTCAGACGTGGCCTCTCAAGTCAACCGGCTGTGACCTCTCCAGCCCTCGGTATAAGATGGGCAGATGGCAAGTCAGTTGTGCCGCACGACTCAACGATGTTCGAAATCCCAATTTCTGAAAGTGAAATAGATGGGGGAGAAATGCACACGTTCCCCCTCCCCCCCCCCCCCGGAACAAGGATTCTCTTCATTTGTGATCTAGCTGCCCCTTGCTAGTACTCCGGCGGCCGTTGTGAAGCCAGGACTGCGCCAGAAGCTTTGCACGTGTGGTTTCACACACACACGTGTGCCCTTGTGACTCCACAAGGTCAACTTCTGCTGATGCCCAATTTACAGATGAGGGGTCTAAAGCAAGGTAATTTTTTATAACTTGACCCAGGACGTGTGCTTCTGCCCGGCAGAGCTCTGAGCCACACACCTAAGCCCATCAGATTCTCTAGCTTTCCTCGCGATGGTTCCACACCGGGCTGCCTTTCGGCAAATTTTGAGTTTGCGTGTTAGCGTCCTGGGTTTCCGGGTCACTTACCCACACGGTAAGTGGAGATGCCAGAGCCCAAATGAACGAGGAAAGAGAAAATCAGTGCTTGAGAAAAAACTAACGGGCAACAGGATGATGCCGTGGGGTCCTCAGTGGCATGGGGGCCACCTGACTCTGCTGCTTTCTTTGTAGGGACAGTTATGAGTTTGCGCCCTGCCGGAGGGGAGCAGCGGGAGATAGGAGTGGCCTGTGTGGCATCTCAAAGGTCTCCTTTGTGGAGCTCCACAGGCGCGGCGGGCCTGTCCTGCCGGGAATCCATGCAGCGACCAGTGGGGGCAGGGGACGGACTGGAGCTGAACGTGAACCCTGCTGCTTCCCAGGCCTGTGACGTTACATGCGCTACTAAAGTCTCTGAGCCTCTGTTTCCAGTCTGCAAATAAGGATACCAATAATTCTTCCACCAGAGACTTGTTGTGGGGATTGAATGAGGTCGTGTTTGTGCGACGCTTGTATGGTGAGTCAAGTGCTCGTACTTCGACAGCCCCCGGTGTGGACAACGTGTGGGGCTCCCAAAAATGTTGATGAATCAACGGTGAGTGATGTGGCCGAGGCACGCTCGACCTCTGGACAGCATGGCAGGATTTCGACTAACACCGGCCCCTCTGGAGAAGGTGTTCCCAAAGCTCTTCTGCAAGCAGGACAGTCTTCGGGCCAAACACAATATCGGGAGCCTGGACGCACTCAGGGCGGCTTCTGACTTTGACTCCAGAGTGACGTTCCTGGGGGCGTCTGGGTGGCTCAGGTGGTTGAGCACGTGACTCTTGATTTTGGCTCAGTGATCTCACAGGTTGTGAGATCGAGCCCCATGTTGGGCTCTGCGCTGACCCAAGGAGCCTGCTTGGGATTGTCCTTCGTCCTCTCTCTCTCTCTGCCCCTCCCCTGCTCTTTCTGTCTCTCTGTCTTGTGGAATAAATAAGTAAACATGTTTCTAAAAGCATCCTGTCCATATATGCTTGAAATTTCATGGTCTGGATGCACGTGACACCTCAAGTTTCTCATTAACCCCGTGGAGAGAGGAGAACCGGTTCCGGAGCAGAAGCGAGTGGCAGGGGTGGGGACAGCTGGGGCGACAACTCACTGTGTCCCCTCCCCCCCACACTTTCCCATCCCTCCCCTCAGGACAGGCCCCGCCACCCCCCACCCGCCCCCCCCAGGTACCTCCTAGGCTCGCTCACGTCTACTGCGAACGGTCATCTTTATTTCCTTCTCTGACTTGCCATCTTTTTGCAACGTCAGGCTGTTTCCAGACCTTTCCCTGCTTCAATTTACCTCTTGCCTTGCTGCTATTTAACGATAGATTAGAGTCAGCTCAAGAGAGCATTTGGGTGGGGGCGCGGGGGGAGGGGGGGTTGGCGCGGGAGAAGGAGCCTGAACGAGAAAAGATGCCTTGGTACAAGATCCATTTTTCCATAATGTTTGGGGCGTTGGAGCTTCCATTTCAGGCTGGTATTTTCAACTGTGCCTGTGAGGACAGCAATAAGGAAATTAATGATGACATTGCATTTCTGAAGCCCTTTCACAAGACGGCGGAGGAGACCATTTATCACATTTATTTATTCCGTTGTGGCAGGTGATGTCAGGGCCTGGGTCAGGGCACACGCTCTGGGGCTTGGCCCTGGGTTCGAGGCCTCTGCCCCCTTGCCTTCACCCCTGGCTGCTCCTCCTGCCCCAGGGCCCCCAGCCTGCATCAGGTGATGGTCCCTCCGAGACGAAGCGGCCATGACAGGCAGCTGGTCTGCAGCTGGGCAGTGGCCAGATGACATCACGCGGTTTCACTTCACTGTTGCCCCAAAGTGAACCGGGTCAAGGGTATTGAGGCAAAAAGGCCGCGTGTGGCTCAACACCAGGCTGTGGCCTTTGAAGCAGAAAGTGTGACCCAAGAGCAGGTCAGTCAGCCGAAGGGCTGAGCCCTTACACACGCCAAGCCCAGGAGGGGCTCCCGCGTGAGCCTCAGTTTCCTCATCTGTAAAATGGACTCAGGCATAACTGGAAAAGGCATCAATGTTTTTTTTAAGTTTATTCATTTATTTGTCAGAGAGAGAGAGAGAGAGAGAGAGAGCAGGGAAGGGACAGAGAGAGAGAGGGATACAGAGAATCTCAAGCAGGATCTATGCTCTCAGCACAGAGCCCAGTGCGGGGCTCGAACTCACAAAACCGGGAGATCGTGACGTGAGGCGAAACCGGGAGTCGGACGCTTAAGCGACTGCACCACCCGGGGGCCCTGGCGTTAATTTTTCTGCCTACAGAGTGAATCTGCAAAGGGACTGAAAATTAAAGCAAACCTAGGCTCTGCGGTGCTTGGGTCTCAGAAGCTCCTCCCTCGTGAGTATTCTCTTAGCGCTAGTTTGGATTGGCCAAGGCGGATCCTCCCTGGTTACGCTCCCATCTCGGAACGCGTAAGAAGGTCCTGGCTTTTTTACTCACGGCGAGACAGGGTCCTAGGAATGGTATACGAGTAGCAATGAGGCAGTCACTAGCACATGGCTGGGACGGGGTGCAGGCACAGGGGTGTGGATCGTCCATGAAACAGCAGGGACTTCACCGGGTGGCAGAGCGCTGCCTCGGGGAAACTAACGGAGGCACTGTATTTGTCATCCACAGCTGCGTAAGGAGTAGCTCCCAAACTTACCGCCTGAAAACAAAATTGTTCCTTGTCATCTCTCATGGTTCCTGCGAAACAGGAATTCAGGAGCAACCCGGCTGGTAGTTTTGGCATGACGTCAAGGTCACAATCCGATGGCAGGCGGGCCGTAGTCATAGAAAGGCTTGACGGGACCCATGGAATGTGTGTCCAAGATGGTTCACTCCCAGGCTGGCAAACCAGTCTTGGCTTTGGCGGGAAGTTCCAGCCCCTCTCCTCTGGGCCTCTCATGAGGCTGTTGGAGTGTCCTCTGCTGAGGTGGCTGGTGTCACCGAGAAGAAGAGGTTCAAGAGTGAAAACAGAAGCTGTGGGCCTGCTATGGCCGAGCCTCAGAAGTCACACACCTCCTGTCACTTCAGCTGCACTCCATTGCGGTGACACAGATTACCCTGATCCAGAGTGGGAGAAAACTATACTACCGTGTGAATCCCAGGAAGGGAGGGTCAAGCAGGCCACCTTGGAGGCGGCCGCAGCTGGGGGAGGTGCTATATGAAAATTCCAGCTGACTGGACCTGAAAACGGGAGAGGCAAGGGAAGGACAAAAAAAGAGAAGACAGGGGGCGCCTGGGTGGCTCGGTCGGTTGAGCATCCACCTCTCAGTTTTGGCTCAGGTCATGACCTCACGGTTTTGTAAGCTCAAGCCCCACATCGCTCTGGGCTGGCAGCATGGAACCTGCTTGGGATTCTCTCTTGCCCTCTCTCTCTGCCCCTCCCCTGTTCATGTTCTGTCTCTCTTAAAATAAATAAGCAAACTTAAAACTAATAACAATAAAGAGCTGACAGCAGAACAGGAACTTGGGCACCGGAGCCGAAGCCACAGGCCAGCTTCTTCCAATTGGTACACAGAGCATGAATCCACACAGAGGAGACCCATCACTGCAGGGAGCTTGAGACAAGGAAGCTGGAATGACTCAGGTCGTAGCACCGGCTGGAGCCCTGTTAGGTTAACCGTCTGTGCGTTTGTGAGCCAGTTAGGGTCCCCGTGTAGGGACCTGACTTGTACAGGGAGACGTGGTGGGATTGTGACTGTGTGTCACATCCCTCCGGAAAGAAGGGCCAGTCTGGGACCTCAAACAATGGGGAAAGACCCCAACTCTTGCAAAGCAGCCATAAGGATTTCCAACCCCAGGTGTGCACATTTTTATGATTATTTACAATGCACCTCACCGTCCCTTTCTTCGCACACGTCCCTTGCTCCTGGCTCTGAACACAAAGGATCTCTGAGTGGGTTCCCTTTGAGTCCGCCGAATGGGCCATGCCTTAGTGTCAAATTGCCTACCATCTGACTTGACTTTTTGAGCCGTCACAAATCCAGGCTGGGACTTTTATTGGATCTTAGGTGTCTTATTAGCCAAAGTCCTTGTCAGCCCGAGCTGCTCAGCAAACCAAGTCACCACCCCAGCGAGGCCCTCTGGGTTAGAGCTCGGTGTAGGCAGAAACGTTAGTAGAAGTGCATGCATTTCTGGGGCCCCTGCAAAGTAGCACCCAACTTTTCCGCCGGGTGCGAAGTTTGGGAGTAGACAGAGGAGGTAAATGCTGTCGAGTTGGGCTCGCTCCTGCACCCTTGCAGTGAGGGCTGGAGAGCAATAACCTTCTGGTATTTTCTCTTCATGCAAGGCTCTTGGGCTTCATGGCTTCCTTCTGGCTTGGTTGCAGGGGAAATCACCTCGTGGAGGAAAGAGCGAGCCTTCTTGGAATGCCTACTATGTGCCAGACAAGAAAACAGGTGCTCCCCTCAGACCACGTCTGTGGGCGGACTCTCTTAGCACCGTGTGTACAGATGAGGGGACAGAATCTCAGGGAGGCAAAGTCGTTTGCTCGGGACCCCACCACTCACCTGCTGCGGGAGCTGGGTTTTGAACACAAGCCTCTACAACAACTCACTTCACACGTTCTCCTACCGTGTTATGACTTGGGGAAGGAGATCTGCAGGCCTCAAGTGAAAGGCTGGTTTCCTCCGTGTAGAGATCAATACAACAATGTAGCAATTGAAAGTTCTGGAAAGAAAATGCTGCCTAGTCAGGTTGCTCTGATGGCCAGAGAGCAGGAGAGGAGGGAGTCTCCTGGAGGTGGTGGCCATGCAGCTACAAGGGACAATGTTTGCTTAAGGCACCAGCACCTCGGGGTGGTCTCATATTTCTCAGAGAGTGGTCTGAGAGTTGGCCTCTGCGGTGTGTGTGAATTTTTTACATTATGAAAATGTAAGTATGTCTGGTTTCAGGCTGACTTAAAAATTTGCTTATATAACCTCTGTGTCTCTTCTTGGTGGCCCAAAGGGCCCGGATTAAGAGTTTTATGAACATCCTGCTGTGTTTAGTCTGCTGTACCTGAGAGTATCTATTTCACCAACCCAGATGGTGCCGTTACCACACATATAGCCTGCAATGGCCAGGAATTGTATTCAGTATAACCAGTAAAACCACAGCACTTTGCTTTAGCAAAAGGAACTGGAACAGGAAACAGGTAAATCCCCGCCTGCCCACACACCCAACATTCTCTCTGCTCTTCTATGAAGTTAGAGTCTCAGACTTTGTGGCCACTGCATCCCTCCCTGCCTCTGGAGACCAAATTGGGCTTTGGGGGAAACCACAGGCCTCATATTTATCTCAAAATGGCCCTGGCCTATAATGGGCTCCATCAAGAAAGTGATGGATGGAAGCAGCCACAATGGTTCCCGTGTCTCCTCTCCTCATTTTTTTTCCTTCCCTTTCTCTGTTGTTTCCCCTTCTTCTTCAGAGAACTGTAGTTTCCCTGGACCACCCTTTCCAAGTGGGCTTCTGATGGCCAATTTTAGAATACATTCCTTACCAGAACTACGTTATGTTTCTGAGAGTCAATGCGATAGCTGACGAGGCCCATCGGTTTCCCCCAAAGGAAGCATACTATTTCATGGTTTTTGTACTTCTGGTCCACATCCCACCAGCCCCTATAAGCATGCAGTTCACTACTGAGCACATCACAAATGCTGAAAACTGATTAACACTTCTTATTTTAATTATTATTATTTTTTTTTAATTTTTTTTCAACGTTTATTCATTTTTGGGACAGAGAGAGACAGAGCATGAACGGGGGAGGGGCAGAGAGAGAGGGAGACACAGAATCGGAAACAGGCTCCAGGCTCTGAGCCATCAGCCCAGAGCCCGACGCGGGGCTCGAACTCACGGGCCGCGAGATCGTGACCTGGCTGAAGTCGGACGCTTAACCGACTGCGCCACCCAGGCGCCCAAATATCAGGATTTTTTAAGACATATGCCCTCAAATGTATTTTCCCTACTCTCCCTCCAATTGTTAGGTGCTAATAATGGAAGCTTATGAACAATTGTTACTGTCCAATGTGAGACATTCCTCTAACTCCTTTGGCGCACATTAATCTTTGTGGAAAGCACTGAACAGCTCGTTTGAATATCGTTTCTTTGAACTAACTGAGTTGGCCATCTGTTTTTGCATTGTAGGGAAAACTTGGGAGTTGTCCTAAGACTGTGTCTCTTTCATCAGAACTATATATTTTTAAAATACAAGATGATTTTCTATCATCAAAACACCAAGGGGGGAGCGCCTGGGTGGCTCAAGTCAGCTAAGCGTCCAACTTCGCCTTAGGTCATGATCTTGCAGCCAGTGAGTTCGAGCCCTGTGTTGGGGGCTCTGTGCTGAACAGCTGGGAGCCTGGAGCCTGCTTTGGATTCTGTGTCTCCCTCTCTCCATGCCCCTCCTACACTCACACTTTTTGTCTGTCTCTCAAAAATGAGTAAACGTTAAAAAATAAATAAAAGCCCCAAGGGAAGTTCAGAAGCCCTCTTCAGAAGGAAGTAAAAAGCCAAAGGATTGCGAATTCTCCCACAGACGGTGGTAGATTTATGCACGGAACGTAATTTTCATTTAATAAGCCTCTGTTATGTGGCTGCAACATACAACACATGATGCCTGTCCCTCAGGAAGGAGGTGTATAGAGATGAAGAGAACACAGCACCCTTAAAGGGGCCTGCATCCTAAGGGGAGACTGATAAGCTCAAGAAAAGCAAGAAAAGAAAGGGAAGGAGCGTGGCATTTGGGGCAGAGAGAACACTTTCCACCTGCTCTTGCTGTTTGATTGGTTTCCAGCCAATTTTCTCTCCAGATGTTGCTGATGTTGCTGGAATCACTCAAGAATCCTGGACACTCTCCTTAACTGAAGTAAAACTTCCATTTCCACAGGATTTGCTACAGGAAGACAATGGAAATGATAACCTTGGCACTGAGCTCAAGCAGCGATCCTCAAAAGCTCCATTCCTTCACTGCTCTCCAGCAAGCCCGGATCTTCGGCTCCAGGGCCGGTCAGTAGGCTTTTGACGAACAAAGCCGCCTGAGCTCTGAACTTCAGAAGAGCATCAACGTGATACCAAAAATTCAAGTTCAAATTCCCTTTCTGCCAAGGTCTGGATGTCCGACAGTCAGGCTTTTTACACCTGCTGGGTCTTATCTTCTTCGTCTCTGATATCAAGATGATTATTCTAAGTTCTTCACAGAAGAGTGAGGCTGGGAGAAAATGACCTGGAGTACAGAGAAGGGCTTTGTGAGTGGCACAGCACTCCGGGCTGTAAGAGCTAATGACTGTTTTTCTTGCACGTACTCCCCGGCCTCCCCTCAGATCTGTCCGTCCTCATCTGTCATCCAGCTTCAGTGCTAGCTCAGGGCACTGTGTGACCACCTAGGGTGGGGTCTTCCTGAAGACGTTGCATCGTGCTCACGGTCAGAAGGAGACTGAAGTCCAGGTCCTGGGTGAATTCTCTGGGATTCCATTTCTGCGGCTCAAAAAGCAAGTCATTGGTGACATTCTGTTTTGTTGGTTTGCTTGTTTGTTTTTAAATTTTTTAATGTTTTCTTTTATATTTGAGAGAGAGCAAGACAGAGGGTGAGCAGGGGAGGGGCAGAGAGAGAGGGAGACACAGATTCCGAAGCAGGCTCCAGGCTCGGAGCTGTCAGCACAGAGCCCGACGCAGGGCTCGAACTCACGAGCCGTGAGCTCATGACCTGAGCTGAAGTCGGATGCTTAGCCGACTCAGCCACCCAGGCGCCCTTCATTGACAACATTTTGAAATTCTCTCTCTGTCATACACATTCCCACCCTACAGCAGGCATGATTCATATTTGATCACCGTCTCTATCTACCATTTGGAGAAGAGTCGGCAGTTCAGATTTTTCTTCCCTGCATTTAAATCGTCAGTCCTTATTTCCCACTAGCGGGGAAGCCAGAAGCATAAAAACACCACGGTGACTCCTCTTGGTTAATTGTCATCCTTTTTGCCTCATCCCCATTGGGCACGGGGTTCCGAACCTACTGCAGACACTACCCCAAACCCTGCTTGCTAAAAACAGCAGGGGGTATTGTTAGGCCCAGCTTTTGAGCTTTTCAAGCTAATCAATGTCCATTTTCTAATTCCTGTTACGCTGTATAGACAATAAGCCAGACAGGAGACAAATTCGTCATAAGAAAAATATTGCTTTTAAATCTGATTAATAAAAGAATACCTGAGGGGCACCTGGGTGGCTCAGTTGGTTGAGGGTCCGGCTTTGGCTCAGGTCACGATCTCACGGTGGTTCACGAGTTCAAGCCCTGCATGGGGCTCGCTGCTGTCAGCACAGAGCCCACTTCAGATCCTCTGTCTATGCCCCTCCTCCACTTGCGCTCTCTCTAAAATAAATGAAACATTAAAAAAAAAAAAGGAATAGCTGAGGGGGCAGAACTTTTGCTGATAAAGGCTAACGAACATTTCCAGCAGGGCTGCTGTTGAGAGAGAGACAGAGTGTGTGTGTGTGTGTGTGTGTGTGTGTGTGTGTTTGCCAACTCCATCATAATTAATTCCCAAACTCTGTATATAAATTCTCACCTCCGGAAGGTTGGACAAGTGTGCATTATACAAGATGCATGCATATATATGTGCGAAGCAAATTCTTTCTAGGTCTCATTTGATATATATAGGCTATAAATCCACATTCAGAATAATGGGAGATTAATAATTACTTCTGCAATGTTGATATTTGCAGAGTGACCTGCTGTTATTTATTACCTGGTTCCTTTCCATAGAGCAGTATTTTTCCTAGCGAAGGGAGAGCAGGAAATGAATAATGGACTGTTTTAAAGGTTTAGAAAGATGTCCTTCTCATCTTCTGTTGTGTGTCCACTGTGGAGCTGTCTCTGAAAGAGACCACGGTGTAAAGCCACATTCTCTTTGGTGTCTCTGGCTAAGCACGTATGAAATAGATAAGACAAGCTGTTGCAAAGTTTTCGTTGCATAGCTATGAGGCAGGTCTTCTTTCTTGACACAATAATAAAGATTTGGAGTTGGGGAGACCTAGGTCCTGGCTCTACTGCCTTACTAACTTGATCTTAGTCAAGCCATTTTGCTATTCTTGGTCTCTGAGTTCTTTATTTATCACACTGGAGTGACAGCATCCGATGTATCAGGGTATAACAAGGTCTGTTGCGAGATTAAAATGATGGGTACGAAAGCACTTTAAAGATATTGAAAGCCCCCAAGGTGATGTTATCATCACTGTTCTTCACACAAAATCTTCTCCCTATCCCCTTCCTATCTGAAAATTGAAATTCCTTGGTCCCATCCCTGATCTAGATTTTAATTATGCACTTTGTCCTACCCCACTATTTATAGGTTTCAACTTCTTTTGCCTTATACTAAGAGGCAAAATCGTACAGGGTTGAGATGACTAATTCTGGATTCAGATGGACAAGGATTTAAACTCAAGGATTTAATTTCTTTTTGAATGTTTATTTACTTATTGAGAGAAAGAGAGAAAGCACGTACAGGTAGGGGAGGGGCAGAGTGAGGGGCAGAGAGAGAATCCCAAGCAGGCTCCCTGCCGTCAGCGCAGATCCCGACGCGGGGCTCGATCTCGTGAACTGTGAGATCACGACCGGAGCCGAAATCTAAGAGGTGGTCACTTAACTGACTGAACGACCCATGTGCCCCATAAATTCAAGGATTTCCTTTAATCAAGACATCTAACTCTGGCCATGTTAAATTAACCATTACCGGACTAGTTCTCCTCCCATAAATAAACATTCAACAGAACAAAATATGTGAGTCATTTTTTCAGCCATTGAGCAGCAGACGGCCCCAGACTATGATCCCCGAGAAGAGGGAAACTCACAAGGTCACATTTGCCCCAGCTCTCTTCTTGCGGAAAACGTCTCCAGTGCAGCACAGAGACCTGGAGTAAAAACAGACTAGGAGGAGTCTGTCAGCTAACGATCAGCCTCTGAAACTGTTAAAAGGACTAGCATCTGTGGGACAGGACACAGGAGAGGAGGGGGCTATGAAGAGAGGGTCGCAACTCTCTTCGGGGGTTTCCCATGAGTGAGGAATGGGTTGAGCCTGCACAGAAAGAGAGGAAAGGAGACTTACCAGATAGCAGCTGATGGAGGGCTGTAAACAGAACAAACATACTTGAGGTCTAGCAGTGCTGGAAGGTATTGGAGTACGAGGTGCCTTGCTGACTCCCCCACATCCCCAGCTAAGATACTAGGAAAAACAAATATTGGAGCTAAGGGGGCACAACCTAACATTTTTTAAATTTTTAAAAATATTCATTCATTTGTTTTGAGTGACAGACAGTATGAACAGGGCAGGGACAGAGAGAGAGGGAGACACAGAATCCAAAGCAGGCTCCAGCCTCTGAGCTGTCAGCACATGAGCCTGACATGGGGCTCGAACTCATGAGCCATAAGATCCCGACCTGCGCTGAAGTCAGACGCTTCACCTACGGAGCCACCCCGGTGCCCTGAGTGAGATCTATTCTATTTCATCAAATCTCAAATACAAATCTCAAAACGAAGCCTTGGCAAGATCTGCATGGGGAGCTGAGGCAGTAGTTTGAAATGCACCAAGCTAAAAAAGCTTGGGAAACAGCTTGATCTCTCCATAGACCTTCCCTAACAAAGCCTAAAATAAAGCTTAAACAAGTTCAAAGTTATTAGCTGGTGATTCAATGTCTGCCAGGAAGAAAAGCTCAACCTTCAGAGAATGACAGAATCCAGAATCTCTACAATAGATAGTTAACAGTGTATGGCATATGATACAAAATACTGAACGTGAAAGGAAATAGGAAAGTGTGATCTATGATCAATAGAAACTGAAACTGACATCAGGATTGCCCAATGTTGGCTTTGGCAGTCAGATATTTTAAAGCATTTACTTATAACGTAACCAAGAATTAAAGGAAAATATGCTCTTAATGAGTAAACAGATAGAAAATACTAGCAGAGGAAAAAAAAAACTATGACATAGAAAAAAATTAGATTCATTTAGAAGTGAAAAATAAAATAATTGAAATGACAAATTACCTGAAGATCTTAACATGAAGTTAGAGATAACAGAAAAAAGGGACTGACTTGAAGAAGTATAGATATAAAATGTTCAATTAGCATAACAAAAGGAGGGAAATGGTGAAAGAAAAAGGAACAGAGCCTAGAACCTGTAATACAATATGAAATACTATAAAAGACATGTAATGTCAGTTTCAGAATGAGAAAGGAGGGATAAAGAAGCAGAAAAAAAACATTTTAAGAAAGAGTGGCTGGAAAATGTGCAAATTTGGAGAAAAATATCACCTATAAATGTGAGAAGCTTGAGAAAACTTAAGCATAATTAACACAAAGGAAACCGCATCCAGGCACATCATAGTTACATTGTTGTAAGCTAAAACTAAAGAGAAAATCTTTAAAGCAAAGAGGAAAAGGAAAGGAAGGGAAAAGAAAGGGAAGGGAAGGGAAGGGAAGGGAAGGGAAGGGAAGGGGAGGGAAGGGAAGGGGAGGGGAAGGAAGGGGAGGGGAGGAAAGAGAGGAGAGGAAAGCAGAGGAGAGGAGAGCAGAGGAGAGGAAAGAAGAGAGCTATCAAGCCCAACAAAGATAAGGAGGAAACTTAAATTCACACTGCTTACAGAAATCAGCCTAGAAAGGCTGAATACTGTATGATTCTGCAGGGAAAGGTATAATTATGGGGATAGTAAAAAAAGATCAGCGATTGCCAAGGGTTTGAGGGGAGGTGAGAAAGGATGGGTGGGTTGAACAAGGGATTTTTAAGGCAGTGAAGCTATTCTATATAATACTGTAACAGAGGATACATGACATTGTGCATTTGTCAAAACACATAGAATATACAACAGGAAGAGTGGACCCTAATGTCGACTATGGATTTAGTTAATAATAATGTATTGGTATGGATTCACCAACTGTAATAAGTGTGTCAGGTCAATGCAAGATATCAATAATGAGGTAGGGGTGAGCAGGGAAGGGAAGGGATATACAGGAACTCTATGGACTATCTGTTCATTTCTCAGCTACTCTAAAAATTAAACTCTTAGATTTTTAAAAAGACGTGCTATATACAAGAGAAAATAAGAAATTTATACTACTCTTTAGAAACAACGGAGGCCAGAAGGCACCAGAATAATGCCTTTAAAGTGCTACAAGGAGGGGCGCCTAGGTGGCTCAGGTAAGCGTCCACCTCTTGGTTTCAGCTCAGATCACGATCTCACAGTTTGTGAATTTGAGCCCCACGTCGGGCTCTGTGCTGTCAGTGAGGAGCCTGCTTGGCTTTCTCTCTCTCCCTCCCTCTTTGCCCCTCCCCCACTTGCACTATATCTCTCTCAAAATAAATAAATACATAAATACATACATACATAGATACATAAATAAATAAATAAATAAATAAATAAATAAATAAATTGTGCTACAAGAAAAATAAAAATCCTATCAACCAAGATTTCTATATCCCAAAGAAAAATATCTTTCAAAAAAGAGAATATAAAAATGAGGATACTTTGTTCAAATAAACAAAAGGTGGCACATAGACTAAGAAGTTAACACTGGAAAGGAAATAGAGTATCAAAATTACTCAATTTAAAACAAATTAAAAAATAGGGAAGTAGAGAAACAAAAAAAACAGAAGGAAAAAAATAGAAGTCAAAGAGCAAGGTGGTAGATTAAACTCAATCATATCAATAATTTCATTCAATGTAAATGGACTGAACAGTCCAATTAAAAGAGTTATTTCCAGACTGAATAGAAAAAGTAATACCCAATTATATGCTGTCTAAATGCAACGAAGTATACAGTACAAAGAGGATGCATAAAAATTTGTGTGTCTATATTAATAACCAAAGTAGATTTCAGACGAAGTATTAATGTTAAAGATTGGACAATAAAAAAAGGGAAATTCATCAGGAAGAGATAACAATCTAAATATAAAAGTAACTAACAACAGAGCTGTTAAAGGTATAAGAAGCTAAAATGGATAGAATTAAAGGAAGAAATAGGTAAATTCATTACATTAGAGATTTTAACACACCCTGCATCAGTCAGGAATCTTCAAAGAAGCGGAACGTATGTGTGCACGTGTGCATGTGTGTAAAAAGGTTTATTTTCAACGAACTTGACCTAAATGACAGCTATAGAACACGACACCCAACATCTTCAGAGTAAGCACACTTTTCAAGTGCCAGTTGAACACGTATCAAAATGGACCATATGCTGCTGTGAGTTCGAGCCCCGTGTCGGGCTCTGTGCTGACAGCTCAGAGCCCGGAGCCTGCTTCAGATTCTGTGTCTTTCTCTCGCTGCCCCTCCCCTGTTTATGCTCTGTCTCTCTCTGTCTCAAAAATAAATAAACATTAAAAATTTTTTTTAAAAAAATAGACCATATGCTGGACCATAAAATAAGTCTCAGTAATTTGCCAGACTACATGCTTGATCGCTTAATGGTTAACCACTTACTGTGAACTTGGGCAAGTTAGTAGGCTTCTGTAACTCATTTTTCCGCATCTGTAACATGGGCACAGCAAGAGACTCTACCATACATGTTGTGCGGTTATGCAGTTGATGAGGATTAATTGAGTTAATTTATGACAAGCCCTTCTCAGAGTGTCAAGTAAATGCTCAATAAAGAGCATTGAAATGGCAACGATGATGATGATATGATGATGATGCAGATGCACCGGCCCAAAGTAAACATAGAATTCCATGGAAGCCAGCCTATAGTCGATGATGAATCGTAGTAATAATCCCTTTCATCAGCAAGTACTATTGAAGTTTTAGTACATGCCAAGATCTCTGCAAGAGAAAAAGAATGGTGGTAAAAAGCATCCACTTGCCCCTGCTTTCGTGAGGCTCAACATCTCGCCGGGGAAAGAAACACCAATCAAATAATCGCTTTGAGGTGAGTGAGGTGAAGAAAAGATTAGGACTCCAAGCAGGGCAAAGGGGACTCAACACAGTTGGGGAAGAGAGGGTTGCAGGACATAATGAGTGAAGGCTCATCTGACGCACTGAGAGAAGCCCAGCGTGGCTTCAGTGAGCAGAGGCAGGGAGGCCCGTGCGTGATGAGGTCACGATGCATGGCGACCACAGGGCACGGACCATAGACTCCATTCCCGCCACTGTGCTTGAGTCCCTCCCGTCCGCTCTGAATAAACACTTGGGTGAAACTACTGGTTTGACTGTTTTCAGAATAGGCAAGAATTTCCCTACAGCCAGGATGGATTAACCACTAGAGTTTTTGTTCTTGCTGCTCAGTAACATGTCAAGAATCACGGAGGAGGCAATGATTTTGCCAAAACACAGAAAACGAAACCAGGCAAAACTTTAACAGAAGGTTTTTCCAAGAGAAAACATCTGTTTCACTTGTTCACATTCCTCCAAGTTCAAGGCCTGCCACAAATGCTTCCACCTGAACAGCAACAGCCCAGACTGGACCAACACCCTAGCTTACCTTAGAACGTTCTTCCACTCTCCTCTCAGTACAATTTTCTTTATTTTTATCCTCATGAGCAGTGCAGAAAAAAGAAATAGAGGGGCGCCTGGGTGGCTCAGTCAGTTAAGTGTCCGACTTCAGCTCAGGTCATGATCTCATGGTTTGTGAGTTCGAGCCCTACATCAGGTTCTGCACTGACAGTGCGGAGCCTGTGTGGGATTCTCTCTCTCTCCCCACGTCCTCCCTTTCTCTCTGTCAAAATAAAGAAATAAACTTTTTTTTAAAAAGAAAAGGAAATAGACTTTTCTTTTGGGGATGATTTTGAAAACACTGTGTGTTTGCACACGCATGTGCACGCACACACACACACGCGCACACACATACATACACATTTCTACCGAATGAAATGGAACAGTGTCACTATTACTATGGAATAATAATAATAATAATAATAATAATAAAAGGACAGTAAAGCACATGCAAATCTGCACATGTGAGTGTTAAAGTGTGGAGGAAGGGATATGGGTACAAATTAGAAATAAGAGGTGATATTATCATGAAAATCTACGATCTGCTGCTTCTCCGGGTGAGGAACAGGAACATGGCTACCAGCAGATCATCACAGAAAGTTCCAGAAAGCTGTGGTGGGGACATCAACCAAGTGGTCAGAAAGTGGCTGACATCATACGCTATGAGAAGGAATGTCTATTTATTTTTGTTTCTTCAAATCTTTTAGGAGGATGAAAAAAATGACATTTAAAAGTACTTTGGAGAATGTAATTCTGTTCAGAAAAGAAGAAGATGGCTTTGGATGATATGACGGAAATTGTGTAGAAAGTAATCCTGTCATCTTACCTTTGTAATGACCTGTAAAGGAAATTCTGAGAAAATATCATGTACCGACCCTAGGTTTTTGGAAACCAATTTTCCAGAAGTTCAAAGAAAAGACAACTACGATGTTATTTCCAGAGAAACCGAAAGGGAAGTCACCAGGGAGAGAGCCTTGACTGTTGACAATACAGTAGGGTCCTGGTGACCAGGAACGGGTGCGAGACAGATGGCATTCTGAGGGTAGGACAAAGCATGACATGTTGCCTACAAGGGGACAGTGATAATGGGGGTGGGGGGATAGGGATCAAGGTGGGTGTGAATGGAAAGGAGCCTATGGAAGCCACACGGGATGCGGGTGATGTTTCATGAATGTATACATGTCCCTAAATTCATTGAGTTGTATATTTCAGACGCTTTTTTTAAAAGAATGATATAGTCAGGTATAAAAGAAGAATGCCCATGTGGTATGAGAAATACTATATAAATAGGGGTAAACAACTGTCAAAAGATAGTAAGGTAGAGATGTCAGCAGGTGGAGATGGGAGGTTCTAGAAGGCAGGGAGGCAGTTGGGAAGTGAGGGGTTTGGGCAATCCCCAAACACCTGGGCTAAGGCTCCAGACCCACTGACCCGGAATAGGGGTCAAGGGCAACAGTTCTAGAGTCACATGGGCACCTCAGGTTTGTGGGGCTTGAAGCTTATACAGTTTGGGTCTTCAATTTAAGAAAAACAGTACAAAATTACACGCACGATGTTAAATACACAAGTGACTTCATTTAGAATGAGAAACCACAACGCATTATGTAATTGGAAAAGTTGGTGTTTGACAAAATAAAGAAAAATAATTCAATTTCACAACTATATTGGCTCTCAACTCTATGATCTCTAAAACAAATGGCCTGACACATCTCTAAAATGCTTTCTTTTTATGTGTTTTGACTACACATTCTTTGATCACCTTTTCATATTACAATGACTTTGTAATATTATTTTTCTATAGAGTGAAAAGATAGTTCAGTCTTTCCTCTAACACGTCTGATCGAAATTTTTTAGAACAGATTTAGATTTGCAGAAAAACTGTGTAGGTAGTTCCCCATACACATCGTACCTAGTTTCCCCTCTTACTAGCCTCTTACTTTCATATGGTACATTTGCTACAATTAATTTACGGATATTAATACATTGTGGTTAAGTAAAGTCAATACGTTACTCAGATTTCCTTAGATCGCCGAATGTTCTTTTTCTGTTCCAGGATCCCATCCAAGACCCCACGCTGCACTCGGTTGTCCTGTCTCTTTAGGCTCCTCTTGGCTGTGACAGTTTCTCAGACTTGTCTTGTTTTTGAGGGCCGTTTTTGAGGGGGACTGGTCAGGCATTTTGTAGAATGTCCTTTAACTGAGTTCTATCTAATGTTTGTCTCATGATTAGGCTGAGGTTGTAGGTTTGGGGGAGGAAAACCACAGAGGTCAAGCGTTACCATCCTCACATCTCCTCAGAGGTACAGATGGCTCTTCCCCTTCCTCCCTCTCCTCATTTTGTCTTCTTTGAAAGAAAATCATTATTCATGGCCCACACTTAGGAAGCAGGGAGTTATGGTCCACCTTGGGGGCGGAGCGTCTCCATAAATTACTTTGAGATCCTCCACACGAAAGATTTCTCTCTTTTCCTCCGCTGATTTATTTACTCAAAAATTTATTTATATCATTATAGATACATGGACATTTACTTCATACTTTGGATGATAATCCAATACTGTTTTCTTGATTTTGTTGCTCAAATCGTTTCCACCTGAACCATTAGGTGCTGTTTCAGTTGGCTTCTGTGCCTCTTTGAAATACTCCTGTCCATGTTAGTATGAGTATTAGTGTTAAATACCTCTTTGCTTTCTAACCCTATAGGATACACCAGGATCAGCATGTGTATTTCCTTCCCCAGTTACTAAGATGCTAAGTTACTAAGATGCTACTAAGATGTAGCTGTTCTATAGAGTCTCTTGGATCATCATTCCAGCTTCTTCTCCATGCTTATCTGTAACCTTCCACCTCACCAGTGAGAAAGCGGGTGCCCACCATCCACTATCCTTTGCTTACTTATCCAATTCTAGGTATACATGTACACTACGTAAGAATTGCTAACCCTTACCCCTGTGAGACACAACTTTATCGACTAGAGTATAGTGCTTCCGTACAGCTTCTTTGGCCTCGAGTCCTATAGACTCCACCAATTTCCAAAGTTACTGAGGTCAGCACCTTTTCCCCCAGCCCCTTCAGGATGGTCATTTCATACTTCATACAGTTAGATTATTTTGTTGCATTCTGCGTTGCATCCTCAGATCCCCTGACCACCTAAATGATTTTTCAAATTCTGTGTGCGTTGGAGCTCACTCCGTGCTATAAAATGAACAGGATGATGAGTCCCTGATAACGGACTTTGTTTTTCTTAATAATAGTTCAGAGAGTTTTCTTTCAGATTTGTTACTCATTCTTAGCAATTTCAAATACAATTTTTAGGATTTACCAAAACTGGGAAAACTCTACCGAGGTCCCATCGATGAGCTGTAAGATTTGAAAGAACTTTCCACAGACTGCCAGCTGGTGCCATGCATTTCAAGCCCGGCGTCTTCCCCACACCCACCTATTTCTGATGCCACAGCCCCGCGTATTTGTGTCACAGCGCCAAGTGAGCCCGCAGAGCGAGGAGTAGAAGTATTCTTGGAAACCAATCTTGCTAGTAGTGTCTTAACTATACTTGGGAGTATTTAGAACCACATAAAACACCTCTGTGGTTGTAAATTGCTGTAGCTCCGATATCATACTTTTATGAATTTTTCAAAAAGATGTGACCATGTGGACGTGATCCTATGACCCTTAGGAAATGAGGGACCCTAACGATTAAATTTATTGGCTTCATGGCAAATCTCCGAGTCAGACAGACCATGCATTCGACAAATATTTACCGAGCACCTAACATGTAAAGAGCTGTGTGTTCTGTGATAAATGAGACAGAGTCCCTGCCCTCCTGCCCTCATCATGAGCCCATGCCGGTACAAAGAAACAGTACAGCTTATCAACGAGTAAACAAGTAATTTCAAAGCCTTATTTGCCATGAAGAAAATCAACAGGGTGATCGGAGGCAGAATAAGGCGAGTACCCGGTTTAGAAAAACTTCTAGGGAGGTGACATTTAAGCTCAGACGTGACGGAAGGAAAGGAGTCAGGAAGGCAAAGAGCTCGGGAAGAGCCTTCAGGAGGGGAAATGGCAGACTGAAATATATTACGGCCGGAAAGAGGACAGGCGCCTCCGGGAGTTGGCGGGGCCAGAATTTAATGACAGAAGAGAAAGGGCTATGATTGAGGCCGTGCCATGAGATGGGTCGGACGCCACAGCACCTTCCTGTAGACCAAGAAAGAGCGAGTTTTATTCAAAAGGCAGAGATAGCGCTGAAGCCGTTTTAACAAGGGAGTGACTGGTTGAGACTTTATTCTTTTATTTCTTTTTTAAATTTTTTAAATGTTTATTAAAACATTGAAACAAGACAGAGAGAGAGAGAGAGAGAGAGAGAGAGAGCGAGTGGGAAGGGGAAGAGAGCAAGGGAGACGCAGACTCTGAAGCAGGCTCCAGGCACTGAGCCGTCAGCCCAGAGCCCGACGCGGGGCTCGAACTCACGGACCACGAGATCGTGACCTGAGCTGAAGTCGGACACTTCACAGACTGAGCCACCCAGGCGCCCCTGAGACTCCTCTTTTAAAGAAAATGTCAGCAACGGGAATAGATGGGCAGAGGAAATTATAAAGGAAGCAGGGAGACCAGTTCCCATTCCCAGACGTTGGGGAAGTTATTTAACCTCTCTTAGACTCAGTGTCCTGATCTGTGAAATGGACAGACACGGTTCCAGTGTGTATTTTTGTGAAGACTGGATGAAGCTACGTGAGCACAGCATTTGTGTAACACCACGGCCAGCATACTGTAAATGCTCGGAAACGGTTAGCTCTAACGACCCTTGGTATCGTAATTGTTAGGAGCAAAGCAGGGTGTAGCGCTAGGGGGGTACTGGGAGCTGAAGGGGCGAGCACTGAGGGGTAAGGGGCCAGAGCCCAAGCCCAGTTGTAAGAAGGCAGCCTCCGCCGGGAAAGGACCCGTGTTCTGGGCAGCGTGGGTGATGGGGGGCCGACGTGCAGTGGGGTCGGTAACTCCTGCTCGAGGTCAGATTTATGCCAGGAACAGTGCTCACGGCATCGCAGCCGACGGCCTGGGGGCCGAGTTGGGGTGCAGCAGGAAGCCGGGTCTCTCGGCCCGCCCTCTGTCGGCCCAGGGAGTCCCCTGATGAGGCACACACCACCTGGGACACAAAAGAGTGACTGGACCTTGGGGACCCGAAGGGGACAGCGTCAGCCCTGAGTGTTCTGTCTCGCCGAGCCAGGCGCGCCGTTGAGCGGACCCACGGACAGGAGGCCAACATCCCAAATGAACTGAAGTTGAGGAAAATACACATTCGGCTTTGACTTACTTCATTTATTTCATTTGCTGTGTTTTCGGCAAGGGCAGCGAGGGAAGGAGCCTCTGGGGTTATCGTTTCTGAGTCAGGGATTTGAGGCTCCAACTTTGGCAGAAGATGGAAGGCAAGGGACCCTGGGCTGCTTCCTCCGCAGTGACACGTCCCGTCCGGAAGAGGCCAGACCCCGGGATCCACCCGTGAGCAAGACTGGAGAGTAGCTGCTGTCACAGAGTTTCCAGCCCTGGTGACAACTTAGAAAGCGACAAGACAAGAGGAAGCCTGTACGTTCTCTTAGTCCAAGGGGACAGGAACATACCCTTGTCGGGGGGATGACGAGGGCTGGCAGGGAAAGTTGCTGACGGAATGCAGAAAGTTCTGTTTCCTGGGAAGCTTGGTGCACCCCCTTCTTCTCTTATACCTCTGAGACCCCCCTCTTCTCTCTCCAATTCCTCCCTCCAAACCTGGCCAAACGCCCTCCTCCCTTTGCCTCCGCCTCATCCAGTCCCAAACCCGGCCCCACAGCCCACTTGCTTCTCATACGGAGTGTCTGACCCCCTCTCGACTTCTCCAACTCACACCTCCCTCCTCTGGAAATCATATATTTTTTTCCCCTCTCAGACAGAGAAACCATTTATTGAGCATTTCTCAGATGTACCATGCACCGAGCAACTTTTCACATTTACTTTTTCACTTCTACCTTATGAGATATGTTCCGCTATTTTCCCGATTTTACAAATAAGAAAGCTGAGTTGTAGGGAAATGAAGTCACTTGCCCAAGGCTACCCAGGAAGTAGAAGCTACCAGACTTGATCTGGGGTCGGTTGATTCCCAAGGCCACGTTCTTGACTGTTACACCATCCTGTGTCCAAGCGACTGTGATGCACCCTGTAACTCTGGATGACCTTCACGTGGGGAAAGGGCATTTATGACTTAACAGGGGTCACAAAGAGACTGAGCTGCACCCGCCCACACAGGGCAGCTCTGTCCCCTGGTGGGCTCGACAGGGTCAGGGTGCCTGCCCCCGGGAATGTGGTGCTTACACTCCTTGGTGATGGACGGGGATGTTCTTCCCAAGGTGAGGGATGGCCTTAGCATGGTGGCCTACAGCAGGAAGAACGCACTTGGAGAAGACCTAGAAGATGGTTCGAGGAGCCATGGAGCATCGGAAGCAGGCATCTGACCCACTGGGTTGGTGGACTGTTTGCTCAGGTCCGGAGAAGGAGAAGGCAAAGCCACGTTGTCTTAGGTGCCCGGGCGGGAGGGAAGGGGTCATCTGCAGTTTCATAGCCACACTTCTCACAGGCAAGGGAGCGTCTGTGAAGGTAGATATGGTGACAGAAGGGAGCCAAGGCTAGACATCCCCTTTCTGAAAATTTATTTATTTACTTCAGTCATCAAATACGCATAGCGCTCCTCCTGTGTCCCAGGCTGAGGCTAAGTACTGGGCGTCCAGGACCGAACAAGAGAGACAAATGCCCCTGCCCGCAGAGGTTTAATTTGAGAGCCTCTTGCGGCACGTGAATCAATCAGCCACCAACAGGCACCAGATCGTGCTGGTGACGTGGGATGCCGGCTCTGAAGGTGAAGCACTGTTCGAGCTGTCAAAGGAATGGATCCGACAGCAAATATTCACTGTAAGAAGCTTCTTGGCTACACAGCAGAAGTCTATTCGGAAGTCCTTTCAAAGGTGCACCCGAGAGAGATCCCTGAGAACCTGCAAAATAGAATCTAAATAATCAGAAGTGTATTTATGCCCAACGTTTCAGAACAGGATGTTCCAGTGAGCAGGTACTAATCAGGTGGCCTAATTTCCACGACCGACTCTATTAATACCTGGGGGAGTTACTAGTTCTGCAAGTCGTTTGATAGTGAGGTTATTCCAAACATTGCAATTAACGCGTATCTAGTGATGACAACCAAAAATTATAGTCTCTAATATTCACTTTGTAACTAACGTTTTTTGTGACCTTGAATAAGTCATTTAATTTAAAAAAAGTTTTAATGTTTATTTATTTTTGAGAGAGAGAGAGAGAGAGTGTGTGTGTGTGTGTGTGTGTATGTATGTGTGTGTGTGCGCGCGCGCGCGTGTGTGCGAGTGGGGGAGGGGCAGAGAGAGAGCGGGACACAGAATCCGTAGCAGGTTCCAGGCTCTGAACTGTCAGCACAGAGCCTGAGGCAGGGCTCGAACTCATAAACAGTAAGATCATGACCTGAGCCAAAGTCGGAAGCTTAACCGACGGAGCCACCCAGGTGCCCCAAGTCATTTAGTTTTTATAAATTCCATGTTCCTCTCCTGAAGGAAAGGAGGGGCGTGCATTACATAATTTGTATGTTGCCTTCCCACCTCACATAGTATCTCTGTAAGGTTTCATGAAAGAAATCATCACAGGGGATTAAGGACCGGAATGGAACCGAGCGGATGCTGGCACGTTGCATGCCAGATGCACGAGAAAAGCACCCCATCAACCAGAGAGGGGGTCAGTGCTGACAGCCTGGACCTGGGCATCCTCTTGTATCGGGAGCACTGGATGAGTGGTTATACAGACTATAGGCATCACTCACTCGGGAGATATTTTGTTCTTCTCCCCGTAGTTCACGGGCATGCTGTTCGTGACCATTTGTATAAATGCTGGAGGTGACTCAAAAGCAGCCGCACCCGGACGGGGCCCTTGGAGAAGGGGGCACTCTGCATGAGTGAAGTCCCAGAACACCCAAGCTTACTTCTGCAGGCATCCACACTCTTTTCTAGCATCTAACCTACTTCCTCAGGACCAGCACGAGGAACACCTACTCCTGTCCTGTGTTGAGCTTTTGCAACACGCTGTGGCTTTTGCACCGGGGTTAGGTCTGCCCCCCAGATCACTGGGCACTTTTTATCTTGAAAGCTTTTATGTGTCTGTTTGCTTGCTTGCTGATTTCTTTTCGTTCTTCCCTCTGCAACCCCCTCTCTTATCGCCCTTGATTTTTTTTTTTTGTTTGTTTCATTTTGCGTTTCTTTTACACGTTATCTTTATCGCTTGGATGAGGTCCCCGAAGGCACTCTTGCTTCCCGAATGTACGTTACCTGTTTCTCAGAATGAGGCTTTTTAAACTCTCTATCAGGGTGATCTACAAGGCTGATCTTCATGTGGTTACAGGGTATAAAAAAAAATGTATTTAGCAATAAAGACTTAATTCAGGAAATAAACAATCATTTGCTTTAATGAATCAGTTTTAAATGCGGAGGATGTGGGCCCTGGGGATAAGACCTGGAGGGAAAAATCAGATGTTGTCAAGCCAGGACAAGCTCTTGCTCTGTGAAATGTGAAAGACTGCCTCCTTCCTGGCCTGTTACGCTTTTTTATCTGCAAAATGAGAATAGGAACGTGCACCGCAAGAGCTGTTGCAAAGTTCATATGTGGTAAAAGTGTCTGAAATCACTTTGCAAAGGACAACAGGAAATACAGTTGTAACCATTCTTATGAGACAGCATTACACTATCCTTGTTCCTGGGCATACCTCATCCTGTAAACTGTAAGCTATTTTAGGACAGAAAGTTTGCCTTATATCCAAGGGTGACATTCAAAATATTTAACAACTGGTGGGGCATCAGCCAATTAGACGCTGGCTATAAACAGCCAGAAAGCCTAAGCCGATGCTCAGACCAGCCCTACTCGCACGCATGGGAATCCCACGAAGGAAGTGGTACAGTGCCTTAACATAAGGGATGCTCAGTGAATGAATTTAAAATATGTGAAACTTTGTGAAACTTTATTACACTAGCAAAATTTTTAGAGGAACTTCAAAATGAAAATGAGCCACGCCCTCTCCATTTCCCCCTGATTTCTTAGGGGCAGGTGATCTCCCCCTGCCCTACTTGACTCCCCAACAGAATTGTTTTTTTTTTTTTTTTTCCAAGTTCAGTTCCAGGTACTAATCCCTGAACACCTGAAGCCTCTTTTCTTTTACCTGAGTTACAGATTCATTAACCCAGACTTTTTAGAAATGTTATTATTAGAACTTTAATCACCCATGTCCTCCTTTTAAGGTCTTTCTAAAATTACTTTCTGGCAATAATAATTATGTCAATCAGGGGCCAGCCAAATATAGCTGTGGCCCTTGAGCCAAATCAAGACGGAGTTTCCAGCTATTATCTATTATTTGGCTCCGAAAGGCTGTGCTAGTTTCCCTCCACCCCTTCTCTGTCCTACTATCATTCTTTTGGCATAAAGTGACAATGTGACAGCGTAGCAAACAGAGTCCTGAAGACCAGGGTAGAATGTTCGACCTCAGCCTTTCTTACCAGCTAGTGCTACGTTGGAATCCGGGGCCAGATTCTGCAAGCCGTCTATTACAGGAATGCAAAGGAGGCCATGGGATGTTAAGCAACAGGATCTAAGTCAAGGGCAAAAGCCCAAAGGGCAGTGGTGTTGGTGGGGCTTGGGAGGAGGGTGCCACTTGGGTTGCAAGAGAAACCAGGAAGCCTAGACATGAAAAGTAGCCGATGATATGCACAGGTGGTAAGAATCTCATTGACAAAGATGGTGCTTTCCAGAGGTCCAGGAGACTTTTCGTGAATGTACCAGAGTCAGTGAGAGAAGCCACAGCCCGTGGCAGCATTGCGGGGAGAGCCCCCACCTCTACTGCTGGAGTTCTAGGACTCCATCTACAGGCTTAGTCCAGCCCCGGCTCTGAGACCACCTGGACCATAGTCAGGTAGCATTTCATGACCCCGCTTCCAGCACCTCTGCTCAGGACAAGGTCAACTAAGTTGTCCTTTTCTGCTTGATCCATTCGTTCATTCAACAAACATGTACGGGCTGTTTACTATTTTCTGGGGACCGGGCTAGGTGTTGGTATTGCAAAGATTCTAAGGGACTGAGGTCACAGACACCCACGCCGATGATCACACGTGAAGGGAGCGGCGTGCATGAAAACTTGGAGGTCAACCAAATGGCCAATGCCAGGGGTTCAGAATGCCTGGCTGAAGGGGAGGGGCCGTGAGCCACCCCAGGGTGTTCATGTGGGCTAGAAGGAGCCACTGGAGGGGTTAGCCAAGGGAGTGAAGGGTTTAGCTGTTGGTAGCGGTGCGGAGGATGCCTTGCCTAACACCTGCGGAGATATCCAGGCAAGATGTCCGTGGTCTCGACTGGATCCTTCCAACAAGGATGGAGGGAAGAGTGGATCTGAGACCTATGTGTATATGTAGGCGGAGGGGGGCGGGGGGAGCAGGTTCTACCCCGCTGATGAATGACCATGACCGGTCAAGGTTGGAGAGGGAGATGTGAGAGAAAATACCCTCCCTGACATTTCTGGCTTGGAGACCCGGTCAAGGGAGATACGGACTCACGGAGGACAATGAGGGAACAGGAGGAAGTTTGGAGCTAAAGGTGATGAATTCAGTGTGGTGAGAGGCGCCTGTGGGGCACGGAGACTGCGCTGCCAGCAGGAGACTGCACAGGTCAGTGCTACCCAGGAGCACCTTCTCCGTGCACCGTGATGAGCAAAGGAGCCCAGCCAGAAGGGATAATAATGCTCTGCTTCATCCAGACAGAGGAAAACAATTCAGCTGAACTAAACAGCGTGCTCAGCGATGCTGTTTATTTGCATCCGAACACAAGCTCCTTCTCTGAATTCAGAGCAGCAGCAAACAGTGTGTGGTCTGGCACTGGTCCTCAGACCAGACTTCTAGAAGCCTAGGTCTGGGTTGTAAGTTCAGGAAAGCCTGGGCTGGAAGTCCTCTGGGCTGGAACACCAACCTCTGATGCCCTCCTCACTCTCCCTAGAGGGTCCTGCCTCCTTCTTCACTTCATAACGGTCCTTCTCTCCCCTCAACCTAGAACTGAATATTTATCACACTCCCTTTTCATCTCAGAAGCAAAGGCGCCCCCTCACTTTCTAAGGCTACCGATCGCCCCTGTTCTGCTGACCCGCTCGTCCCTTTCCCCTCTGCCAGGACTTGGGGCTCACAGCTGCTCTCGTCCTCTCTCGTACCACCTCTGCCTCCTTTTGACAGCGGCTCAGCTCAGCTCAGCCTCCACTGTGCTCGTGTCTTCAGTTCTAAACCAAAAACAAACGGGCATCTGGGTGGCTCAGTCAGTCAAGCTGCTTGGTTTCCGTTCAGGTCATAATCCCCCAGCTTCGTGGATTCGAGCCCCACATGGAGCTCTGTGTGGGCACCGCAGAGCCTGCTTGGGATTCTCTCTCTCTCTCTCTCTCTCTCTCTCTCTTTCTCTCTTCCCCTCTCTCTGCCCTTCCCCTACTTGTGCTGTCTCAGTCTCTCTCAAAGGAAATTAATAAACTTTCAGAAACAAGCAAACAAAAAGCTCCCTGGTGCTACTGCTTCCTCGGTGAGGCTCTTGGCTCCCTCCTTTTCTTAACCACAAAACATCCTAAAAGAGGAGTCCTTGACATTGTCTCCAGTTCCTCACCTCCACTGCCTCCCGGCCTCTCTACAAGCTGCTCCCAGCTCTCCTCTGGCTCCAGGCACCTGCTGTCTTCTCCGACTGCTTTTCCACAAACTCTCCTCCTCTCCTTCCACAAGAGCCTGGCAGGTGTGACCGGGGTGTTCTCTCCCAAGAGGGATTGTTGGAACTGTGTTCCTGGATAAGCTGCATCAACTCTGGCTTCTATCACCTTCTGCAGATGAGGAGGTTTGTACCAGGACTCTGGGAAGATCTGTTCCAGGTATAGTTTGACTCAAGAAATGTTGGCTGAATGCTTCCTATGTGCAAAGAGTTGAGTTAGGAAATGTCGCCAAGAAGTTTGAGTTGCATCGGGAGTCAAGATTCACCTACCGTCTGCAATGTGACAGCAGCCTACCCAGTTCCTACCGAACGCTTCGTAGAATGAGGCATCGTCCTACTCACGGTTCTCCAGAGAGACAGAACTGACAGGATATATACAGATATCCAGAAAAGGAGATTTACGTTTGTAATTGGCTCACATGGCTATGGAAGGGAGGCCGAAAAGCCCACGCAGTGCAAGCTGGAGAACCCAGGAAAGCCGGTGATATAGGACAATTGAGTCCAAGTTCAAAAGCCTGAGAACCCACCTGGCAGCGGGGATGGCGAGGTTGGGGAATCATCACTGGTGTAGGTCCTGGAGTTCTGAGGCCAGAGATTCAGAAGCTGTGATGTCTGAGTTTTTTCACCTGTTGGGTTCTGTTTGGACCCTCACTGGATTGGATGAGGCGTACCCACGATGCTGAGGGCTATCTTCTTTCCTATCTACTGATTCAAATGCTAATGTCTTCTGGAAACAGCTCACAGACCACACCCAGACAAATGTTTATCAGCTATCTGGGCATCCCGTGTCTCAGTCGAGTTGACACATGAACTTGCCCATCACAGGCTAGCATATAAATAAGCAAACAGATAAATATGATCTGGGCTGCTCAATTTTATGTAGCCAGCCAGCAACTGTTTGCTGAGCACCTACTCTGGGTCAGACGAATGTTAGCTACGCAAATGTAATCGCTGTATCTAGTCCTCACAAAACCCTGGAAGGGGGTGCCTTATTCCCGATCCAAAAATCAAACTGAGGCTCAGAAAGGATAAGGAATGTTTCACATGAAAATGAGAGATGCTGGGATTGTATTTTGTCGTCTCTTTATTCTATGCTTTCTAGCTTAATGTCTGTTTTCTCTTTTGAACGTTCAGCTCTTTGGGGGCAGAGAAGGTGATACTTTTGCATTGAATCCCTAGCACCTAAAAGACAAGCGTAGTATAGCTTATTGGATTAACTAATTGATAAATTGATCAAATTAAACTCCAGAGTCTCTTGGTTCTAAAGCCCAGGCTCTTTTTGCTAAGAGGCTCGGTCCCTTATAAAGACAGTTTGTATGCCACAGACTTTTGGGGGAACACAAGACAGCCCCACATTAATGAATTTTTAAGAGTGTTTCCATGTCATTTTGGGCGAGGCCTTGCTAGAGAGCACTCACCCTGACTGATGGGACCCAAGATGGCCAAGCTGGCAGATGACCCAACTTTGAAAGGGGTGGGGAGCGGGGTGCCGGGGGAAACACTAGAGCAACAGTCCTGAGGCACCACAGAGACGGATCAAGAGATGAATTCAGTGCCTGGTGAAAAGGAACCAAAAGAGTAGGGGATTCACTCCCTCACACGTGTCTCCAGGGCCGGCTCTGTTGATCTGGAGCTGTTCCCTCCGAAAGACACTCAATGCAAGCCACAAATGCAAGCAATGCACGTAATTGAAAATTTTCGAGTAACTCCATTTTAAAAAAGTAATTGGTATTGGGGCGCCTGGGTGGCTGAGTCTGTTAAGCGGCCGACTTTGACTCAGGTCATGATCTCACGGTCCCTGAGATCGAGCCCCACGTCAGGCTCTGTGCTGACAGCTCGGAGCCTGGAGCCTGCTTCCGATTCTGTGTCTCCCTCTCTCTCTGGCCCTCCCCCGTTTGCGCTCTGTCTTTCAAAAATGAATAAATGTTTAAAAAAACTTTTCTTAAAAGTAACTGTTATTAAAGACAGTAAAAGTAGTTGTAATATGTTATTTAACCCCTTATTTCTAAAATGTCATGTCAACATGTAATCCAGATGAAACTATTAATTTGATATTTTGTCTCTTGGGGCACCTGGGTGGCGCAGTCGGTTAAGCGTCCGACTTCAGCCAGGTCACGATCTCGCGGTCCGTGAGTTCGAGCCCCGCGTCGGGCTCTGGGCTGATGGCTCAGAGCCTGGAGCCTGTTTCTGATTCTGTGTCTCCCTCTCTCTCTGCCCCTCCCCCGTTCATGCTCTGTCTCTCTCTGTCCCAAAAATAAATAAACGTTTAAAAAAAAAAATTTGATATTTTGTTTCTTTTTTTGCTACTGAACCTTCAAAACCTGGTATGTGTTTTATACTTAGAGTAAATGTTAATGCAGACTAGCCCCAATTCAAATGCCCAAATGGCCACACGTGGCTGGTGGCTTCTGAATTGGGTGGTCTGGGTCCAGATGTGTGATCTGTGGACCAGCTCCATCAAAATCACTGGGAAGAGTGTTAGGCAATGTAGACTCTTCAGTCCTAGCCTCGACCTGCTGAATCAGAACCAGCATTTTCACAAGATACCCTGGTGATCTGTGGGTACTCAGAGTTGGAGAAGCTCTGCTCTAGAGAACGGGCTTCCAGTCGACTCGAAACCCGGGAGGGTGAGGCGGAGTTATAGATTCACAGTCCAGTTCTTCACACATTCCTGATAAAGAGCCAGGGAAACCGACAACACGAGGCAGCTGCGAAAACAGAGTACATTTTTGTCTCCAAGGTGGTTTTGTAAACTGTGACCCCTTCGTGTTGAGAAGTCCACTCTTCAGGCCCTTGCACCGAGATCTTATAATAACCTAATTGCATGTCGATTACCTTGGAAAAGCAAAAGTAACAAGAAATAAGTAACTGCAACATTAAGTCTGCCATTTAAAGTGGTTCTTTCTTAACACATGATGGAAAATTGGGACTGCAGTCTGTATTTACTATGGAAACTCCTGACAGGCTCCAAATTCAGGATGTTTAGCTAAAAGATTAAATATGCATTTGGGGGAAAGCAAACGTATTCATATCTTTCTTCCTTCAGGCTAAATGGACACAAATAGGGGCTCAGAAACATGACTGGGGTTTATTTTTATCTTTCCAATCTCTGGATTGCTTTAGAATCCCAAAGCCAGAAGCCTCACTGGGATTTACTAGTTTTTCCTAATAAATTGTGGAGGGGGGGAGGTGAAGTGGGATATTTGTTTTCCTTCTGTATCAGTAATCCTATCTTAGCTTAGATTTAAAAAGAATTTCTGTTTTTAGATTTATCTAGTGTATCCTCATCACCCTTTCACCAGTTTTAAACTCTTGTACCTAGAGGCACTGAGACAAAGATGCTCTCAATTCAGTGTCTTGAGTAATTCAGGACAGGAATGGAGATGTGTTAACATGTGATACAATGTTTCATCTCCCAAGCTTTCCTCTGCTTTGTCCACAAAAGGAAAGAAAGATATATTGGTCAGGGTTCTCCAGAGAAACAGAACCAAAGGGTGTGTGTGTGTGTGTGTGTGTGTGTGTGTGTGTGTGTGTACCCAGAGACACAGAGCGATTTATTTTAAGGAATTGGCTCATGTAATTATGAAGGCTGGCAAGTCCAAATTCTTCAGGATGGGCAGGCAGGCTGGAGACCTAGAAAAAGCCGATGTGGCACTTCAAATGCAAAAGCCATCTGCTGGTGGCATTCTTTCTTGCCTGGGTGAGATCAATCTTTGTTCTATTGATGCCATCAACTGATTAGGTGAGGCCCACCCACGTTATGGAGAGCAATCTGCTTTACTCAAAGTCTATCAGTTTCAGGGTCAGTGTTATCCAAAAAACAACCCTCCTGGAAACATCCAGAATAATGTTTGACCAACCAGCTTGGCACCATGGCCCAGTCAAGTTGACACATGAAATTAACCAACAGAGACGAAGATCACAGTAGCTTAAACACACAGAGGGAAAAGCTCTGCGTCCTCTTAGGAGAGAGGCACCATCTACTCCTCCTACTGTGGGATCAGAGAAACTTGCCTTTGGGGTTGCCCTGGGCTTCAATAGAGTGACTCTCCATTCACTTCAACATCACGGAGCTTCCCTTCGCTCAGCTTTCCCAGAGGGCAGGGACTGGCTTCTTTCATGTTTGAGGCCCCGTGGTCCGGCACAGCAGCCGTCAGCTGCTGCCTGAGTCAGCATCTCGGAGAGATGCATCGAGACCAAAGCCCGACCGCCTCCTTGCCACCCCAGTGTCTGCTGGGGACAACCAGGCTCAGCTTTGGTGCTGCGCGTGATCTGGCTGCACAGCATCCCACAACCCCTTGCAGCAGCCAGATTCTGTTTGCGTCTGTCTTGCTTGTGAAAACAAAAATGTCTGGAACCAGCAACATTTCCTCTATTTGTCCACTCTTTGCTTTGTCTCTCTCTCCAGGTGTACCCTTCCCGACCCTGTAGTCAAAACTACAAGCAGAAAAAAAATATATATATATATGTATATATATATATATATATACATATATATACACACACACACACATACACACACACACACACATATATATATATATATATATATATATATATATATATATAATCTCTGTCTTCCTTTTGCCTTCTTTCTTTCCTTCTTTTGGTCCTTCTTTCTTTCTTCCACAACTAGGTTTGATGATTGGAGGGCAGGAAGAGGGAAGGCAAAAGTTTGACCTTTTGGAAAATAGTCACGGATGCTAGATGGGCTGGGAGCAACCCTCGGTGCAATGTGTTGGATGATCTTAGTGGGTACAATGTCTAAGTCTCTATGCATATTCTGGAGAACGCATGTAATACGTGAGGATTGGGACTGTGCATGGAAAAGGGAATCAGAGCCTGCCCGCGTTTCTGCTCTGTGAAGAATACAGAGGAAACACTTCAATGGACGAGTTGTTGTTATTCACCTAATTTAAAGTTCACAACAGCAATTTCAAGTAGTATCCATTTTCCTAGTTCCTAGGAATAGGAATTGCAAAAGGAAGCACTGCAGGAGGCTAAGAATTCCCTGCAAATTACACGTTAATGCGTTCCTTCGAAATGGGACACAGTCGCTCAGCCGTGCGCACCTGCTACGTCCCACGCTCTGGGCTCTGGCAGGTGAGTGAGATGCAGCTCCGACTCTGTGTGGCTGCCTTTGGATCCAATCCACTTATCTTCCTTGAATTCTGAATTTTTGTGAACACTGGAAGTGTATGGCATCGATAACATTTTCTTCTTCTCTGAGATTCCTACTTGAACTAAAAATGTAGTCAACTTCAATAGGGATCTTACGCTGACCCATTGAATAACTTGAAGTGACGTGACCTGACCTGACCTGCATTCATTTGGGCACCTATTATTATTATTATTATTATTTAGGGTGTTACAGTGGGCTCAGTCGTCAGCCCACAGTGGATGCTTCAATTCACCCAGAAGGGGACTTCTCCACCACATTTCTATATTCGTGGCACTCGGAAGCCAAGAGCGCAATTCTAAAGTGGTTGCTTTATCCACCACATAAATCAGGGCCAAAACTGAACACCCACCACCCGCCCCCTCTGGGCAGGTGTCTAGGGGGACATGGGCCACATTATCACAGAACACTAGAACCAGGACTTTTCAGGTTGGAATAATGCCAGAATATCTTTCTTTTCTTTCTTTCCTTTCTTTTTCTTTTCTTTTCTTTTCTTTTCTTTTCTTTCTTTCTTTCTTTCTTTCTTTCTTATTTTTATTTATTTTTTTTCTGAGCACATCACCGACTCCCAGGAGAAGGCAAAGTGAGCCTCCAGGCACCGGTCTGGATGCAATGCCTCTTTCTGAAAAAAAGCGATTCATCAGCATCAGTCACATGCTGGAAAATAAACACTGGCCGGGTGGCTGGTCCGGGAGAGAAGCACACAGAAACGGATGCCTTTGGATGCTAAAAAAGGGAAGATGTTGAAAGTGAAAAAGAACGTGCCTTCCTTCTGCTCAAACTCAAGCGAGCAGGAAGGGCGAATTTTTCCCGAGCGTGGAAGATAGCACAACACACAGGGGGCGGCCACATATGAAAGTTCGAGGATGGACCAGAGTGAGATGTGCGCTAACGAGAAAGATGCTGATGTTTGCGTGGAGGCCAGGAGAAAAAGAAACTGAAGTTAAACTACGAATGGAAGACTGAGGAGCCAACGCGGCGATCCACGAGCAACGGGGCTCCCCTGGTTAATATCTGCGTTAAGTATTTCAAAAGAGGACTGAATTTAGGGACTTCGCAGGGGCCTTGACTTCCCCCTATCGCAGAGGGCCCAGATCGGCAGCTTCAAAGGCGTCAGCCCAGCCAAGCCGCGCATCTAGGGAAAAAGAGTTCAAGGGGCTGAGTTAAGAAAAATGCGCAGTGGGGCCGTCCCCTCGCGTGGAATGTTCTGCGCTCCCGCTGCGCGCTAGCTCTGGGGCCAGGCGCTGGGATGGGAGCCTGAGCGAGACGCCGTCGGGGTAATGGAGTTGTCCTAGCCTCTTCCTGGACTCTGGCAGCATAGCCTGAAGGGGGACCAAAACACTGAGTTTAGAGCACTCTTTGGGAGGATTCTGGAAACACGGCGGAGGTTTTGATCCCGTCCCAAACGTGGAGGATCCAGCAGTGAGAGAGACCATGTGAGGACACAAGGGACTCCAAGAAGTGCAGGAGAAAGCAGGGGAAAAAACAGCGAAGTCTCACAAGCAGGCAATTAAAAGTACGCTGGCAGTCTGGAGGCTGAAGGGGATGTGATAGAAGTTTATAAAATCACAGAGAGAGTGAATTAAATCACACAGAATGGTTAAAAGCAGATGTTGTGGCGCCCGGTTGTCTGGGTTCAAATGTTGCCTCTGCTGCTTTGTAGCTGTGTGACCTGGGGCAGATGCTTGCCCGGTCTGTATTTCTGTTGCCTCCTCTTCCAATTAAGGCTAATCAAAGCCGTGCTTCCTTGTAGCTTCAGTGTGGATGGGAGGATTTCAACGAGGGGATGCGCCTAGACCGCCGACAACAGCAGTGGGCCCAGAGCAAAACGCTCCGTGCGTGTTAACCCGTTATGATTATGTTTCCAACTGCCAGATCCTGAAAGTCAGTGCGGTCAATGCTGAATTGTAAAGAAAAGCGAGGCGCATCGTGACGCGCTGGGCAAAACGGAAAGGAGTTTATTCTATCCAGGGTCTTACCGTCCTCAGCCACCAAGGGTGTTGGATTAACGCCTTCACTCCTTAGACCTGAGGCCAGCCGGGAGGGGCTCTGGGAACGCTGAGCGGGAGTGTTTGCCTTTCGTCTTTGCAGCCGGCAGTCACAGCCTCCTGGGCTTGAGCCACTGTGGGTCCAAGAGCATTTTCTAATGAGAGAATGATTGCTCAGCCTGGCAAAGGGGAAAACGGGAAGTCTTTGATGTAGCAGCTCATAATAATAACAGGCCATCCGCTGCAGAGCAAGGCATTGCTGGAAACCTACCGCCAGTGAGTTTTTGGTTTGGTATTTTCGGAAGGAAAATCGTGTCAGTGATCCACACACTCGGGCCTAGCCAGAGTTCTCTTTTGACAAAGAGCAGTAGGCATCTCTGAGGTCACCAACGGAGGGACGAGCCGAGGGGGACGAACAGCTAACTGCTCGGGAAGGGGACCGGCTTGCCTCAGTTGACACAGGGAGTTTATTAATTCCCCCAACAGGGCACTCGCTGCCTGCACTGTAGAGAACACACTGGACCTTCAAGTGAAGTTGAGGTCAAGTCCCGAGGTCAAGCATGGCTTTGACTCGGTTATCGCCATTCGCCGGACCTCAGATTGCCTTACAGGCAAAGTGACGGGCCCTGAGTAAAACACAACAAAAGAAAACAAAACACCAGCCAGAATCCTTTCTTCAAAAGCAATCTTACTTTGGAGTCTCAGGAATAAAAGAATACATCTCCAGTGTGTGAGGAAGGAGGAGTGGTCCCAGAGCTCCTTCAGCTCACCCCTCAGGACTTTTTCTCTTCTTTGTTTTTTCTTTTTAATATGTATATATTTTTTAACGTTTATTTATTATTGAGAGACAGAGGGAGATAGAGCATAAGAACGGGAGGGGCAGAGAGAGGGGGAGACACAGAATCCAAAGCAGGCTCCAGGCTCAGAGCTGTCAGCACAGAGCCCGACACGGGGCTCGAACTCACAAACCGCGAGCCGGTGACCTGAGCTGAAGCCGGAGGCTTAACCGACTGAGTCCCCCCCAGGCGCCCCCCAGGGCTCTTTCTTTAATGTTCCCCTGGCCTGGGTGGCTCATCCTCACATGGTTTGAAAAACACCAGCCTAGATAAGCTCTAAGGCCGGTTCAGATCTAACACTGAGTGGTTCTGGTCCCTTTGGCCCCAAAGTGACCTCAAATCAAAGGAGAAATTGCAGGTTCTAGAACGGCACTGCCCACAAACCTATGTCAAGTGCGTAAGTCTTTTTGAATTTTCTAATAGCTCTATTCTAAGAAGGAAAATAAACAAATACAAAAATAGGGAAAATTAATTTCATCAACATATTTTATTGAACCCAACATATCTGCACAGTTCCACATGTAGTTGATACAAAAATAATTGAGATATTTCACATTTTTACGTGAAATTTTCAAAATCCAGCATGTATTTTGTTATTTTATTTGTAAAGTGTGGGAAAGAAGAGAGAGAGAGCATGAGAGAGGGACAGGGAACGAAGAAAGAGAGGGAGAGGGAGAGAGAGAGGGAGAGAGAGAGAGAGAGAGAGAGAGAGAGAGAGAGAATCCCAAGCAGGCTCCATACTCAGCACGGAGCCTGACTTGGGCTTGATCCCATGAACCATGAGATACTGACCTGAGCCGGAATCAAGAGTTGAAAGCTTAGCCAACAGTGTCACCCAGGCACCCTCGGCATTTACTTTAAACGCACAGCACATTTTTTTTTTTTTTTTCAACGTTTATTTTTTTGGGACAGAGAGAGACAGAGCATGAACGGGGGAGGGGCAGAGAGAGAGGGAGACACAGAATCGGAAACAGGCTCCAGGCTCTGAGCCATCAGCCCAGAGCCCGACGCGGGGCTCGAACTCCCGGACCGCGAGATCGTGACCTGGCTGAAGTCGGACGCTTAACCGACTGCGCCACCCAGGCGCCCCTAAACGCACAGCACATTTTAATTCCTATTTGCCACGTCGCCAGTGTTCAGTGGTCTCATGTGGCAAATGGCTACCCTACCAGAAAGCACAGAAGCACAGAATCTTAAACGGCTCGGGCATAGGTCCATCCTACCCATGACTTTACTGGGAAACACCCACGGGCTCCCCGTTTCCACACTCATGGAGAGAGACAAGCAGATGGTCCCGCTTGTGTTTCCAGGGCCGCACCAGGCGCTGCGGGAGCCACTCTTCTTCTGGGCCTGGAAAGTGCTGCGCGACGTTTCATCAGGCTGGCCTCGGTGACCTCAGCTGCTCGACACCTTACCTTTCTGTCACTCAGCTCGTGCTCCACCTCTTGTGGATCCGCGATCACCTTTACCCTGGGATTTATTCCTTCTAAGTTTTCCTGAAGCCTTTCTCTGCCTTCATTCTAGTACCTCCAGGAATCCACCTCGACCCGGAGGAGTATTTTGAAAACCCGGCTGTCACACCCATCCCTACCTTCTGCCGTCATCATCTCACACTCATCACCGTTTGAGTGCACATTAAGGAAGTCGTTTAATTCGTACGTGTTTTTTTCCCGACGTTATCCATATTATATCTTCTGTGTCAGTCTAAGTCATCTCCATCTTTTGGCTTTAACACATAGTGCTTTGCGGTGAAACAGTATTTTCCTTATGATGTTTGTCGGAACAAAGATATGGCTCAGCATAATCACGTTAGAACACTCAAATACGGCGAAGATGTTTTGCTGTTTCTTTGGGACCAAAACTGAACCTTAAGGCTTTGCTGGTTATTTGTATACGGATCAGGTTCATAGCCATCGACTGGCTGGTATTATAGATAGCGTTCTCACATTTATGACTCAAAACAAAAAGTTAAAGGAACACAATCACCTCTGTTTGTACAAAAGAAGCTCAGAAGTATAATGACTGAAACAACATCCACCTGTAAACTGTTTCCTACCATTCTATAATTTGAACATAAGCTGTACCTTTAGAGATGCTTAGTTAAAAAAAAAAAATGACATGTTTGTGTGTGAATGATCTGGTAATTCTTCCATGTTTCAAGTTTGATAAATGAGGAGGAATGTTGCCATTTTTCCTAATTTTGCAACTTGGATGGCTTCGATTCTTAGTCAACTAAATTATAATAATCCACTAGTTTGAAACTATAATAAAATAATCATCTCATTAAATGGGTTACATTTGTTTTTGAAGTGACATTCCCCTTCTGGGCCTGTGGCAGAAGCTGTTATAAACTCCTCTGTAATTGTATAAAGCCTACTTTGTTTGGGCTTAGATCGTGAGGCATTAGCAATGAATTCATAATCTAGAGATCACAAGTGCTTTGAAACAGAGGCACCCAGTTATCAGCACAAGTGTTTTGTTCCCCGGCCCCTCCCCACCAGGACTTTTCCTTCTTCCTTCTGGGCTGGGGTATTACCGTTTTACAGATAAACAAATGAACACAGTGACTCTGGATGAACAGACACAACAGATGTGCGTCAGAATCAGGACTTCTATCCAGAACTCTCTGACCCTGAATTAGTGAATGCTTATTCAATAGTCGTCTATGGTTAGGGAAAAGCAAGCTATTAAAGCTCCAAATAGATCCAGGGTAGACCCTCTGGGAACTTCTTCTCTGAGGTCTATGGAAATTACCCAAAACCAACTTCCTCAGCCAGGACCTGCTGATCCCCCAGGTGTGAGGACGAACGGGCTTGCCCTAAGTACTCAGTTACCATGAAGGGTGTAGGTGCCTTGGTGTGTGAATGCAGAAGGGTTACACAAAAGATGATCATATGATTTTTTTTTTAATTTTTTTTTTCAACGTTTATTTATTTTTGGGACAGAGAGAGACAGAGCATGAACGGGGGAGGGGCAGAGAGAGAGGGAGACACAGAATCGGAAACAGGCTCCAGGCTCTGAGCCATCAGCCCAGAGCCCGACGCGGGGCTCGAACTCACGGACCGCGAGATCGTGACCTGGCTGAAGTCGGACGCTTAACCGACTGCGCCACCCAGGCGCCCCTCATATGATTCTTTAAGATGACTGTATTCACTTACTGCACGTTGAAACCCTGGAGTGAAAGCTGGACTGTGTATGTGGACGCACCTATGTGAAAAACTATACAGGTATTTTCCCTCCAGAGGAACCCGAAGGGGTTGCTCTTAGTAGCTCTTGGAGCACAGCCGGCCATCGTATGGCATCTTCTGATTTCCGATCTGCACTTAAAGCAATTATAAGAATATGTCACCGCCACTTAGCTTACTTAATAGGCCTGGAGCCTGAAGAATGTCTCCAAACACCTTCAAGCTCCTAAGAGAAAAATCATCGCCAAATGTCTGCAGTGCTCCTAATGCAATGTCCTCCACTGTAATTATTTCACTCCTTCGCTCCCGTCTGAGACCAGTGAGGGGAACGGAAAAAGCTCTTTTCTCTTTAGGGCTCTGTGACGCAAGGCTCTCCGCAGTCCATTTCGTCATCTCCACCCCTTTTCGCACCCCAAGAAAACCTTCCCGCAGTGGCCCTGATATTTTCCCGACCAGGCGCGAGCCGGCTTCTCGCCCCCCACTCTTTTTCTCCGGACGCGTGCCTGGGCCCGCGACTTCCGCGGGCGGCAAAAGTCTGGAAAACCCAGAGGGTCGGCGCCGCCTCCTCGACGCTCCGCGAGTTACACGCAATCTGGTTGTTTACTCTCAGCTCCAGCTCCTGCCCGCCAGCGGCGGGGTTCCAGAAGCGCCGGGCTGACTGTCCGAGGCTCGCCTGGGGCCTTGCGGGGTGGCGGGGCGGCTGCCCAGGACGCCGGGAGGAGGGCGGCAGGCACGGCGCGGGGATGCCGCGCGCCGGGCGGCAGACGGGTCCCCGGGGGTGTGGCGAGCGCACTGCGAGCCCCGTCGCGACGCCGGGCCTCGTGGGCGCGCACCCTGTAGCTTCTGGCCTGGACGCAGGCCGCCGCCACCTCTGAGCAGCCCTCCGCAGCGCCGCCTCGGCCGAGCCCCGGGACGCGGGCGGGGGGACGGCGGGGGCGTGACCGGGGCGCAGATGCAGGCGAGCCAGAGGGCGCCGCGCCACCGCCGCGCGGGGTAGCAGCAGGGCAGCCGGAGGGGCAGCGACATCTGCGGGCGGGCGGGCGGCCGACGCTTCCCGGAGACGCAGAGCCGAGTCGCGCGGCCCGAAGACGCGGGGCGCAGCTCGGCTGGGTGGGCCTCGCTCCGCGGGGCCGGCCCGCCCGCTCGCCAGCCGCGCCCGCGCCCCGGCCCCCAGCGCGCGGCGGGTGCTCGCGGGCCGCCGCCGAAGCGACGCCCCTGGCAGCGCGCTCACGTCGGTCCCACGGCTGGCGGCTCGGCGAGGTCCGTGGCTCTCGGGTTCGCGTTTGTCAAAGCACCTCGAGCGACTCGGAGAACCCGGTTCGCCCACTGGGGACGGTGATTGTTCTTGTTTCTTGCCTGGAGAAAGTTACTCCGACACTTTTGATCTTCCGTCCCGAGTGAGAAGGAAAAGGAAAGCGTGGTCTGCCCACCGGGAGCGGGGGTGCAGGGGGCGGGGGGGGGGGGATCCTGGCAAACGGACCCAGCCAGTTTTAGCCGGAGCGGCGAGTCCAGCCCACTGACACTTCAGCCCCGGAAAGGGTTAACCGCATCCAGCCGGTTCGGTTTACATGTAAATAGAGAGCAGCTGCTCCGCGCGGGCCCCGGCTGGCCCTTTTAAGTTTTTGATTGGTTGCCAATGACATCACCGCCCGTGTTCTAACTCCGAGGACCCGGAGCGGCGTCGGATAAACCCTCCTTAAAGAGACGAGGCCACGCCCCCGGCTCCTCCCCCCAGGCTGCCCATTGGCCGCGGGCCGCTGTGAGGCCGCGGTCAGCTTTCTCCGGATTTCTATTGGCCCAACGTGCCGTCGGTCGGCAGCCGGCCCGCCCCCCCAGAACCTTACATTTACAGTGTAGCAAAAGAGAAAGTAACTATGTTGCTGCTGGAGATCAATGAAGCCAAGTGAATGGGGGCTGAATGGGCGAATCCATAGCTGAAGCGGAGCGCCAGATGGTGGAGGGCTACGCTTATTTATGAAGTAAGTGGAAGTCACCGCGGCTGCTCCCGAGAGCCTGGGAGTGTAAGGCGGTGTGAGTGTGAGTGTGAGTGAGTGTGTGCGATGCGATGCTCACGGGGGAGCCACAGCAGGTGAGGTTAGAGGGTTCCGGCTGTTGGCTCACGCTGCCCTGTGCGTTTACTCTGTCTGCAGTCTAGTTGGGTTTGGAGAGAAGAAAAAATGAGGTTTGTTGGGATGCTTTGCGGCAGTTTTAAATGCCAGGGGCTTGTTCGTGCGCTCTGTTGCGAAGGGGGATAAGCGCCCAGGAGTGGGGAAGTAGCATTCTCGAACGACTTAATTTTCTTTCCAGCCCCTGCCTTGAGGTGGAAGGACGACTAGCAAGGGAGAGAGGGTAGTAGCTCCGTGTTTCGCTGGGAGGTTTCCTGGGCCAGTCTGGATGGTTTCACGGGCAATATATACGCCCGACCCTCTGCTGCAGGGATGCAGATCTCTTTATACACTCCGTGCGCGCGCGTATGTATGTGTGTGTGTGTGTGTGTGTGTGTGTGCGCGCGTGTGAGCCGCGCACTCCGTGTGGAGGTGGGGGTCCCAGCCTGTGTCTCCGTGAAACACGCTTCTGCGTCCCTCGCAAAGGAAACGGGCTGTTGATCCCGGGACGAGCCCTACCTGGTAACACAATAGCAAAGACTTTCCCAGCTTGGTCCAGCTGGGAAACAGTTATAGCTTCTGGAATAGTACTTGCTCTTCAAAAAAAAAAAAAAAAAAAAAAAATACTACGCAAGGGAGGGAGGGAGGAAGAAGAGAGGGAGGGGGGAGGGAAGGGGATGGAACCTTCTCTCCCATCCAAAGGTGGGAGAGAGAAACCCGAGTCGGTGGGGATCTGTGGACGTGTTGGGTGGGTGCCTCTGTGTGTATGCGTGTGCGCGCGCGTGTGGATTCTGCCTGTGACACTTTGGCTCTGTGTCAGAGAATGGTGACGGTCGTGTGTAGACGGATGATAGATGACATTTTTCCAGCCATCTCTTAAAGTTCCTTTAGGTGAGCGATTCTTGCATGGGGTTTGGTTTCTTTTCTCTGTGCATGTCTAATAGCAGAGGACCCAGGAGGGTCTGGTCAGAGAGTGCCCCTGTGCCCACGGGAAGGAAGGAACTGTTCCTTTGCAGGCGTCCTCTCATGAAACAGGAGGTGGACCTGGCGGGCAACCCTTCCCTGCGCCCTTTAACAGGGACCGGCTAATTGGGAAGTCCTTTCTACGGAGTTCATCCTCTTCAAGGGGCAAGGGTCTATCTGTGGGGGATTGAAATGTCCTCTATGGTGGCTGCCTGCCATTGAGAGAAGCTCTGGGATGCACAGTGTGTGCCAATAGAGAAATGAAGGAGGGAGGAGAGTCGAAGTGGTCCTTTCCTTAAAGGCAGGAGTGGGGGTGGGGGGGGGGCGATGAGGTCGGCAGCAGAGGAGCAAAGGGTGATGGGTCCGCCAGAGCTGGGGGGTTACAAGACTTGGCTCCTTGGCCCGAGGCTTTGTTTCGGGACATTTCGTTCGTAACAAAAGGGGAAATGCAGATTAATTTATAGGAGACTGACAGGAAACATGGGGGGGGGGGGTTAATGTGACCATGCTGTGCCTCTCAAAGGAGTGGGAAGCGAGACTAGCTGCTGGTTAAAGAGATTCACGAAGGGGGACACTTTCATTCTGATGTGCAGAAAGTTGCCATCCGCCCCCGATGTATATTTAGCTGCTGTATATTTTGGGGAGCCATGCCAGCGCTCTTGGTCATTGCTTTGCCTTTGCAGCGGGTGAGGGGATGAAATGGAAAGTATGTAAGGGTGGACAAGTGGCTCTTTCTCAGATGGCTGCCCGATGCTTCTGCCCAGGAGATGAGGCCCAGAACAGATGCCTCTGAAGAGCCTTCCTTTCTGTCTTCAGCTTGTCTGAGTCTTCGTGCCTTTGCTGTCTCCGAGGCCGACCTTTGCTGTGGGTCCGCGGAAGGTCGTTCGTCAGCGTTGGTGTAGATGGTCCATGCAGCCGTGGACTTGGTGACCATGTAGGCGGGGGCCCTCAGGTTGACATCCTCTTGGCAGCTCTAAGGACAAGCTCCAGGCTTGGAGAGTGGCGTGGTAGAGGGCCCTTGGGACCCCTTCCCTCAGAGGGAAGCGGAGACCTTGCCCAGGTTTTGGAGCCGACTGCCTTTTGTGTCACGTGACTTTATTCTCTCTTTCCCCCCTCCCCTTCTTTACAGACTGTCTTGAGTTCTTCTTGAATTGCCAGTTTTCAGCCTCCTCATGCCTCCGTCTCCTTTAGACGACAGGTTAGTGGTGGCATTGTCTAGGCCCGTCCGACCTCAGGACCTCAACCTTTGTTTAGACTCAGGCTACCTTGGCCCTGCCGCCCCCGGCAGTAGCAGCCGCCCTCCGGTCATTGCCACCACCGTCGTGTCCCTCAAGGCTGCGAATCTGACGTATATGCCCTCATCCAGCGGCTCTGCCCGCTCCCTGAATTGTGGATGCAGCAGTGCCAGCTGCTGCACTGTGGCAACCTACGACAAGGACAGTCAGGCCCCGACCCAGGCCGTCGCCGCTGCCATCGGAACCTCTACCGCCTGCCCTGCCAGCCAGATGGTCAACAGCAATGAGAACGCAGGCCCTTTAAGTCCGTCAGGTGGGGTGGGAAGCCCTGTGTCAGGGACCCCCAAGCAGCTAGCCAGCATCAAAATAATCTACCCCAATGACCTGGCGAAGAAGATGGCCAAAGGCAGCAAGAGCCACCTGCCGAGCCAGGGCCCCGTCATCATTGACTGCAGGCCCTTCATGGAGTACAACAAGAGTCACATCCAAGGAGCTGTCCACATTAACTGTGCCGACAAGATCAGCCGGCGGCGACTGCAGCAGGGCAAGATCACTGTCTTAGACTTGATTTCCTGTAGGGAAGGCAAGGACTCTTTCAAGAGGATCTTTTCCAAAGAAATTATAGTTTATGATGAGAATACCAATGAGCCGAGCCGAGTGATGCCCTCCCAGCCTCTTCACATAGTCCTCGAGTCCCTGAAGAGAGAAGGCAAAGAGCCTCTGGTGTTGAAAGGTAATGCCCTCCCTGCCCCCTTCCCCAGCGCAGTCCCGGTCAGCCTGGGTCCAGTGCGGGTTTGGTCTTAGAAGTTCCGGCAGCCTCCTTACCCTGGCGACCCGAGGCCAAGCCAGGCTTTCGTCTTCTCGTCTTCCCTTCTTGGCCCTTCGTTGTTCTGGTAAGAGTGAGAAAAGCCCAGTAACACAGAACTGGAAGCCAGAAGCCCTGGGTTCCAGGCTCGATTCAGCCGCTTGGTTGCGTGGTGCAAGCATCTCACCTCTCTGAGACTGTTTTCTCATCTTTCTAAAGAGGGGCTTTGTGCCACCAGATGGCTTCTCAATTCCTAACTGGGCTGGTAGCACCATTCCAGTCAATAACCAGCTGGAAAGGTATTGTCTCTCAGATTTAACCCAAGTTGATGGAACGGAGGAAGCAGCGACTATGGTGAACTACAAGTAAACCTACAGGTACCAGTTCTTTTGGTGGGGAAGCTTCTTCCTCACCTCTCTGGCCAGCTGGGCTTTTAGGTGGTTTATAAAGTGACCTTCAAGAAGGGCAGAGACCCTTATTATAAGGCCCCACAGAAAGCGTTAAGTGTAGCCAAAACATGCATTCTTCTGCCAAAGCTCCAGGGGGACAGAGACATTTTTATGAAATACCTCCCCCACCCGTTGTTCTTTCTGGCCTCACCTGGCAACCGTTGGCATCATGGCTCCTTCCAGGATGGAGTGGTGGGTCACTTGCCCATGTACCCTGGATGCGGAAGAACTGTGAGGTCAGCGTTGCTGAGCCCTGGCAGGAAGAGTTAGTTACCCGCTCTTTCCTGAGCTCCTTTTCACCCAGGGTTGCCGAACCCAGCAGGGGAGCCCTCATCTGGGATCTTTCCCGGTTGCTCCTCCTTGGCGTCCGATATTGTCCTTTGGGGCACTACGCACTGCTGTGCGTCTTCGGTGTCTTCTGTCCTTTGGTGATGGTGAGAGACAGTCATCCTCTCTCTTTTCTTCTCTTGTATTTAGAGCTAAGGTATACGGTTTCTGGGCCACGTCACCACCAAGTCTCCTGAAGAGTGTTGACCAAAGGCATTGCTGGGTTCCTTTAAATACCTTCCCTATTTCACTCGCAGCAGGCCACTGGGATGAGCAAGTCGGTTGTTCTGTCTTTGTGTGACAGTTCCGCCATTCTCCTTGTCTTCCCAATGATGCATTCTGCCTTTTCTTAAGTAGTGTTGTTGGAAATACGGTTCTGAACTGCTCTGATATTGTCCCCCGATCCTATCCTCTCCTGAGCTCCTCAAGCTTGCTGTCATTGTGCTCCCACAAAGGCACAACTTTTCTTAGGGTCGGTGGGGTCTGGTGGGAAGGAGAACGTAATGGAGGTCACATCCAGAGAGTTTCAGCAGGGCCCAGACTTTTTTGTTGTGGTTGATGGGTTTTCTCAGGGTTACAGATATATTCAGATTTCCTCTGTGGAGGAAAGTCTGTGTATTTTATCGTTTCCTCTTCTGGTTTGGTTGACTTTGAGTAATTCCCAGTAGGCTTACCCAGCTAGTGTTCTCTCACCACGGTCTTGGCTTGTCTTGTCTTTTTTCAGGTGGGAAAAAATACAACCTACGAATTTCCCATTTGTAATGGTGGGGAGCAAAGAGAGGGGCTAGCCGGTGGTCGTGCGGGGCATCTCTTTGCTCATGTAGAGGAGATGTTGTTAAGAGACAGTAGACCTTTTACGTCTGTATGATCTGAGGGCAGGCATCAAACAATAGAAATGAAGATGACCCTGACCTTGAACACGAGGGTGATTAGGAGGAGTTGTAGATCCTACCCTCTCGTTTGCAGCGGACACTGTTGTGTTTGGGGGTGGCTTGTCCATCGCTGGGAAATGAGTCTCCTGGGTGCTACTGAGGGAAGTGGGGTTCCTCTCTGGTGGATGCAGCTTGAGAGTCCAAGCAGCCTGGGCTTGCTCCTCGGTGTCACTGAGTAAGACTGCCTCAGTGGGGCGGGGCTGGACATGCTGCTGACCTCACCACTGGGCACCCTGGGCGGCCGCCCCAAGGGCTCGTCATTTTCGGGTTGGTGAGACACAGCGGCGGTCGACCTGGAAGACGCGCTGGCGGTAGAGGTTGGATTATTTGTAGTTTTGGGGGCTTTTTCTTCAAGTATCTGGGAAGTCGGTTGAAAATACATAGTCTAGGAGCAAAAGGGCCTGTAATCTAATTAATTTATTATTGTCGTCATTACCGTTTTGGTCTCTTTTGGGGGAACGGCTTAACATTGGGACCAAGATGGGAAAGAAAGGAAAGCAATCGCGATGAGAACCACTCCCCCCTCTTACCTACGCTTTCATCTGGGTAAATAAACCAAAGGTTAATCCCGTAGCACCACTGAGGTGAAGAACGGGGTGGGCCTCTCGCAGAAGCGCATGGCCAGCAACTTCTCCCAAGTTCTCGAGTGGGTCAAGCCGACCACTCTGGTCTGGGTTCTCTGCTGGGGTTCATTCTACTAACCCCTCCCTTGGTGATGTAAGATTTTATGTTAGCGAGGTGGGAGCGGTACCATTTTGGAATGAGCGATTTTCGCAGGGAAGCTATGGGGGTGAAGGTGGTTGCAAGTCTAAGGGGGAAACTTCTGGGGCCTCATTAATTTCTCTTCAGAGATTTCGGTACAATCTTGGGTAATTTATGGCTGGCCCAACTGATTCTCCGGGTTGTGTTTGTAAACACTGGTTGCTACCCTCCCTGTCCAAGTTTTATGTCCCCCTATTTCAATGCCGTGTTCTCCATTTTTGGTGCTATCAAATAGAGTGGCTGCTCAGTTACCATTTTAGTAATGCTGTGTCAGGTTGGGAAGAAACCGATCAGAGGCACAGAAGCCCCTGGGATTAAGTTACTGTTCTAATTTACAGTCCCCTCCCTGTGGTGACCTATGTCTGAATCTATGTTTTATTCTCAGCTTCCGAAGAATAAATGGCATCAGACCAGTGCTTCTGCTCATCCTGGTGAAAATGATCCCAATGAATAAATACGTAGGGATTTGCAAAGTCTCTGAAAGGGCCACAATCTGTTTCACCCCAAGTTGCTTTTTGGTTTAATTTCTAACCAAACGGAGTAAGAAGACTAGACCGTTCCGGTCCCTTCCTTAATGGGAGCTACCACCTTTGTCATGGTGTTTATAGGGTACCCTTACTTTTCAGGAAAGCTGGATTCAGGGAACTATTTTATCACCGATAGGCCTATGTCGGAAAGGATAGCCTATGGCTTTGCTCCTCTCGAAAGATGGTGTGTGCCTTTAAAACTTAAATAACGATTTTCAAACAGATAGAAAAGTAGAAAAGAGGTTAAAGAGCACCCACATGCCTATCGCCTAGAGTAAACAGTTGTCACTATTTTCCCAATTGGCTTTCTCTTCCTTTTTCGGTTGCTGAAATATTTCCTAGCATAGACCATAATGTATTCAAATATGTTTCACGTTGCAACTCTGTGTCTTAGCCTTGAGAAGGCTGGGAATATTTTATAGTCTAGCGTGGACAACATTTGCACTCCTAAAACCTTCAGGGTCGTGTGACCATTTTTGAGAGTTTTTCAAACTTAGAATTCCACTCTGGCTAGGTAGCTCTCAGGTCTGTGGAGAAGCGAGTGGGGGAGGGGGCTCTAGGCACTTCCTTGGGGGTCCGTAGGGCCCATGCCCATAATTGCTCTGTGCTGTCAGGATACAAAGACTGACCGACTGCCTCGGTCCCCCACAGGCCTGCTGCCGTGGCTAGAGGTGTTGAGTGGGGAGCAGGGGAAGAGAGGAAATCACGTCAGGAAGGCTGATCCGTAAGGAAGATTTGATAACATAGACAGTTAGATTGTTATACCATCAAACCTTCCATCGTGATTCCTGAGGAATGAACAACATAGATTGCACATTTTCCCATAATCACAAAGGATTCTGAAGTTAACACTTCTGGGCAATACTGAGTTTGACAACAAAATAAATGCCCGTGCTTGGAAATCAGGGACCCTGTGACAATAGTCTATTCCTGCTTTGTTTTGGGGGGGAACAAACAGTCTTCCTCTTGTCTCTCAGGGTGTTAGGAGGATTTTTTTTTTTAAGATATGTGAAATCAAGACATACCTACATGCACGAACTTATCGTTGTTATTCTGAACCTCCGCTTACCATCCAAACGTGCCGAACGTTTGCCTTGTAGCAAATGGTGGAGACATTCAGGCGGGATTTGGGATCCGGTCTGTCTGAAGCTAGTCTTGGTCCCCTCTTACCAGCCATGCGCCCTTGGGCAAATTGCTTAATCCCTTACTTCCTTAGTTTCTGCACTTATAAAAGAGGATATAACAGTAGCTAGCTCATAGTGTTAGATTAGGAATCGAATGAATTCATGTGTGCAAACTGTCTAGACCAGTTTTCATATGTGGTAAGCATTCAGTAAATGTGGCTTCATATTGTTATTACTATTGGTTGGGGAGAAATGGTGGTGCCAGTAAAAAGGCAATCTGTGCTCCTTTGGCAAAGGAGTACAAATAGCAAGCTAGATATAACAGAGAGGGAGAGAGAGGGAGAGGGAGAGAGAGAGAGAGAGAGAGAGAGAGAGAGAGTGTGTGTGTGTGTGTGTGTGTGGTGTTATGGCCTAAAAATAACTTGGTGACTGTTACCTAATTTAAGTAGCATACGATTGGAGTGCCAAATAATTATAAAAACATGTTAGGTCAAGAGGCCAGGGTTATTTGGGCATATCCTAGAGTTATTTATTTGTAGGGGAATCTGTAAAAATGTGATGATAAATCTGTCCAACTAGCATCCCATAACTAAATGATGAAAGTATAAAACCATTAAGCGTCGCTTTTTCTGGCCTCTTGGGCTGATTTATTTTTGGAAGAAGGATTGTAGTCTGACTATAAAAGGGTAGGTGGAAGGAGGGGGGGGAATGTGCTTCATTTTCAAAGGTTCTCAAAGCTTTGAGTTGTGAGGAGATGGCATGTGAAGGAAAGGCGGGGAATCGTGGGAAGGCCTGTTCTTGAAGCGAGACCTGGGCCTTTGCTCTCAACTGGTTCACGGTTGCCTGTATTTTGAGCTCTTGGGTATCCTGTCCTTCTTCCTAATTAACATGTAAGTGAACGGATGTAAGTGAGCTCCCCGCCCCCCATCCCTGTCCTTGCTTTATCTGTTCCCCATTCGCTGTGTGCTCAGCAAAGTGTGGTTTAGCCCACTTACACCTGAGCTCAGTTCTAGGCTTTTCTATTGACCAACTGTAGGTGTCCTTAGGGAGCTCAGGTCACCTCCCAGAGCCCTGGTTGTTTCTCTGCTGTGAAACAGGAGTAATTCCAACATCACAGGATGAACTGAGACAGCGGAAATCAAGTGCCTGGTGCATGGCTCTCAGTCAAGCAGCCCCTGGGCCCTGTTCCCTTGCAGATCCTCTGAGGTTAGACACTGGTCACTGGGGAGGGTGGCAAGTTGCTCTAAGCACGGTACTATGGGAGCATGTTAAATATCAACCACTTGTCCTTACCAATTCAGATCAGTTAAGTTAACCATCTGGCTTGTCAAGGACAAGTTCAAGAAACTCCTTTCCTGGCAGTAGTAGATCATGATTTTAGATTAGAAAAAGGAGGGTAAGGGGAGGGAGTTTTGACAGAATCACAGGCGCAGAAAAACTCTGCACAGCCTAGGTGTGAGCCGTTGACCAGGAGCAGACCCACTCCTCACTCCTTAGGCTCAGCATTGCCACCAGCCAGGCCCTCCTGCCCCAGCCCGGGGGAGCAGTTTGGGCATAAAAATGTGTCGATTTGCAGTGCTTTGGTGATTTAACTCAAGTAGGTAGGCAAGGATACACTCCACATGAGGGAGAGAAATTCTGAACCCAGGAGAGGTCTTCTCATGTTCTTTGAGCTCAAGATCCCAGTTTTTAGAACAGGAAGGGACTTTAGAGGACCCCTAGTCCCACAGTCGTCCCTGCAGGCTGCCCAGTGGAATCCACTGGGGTGATTTAAAACCTGCAATGCTCTGTTCCCACCTCTGGAGATCCTGGTTAAACTGGTTTGGGGTACAGCGTGTGCATAGCGCTTCCCTGGTGATTCTGACGTGCAGGAAAGTGTGAGAACCATTGATCTAGTCCAGTCTCATTATGCAGTTACTGAAATGGGGCCTAAAGAGATTTAACTTGCCCAAGGTCACATGCATGATTAATTTTAGAGCCTTGGTCCTCAGTGCTAAAATAGGTCTTGCCAGGTTGGTAGAGTGTGCGTGTGTGTGTGTGTGTGTGTGTGTGTGTGTGTGATTATCTAATGATAACAGGATCTACTGTATAGCTTACAAATATGAAGTAACATTTAATCAATCATTTTTCGTATTGATACCATTTTTGTTGAATTTTGAGATTTCAGTCTAGAATTATAGGGACCTAAGTCTAAGCTGTTTTGAAAACCAGCAGCTCACGGGCCCGATATTTGCCTGGGTCCTAGATTAATAGGTCAAATATTGACATTGACTTAAACCCATCTTCTCGGGAACTTAATGGTTTATGAAAGAGCTGGAAAACATGTATCAAAATGCACCCTTGTCCCAAAGTATCTCAGGTTTCTAAGGACTTTTTGATGTGTTGGTCTCCATGGATATACAGCCCGTGGGTAGAGGAGATGCATTCATTTGTTCAACAAATATTACTGAATGCCTTCTATGTGCTGGGCACTAATTTTTGAGCTGGGGAATCTGTAGCTGTAACCCTCAAAATCTAAATGCTAGCATGGGAGCATATACAGACCAGGCCAGTATATTCCAGATCCTTTCTACCTTGAAGATCATGTACCTGTTTGTTTTCTTCATCCTCTCGTGCTACACAATCTTGTTTAGGGAGCAGTTCATCTTTAGAAATGCCATTCTCTTGGGAAGTACATGTTTGTGAAGCATTTGGCATTTTTCTCCTTTATTTCTCCTTTGCAAGATAAAGTCTGGCCTTTTCTAAGCACATCTTCATGGGTCAACAGGATTTCTTTCTAAGACTTGATCCAAAAAGAAATGACTTTTTAAACAAATGTGTTGGTTTTTAATGGAAAAGGGAATATGCACTCTCTCTCTGCCTTAGGAGCTCAGGGCTGACAGGCCTTCTCCAAGCATTAGAGTGGAACTTTGTAATTTGGACCTAATTTTGGACATGTTGCTGATAGGAATGGACTGGTGTTTATTTTTTCCTGCATGCTCTCGACGAAAAGAGGGCATGCTAAGCAAACAAGCATTGTAAATGATATTTCAAAGACAAGGTTTTAGCCTGCTCAGGGAAAAAAAAAAAGAAGAAGATGATGAAGAAGAAGAAGGAGAAGGAGAAGAAGAAGTTTGCAAGTACAATTAAAAACCACTCTAAGAGACAGGGCTGGGGTAAAAACACAAGTCTCTGTCATTTCAAAGCCTGCGTTATTTCCCCTAAACCATATGGGTCCCTCTTGGGCAAATGTTCATTGGCTGCGTTTCCATATACTATTTACTCTTCATTCATATTGTATGACCTTACTAATTCAGAAAAATTGGAGGGAAGAGAAAATGATGAGTATGAATCACAGCCTGAATTTTACTGTACATTTTCGAAATGTACATTTTATATTGAAGTTGATGTGTGTTTTCTAATTATGACGTCTTTAACTCTTGAGATGTTTTCATCCATAAGCCAAGAGGAAGATAATAATATCTTTTTTTCTAGCTTGTGCCTCATCTCATCTATTACTTATAAGTGTATACACACACACATATATATATATTTATACACACACACACACACACACACATATATATATATATATTTATACACACACACATATACACACACACACACACTTTCCAATCTTTCACCCCAGCAAGATCCCTATTTTATATGTAAATGAAAGGGAAAAAACCTTGAGCCTCTGCTCTCGGAGAAGGAAATGAGCCACACAGCCTGGTACTTTCCTATAAGATAAAGGCTGTGACCCCAAGCCCTGCCTCTGGCAAAGTGGAACAGCACTAACAGGAAGAAAAGAGTTTGTGGATTCATCAGATTATCTGCATTGCCTTTGAGGTTTTATTTGCAGTGAAGGCCTACTCATATTCATATATATATATATATATATATATATATATATATATATATATTTTTTTTTTTTTTTTTTTTTTAATTCACCTTCTAAGACTCGAATTTCATGGAAAACAAAACAAGGCCGAACATCCTCAGGGCTCCACCAAAGGGTTTCATCTTCTTTGTCTCACCACCCCAACAGGACCCCCGTGGGGCATCTGTTGCCAAATTTCTCCACCAGGTAAATAGATAAAGCTGTCTGGTCCAGGGGTAACGCCCAGCTGGTGTCCCCTTTGAGGCACATCCACTCCTCAGCTCATAATGGGAGCTCAGCTCACCTTCTGTGGTGTCCCCAGGTGATGAGGCAATCACCTCTTTGCGTCAGAACATCAGTAGCTACTTCTTTAATACTTCATATTTATTCTATGGAAGGAATCATCCCGCACAGTTTGAATCACGGCCCCAAGGTCCACAACCACTGGGCTAAATATCCGCTGCTGTTGCTACTGGCAGGTGAAAAGAAAACACAGATTGGGAGGTGCATAAGGAGAGGCAGTGGAGAAAAGGGGACACGACAGTATGAGGACAGAGCATACCTTCAGGGTTATGGTGACAGGATCGTCCAGGACCTGGACTTGAGTCCTGGGTTCTAGTGTTTAAGACAGTGAATTGTTGTCATTAGTTATTAGAGCATCTGCTTCCCTCTTATGAGAGGAAGTCTAGACGCAGACTTCTAAGGGGGGGCTTCTTTGGAGGGATAGGGGACATTTTCTTGGGGCTTGTATTTCTAGTCTTATTAAAATAGCACATTTTTTTGATAAGACTTTATAAGGATGGTTTTATGGTTCCCATGAAGTGATATTTTAATCTGACCGCAGAACACCATTTAATCACATATAACCACCCTGGGTCTGGCCAACCTATCATCCCTGAAATTAAAAAAAAAAAAAAAAAAAAAAAAAAAAAGATTTTCCCGATAGTCTGGGACAAAAATTAAGAGCTCTTGAATGCTTTCTGTGTGCTGGGCATCGGGCCGTCCTTTCTGTGTCTTATTTCTTTCTCAGAGCAGCTTCATCAGAGCGGTTTCAGATCCCCAGTTTTACAGATGGAGAATCTGAGGAACGGATTCAATATTTTCTCCCATGTTATTGACCAGTGAGCTGGCGAACAAGAACAGAAACCCAGTTCTTACAAGGTTGGGGCCCAAGTTCCTTCCAAGCTGGCCACATGCTTAATTATCAGGGAGCGTGTATCTCATTCCCAATGGTCGCCTTAACTGTGTTTTATTCTCTGATGCGCCCTAAGTTATATTTTACCTCCTCATCCCCTCTATTTTCTTGTATATCCTCAATTGAAAATGCTACTGGTGAGAATATTGGCCCCCTCTGTGTCCTCAGAGAAGAGCCGTCTTCTCCGTGACCTCACCCTGGGTTCTATCTCAGCTTTTGGCAACTTTAAACTTTTTAAGCTTGAAGCTTTTTAAGGAGTAACAGATTGATTAAAGAAACTTTGCAAACCGCAACAATTATCTCTAACATTATGCGATGTTTATTGCCTACCAGACTCTGTGCTCGAAGCATTATAGCTCATGATAACACTCCAGTTTCTTTACGAGTGCCTGAGACCCAGAGAGGCCCAGGCACCTGTCCAAGGTCATTGGACTGCGAGAGCCTGGGCACAACACTGTTGGGTTTCTGTCAATGGGGAGAACCTTAGGATACCTGCGGATGTGAGGGTGATGTTCTTTCTGCAAGTATTAATCTATTCACTTTCTAGAGTGGAATTAGAGCAGGAAGAAAGACGGGGACAAAGTTAGATCTAGGAAGTAAGAAGGAATAGATGATACACTATCTGATACGAGGTGTGTATAAAATGAGATAATGTGTGATGACAGCCCAAAGACCCTAACGTATCCATTATCCATTCTGTTAGTGTGAATAATAAACATTAACTATAGACTTCCCTCCCCCCCCACCCCCCGCCCTGAATTGTGTGAAGAAGGAACTTCTAGTAGGTTCTCCTTATCCTTTGGGGAAGCTAATTCTCTGGGATAAGGGAACAGAGTTCTTACCAAACTATTTACTTTTTATTCTTTTTCCCCTCTGCTTTCTTTCTCCTTTCTTATCTTTCTTCTTCCCTTCTACAGCCTAAGTGTACAAATACAGCTCAGATAATCAGGGAGTGTGGCAGGGACGGACCCTGGAAAAGGCATAACTGACACCCTTGAAGGCTAGCAGAACGGCCCCCTGGGAACCTGGGCCGGAAGCATCATTCATTCAGGCGGTACTACTGAGCATTTGTTCCAACTATCCCATTTTACCGATGGGGACGCTGATTATTTACCCAAGAGCATCTAAGTAGCTGGTCGCAGAACTGGTATAGAATTCGTGTTTCCTAACTCTAGTTCAGTAACAAATTATTTATTATTATTTCAAGTTTATTTATTTATTTTTAGAGAGAGAGGGTAGAGGGGCAGAGAGAGAAGGAGAGACAGAATCCCAAGCAGGCTCTGCACTGTCAGCATGGACCCAACGCAGGGCTCCGTCCCACACACTGAGAGACCATGACCTGAGCTGAAATCAACAGTCAGACACTTCACCTACTGAGCCACAACCGCAGGTGCCCCGTAATTTTTTTTAACCCCAGTGGGACTGTAATCCTTTGGTTTGTATCTGAGTTGTTCTTAAATATGAAAATCTCAGGGGTCCAAGTGTTTGGCCAGATCACCCCATGTTTTCGTTCCCTTTCCCTTTGCAGTGAGCTTGGTAGCTGACTTCTCAATGAGTTGGTCCGCTGATCCGTGTTTGTAGGCACTGTTCTTTTTCCAGAATTTATATCTCTTCCAGCAGGTAGAGTGTAGAATGGAAGTTAACAGCACAGGTCCCACGGCCAGGCTGGCTGAGTTGGAAATCCGACTTGGCCACCTATTAGAAGCATGCACTTGAGCACATTAAATGCGTTCTGCCTCAGTTTTCTTATCCATGGAATGGGGAGGGCAAGGACACTTTCCTCGTGGAATTAATGGAGGATTAAATTAGATAATACATGTACAGGTGCTTTGAACAGTGCCAGACATATAATGACTAGCATTTATTAAAAAGGTGTCATGATTATAATATCAGATACCCACACAAATAATTCATCATTGGCTACTTGTGTCCAGGGGATACAGGAGTGCTATAATTCAGAAAAATGACATTGCCACTGGTACAATATAAATAGAAACAACTCTCCGTTGCTTCGTTTAAAGGTTTGAGACAACCCAGTGTCTCTGGTGGGGTGGATAGATACCTACATCGTATTTTTTTCTGAATCCGTGCCATCCTGGAAAATTATATACTATTTCTATGTAAGGAAATCTTACAAAATTAAGTCTTAGCAGAGACTCAATTGTATACCCATTGTTGGAATATCAAGGACGTTTTAGAAAGGAGAAAACAGATCATCTACTAATCCCCCTGACCGGCCTAGTTTCATTTTTATATCTTCTCTTCATTCTTTACCCATATATGTGCATATTTTGCAGCATTTCTCGTATAGAAACTGAAATTCGTTTTCCCTTTATATCGTGTGTCCTTTTGATTCCTGTGTTACCATCAGATTTTCTTTTCCTGTTGTAACATGTCTTATTTTATGGATGCCTCACGTTGTAGTTAACTAATTTGCCTATTAATGAGGTTAAGGTTATCTCCAAATTTTCGGTATTATAAGAGAAACCTCTTAGGAGGCTCCCTTGCCTGGAATCTTCTTCACCCCTGCCCCCACCTTGAGGAATGGTGGCTGGGGCCAGCTACCTTGGCTTTATGGTTCCCCCTCTACCGCGATTCCCTTCCACTTGTCTATTCCTGTTTTTCTCTTGAGGATACAAGAGCCAACTACCTATCAAAGTTACTGATTTTTAGGGAGGTCTTTGTCCTCGATCATAGGTCTCCCTGCACATTCCAGCTGCCTGTATGGCACCCGCACCCTAGAGGGATATGTTGTAAATCTTGGACTTCTGCTTTGGTGGGCAGAGCGAGGAAGTATCGAGGCACCACTCAGCACTATTAAAATAACAGAAGCGTTTGTGGACGTGAACGGTCCGGCAGGGCCAACCCTAAGTTGTGTCATAAATATGAGTCACTCCCAGTTTCATGCTGCTGATAAGACACTTTGGAAGGGACATCATTACAATAACAGCACAAAGAGTTAGACTCTGGGAGATGCCGAGTGATACGTGTTTCTGTGTTCCTCCCTCCCCCCCCCCTTTTTTTTTTCTAATTGTTTTTTTAACGTTTATTTATTTTTGAGACAGAGAGACAGCATGAACAGGGGAGGGGCAGAGAGAGAGAGGGAGACACAGAATCTGAAATGGGCTCCAGGCTCTGAGCTGTCGGCACAGAGCCCGACGTGGGGCTCGAACTCACGGACCGTGAGATCATGACCCGAGCCGAAGTCGGACGCTTAACCGACTGAGCCACCCAGGCGCCCCCCTCCCTCCCCCTTTCTTAAGCCCTGGGGTTTCAGGGCAGTGTTCAAGTCTTCTGAGCCCTGAAGCTGGTGCAGCCAAAAGAATGCATCAGAATGGAAAGACTATTCCCATTAGTTCTTTTTGCCAAATTGAGGTAAAATGCCCTTTAAATAGGAGCTAATTCTCCAACAGATAATTAGCTTGTCTTCCTTGATAAGGTATGTGAATTGGATTGCACTTATTATAATTAATCTTGCATATTATGTAAAAAGTGCATTCGCCTGCCCTTCTTAGGGGCCCTTTATTCCTACCTTGAGGGTGGCTGGCACCCCCCACCGCAACTCCAGTGAGAACTGAATGAATTGGAGGAATGCCAAAGTGACGGGCCGCTCTCCCTTATAAAAGCTGGGAGAAGCTGAATGTGGGGCACCACGATTAAGACACAGAGCTTTCATATTAATATCGGCATCGTTTCCACCCCCCCCCCCCCAAAAAAAAACCCAAACCAAAAAACAAACCATGGAGAATGTTTTGGGGCCTGAGAATCTCATGCTACAAAGCTGCCTGAATAATTGCTTGAAATTGGTCTCCTGCTAGTGATATTCTTCTGGATTTACAGGACACAGCTTTTTCTAGGAAGTGAAGGGGGTGGGGGGGGGGGGTAACTGGTTTGGTAGACTTAGCTGGTGGCTGGGCAGTGACTCTGGGAGGTGGCCTGGGGTGAGGAGGGGCTGCTCAGTGACTCAAGAAGCCAAAACTCCTCCCTATGGTTTTTCTCCCCCTGCCCCCCTTTAGTCCCCAGCCATTCACACTTGCCCCTTGCAAGTGGCACTTCTTTATCTGGCCGCGCCGTGATTTGGGGCATCTTTCCCCATTGAAAGCTGTTGCCCACAGTCCCTTGATTTTGCCGTATGAAATGTGTGTTGGGGGAACGCCTGGGTGGCTTGGTCAATTGAGCGTCCAGTTCTTGATTTCGGCTAGGTCATGATCTCACAGTCGTGGGATTGAGTCCCGCGTCACGCTTCTGGCAGAGGGTGGAGCCTGCTTGGGATTCTCTCTCTCCCTCTCTCTCTGTCCCTCCCCTGCTCTCTCTCTCTCAAAATGAATAAACATTTAAAAAACAATGAACACGTGTTGGGGAGACATGGGAGCATAGGAGTAGAAGAGCCCACTAGGGATGATCTCTCCGAAAACCTCTCTACTCCAAGTTACAGTGGTTCTTTTACTGAGAAAAGAGGGGCTCTTTCCTGTTCTGTGAAGCTGACCGACAGTGTGGCTTTTGGCATTTCAGATTTTAGTCATTTGCCACTGCCTCTACCTACGTGTGAGCATGTGCACATACATATTTGAGTTAACATTTCTAAAAGGGGTTGGGATGGCACCAAGCACTAACTCATTTAATGGAAATAACAACGGCTGTTTTCTCTGTCTCTGCTATCCACTACGGGAGCCATGAGTCCCATGTGGCTACTGAGCCTTTGAAATGGGGCTAGCCCAAACTGAGATGTGCTGCGCGTGTAAAATAACACCGGGTTTCAAAGGCGTCGTGTTAAGAAAAAAAGGAAAATATTTCATGAACTGTTTTAACATTGATTGCATGTTAAAGTGATACGATTTGAGGCATGTTGAAGTAAGCAAAATGTATTGTTACAGTTAATTTCATCAGTTCCTCTTTACTTTTTTACATGCAGCTACTAGAAAAGAATTTTGTTACATAGTAGCCAGCATTACATTTCTTTTGAGTGGTGTTGATCACTGTATAACAGTAACAGTATTATCTGGGTCTACTTCTCAGATGAGGAAACCAAGAGCCAGGTTAGGTGGATAGCCCAAAGTCACATAGCAGGAAGTCAAACTCAAGAGCCGTCTGACTCCAGGGCCCATGCTCTTCCCCACTAGTGAACTATACTATAGAGAACTTGTCTGGCTTTTGTCCTTGGTTCCTGGGTCATAACCTCTCATGGCAACCAAGCTTATGCGAATGAGATGGCTTATGCTAAGGAGACAGCTTATGCTAATGGGATAGTTTTTGCTAGTGAGATGATTCACAATAGGGGTAGGCCATTGGAAAGACAAAGAATGCCATTAGAGGATGGGGGCTTTGTATTAGTTAGACCTCCTCCTGGTAAGAAAGGGGAGCTGGCAATTGAGTTCAGTCATGTGACCAAATGGTTCAATCAGTCAGGCCTATGTGATGAAACCCCAGCAAAAACTCTGAACACAAGAGCTCAGTTCAGCTTCCCGATTAATGAATGCGCTGATGTGTTTGGAGGGTGATGGGGTCCTCGGGGCATAGAAACTCCTGTGTTTAGGACCCTCCCAGACCTTGCTCTCTGTGTCTCTTCATTTGGCTGGTTCTTCTTTGCATCCTTAGAATAAAACTGTAAGAGTAAGTATGGCATTTTTCCTGAGTCCTATGAGTCATTCTAGTGAATTATCCAACCTGGGGGGTTTGAGTGTGGGAATCCCACAACTTTTGCCTATCGGTCAGAAGTGTGAGTGGCCTGGGACTCCCAAACTTATGGCTGGCATCTGAAGTGAGGGCAGTTTTGGGGGGACTCTGCCCTTAACTTGTGGAATCTGTGCTGATTCTGTTGTTAGTGTCAGAGTTGTGCTGTAGCCTTGTAAGAATAGACACCTTTCATCCGGATATATATTTTAGGGGCACAGTGCCTGGGAAAGCAAGGTTCCGTACCTTCACTTGCTGATCTCCCTAACCCCATTTCATGGGTGATGGTGGCTAGTTCCATTCTAGACACGCAGAATGACTCAGCCTTTGAGTCATTAACCACTAGCCAATGCTCTTGACCACTAGGTTCAGCCCAGAGACGGGAGACGGGGAAGTCTCTGAGACCAGCACAACCAGTCCCCTCCAGCCTGCAACTCGTAGGGTCCCCTCTGTGTCTTCATTTCCCAGACAGCACCACTCGAGGGCTGGGGACATACGTACTGGCATCTCCTTGATGCTGGAGACTTTTAAATATTGATGTTGGGATGGAGATCCTTGTAGGAAACTGATGTAGGTTGATGCTGTAAGTAAGGAGTGTTTTCCATGGCATGTTTTTTTTTAACAGTTTGCATCGTCTAGAACCATACTTTTGTAGTCTGTGTTCTGCTACATCTCATAAATGCTGTGCTCAAATCAGCTGTTGTCTTTTCTTTGGAAACTTTTGTTTGGATCTTTAAGCCACGATCCCGTGTGTTTTATCTATTGATTTTTGTTTGGTTTCTCCTCCCCTGCCTAAAATAGACCCTGTCTCTTGCCTGTGGTCCTACTAACCATTACCCTTCTGTTCATACTCAGGCCTGGCCCCAGTCCTGCAAGGCCCTCTGAGGTCACCAGCTCCTGGAAAGTGGAATCCTGCAAGGGCATCTTGGGGCTGCCCTCAAAGGCACATTTCTAAGAAGAGACAAACTTAAACTCTGTATTGTTATATTGCAATGTATATGTATATATATATATTGCCTATATATATTTCCTGTATTTACATTCAGGCTTGAGGTTCGGGGAACAGGTTACTCTCAGGCACCTCTCCCTGCCGCTCTCAGCGACTGTGGGGGTGTCAGCCAGTCCTGGTTTCTAAAAGGGAAGTGGGTTCATCAGAAACAAGTACAGAGGTACAGAAAGTTAGGCGTTCCATTCTCACTCCCTGCCCCTGAGCCTCTCACCTTCCAGAAAACCAGAGGCCCCTTGTCTGCCTTTCGAGAGCACCCACACAATGTTATTCCTGGGAGAGATCCCCCCCCCCTTTTTTTAGGGAAGAGGAAGCTCCTATGTTTGAAGAAAAAGCTCTTGTGATGTAATCATGCTTTACAATGGCCTTAAGATTAAGTAACTTAGCCAAAAGTGCATGGTGAATGACAGGGCTAAGAGGAACCCAGAATTCCTGATTTTAGATCCAGCGTTGTCTCCCTTCAACAGGAAGCAGAAGAAATAGCCCCCAGGGGTGGTGAGAACTCTCTGTCTGCACCATCTATCTGTTCCTGCTCACTGTGCCCCAGTGGGAGGGCCAGTCTGTATGCTCAGTACCAGCCTCCAGCTCATATTCAGTGCTTAGTGAACGTGTGTAGAACTGACCTGGGGGCCCCTTCCACTGTCCCCCGATGTCCTACAGGCTGCTGTGCCCTCCTGAGCCTTTTTTCCTCCTTTCCATCAATCTCCACTTCGTCTTTCTTTTTTTTTCTTTTTTCTTTTTTTTAATGTTTGTTTCTTTTTGAGAGAGAGACAGAATGGGAGCGGGGGAGGGGCAGAGAGCGAGGCAGACACAGAATCGGAAGCAGGCTCCAGGCTCTGAGCTGTCAGCACAGAGCCCGACGCGGGGCTCAAACTCACGGACCGTGAGATCATGACTGATCGTGACCGACTGAGCCACCCAGGTGACCCCGTCCTCTCTACTTCTCATCACTCAGATAGAATGTCCAAGGGAGAGGCATGGAGAGAGGAGAAAGCGTTGGAAGCCACCAGATATAAACTGTCTTGGGTCCCAGCCCTCCCACGTCATAGCCGGTCCCCCGTAGGCTGTTCATCTCCAGGAGACTTGTTGGCCCTCCTTCCTAGCCAGAGAGTGACAAGATTTCTGTGTCCTCGTGCTGAATTCACCTGTTTGGTCCTACACTGCCTTCCATGAGTCACGGCTTGATGGTGTCATTTCAGGTTACTCTTTAGTAGGTTCTTAAAAGATTTCTGCCCGTCCCTTTGTTTTCTCTAATGTTCCTTTATCCTTCCTTCGTTGTCTCATTAGATTTATCTTCAGAGACCTATGTCTGTTTTTTAATCCCTCGAATCCCTAACATTATGCTGAACCACACATAATAGGTGCTTGCCAACTAAACGGCCTTTTCTCATCTCAAGCCAAAGGTCATGTAATCTAGAAACATTTAATGAGCGTCTATACAAATCAGGTATTGCTCCAGGTGCTAAACAGTCAACCCCTTTATAATTTCTTTTCATAACTCCCAGTATTAGCTCATTAAGAGTCGCAGTAACTCCCTTGTTCCCCGTTGGCACTATTATTAGCCCCATTTGACAAATGAGGGAACTAGGGTACAAAAAGGGTAAGGCAGCTTTGCTAAGATCATACTAGAAAGTGGTGGAGGCAGCCTGAGCCCCGGCACAGTGAACTGTTAGGCTCTGCTTCCTCAAAAACAAACGGCATGTGGACATTCTCCGGTGGGGGTGAGGGTGGGAGAAACTACATTTTACTAACAACAACCCACCGGCAAAGAAATAAGAAGCAACTTCAGATTGTGAAAAGTGTTTTGAAGACAACAAAACTTTGAAACTGGATGATGTCACGAAAGAGTGCCATCAGAGGTCGGCGGTAAATTGGAGGCCGGGACGACCCCCGTGAGGAGATCACATCTGACCTGCGTTCTGAGCCACCTACGTGAGAAACGAGGGGAAGAGGGTTCCGGGAGGAGGGAGCAGCGTGTGCTAAGGGAGGCAGACCCCCCAGGCCTGGCACACTCCGAGACCGCTGCCCTCGTCCTTGCCATCGTCCATCCATATCTGGTTTATGGAAGCTGTGTTGAAGTTACAGAGTGCCAGACCTTGGGGCACAGATTATCCACACTCCCGACTTCATAGAAGTGGCCAACAGGGGCCCCCAAGCTAGAACCCAGGATCACTTCAGCGCAGGAAGAAGGGCTGTGTTTCGAGCGCTGGCCGTTGGGACTTCTGTCGCCCTGAGCAGTGGTGGGCATTGACATCGCATTCGAGGGCGTGTCGCCGGGAAGTCCGATGGTGTCCCATGTGGGGGGCATCCCAGGCTGGCTCTCCATTGCACATGTCCCAGGTTGAACCGACCACTACTCGGCTGGCCCTCCACCGCGTCCCTATACCCTCCCAGCCCACCTCCTCAGAGATGTACTGGCCTCTTGGTTGTTTCCCCCTTAATTTCAGAAGGTGGTCCACTAGGTGGAGACGTGCTAGCTTTTGACCTGGTGTGACCCCCTGTCTCTCTCAGTGCTCCAATGAGGTCTTCCCTGGCTTCCGGCTGACCTTCCCAAGCTCAGCCCTCACTCTGTGATCTAACTGTTGGGCATGGGCGGCTGGGTGAATCCATTGCAAGTGGGGCTCACGCCCGCTCTTTCTGGCAGCTGATCGCTAATGCTCAGGCTTGCTGAGTATTCTTGCCAAATATAGAATTCGGCTCCGTGACTTGAGGAACTTGTTGCTATGCCTTTCGCGAACTGAAAACATTGGTTCTGTAAAACAATTCAGATTTTGATGTTGACATTTAATCTTTTCCCCTACCACTTCCTGAATTCCCTAAGCTAGAGCCTTTGACCTCCAGATCATATTAAAGCATCGTCATACAAGCTGTCCGGACACAGGCTTTCATTCAAAGCAAGCTAAGAGGCACACAGGATTTTTGGCCGGGCACTTCTTCCAAACACGATGATAGTGAACCCCCACCCCCACCCCCACCCCCCTGGGGCTTTATTTGTGTAACTTTGCCTTGCTTCCTGCCTTTCCTCCCCTCCTCTTGTCATGGATGTTTCCAGATGACCTTTTGTGAATGTAATTTCCAATGAGAATGTTTCACAGTAGAAATATGCTCTCCCTTGAGGCTTGCTCTCGATATTTCTAGAGATTTATTTAATTGGACTCTACCGAAATCCCATTGGGAAACATACTTTTGCTGTGAAGTTGTGATGTGTTTAATTTGGGGTCTTAGACAAATGTCGGTCCTCAGGGGAGGTGGACCGTTAAGCAGCCGTGTTCCTTATGTCCAGTGGGGTTGTTTAATGAATAGCTTCACTGGGCTTTCCTCTGTTTGTTTGTTTAGCAATGCTTCATTATTTAAACTTCTGCACTGAAAAGCAAAGAATGTTTTCCCTCTCTTCAGAGAATTAAACAATAATGGAGAGTATCTGGTTAAGCTCTTGGGAAAAATACGGCTTTGTGTTTTATAGCACTCTCCTATTAACATTCTTCCCTCTGCAGCCTTCCAGTATGATCTCATGGATTTTTTTTTTCCCCTCCCTTAATCCGTCTTGATGGATTAACGGGTATTGAGCTTTTTAGGGAACGGAGAAGGTGGAGCCCTCGCATGGTATAGAGTAGCCTCCCAAATACACGGAAATTCTCCAGCAAAAATGTTCTTTGGCCCAGGAGGATGTAGCACGGAGGGCATTGGGTCAATGCTGATCCGCAGGGAGGTCGGTGTCTTTGGGAAAGGAATGGGCTTCTCTGCTTGCAGCTGGTTCATGGAACTAAGGTTCTGGGAGGCTCCATGGACTTGCTTCTGATGGCTATGCTGGTTCTTTAGGCACCGTCTTCCTCCTGACCTTGGAACATTTCTGGCTCGATTTTAAGATCTTAAAATATGGTACCAACTTGATTTGGCTCCCAGGGGCCAGGGTCTCAGGTAATTGATAGGTTTGGGTGTGGTTCTTCAAAAGTAGGAGTTATAATTTATATTTTTAAAAAGAAAGCCTTACTGAGAATTTAAAATACTGTATTAGTCTGCAAAATACCACAGACAGAGTCACTTAAACAACAGAAGTGTATTTTCTTACGGTGCTAGAGGCTGGAGGTCTGAGATCTGGGGGCCAGGATGGTCAGGTTCTGGTGAGGGTCCTCTTTTCCTGGCTTGCAGATGCTTGCTGTGTCCTCCGTGGTCACAAGAGAGTCACCAAGCTCTCTGGTGCCCCTTCTTACAAGAGCATTAATCTCATCATGAGGACGGCACCTCCATAACCTCCTCTAAACCGAATTATCCCTCAAAGGCCCCATCTCAAAATACCACCATGCTGGGGGGTCGGGCTTCCGCATGTGAATTTGTGGGGTGGGGTAGGGGACACAATTCAAGCCACAGTAGGTGCAAAAGATGTAGTTTGGGAACGAGAAGTCATGATTTGGGCCCAGGTTTTAGAGTATAGGTAAATTGCACCATCTGGTAAATTAATTTTTTTCCCTTTCTCTTTTGATCCCTTTCTTTTCAAACACATATTAATCCCCTATTATGGACTTCTGAACATTCAAGAGCTTCCCACTGAACTTAGAATAAAATCCTCGCTGCCGAATGTCCCTAAGAGGCCCTCCGCAGACGTCTTTGACCTCCACTGGTCACTCCCTCCCCCCATCCCTCCACCTGCTCATTAGGCTTTAAACATTGGGCTCCCTTGAGTCACCGCAGACCTAGCAAATGTCCTGCCCTTGCCAATGGTGTGGTTCTCCCTGCCTCGTCTGCCCTTCTGGGCCCCCTCCCCTCTACCCCTTTCCCAAACCAGCTAATGCCTTCTCAACCCCAGAGAGGCCCTCCCTGGACCCCGTCTAATAGTTCCCTCTCCTAGCACCCGGGAACTGGAAGGCGCCCCATGCCCTCGTCATAATTAATCATTACCTTTTTCCTTGTGTGTTTTAATGTTTATCCTCCATATCTTCCCACTGGACCCTGACCTGTGGGCAGGGAGAGAGGTGGAGAGAGGGAAGGGGCATCTGTGGCACGTCTCTCCAATCCCAAAATGTTTGGGAGGGCTTGCTCTTAGATAAAAGAGATTATAAAAGTGAAACGTACGTAATATCTCTGGTGTGTCCGTTTAGAACAATCCAGAGACTTGAGCTGAGTGTTTGTGATGCGCCTTTCTCCCTGGGAACCGGTTGGTCTGTGCTGAGGCTTTGACAAAGTTCAGGGCTGGACGGTCAGAGAAACGAGAAGGGAATCTGAACTTGCAAGTTTCCGGGGACATGGGGCTCGAACTTGGCTGTCCTTCTTCCTGTGCATTTCCCTCCGTATACCCAGCCTGTATTTTGATAGGCACAATTCTTTTTTCTTTTAGGTTTAGTTATTTACTATTTTGAGAGAGAGCGCACAGGCGCGGCGATCAAGGGGGGGGAGGGGCAGAGAGAGAAGGAGAGAGAATATCCCAAGCAGGCTCCCCACCGTCAGCCCGGAGCCCAACGCGGGGCTCGAACTCACAAACCACGAGGTCGTGAACTGAGCCCATGTCGGACGGACGCTCAACAGACAGGCGCCCCGATAGGCACACTTCTCCGTGGAAAGCTATTCACTTGATTGGATTCCAAAGCCCTGTCATGAAGAGAAGACAATCACTTTCACTCTCTTTCATTGACATTTTTGTTAGTGGGAATGAAGCTCGATGCAGAGGCAGGCAAACTCCCCATGAACATGAGATTCCACAGGCTGGTCTTCCCATGGAGCCAGAGTGGGCACCCGAACCCATCAGGCATGGCTGCTCAGACCAGTCCAGACCAAGCTGAAGGGTGAACAGAAGGCTTCTCCCAGCCCCTCAGGCAAAGGGATCGACCCCTAGGAGTCAATGATGCCCACCCCTGCCTTCCAGACGGTTCTTCCAACAGAATGGGGAGAGTGAGTGTGAAGGTGGGGTTCTCCATTAACAGGGCCTCGCTATGTGGGGGTAGGGGTAAGGGGGCCTGACCACTTTTCCCACCCTTACCCTGGATTCTTTAAAAATAGGTTTCAGGGGCGCCTGGGTGGCTCAGTCGGTTGAGCGTCTGACTCTTGACTTCAGCTCAGGTCATGATCTCACGATTCATGAGTTCGAGCCCTGCATCGGGCTCTGTGCTGCCAGTGCAGACCCTGCCTGGGATTCTCTCTCTCCCTCTCTCTCTCTCTCTCTCTGCCCCTCTCCCATGGGCTTGCTCTCTTTCTCAAAAGAAATAAATAAAGTTTGAAAACATAATAAAGATAAAAATCGGTTTCAAAAATATTCTGTGGATTCATTGGCAGTCCAAGCAGAAACCAGTTCTGGGTAGAACCTCTCCCTCTCCTGTTTCCTTCCCCTGTTCTCCTGTCGGGTTTCTGAGAGAGGGAGGAGGTAGGGAGGGAGGCAGAGAGAGGGAGAGGAGAGAGAGAGGGAGAGAGAGAGCTGGCTGTGAGGGAGAGGGGCCCAAAGCTTGGTCTTCCTTCCAGTCCCAGGGACTCTGGCAGATACCTGAGGGGGGTCCCGGCTGTGGGAAGTCTGAAATCCTACACTTTGATTCCCACTCACTCAGAAAAGTCATCTGCTCACTAAAATAACACAAAGCTGTTTAATTGTTGTCTTTGTGGAAAATTACATGACTGTCATCAGCTGTTGCTTCTGGCAGTGCTTTCTGTTCTAATGTAAATAAATGAGGTAACAGATTTAAAGAAACAGGCTGTATTTACATACTTGTGAAGCGGCCTCCCAAACCAGCTGCTTGCGGTATTCGAGCACACACAAACGAGACTGGTGGTATCCTGATCTCTGGGTACCCGTGAAAGCCTTCAAGTTGGGGGTGGTAGGAAGGGGACATGAGAAGGGCGCCTCGCCTCCTGGGAGAAGGTGCCCCTTTGGTGCATTTGAGTGACTTCAGCAGTTCAGTGGAACCCCCAGCCCTTTTCTGACCAGTTCTGGAGCGAGGGCACGTGTCTACACCAGAGGCCACTTCCGAGCTGGGCGGTGTGGGGTGCTGGGGACACAGGGAGAATCTTTTCAACTTGGACAGAAACATGCGGGGATCAGCGTTTCTTGGGAGGTGTGCCACCAAAGCTTCGTCTTCAACGTTTAAAAAAAAAATTTTTTTTTTAATGTTTATATTTGAGAGAGACAAAGTGCGAGCGAGGGAGGGGCACAGAGAGAGGGCAGACACGGAATCCGAAGCGGGCTCCAGGCTCCGGGCTGCCAGCACAGAGCCCGACGCGGGGCTCGAACTCACGAACCGTGAGATCCTGACCTGAGCTGAAGTCGGACGCTTAACAGACTGAGCCACCCAGGTGCCCCTTCCTCTTCAGTTGTCGGAAGTCGCAGTTCCTCAGTCGTTGGATCTTTCCGACTCCGTTCACTTTTTTTGAGGTAAATGTTTAGGCAGGGATTTATTAAAAGTTCTTTCTGTTGAGGACATTACAAAGATTTTATCAATCAAAGAAGAGAGCAGCGTGTCTTAAAACATAAGAAAGAAGAGCCCCCAAGCCAATTATATACAGAAGTATCTAGAGATAAAAATGAAGCTAAGAGCTCGTTGCCAATTATACAAAGATTAGGAAGGAGCGAAAGTGGAATTTCGTTCTTGGTATATATTATAGTCAAGTATTAGCTTATTTGCAGAATGCTAGATTTTATAATCTACCAAGCTGTTTTGCTGGGAGCAATGGCATGTCACCTGAGGGGTACACAAATAAGTAAATTACCCAAGTTATAATGACTATACAAGCAATGTCTTGCCGGTAGATTATACATGTGTATATATGTACATGTACGTGTGTGTGTGTGTGTGTGTGTGTGTGTGTGTATATATATATATATGTATATATATATATATCTCCAGAAAATTTGCCAGAAATGCATGTATTTTATGCCTGTTTCACAACCCTATATATCTCCCCCTCCCATTCTATTGAAATCTTAGAACATGAATAACTAAATATAATGAAGTTTCCAATGGAGACCACCAACCACAAGACCCGCCCCCGTTCTGCACACCACTTCCTCCTGCGTTTGTCTAAGCTGGGACCCAACAGCACTGAAGCTGACCTTTACAAGAGTAGAGCTGCAGGCCGGCAGCCCGGTGGCATCTCCCAGCACCCTTTCCCTTGGGACTGGCGCTGGAAGATGGTCTCCGATTCCCTCCGCGGACCTTTCTTCAAGGTCCCCCCTCCAGCTAAACCTACGACAGCTCTAGGGCAAGGAAAGCCCCCCAACGTCTCCCCCCCTGAAGTGCTCCTCATCTTTGTCCCCCGCTGACAATTCTTCTCCAAATAGCCACAGGGTTTGAATACCTTCTTAAAGATACCAGGATGGATGTTTTACATACAGTTTCACTGAATCCCTACCACCCACCTGAACAGAAGTATTCCAGATTTATACTTATGGAAAACTCATCCAGGAGCACCCAGTAACGTTCACAAAGCCCCACAGCTGGCACACGACAGAGTCATTTTTCTGAATCAAGGCAAAGCTTTGCCCCTCTGCCTTATATATTACAGATGGCCTTCTAGAGCTGGGTTTTAAGATATATCTGTAGATAACGTGTATCTCCTACCAAAGAGATCAGACAATAAACAAACAGATAAAAACAAAAACCCGTGAGGCAACATGTATCTATCTTTCTGGAACACTTAACGGTACTTACCCAAATAATCAATATGTACTCAGTTGGCGTCAAGATACTGATTTGTTAAGAATTTTAAGCTTAACGTACCTCTTGTATATGTGTTGTGTTTTTTTTTTTCACACTTGGACATTTCACACGTAGGCGATGATGTGATAGGATTGTAGGGATCCTAGGGAGACTCATCTCTGACTCGTGGTCCCGGCCACCATGGCTGCTGGACCCAACCTCCTAAGTCTCTCTCTTCCCTGGGTAACAAAAGTGTTTCTTAATCCCTTTGTGTCCTCGTCTACCTAGTGACACAGTGCTCTCACTTGACTCATCCTCTCTAAGATAGCCTCCCCACGTTGCCTGGGGACAGGATCATATGACAGCTTAGGTGACACCACCTGGCATTGAACTTGAAATCATTCCTACTATGAAATCCTCAGTTGTGTCTGTGGACTATGAAGACTGTTTCATGTGAAACAAGCCAGGGACAGTAACCTCTGTGGTTCTAGCTGGCATCCCCAATATTTCCCCTGTGAGGGTGGGTAATTTTGTGCCTCGAAAAGTATGAATTGACTGCGACCCCCGCTCTGTGAGAGTTTCAGTGCTAGAAGCCCGACATCCACTCTGGTTTCTCCAAGCTTTGTTTCTTCCACAAGGATCCTTGTGTGTATAGAATATGGAGAGTCTGCTTCTATATACTGCAGTTTCCTTGGAGGACCCCCAAAATAGGATCCATTAGGGCCCATTTTACACCGATATCTTTCTCATTTGTTGTAATATCTAACTCATATAGCATCGTATCCACATGAAGAGACCTATGAGATAGATACTAGGGCTAACTACGTGGATGTGGACACCGAGGGGCAGGGACGTTACATAACTTGCCCAAGGTAACATAGCTAGCTAGTGATGGCAGCCAGAGGTTTAAACCCAAGCAGCCTGGCTCCAGAGTCTGTGTTCTTAACCACGGTCATCAGAGCACCAGTTTGCTTTAAAAGACTCATCACCCAGTAAGGAAAAGTAGACAACAAAAAGGAGTGATCAGCATGCTGTCACTCTTCGAGAGGAGTTCCATTTTCATCCCCCTCCACCTTCCTTTGGGGGTTAATTCCATTTGCTGACCTTCAGTGAGGGTTTTCCTTCAATTTCTGGAAAGTGCTCACTTTCCGGCCTAGCATGAAACGAAGAAAGCGTGTGCGCGAAAGTGCTGTCCATCCCCAGAAAAAGGAAATCTCTTGCTTGTAGATTCTGCATTTGGATGTGGTTCTTTAATTTGCCGCCCAGAGCCCTGCTTCTGAATCACATTACAGAAGGCTCCTCTGTTTCTAGGACGGCAATAGTCAACACGGCAACAGGAACTGAAACCAATCTACCAGGAGGTTTCCCACTCACACTGGGATCCATTGCTTCAGCGGGACGGTCGCCTTGCTGTTGGGGGAAACCAAGGCAACCTCTATTCCTACATATTTTTCTCTAGGGGTTGGGTATTCTTGGTTGTTGCCATTCGGAATCAAAGTGCTGACCATGCTCATTTTGGCAGAGAACCTAGTTTTGCCGATAAGGTTTGAAATGTTTGCCCCCAGCAATGGTGCTCCTGCCTAGAAAATATTTGCACGGTAACTGCAAGCAATTGTGTGTGTAAGAAGGTCAAGATCGCTCAGCCCGGTGGGGACTGGGGAGGCGTGGGGGTGGGGGCAGGGATGGGTGTAGAGCACTTTTATTTAAAACACCATCCTCCTCTGGAAAAAATAAAATAAAACAAAACAGGAAGTCAAAAACTATGCAGTCGTTATTGGGAAAGCGAGGGCCAACAAATGAAATCAGATATATTTGTTTAGGCAGGATAGGGAGCTATTTGTTTTCTTTATGATAAAAGTATATTATTTCAGCGTTAAAACTGCTCAGATATGTTTGTCCCTGGTTCTTTTTAAGTAACAATTTAAAAGGAAAAGCTCTGGAATATTAGCTTCCTGATCGTTGTTTAGGGTCTTCTTTTTTTTTTTTTTTTAATTTATTATAATTTATTGTCAAATTGGCTACCTATAACACCCAGTGCTCATCCCAGTAGGATCTTTATATTAAGAAATTGGGGGGAGGTGGTACCTGGGTGGCTGGGTCGGGTAAGAGTCCAACCTCGGCTCAGGTCATGATCTCGCAGTTCGTGGGTTCGAGCCCCACGTTGGGCTCTGTGCTGACACCTCAGAGCCTGGAGCCTGCTTCGGATTCAGTGTCCCCCTCTCTCTCTCTGCTCCCCCACCCCCCACTAGTGCTCTGTCTCTCAAAAATGAATAAACTTTTTTTTTTTTCAACGTTTATTTATTTTTGGGACAGAGAGAGACAGAGCATGAACGGGGGAGGGGCAGAGAGAGAGGGAGACACAGAATCGGAAACAGGCTCCAGGCTCTGAGCCATCAGCCCAGAGTCCGACGCGGGGCCTGAACCCACGGACCGCGAGATCGTGACCTGGCTGAAGTCGGACGCTCAACCGACTGCGCCACCCAGGCGCCCCTGAATAAACTTTTAAAAAATTTAAAAAAAAATTTTTTTTAAAGATCTTTAAAATGGTAGTTTCCCAAAGTAATAGATGTAGAAAAGTGCTTACCATGGATAGTTGTTTTCAAGTACTTTATTTTTACTACGCAGTTTAATCCTCAAAACAGTAGTGTGAGGTACTCTTATTGCCCCTGTTTTCTATCTGGGGGAAAGAAATTTGCTCGGGGTCCGGAAGCTAGTGTTGGCGGTGCTGGTGCTCAGACCCAAGGCGGCAGGCCTGAGGACCATGCACGGCACTTAGAGTTCTCGCGAAATGCAGTGTAGACGATCAAAGGGAGATAAGGACAGGGAGGGTAATGATTGTGGGGTAAGAAGACATTACGTATCAGATGCCTGGCTATATATCAACATGCTTACCTAGGCTGCTCAGACCACAGCCCTGTGGGCAGGTGACATTACGCCCACTTTACAGATCAGTAAGCCGAAACTTAATGAGGGACAGTGATTTGCATCAAGACTCACTGCTCTGATGGGGCAGAATCAACATCACACCCTGGGTCTGTCTGCCTCTATCAACTGCTCTTAACCACCAGCTACTTTGTCTCTACTTTGCTTGTCAGTTATCCTGTTGTAATGTTCTTACATAGTGAAGGACCAACAGAATGGAATCAAAGCTCCTCACTAGGTGATCAGGCAGTTCAGCCTCTAGTGATACATGGTAGCGTAGAGTCCGGGGAAGGTGGTTGGAAGAGAAAACCATATCAGCCTTAGTCTTCCCTCTCCTCCTTCCCCGGCTTCCAATTCCAATTCCCTAAGAGAAGAAAAACCATCCTCCCCGCAGACATCTCTCTGAAGAACCACCACGGTGAGATTCGACCCGTTCATTTTGCCTGAAGCTCCCTCCCAGGAGAGTTGTGTAACTGTGGATGTGCATGACCCGTAGGGGGACTGATGCTGAAGCTGGTCAGCAGACTGACGAGTGAACAGGAGGCGATTTCTTCGTACCCCTCAATGAGAATTCCCTTGTCCAACTAATGTATTTGAGCCCGTGGGATTTCCTTTTCTAGCCTCGTCATCTTCCAATATTCTATGAACGGAGTCCCCACATGGCTGCAACATACAACACACACGTAGTTTTGCACGTGAGCACCCCCTGTGAGTCGGAGCCTTCTGTGTCTGTCTGTCTCACATTCCCTCCTCCCCTCCCCCATGGGTTTTTTTCCCCCATTAGGCAAATGCAAGGCCCATGCCACCTGTTAGCATTACATCATTGGCTCTCCAGAACACAGTTGCACCAAAGGCCTTAAACAAAGTAGTTCTTCTTGTATTGTTTGTACTCAAAGAGCTGATATCATGCCAACTGATGTCATTGTATGTCTTTGTGTAACTGCTATGGCAACTGGGCAGGTGGGGAGCCTCCAGCTGATGTCATTGGGAAAGGAGGTATAGAGACAGAATTTTAAAAAGCTGTACGGTGCTTTTTTTCTGTGTGTGGGTTTTTTTTTTTTTTTTCTTTTTTGGCATGCGTTTTTTTTTTTTTTTAAACTAGCCGCTTTTAAGACAAATTACAGCTTGAGAACCCTAAATAAGAACAGAGAAAAGTCCCCTCCCCACCCCTTCGAGACTTCTTTTGAGTTTATTTGGTTCTTTCCTCTCATCTTAGATGAAAAAGTGTAACGACTGCCTTTTTCTTAAGGGGAAAAACAAAGTGAATTAGGTTCCCATCACAGAATCAGTGTAAATCATTTACTTGGATTTTATGGAGGCAAAGCTGAGCGGATTTTAAAATAACTCTTTAAAGTCTCTTTCGTGGCATTTGTGATGGTAACAGTGGGTGATTTCAAGTTGCTTTTTTTTTTTTTTTTTTAAGTTGTCACTAGTGAAGTCTTTCTGGCTTTCCATTTCCTCTGTCTAGTTGACAAATAATCTCTTAGGGCCCAAACTTTTTAATCATGATTTCGTAGCAGAGTACGCTAATAATATGTAAGGGCAGAGTTTAATTCTAGAAATCCACCAAAATGAATATATAGCTCCTGTTTTTCTTTTTGAAAAGCAAAGATAGGTTTTGACACTTACAGATGAATGAAATGACCATAATATTACCCTCTCTGAATGATCTTTGTGTCATCGCTGGGCCTTGATGAAAATATGACTTAGCCTGTTGTCACGCCTGGCTGTGTGTGTTTGGGGCAAGAACAACCTGAGACTGTCTAGGTTGTGGCCTGGAGATCCCTGCCCTAGTTGCCAAAGATGAGACTTGAAATGGAGGAGGGCATATGTTAGGTCCAGAAACTAGAGGACAGATAGACTTCCTGTGTTTATTTCAACACAACAGTATCCTGTCCACGCTTTGTGTTTCCTGCCTTATCTCCTGAAACTATCAAGACAGATGTAAGGCCTGTATCAGGAGGCATAAAAGTCATGTTCCAGAGGCTTTCAGCTTCTAGGAGGTCTCTAACTTCCCCCTCCTTTTAAAAGGAAGGCCAGGGTATCTGGTTGTTTGATTAGAATGAGAGCCCACGCGGCGGTAATCATATCAACTCAGGTTTCATAGCCCTTACACGTATATCATGTGATTCGACTGTTGTAACAATCCTTTGGGCTTAACCATGTGTGCGATGTATCTAACAAATATTAAAGGAAAAACTTAAACGATACTCTGCGATCCGTAAATTTCCTAACTCAAATTCTTTTTTGCATGGTCCTTTAGCTTTTCATCACGTGTATGGTGAATGTTTTGGATTGGATCTGTTTCGCTTAACGTTAAACAGAAACATTTTCTTTGTTTTCAGATCCCTTTCACAACTTTCAATGGCTGCGTCACATTCCCTGGGATGAATATATTAACTTTTCCTTTTTTTTTTTTTTTTTTTTTTTTTTTTGTAATTTGTTTTGGTTCTTGGCCTTTCCTATAAAACAATAATGCTGTGGTCAACGTCTTGCCACATCTAGCTGGATATGTTTGGTTAGGTGATTTTCTGAAGATACAGTCCCATAAGTGACGCTGCAGTTGTTGATGGGGACGTTTGCACACTTTGCCCGTGTGCATTCATTCCAGAACCCCAATCACGCTCAGGGGTAGATGCCGTTACCCTCAGTTTGCAGATAGGGAACCGAGGCACAGAGAGAGAAATTAACTTGCCTAAGTCACAGAGCCAAGAAGTTGTGTTACTGGGACGATAGCCAAGGGAATCCGGGCCTTCCAAGGTCCCTGTTCATAGCCACTTTGCTGTGTTGGGAGCAAACTTCTCATTCTGGGTGAGGTAAGCTTATGGAAGAGTGCAAGGCACGTGCCTCCAGTGCCAGGGGAGGTCGGCCATGCTTTCCCTGGCTCTCGAAGTACAAGCTTCTATGTAGGCCACTGAGCATATGGCTCTTTGAAGCAGATCAAATCTGCTGCTGATAAAATTGCCTGATGCTGCACGGAACTCTTTCCAGGGGAACATGCCACAGTTTGTAGAAAGAGCACATTCCCAAAGTACTGCCTGCCGTGGGATCATCTGAAGCTTGTCCTGGATCTCCAAAAGGACTCGCATTGTTGTTCTCTCTCTCTCTCTCAAGTTTATTTATTTTGAGAGAGAGAGAGAGAGAACATGGGCGGGGAAGGGACAGAGAGAGGGAGGAGAGAGAGAATCCCAAGCAGGCTCCCCACTGTCAGTGCAGAGCCCGGTGGGGGGCTTGAACCCACGAACCGTGAGATCGTGACCCAAGCCCAAATCAAGAGTCGACACCCAACCGGCTGAGCCACTGGGGACGCCCCCGGGCTGGCACTTGGGATCCGATTTTATTTTCTAAGAGGTGCCTAGGCAGCAAAGCATAGTTTATTTCCTGGGGTGGGGGGGTGGGGGGAACGGTGGCACCGTCTTTCCGCCGGCTCCGAAGTTCTAGAAGTGGTCACTCTCACCTTCTGTGTGTCTGCTCCAGGTGGACTTAGCAGTTTTAAGCAGAACCATGAAAACCTCTGTGACAACTCCCTCCAGCTCCAGGAGTGCCGGGAGGTGGGGGGCGGCGCGTCTGCAGCATCCAGCGTGCTACCTCAGTCTCTCCCCACCACCCCTGACATCGAGAACGCGGAGCTGACGCCCATCCTGCCTTTCCTGTTCCTCGGCAACGAGCAGGACGCTCAGGACCTGGACACGATGCAGCGGCTGAACATAGGCTACGTCATCAACGTCACCACTCACCTGCCCCTCTACCACTACGAGAAAGGCCTGTTCAACTACAAGCGGCTGCCGGCCACCGACAGCAATAAGCAGAACCTGCGGCAGTACTTTGAAGAGGCCTTCGAGTTCATTGGTAACTATCTTCCGCGGGGGCGGCTCATCTTCAGCCTTCCTTTCCCCCTCCAGCTTTCGCTTTGATAGCGAGTCCAAGGTTGATGCTTGGGCTGCAAAAAAAAAAAAAAAAAAAAAAAAGGCGGCTCAGAGGTGTTTCCAGGCCTCCCCCACCTGGACCAGCCAAAGGATTCTCCCAAGTCATGGCCCACGGAATGCATGGGAGCCCCTGGGATGGGTTGTAACCAATCGGTGATTCCCTTTGGTCGGGATCTGGTCAATCAGAAAGCCGCATGCTTGTGGTTCTCCAGGAAAAAGACGGTAGGGCTTCGCGTAGGTAGGTTCTGGCACGTCATTTCAAAAGAAGTAATGGGGAGGAAGGCATTGGAGGACAGAGCTGCTGCCATGGCCATCTGGTCTACCATGGCTGTGGGCGCCTTGCGGGAAATGAAGCGCGAGGAAAATGACACCGCCTCCAAACTCGCCCCCACCTCCCTTACCCCAGGTTAAATGAATTTGCAGTTGGTTTAGCTTCTCTACATGAGGTTGAGGCACAGGTAGCATTTGCTGAAAGGCCGCTTCTGAAGAATGTTCTTCAGGAAAGCGGTGCCGTAGCGAACATCCTCAGGTATCACATCGGTGCGGAGGAGAGGGAGGAGAGCGGAGGGATGAGTTGGTTTTTTTTCCCCTTCTACTTGCTTTGTCTCAGTTCGTAGACAAGGGGTAGCGGAAGCGTATGAACGTGTTAGCAAAATGGTACTAGGTTTCGTGAGACAGCTTACCCCAAACCCGCTAAAGTAGGAAAGATCAGGTTGTGTAGCCTGAGCAGTTCCCAAGGAGGGGAATTCTAACCACAGCAGACTTTAGTCTCCAGAAGGAGGTAACCGCCAGCCTCACCCTGATCCCAACGGAAACTTCTGCTGCTCCCAGAGCCTCGAACTGTTTTGAGGCTCTAATGATCATTTGGGGGAATACCTAGCCCATAACCAACAATTTTTTTTCGAGTGACTCCAGCCTTCATTAACCACAACAAGGTGATTGAGTTCTTTCCCTAAATACTGTAGCAGATTGTTACTGGCCTCTGTCCCAGGAAGAATGCACTCATGTTCGGCGATCCTTTTTCAGAAAGAAAAGCCCTGGGTCTGATAGGTTTGCTTTGGATTTGGCGGTTCTGGCCACATCACCCAGCTGTTTTCCTGGCCGATTGTGCCTTCAATGCAGGACCATGGAATATGCAGTCTGGAAGGAAATTCTGAGTGGTCCCTGAACGCAGAAAAGTAAAGTGACTTCTCTAAGATTATAAGAATTTTAGTGGCCAAGAAAGGACCAGAACGCAAGGCTCTTGACTCTGAGGCAGGAGCCTTTCTACAATATGCTGGGGCGATGTTTCCACTGCTCAATTGGTTCCCGAATGGCAACACTTGTGGATGCAAAGGTGTCTTAGATATTTTGTTCATAATATTCGAGTCAAACCTTGAGACCCGAGGAAGAAATGTATGTCACCAAGTTGACGAGGAACTTTCCGGTTGATATATGGTGTTATGACTGCAATTGTATCTGATTTAATTCCAGTTGGGGGAAGTTAAGAGATTGTTTCCCATTTAAGGAGTAGCATAAGACATGCTTGTTCCAACAGGATTTCAATCCAAGCACCTGCATTCCTTATAGGTTATTCAGGCTTATCTGATTTTTTAGAAGGAAAACAAAGCAAATAACAACTAGCATTTAACCTGAAGAACAACTCAGCATCACAGCCTGCAGAGACACAATTTCATTTTTGTCCTTGTATCATTAGATAAACTGAAATTGTGTAGTCTTGCTTTGGGGAAAACAGTAGGCTTTATAAACATAATAACATTCACTGAGAGTCTCCTATAAACTAAGCAGAGTTTAGGGTTTCACGGTGCCAATTTATTTATTCCTGAATTGGGGGATATTATTCCCAGATTCCCTGAGCCTTGTTAGTTAGTATTATTCCCATTACGCAGACAGGAGGATTGGGGCTCTCGGGAGTTAGGTGATTCACACAAGGTGCTCATCTACTGTGCAGTGAAACCAGTGGTCAAACCTGGCACTTTGCAGCTCATTTTCCTACAACCATGCTTCCCAGTCTTGGTGTGGAGGTGAATAAATAGCGTGTGCTGAGGAGCAGAAACTATAAAAGGGAGCTGCTTTCTTCAGCTACCGTCATCTAGCTGAAGTAAGCTTCATTCATAGATGTTTAAGATGGAATTTTGTGTGAGGTTTCTTTTCGCAGTTCGCCGGAGGGTAACCCATAGAAGTGGTTTAAATTAGGGGAGCCTTGGCTGGCTCAATCAGAAGACCATGCCACTCTTGGTCTAGGGGTTATGAGTTCGAGCCCTATGTCAGGTGTAGAGATTACTTACATAAATAAATAAACTTTTTAAAAAAAAAAAAGTGGTTTAAGTTAGATCACTCCTCTTTGCACCCCTCCCCTACTCCTCATCTAATTGATATCCCTTCAGAGAAACTTTCTTTGGGATGCCTTTTGGTCTACAATTGTCATTAAGAATCCATGTAGGCAGTGCCCACAAAGCGATTCTCCCGAGCTTCTAATATATCTGAAAACTTGCAAAGTATTGCTTCTTTCAATCGTTCTGGGTCCTGGACCATCACTAGAATTCCTCCATCTTGCTCCCCATCGCCATGTTGGAACAGCATACATGGATGCAGGGAGGGATTGGACAGTCACACGTAGGTGATGCCCCCTGTGCCCGAGCACTGCAACTCTTTAGCTACATTTGCAACAATAGACTTTTCTGGTAAGAAGCCACACATAGCAACTTTCTCATTGCGTTTTGTTTCTTTGGCCTCAGAGTTTAGCAGGATGGAAACCCTCATCGATTTAACACCAGTTCCTACAGATCAATCCTATAATAGAAAGAAAGAAATGCAGGGCTTTTTTTTTTTTTTTCCTCTCTGTCACAGCTGGGACGGCCATTGTTAACAACACTAGTGTTGAAAAGCGACACGACCTTGAGATCGGAATTAACATCCTTGATCCAAAGGGTCTCCTTCATCAGTGGCTTGCTTCACGGGCAAGTTAACTGTGTCGTGACTCTGGCTGTAAGTAGGTTGTCACCACCTGTGATGTGAACGGTTCCTTTAAATGATTCTTTTACCTCGTCCTCTCTTTATTTATTTATTGTTTTTTAAGTTTATGTATTTATTCCGAGAGAGAGAGCGCACAAGTGAGGGAGGGGCAGAGGGAGAGCAAGAGAGAGAATCCCAAGCAGGCTTCATACTGTCAGTGCAGAATCCAGCGTGGGGGTGGAACCCACGAACTGTGAAGTCATAACCCGACCCGGAGTCGGACCCTTAACCCGCTGAGCCATTCGTTCTCTCTTTAAGTGTAGACGTGTGGCATCTTATTCACGTTCATATTGCTGTCAGCCAGTTCTGGAGGTTGTGCCCTAAACACACACAATTAACTAGCAAATTATAACGGAGCTCTAAAACTGCTGGAATCTATTCTTTTCTCGACAAAATATAGCCTTGTCACGTCTGGATAAAAGCTAATCTCTCTTTTCCCATCTCTCCCTTCTTTCCTGCACCTGTTGCCTCCCTCCCTTTTCCCAGAGGAAGCTCACCAGTGTGGGAAGGGGCTTCTCATCCATTGCCAGGCGGGGGTGTCCCGGTCCGCCACCATCGTCATCGCGTACTTGATGAAGCACACTCGGATGACCATGACTGACGCTTATAAGTTTGTCAAAGGCAAACGGCCAATTATTTCCCCAAACCTTAACTTCATGGGGCAGTTACTGGAGTTTGAGGAAGACCTGAACAATGGTGTAACACCACGGATCCTTACGCCAAAGCTGATGGGTGTGGAAACGGTGGTGTGACAGAGGTCTGGATGGAAAGGATTACTGTTCTCCACTAGGAGACGAAGAGAAAGGAGGATGGATTCTGTCTTTTTCTCTCTTTTTCTTTCTTTCTTTCTCATTTTTTTTTTTTTTTAGATGGGGGTAACGTTTGTGAATGGAAACAAAACTTGTTTAAAAACTCTTTATTTTTAACAAGTGTGAGAAGAATTTAACTTTTGATGCCCATCGAGATTTACTTCCCGTGAACTGACAAAGCAGGGAGGCTAAAGGAGTAATTTTTTTAAGCCAACAATAAAAATATAATAAAAGCTGTTTCTTCCCCCTTTTCCTTTTAAGCTATTTGTAGAGTTTATGATTAAATAGTCTGTGCAGGTTCATAGACCGAAGATACTACTACAATTGCAACAAATTAAAAAGAACCAAAAGGAAGCGGCAGAAAAAGACATCGAATCACAAAGGCCCGACATCTGTCTGGGTCATCCACGCAGAAAACAAACACCCAATCAAACCAAGCCCAGGCGTGCTCACTGGTGCAAAGAGAAAAATCAGGGCAACTTAAGTGGTCTAAGAACCCTTCACATTCTTTAAAGAGACAAAAGATACTGTTGATTTTGTGTGTTTCATACTCTGGATTATTTTTTTCCCCCCTCTTGGGTTTAAGAGATTTTTTGAAATAGCAAGGGACTGACCATGTTACCATAAGCCTTTACTGGCTTCTCGTGCAATAATATGGGATTTTGAGTGTGCAAACCAGTGAGAGCTGGCAGCCAAATAGTAGGCAAATAGTGTAAATTTGCCAGCTTGGAGATAGAAAGGAATTCAATAAAAATCAGTTACTTTCCTCCCCACCTTTTTTCCTTTATTATTATTATTATTATTATCATTTTTTGGATTTGATTCTGGTTACAGTGCCATAAACCTTGTTACATATGTATATCAGAATGTAAAAAAAAAAAAAAAAGACAAAAATTTATTTAAAAATATTTTTCGCAAAAAACAAAACAAAACAAAACAAACTTGATGTGTTTCTGTTGATTGTGTAAAAATTTATTTTCATTATATAAATGAAACTCATTTGGGGATGTGTCTTTTTTCCTCAACTCAGGTTCAAGCATCTCTTACCTCCGGTACCTTGTGTATGTAACGTAATTTGGAAAGAAACACATGTTTTTATATGGGGAAAGAAAGATGAGGAAGGGAAAACATTCTGTGTTCTCAGGGTGAAGCGGAGAGAATGAGCAAGGAACCCAAAGAGCCCCGGTCATCAGCGTGCCCAGTCATCACCCCCTCTTCTACCAACGAAATTCTCTCCAAATTAGGGGAAATGTCAGGTGAAGTCACCTTTGAGGTTTGGCGGGGGGGGTCCCACTCCAGCCTTTGAGTTTTGATGATCAGGTCACTGCTAGATTGATTAGTTAGAATTCTGTGATCTTTTGCAGTGGCTATCTGATAAATATGTGTGAGCATCTGCCATTTAGGGGTCTTGACGGTCCCTCCCCTGCCCCATTGCCACTTTCTCACTTGGCATCTTTGGTAACATTAACCACAGAGAGTACAGAGCAGCAAAGTGCAATTTCCTGCTCTTTTGACAGCACACTGACCTCAGCTCCATGGGTACAGTGGCTTTCCCATCACACCTGGTTAATCCATAGCTGGTATCCCGGGGGTTCCCAATCCACAGAAAAGAGGGTGTCGGGGGAGGGGAAGAACACGATCTCAAGGTTTTCTGCGTTTTATTAAAATACATGTCTAGAGGGAGCTGGCCATAGGGAAGAGTCACAGCAAGTTGGAAACATGCCTGGCGTGAGTCGCCGAATTGAAGAATCCTGCCGTGTCCTGTTGTAGATGACTACGCCGGACGTATTTTTGTGAACATTGCTTAGAACTGTTGTAACAAACTATTTTTGCCAGTTATTTTTTTAAATAGCTTTTCTACTAGAAGTGAAAAAGAAAGCGAAGACTGGATTTAATGGGAATTAGCTGAGAGCTGTTTGAATTATTTTCACTCCGAAGTGTTAATCAGGTGAAAAGTAAATTTCTCTTTTGGTGTTTTCTCTTCTTCAGACTAGTACTTTTCTTGGTGTCAGAACATATTTAAGGAGTCAAGTTGTTATATAATTAGTGATTTTAAATACATGGTGATTTCCTAGGCGTTTCTTTTTGTTTACTCTAAATCCAAAAGTTAAATTTCTGATAGAGTGTAAGGCTTTTTTCCCTTTATTTCTTTATCTTCCCCCCCCCTTTTTTTTTGTAACAAAACAAGGAGAAGAATCAATACAATTTCTCTTCTTTAGCTACGTGGAAATGATTGATGGTCTTTGAACTTGATGATTTTGAGAAAAAGACTGTCCTGGGGCCCACAGGAATCCTGCCAACCCACATACCAAGAATTCTGAGAGACCCAGGACTTTTTTGCTAATCTGTTTTGAGTCACTTAGCCTCTATTTCTTCATGAGGAATGTTAACCACTTCATGAAAATAAAGTGGATTAACCCAACGATGGCTCTAAAAACCAGACTTCCCAGGTTTCTGGGCCTTGCTAGGTGCCTCAGCTGACTGGGAAATAATTGAGTGTTGTCTTCCTGTGAAAGCAGAGCTTCTGACCGACCAGTGCATGCGTCATTCTCAGCATCCAGCAAGGGTTGCTTTGTGCTGAATGGGTGTAATGATTTAATAGCAGGAGTCGGTTATGTACAGATTCGGCAGATACAGCTGCCATTGTTAACCTTTAGTTGAACAGCCCAACGGGTCTAGCCCCTCGATATCCATTCATTACAACAGTTAATACTTTTCCAATCAATGCATATTAACCAAGAGATGGAGGTTGTATTTCTTTTTTTAATTTTTTAAATGTTTATTAATTCTTAAGAGACAGAGCATCAGTGGGGGGGAGGGGCAGAGAGAGAGGGAGACACAGAATCTGAAGCAGGCTCCAGGCTCCAAGCTGTCAGCACAGAGCCCGATGCGGGGCTCAAACCCACGAACTGTGAGATCATGACCTGAGCCAAAGTCTTATGCTTAATGGACTGAGCCACCCAGGCGCCCCTGGAGCTCACATTGCAATGAACAGCTTGTGCTAACTGCTTTGGGATCAGGACAAGCAGGAGGGAGGTGGGGCATGGAAGCTGTCAGGTGGAGGAAATATGAAAGAAGAAACATACACAACCCAGCAATCACATGTTGACAGTAAATGAGCAAAGGCGACCTTCTGGAAAGGTCATAAAGCACGGGGAAGAGAAAATTGGAGGTTACAGTAAAACAAAAATGAAAAGCTATATTAAAATAAAGAACTAGGACCTGAATCACACTTGAGAAGTTGACTAAGACAGAGCACTGATAAATTGCTCTAACTAGGTCTCCTGGAAGGTAAAATGTGTGCCAGGCCAAACTGAATGGATATAAGCAATATGGCTAATGCCTTGCTTGTGAACAGGCTTTTGTAGATAAGCCACAACACGTTATATTTATGGTTTAGCCCCCAAACATACAACATCCGGTCTCAGGAAATGGGGGTTGATGTTTGCTTTCAAGCTCTAACTGGAGACAGTCATTATGTATGGTTGTGGGCAGAAAGTGAGTATTAAGCACCGGCCCCCAGAAGAATGGGCAAGAATAAGGTCTTTAGATAAAAAGTCCCAAGGTAAACCTGTCCATAGAGGACTGCCTGCCCGTGCAGAGGTGGTTGTGAATGCCGGTGTTTTCCAGGGTTCCTGATTTCCTTTCCTGTGACAACCTTGCCGATGTTTAGTGGAAGACACATGTATCAAGGTCCGATCAGAAGCCAAAGTGCGGAGAGAGAGAAAAGGAGGGGTTCGTCCTGGGGAATTAGCAGTGGGTCTAGTGAAGAAGTCAAGGGGAGTGTGTTGCCTCCAGGTCTGATAACGGGCTGAAGTCCCTGTGGGTCAGTGGAGCCAACAGCCCGGGAGAAAAGCCAGCCATGAAGTCGAGGAGGACAAAGAAGTGGAATCTGGAGGAAGAACTGGAACCCACATTTGCCTTTTATCAACCTTGATGATGTGGGTGACCTTGGAGAAGGATCTGGGGCCCTTTGCCAGGGAGCTGACCACGGACTGGTGCAGGAGTTGCAGAACCGAAGGGGGGGATCGGCAGCAATGGGGTGAGCCACCAGATCCCTGAGAACGGTGCCCTCTGCAGAGCGAGCAGGCGGCTGCTTCACTTCTGCCTCGCCAGTCTCATGTACATTTCTCTTCCGGGGAACCCTAGCCCCGTGTGAAACAGGAAGGGAGAACGCAGTTTCCGATTCAGCTAAGTTGCTACTGTAGGAAACCGCCACAGTCCATCCTTGCCAACTCCTTTTAACCCTCCTTTTAACTTCCCAGCGAAGACATTAGAAGATGATGTTTCTGTCTAATTAGATGCAACTGACACTTGTACAGTTGAAAACACATTAACTCTGTCTCCAAAAGAGGCTATGTAGCCCCCTGCGTTGTTACTGTATCCATTTTTGGGTGATGTTCATTCCTCCTGTGGTTAAGATCCACTCTCTCTTTGCTATTCTCAAATTCATTCATTCATTCATTTATTCATTCATTCACTTATAATGTTTATTTATTTTTGAGAGAGAGAGAGAGAGAGAGAGAGAGAGCACAAGCAAGGGAGGGGCAGAGAGAGAGGGAGACAGAGAATCCAAAGCAGGCTGCAGGCGCTGAGCTGTCAACACAGAGCCCAGCACGGGGCTCAAACTCACGAACCGTGAGATCATACCCGAGCCAAAGTCATGTTAACCAACTGAACCACCCAGGCTCCCCTGATATCCTCTAGTTTAAATGCTGAGATGTAAGGATGTTATAGATGGATTTATGTTTGCCAAAAAGATCTGCTTATGAAGTTTTAAATCCCAGACCTCATAAATGTGATCTTATTTGGAAATAGGGTCATTGCAGATGTAATCAGGTTTTAAGGAGGTCATACTGGATTAGGCGAATCCAATTACTGGCATCCTCATACAAAGAGGGAAATTTGGACACACACAAAGGAACAAATGTCACATGATGAGGGAGGTAGCGATTGGAGAGCTATGTCTCAAGCCAAATAATCAAAAGTTTCTGGATTCCACCGGAGAAGCTTGGGACAGATTGTCCCTCAGAGCTTCCAAAAGGGGCTAACCCTGTTGATACCTTGACTTTGGACTCCTAGCAGCCAGACTCTAAGAGAATACATTTCTGCTGTTTTAAGCCACCCAGTGTGTGGGACTTTGTTATGGCAGCCCAACAAAGCTAAAACAAAGGATAACTACCTTCCCCACGTTCTATGTTAGATGGGAGCTAGAGGCGAAAACAAGAATTGGTTAACACAGAATCAAATATATTTATAGGAAAGTAAGAAATATTTGTAACTCTTATCACCCGAATTTCTGCAACTGATCATGTGGTCTTGGCTGATGTTTACAGCCTCCTTCCTTCGCTACCCATTCCAGGTACCCTTTGCCCTCAGCAAGTACATCACCTGGTCATGCTTCTTTGCCTCTTGGGGTGAACGACATCTTCACCTTTGAAAGATCTGAGCTTTAGGCTGTCCTGTGTGCATTGGGTTGTTTTCCACTCTGGTTGCAGGACGTGAGGGTACAAAAGCTGCCCTTCATCCTGATACACTTCTGCTCCTATAGTCTAGTGGTAATCCGATTTCCCTCCGGTGGCCACAATCATCCCAGCCAGTTCGGGAACCCCATCTTCGTTGGCTGGTTCTTTCGTATGAGGAGCCCAGCGTGGCCAGCACGCAGCGTCAGCTTTCAGTGTAATGGAACTTTTGCTGGATCTCCCAGCAGAAGCATGTGCCCCTTCAGAACTAAGCCTCCTAGACCGGCAGAACCCAAAGTTGCAGGACAAGTAGGACGAATTTTACAAATGGATCATGAGGTGTAGCATCGAGAGGAGCTTTTCCCATTTCTGTCCCTTGATTTGGGGACCCACAATCCTGGATAAGGGAGAAGGAGCAACATCTATTGGTTGACAATTTAGAGAATTTGCTGCATCTTACAGAACATTACCCCTATCCTGAAGAGTGTTTTTATTCACATAGCACAGTAACTGAATTATCAAAAGGACCGTTCCACTGCTTCAGAGTGATGGATAACATGGTAAGACTAGTGAATCCCACACGCATGAGCTGGTTGCCACACTTTATTTGCTATAAAATAAGTTCCTTGGCCAGAAGCAAAGCATCATGAAATACCATGATGGTGAATAAGACATAATAATTCTATACGTTTGCAGATACTGACTTTGGCAAAAGCACTTCAGGCATTTGCCTTCAGGGAAGGCAAATCCACATAACAAGTAAGTTTCTGTGGAGTGTGAACAGGAGACTTCCCCTTCCATGATAGAAGGGATGTGATGTAATTAACTCACCATCAGAGGCTGGCCGATTCCCTAGAAATGGTGCTATTTTAGGGGCTCAGTGTGGGGCTCTGCTTTGGATGGGTTGGACACTCAGCAGTGGCTAGAGCCAGAGCAGCCATGGTGAGTAGAATTTCACGTTGCTGAGCCCAAACATACTCTCCATCTCTGCCCCCATGGCTACTTTGTTCATGATCCCATTGGTCAAAGACAATGACTAAAGAAAGGGACCGGACAGGTCCACAGAACGTGTCATCTCGACCATTATCAGGATTCTTCTGTGCTGAGTTTGAGCTTTGCTGAGTATTTGCATGTGACATTCTGTGCTCACCGAGAGAGTTCCATCACTTCTCCCCCAGACTTTCTCATCACCAGTGTTCCAGGCATGTTGAAGTCCCTGATCATCATCTAAACCATTAGCCACTGCCCATGAGGCAACGTAGATTCATACCTCTAGCTATCTCTCCTTCCAGACACAATGAATGACCAGGGACACTGCTGGACATTCTGCCCACTGGGGAAATTCTCCATTACTATTCTTCTGGGCCATGCCAGAGTGTGGCTGAAGTGATATAGCCATTTGTTTTGGATGAAAACTAGGATATCACATAAAACTTTCTATAAACAAGGTCAAATCTTTTTCTGTGAGTCTGCTGGTCACAGAGAACATCTCATGAAGCCACGAGTGAGTTCCAACAATAGAGACCATGGGTATCCGGATCACTGGCTCATTCAACCTACTTCTACCTGATCTCATAGATTCCGTGTCTACTTAATAATGACATGTTGTTCATGCCCAGCTTAGAGGTTTGGTGGGTTGACAACACTTAGTTTTTCATGGTGAGTCCATTATAACTTGATGGTCCATGATCAAGCTTCCGGTTTCAAACTGCTATTCAAAAGGAGAATAGTTTTTCTGAAGAAAGCATCACAGTTGAGCTCCAAGATCCTAAAGGTATGCTCTAGGATTTACCTAACAGGTGAATGGCTCCACACAGGATCCCTGTCTAACACACACACTTCTAACACTGTGGGATACACTGGATCTAGATAGAAAAGCAGCCTGCATGAGAGTCTTGAGCTATTGCAGAGACTTTTCTTGTTCTGTACCCCACTCAAAATTAATGATCTTTCAGGGTTCTTGTAAACGGATTGGGCTAGCATGCCCAAGGATGTAAGTGTTTCCTCCAAGATCCCCCAAAGCCCGTTAGACATTGCACCTTTTTCCTAGTGATAGGAGGGGTCAGGGGCAACAACTTCTCCTTCACCACGAGGTGATATCTTGGCATGCTCCAAACCACTAGACCTCTAGACATTTCACTTGCTGTATGCCTCTGCATTTTGTGGGATTGATTTCTTATCCCCTGGTAGGTGTGCATCTTAACATATCTAGAATAGTTATTTCATCCTCATTACCAGGTACAGTCAGCATGATATCATTAACATAATGTACCTGCATGATGCCTTGTGGAATGGATAGTCATTTATGGCTCCTGTGGACTAGATAATGACAAATTACAGTTATGATTACTATAGAATAACACTAGCTCTGAGGTGGGACAGTGAGAGTATATTACTGACTATGCCCGCTGAAAGCAAATTTCTTCTGATGGTCTTTACCAGGGCTTAGCAGCGATTTTTCTTCCACGTAAAATAAACATTTTAGACTTTGCAGGGCATATCATTTCTGTTGTAACTATTCAACTCTGTTACTATAGCACAAAAGGAGCCAGAGACAATATATATATGAATGAGCATAGCTGTGTTCTAACAAAACTTTATTTATAAAACAAAAACAAAAAAACCACCGTAGTCCCGATTTTGCCCACGGGCTGTAATTCGCCAGCTCTGGGTCTTTACTCATGGGTAGAGAGAAATACGCATCTGTCAGATCAATATTCCTAGCCTGGTGCCAGGAGCTGTGTTGGTTTCTTCCATCAGTAAAGACCACACAGGTAATAGCAGCTCTAACTGGAGCCAATACCTGACTGAGATCTTAAAACCCACTATCATTCTTCAAAAGTCATCTGCTTTCTACATAACGGCAAGTATGAGGAATAAATGGGGACACGGCAGGAATCACCATCATTGCATTGTTTTTAGTCCTTGTTGGTGGCCCTAATCTCCACAATCCCCTTGGGAGTCTAATATTGTTTTTTGTTTACTATTTTGGCATGTAGCTGATGGCTGTATGACAAAGTGCTCTAAAATTTAGTGACTTAAAACAATGGAAATATATATATTTTTTTATTCCTTAATGTGAAATTCAGTTAGGTTCGACAGAGACAACTCATCTCTGATGAACTCCTCAGGATGAGAAATGTCATCTGGGGTTGGAGAATCTACTCCCAAGATGTCGTGCTCCAGTATTTCTCATAGCTAGCTTGGACCTCAGCCGTGGTTGTCCACTGGATATCTTGGCTTCTCCTCACATGGACCTCTCCATGGGGATACTTGGGCTTCCTCAAAACATGGCAGCCCTTCTTCAAGAGGCCTGGAGGAAACCTGCAAAACATCTAAGTCACCTAGACTCAGAAGTCCCATATCACTTCTATCATATTCCATTTACCCAGTGAATCACTAATAGGAGTTCAGATTAAAGGAGAGGGGCATTATACTCCACCTCTCAATGAGAAGAATGGCAAAGAATTTGTAGCCATCTGTAATCCATCACTGTTCCTTGCACAATAAAGCCAGTATATGGAAAAGTAGTCTGCAGGAGGCAGTAATGTGGGAATGACGGTAAAGAGAGGAATGCCGTTAACTTCCTTCTTAAAGTACCTCAAATAGTGTTGGAGTTCAAGGCTAACATGTGAAATCCACTCTTGACCCAAAGATTATCTTTTTCCATCCTCCAAACCCAAACCCCAGAGGTATGGGGATAAAGGGCACCGGAGGACAGAGATCTATTTGGTGGATGTTTGTGCATCTGGTTCTGACAGGAGTATCAGTTTCCTAAGAACTAAACCACCAGATTCTTATTTCACCCAGAGCAGAACTTCTACAACATAATAGATTTTTGAAGTGACAGGTTTGAGAGGAATTTTATATTCCATAACTCATGGCTAATTCTCTGAACTGCCTTTCCTCCCTTCAGCTTGATATACTATGAAGACAAACCTGAATGTTCCTCAAGGGAAAAAAAAATCCACAGATCTGTTGTATCTCTATGTGCTATTAGAAAATGTCTAAAGAATTAGTGACCGAACTACTGGCCTGGTATTGGAACTTGGAATGACTCCTCACCCCTGGGAGAATGGACGCCCCACTTGGCTATCCACAGCATGAACTTTTAGCCTTTGTGCCTCGGTGCTTGGACTCTTATTGGCCAACTGTGGGATCTTGGAAACAGTTTCTGCTTTATCTTTGGTTTACTCAGAAGTAGACCACGAGGATGGATTCCAGACCAAGTAGTCAGTTAGGTAATCTCTGCTAAAACCAGTAAGGGAGAGGGGAATGGAGACGGGGGAGGGAAAGAAGCCAATAAAGAATGAGTTATCAATAGTTGTCATTGTGGTAGAGCTTAATTCCAGGGTAGATGAAACTCAGAATTATCCTCCCAAGGAGTGAAGGAGTGCGTGAATTTAGATGAAGGTTAGTTGGGTGGGGGAGGAGGCATCCATTACCCAGCACTTCTAGTCGTAGAAGGCAGGCAGAGGGACCTTGGGCAAAGAGTCACAGCTCCCGGCACTTAAAAGATAGGCTGGCCTCTTCTGGAAATGGTAAGTGACAAGGAATAAGGGAGAGCACTGACCGTGTGCACGTCTTACAGGCCCCATAGCTGGCAGTGCAGACGATTGGTTCCTTGGGGTTCCTTGCCCTTTTGGCCAGCTACTGAGTCCCAATGAAAATAGACATATTTAGAGAAGAGTAGGAAACCTTCCCATAATAGTTGAGAAATTCAGAATGTTTGTTTCCTATCTTATTTCATTCACTATCTATCTATCTATCGTCTATCTATTTACTAATTGGACCCTATATCCTCCATTGTATTTCTTCTCTCATTTCTCTCTCATCCTTTCTGCTAAGAGTTAAACTTGCTATATCACAGTCTACTTCCAAAGGATATTTGTTCTCTGATCAGTGGCTCTTTACGTATTCAGACCCAAGGCCCTGGACACTCTATTTTTCTCTTTCCCTGTACCTTTCATTCAGTCAGCGCATGAACCATTCAGCACCTTGTTTCCAAGGTTTCCTTGTTCACTAAAACCAGTGCTCCTTCGTGATGGAGTGTATGGGGGAGGGGGTGGTGAGGGTAAGTGGGAAGATGTGGTTGAAGAGAATTCTCTAGAAACCAGTTGTCTTGGGTGCCAGGATAAGGTTGAGGTGTTTCTCATGGGGCTTCTGACCCCTCTGCAGACATATTTGACATACAATCCCTTTACAAAATGTTTAAATTATGTTTCCTTCTGAATTATTTTATGAGTGGATAAATCCTAAGTTCAAAGGGTAAGAGTCATCTTTTTCTTCATCCCCACTGTTTTCATCTTAGAGGGTAAGTGTGTTCTCTTCAGGACAAATGCCAACTGAAACGGCCTGGAATACCAAACGCTACATTTTTTTTTTTTTTTTCTTAAAGACTCCTCTTGTGTAGTAAAAATTACTTAGGCCTAGAAGTCAGAAGTCCTGTGTGACATTGACCAACTCATTTAACATCTCTGAGTCTTAGTTTCCTACTTCATGTGGTTGTAAGAATGAAATGAATGAATGTGGGCAAAGCACCTAGTGTAGTCCTAACACAAATCTAGAAGACTGATAAATGCTACTTCTCTAGATGAGAGTTTTTTTTAAATTTTTTTTAATGTTTACTTATTTTCGAGAGAGAGAGAGAGAGAGAGAGACAGAGTGCAAGCAGGGGAAGGACAGAGAGAGAGGGAGACACAGAATCCGAAGCAGGCTCCAGGCTCTGAGCCATCAGCACAGAGCCCAACGCGGGGCTCGAACTCACAGACAGCGAGATCATGACCTGAGCTGGAGTCGGATGCTTAACTGACTGAGTCACCCAGGCGCCCCAGATGAGACTTTTTGTAAGAAAATGATTTCAGTTTTCCTACATCTGCTAAATCACTGGGGGATCCACGGACTCATACTTTCATTTATGATTTTTTTAATCGAAGTGTAATTGACACACAATGTTACATTAGTTTCAGGTGTACAACGTATTGATTGGACAATTGTATACATTACTCAACGCTGGTCCCCGAAAGTGTAGTCACTACACAACATTACAATATTAGTCACTGTATTCCCTGTGCTGTATTTTGCATCTCCATGACTTACTTATTTTCTTAACTGAGAGTCTGTACCTCTTAATCTCCTTTATCTGTTTCCCTCATTTCCTCACCCAGCCCTCTCTTCTAGCAACCACAGGTTTGCTCTCTGCATTGAAGAGTCTATTTGCTTTTTGTTTGTTTTCTCATTTGCTTTGTTTTTTAGATGCCACATATGGTGAAATTATCTGGTATAGAGAGTCCAGAAATAAAGCCACACCTATACAGCCAATTAATCTATGACAAAGGAGGCAAGAACATCCATTGAGCAATATTTTACATGACTTATGTTCTAGTACATTAAGAGGAGAAGCCAGAGAGGCAGAGGCAAAGGCCGAAAGAACAGAAGAAAACACAACTATGGATCTGTTAGCTCTTGCTTCTTACATTTCACTTCCCAAAGGGTCATCGCAGAGACCTTTCCTTTCTCCTAAAGTGGACACGAGTGGCGAGAATTCTCACGAAAGTGATCTTCTCAAGCTAAGAAGCACTGTGCCTTCACCATTTGCCCACTTATCTGTTCATTCAACAGACACTTGCTTTATTCATATCTTACAGTGGCCCAAGGTATGACAAGGGCTTATCAGTGTTATACCCGTCAGGGGGCTCAAATCCTCCCAGATGGTCTGTTCAGACTATATGTTTATGTAGGACAAACAGGCATCTGGCTTGCCCAACAGCAGCCAGTTCCGTGTCTTCCTTATAGCAAGAACTCAGAAAGAAATCAGGACATTTGCATCCTATTGGTTTTTGTCATCTGAAACAGTTGTCAGCTCACAAAATTCCAGAATATTCAAGCATCAGTGTTCAGGAGCCGGTGTGAGCCATTGTATTTATGTGAGACAGCATCCAAAAGCCATCTTCTACCTCATAAAGCTGTCATGGCAGGCAGCACCCCAAAGATCTATTGTTCTGTCTTTAGCTCACTTAAAGCTGTCTTTCCTTGTTTGGGATGGCAGGAGGAAAATTGCTGGGCGGAAGTGATAGAAGGGACAATGTCAGCATCCGTGATAGAACAGCAGCAACACAATTATTATTATAATTGTAATGTTCTGCATATAAATGATGCTTTCTTTCCCACGGTCTCACAATGCTTTTCTAAGTATCTCTTTTGAGTTCAAAAGTATTTACTGAAGAAGGCAGAGCAAAATGTAATTATAGTAGAATTTTACTCCGAAATACCATTCAATTCATATCAAGTGGACTTCTTGGAAATCGAATTATTGACACACACAGATGGACATTTTTATGGCGTGTTTTTGACAAAGGGATGGGGATGGGTCTTTGAGGAGAGCGTTAAACATGGATGCTAACACATTTCCACATCATGATGGGGTAATTGCCAGGAAGCAGATTGAGATGAAAAGGAAGAATCAGCATCTCTCTACTCTCAGCCCCACATTCTTGCTAGAGATGTTTTAAATGACATGGCTCCAGGGCTCCAATATAAGATGAAATCTTTTGTTCCAGGAATAGCAAGAGAATCTAGGAGTATTTCTGTAAGATGGCAGGCATATAAAAAGAATTCGATCCAAACAAGTACCTAAGACAGAAAGCAGGCAACAGGTGAGCAGGGTGGGGGGAGGTATAGCCTAGAAAGGTTCTTCTTTGGTCTTTGGGCCACTACAGAGATTATAAATAGACTTCAGGTGTCTGTGAACCCTTAGAAACCACATGTAAATTGTGTATGTGTATGAACACATTCATTACGATGAGGGTGTCTGTACTTTACATCAGCTTTCCCAATGGTTCTTTAACCAAAGGAGTCAAGACCTGCCAGCCTAGAGCCGTGTCTTAAGGACGCGGATTTGACATTGCTCCTCCTAGAAGTGACCTCCAAATTTCACTAGCTGCTGCATAATTTGGACCTTGCCTATCCCTCCAGCCTCAGCTGAAGGGCAGCAGAAAGAGGGCGTAATATGGCAGCTTTTAATGGATTCAACTCCATCCCCTACCACTTTGCAGTGACACGACCTTGAGCAGTTTACGTGCTTACTCATCTCGTCTGAAGCTGTTTCCTTATGTCTAAAACGGGGATAAGGAGAATAGTGTGCATTTTGTCCGGTCTGAGGGCCTACCAGGCTCTGCCACATGTCTTCTCCTGTTACTTCAAACCTCAGGGTCTTTGCCTGAGGGATTCCTTCTGCCTGGAAAGTATTTGCTCCGTTCTCTCTGTGGCTAACTACTGCTCGCCTCAGCTTAAATTCCACTTTACCGGGAAGGCCCTGACCCTTGTAACCTGGTTCCATCTCTCTCTCTTGCATTCCAGGTGACCCGGTGGTATGTTCAGGTTGGATCACACTGACTATTGCAAGTTGATTGTTAAATATTCTGGAATTTCATAAGTTGGCAACTGCTGATAGCCATGCAAGTTGGCAAATGTTACATATATTTCTTTTTTTTTGTAATTTACATCCACGTTAGTGAACATATAGTATAATACTGATTTTAGGAATAAAATTTAGTGATTCATCACTTACATATAACCCCCAGTGCTCATCCCAACAAGTGTCCTCCTTAATGCCCCATCACCCATTGAGCCCATCCCCCACCCGATACCCCTCTAGCAACCCTCAGTTTGTTCTCTGTATTTAAGAGAGTCTCTTATGGTTTGCCTCCCTCTCTGTTTTTATCTTATTTTTGCTTCCCTTCCCTTATGTTCATCTGTTTTGTATCTTAAATTCCACATATGCATGAAATCATAGGATATTTGTGTTTCTCTGACTTATTTCGCTCAGCATAATACACTCTAGTTCCATTCATGTTGTTGCAAATGGCAAGATTTCATTTTTTTTGATTGCTGAGTAGTATTCCATTGTGTATGTGTGTGTGTGTGTATTATATCTTATGTATATATATAATATCTTATGACATTATATATATATACATAAGATATATGGTATATACAGATACCATATATCTTATGTGTATATATATATATATAATATCTTATGACATTATATATATATACATTATATATATGGTATATACATATGCCATATATCTTATGTATATATATATATATAATATCTTATGACATTATATATATACATATATAATATCTTATGACATATATATATACACATATAGATACCATATATCTATTTGTGTATATATATATATATCTTATGACATTATATATATACATATGTGGTATATACATATACCATATATCTATATGTGTATATATATAATACCTTATGACATTATATATATATATATATATATACACATATATATGGTATATACATATACCATATATATGTGTATATATATATATATACATATACCATATATATGTGTATATATATATATAATATCTTATGACATTATATATATAACATATACATATATATATATGGTATATATGTATATATATATCACCCCTTCTTTATCCACTCATCCATGGATGGACATTTGGGCTCTTTCCATACCTTGGCTATTGTCCATAGTGCTGCTATAAACATTGGGGTGCATGTGTCCCTTCGAATCAGCAGTCATATCCTTTGGATAAATGCCTAGTAGTGCAATTGCTGGCTTGCGGGGTAGTTCCATTTTTAAAGCTAGTCTACTGACGACCACTGTGTAGCATCCTGTACATCTTCAATCATGCAATTATTTCTTCGGTTGTTTATTTAAGGTCTGCCTTCCTCACCCAGCTGTAGGCTCCACCAGGCAGGAAGGAAGTCACCTATTCACTGCTGTCCTTGCAGTTCCTAGTACAAAGTCTGGTGTGGGCCCTTCAGTCTGTTAAGGAAGCAGATCCTCAGAGAAGACAGTCTGGCGAATGGCACCTTAGCTGCTTCCTTGGACGAGAAGAGAATTGCTCAGGAATTAAGGGACTACTATGGTGTTGGCCCTCTTCTTGGGACACGCCCATCCGTGGGTCACGTGACAGCTGGCCGTGTCACGCACCACACGGTCATTGACGCGGGGCCGTTAGAAGCTCCCGACACCTGCAGGACTTGAATGACTACAAGGAATGAAAAGATGGCCTATGTCCACCATCCAGGTTTGGAGAAATGTAGCCTCTTTCTTACCTTATTGGAACTGCCCTGGGTAAGCTGGAGAGCTGGAGAGCCCTCAGAGATGCCTCTCCGTGTGTGCCCCTTTGCCGCCTCCCAGCCAGCGGCTTCAGATGGGTCCCAGTGGTTGCAAAATTGCCTGTGAAGACATGGTCCAGAGTGGCGCTTGGGTGTGCTACCCCTTGGTACTTTGCAGCTAAGAGAGAGTATCCCGTGGGTCGTTTGGATTTCCTGAAGCTCATTTTGTAGAAAATCTACAAAAAAGACATCTCATAATACTTATTGAAATGAAGAAACTGGGCCAGACTCACCGGCCGAGCTACAGTGGCCTTAGTGCCTTTAAGCCCTAAGAGTGAATCTCGTGGCCAGAAAGCCCCCTCAGGCACCTGCACAGTCAGCGATTTCGGTGGCCTCTGCTGAGGCCAGCTGCCACCAATAACTGACTCTTGCAGATCTGCCTGGGGTGGAGAGGTGCCTGCTACCATGCAGAGGCTTCCCAAGGCCAGGCCAGCTGGCATGAATGAAAAGTGGGTCTGGGGGGAGACGAGGCACACAGCTGCAGGAACACAGCAAGCTGCTTCTCCATCTTGAAGATGCCAGTCATTGAACCTGAGATCGGTGGAGAATGAGCCCCTCTAGTAGCCAGTAACCGCAAACACAACCGAATATCCTAAGTCAGTTAGGAATGGCCCTCCCAGTCTAGAACTATTGAATCCTTATTAGGCTTGATGGATGAGTGGGCCTTGGTCCAGAAACTCCCTTGGGACCGTCAGATGTGCGCATCTCAGGGCGGTGCCCAGAGGTCAAGTTGCAGACAAGCAAGAACTCCCAGACTGGATACTAGATGAGTTGAGTATACAGATACTATCCTGGGAGGCTGAGAAGTCCTAAAATGTTCCGATTGTCAGGCAGTGGGAAACCCAAACAAATAAGCAAAGAAACAAAGAAGCAAATGGTTAGGCAGTGCAGCAAATGACCTCACGGCCTCTCCAGACCGGCCGAACTTATCTGGAAAGCCCACTTCTATCCACTCCCCTCCCAGGTACAAGGCAGTGAGCTTTCTGGGGAAATTGCTCAAGTTTTGATGTTCTTAACAGATGTTCTGGGTACCTTGTTCAAAAGCAGGTTCGGGCTCGCTAGACGAGAGAGGAGGTGCGGGCATTCCGCATCTCTACCCTGCCCCCCAGGGCTCCAGACCTGCTGATCCAACGACCCCACTTGGGGTAGCGGACCCCAGAGGACATACCTTACAACGAGGTCATCACCACGGAGACGAGTGGTCCCAGGTGCTCCGGAGGGCCCTTGGGACCTACTGTGGGCTCTGCTGACAGGTCTAGATTTTACTCTCCACACTCCAGTTTCTGGAAAACAGAGACGATAATAAAATCTGTGAAATGGAGAGAATACTTGTTCTTTCTCGGCCCCTAGTCAGTGTCATGGGAGCGTAAGTCAGTGGTCGCTGACTGTTTCCAAATCTAGAGTACTTCCAGCTCCCACTTAAGAGTACCTTTGCACAGGGACGGAGAAGTGCTTTATAATGAATGACGCTGTGTCCACAAAACTGTTTGGAATTGGAGGGTGTCATTGCAATTACATGCCATGGCATCCTTCCTCACCCCTTATTTATTTACTTACTTACTTACTTATTTGCTTAGTCGGTTGGTTGGCTGGTTGTTTTTCAGTGGTTCTTGTTCAAATATGAGGTTCACAGACACACCGTACCCCCTCCGTGCCCTCGGTCTTTAGCTGAGCTGTCCTTCCTAATGGACCGGGAGCAAACCTGTGGCTTGGCTAATCAGGGCTCATAAATGTCAGGGTGCTTTACTGGGGCTGATGTGGTTTTTCACTCCCGAACTGGATCTGACAGCCCGTGTTCGGCTGAAAGTCCGGGGCATTTTTAACTTCAGTTAGGCAACACCCAAATCCTCCGGGTTGAAGCTAAATCCCCTTTTACTGCCCTCGGCGTGCTAGCTGAGGGCACGGTGTAGCCTCAGCTCCAGAGGCGCCAGCACAGATGGGGCCCGCTCTGGGCTGATTCTCCTATATTTAACCCGGCCCTAATTACCCACAGGTCTCTGAGTGAGGAGGGCTGATGAGCAGTTCAAGTTCCCTGCATAGAAATAGCCCCAGAATAGCTCCAGTGTTGTTTCTAATTGCAATGGATGAGCAGACCGGCTCATTAATCCTCCCCTATCAGCGTGCAAACTGGCTGCCCCAAATAGCCTTGATCTCAGCCAGCCCACAGTCAGCTTCGGGGCTGGTGGTTCTGTACATATTTGGAAAGGGAAGCATCTCCTCCCCAGGGATGGAGGTGTGTATTTGGGGGTGAGGAGCAGTCTATGGATTCTGGAACCTTAGGTTAACGTAGGAACAGGGTGTGGAAAAAGTAAATAACACCACACTGGCTCTGGGCCAGACGGGTCCAGAAAAGCTGGAAAAAGCTGAAGGACGTCCTTTAAATGTCTCCAGCGTATTCCTGTGCAGGCACCTCTCTGTTCAGTTCTCCTTGCTCTACTCTTTTGGTCTCGACTCCGTGTAAAATTTGTTATCAGTCATGTACACGTTAGTATGAATGCGTACTAATAGGTTCCCACATGTTTACAGCTTTGCAGTTTACGAAGGTTATTTTCCCTTACACGCCCGTTCGATGAGACCTGCACGGCAATCTTGGAAGGCTCACGGGGTCAGGCGTTATTTTATAATTCCCGCTACACAAAAGAGGAAATGGAGGCAAAGAACAGTGGTTGAGCACCCCAAATCACACAGTTACCAAATGACAGACCTTGGAAAAGAAATCAGGTCTCTTCTCTGATAGTTCTGGGAGATACCCGCTTCCTTGGGAGAGAAATAGAATGTCGTAGTTATTGTCGGGATGATGTATGGAAAGAGAAGCCTCTGGAATCAGACAGACTGGGATTGCAATCTCTGTGACTTTGAGCATCTTGTGAGGACTAAGTAAGACAATAAGGAGCCCCTGGTCGGCATAGTGCAAGCAAAAATCCCTTAATCGCACAATACTGAGTATTTTAGACTTTCTCTTGAGGAGAAGGAGATAAACCTTGCGGAGCATGGACTTCCTAAAGTTACATGTGGATCAGTCTTCCTTCTCTCTCTCTCTCTCTCTCTCTCTCTCTCTCTCTCCCTAACGCCCCCTCTCTCCTTCCACCTCCTGCTCTCTCCCTTCCCTCCCCAATCATTCATGAAGCCTCAGTGTGTGTTAAGATTTGTGGGAGATGACAGTAATTTGGAAGTCAAGTTGCCCTCAAGTTCCAGGCCATTAAACCCAATCAACTGTCTTTTATATCCAACTGCCCCCATGGTGTAGGGGCAAAAGAAAAAGATCTAAACAGAAAAGAGGAGGATTGTAAGTGAAATTTTGGGCAGCTATAGTCTCTAAGCACTGTTAGATGTATACATACATATATATGTTTATAGGTGTGTGTGTGTAAATTTAATTTTCACACATACACAAAAAAGGCATGAGGTATTCTTTTTTTTTTTAATTTTTTTAAATGTCTATTTATTTTTGAGAGAGAGAGACAGGGTGCGAGCAGGGGAGAGGGAGAGAGGGAGACACAGAACCGGATGCAGGCTCCAGGCTCTGAGCTGTCAGCACAGAGCCCGACGCGGGGCCCAAACTCCCAGACCCTAAGTTGGATGTTTAACCAACCTAGCCACCCAGGCGCCCCGAGGTATTCTTTACATTATAAAGGAAGAGAAGGGGCGCCTGGGTGGCTCAGTCGGTTGGGCGTCCGACTTCAGCTCAGGTCATGATCTCGCGGTCCGTGAGTTCGAGCCCCGCGTCGGGCTCTGGGCTGATGGCTCAGAGCCTGGAGCCTGCTTCCAATTCTGTGTCTCCCTCTCTCTCTGCCCCTCCCCCGTTCATGCTCTGTCTCTCTCTGTCCCGAAAATAAATAAACGTTAAAAAAAAAAATAAAATAAAAAAATAAAGGAAGAGAAAAATTCCGAAAGGTTAAAAAAATGTTAGGTTACGGTTTCAACGTCTCAGTCACTATCGCGAATGAAAACATACAGATGAAAAGCAAAAAATCACAGACTTGCCCAGTTGCTGCAAATGATGCAAATAAACGTAGCATTACTGAATACTCCTTAACAACCACCACAACCACAGACCTCAGGGACACCTGCACTTACGTTCTCTTCCACAAGATCCAATTCTTCATGGCCTTAGAGGCCCATCTTCGAAGTCACTGCCCCTTTGAAGCCTTCTCAGACCCTCCTTTTCCTCTCCCCTGCCCCTTGCCCAGGCGTTCTGGTCTTTTCCACCTGCGTGCGCCCGCGGTGCGCCATATACACAGCCATCGGGCGCTGTGTCGCTGGATGGTAATTTCACAGTTCAGATGTCCGCCGTCTACCTCTTGCGAACTCCTTCAGAGGGCTGATACCTGCAATGCCTGATAAATCAACGAAGAAATAGATGGAAAGAGTCAAGTTCTGGAGGACAGGAGGCGCTCTGTGGTAATAATTGGAAGTTACTGGGTATTCGGTGGGCCCCAAACACCGTCTCCAGTCCTTTACAGATACCACGTCGTCCAGCCCTCATCACCTCCCTGGAAGGCGGGCATCGTTATCCCTATGTTTTTGAAAAAATTTTTTTTTCAATGTTTATTTATTTTTGGGACAGAGAGAGACAGAGCATGAACGGGAGAGGGGCAGAGAGAGAGGGAGACACAGAATCAGAAACAGGCTCCAGGCTCTGAGCCATCAGCCCAGAGCCTGACGCGGGGCTCGAACTCACGGACCGCGAGATCGTGACCTGGCTGAAGTCGGACGCTTAACCGACTGCGCCACCCAGGTGCCCCCCTATGTTTTTGATAAATGGAGGCTTTGCACAGTCTAACGCCTCGCCAGGTCAGGGTCGTGGAGGGGAGCTGGGGCAAGACTGGAAGCTCCACCACCATTCCCCAAAGCCTTGCTCCTTGATCTCAGGGCTCAGCTTTCCCTCAAGTCAACAGATGTTGGCTTCCTCTGCTGCCTGGACAATTGGGTGGATGAGTAAAAGGAGCAACAAAGGGGTTGGGGTGTCGGTGAATAACGTGGTAGGTGGAGGAATTTATGAGTTACCTTTAGCTCTTCGAAGCTCCCAGGTCAAACTCCTGAGTTCCATCCACTGTGTGCTTGGTACTGATCTTCTGAGGCTTTGGACAGCCTTCCCAAGCAAGGAGGGCCCCCGGGGGACGGCGGTGAGGTCCACTTCAGTATGGCCAGCACCTGTCTGTCTCAAAACATCACCACCCTCCGTCCCCAGAGCTGCTGCGGATGCCTAAGGTTTTATTGTCAGGACTTACGAAAGTGCAGATTCCCATGGGGAGAGCTGTGTATTTATTCACTTTTTGGCCATGAATCTCAGCCTTTCACGTCCACAAATGTTTAACAAGTATTAGTTTCTTGTGGCTACTGAAACAAACTAGAAAATTGTGGTGGCTTAAAGTGACAGAAACTTATTTCCTGACGGTTCTGGAGGCTAGCAATCCAAAACCAAGGTGTCAGCAGGACCACATAGCCTCGGAAGTCCCTCAGGGAAGGACCATCCCTTGCTTTTTCTAGCTTGTGGTGGCTGCAGCCATTCCTTGGCTGGTGGCTATGTCACTCCCCGGTCTCCCCATCACCTTTTCCTCTGTGCGAATCTAATCTCCCTCTGCCTCTCTCTTATGAAAACACTTTGAAGGCATTTAGGCCTACCTGGATAATCCAGAATAATCTCCTTGTCCCCAGATCCTTGATTTAATGACCCCTAGGGACACGTTATCACATGGCGTAACATTTGCAGGTTCCAGAAGCTGGGGCTGTTTTTGGGGGGCGGGGTGCACCATTCATCTCACTGTGGGAAAAAGCTTCTGGGAGGAGACAACCACACAGTTCCTCCCCAGGAGTTCAGTCCCAGGATGATTGACAAGGATAAACAGTCCAGTGCTTTGGAAACCACAGTCTAGGTTCCCAAAGCCCCGGGAAGAATGCAAAATACTAAACACCAATGAAGGTGAAGGAATCTCTGGGCAGATTTCAAGCCCCCGTTATCCCTGAAGAGAGGAGGTGTGGACAAGAAGGCCACCAGTGGGACATCACTGAGTAGAGAATGGGATACTGGGCACAGGAGACTAAAGCGTTCTGTGGGACCGGAAGGGGTGATGAAGCAAAAGCCAGTTGCCTGCATCGAGCGGATTACCTCAAAGTTCAAATTTATGTGTTTTCATAAGATGACTGTGAACTGTAACCTAAGGTAAAATACACCCGAATTCAAATCCCACGAGTTCGTGTGGCTTCTACCAAGTGGCACGTTCTTTCTGACTTTTTCTGTTTTAAATGTTTTAAGTGTTATGTATTTTGAGAGAGAGAGAGCGTGAGCAGGGGAGGGGCAGAGAGAGACAGAGACTCAGAATCCGAAGCAGGCTCCAGGTTGTGAGCTGTCGGCACCGAGCCCGAGGCGGGGCTCGAACCCACAAACTGTGAGATCATGACCTGAGCTGAATTCGATGCTTAACCAACTGAGACACTCAGGTACCCCTCTTTCTGACTTTCTTCATTGCCAAAGTAGCGGGGAGACTGTCTACTTCAGGGAGTTCCTACAAAGACTAAGTTGGGTGTATGGAATAGCTCGTAGAGGGCAACACGTTACGTGTTATGTGATAGATACACATTGGTTTTCCCTCTGGTCTTGAAAACTGTGTCCCCATGGGGACCCTTATACTTGTGCATCTAGATTTGCAGGTTAGGAACTCTAGTCATGCTGAGGTGTGCCTTTCAACATTCTATTTTAAATGGTCTTATGCTCACCAGTAATGGGATGTGCCTTCTGATACGATGCATTGAGAAAAACATATCTGTTTGACCTACCAGAAATGTATATCCTAAATCAAACAATCAATCCCGAAAAGATCACATGAATCCAAATTCAGGGACATCTACAAAATAGTTATTCTAGGGGTGCCTGGGTGGCTCAGTCAGTTAAGCGGCTGACTTCGGCTGAGGTCATGATCTCGCGGTCCATGAGTTCGAGCCCCGCGTCGGGCTCTGTGCTGACAGCTCAGAGCCTGGAGCCTGTTTCAGATTCTGTGTCTCCCTCTCTCTGACCCTCCCCTGTTCATGCTCTGTCTCTCCCTGTCTCAAAAATAAATAAAACGTTAAAAAAAATTAAAAAAAAATAGTTATTCTACATGGTTCGAATATATCAAGTCATAAAGCCGAAAAAGGCTGAGAAACTCTTCCTGATTAAAGTAAACCTAAGAAATATGACAATTAAGTGCACTGTATAATCCCGGATTAGATCATTTATTAGGAAAAAATAGCAATGAAAGACATTTTCTGGGGTATTTGGCAAAATTTTGAATATGTATAAGCCAAGGGTTTTGTTTTGTTTTGGTTTTAGATTTTTTTACGTAATCTCTACACCCAACGTGGGACTCAAACCTACAATCCAAATATCAAGAGTTGCATGCTGTACTGAGTCAGCAATTGCCCCAAGATAAGAGTTTTGTTTTTGTTTTTGTTTTTATTTTTTTTAGAGAGAGAGAAAAAGCATGCAAGCAGGGAAGAAGGGCAGAGAGAAGGAGAGAGAGAGAGAATCTTAAGCAGACTTCACACTCAGCACAGAGCCTGACACAGGGTTTGATCCCACAACCCTGGGATCATGACCTGAGCCGAAACCAAGAGTCGATTGCTCCACCGACTGGGCAACCCAGGCACCCCAAGAATTTTTTTTTTTTAATTTTGATAATTGCACTGTGATTACGTGTGAATGTTCTGAGGAAATACACATGAAAGTATTTAGAGGTAAAGGGGCATGTAACTTACTCTCATGGTTCAGAGACTAATATATATATACATATGTGTATACATAATGATACATACAATTACATACATAAAATGAGAAGCAATTAGGGGCGCCTGGGTGGCGCAGTCGGTTGAACGTCCGACTTCAGCCAGGTCACGATCTCGCGGTCCGTGAGTTCGAGCCCCGCGTCGGGCTCTGGGCTGATGGCTCAGAGCCTGGAGCCTGTTTCCGATTCTGTGTCTCCCTCTCTCTCTGCCCCTCCCCCGTTCATGCTCTGTCTCTCTCTGTACCAAAAATAAATAAAAACGTTGAAAAAAAAATTAAAAAAAAAATGAGAAGCAATTATACACACACACACACACACACACACACACACACACATAGATACTATAAACATATATAATTTGGGGCAATAATATACTATATATATGGGCAATATATTAATAAATGGTGTATCTGGGAGAGGATATATGAAAGTACCTGCAATTTTTCTGTAGATTTGAAACTATTTCATGAGACAGTTTTAAAAAGTAAAAAAATAAAATAAAGACGTCTCATGGAAGGAAGAAATCTGCATTTCTTCAACAGCTCCAATTGGTGCTTGGGGGCTGGGGAGGGTGGTGCGCCGTCACAGGAAGGCTCTTGGTCTTTACCCCTGGGCACACCCCAGTTGACAACTGTCACCTGGGCCTGCTGCCTTCCGGTTCGGGAAGCATGCTCATTGCAGGCCCGAAGTTTCGCTCTAAGTCTGAGTTGCCGAGTCATAGCCCCATTCTACTCCCCTGAGTAGAATCCAAAATCAAAGAAACGGTATGTTCAAGAAAAGAAAACGCTTAGAAACATAGCGTTATCTCATTGTACTTGTATAGCGCCTCTAAGGTGGAGAATGTTCTTAGGGAAGGCTGGGGCCGGCCTGCAAACTTAGCTGGGTGCACAGGTGTATGTACCTGACCCTGGGTCAGTATTTGGTAAGTTTCCAAAAGGGCAGCCATTGCCGGGAACCCTGACACCAATCGTCATGATCCAGTTTCTAATTTTTCTACTAATCTTTCTTTCCAGCTACATCTCTTGTCCTCACCTGCCCGCCCCCTACCTCCTTCCGTGTTCCATCCCTATCCATCAGAGCCCACCCCACACTGGCATGAAGTTCCTTATCTTTATCCAAACTTTTCCCTCCAGTTGGAACACTCTTCTCCATTTTCTTCTGGTCTTTCAGGTTTCAATTCAGATGTCTCTTCCTCCAGGAAGCCCTCCATGGTCTTTGGAAATCTGTATTGTATACCTCTGTAATATCCTCACATTGCACTTACGTCCTCATCACTCCACTTTTTTTTTTAATTTTTTAAATTTATTTTATTTTATTTTTTGAGAGAGGGAGAGAGACAGAGCGTGAGGGAGGGAGGAGCAGAGAGAGAGGGAGACGCAAAACCCGACGCAGTCTCTGGGCTCTGAGTCAGCACAGAGCCTGATGCAGGGCTGGAACCCACAAACTGTGAGATCATGACCTGAGTTGAAGTTGACGCTTATCTGACTGAGCCACCCAGGAGCCCTGTCATCACTCTCCTTTCTAATCGTCTCTTTGCTTGTCTATGTCCCCCCCACCCCAATTCAACTGTAGGATCTGTGAGGCTTGTTCACAGGTTATCCCCAGTTCCCGGCACATTTCCTCACATAGAATACCTGACCCTTAAATATGTGTTGAATAAATCCAACGATTAACTAGATTACTATAACCTCGAAGATAAAGATATGTTGTTGTCTGTTAACTATTTCTGCTGTGGAAAAGGAAGGGACGGTGATTTGGCATTTTTCTCTACGCTGGCATTTTCTAGTTAGCGGGCCATGCAGGTGAATGCATTCTGAAAAAGTGTTGAATTCCAAAGAAGAGTTTCCCATTTTTTTCTCCATCTCTTTAGAATAACATTTAAATTTATTCTAAATTTCCCCTGCTTTAGAATGTGAGATGTATACATCACAGCTCATTTTTCTATGATTTCTGTCCTTTGGTTGTTAAACGAGGCTAACCTGGCCTCCCTAATTACTGATTGTTTGGGGGAACCTTATTCATTCATTCATTCATTCATTCATTCATCCAATAGGCACTTAACGGCCACTGTATGCCAGGACTATGAAGTCACTGGAATACATTATAGTGACACTTAACGTGATTTATTTAAATCGCTGCATTTAATTTCTTGCTTTCGATTCCTTCTTCTTGATTTTTCTCTCCCTCTGTCTCCATGTTCCCACTCAAAGACAATGTGAAAAGCACATGTAGCATGCCTGAACCCACATGCCTCATTCAAGAGAAGCCTTTAATTCAGCATGGAGCTGCCTTGTGGATTCTGTACAGGGGATGACTTAGAAAAAACAGCCTGAGCCACGTTCACTGGGGCAATTAGAGCCCACTGTCCTCAAATGGACTGTTACATTTATAGGCTAGAGTGGAGTCAATAAAGCCCTCATGCGGAAATGTACAAAGTTGCCTGTGTCTCTGAAGAGATGAGTCATGGGTGGGATCAAATTCGATCCTGGGTTTGTGTTACGTTTCTCAGGTGTTGATACCTTGAAAAGGAAGGAGAAGGCAAATGTCACCGTCACTACTATCCTTCAGTCTCTTATCAATCTCCCCCCACCCGGCCCCCGCACCAAGTGTGAATCAGCCCTGAGACATAACAAAGAACACTTCTTACCAAATAAGTCAAAGCGTTGTTGTAAATTATCTTATCATGGGGGGGGGGGGGTCCATACTCATTTTTCTTAACAACCTTCTTAATCACACAGGATAATGGAAACAAAGTAACTTTTCCTTGCAAATAAAGCCAACTTCTTCTGTAAATGTGACAGTGGACAGGCTTCATCATAGCTAACCTTGAAACACTGGTGATTTCCTAGTGCAGGGTTGGGGAGTGGGCAGCAGAATCGGGGCAGTTATTTAATAAAGAGCAGTTCACAGCTTTTTCCAACAGGAAATGAAGACGAATCCTACAGACAACCATAGGGATCCCAGACGAGGATACCACCGCGCCAAAGTTTTTCAATACAAAACTCCTTTGGCCAAAGGACCTTGAGACGTTTTGGGAGGATGTCAAAAGCTGTTTGGCACTCCAAAGGAAAACTTCCCCATCTCATTTTCCCTTTAGATTTGTGAAGGGAGGGTGGAATGTGTTGGCTAGATGTGGACAGACTGAAAAATGGGGGATTAAGAGAAGGAAAGGAAGAGACAGCTGGTCCACCATCCCTCCTTCTGGCCGGTAACTGTCCAAAGCACTATAATTGATTGGCATTCGCCTTCAACTTTATTGCCAGTGTGTTCTTCCAGCTTAATGAGGAAAAAGAATGTGCAGTAGGAGATGTAAAGATAGCCCACGTGTGAATGGACAGGAAATGGTTACAGGATAAACTGGTCTGCAAAGGGGTGTGTAAAAGAAGGATACAGGAAATTTTTAGGCATTCCTGCTTCTGCACAATGGGGGGGGACCCAGATTTTACCAATCTGAGTGTTTCTCTTCCCATTATTGGGAGTGTAATAAAGGATCTCCTCTGACACTAGAGTTTCGAAAGGTGGTTGGGGTGCCCTAGCAAGAATAGCATATCCCCGTTGCAAAGACAGAAAGCTAAATGATATTCAAATAGGAGAGAAAAGCCTTTCTCTGATTTTAAATAAGGAACTGGCAGCCCACGGTTTGCCGGATGTGCTGAAGCAAACCCCAGCCTCCTTCACCGCACCTTTGACGGGGATTCTCGTTACGTGCTCCCACAAAGTCAACTTTGGGTTTGGAACCTGAATGTGAAGATCAGATTCAGGCGATCACATATTCTGGATGGCCTGCAAAGGGCAGGGCTAGCAGGAGCACCCAGGAAAGGATTAAGAAAATCTCCGTGCAGCAACATACAGATGAGAGCAGAAAAGAACCGCCCAACTGAGCTGGCTCAAGATCTTCCCAGGTTTCTTAGCGAGATGCAATTGGAAATGTATACCAAGGTGGTATTTATAGTGTTATCGGGTGAATACAACGATACTGGAGTTTCCTGTACACCGAAGTGGCTCTAGAATTGAAATCTAGGAAGACTTCGTGTTGGCAATTTGGATGGAGGTGGGCAGCTGGGATCCTTAAGTTGAGACCGCGTATGCAGAGTAAACATAAGGCTCATACTTAGATTGCACATCTACTGGGGACCCTTGAGTAGGGCCTGAAGGCCAATATTGGGCGGCCTGTATATATTCTCTAAATCAAAATTTTTTTTTATCCACTACTCTTTTATCATAGTGTGTTTTTAGTTATTTTCATCACATCCTCCTGCTGTGGGCATCAAGCCCTGAACGTAAATAACATGTCGGGGGGATTGACAGAGGTAGATAATTGGTCCAGGTGGACCGCCTTGACCGCTGCAGTTCAGATTATAGCATCCCATGAGTGCAGGCCTGGTAAGTGACTTTCTTGGCCCCATGCTGCTCTCGCAAGATTTTTTTACACTGGGGGATGCCCTGTGTGCAAACAGTAAATTCATACTCAAAAGCAGTTGTGGTCTCTTACTGGGTTGTTTTGTTTCGGCCAGCGGTCTGCCTTGCAACACATGCGTCATTTCCTGGGTACCGTCCCTTCCCCCAGACCACGTGGTGGTAGCACCATCCGGGCCATGTAGCTCTGCTTTGGGTCACTGTTCACTGGATGGGGAGTGAGGACTAGAGCAAGACGAGAATCTGGATTCAGATCTGTGGGCGTTGAGAGGTAGGCAACAGATGAGTGGTCTGCCTCCGTCTACATAGCTGGACGTGCGCCATGAGAACTGGGGAGATGCTGGTGTCTGTGATGGGTGGGAGGAAAAGAAAATGAAAACGGAGATTCTGAAACAACAGAGCTGACAGAGTGAAGGAAAGGCCAGTCTGGAGGCCTTATACAACTTTTCAGCTCCTGGTTCTCATCACTTCCCTCAGGGCAGGCTTCTCCTTTTTTGGCGTCTCTGAGTTATGATTAAATCTTCACTGTGCTAATCTCCCCTTCTGTTGCTTACGCTTGGCCTGAGTGGTTCTTGTTACCTGTACCTTCAAGAGTCCGCACGTGGAACGTGGCTCAAAAATGTTGCTTGTAATCCCAGGACACTGGGACACATGGCCTCTGAGAAAGGGATGCATCATCCTAAGAATGTTCACTTGCTTCCCTGTTGGATGGTGGCAGCATTAGTCTTCAGGACTCTGTAGACTTTGTGGGTAATCATTATTGGTAGTTGAGTCTGCCTGTTAGAGGATAGACGTTGAAGAAGAATCACATACGTTATACTTGCCATTGCAGGTGATTGAATTTTAGGCCATGAGAATTTGTTCAGTTATTGTGCACCGGGAGAGACCAGAATGTTGAAGCATAATTGAACATGCATTACAAATGCTCAGAAGGCAGTTCCCAGTCTTTAGAGTAAACAAGAGATGGCCATAGGTGCCAATGTACTCCTCTTGATTGACTCTGATGTGCATCCAAGGACAGGTATCAAATTTCCCACATAGAGAGGATGAGGCCTAGATACCCATGCGTTCGACATCTTTTAAGAGAAGAATATATGAGTAAGCCCCTCTCTTGAGCAGCCTTTGCTCATGTACATGACCCAGCAAATGTACTGCTAGGTATATTATATATTCAAAAGAATTGAAAACTTACGTCTGCAAAAAACACTTGTTCAGAAATGTTCATAGCATCATTATTCTTAACGGCCGAAAAGTGTAACAGCCTAAGCATTCATCAAATGATAATGGATAAACAATTATGGTCTAGGCACATATAGGATATAGTCAGCCCCCCAAAAAGGAATAAAGTACGGTTAAAGAAAAAAATGATATTCTAGCTGTGAAAAAATAGCATTTTAATATTCACGACACTTGTTAAAGCAAGATAAGGAAGACTTTATTCAAGAAGGAACATTGTGCTGGGTATAGCGACCGCTGCATGTGGTCTTGCAATGGGCAGGAGAGATCGGATGCGACTGCCAGGACATCATGGGCAAGTGGGAATATATAAGTAAGGGGCAGGGTGGGGATCATTGGATTGAAAATTTCTAAGGGGAAGCATCAGAGTGAAGGGGAGATTCTGGCTAAACCGACCCATAGGATTCCTGCTGAAGGCAGGCTGGAGTGATTAGACATCACCTGGAGAATGGTAGAGAAGGAGGAGCTCAATCAGAGACTGAGGGTGATCAGATAGAGAGGGTAGATGGTTCTGGCAAAGCTGACTTAGGGATCTTGTTAAAATCAGATGATGCAGAGACAGACAGGAAGTCCAAAACCAAGGCCTGGCTAAAAAGTTCAGGGGAGCCTGAATAGAGTTTGGTCAAGGAGAGACTCTGCCAGCACCCCCGTGTGCCGCCACATGGATGGGCCTTGTAAACACTGTGCCAAGTGAAGGCAGCCTGACACAGCGGCCACAGAGCGTAGGATTCCATTTACAAGAAATATTCAGAGTAGGTGAATTCATAGCGACAGAAAGGACGGTAATGGCTGCCAGGGCCCGGTGGGGAGGAGAATACCTATGCTGACTGGTATAGGGTTTCTTTTTGTGGCGATGAGAATGTTCTGAAACTAGATAGTGGTGAGGGTTACACGAGTTTGGGTCTGCGCTGAATTTTACAACTTAAAAAAGGTGAATTTGACGGTGTGTGAATTAAATCTCAATTTTTAAAAAACTTAATAGGCATCTCTCTCCTGACCTGTGTGTAGAGAAGGCTTACTTTCTCATCTGGGGCATGTGGGAAAGCAAGATTTCTCCTTTCCTTTTCAGTGTCCCCAGTACCTCAAGGGGGAGAGTAATGAATGAAAGACACAGAGGCCGCATTTCAGCCTCCGGTCATTTGAGCCCGGCAAGAGCACGGGAGAACTTAGAAACCACTTCTGCAGTGGACATCTTACGAAATGCAGCCCACACCAAGCACCAGCCTTGTGGTCTAAAGGAAAGGCCGGGGGTCTTGCCCTTCCTGGGTCACTCAGTGAGAATACTTCGTGAATACTCCTTGAAAGTACCTCAAGAGGACTGACTCAGCTGGGGAATCTTGTTAAAAAGCAGAATCTGATTGAGCACGTCTGGGGCGGGGCCAGGATTCGGCATGTCTAACCCTAAACCCTAACCACCAACCCACCACCCCCCCAACCCGTGGATGATGCTGACCTGTTTGTTTCACAGATCACACTTTGAGTAGTCAGGACACCAGTAAGCAGGAATTCTATTTATCAAAGGAGGCTGCCTGGAGGAGGAGTTTAGACTCGGTTCTGAAGGAAGAAGGGGCAGATTATTTACCAGGGCCGACGATAATATGCCAAGAGATGGAATAAGATGGTGGAAAGGTGGGAACCTGCAAAGTTGGTATAAACAAATGAGTAGACTGGCCTGGCTCCAACCAGGGAGGCAGAGACATGTGGTGGGGAAAAAAAAAAAAAAAAATTAGAGGATCAAGGGATTGCAGGGGTCTTTTTTGACATCTCGGACGTATCACCCTCAGCCAGCAACTCCCAGGCTGTGCCCGCTGGAGCGCCACTGGTCTGCGAGCTGTTCATAGGTATTGGTGTGGTTGCACAGGTCCAACCAAAACAGGAAAGAAATACATGTCTTTAACTTTATTTTAAACATGCTTCTCTCTCTCTCTTCTCGATACAGGGCACACATTTCCTATTCCTTTAAAAACAGATCCGTGTCACCAGGTCTATGCCTTTTATTTTTGTCATTTTTTTTTAATATGAAATTTATCGTCAAATCGGTTTCCATACAACACCCAGTGCTCATCCCAACAGGTGCCCTCCTCAATGGCACCCCCCATCAACCCTCAGTTTATTCTTAGTTGTTAAGAGTCTCTTATGGTTCGGCTCCCTCCCTCTCTACCTTTTTTTTTTTTCCTTCCCCTCCCCCATGGTCTATGTCTTTTAAAGGGTGCCAAATGACGCGTCTTTCTTCTTTCACTTTGAAACGGTGATTTCCAATCCTGACCACACCTTTGAATGGTCCGAGGAGTTGTACAGAATGTCCAGGGCTCAAACCTCAGCTTTAGACATTTTGACCCTGGGGTAGGGCCTGAGGTAGGGGCTCCGAAGTGATATTTTTGGAAAACTATCCCAGTAATTCGAATGTGCGGTCACCGCTCTCTGACCCAGTACTACCTCCTTTGGCACACAGAGCGGAGTCCAGGCAACTTCCCTGGGTTATCTGGTAATAAGAGGCCGTCCAAAGATTCCGAGCTTGGGGTGGTTTCATAAACTCTTTATAAAGTACTACCTGTGCCTGACAGATTTCATGAAAATGTGTCAGGAATTATAGAGCCGCGGTCACTAGTTGTCTCTATGAGCCAGAATTAGGCTCACTCCTCGGAAAGGATATTAATTAGCTCAAGAAACTCCCATTTGTAATTTTTCAAGATGGACGTTGATGGTTTATGAGAAATGCCTAGGAAATAAATGGATCTAAAATTTTGGAAGAGTAGAGGATTCCCCTTTAAAAAAAATTGGATCAGTTGCTTGGAATCCACTTGGAGAGGAATTTCGCCTTAATAGTGATGAGCAGTTTGGCAAGAATCGGAGAAGCCGAAAAATCACAAATAGTTTTGATGGCAGAGATGCTTCATTTGGGGATTTATTTTAATTTAAAAATTTTAAAAATTCACCGATTTTCCTTTTTTTTTTTTTCTTTTACTTTGTTGAAGTATGACTTACCTGTAATAAAATAGACCCATTTTAAGAGTATAGTTCGAGCAGGCTGACAAATGTGTACAAGTGTGTAATCGTCATCCCAGCCGAGACACAGGACATTTTCCTTATCTGCTAAGGTACCTTTGTGAACTTTCCCAGCCCTGACCTGGATGACTCCACGGGTCTGATTTTATATAAATGAAACACGAAATACGTACACTTCTATTTCTTATTGTAATTTTTCCAGTTTTATTGAGATATAATTGATATATAGCACCGTGTCCGTGTAATGGGTACAGCATAACGACTTGGATACGCTGTAACCTGCTTGTCACCGTAAACCTCGTGAATATCCACTACGCCATACAGATAACAAGGAAACAGAAGCAGTGCTGTTTTTTATCCTCAACAACTTTCAAACGTACCACACAGACCGTGAACTACAGTCATCACGCAGTGCACTGCACCTCCAGGATGTACTTATCCTACAGCTGAAAGTTTGTACCTTCTGTTCCTATCCTATGTGTTCACTTTTATATCTGGCTTCTTCACCCAGCATAACGTTGTTGAGATTCATCCATGTTAATGCATGAATCAGTAGCTGATTTAAATATATGTATATATTTATATACATATATTTATATTTATATTTATACTTATATTTATATGGGCACATTATATAAATAAATATAAATATAAATGTAAATGTAAATGTAAATATAAATAAATATAAATATAAATATAAATACACACACATAAGGGGCTCCTGGGTGACTCAGTTGGTTAAGTGTCCAACTCTTGGGGCGCCTGGGTGGCTCAGTCGGTTAAGCATCCGACTTCAGCCAGGTCACGATCTCGCGGTCCATGAGTTCGAGCCCCGTGTCAGGCTCTGGGCTGATGGCTCAGAGCCTGGAGCCTGTTTCCGATTCTGTGTCTCCCGCTCTCTCTGCCCCTCCCCCGTTCATGCTCTGTCTCTCTCTGTCCCAGAAAAAAAAAAAAAAAAAAAAAAAAGTGTCCAACTCTTGATTTCAGCTCAGATCATGATCTCATGGTTCCTGAGTTCGAGCCCTGCATCAGTTTCTCTGCCATCAGCACAGAGCCTGCTTTGGATCCTCTTGTCTTTCCCTCTCCCTGATCTTCCCCTGCTTGTTCGAGCACAGTCTCTCTCTCTCTCTCTCTCTCTCTCTCAAAACTAAGTAAAAACATTTAAGTATAAGAAAAAAAATACAGTAAAGCCTTGGATTACAAATAACTTGTTCTGTGAGTGTTCCACGAGACGAACAAACATTTGTAATAAATTTTAACTTGATAAACTACCGATGTCTTGCAATATGAGTTGTACGTGGCGCTGAATGTCACATCACCACAACTGAGCCAAGGGTTCTTGAAATTCACTTTGATATACAAGTGCTTTGGATTACAACCATGAATTATGCTCGCAAACCAAGGTTTTACTCTGTGTGTGTGTGTGTGTGTGTGTGTGTGTGTGTGTGTGTGTATACACATATATATATAATTGAATAGTAGTATGGATACACTAGTTATTTTTTTTTACTAATTTTGTAATTTATTTATTTTTAATGTTTATTTTTTGAGACAGAGACAGAGACAGAGTATGAGCATGGAAGGGGCAGAGAGAGAGAGGGAGACACAGAATTTGAAACAGACTCCAGGCTCTGCGCTGTCAGCGCAGAGCCTCAGGCGGGGCTCGAACTCACAAACCGCAAGGTCATGACTTGAGCTGAAGTCGGTCGCTTACCTGCCAGAGCCACCCAGGTGCCCGAGGTTGTTTTTTAAATCCGTTCACTTGGTGATCAACACTTGGGTTAATTCCAGTTAGGCGCTATTATGAATAAAGCTGTATAAAGATTTATTTACGAGTGTTTGTGTGAGTCTCTGGTGTCATTTCTCCTGCGTAAATAATTAGAAGTAGGGTTATTGTGACACAGGGGTAAGTGGGTCACATGGCCAATTTATACAAGACTGTCAAATGGTTTTCCCGGGTGGTTATAACATTTTACATTCTCACCAATAATGTATGAGGATTCCAATCGTAAAGCATCCATGCCAACACTTAGATTGTCAGTCTCTTTGATTTGAGACATTGTTGATTTGTGGTTATATCTCATTGTGGTGTTAACTTCCATTTTCCTGATGACTAAAGATTTTAAACAGCTTATGTTACTAGCTCCTACCTCAAACCACACACAAAAATTAACTAGAAATGAATTATAGCTGTAAACATAAAAGGGAGAACTATAAAACGTTTATAAGAAACATAAGAGAAAATCTTCGTGACATTGGAGATAGGCAAATATTTCTTAGACAACTCACAGAAAGCACTTAACATGAAAGAGAAAAATTGATCATTTAAATTTTATCAATACTTAAATCTTTTATTCTTCCAATCACAGCATTCATAGATTAAAAGGCAAGACACAAACTAGGAGAAAATATTTTTAATAAACACATTTAATAAAGGATTTACATCCAGAATATATTAACAACTCTTACAATTCACAGATGAGAAAAATCAATCCACTTTTAAAAAAAGGAACAACAAACAGGAATAGACACTTTAAATTTGTTGTTTTTTACTTACTTTTACACAAGAGCTTAAATGTGATCTTATATGTTTTTGAAAGGGCAGTCTTTATTTTTTCCATTTTTTCTTTGTTTCTATTTCTTTCTCCTTATTTAAGTCACATCAGTACCCAGCCCTAATCCCCTGGGCACCCATGGTAGCAACCCAGAAGTGTTTCTCTGCTAATGTCATCATATAAAGATAGACACCCACACAAACATGCACGTGCACACACAGTCACAGATACGATTCTTGTCTTTTTTTTTTTTTTACCAAAATGTGATCATATTATTTTTATACATCTGCTTCTTGTTTTGTTACAAGTCCCTGTTATTGACACTGATCCTAGTCAACTATCTTAACTCATTTTCTTATTTTTATGACTGCCTATTATTCTGATTTTTTAAAAAAAGTTTAATTTTTGAGAACGAGACAGAGACAGAGTGCGAGCAGGGGAGGGGCAGAGAGAGAGGGAGACACAGAATCCGAAGCGGGCTCCAGGCTCTGAGCTGTCAGCACAGAGCCCAACTGGGGCTCGAACTCATGAATCACAAGATCATGACCTGAGCCGAAGTCAGATGCTTAATGGACTGAGCCACCCAGGCGCCCCCATACTATTCTGATTTTACTTTTAGGAGTGGAACTCCTGCCAGACTGCTTTCCATAGAAGGGCTGTAGTCTTTCCCCACACCCCAATCAACAATGTGGATGTGAGGAGAGGTCACGTAGCTTTGCTGTCAGTGCAGGAAATATGGCGCCAGACTGCCTGGGTTCGATTCCCAGCTCTGCTCCTTGTTCGCCACGTCACCCTGTACCTCAGATTCTGCACATCTGTAAAATGGGAATAATAGCACTTACCCCATTAGGGGTGTTACGAAGACCTGAATTACTACCTGCAGTGCTGGTGGTACCTCGCACACGGTAAGTGCCGTAGATTGTTAGCCGCGCCGTGGTTCTTTTCACAATGTTGAACAAGCACCTTGTACGTTTTCAGAATCTATTCTAGACTCCAAGGATAGGGCAGCGAATAAAACTGACAAAAATATCACTTTCCCAACGGAACTTCCACTCTAGTGGGAAAATCTGTTCGTGTTCACAGTTTTTAAACATTTTTGTTGTTCTGATAGACATAAAGAACTCCCTACTCCTTTCAATTTGCTGGTTCCTGACCAGGAACCCGGTCATCTGATCACTTCATTTAGGAATTTCACACTTCTGCTTGCATTTCTATGAATTGTCTATTCATATATCTTTGTATATATTTTTGTCTACTCTTTGTATTTTTAATCACTGTTGTTTGGTAGGCATGTTAGCACTTTTCTGTATTACAAATTCTTTTTACCCCAACCTCTAGTGTCCCTCTGGACTTTCTGTAGGGCAGCTTTTGCCATATGGTTGTTTCTACGTTTTATATAGCTAATTATTTCCATCACTATTTTATAGCTTTTAGATGAAAAGGCTGGTTAGGGTCCATTGTACCTGTAGTTTATAAAATATTCCCGACAAAAATTTTATTGTTTGATTTTTCACGTTTAAATCGTTGTCTATAATTGAGTCTTGAATATGGTGCCCTATGGGCTTCATGCTTCTCTTTAGATGAAGAACATAATATGCTGACCGGTTCTTTTTTTTTTTTTTTTTTTTAGGTTTATTTATTTATTTTGAGGGAGAGAGATTGAGAGTGCAAGAGCTTGCCCGAGCAGGGGAGGCAAAGAGAGAGAGGGAGAGAGAAAATCCCAACCACAGTACAGAGCCCCACTTGGGGCTAGATCTCAAGAGTCATGAGATCATGATCTGAGCCGAAATCAAGAGTCTGAGGCTTAACTGACTGAGCCACGTAGGCACCCCCTGACAGTTTATTAAATATAGCATCCTTTTTTTCTACTGAGTTGAAATGAAAATGTAACATCTCATGTAGACTGTATGTTCCACTTCTGAATTATTGACTCTGTTTACAAATCTATATTTGTATCTACAAATCCTATTCGTATATGGTACCTACCGATACTATAGTGATCTGCTCACACATACGTTTCGGCGTGTGTTGATCTCTAGTGAGCGAGCCTTCCCCTCGCTCTTCTTTTCAGTAGCATTGGTTCTTGGGCATTTATTCACCTATATTGACTTTAGGATGATTTTATCCGATTTTAGAAAGCAGGGATTCTAATCGGAATTGAATGAAGTAAATATGTTACTTTGAGGAGGCTTGATATTGTCTTTCCCTTCAAGAACATGGTATGCCTTTCCTTTTAACGCAGATCTTATTTTTACATCTTTAATAACATTTTGCAGTTCTTTCCAAGTGGGTCTTGTGCCTTGTTAAATTGATTCCTAAGCGTTTTATAGATTTTGCCGCCGTCTCAAGTGAACTGAATGTCCCATTTCCGCTTGGAAGTGCTACTGTCAGAGGAAAGGAAATGACTTGATGTTTTTATTTCACGTTGCATCTCATCACTTTTCCAAAACTATTCCAGTAGTTTTTATCTGAGTAACTTGGGTTGTGGTTGTAAAAAGAGATAAAGCTTTCTCCTTCCTCTGTGTTTATACCAGTAATTTCGTGTTGGCCCCTTATCATCTGTGTTAAAACCTAGGAAATGTAAAAATGAATGATGAAGCAACCATCCGTGTCGGCCTCCCCCTTTTAACTGAAACCATCTTGTAATTTTGCTTTTGTGGAGAATATATCGGTTTCTTAGAAATATCATTAAAATGTAAGCATAGTATACTAATGAAATGAAACAAAACAGTATCTGTTTTTGTTCCTATCCTATAAAATGTTATAATAATAATGGTTTGTGCATTTAAAATGCCTTTTCAGGAGCGCCTGGGTGGCTCAGTTGGTTGAGTGTCCAACTTCAGCTCGGGTCATGATCTCACGGTTTGTGGGTTCGAGCCCCACATCAGGCTCTGTGCTGACAGCTCAGAGCCCGGAGCCTGCTTTGGATTCTCTGTCTCCCTCTCTCTCTGCCCCTCCCCCACTCACTCTCTGCCTCCCTCTGTCTCAAAAATAAATAAACATTTAAAAAAATGTTTAAAAATAAAATGAAATGCCTTTTCAGAATCAATGGGTATGACTTTTCTACCTAACTACTTTGGTGAGTGGTTTACACTGATAGATTAATTGGTATTGAAACGTTCTTGTGTTCTTACTGGTAGTGATATCCTGATTCTCCAACCATACCCACAGGCAGGTGTCCACTCCAGGTGTGTTTCTCCAGATGTACCTCAAACCATTCTTGTGGTTTTTATCCCCCATATGCCCAGTCACTAACCAGCTACCATGTCATTCTGAGAGATAGGGAAAAAAAAAAAAAAGTAGATAGGGGCGCCTGGGTGGCGCAGTCGGTTAAGCATCCGACTTCAGCCAGGTCACGAACTCGCGGCCCGTGAGTTCAAGCCCCGCATCAGGCTCTGGGCTGATGGCTTAGAGCCTGGAGCCTGTTTCCGATTCTGTGTCTCCCTCTCTCTCTGCCCCTCCCCCGTTCATGCTCTGTCTCTCTCTGTCCCAAAAATAAATAAACGTTGAAAAAAAAAAAAAAAAAGTAGATAGCTATCCTTGACTTTCCTAATTTGACCACATACAACTTTTTAGTCAACCCGTGTGAGATAGTAATGATGATTTCTTGATAAGTTAAAAATCCAGTGAATCCAGCCAGTTATTCTTTTTGGGCAACTAGTTGCAAAACAAACAAACAAACAAACAAACAAAACATTCCACCTATATTAAATTCAAGTAAATGAAGCTTGTAGGCCTTGATATGTATATGCCCTGTTTATCTTCTGGGTATTTGATCTAAGTTTGGTCTCTTCAAATTTGTTGGGATTATTGGACAACATTTAGGCTGTGAATGTTGAGGGTTATTTTCAGTAGTTGAGGGACTCACTGGCGTAAAAAATTTGAAAGTCAAAAGAAAATAAAGAGACAAAAGATAATTAAAGATTGTGATATAATGTCTGCCTGCCCCCGACTCCCACAGAGAGAGGGAATTCTTACAGCGTAAGGTAAGAAAAGCAATAGTTCCCATTTATGGGGGCACCTGTTGGTTAAGCATCTGGCTCTTGATTCTGGCTCAGGACAGGTCAGGATCTCACAGTTTTTGGGATTGAGCCCTGTGTTGGGCTCTGTGCTGACAGCGTGGATTCTCTCTCTCCCTCTCTCTCTGCCCCTTTCCCACTTGTGCATTGCCTGTCTCTCTCTTTCTCTCTCTCAAACACAAAAAACCCCAATGGTTCCCATTTGCTGAGCAACTACCATGTGTCAGGTACGTTTTTTTATGTCATCTTACTTAGTGTCCCATCATCTCCATAAAGCAAAAATTGGATTCCTTGTGACTGTCCAGGAAATCCAGCCCCAGAGAATGTCAGTTTTCTGCTCAAGGTATCATAACTGCTAATTAGCAGAGTTGAGCTCCTGTCTCCTTTTGAATTTCTTATGCTAATCTCTCTTTTGTGATCCAATAATTCACCTTTAAAGATTAAAAAATCCACAAATAACTAGAAAATAACCAACTCATGAGCTATACAAAATATTCTCTTATTCAAGAATAGAGCCAAGCTAGGTTAATTATTGTTGTTTTTGATAGAATTACAAGATTCATGCGCAAGGGAGGCGGTGGCTGCAATAATCCTTATATGAAAATGATACTCCCCAACATTTGTCATGTAATGAAATTCTTTCAGTTGATCTAAATTGGCTTTTTAGCTTCTCCAGGAAGTTCATACTTTTGACAGAATGAAAATCCAATTGCCATAAGCGTCTTTTGCAGGAAGCCAGCTCGGGACTCTGCTAGCTGTTCTCTAGGTGGGTCTGGCCAGCTCCTTTGCCACTGGGCTTTGGGAAGATCATTCCAGAGCCAGGGAAGGGGTCCTGCACAGCCTCTGCCCCAGCCCAGCCGGCGCCCTCTTCACACACTCATTCCTGAGTCTTGAAATCGCCACCCTCCTTTCCTCTCAGCCTACACTGGCTTCCAGTTTCTTTTTCCTCCATAAAGCCTTGCTCAAAAGTAATCCACCCCAAATAATCCACATTGGGTTTCCTGTTTCCAAATGATTCAGGCATGTACTGCGGGAATCAGTTGGCTTGGCACTTAGTCACTTGCTACCTTCTATTATTGTCCTTCGTGTCAGAAATTTTGACTCCTTAGTGAGACTTCGAGGCCCCAAGGGTGATCTGGCTTCAGAATTATACAGAGCTTGAAGAGAGGTGTTCATAAACACTAGTCCAATAATGCACGTTGTTGACTTGACTTGAATTCCTGCCTGTTCAGAAAACCGTCAAGGCCTGATCTGACAGGGACTCTGAAAGTCTGAGGAAATCAATCGATGGCTCCTTGAGTAGCTAAAATATAGTGGAGTGTCGCAGCCAACGCACCCATGGTACTTTTTTAGGTTCTCCTGGACCCTCATCAGCATCCCAAGTAGACACTGGGTTCCAAGCCAGACCATGCGTGTCCTCTGGCCTCAGCCTTTGCTGAGGGTCTGGCTCAGGGGAAGTTGATTCTACCTCTATTGGGACCACGGTTCAGATATCCAGCAGCCCCCCAGCTCGTAAGCCTCCACGAGTAGAGCGGCCGGAATATTTCCAGGGCTGTCGCTGTAAAAGGATATGCCCTTTGAGAGAAATAGAGCGGCACAATTTCCATCATGCTGGGGTGAGGGAAGAAACGTAAGCACAGTTGGGCCACTGCCAGGAGCCGGGATGTTACCCAGCTTCCCCTCAGGGAGATACAGTGTGCCCACTGCATGCTTAACCGTGGGCTGCCATTCCACAGCCTTCTGAAGCAGCCCTTTCTCCTCCCTTCCTATCACCGGTGTCAAGGCAACTTTCTTCAGGGTGCAGGCCTTCTGCATTCTGGGGAACAGCTAGCAGGGGAGTGTTATAATTAGGTGCTCTTTCATAGAGGACCATGTGAGCCATAGCATATCATTTGGGAGATTAGCGTCTCAATGCCTTGGGAGATGAGGAGGGAAAGAAATACCATTGTGTAGGAAACACACCATGCTCTGATTTCAACCTTTGTAATAAAAGGATCCCGTGACCTTGGTCCACTTACCTGCCTTGTCTGAGAAGGGATCCTGCCCATCCCTGCGTGAATGGGGGCTTAGAAGTCAGTGAGGAAAATTATGAGCGCCTCAGAACTATGGTTTCCCCCGGGCTCATTATTTGGCTTCTCCATGTGCCAGATGCACAGTAGTTGTTCAACAAAGGGTTGTTTGCTTTGTGTTGATTCGGTGGCTTTAGAACTGACTGGAAGCCTGTGAACAGCAGGCACTCCTCTCCTCAAAGGTAAGCCTGGAAAATACCTGCTGAGTTTGGGAGTGTCCCACGGCCTGCCAGAAGTAATGGAGTGAGTCTGGCTAGAGCAAGCACAGAATTGTGGAGTCCTGGGCTTGTGGGGAGTGTTCCAGAAGGAGAGGCAGGACTTTCCGGTCCTCTGAGGAGGACAGGGACCCTGGCTGTTGACACAGTCCCCCCTCCCTCCCCTTCGGGCAGCAAGTTCAGAATCCATTCCCAGCCTCCTCCAGTCACACAAACAGGCTGGAAAAGACCAAATGAAATGAGATCATCAAATCCACTGCGCAGCCAACAAAGGAGGCCATCCAAAATGCAAGAACAAATCAAATAAAAACCTCTGGCAGAGCTAAGAGAGAAAGGACTGCAACTCAAAAGGGAACTGAAATTACTTTTAATAGATGTTGGTAAAGCTGCCGAGAGACCTCGATCTCTCAGCCCTCCATATTATTTATTGATTGGGCTGGCATCCTCGCTGATTCATGAGGGCTTTAGAGAATCGCACAAGCCTTGGGTTGCAGAAGGCGGCCCAGGAAAGAGAAACCTTTGCTCTGGAGCTGTTTCTTCTTCAGCTGTGTGGTTTTGTTGTTGTTGTTGTTGTTTTTCTCATGCCTTAATATCCTCATCAGGGAAGTGGGGAGATACATGCAGGCATTTGTCAACTCTTCCTCAGAACTCCTTGGCCAGTCAGCCGTCGTGCAGTGAGGAGACTTTTCCTCTGTCAGATTTAACTGTGAACTCTCCCAAACAACACTAACCTTGAGACTTTTTTACTGGGGGTTCATAATTCAATGAACTGCAGAGAAAGAGGGAGACCCTAAACATTCTGGAACTTTCCTGCAACACAGTCTGCGGCCGCATGCCCCACGCACATGTCTCTGACAGATACCATTTGGTGCATAACATGTCTTGAGCAGATTAGTTGCATAAAGTCAGGACTTGGGTTCGATCCTGGCTTTGTCACCAGCTTATTGTAAAGTCCGGAGCAAGTCAATTTATTTATTTTTCCCCATCTGTAAAATGAGGGGATTGGGCTAGGTACCTTGTAATGTCTCTGGCAGGTCTTACAGTCTATATTATAGTAATGAAATTTGTGACATTGCTTCTTTTTCAAGAAGAAAAAAAAAATTGGCTTTAAAGACAGAAGAAAAATGGTGTCTTTCTTGCACTCCATTAAGAATAACCCCCTGTTGCCAAATTAGTGACATGGTAAATTGGGGTTACAATATTCAGCGTCCCTTCTTGGCCGGCGTACGCTGGTAATCAATCCTAGCTCTGTGAAAGAGAACATTCTCTTTAAAACAAAACCACCACAGTAGTAGTCTTAATAATAACGGAAATCTAGAAAAGATCGAAATGGAGATTTTTTTTTTTTTTTTTTTTTTGGACTACGTTTGTTGTCAAATAAGCAAGGTTTCTGTTCGAAGCTAAAGCAAGAATACGTTTTATGAAGCGGTCAATATCTGCCCGTACGTCCACCTGTGCGTCTTTATCTCTCCACACCATCCCTCCCACATCTGGCCGTGGACCTTTGCTTTTGGCAATAGAAGTTTATCTACTCACTGCTGCACAGATCTGGGTAAAATGGCTAGGAGCAGCGACAAGCGGAGGCCAAGGCAGCAGAGAATATGGGGAAAGCACGACACCACGGAGGGAGCTGAGGGCCTGCATCGGCCTGGTGGGAAAGGCAAGCAGCACGGAGAAGAAAGCAATATGGTGTGCACACAGTAATGATGTTTGGCAGAGCTTCTTGCCAGCTCAGCTCACGAAATCTCTTGGCAAACAAAGCTACCACTGCATAGACGTATTAAGGGGGGAGCCTGGGTGGCTCAGTCGGTTAAGCGTCTGCCTTGGCTCAAGTCACGATCTCATGGTTTGTGAGGTCGAGTCCCACATCGGGCTCGATGCTGTCCAGGTGGAGCCTGCTTTGGATTTTCTGTCTCCCTCTCTCTCTCTGCCCCTCCCCTAGTTGCAGTGCTCTCTCTCTCTCTCTCTCAAAAATAAACATTTAAAAATATATGTACGTATTGAGGCCTTCTGTGTGCCCAGCACTCGGAGGACAGCATTGAAGTTATAGAAATCATACAGGCATATTTTCAGCTGAAGGATATTTCTTCAGTCTCCAATAAGCTCTGTGATGGGCACAGGGGGAGAAGAGGAATACAATTGGAAGTAGACAGCATCACCAACAGTGTGATTTGGGCTGGGCCATCCCCGAAGGGCTCCACTACCAAGACCTCTATGTGATCTGCAGTGGCTCCCCAGTTCTAGTTCAAGGGTGCAGCCAAAGGAACATGTCCCTTGCCATGTAGAAGCTCCTTTCCACCAAGAATCTTTCTTTCTCCCCATGAGTTTATGTTCTGTTGTGCACTCTGTCTGGTTTGTAATGACTTTCCCTTCTTCATTCTCCTGGAAAACTTTTACTTATCCATTATGACTCACCTGCACATCTTGTCCCATGACATTTAGCTAATTCTCCATCCGTTCAGCCATCGCTCACCCCTGTTTCTGTGCGTGCCTAGTGACTTCTTTGAGGAACATCTCATCGTCAGCTGTTGTTCCGTGGTTTACGACTACACAGTATAGCAACTTCCAGCAAATAGTGGTTACGGAGAGCATCCTAAAGAAATGTTTGCTCATGATCTGAATCTCTCTATCACCTTTTGCATTTTTGGTATAATTCAAAGGCATGACAAGGAATACTGATGTGTCATCCGTATTTGTAATTTGATCAAAACTCATATTTTTTCTCCCTCAGTTGAATCGTATGTAACTAGAGTTTAAGCAGCCTCTGTTCAAAATCAGCAGGAAGTCTCGGCCAAATTGATATTTGATGCTTTGACAATAGTTCCACGTTATGCATGTATGAAACACCCAGCTCTCGTTGCTTTGAAATTCCTTCTATATGTTCAAGGGATTTGGCAATTTCTGATTTCTTTAGCTGTTTTGCATAGTACGATGGGCAATCCTTTTCGACGCATCTCAGGAACAAAATATAACACAGGTTCATCTATTTGGGGATGTGTTCCTTTCTTAAATCCAGTAAAGTATTCAGTAGCTGCTTTGCAAGGAAATATGTAGCTGTAGTTTTTTGGTTAATATCAAAACGTATGTCGCTAATATAAATGTGTGCCCTGTCGATATATTTCCCTGCATTTCTGTGTCCACAAGAACTTTATTTCATTGTCAAATTATAGGGGGAAATTTGGGACACATTTCACCTGGCAATGACCAACAACGCTCACATCTAGGTGAAGGAGTAAAAAATATGAACACATACAGTAAAGTGGGGCAGTCACAGCCACATTCCAGCCGCTTCCAGGCCACTGATGGTTAGATGGCATCGATATTATGAGATACATTTCTATCTTGTAGATGTTCAAATGCGAAAAAAAGTGTATGTTGGAATTGATGAAATGTGGTGAAGATGTAGAATACATCTAGAACTTTTCTTCTGGGAAAATTGACAGCTCAAACAGTGACGTCACGAAATAATAAAGAAGAGAGCAAAGTGATCCACTTAAGAGAGCTGAAAAAGGTTAGAAAAAAATTGAACTTAGGAAGACCAAAAGAAGAGACTGATAAAGATATATATATAAAGATATAGATATAGATATAGATATAGATATATAAGATATAGATATAGATAAGATATATATAAGATATAGATATATAAGATATATATCTTATATATCTATATCTTTATATAGATATCTATATCTAAATAGATAGATAGATAGATAGAGATAAATATAATTAACAAGTTAGAAAACCCAAAGCAGTAGCATCTTTTCTAATAGTTTCATGTTTTCGTTTTATCATTTTGGCTTTATTTCCTGGGCACAGAATAAGAACATTGCACAAAAGTACTCTCTCTCTCCTTTCTAACCTCTATGATTTATTTAGTTTTCTCTTGTTCAAATGCATCAGCTCTCATGTCGCCGGCTGTTGGTTTGAGAGGTGTATCTTTCGACCACGTTAGTTTACTAAGATTTTTTTTTCATACTTGAAGTAGATGTGGAATTGAGTCAGATGCCCTTTCCTTTCATCATTTGCTGAAATGATCACGGGGTTCTTCCCTTTGATCTAATCATACAACGCACATCAACTTTCTAATGTTGCGACATCCTTGAATTCATGGGCTTAATTGCATTTGTGTTTACTTATCAATTGAGCAAACTACACTTGAATGTGTTATGTTATGTTATTATACTGCATTATACTATATTATTTCATAAGGCAAATAAATATTCAACTTTAAGCATATCTGAACACATTCAGTTTGCTTGTTCCTGGGGTGACTGTTGTTCTGGATTCGAGCCCCATGTCTGAGTTCTTACATTTCCTAAACATTATTAACACCTACAGTCTTACTTAGTATAAAATAGATTATAAGCTACAATAAGGAAGACAATAAGGGACTGGCAGAAGACTAAACAGAGCAATAGAACAGTCTAGAAATAGATCTAAATAAATATGAGAATTTAGTTTAATTTTTTTAAAAGACTATCCAAATCAGTGAGGTAGGGATAGATTAAATTTGAATTTGTTATCTAAGGTCATCACATTTTCTGCTCCACTGAATTTCCCCGTCGACATACCCCCTGACCTTCATCCTATGGTGTTGGCAGTATGTTAAGCAGGGGCAGGAAGGGAGCCACCCAAGGATGTGGAAATCTGCAGAAGAGAAATAAGGCAGTTTTCCCTGTCATACACATCAATCTCCGTTGTTACAGGTGACTCTTAGAAAACATCTCTTTTTAGGGGACGTTATGACAATATCATGTAATAATATTTCTTTTCTTTTCATGGGAAATTGAAAAAGATTATGGTCGTTTGTTTATTGCCCCAAGAAATTACCTATGTTCCTGCCCAGGAGGTAAATTATGTATTTTTAAGAAGGGATTCAAAATAGGTAATATCTGCAAAATCCCTTTGAAGTAGTCCTTTTGTTTAGAAGGTTTGCTTCCTGTAAAACTTTCATTAAAGAATTTTTAAAAGTCCTTACCCTTCAGAATTCCAAAGGAGAAAGGGAAGTTGTGGCTGAACATCTCCATTCCTGTATCTATTCTAAGTAAATTGGTAAAAAGTTCTGAAAGCTTCTGTCACGGTGGAAGGGGCTTGGCTGCAAATGGCAGTCACCTCTCTGTGTTACTTATCCTCAAAGATAAAATGAACTGTTCCAACTCTGGGTCCTCCACTATTCAGATAGTTGTGTCCCCATCTTCAGGCAATTACAGAAGCCAGGCAGTGACTGCCAGAGCATTTCCGGGCTCTGGAAACAAAGGCAGGACAAGAAACTTTGGGCAGATGTTTATTTGTTGGTATTTGAAATTCCCATTTCATGGAAATGAAGACCTTCAGTGTAAGTAAGGTCTGCCCAGAGAGAAGAGGCATTCTTCGATTTGGAATAATCTAAAATGCCACAGAGGTGAGAGTTAGAGCCAACCTCATGAGCACCAAGCTGGATGGTGACTAGAGAAAGACGCATTTGGCATAGCCTGAACACGGTGACTGGAACTCTTTCCAGAAGGATGGGTTGTTGGAGGCATGGGCCGCGTGTTGCCTGGTCTGATACCCTCTCACAGACGCACATGAATGAAAACCCCACCCAAGTGGAGGGGGCTTCTGTGATGGTCAAGATTAATCTTGTCTGGTACCTTCTCTGGGCCCAGATCTCTACTTTTTCCGAGAAGGTCCACTGAGACAGCTCCAAGGTGTAGTTTTCTGAGAGAGATAACGTTCACTGTTAGATGAGAGTGGAATTTTTCTGTGAGCAGATTCCCTGGAGAAAGAATAGGAAAGGGGTATAAGGTCTTTTCAGTTCTAGGTAATAGAAGAAGGGAGATTTCAAAAAGAAGATATACGGTCCAGCTTTCCAGAGGACAGTAATTCTTAAAGATCCCATTTGTCCGGGTGCCAGGGTGGCTCAGTCGGTTGAGCATCCAGCTAGGGCTCAGGTCAGGATCTCACAATCTATGAGTTTAAGCCGCGCATCAGGCTCTGTGCTGACAGCTCGGAGCCTGGAGCTGCTCCCAATTCTGTGTCTCCCTCTCTCTCTCTCTGCCCCTCCCCTGCTCACGCTCTGTCTCTTTCTCTCTCTCAAAAATAAATAAACATTAAAAAAAAATTAAAAATCCCGATCGTCAACTCAGTCTCAGAGATCCCGGGCTCTCTGTCATTGCCTTTCTCCATTATCAGATTGACTCTGGCCGAGGATTTTCTGTGTTCCCCTTTCAGGAAAAGTCTGACAGATACAGACCGTGGTGAGGGGTGAGACATCTGGGTCAGGCTGGTGCCCTGGACGGTCGATCAGAACGCATAGAATTACACTTGCTGCTCTAGTCCATTTCCGCCTGGCCACTGGCACTTGTCTAAACAGACACATAAACCTGAAAGTCAGGCTGACAGCTCAATGTTGCTATCAGTACCCTGGGTAAACATGTCTCCTGAACAATCATAAACACATCACTTCGTCCGCAACACGCAAAGCCACTGTGGTCCGAAGTTATGTAATAATATCTCTTTCTCTTCCCTCGCTTCTCCCTCTTCCAATTTCTTTCTCTCTCTCTCACACACACCTACCCTCTTTCTAATGCCCAGATAGCACCTTTTCCTGTCTAAACTGGAATAATTTCGAAATAGTTTTCATCTGGGTATAAAGCTTAAGTACTTAAATGTGCTGTCACAGACTTTTGAGTATGTGATTCTTAGTTAATAAAAGACACTTGGGGGGCACCTGGGTGGCTCAGTTGGTCAGGCGACCGACTTCGGCTCCGGTCATGATCTCGCAGTTGGTGGGTTCGAGCCCCGCGTCGGGCTCTGTGCGGACAGCTCAGAGCCTGGAGCCTGCTTCGGATTCTGTGTCTCCCCCTCTCTCTACCCCTCCCCTGCTCACCCTCTGCGGCTCTCTCTCAATAATAATAAATAAATGTTAAAAAAAAAATTAAAAAAAAAGACCCTCGGAATTACAAAAAAGCGGAGGTCATCCAAATTCCCGTGGGGTAGTTCCTGTTTTGTAGCACCTAGGATTGTTGAGACTGAAAGATAAGTACTACTCTGAGATGAGAAGAAAGACATCGAATCTTCAGGGATGGCGGTGGGGGGGGGGGGTGCACGTGAGGGGAGTGTGCCAAACCTGCCCCATCCCTATCCCCACCCCCTTAGGGGCTTTGCACTTGCTGCAGAGGAACTGTATACCCCCTTCCATACCCCATATTGGCATGGTTTGCTCTCCTATTTCATTCAGGTCCCTGCTCAAAGGCCTCCTCGCCCGGTTGGTTTCATTTGTGGTTTGTAAGAATTCTTATCCCCCGGTGCGACAGACGTATTTGTTCACCGAATGCATTCTTCATGGCCCCCGGGATGATGTGAGTCTAGGAGGGCAGGGCTCTTGGTTGTCTCATTGGCTGGTCTCTCCCTGGCAGGTCCTGGCAAGTAGTGGGGGCTCAAGACATGTCTGTTGACAGAGACAGTGAAGGATGCGGACCAAACTGCTTCACCAGTTGCTGGTTTCACCTGCCCCGCCACCTTCCCCCAGGCTGCTTCCTCTTGTCCCTCTTCCTCTCATCACCTCAAGCCACCGGCACATCTTACAAAGATGGCCCTAATGGACTCTTCCTAAGTAACTGCCTGCTTCTTTTCTTGTCCTTGACTTTTTTCCCCCACAGTGACCAGAGTGATGTTTTAGAAAAACACATCTGATCACGTCGTGGTCAAGCTCTTCCTGCAGCCTGTGCCTTGCTGTCCCATGCCCTTCTCTACCCACTCTGGCCTTCCTACGTTCTCACTGTCACTCAACTCTGTCCTGCCTCAGGGCCCTTGCAGTCATGCTCCCTGTGGCTGGGATGTTCTTCCTGTGGTTTATTGGGAGGTCAACACCATTGTTTTCATCATTCTCCATTTAAAGATTGCCTTCTCTTTGATCATACCGTCTCCCATTATTTTCTGGAACAACCCTCTGCTTATTATCTTCTTAGGTACCACTTTTATGTTTACTTGTTTCTCTATGACACTGTCAGTCCCATGGAGGTTGGGATCATGTTTATCAGAATCCCTATTGTTTCCCTGATGACTAACACTGCGTCTGGCACATAGCAGGTGTTCAGTAACAAAAACTGTTAAATGAAAAATATTGTTGAATGATTCGATCTCTTCAATTCCAATGAAAGTCAGGGTCCCAGTTAAAAAAGAGAACGCTCCAAGAGACAGTGTGGTATTGGCACAAAAACAGACACGTAGTTCAATGGGACAGAATCGAAAACCCAGAAATGAAGCCACAGCTATGTGGTCAACTAATCTTCAACAAAGCAGGAAAAAATATCCAGTGGGAAAAAGACAGTCTCTTCAACAAATGGTGCTGGGAAAACTGGATAGCAACATGAAAAAGAATGAAACTGGACAACTTTCTGACACCATACACAAAAATAAATTCAAAATGGGTGAAAGATCTAAATGTGAGACAGGACACCATCAAAATCCTGGAAGAGAACACAAGCATGGCTTCTCTGACATTGGCCATAACAACTTCTTACTAGATATGTCTCCTGAGGCAAGGGAAATAAAGGCAAAAATAAACTACCGAGACTTCATCAAAATAAAAATCTTCTGTACAGCGAAGGAAACATTCAACAAAACTAAAAGACCACTGATGGAATGGGAGAAGATATTTGCAAATGACGTATCAGGTAAAGGCTTAGTATCCAAAATATATAAAGAACTTATCAAACCGAACACCAAAAAAACAAACAGTCCAGTTAAAAAATGGGCAGAAGACATGAATAGACATTTTTCCAAAGAAGACATCCAGATGGCTAACAGACACAGGAAAAGATGCTCAACATCACTCATCATTAGGGAAGTACAATTCAAAACTACAATGAGAGGGGCCCCTGGGTGGATCAATCGGTTAAGCGTCTGACTTCAGCTCAGGTCACGATCTCATGGTTCATGAGTTGGAGCCTTGCATCAGGTTCTGTGCTGACGGCTCAGAGCCTGGAGCCTGCTTCCGATCCTCTGTCTCCCTCTCTCTCTGCTCCTCCCCCGCTCACACTCTGTCTCTCTCTCAAAAATGAATAAACATTAAAAAAATTTTGAAAAACAAAACAAAACAAAAAAACTACAATGAGATGTCACCTTACACCTGTCAAAATGGCTAAAACACAGGAAACAACAGGAGTTGACAAGGATGTGGAGAAAGGGGGACTCCCACCAACAATTCCACATTGTTGGTGGGAATGTAAACTGGTGCAGCCACTCTGGAAAACAGTATGGAGGTTCCTCAAAAAGCTAAAAACAGAACTACCCCACGATCCAGCAATTACACTACTAGGTATTTACCCAAAGGATACAAAAATACTGACTCGACAGGATACGTGCACCCCAAGGTTTAGAGCAGCATTGTCCACAATAGCCAAATTATGAAAAGAGCCCAAATGTCTGTTGACTGATGCATGGATAAAGATGATGTGGTATACACACACACACACACACACACACACACACTGGAATATTACTTAGCCATCAAAAAGAATGAAATCTTGCCATTTGCAGCGATGTACATGGAGCTAGAGAGTATTATGCTAAGCGAAATAAGTCAGTTAGAGAAAGACAAATACATGATCTCATCCGTCTGTGGAATTTAAGAAGCAAAACAGATGCGCATAGGGGGAGAAAAAGAGACAGGCAAACCAGGAATCAGACTCTTAACTATAGAGAACAAATTGAGTGTTAATGGAAAGGTGAATAATTGAGGGGTATTAAGGAGGGCATTTGTGATGAGCACCAGGTATCGTATGTAAGTGACAAATCACTAAATTCTCTACTTGCAGCTAATAGTACCCTCTATGTTAACTAACTGGAATTTAAATAAAAACTTGAAAAAAACAACAAAAAAAAAAAAACCAGGAAAAACTGAAAAATGAAAAATGAAAAAAAAGGGTGATGGCTCCAAGAAATTTTATTAAGTAAATTTCAAACAGGTCCCAATGAAGATGCTCTCCTTTCATCAGACCTGAGTCAGTCTTCTCTGACTCCTCTTCTCCAAGAGGCCCTGAACTTTGGTTCTGTCTTTGCTCCGCTCAATCCATTTTTAGCAAGAATTCTGATGGATGAGTTTAGCTTAAGTCCCCCACCCTTGGTATCTGACCACTCTTCAGATCTCATTAAGTTTTTCTTTCCTATCCCTTTACATCTTATCACTAGTCTGCTTTCGGCCAGAATCCTGTCAAGTCGGTCTAACAACAATTCCCCCTAGCCTTGATGTTTCCTCTTAGTAATTTTCTTTTCTTTTCTTTTTTTCTTTTCTTAAGTTTATTTATTTTGAAAGAGACAGAGACAGCATGAGTGGAGGAGGGGCAGAGAGAGAGAGAAGGAGACCGAGAATCCTAAGCAGGCTTCCCACAGCCCGTGCAGAGCCTGACGTGGAGCTTGAACCCAGGAAACCATGAGATCATGACCTGAGCTGAAACCAAGAGTCAGACACTTAACTGTCTGAGCCACCCAGGCGCCACTCCTCTTGGTAGTTTTCTACCCACTGATCTCCACCCTGCTTCTTGGCTACAAATCCCCATTTGTCATTGGACAGCTGGGAGTCGAGCCCAACCTCTGTCCCCTACTGCAAAACCCCACTGCAGTAGTACCTGTCAAATATGTCCTTAATACAAACAAGAAAAATTGACAGCAGAGCCTTGTGATGTGTCATAACACACACACACACACACACACACACACACACACATACACACTTTCCTCAGGAGCTATATTCCCAGAAAAGTTATTAATATTATCATTAGTAGGCTGAGATAATTTGAAATGTACTCAAATGTTGATACCTTAGGGGACCCAATAAACCGTGTCTTTCTTCCCTGCTCTGCCTAGGAGGAAATGGAGGGAAAAGAGAGTGGAAGGTGGAGGCCAAGATATCACCCTTGTGGCTGAGAGACGAGGCAGGAAGGCATGGTTTTAGAGCTTTTGGCCGAGGAGCTTTCCTCATATTGGGTGAAGGTTCTCCCCGGGTAGAGCCAACCCTGGCCTTGTTGGGGCTGGCTTGGGGGTTGTCACTGGGGGTACGAAGGGATCTACTGCCAAGAGTGGAGTTGAGTGGGACAGGCCCCTTTTTCTTCCCCAGCTTACTGAAGAGTTACCTATCCTTTCCCCAGGGCCAAGACAGTCAGGGATTGAAAAGATGAAAAGTATGCATTTTTTTAAATTTTATTCATTGAGAAAGAGAGAGAGGGAGAGAGAGAGAGAGAGAGTAAGCAGGGAGAAGACAGAGATAGAAGGGGACAGAGGATCCAAAGTGGACTCTGCTGACAGCAATGAGTCTGATAAGGGGCTCGAACTCACGAACCGTGAGATCATGACCTGAGCTGACGTCTGACGCTCAACTGACTGAGACACCCGGGTGTCCCTCAAGGTATGCGTTTTTAAAGTCTCTTCATTCTCGTGTCAGAGTCCACTATTTTGCAGAAAACATGAAGTGAATATACTGGGCCCCCAATGGATTAGTTGCATAAACTCGTTGACTCAGTAACATTCCAACCTTGTCAGGCTCACTTTCTTCTTTTATTCTGATTTTTTTTTAAATTTATTTATTTATTTTTATTTGAGAGAGAGAGAAAGAGAGAGAGGCAGAGGCAGAGGGTGAGAATCCCAAGCAGGATCCACACTATCGACCCAGAGCCCAATGCTGGGCTTGAATTTATGAACCATGAGATCATGACCTGAGGGGAAGTCAGACGCTTAACCCACTGGGCCACCCAGGCGCCCCCACTTTTTTCACTTAAAAAATATCTTTTTGTTAAAAAGAAGCCACATGTTCAAAATAGTCAGTTGTTCTACCAAGACTTCCTGTCTAAACTAACTGCAGTTTCAGCCTCCCCCAGGAGAGGAATTTTAAACTAATCAGGCTGGAATTTCATGATCAGCACTGGTGAGATCATCTGGATGATAAAACCCTCTGCCCTTCCCCCTAAGGGAAGGTGACCTTGCCGGAGACCATCTTTCCTTTCCTTTTCTTTTCTTTTGCTAATACCTTCCTTGCCCCGCCCTGTTTCTGCTTCTAAGATCATTTCCTTTGGTACAGGTCCTGGGGGATCCACTAATCGTTGAGTAAAGCCAATTCGATTTTCAGATTTACTCTGTTGAACCTTGTTTTTGAACATCTTTAATTGCTAAGATTTTGTGAATATTTCTCCCCTCTGGAAATGGCATTTTATTGTGAAAATTCTAGCTTGGAAACGACGTTTATAAAAAAGAAAAGACCTGTTTTCAATGAACTAGCTATCATTTTCCTAATGTGTTTTGCCCCATGCTTTCTCTGTTTTTAGAGGCATGAGGGTGGAGGGAAATTGGGGGAAATGTCAGAAATAGTGCCTGTTCACATCGGAAACTGTACCTGAAACAAGGTCATTACCAGAGAAGGACAGTAAAGAACAGAAAATTGTCTATTTTCCAGGTTTTTGGCAAGCAAAAACAAATGAATAAAGTAGGTCCACATTTAGCTCCCAATTCAATTGCACCAGTCATTTCTTTTTCATTAACTGCAAAATCTTATCCCAAAGCTAAAACAAGTTTGTGGGGGGTTTTGTTTTGCTTTAAGATCCGATTGTTTTTTTGTTTTTTGTTTTCTTTTCAAATACTCAAGTTTGATCAAAGTGCACACAAGGAGTAAACTGGTTAAAAGGTCGATGAAAGGAAGGTGGGAAAAAGAGGCAGGAACATTCACTGATGATCTAGAAACTAGGAAACTCTCCTGGATAATGGCCCAATGGCGTGTGGCAGTCAAAGAGGTGGTGAGTGTACAGGCTTACCCTGGGAGGCTGTAACTTGGCATCATTATCTGTACTTGTTCGAGCTTTCTTCGGAAGTCAGATTTAAAGATGCAACTGATCCAGAGCTCGTTCTGTCAGAAACAGGCTTTCTTGTATAATAACAGACCTAAAACTGAGAGCTGCCTTCACACATTTCTCCTATCTACCAAAGCCCCGCGTGGGGTAGATGTTTTCATTGCTTCTCAGTTCTTAGAGTTGTTTTCCTAAGATAGGATTAGTACCTTCATTTCCCCGAGGAGATAATGAGGTTTAAAAAGCTTATGTCGGGGCGCCTGGGTGGCGCAGTCGGTTAAGCGTCCGACTTCAGCCAGGTCACGATCTCGCGGTCCGTGAGTTCCAGCCCCGCGTCGGGCTCTGGGCTGATGGCTCAGAGCCTGGAGCCTGTTTCCGATTGTGTGTCTCCCTCTCTCTCTGCCCCTCCCCCATTCATGCTCTGTCTCTCTCTGTCCCAAAAATAAATAAACGTTGAAAAAAATAAATAAATAAAATAAAAAGCTTATGTCAATTGTTCAAGGTCACAGGACTGAGAATTGACATAGTCCTCGAACCCAGGTCTATCTTGTTCAGAACCTTGTGTTCTTAACCTCGATGGTATAACATACAGATACAGCAATCGGGAAGAAGGGTGTCTTATTTCATTTTGTCTTCTCTCAACTCCAGTTTCTGTTCCGTGGCGGCACGTGTCAGGTCCGTCTTGCTCCCCTTTGTGTCCCCCTCTGCTCAGTATAGTGCCCAACACATAGTGGGAACTTGGCAAATATTTGTTGAACAGATCGCTGAATCGTGGCATAGGTTTCTGAGTAATAACTATCCCATTTATATGTACACCTCTAACAATGCTTAGGGAGGATCTTCAACTTAGAAAGTTGAAGAGATAGAGAAAAGGTTCACTGGGAATTATTTAAATGAAACTCTGAAATGCAAACACTATCATTCATTTAGCTATGGTTGTACAGGTATAGCTGTTAAAAGAGAGACTATGAGCTTTGCACCTCTTTAGACATCTTCTGTGTAATCTATGAGAATTCCTGTCCACCCTGCCTCTAGTCCTCACTCTCTCCAGTGCGGCTGCCCGGGGCCAAGCCTCAGCAATTTCTCCTCGGGGTTCTTGCAGGAAGTTTTTGTGCCTCTCCCCACTTCAGCTCTTTCTCCTGTAGAGCATACTCTTAAACTAGAAACCAAAACGAATTTTTGAGTTCCGCTATGACCGTCATCTTAAGGACCTTTACTGGGTCTCCACTGCACTCGGCCAACTGCTGATCATGGTCCACAAGGGCCCTTGTGATCTGGCTTCTGCTACCTTTGATCTCCTCTCCTGCCATCCTTCCCCTTCTTGCTCCGCTCAGGCAACGTCGGTTTAGTCGTTCCTTGAAAGCCAAGTTCATTCCTGCCACGGGACACTTGTACTTGCTCTTCCCTTGACCTGGAACATTCTTCTCCCACGTATCTATATATCTCACTCCCTCACTTCCTGAGACTTTTTTTTCAAATGCCACCTGAGTCGTGAGAGTTTCCATAACCACTGCATGTAAAATACCAACCCTCCTCCTCAGCGCTTTCTGACCTCCTCACCCGGACCTCGCACGTATTACCGATTTGACATGTTACGTATTTACCTCCTTGTTTATATACGCTCTCCCTCTTTCTAGCCTTCACACTAAAATTCCAAACTCAAGAGCAGAGGCTTCATCTGTTTTATTTACACTCCCAGTGTTTGACACAGAGCGAATGAATGATAAGATACACAGCTCTACGTCGTATATGGTGCATGTCAAGCTCCAATTGGTATAAGAGGTTGCTTCTGAAAATCGAAGTCCTTTTTTACACAGACATTGATTCAAAGCTTAATAGAGTTTGTCACTTTATTCCTAAGGAGAGTTTCTTTATCCATTAAGCTCTGAGACAGTCGGTGATCTTCAGACTTCTCCCTCTGGCCCACGATTCTCTACTTCCCATCTGACTTCTCTGTGTCCTTTACCCTTGCTTTGTTTTTGCTGCCACCCTGCAGTAAAGGAAAAAGAATTGTAACTCTGTGTGGGGAGCGAGGAGGGGAGGAGTCACTTCCCGATTGGAATCCAGCTGGGGACAGATTCCTTGACTGGCGAGGACCTACCTATGGTACTTCCTGTTCCACGCAGAGAATAGAGTGCAGTGAAGATTTGCAGAATTGATTTGAACTGACCTTAGTTTATACTTTGAAAGATTCCCCGGGGGGCACCCCAGTTTAGAGCTTGCGTACTTGCCTAAACCGCCCGGACCCAGTCACAGTGGCTTACATGTGGTTGGCGTTTCTCCCGTCTTTTCCTCTCGTTCTCCAACCCTATTACCGACAAGCAAAGAAGTAAAGTTGAATGTAGGGATTTGTAACAAACCATAATGCTGTCTTCCTTCTTAATTAGAAATTCATTCCAGACTCCCCTCCTCTAATTCTTAGGATTTTTTTTTTTTTTTTGCAGATGTGATTGAAGTTTATTATTTTTTTTAATTTTTTTGTAACGTTTTATTTATTTTTGAGACAGAGAGAGAGCACGAACGGGGGGAGGGGCAGAGAGAGAGGGAGACACAGAATCTGAAGCAGGCTCCAGGCTCTGAACCGTCAGCCCAGAGCCCCACGCGGGGCTCGAACTCACAGACCGCGAGATCGTGACCTGAGCTGAAGTCGGACACTTAACCGACTGAGCCACCCAGGCGCCCCAGATGTGATTGAAGTTTAACGTAGGTATGGAAAATCGAGCAACTGATCAGTTGCAGCTTGACAGGATTTGGTGAAGTGAGCAAACCCACATAACCAGCGTTGAGATCGAGAAACAAACAAACTTATGAACTTCCAGGAAGAATTCGTCGGGTCCCAGCAGGGGCAGCTCTTCCTCACTTTCCGGATTCCTAATAACAAGGCTGTTTTTATCTTTATTATTATTTTTTTAAATGTTTAATTAATTAATTAATTAATTAACTTTTTTGGAGAGAGACAGCGACAGAAAGAGCACGAGCTGGGGAGGGGCAGAGAGAGAGAGGGAGACACAGAATCCAAAGCGGGCTCCAGGCTCTGAGCTGGCAGCACAGAGCCCCACGCGGGGCTCGAACTCACAAATAACAGCGAGTTCATGACCTGAGCCGAAGTCGGACATTTAACGGGACTGAGCCACCCAGGCGCCCGGGTTTTGCCTCTTTTAACATCATTATCTAAAAGGAGTGGTACGGTTTGTACTCTTTTGTGTCTGACTTCATTTGAACAACATTGTGTTTGTGATATTCGCTCATGCTTGGAGTATTACAGTTCAGAACCCTTCTCATTTTGTCTGCTTGGCAAGCCCCAGGCTCCCGCTATCTTAACCTTAACGTGGGTGACTTTGAACCAGGGAGGTGCACCTTCTCAAATCGACTTTTGTGTTGCCAAGCACCCTCGAGTGGAAAGCCGTGAAGCCCTTTTAAATCTGCGTTTCAAGTCTCAGGTACTACGAACACGGAAAACTGAGAAGCTTCAAGAATGGTGGTCTCGTTGATTGGCCAATAATGAGATGTGCAATCAGTGTAGTCAGGCTCGCAAAACTAGTTGCCAAATTTTCCAGGAGACGAGCCAATGCTTTGAGGCTCCTCTGTAACAGCGATGATGAATGAGTTAAAGGCATTCTTTAATTCATGGCATTTTTCCAGCCGCCATGATAGTTCCTGGCCCACCCGGACTCCTGGAAAACCCTGCCAGGAGTGTCGTCTAGTTGGGCTACTTGAGAATGGGACTGTCGTCATTAGCAGGGAGTTGATATTGTGGTATTTGATGCATAAAAGCTAAGCAAAATGTTACATCTCAGAGCAATGAGTTCCTTCCAGCTGCATCCTTGGCTGACGCTGGAGAGATGGTATAATTCAGTAGAATCCGGGGCCCTGAGTTCTCGTCCTAGTTTTGTCTCTAACTTATCGTGAAAATGTCACCAAAGTCTTTGGACCTTAGTTTACTCCTTGGGAAAAAAAACAAAACAAAACAAAACAAAACAAGCCAGAATGTAAAACTGTGGTCTCTGAAGCCTCTGTTATTCTGTGTATGGCTGCGAATCCCCACTTTTGTGCCTTTCGTGGTCTCGTTCCAGCTTTCCTGGCTGATAACCTCTGTCCTTCAAGCTTGTTTGCAAAGTCTCTCTTCCACCAAATCTTTCAGAGTTAGCCTCCTTCCACGCTGCCCCCTCTCACATTGGAAGCCGTCAACGTGAGGATTGAGGCCGCTTCACGCTGTGCTGACAATGCTGTTTTGTAACATTGTCCTCCCTCCTCACACTTGGGGTTTATCAGCATCTACTCGCAAGGACTTTGGAGACCATCTATAGACCCTTTTGTAACCTGCAAGAGTATCTCATCTCATGCACTGAACAGATGCTCTCCAGGAGGTTTTTCTCCAAATCCGTAAGGAACAGATTATGGTTCACTCTATCCTGTCCCAAAAAACACTTCCACTCCCTCCACACCCAAGCCCAAAGGTGGCAGTGGTTCAACAATGCGAGATCCTTCCTCTAAGAGGAGCGTGAGCAAAGGGCACTGCGGGCAGCAGAGAGGACAGGGGATGAGGAGGCAGGCAGAGGACAAGCCACAATCACCCGGCCTTTAAAACAACAACGAGTATTTAACAAATAGGAATAGATTATTACTTCCTTAATCTGATAATATGCATTTAGTTAAACATTTCAGCAAATATTTTCCTTAGTAGACAAATGTTAAAAACATCCCCTTTAAAATCAGGAACACGAGAAGAATTTTCAGTGTCAGCATTTCCATCTAGCATTGTTTGGAAGATCCTAGCCAGAGCCATTAGACAAGGAAATATATAATACACACACACACACACACACACACACACACAACACAACATGCAACACACACAAACACAAAATAAATTGTAGGGAAAAAGAATTGAATAGGAAGGAAGGAAGAAACCTGTACCTTATTCGTTGATTATATAATTTTTTACGTAGAAAATCTAAAAAAAAAAAAAAAAAGTTACAGGTATGGTGTTAGAATTAATAAGAGATTGTAGCAATATTGCATGATATAAAAATTGATATACAGAAGTCAATTGCATTTCTATATACCAGAGACTAAGGGTTAGATTTTTTTTTTTTTTGCAAATTCCATAAAAATTTTATTTTATTTATTTTTTTCTCTTTTTTAAATTTAAACCCAAGTTACTTAACGTAGAGCGTAATAAGGATTTCAGGAATGGAATTTAGTGATTCATCACTTACGTATAACACCCAGTGCTCATCCCAACAAGTGCCCTCCTTAATGCCCCTCCCCCATTTAGCCCATCCCCCCCACCCAACACCCCTCCGTTTGTTCTCTGTATTTAAGAGTCTCTTATGGTTTGTCTCCTTCTGTTTTTATCTTACTTTTGCTTCCCTTTCCCTGTATTCATCTGTTTTGTTTCTTAAATTCCACATATGAGTGAAATCATGATATTTGTCTTTGTCTGACTGACTTATTTCACTTAGCATAACACACCCCAGTTCCATCCACGTTGTTGCAAATGGCAAGATTCCATTCTTCTTGATTGCTGAGTAATATTCCATTGTATATACATACCACATCTTCTTTCAAAAAATACACAGTACCAAAAAGTGAATTTATGAAACTTATGAAATTTGTAGCCATGTGTTTACGGGAAAATCTAAAGTACAATGGAAAGATGTTAATGGAAACAAAAGGAGAGTAGATCAAAAAAAGTTAATATTGTAAAGGTGATATTTCCTGCCAAAGTGATTTACAAATTAAAACAAAATCCAATTTGAAAAATCTCAATACGTTTCTCTCTGGAGCCAGATAGGGTGTTAGGATAGGCTGACCCTCACATATTCAATGAAGAGAATCAGGGCCAAGAAAATCCATGATAATTCTGAAAGTAAAGAAGAATCCCAGTGGGCACCTACCCTACCTGTCATCCAAGACTGTTGTACAAGCACAATGATTGAGCTGATGTAGACTGGCATAGGAATGGGTATGCTGAACCAAACAGGGAGCACAGAGATAGATCCATACGAGACTGAAAGTCAATGCTTGACAGAGGTGACTTTGCAGGATAAGGGAAATGGGAGATGATTCAATAGATCAGAGAACTCTCTGAATCAAGTGACTAAAGTCTCAATCTAAGCTCTGTCCTCCGTACCTGTGCTAACACAGGTCCTTTCACTGTAAGTCCCAAAATGAGACTTACAGAACATCAGGGCACAAATACCTGGCAGATGCCATTGGCAGTGTGCGAGGGAGTAGTGAGAGCTGCCTCTGGGCAGGCTATCAGGGTGGGGTGGGGTGGGGGGGGACACTGTCTATAGAAAATAACAAAACAGGGGCACCTGGGTGGCTCAGTCAGTTGAGTGTTCAACTCTTGATTTCAGCTCAGGTCACAATCCCAGGATTGTAGGATCAAGCCCCACATCAGGCTCCAGGCCAAGAGTGGAACCTGCTTAAGATTCTCTCTCTCTCTTTCTCTCTCTCTTTCTCTCTCTCCCTCTGTGGCTCTCTCCCTTGTTCACATGCACTCTCTCTCTGTCTCTAAAATTAAAAAAGAAGGAAAAAAATGAAAAGAAAAAAAAATAGTAAAACTATTAAAAGTTCAACTGTCTTTTATTAGCACTGAGAGTAGGCAATTCTAAAAAAAATGCCCGGGATGAAATGTCCACGTCCTCCCTGAAAAAAAAAAAAAAAATTTTTTTTTCACTAAGTTCTAAGTAATTGCAACAGTCACTGTTTGTTTCAATAATACATTGGTAAGCTTCAATACATGTTACCTCGTTACCTCGTTTTTCTCATGTTTTTATAAACATTGTATTCTTTTCTAGCCATTATGTTTTATTCCAAAGTAATATGCAGAACTCCCCAGGATACGGTCAGTGTTCTACCATGTGTGGACTCAGCGACACCCATTTGTTTGGAAAGTAAGTTCATGACGGTTCAGAGCCTTTGGAACGCCCTTCCGGTCAAGTTTGTGCCTGTAACTTCTGTTGAGCCGCCTGATACTGAATTCGAACAATCGATTAGAAGCGCACACTTGTGGCACAGTAATTATAAAGGATGAAGAAATGGAGCCTGGGTTACTACAGTTGTTGCTTTGTGTGATCACTTAAGTACTAAAATGTAAGATACCGAAATAGAGAGCTGCCATCCCAACCCGACCTCACGGCTCTCTTTCTGGAGTCCGGACCGCTTCAACAGGATGATGCAAATGGTTCTACAAACTGATCAACATTTGTAGGCAAAAGGCAAACAAGCTGCCATCCCAGTGCATAGGTCTTTTCTGCTTGTAAAATCCCATGTTTTTCAAAGAACAGATCAAAACCATTTTTATACATTTTATACAGAATGGTCTATATTACTTTATGTCTTAAATCTGCAACAAGGAAAGGGGGGATCACATGGTTTTCCAGCCTCCTTTCTTCCAGTTCTGAAATTGTAATTTCTCCCCGGGTCGTGCTTAACGATGTTCCTTCCTTAGCCCGCCCGCGTTTGCAAACACCGTCCCCTGAGACTGGACGCATCCACGCCTGGGTCATCGATAAACCTGAGAGTAGCCGAAAGCTTGTCTGTGACACCCCAGACTGTCACTGCATAAATGGGGGTGGGAGGGGAAGTGCGTTTTTGTCTTTCAAAGCCGAGGGGGCCTCGGTTAGAGAATAGGACAGAGGAGAAAGAGATTTCCTAGGGGCAGACCTGGGAGTTGCCAGTTCATTCACTGGAGGAAACATGGCCCGTGGCCATAAGGGCCTCCCAGGGTGACTCACCCTGGCCTGAAATGAAATTTGTTTATTCTGGGGCTCATTTTATCACTCTAGCCCTGGGGTTATGTAAGCTCCTAAAAGCTTGTAGGTAGTGAGCGGCTTGGGGTGCCAGAAAAAGTAATTGGATTAATGCGTTTCTACCTCAGATTACTGCCAAATCAGCCTGTGGTATGTGGGCTTTTTCCGTCATTCTGAGTGTGGCCTAATGCAACCAGCGGCTTCTGTGACTTTATTAAACTCCTTACATCAGACTCGCCCAGGCGGCCCCCCGGCTCGTCTTGTCAACCCTCCCCCCCCCCAAGCTGCACCCTTTAAAGTCCCTCCCCAATGCTGCCTGTCTCTCCTTCCTTTCCAGTTCCCGGCTTCCGCTTTCCGCCTCGTCCGTGATGCAATTAAACAAAACAAACCACAAACCCTTCCATGGGTGTCAAAGCCTGAGCGATGGCACTTTCACTCAGTGAAAACATATGATCACTCAGTGGTGACCTGACAGCAGGATATCTCTGCAGGTCTCCCTGCCCAAGGATGCCACGAGGAAGAAACGTGGCGTAAGACTTCAGATGCCCCATGGAACCAGCCCAGAAAAAGGAAGGATGTGATGGGCTTCAGTCAACCCATGGTTTATTGGCAATGATCTATAACCAGTTAGAACTGGAACAGAGTTTTGTGGTGTGAAGGGTCTTGGCCTCAGAGTCAGATGACCAAGGTTCAAAGTCTTCCTCTGCCGCATTTCCTGTGATGCTGGGACTCTACCATTTCGGGTTGTCTTAACTGTTTCACAGCACTGTAATAAAAACAAGTAAACATGAAAAAGCTTTATATGTTAGTAAATGATTTAAAACAAATTTTCAGTGAGTCAGGCCCTATTTATTTATTTATATATAATTTTTTTAAATGTTTATTTAGTTTTGAGAGAGAGAGAGAGAGAGAGGGGGGGGGGAGGGGCAGAGAGAGGGATGCAGAATCCGAAGCAGGCTCCAGGCTCCGAGCTGCCAGCACAGAGCCTGATGCGGGACTCAAATCCACGAACCGTGAGATCATGACCTGAGCCACAGTGGGGACGTGTAACCAACTGAGCCACCCAGGCGCCCCCATTCAGGCCCTATTTAATAATGATTCACAAGTAACTACAATTACTCTATGGAAGAGTATTTCAATTAGAGTTTTTTTAGAATCTTCCAAAATTCAGAATTTTATTAATTCCAAATGGCTTCCCCTAGGTTAATTCCCATCCGTACAGATGTGCCTATAGCACATAAGGGATCTCTTGCAAACTGTCTTTGCGGAGGCCAATGGTCCTCTCTTCCCCTGCGTTTGGTTTACATGTTGACTTTTCAACGGAGAAGGTTGTCAGTTCCCAAAGCAATTATTCCACTGAACTATTGAATTCTTGTCAGATAATCTGTCACTGCAATATTGTCTTGTGTATTTAAAGACTAGATGCAGCTGGACTGTCATGGGTGGAAGCGAGCATTGTGAATCCAGCTTTGATGTTTTGAGTACCACTTTTACTTGACCTAGGTTTTGACAAACACGGATAGAGATTTACCGTTCTCTTCTCGTCAGTGACAATTCTTATGAGAGAAGGTACTGCTTTGCTCTCAACAGCCCATCCCATCAGCTTTTCAGAACCTGCCAGGTGACTCATCTAGGTCCTTTGGTTATTCTACGAGACTTGGTAATTTGACGGACGAGAAGTTCTTTGTAATAACGTCTTCTTTGCTTTCATTAGGGACATATTCCACACTCGGTCTAGAAGTTGGATCAAGTATTGAAAAAGGGGAAAGAATATACAACTCCCTTTATGGTCCACCCAGGAATTAGAAACTGCTGCTTGTTTTTGCTGTATGGCTTTCCAAATTTTCCTCTGCCATTCTATACATTTTATTACAATTAAATGGAATTTTATGGCTTTTCTTATTACAAAAGTGCTGTGAGATCACTGCAGAAAAATTAGAAATACTTTCAAGTGAAAAATAAATAAATCACCCAGAATCTGATACCCAGAGAGAAGAGGTATTTAACTTTTATTGGGCATCCTTCTAGTCTTTTCCTGTGGTTCTAATACCTTTTACTAGAATTTAATTAACTTTTACCACTTCCTTTCACTACAAAAGAAATATAAATTCAATGTAAAAAATTAGAAAGTAGAAAAAAAAAAACACTGAAAATTACTCATAACGACACCACACAAAGCCGAGCACTCTAATATTGATGTGTATTTGTCTAAGGCTTATATTACGCATTTTTTATGCCCGTATATGATTTTTTTCCTACAAAAACAGGATGATACCAACGATAGTTATTTGCAATCTCATTTTTTTAAAACCCAATAATATACAGTGATGGTGTTCCAATGTCATTAAATATTTTCTTGCAACACAAATGCTAACGACTCATAGTATTGTATGGAATTAATATACCCTGACTTGTTGAACCCTGACTTCCTGTGTGGGGGGTTAATTTAGAATGTCTCTGGCTTCGCCCAATTATTAATAATGCTACAGTGAACGTGTCCCACCATTTTTTATGTGCATCTGTTGGTGTTTCCTAAGGATAGATGCCTAGAAACGGAATTTGGAAGGTTTTTGGTCCATTTTGATGAATTGTCCTCATGCATCTTTTAATAATTTATACTCCCCGTAGCAGAGTGCTTTTTCCCTGCAGCCTTGCCAAAATTGACTATCATCTCTTTTTATTTTGTTTTTTTTTCATCGTTGAGTGTTGAAATGGAAAATATTTCTCTTCTGTTTTTAATTTAATTGACATTCCTGTTGATTATATTTGCCTTTAAATCACACGCTTCCTCGTCTATCCACTGACTCTGTGGGAAATTAGCTTGGTAATAAAAACAAAGGAAGAAGAGAAACTTCTGAATCTTGTACTTGCAACTGTACGAAGGGGCCACTGAATGTTGCATTAAATGTTCGCTGATCCGTGTGTCCCTTCCTTCATTTATTTATCGTTTGACAAATATCTACCGAACACCTTCTCTACGCGAGGCCCTCTTCTACAAGCTGGGACTATAGAGGTGAATAATATCGATAGGGTCCTGTGTCTCAGAGATTTTTACAGTCCAGTATGAGACCAACAATAATTAGAAGTGACCTAAGGATGATAAAAAAAGGAAGTTAAAAGTAATTATCCTGAGGCAATTATATTTAGGCTGAGCTAGTCTGTTAATAAGGGGCCATTTACTAAAACTTCTCTACTTGCTGTTTAGTTTCTCCTGTAATTGGGTAGTAGGAGAATGTGGCGATTAGAACGTGCACACAAGAAAGAAATAGACCTCACATTGTTTTACTAGGAGATTCTGTAGTCCACGCCTGTTGGTAAGTATGGATTTTGCTTTAAAAACCTGCAAAAGACTTCCCACACTGCGCAGGTGACCTATACATCCTTATGCTCTTGCTACATCGTCTCTTGACAGCCTGTGACCAAAGACCGTAGCTCGAGAAAGCGAAAGCATCCCGGTGATCCCGTCCAAACAGTGCGATGCTGCGAGGAAGCAAGACATGTTTGCTTTGACTGGATGTCTCCCCCGTTGGGAAGGGGCCAAGTCTTATTAAGACTCAGCTTCCTGGATTTTTCACTTTTCTTCCTTTTTTACTCTAAAATATATTGTATGCACCAAAAAATCCATAAAAACATATACGTTTTAAATAATACTATTAAAATTAGCACCTGTGCAAACAGCATCCAGGTTAAGAAAACATTGACAGTAGGGGTGCCTGGGTGGCTCAGCTGGTAAGCGTCTGACTTTGGCTCAGGTCATGATCTCACAGTTCGTGGGTTCGAGCCCTGCATCGGTCTCTGTGCCCCAAGTCAAGCTCTGTGCTGCCAGCTCAGAGCCCGGAGCCCGCTTTGGATTCTGTGTCTCCCTCTGTCTCTACCCCTCCCCTGCTCATGCTCTGTGTCTATCTCTCAAAAATAAATAAACATTAAGAATATTAAAAAAAAAAAAAAAAAAAAAAAAACATTGACAGTAGTTTAAAAGCTCCCTCTGTGACCCTCCCAGATGGACTTCCTCACAAATAATTTGTGTTATCTAACCTTTTTGATAATCATTCCTTTCCTTTGCTTAAAAAAAAAAAAATGTTTTCACCATTTATACATCCTTTGTATATATTACTGACACTCCTGCTTATAAAAATTCTAGAAACGGATCACACTAAATTTGTTTTTTTTAATTCTTTGTTTAACATTATGTTCATATAAGTATAAACTCACTAAATAATTCCAAGTTGTTTTCCGAAATTGATGAAGCAGTTCATGTTCTCACTAGCAGTAGATGAGAGGTCCTATCTTCCCCAGTATTGTCAGATAATTACATTTTTGCCCATTGGGGCATGGGGGGAGGGATAATGCCATAGCATGCATTGGTGGATTTAATTTCATTTTTCTGACTGTAATGATGTTAAACCTTTCCTCCTACATTTACTTGTTATTAAAGTTCCCTTCTTTGTGAAATATTGTTTCAATTCTCATGCTTGCTTTTCTATCGGGTTCCTAATTTTATTGGTTCTTAGTTCCTTATGTATTTTGGGCAGTGGTCTTCCTTGGGATATATTTTTAGAAAATCTTCTATTCTGTGGGTTATATTTTCAATCTCTTAATATACCTCTTGATTAACAGAAATTCTTAAATGAATAGTAGTCAGGTTAGTTTATAATTTTTTCTACATGGTTTATGTTTCTTACATCTTGTTTAAGAAGTATTTTCCCCACTGTGAGTTATGAAAATATTTTCCTATATCTTATTCTTAAATCTTCATACTTTTGTTTTTTATGATTATCTTTATTTCATTTGGATTGATGTCTTTATATAGAGTGAGGTTTCTAAGTAGATATACCCAACCTTCCCAGCACTATTCATTAAAAACTCTATCCTTGATGACCTGTTATAATATATGTCATAGAAAAAGGATCCGCGTGTGCATAGTCTATTTCTGGGTGATCCTTTACGATCCATTGTTCTGTTTGTACATTGGTGTGCCAGAAATACACAATCTTTTTTTTAAATGTTTATTTTATTTTTATTTTTTGAGAGTGAGAGAGAGAGAGGGAGACAAAACAGAGCGGGAGAGGGGCAGAGAGAGAGGGAGACGCAGAATCCAAAGCAGGCTCCAGGCTCTGAGCTGCCAGCACAGAGCCTGATGTGGGGCTCAAACCCACGAACCATGAGATCATGACCTGAGCCAAAGTCTGTTGCTTGACTAACTGAGCCATTCAGGCACCATAGCTTAAAGTATCTTGTTAACTGGTAGGACAAAGGCTCACACCTTATTCTTCCTTATGCCATCTTAGCTATTCTCAGACCTTTATATTTTTGTATCAGTTTCAAATTAGCTTTGCAAATTACTCAAATGCAACTGTTGGCATTTTAATTGAGATTGTACGTTTGGGGGAGGATTAACATCTCTACAATATTAATTTCAAACTCATGAATTCAATCCAGTCCTTGAGTAGCTTGGATAAGATTTACATTATCTGGACCATGAATATTTGATAGAATTCTTTCACTGAAGCTGTGTGGTCCAGGAGTTTGCTTTATAAAGAAAGAAAAAAAAATGTTTTTTGATGAGTGATTTCATTTACTAGTTTTCAGAGCAAGAAGCTTTCTATTTGCCATTTGGTTTGCTTTTGTAAGTGACTCATTCGTTCATTTTGTCTAAGTTTTCTTTTTTTTTTTTTTTTAATGTTTATTTATTTTTGACACAGAGAGGGAAAGACACAGCATGAGCAGGGGAGGGGCAGAGAGAGGGAGACACAGAATCCGAAGCAGGCTCCAGGCTCTGAGCTGTCAGCACAGAGTCCAACGTAGGGCTCAAACTCACAAACCGTGAGATCATGACCTGAGCCCAAGTTGGGCGCTCAACCAACTGAGGCACCCAGGCGTCCCTGTCTAAATTTTCAAATTCATCCCTATAAGGTTGTTCATAACATTACATATTGTCTCTGTACTATCTGCAGATCTTTTGTTTCTTAATACCTATTGGGCTTACTCTATTAAATCAATTCAACTAAGGGTTTGTCAGTTTTATCATCTTTCTGAAGAACTAACTCCTGGTTAGTGTTAGCTACCACAATCTCAATAGTATCTGTGTTTTCTATTTAGTTCATTTTAACTTTTATTTTAAAATGTTCTTTCTTCTGTTCTGGTCAGGTTTATGTTGTTGTTTTTTGTTTTCACATCCTTAGATTTTTTTTTTTAACTTGGCAATTTTCCATCTTTATTCTTCTAATATGTAACTTCAGCTATAAGTTTTTCTAGGACCAGCTTTAGTTTTCTTCGGTAAGTTTTCCGCATGGCATTTTTTTACTATAGTACAAAATATGTCCACAGTGCTAGCATGATTTCGTATTTTACTACAGATATTACGATCTTGTCTTCTGTGATAGACTAGATGACTGTGGATTTGTCTGGTACTCCTAGCTCTTTGTTGTTTCTTTATGTATTTTCAGGCTATGCCTCGCACACATGAAGTTTTAATTTTGTATATCCTCATTGAATTAAAACTTGTATGCTTCAAATTGACTTTTATCTGTACTATGCTCTTTGACTTTGAGTCTATTTTCATAAACACAGTTATATCAACTTCGGTTGGAATTTGCATGATAATATTTTCTACGTTTTTATTTTCAATCTGACCAGTGAAGCCGGATGTCTTTTCCCCTTAATCGATGAACTTCAATCACTAAGCAGACTCCCAACAGGATGAGAAAGCTTAGAATTGACTTCAAAAGAACTTCTTCAAGTTCTTTTAAACTTTTTATAATGAATTTTTAAAAAATGATGTAACCAACACCTGTGTACTACCAAGAAGGTACCTAGCTCTATCATATCTTAGCGTTTTAGTTGTATGTACTTAATTTTATTTTGCTTGATTAAAAACTTTCCATCAAAGTAAAATATCTACATATCCAAATGTGAAATCAGGGGCGCCTGGGTGGCTCAGTCGGTTAAGTGATTTCGGCTCAGGTCATGATCTCACAGTTCATGAGATCAAGCCCCGTATCGGTCTCCACGCCGACAGTGAGGAACCTGCTAAGGATTCTCTCTCTCTCCGCCCCTTCCCTGCTCGTGCTCTCCTTCTCTCGAAATGGATAAATAGACATTTTTTAAAAATGTCAAATCATTAGTGTGTAGCTAGATGGAATTTCAGAAAGTGAGCACAACCCACATCAAGACAGAGAAGAACCCATACGCTGCAGAAACTTGGTATCTTCTTGGTACCTCGTAGTCACTGCTTCTGGAAACTGACAATTATCCTGACTTTTGTGATTTTTCCCCCTATCTCTGTGTTTATGAATAAAATCATACCACCGTATGTACTCTTTGTGTCTGCCTTATAGGGCAGACACCCATACATGTGTGACATGTATATATCCATGCGTGACACCTGTATACCCGTTCCTATTCATATTGTTGCATGTATCAGCAGCTTCCTGGTGTTTACTGCTGTTTTATATTTTATTAATTTAGCCATGTGACTGTTAGTGGGCATTTGGATTGTTTTCAGTTTGTTACTATACTAAGTAGTGCTATTTTATCATTCCCGTACGTGTCTCTGATCCTCGGAGAACCCACCTGGCGTAAGTTGATAACATCATAACTACAAGGAAGCCATGCGATGTCTGTCCTCCTCCAGTATACTCGATACCATCCAAAGCCATGGAACATGAGAACTGAAATGGCCACGGTGGGAAGAGCTGACAGTCTCTGAGGTATAGCCTCGTAGAGACAGAACAGGGATCGACAGGTATTCAGTACAGAAAAACTATCTACGTAACACCTGACGGGCCTGAATCAAAATCGGAAAAAAGAACTGGTCAAACTAATTAGCAGAACCATGTAGATCCAGCCCTTGAAACGTTATTTATTCAAAGGCAAGCAAACAAACGAAGCAACAGCAATTCGGCCAAACAACTGAGCATAAATGTGATGTCGATATGGAAAGGATTTGAACCTGGGATTATTTCTTCAAACGTCCACTTACAGGAAAGAAGAGGAAATCCTCTAATTAATGTAATAATAGTAAAATATCGAGACAATGTGACTGTAGAATTAAAAGAAAAAATTTGAAGGGACCAAATTCACCTCTTGAGTGCCAAAGAGGTTATAATAATGATGTCAGCTAAACAGACAGGGGATCCCACTCAAATAGATCAAAGCCACATGTTGTAAAACGTAAGACATTACCCAACAGCCAAAACATGCTGTCCCTCCCAGCCCCAGTGGGGCGTCAGTGATCCAAGCCCAAAAAGGACATGAGGCTTTGGGCTGGCTCCCTGAAATACAGAGGGATGTATTTTGCATGTGTGACCCAGCAGACCACTGCCTGGGTGGTTTGGAGCATGCAGCAGCCAAATCATCTGTGAGAGGGTTTGGTCAGCCTGTATTCTCACTTCCCCTTGGACCAATCCATTTTCATATGGCAGTCACATTACTGTCTTGCCTAAACCCCTTCAATGACCTCACAGGACTTGTAAAATCACATTTGCTCTCCTACCATGCCCTGCTCGCCTCTGTATCGTCTGATGATCCCTGCCTGCATTACAGGCCACTCACATACTCACCCACAAAGTCAGGCCCCGCTGGACAGCCATTGTCCCCCCCACTTCCGATGAAACCAAGGTACAGGGAAGTTAAAGGATCTACAGAAGGTAGGGCAGAGCCACGGCGGAACCTTAACGGTCTGAAGTAGCGGAAAGCACAGATCTCTCTTAATATGTCCCTGCCTTACCTCAATTAAATAACAGGCTCCTCAAGAAGTCGTTTAACAGAGTAGGGATTTAGGACATCAGAGAGTTGTTTGGAGTCAGAAGCCTCTTAAATCCGTTGCTCCCTCTGCCTATAGCCTTGTGTTCTGTGGCTAGAGAGCCCGTTCCTGATTAACCTGGAAAAGGCTTCACTTTGCGAGGGTTCTTTGCAGAGTCTAGTTGGCGTGCCTACACGGGAGTGGATAGTTGGGGATGCACACAAGTTCAGGGGTCGGTGAGTGTTTACCAGGAATATGGCCCGGTCAGCTTAAGGGCTTATGAGGGAATCGGAAAGGATTGGGTTAAAAGGGAATAATAAACAGGTGCATTGCAGAATACAGCTACGGGAGAGGAGACTAAAATCGCACCACTTAAAGGGCTTTGTTAAGGAGATTTTTGAAAGCAATAAATAAAGGTATTAAATTTTTACTATCTTCTTGGGATTTGTGCCTTATCGTATTCACTCACACAGTCCTCGCAATGCAGTATTTATATTCTTACTGGTGAGGAAACTTAGGCACAGTTAAGTAACTTGCCCATAGCCTTCCAGCCAGTAAGTGATGGAGCCTGGTGAAAACTCAGGCAGACTGGCCTCCTCACCATTATCATTATTGCCATCAATTATGCGAGGAAACGTTCTGGATGCAGCAAAGAAGTGTCTCTACTCTTGGAGAGTGGTCCTAGGGGTCCAGGATGAGGACCTCCGAAGTATGCATTGGCCCTCCGCACCACCTTAGTATCCATCAGAAGACCTCTTGTCTTTTGTTTTTCTTCCCATATCTTCCCCCTAAGAGAAGCTGACTGAGAAATGAAAAAGATGTTGTGCGTAGGGTGTCCGGGGCCTGAAGCAGCTTTACCAACTCCAGAAAAATCTGTGAGGCTAAACCATCCTGAATCCCAGTAACTTTGAGGCGTTTATTTCTGCTCAATCCTATTAATACACTTGAAATGATTCCTGAATCCCCTTGTCCCTACCACTGTACAGGAACAGATCTCCTAAAAATAGTTCAGGATTTTTCAGTTCTTTCCACACTCACCCCACAGTCAAATATGGTGTCAAATAAGTTACTTGGATTAACTTATCTTTCAGGACCCACTTGAAATGCAATGGGTTCATCTTTTTCCAACTTGCTTTTAGCGTTGGTTTCTTTCCTCCCTTCTCTGTGGATACATTTTCTTTTTGAATATATGTGGGTCGTTAGCAGGCTTCCTAAAGTCAACGATAATCCAAGAGACTCGGGGAAGTGTCATTCTGTCTCCTATCCTTTTCAACACATGCCACAGCCACCTCTTGTAAATGACCAACTTTATTGCCTTCTGGCTTTTCTTTCACACAGCTCTTTTTGCGACAATAAGCAGATACATACTTTTTTTTTTTTTTTTTTTTTTTTTTTTACTCTTGCCTCTTTTTCTCACGATTTTGCTTTCTTCACTTAAAAATCTCTCCTAGGGGCGCCTGGGTGGCGCAGTCAGTTAAGCGTCCGACTTCAGCCAGGTCACGATCTCGCGGTCCGGGAGTTCGAGCCCCGCGTCGGGCTCTGGGCTGATGGCTCAGAGCCTGGAGCCTGTTTCCGATTCTGTGTCTCCCTCTCTCTCTGCCCCTCCCCCATTCATGCTCTGTCTCTCTCTGTCCCAAAAATAAATAAACGTTAAAAATCTCTCCTAGAATCACTCTGTAGCAACATCAAGAGATCTTCCTCATTCTGTTTTACAGCTGCATAGAGCTCCATTGTATGCACGCACCAGGGTTTATCCAAAACATTTCTCATCCTGGACATTTGCATTCTTTCCAAAATGTTGCCATTACAAATTAAGCTGCAGCGAATAACATTGGGCAAACGCATTTTCATATTATTGTAAATTATCTCTGGGTGAGACCCCCGTTGAGAGATTGCTGGGCCACAGAATAAAGGCACATGCGGTTTTGTTAGATCCCGGCCAACTCCCTCCTCAAGGATTCTATCATCGTGTATTCCCATCAGCGGTGCGTGAGAAGGCTCGTTTCATATGATGAAGGGCCGTTTTGGTACCCGGTTTTGTGAGGTCTTTGGGTCTTTGCCCATTTTTCTCTAAGATTTCTGACCTTTTCTTCCTCAATTAAAAAATCATTTGTTCCTTAACGATACCAGCCTTTTCTCCAAGACATATGTTGCAAATATTTTCTCCCCGTTTGTCATTTCTTTTTTCACGTTGCTAATTTTTTTGCTACCCCAAGTTCTTTTTAAAAAATTATATGTAGACAAATGTATCAACTCGTTCATATTTTCTTCTGTTGAATACAGAATGAGGAGGAATTCACCATGTTTATTTTTTTTCGTCCTTACAGTCTTTACTGCTTACAGTAAAAATTTACATCTCTGAATCATTTGGACTTCCTGTTGGTGTGTCATATGTGTGAAATTTTATCTTTGTCATTACTTATTAAAAAGACTGTTTGCTACAGTGATTGAGATACCACCTTTATAATATATCAGATTTCGGTATGTGGTTGGGTCCATTTCTGAACTTTGAGTCTGTCCACTAATATCTGCCGGGAACAGACTCCTCTTTTCCTTTGCATGCTTTCCTAGATATTCTTGGGTGTTGATTTTTCCATATGGACCCTGTTACCAACTTACCTTCTCTCACAACAAAATCTCATAGGTATTTTACTGGATCACATTAAGTTTATAAACCAACTTAGTAAGAACTAATATCCTAACAATGCCAAGCTTTACTAACAAACGAGGATGTCTTTATTCTTAGCTACTTTGTGTCCTTCTGGAGAGAATTAGAGTTTTTTCATATACAGATTTCAAATATTTCCTATTGCATTTATTTTAATGTTTTAATTTTTTTCATTGCTATTGTAAATGGAGTTTTCCCTATCTGTTGGTTATTTGTATGTGTGAATACCATTGACCCTTGCATTTTATTTTTATATCCTGCTGCTTTGTTACATGATTTTATTGTTGAGTTAATCCAATCACTGATTCTCTAGGGTTTTTCATGTATATTATCTTGTTAACTCCAATAGAGGAAGTTTTAGTTCTCCTTTTCTTATTCTTATGCTCCTAATTGTTTTAGCTTGTTTAATTGCACTGGGTAATAATTCCAGAGTAATGTTAAATTGTAGTGAATATAACGGGCACTCTTGCCTACTCCTTACTTTGTGGGAATACCTCTAGAGTTAGTTACTAAATAACTCTCTTCTTCCCTTTTTCCTATTAAATTATGTTTTACTTGCATCATACTCAACGTATGATGACTTATATTATAATATGTGGGTGCCCCTCTACTCTACTCAGCGTTTCAAAACAATTTGTTCTTTTTCCCTGTTACGTTTTCCAAATCAGTTGCTAAGTTTTGCTATGTGTGCTTTTGATTCTATTGCTTGAAATTTTATCATGCATCCTTCTTTTTAAAAATCTAAAGCTAATAAAAACGTATCTTCCTCCTGACAATATAAATGCCTTAGGACACTTGAACTCCAGACACTCCTTCTTGACATTCAAACAATTCAAGTCCAAGTCTTTAGTTCAGACATTAAAAAAAAAAAAAAAAAAGAAAGAAAGAAAGAAAAAAGAAAAGAAAAAAAAAAAGAAAAAGTCAATCCCTAGATTAGATCTTATTGTTCCATCATTTCATATGTGTATTGCCTCTTTAAATTTCCATACATTTGCTAGTCCTTTGCTCACTATTTCTTCTGGGACCATTTTTTTTATTAGTTTTTATTAGTCTGTACACATTAATTTAATTGATATTTTCTAAGACTATCTCATAAAACTACTTCATTCTTAAAAGACCATTTTGCTCAGTATATAATTGCAATAGACAGTAATTTTCTCTCAGAAAAATGGATTATTTGCCTTCTGTTATTATGTCACTTAATTTGGCTCTTAATATGTCACTTATTGGGCAACCTGCCATTTTGGGGGAGGGGAGGAAGTTATGTGGGTTTTTTTTGTTGTTGTTGTTTTGTTTTTTGTTTTTTGTCTTCAGGGTCCTGTAGTCTCCCTACAATGTGATTGGTCCATTTCTCTTTATTTTTTCCAGCTTGTCACGCTGTGTTCAGTCATCCTTCTCATTCATGTGTTTGACGAGTTTTGGAAAATTCTGCCATCATCTCCTTGAGCCTCTGCATCCTCTGCTTTGGACTAGACGTGAGACCTTCTCACTCTGTCCTCCACACTTACTTCTCGTTCATGTTTTCTCTCTCATTCTATCTCTTGGATTCATTTGGAGTAATTTCCTCAGCTTTGTGTCATGGCTTATCAACCCTCTTTCCAGCTGTATCTAGTATTCTCTTTATCTCATTTGTGAGTTTTAAATTTTCGTGAAAATATTTTTCTTTCCGTGGAAGTGTTCTCTTATGAGTGTTCTTGTTAGAATCTGCAGGGTTGTTTTTGATAGACTTTTAGTTCCTCACTCGTTTTTCAAAATTTCATATTTTATGTCATTTAACATTTTATGCATTGTGTGTGTGTGTGTGTGTGTGTGTGTGTGTTCTTTTATCAAATTTTACCTGTGTGAATACTGAGGGCCTATACGGAGGCTAATTCCTTCCAGAAACCATGAGTCTGCACCTGCCAACCACTTAGTCCCTTTTGAAGGTCCCTATAAATGGAGAGGAGGTCGTACATTCATTTTCTGTCGGACCCCAGCATTAGGTTTCAGATCCCAGAAACCCAGCACAAATATCCTTAAAAGCAATTTTTAGAGTGCGGTTTAAAAATTTCCCTTGCATTTTTGTTGTTGTTGTTGTGAGTTCAGGCAGTGTCTTAAAAGGTTAGCTTATTAATGTATCCCGTTTTCAGTTAAATTATGACCAAGGGCTTTGAGGTTACCATACTGTGTATTGCATATCTTTTTTTTTTTTTTAATTTCAATTTTGAAATGTTTCAAATTTACAGCAAACTAAGGAAAATAAGTAAAGCATGTTGTTTGTATTACTGGTCTAGATTAGCAAGCAATGACATTTAGTTTTATTTGCACTGGGCTTTTAATTTTGAGAAGAAAGAATGTATAGATACGGTTAAGGCTCATCTCCAACGTCACATACCATTTCGGATTTCCACGGCACATGAAAAGTGTTCAGAATTGCACTCAACACCTTTTCCATAAACTACTCTCCTCTTGTATTCTTTTTTTAATTTAAATTTTTTAACATTTATTTATTTGTGAGAGAGAGAGAGAGAGTGCGTGTGCAAGTAGGGAAGGGTCAGAGAAAGAGAGAGAGAGACACAGGATCTGAGCAGGCTCCCGGCTCTGTGCTGTCAGCACAAAGCCCAACATGGGGCGCGAACTCACAAATGGTGAGAAAAATGACCTGAGCCCAAGTCGGACGCTTAACAGACTGAGCCACCCGGGCGCCCCTCCTCTTGTATTCTTTGACTCAGTTCTTAGCGGTGGAAACCAAGGACGTTTTCTCCAATTATCCATACCTCAAATTTCACCTTCACTATCTTGGTTCAGGCTCCCAGCCTCTTTTAATTCTATTATTATTTCGCTCTCCTACCTGAGCTTCCTATATTTCATCCACTGCAGAGTGATTTTTTTCCCCTACAACATCTCACACGTTCCTCCCCAAGTGTAAACACGTCAGCGGCAATCCATTGTTTTTAGTCATAGACACAAAATCCTAAGGATGGCACGGAGACCTTTCTGCTCTGAGATCCTTTCCCGTACCCCCAGTCCCAAGTCTCTAACTCTCCATCATTTGGAAGCTCTTCTTCTTCCCCCACATGTAATTCTCACTCTTGTCTCTGATTATACAGAGTATCTCCTTGGAATACAATTCCCCTTTCATTTCTCCAGAGTTGTGACTCCATTAATCCTCAACTTGGATTTCATCGTATCAAGACTTCCCTGACCAGCCACAGCTGGCCAAACCATTTTTCTGAAGTACTCCATTATCACCCTTTGTATATATTGTATGTGCGTATAATATAAAGATACAACATATAGATATATCTATCATAATAATCAGTTACGGACCGCAAAGACCATTTCTTATTCATCTTTCAGTTCCCAGCACCCGGTGAAGGATGCAACTTGAGCATATCAATACATTGACGGTCTCTTTATATATACTTCGTATACCCTGAGGAGAGTAGCTATCCGTTGGATATAATGCACAGTTTTTGATATAACTTGAATTCAAAAGTGGCTCAGATGATAGGCATTAAGGTGATGTTTGTCCAGAATGGCCTAACTCAGAAGTTTCCCAAGCCCAGTAAATTATCTGAGGTAAGTCACAGGAATAATTCTGTTGAACAGTTTTGTTGAGTCATAATTGATACATAACAAACTGCGTATGTTTGAAGTACATGGTTTAATAAGCTTTCACATGGCTACACTTGTGAAACATCCATAATCTAGGTAGTGAACAGATCAATCACCTTCATTGAGTTTTCCAGCTTGGGTTTATTTCAAATACAGCTGTTATGAACATTTATGTATCAGTCTTATATGAATAATGCTTTCATTTGACTTAGGTGAAGATCCAGGAGTGGAAGATTTGTATCCTGTGGACAATATGTATTTAAATTTTCAAGAGGCAAACTGTTGTACAAAGTGGTTTTATCCATATACCTTCCGAGAAGCCAATCTTAGACAATCTGGTCTGAAGCCACATCTCACCATGCATTTCTCCAATGGCTAATAATGTTGGGCATCTTTTCACGTGTTTATTTCCCAGCTGTCTGTTTTCTCTGGCAAAGTGTTGGCTCAAATTGTTTGCTCTTATTTGGTTGTTTGCTTTCTTACCACAGGTTCTTGAGAGTTCTTTACAATTTCGGGTCCGAGTTCTTTACCACATATGTTAATTTGGAAGTATTTTCTCTGAGTCTGTGGTTTGTCTCTTTTTTTCCCCAAGTTTTTATTTAAATCCCAGCTAGTTAGCATACAGTGCAATATGCTTTTTAATATGTTTTCCTTTGTGCGTGCACCCTGAGCGCTTAGACACGTGTCCATGAAAGTTTCCGGTGGAGAACTTAGTGCTTCCTCACTTACATGCAGCAAGTCCTTGTCACAGCAAGTGCCTCCTTTGTGTCTGTCACCATCTAACCCATCTCCCCAGCCCTCTCCCCTCCAGTAACCCTCACTCTGTTCACTATACGTAAGAGTCTGTTTCTTGGTTTGCCTCTCTCTTTTTTCCCCCATGTTCATTTGTTTTGTTTCTTAAATTCCACATGTGTGTGAAATCATATGGTGTTTGTCTTTGTCTCATTTTGCTTAACATAATATTTTCTAGCTCCCTCCACATCATTTCAAATGGCAAGATTTCATTCTTTTTTATGGCCGAGTAATATTCCATTGTACATATACCATTTCTTCTTTATCTACTCATCAGTCAATGGACATTTGGGCTCTTGTCTGTAATTTGTCTATTGTCGATAATGCTGCTATAAACATCGGGATGCATGTATCCCTTCGAATCAGTATTTTTGTATTCTTTGGGCAAATAGTAGTGTAATTGCTGGATCATAAGGTAGTTATATTTCTAACTTTTTGAGGAACCTCCATACTGTTTCCTATGCTGCACCAGGTTGCATTGCCACCAACCGTGTAAGAGGGCTCCCCTTTCTCCGCATCCTTGCCAACACCTGTTGTTTCCTTTATTGTTAATTTTAGCCACTCTGACAGGTGTGAGATGATACCTCATCGTAGTTTTGATCTGTATTTCCCCAAGGATGAGTGATGTTGAGCATCTTGTCATGTGTCTGTTAGTCATCTGGATGTCTTCTTTGGAATATTCATGTCTTCTGCCCATTTTTTAACGATTATTTGCTTTGGGGGTGTTCAGTTTGATAAGTTCTTTATATATTTCGGATATTAACCCTTTTTCTGATGTGTCATTTGCAAATATCTTCTCCCATTCCATAGGTTGCCTTTTAGTTTTGTTGATTATTTCCTTCACTGTGTAGAAGGTTCTAATTTTGATGAAGACCTAATAGTTTATTTTTGCTTTTATTTCCCTTGCCTCAGGAGACATGTCTAGTAAGACGATGTTATGGCCCACGTCAGAGAGGTCATGCCTGTGTTCTCCTACAGGATTTGGATCGTTTCCTGTCTCACATTTAGGTCTTTCATCCATTTTGAATTTATTTTCGTGTATGGTCTAAGAAAGTGGTCCCGTTTCATGATTTTGCCTGTTGCTGTCCAGTGTTCTCAACATCATTTGTTGAAAAGACTTGTTATATTTTCCATTGGATATTCTTTCCTGCTTTGTTGAAGATTAATTTACCACACAGTGGGGGTTCATTTCTGGGTTTTCTATTCAGTTCTCTTTATCTGTGTGTCTGTTTTTGTGCCAGGACCATACTGTCTTGATGACTACAGTCTTGTAATAGAACTTGAAGTCTGGAACTATGATGCCGGAGCTTTGCTTTTTCTTTTTCAACATTACTTTGGCCATTTGGCTCTTTTGTGGTTCCACACATATTTTAGTCAAAGTTAGACTTTTTCCTTGCTGATTTGAATGTCTTTTACTTCTTTTTGTCGTCTGATTGCTGAGGCTAGTATTTCCAATATTATGTTAAATACCAGTGGTGAGAGTGGACATCCCTGGCTTGTTCCTGACCATAGAGGAAAATCTTAGTTTTTCCCAATGAGGATGATATGAGCTGTGGGTTTTCCATATATGGCCTTTATTATGCTGAGATATGTTCTTTCTACACTTACTTTATTGAAGGTTTTTATCACGAATGGCTGTTGCACTTTATCGGATGCTTTTTCTGCATCTATTGAAAGGTGTGACTTATTTCTTAACAGTATCTTTTAAAGAGCAAATGTCCTTAGTTTTATCCTTTTTTTTTATTCTGCCTTCAGTGATCTATTTACAAATTTTTTTCTTAATCCAAAGCCACAAAGACTTATTTCTATATTTTCTTCCAGAAGGTTTAAACCTTTAAGTTTTTTACATTTACGTTTACTATCTTTTGAGGTTCACTTTTTGTATATGGTGCAGAGTATGGACTGAATTTCTTATGTATGCATATGGATATCCAACTTTTTCGCACTATTTGTTGAAAAAACTACCCTCTCTCCACAGGACTGCCTTGGGGAACTTTGTCAAAAATTGATCAACAATCAATGTGTGGGTCTATTTCTGGACTCTCTATTCATCATATTGATCTATTTTGTTGCCATTACCATACTCTCTTGATTGCTGTAGTTCTGTAATAGATGATGAAATTAGGTAATATTAATCCTCTAACTTTGTTTTTCTTTTTCCAGCTTGTTTTATCTATTCCAGGTCTTCTGTGTTTTCATATGCATTTGAAAAATAGCTTGTTAATTTCTACAGAAACCTGGTGTAAATTACTCACCAGTATAGTTTCATCCCTTCACTCCCAGACTTTGAGCCATTTTCATACAATCCACTTTTACATATGTTATAACTTCCCTTTAAGCATTTAAACTTCCCTTTAAGCATTATTTTGAAGAGATTTAAATAACAAGAAAAGAACATTTATACTTACCCAAGTAGTTACCATTTTCTGTGTTCTTTCGTGTTGGTCCAGGTTTCCCCCTGGTATCATTTTCCTTCTACCTGATGGACTGACTACCTTTAATATTTCTTTCATTGCTGGTCAGTAGATGCCTGATTCTTTCAGCTTTTCTATCCTTGAAAAAGTCTATATGTCACCTTCATTTTTCAAATATATTTTTTGTTGGGTAATGTGTTCTAGTTTAATAGGTTTTTTTTTTCTTTTAACACTAAATATGTTGCTTTGCTCTTTATCTCTCTTTTTTAAAGTTTATTTCGAGAGAGAGAGAGCACATGTGCATGAGAAAGAGAGTGGGGTAGGGGCAGAAAGAGAGGGAGAGAGAATCCCAAGCAGGTTCCATGCCGTCAGTGTGGAGCCTAACATGGGGCCCGACATCAAGAGTCAGACGCTTAACTGACTGAGCCACCCGGGTACCCCGCTCCCCTTGCTTTTGGCTTGCATTATTTCCGACAAAAATCTGTCGTCATTCTTACAGTTGTACTTCTGTCCATAATGGATCTCTTCCTCAGGCTGCTTTTGAGTTTTTCACATTATCACTGTAAGTAATTTAATTTTGATTTTCCTAGTGTACCTTTCTTCATATATCCTGTGCTTAGGATTTGTTGAGCTTTTTGGATTTGTGAGGATTTGTTGAGCTTTTTGGATTTGTGGGTTATAGTTTTCATCGAATTTGGAAAAGTTTTGTCTGTTATGCTTTAAAGGTCTCTCCCCACCATCTCCTTTATAGGTTTCAATTACATGTATGTTTGGCTGCTTAAAACTAATAATCAATTAATTAAATTTATAGGTTTGCATCACATTATTGATGCTACGTTCACTTTTTTCAGTAGTTTCTTCTCTGTGTATTTCATTTTGCAAAGTTATCATTCCTGTCGTCAGGTTCACTAATCTTTTTTCAATGAATAATCTGAGTCTTCAGGTTCACTAATCTTTTTTCTTCAATGAATAATCTGATGCTGTTCCATCCAGTGTGTCTTTCTTCTCAGACATTACGGTTTTTCTCTATAAATTCTACTTGGGTTTTTTGTGTGTCTTCCGTGTCTCTACTTAGCATGTTCAAACTTTTTCTAGCTTCTTGAACATATGGAATCAATTACAACAACTATTTAATGTTCCTGTCTTCTAACTGGATCTCCTGAGTCATTTTTACACAATCCCCTTTTACATATGTTATAACTTTCCTTTAAGCATTTGATTATCTTTTGAAGAGATGTAAATAACAAGGAAAAACATTCATATTTATTGAATTTTCTATTCATCATTGGTGGTATTTTCTTGCTTCTTTGCATGCCTGGTCTTTTTTTTTTTAATTGGATGTGAAAGGTTTGGCTTTTCATTTTGTCATGTTCAGTATATTTTTGTATTCTTATAAATATTCTAGAATTTTGTTCTGGGACATGCTTGAGTCACCTGAAAACAGTTTGATCTTTTTGGGTCTTGCTTTTAAGCTTTGTTAGGTTGGATCGAAGCAAATTTCAGCCTAAGGTTAATTTTTCCCACTACTGAGGTGAGATGCTTCTTAGAACTCTGACCAATTCTCCCCAGAGTATGAGGTTTTCCATTGTAGTTCTGGGGGATGGCTAATATTTTCAGCCCTTTGTGAATTCTGGGCACTGTTTGTTCTCATCTTTTAGGATGGTTCTTTCCCCAGCCATGAGTAGTTTGTTGCCATTCTTGTGATAATCAGTAGTCAGATGAATACTCTGGAGACAGCATCTGCAGGTCTCTGGTATTCTTTCTCCCTGGAGCTCTCTCTTGCTCTGTATTCTGCACTGTGAGCTGTAGTCCCCTCGGCATTTCTGAAATTCTAGCTCCAGCCCTTTAATCGGGGAGACTGCAGGGCTCTGCCTGGGTTTCCCTTGCCTGTGCCACTTCCTGAAACTTTCTCAAGGCAGTAACTGAGGGTAGCCTAGAGCTCATCTCATTGGTTTTCCATTTCAGTTTTCACTGTCCTTCATTCTCTGACTTCCAGTATTTTGAATGCCATTGTTTCATATATTATTTTCCCTGTTTTATCGTTTCAGGCAAAAGGATAACCCTCCCCCCCCCTTCATCAATCCATCCTTTCCATAAGTCCAGGATAAAATTTGTTTTAAAAGTTTCCTAGGTGTTTTTTGTACCTATTTGCAGTCCAGGATGGGGACAACGTGACTATAAAAGCAAATGGAATGAAGTGATTAATAAATGTTGATATAGATTAAGCTATGAGAAACAAGAACTTTGTCAGGTTGCTTATTCTCAACATAAGAGGGCCAGCCCTTCAGAACTGTTTGATATGGGGGGGGGGGGTCAAAGAGATTTTTCTTGAGCTCTGATCAATTCAATATCATTATAGAAGTTTTATTTTTTTTTTTTAAATACAGTGCTATCATTCACAAGTGGGGAGGTGATTCCTGAAAATAACAGATATCTACTCTTGTTAGGTAATAAACCAGAGCTTGATTCTGCTTTTCTAGTTGAAGAAAATAGAAGAAGAGGTTTTGGGACAATTCTGAGATGTGCCATCCCCACTTGCTGTCTTCTCCATCCTTGGGATTTATAGGCAGTGGGAACTCTCTATTAATATATATTTGTTATGTGATGATAAAATGGCACCTGTTTGCTCATAGTCAATGGATAGAAACCAAATATTCAATATCCATAACCTAAATCAGAGACAAGTACTTCACCAACAAAGGGCATAAAATGATAAGGTCTAATTACACGGGTGGTGTTGGGGGAACGAAAGCCATAGAATGAATTGAACAGGTCTGACAACAGGAGACTTCCCAAGGCTTGGTCATCCGAATTTGATTGGGTATTTTGAACAAATGAAAGTGGATGAAATAGAAGCGCCTGAGGTCTGGACTCGGGCTGGTGGGGAGATTCCGGGACCGTGGGCAGAAGGAAGGCAGATGAAAAATGAGGTAGGTGACTTTATACACTGGATGTTTTCCGCAGCAATGCCAAGGCGGTAAAATGATATCCAATTCATTTTCTCAGCAGCGCTTCCTATCCCCTAGTGTGGGTAGAACCATTGGAATGATCACCGTGGGAAACAGAATGATGTACAAAAGAGGGCCTCTGCCCTGAGGAAGCTGGAACAGAGTTGAGAGCGTGAGCACAGTGACGCAGTTGGGGCCCTTCCGAAACCAGCACGTCTATTACCAGTTAATCCAAAAACTAGAAGGCACCGAGTACGACAGGTCAGGTGCTTGACGTGAGTTACGTCATTTCTCCTTCACAGGTACTCTCTGAGGCAGCTGTTAACATTCTTCCCATTTTACAAAGAAGGGAGGTGAGATGAAGCCAGTTTAAAGTAGCTTGAGGTCGTAGTCTGCTCAGGTTGTCGTAACAAAACACCAGGGACCGGGTGGCTTCTAAACAACAAATATTTATATCGCAGTTTTGGAAGCTGGGAAATCCAAGATCCAGGCAGTTTCAGTGGCCAGCAAGACATACTTTCTAGTTCGTAGACGGCCATCTTCTCCCCGTGACCGAATATGGCCGAAGGGGAAAGGGTGCTCTCTGGACTGTCTTTTCTGGGACCACTGATCTCATTCATGAGGGCTTCACCCCTGTGACCTAATCCCATCCCAAAAGTCCCACCTCCAAATACCACGTCATTAAGAAAAACAGGTTTTGGGGGCACCTGGGTGGCTCAGTCGGTTGAGTGTCTGACCAGCTCGGGTCATGATCTCACAGTTCATTAGTTTGAGCCCCCCAACAGGCTCGCGGCTGTCAGCCTGTCGGTGCAGAGCCCAGTTCAGATCCTCTGTCCCCCTGTCTCTGCCCTTCCCCCGCTTGCACTTTCCCCCCCAATAAATAAACATTAAGAAAAAAGAAGAAGAAGAATAGGCTTTGACATATGAATCCAGGGGCGGGGAGGACACATTCCGTCCACAGCACTTACCTTGTAGCATAGAGCTAGTGAGTGGCAGGGTCAGTGTTCAAATCTAAACAGAGTCGGACTCTGGAGCCTTACCTCTTGCTCTTTTCACTGCCTATCACTACAACCAAAGGGTTGTTAGGAATAAGACATTATTCTTCACGATGAGGACTTTATGCTAACTTACAACAAGCATTCTTGCTAGGATCTTAGCCATATTTCTCATATGAGTCCCTCGGGCCAAGAAAATTTCTGACAAGAAGGGGAATCCACAGGCAGCTACATATAACTAAGCCAGCTCAAAGAGTGCCTTGGGAGAGAACAAAGACCCGTACCCCTTGACCCGCATAGGCACATCGCCACCCGGAAATAAGTCCCATGGGGAGAGATTGTTTTATGCTTCACTGTACCCCCACCCCCCCGCCCCGGTATGTAGAACAGTGTCTGGTACAATGTAGCTGCACAGTAAATACTTGGCGAATCAAGTGAATGAATGCGGAGAAGCTAGTCAGGGAGAGGGAGGATTCAAACCAACCCCGCACACGCAACTTCCCTTGTCTTCCGGTGCCTCCATCACGTGCCCCCGGGCCAGAGGCCTGGTCTCTCTCGAAGAGCTGCACATGTAGAAGTCCATGAGCTTGCAGGGACATGATTTTCCTCACACATGAGGCCACGTAAGGACACCCAGTGTGGCCTCACATTGCCCCGACGTTGGCCTTACCCCAGGCACTGTGAACCCAGCCTTGCTGAGTTGTTGGAAGCACTGGAAATAGCACCTGTACTTCCTGGACCTGAGCCCATCACCGTCTCTCTCCAGTGGCTCAGGTTTCCCCGTAGAAAAGTAGTAACCCAACGCTCCAGTACTCCCACACCCTACTTTCAAATCCATATTTTTGAATGAATAACTGGCCTCATATTTCCCCCCAAAATGCTCCGTGTAGACAATGTGAGCAACCATATTCTCATTGTCTTTGCTAAAAATGTCCCTTTGTATGTCACAGCCAAGTTTTGATTCAGTTTTCACATATCCTGCTCAAGAAAGTGTATAAAGTCATGGCCGGCCAGGACGCTAGCTATAACACCCATTCTTTGGCATCATACATAAATAGATATTTAATAAGTGCTTAATGGTGATAATGATTTCCATTTTGGCATGGACCAAACAGAATGTTACCGTAGAAAGAGCTGAACAGCACCTGATTCGTTCACATCTACAGTGGTTTGGCAGCCAAGACAGGAAGGGGTCACAAGATCAAACAGAAAATATTCCGCTTTGTGCCTGATCACTGATGCCCACAGGAATTACAAATGCAATGATGCGATCTCTTTGCATTGGGGATACAAAAGTTCTTTCTTTTACATCAACACCACAAAATAGCCCATGATAGAGACTTACACATGGAGTAACTGGAAAACTCGTGTGAAGAATCAAGTTGTTTAGTTACTGGTGGATACAGAAAGCACCAACTTGACCTTACCATTAAAACTTGCCACACAGTGACAGATTTCCTTAAAAATTCACTACATGTTGCCATTCAGCCATTTATTCAGAGAATAAGTCTTTATTAACAAATTGCTCTGTAGTTCACGCTTTGGGAGACATAAAACATGTGGACAGTGAGGTCCTGAGACTTGAGTTTATAACCAACACGGACCAAGGAAACCCATATGCTGACATTCATATATGAAGCTACTCCAGGCAATAATTAAAAAGTAATCTTATATTTATTATAGACCAACATGAAACAGTTTATCTTCAATGCAGATATTCTGATGGCATTCATGGTTGTTCTTCTACAAGTATGCATCAGTTCACCTCGGGTCTAACCCATTATTCAATTGCACACAGCTTAAGGGCATCATCAGCATGAATCTGATGCAGATCTTTCCACACAAAGCATCTACTATACTCTAGGTGTTCAGGAATTCAGTGACTCCTGATGAAATGAAATGAAATGATAGTTCTCCTTTCCACGTTCTTTCCTTCCTCTCTTTCTTCTTTCCTTCTTTTTTTCCCCCCACTTTTATGCAAAACCCACTTGCTATGAGGCACAATGTCTGGTGTTAGAGATGCAAAGACAAGTAAGAAATGTCCCCTGCCTTGGATAAGCTCGTGGCTGAGTACAGACCACTGAGATAATAAAAAGTGAGTAGGGTAGATATTTGAATTGAATGTTTCAGGAGCTCCAGAGGAAAAGCTATTTATTTTAGGAAAAGACAGAGGGGTTTTATGATTTTCAGGGAAAGGGTTCTATAGCTAGAATGATCATTAATCAGTTCTTGGCTAAGGGGATGGTAGGTAAATGATGCTATAATGACCAAGAGTGCCAGGGTAGCTCACCTTGTAATGGAGAACAAAGGAGAGAATACTGTATAATTATACATCTACTTATTTTTTAAAAATAATTTTATTGAGATATAATTCACATACCTTATAATTCACTCACTTAAAGTGTAAAATTTAATGGCTTTTAATTTATTCACACATGTGTACGAGCATCATCGGCGTTGATTTTAGAACATTTTCATCACCTATGGCTACCTGGGTGGCTCAGTCGGTTGAGCGTCTGACTTTGACTCAGGTCATGATCTCACGGCTGTGGGTTCGACGCCCGCATCTGGTTCTCTGCTGTCAGCACAGATGCTTCTTCAGATCCTCCCTCCCTCTCGCTCTCTGCCCCTCCCCCGCTCACGCTCTCTCTCAAAAATAAATAAAAACAATTAAAAAAAAGAACATTTTCATCACCTCAACAAACAAACAAACAAACCTCCATAATCTGTGGCTATCACCCACTCATTCCCCTATCTCTTCTCCCTCCCTGTCCAAAGCAACTATGAGTCTGCTTTCTGTCTCTACGGATTTCCCTGCTCTGGTTATTTCTTATCAATTGGATCATACAATATGCAGTCTTTTATGACTGCGCTTTTCTACCCAGCGTAATGTTTTCAAGGTTCACCTGTGTCCTGGCATGTAACGATACCCATCTCTTTATATGGCCAAATATAACATTCTCTATATGCACACGCACCACACTTTGCATATACGTTCATTGTTTGATGGACATTTAAGTTGTTTCCACATCAATCTACTTCTGGCCATGACCTCTGAGTGGGCGAAATATCACCAGCTGTCCCTCATCCTTGTGTTATCAGAAATCCAGCCCATGGAGCCGCAAGCCTCCCAACTCGGGACAGAAGGAACATACCACTTAATGTTTCCCTTTCTAAAATACCAAGGGATCATTCCCCACCCCCCTGAGAATTCCCAAGAAATATAAAGCAATTCATTAACAAATGAGTTGCTTAAAGATGTTTAGCTCCAATACCATTTCAAGGTCACCGTACATGGTAAAATGAGGAAGAAGTGAGGACGAGAGGTTAATAGCGGGAAGAAAATCTTTTACTGACCACCCCATTCATGACATAGAGGCTGAAATCACTACCACATCCACTGAGTGTTCCCCAGCGGTCACAAGTGACCCAGTTTGGAGAAGCACTGATGCACAGGGGAGAATAAATGAACTGTTGCTAAAGAGGTGGGGGGATTGGTGGAAAGTAGACAGAACCAGGCATCAGAAAACATACTTGCAATTCCTGTCCCAGAGCTTCTTAGATACGCATTCGTGGGCAGGTCATTTACAGGTCACCCACATTTTGGGTTTCCAATCTGTTAAATGGACTACCGTTACCTAGTTTGTATGTTTTGCAAGGCTAATACATATGAAAACTCTCTGCGGAGAACAAATGATAGAAATATCAGCAAGTGTGAACAGCTCCAAATTTTATTAAATTATTACTACATTTTGTCACTGGGCCCAGGAATGCGAGAAAGACTAACATTTAACAAAGGCAGTGACAAAACTTCAAAAGTTTCCTAATAATTCTTTACAATTTATTTCCCGAAACTCCTTATTTACTGGAACTTCAAGGAAGGAAACCAAGCAGATTTATGACATATACCAAAGTCTTCTGAAATTTGGAGAGAACTTGTAAGGACACTCACCCCATCTTCTGTCTCCACACATTAAATCACAAACACGGAGATCTCTAGAAAAGAACAAGCTGTGAGATGCACTGACCCAGTTTTTATGGGTGGCCAGTCCTCAAAGGGATAGAAACCCCTTTAGTTTGGGAAAAAGCCAAAGAAAATGGAAGAAAAAAACCATCTTTCTGATCTTATGAATGAAGGTGTTTGTCACAAGGTCTAAAAGAAGAGAATTAAACCAGTTTTGTTTAATTTCAGTAGCATCAGAACTTCAAAATCGAAGTTGTCTTGGAAAAGTCACTTAGAATTATATTTTAGGGAAACTATAGAAGAACCAGAAAACATCCTGGGGAATCTTGACCCAAGTGTGGACCCTTGAAAGCTAGAAATGGAAGCATCATAGCAAGAACATACTCTGTGTCTCTCACCCACTCCCTACATATCCCACACTGGTTCATAGATGAGGCAACTATGGATAGAGGAAATGACTGGTCCAAGATTACATCAGTAAGTTAGTAGGAAACTTGAAACTAGAAATATGGTCTTCTGACTCTTTGTCAAAAGTCTTTTCTAACTAAATTCTTTCCCTAATGCTTCTACTGATTAATTCAATGTAAGTAACAAAGAGTCATTTCACATGTTGTATTTCTATTATAATTCAGCGTTTCAAGTTGATGGATCATATATCCCACTCTCCAGTATTTTCGATGGAGAAATTGAGGATTAGAAACATTGAGGAATTCTTCAAAGTCACACAAAGTGACAAGCTAGGAATACAATGCATTTCTCTATCTTTTTGATCATTTTTGTTCAATATTCCACCCATTACAAGGGAGTTTCTTCTCCCGAGTGTTTCCATCTTGTCAATGTTTGAAACGTTTCTTCTTTTTAGGGTGTGGCTAGGGTCTCTGGTCATCCCAAAGGAAAGTAGCAAACACCAGGATGTCATGTGGGGGTCACTTTTTTCTTGCTTCCTCTTGGGAAAGTACAATATGGGCTTTGTCATTACGCATCTTCAGACTGTTCCATTAAATTATTTGTAAATGAATAGCCCTGAAAATGCATTGAAAATATCTCTTTGAATGTTAAACAAATAAATCTGGGTAACTGATTATACAGTGGAATGAAGGCACTACTACAGACAAAGTCACATCCTGGTTGTAGTTCATGTGATCTGACGCTTCATGAAATGTTCTTCTAATAGAAATATGCAGGACAGTTATCTGACAGCCTAGAAGAATGCATACTTATCAATAAACTACCAATAAATTGCTTGACTCTCCCTTATGTTTTAAAAGGCTCTTCCTATATAAAATTAAAGGAAGAATATCACTGATTAAAAAATGACTGAGCTATTTGAAGTTTGTTCAGTTTCGTTAACACAGGCAAGAGAAATTAAAACACCAAGTAAAATCTTTCCAATTTCTTTGACCCCCGGGCCATCTTTTTTCCATGCTCAGGGAAAATTCAGCCTTATATTTAAAATCTATTGGCCATCTGCAGTCTAGGTATACCTTCCTGCCTGCTCCCTCAATATCTTCTACGTATCTCTATCCTAGGAGCTGACACATGGCATAATAGTGAGATCTTGAGAGTAGGATTTAATCTTATTGATCTATCTCCTGTGTTTATCAACAGAGACAAGGGGATGACTTGGGCTCAATAAATATTCATTGAATGAATAAAAGTTTGATTAAACAAGCAAATAAGTATTCAGTTGATAATGTGTGTGTATGTGTGTGATAGTTCATTCTCAAAGCATAACCCCAAAATCTCATATGAATCCAAATCTCATATGAAACAGTGTAACAGAAAAGACTACAAAAAATACTGTAATATAGCATTCCATTTTCAGCAAACTTCAGAAATACAAACTCTCCATCATTTGAGGAGGGAGATAATGGTCCAATCTCAGCCAAACAGTGCTATTAAAAACACAAACAACGGAACTCTATGTGCATTCCAATTTCCCTTGTGGTTCCAATTAAGATCACATCAATTAAGTGAACTTACCATTGTGCATCATGGAGCTCTTGAAAATTGTATAAAATTCAAGTTGGCATTTTCTTCCCTCCCTGATAAGGAAGGAACATGATTGCATCACACTGATTGCATATTTAGCTCTCCAAACAGCTGCATAAACATTATAAGCAATACAGCAAAACAAAAAAAAAAAAATGCGTAGAGGCTAAAATCAAAAGACACATTTCTGAAACAGAGAATGGGTGGTTGGTCCTAATTGAGAGATGATTCAGAAATGTGGATCCTGCAGAGGAGTGGGCTCTGTAGGAGAGAGTGGGATGAGTATATACCCCTCACCCTCACCCCAAATCCTAAAGTCAGAGTGTTTGTTCATAGAGCTTTAAATGAACTGCACCATTGATGGCCAGCAGCAAGATGGCCAGGGGTGCCCCCCAGCAATGAAACCTGCCCCAGACTGCGCTCTTCTCCTTTTCTCTCCCTGGTGATGCCACCAAGAGATGCCCCAGAAGCATAGGCAGGGCTAACGGCCTCCTTTTCAAGCAGCTAAAATATTCTTTCTCAGAGAAATAAACGCCAGCCCCACCCTCACCCCCCGACAAATACAAGAATCTGCCTTCAAATTGCCCAAACTGTGATGAAAAATGATTGCTTATGGTAGAAAAATGGTAGAAAATTATACTATTATAAATACCTAGTATAGCATTTCAACTAACTACCTATGGGTTAAGCAGGCTTTCGTGAGCTCGCCCACAAACCTGCGTAATCTTACTCTGTACTCCAGGCAAAAACTCATTTGTAATGGGAGCGTGCTTTGGATCTGGGAAACTTAATGCACCGAGGTGGGTAAGAGAAAGGCAATATGTCCATTTTCCAGAAAAGGCAAGTGAGGCCCAGAGAGGCCGTTCCTCTGACAAGGCTTCAGAGGTAAACACCAATATTCCGGGTCCATGCAAACCCACCGAGATCTCAGGCCTGAGATAAGGAAGCAGCTCATGGCCGCTAGTAAACATGTTGCCACTGCCCTTCTAGAACGGACTTCCGCTTCCATGTCCCTCTTCCCTGTGATGCTTCTGTTGCCCTTCGAAACATAGTTGAAGATAAAAAGGGGAGAAAACGGGAGGAAACCCACTGCAATATTCATGGGTGGTTGGGTTACACATGGTAGCATTTTCTTCTTTGTGCTTTTCTATGCTTTCTGGATTTTCTACAATGAACATCTTACATGATACACCAAGCACATTATTATTATTATTATTTAATTATTTTAAAAGTTCTGCTCAAAATCCAACCATTCCATAAAGTCTTGCTAAGCTAGTCCCATTTACCTCTAACAATTTTACTCGCTCAATTCTTTCTTTTCCTTTCTTCTCTCCCTCCCTCCCATTTTCTCTCCCTCCTTATTTCTCTCTTTTTCTTTAAGTTCATATGATGTGCCAAGAGATTTAAAAATTACACAAGTGCTAATGAAAACATTCTAGTGGCTAAACATTGAAGCAACATCAGGGTTCATGGGGTAAAAGTTAAAATAATCTTTCATAACTTCTTCCTCTCCCTTCAAATCCCATTCTTCTCTTTCTCTAGGTTGCAACTGTTCCCTTTGGTACATAATTTTAAACCTTTCACATGTAAATACACATTATATATATATATATATATATATATATAATTTTTTATATTTTATATAAATTTTATATATCATTTTTTTAAAACTTATGAACCCAAATATCATTTTCCTTCCTATAAAGCACTTGTGATTATTGCCTGGGGACGATAGTGTTTGACTCTGAGTTAAGGGCCTACAGGTAAGAGAGACCATCCTGAAGGGCCATTTTTAGGAGTGTCCTGATCTGAAGGCCACAGGCCAGGGTGACCTTCACACAACTCAGCCCCAGCCCAGGCCTCACCGTGTGGCTACATGTCCAGTAGCAGCACAAATGAGCCGTTGGCTGCTGAGCTTACTGATGACAGGTACGAGTGCCATGTTAGACATGTGCTCTCTAAAAATAGGATCGGGAAAGAAAGGGTCTCATGTCCAGCCCTCTGGGTGGCCCATGATAAAATGTTCACCCCGTTAATACTTAATGGAAGCAACACTACTTCAACATCATATCACCTGTGTTTATACAGACAAATGAATTGAGCTCTTTGAGAAATGAGCTAGTCAGTTGATCAAAAGGGTACATTGAGGGTCTCTTCACCTTCATCACAAGACATCCAAAGAAGAAAGGTGGGAAGACTAAATGTGTTTTGCAAAGCGACATCTGGTGCTTCCGACTTTCTGAGGGAAGTTTTGCAAGAGATTCTCTCTTTTCCTATCAGCCTTTGTTAGCTGTGACTTTTCCATCATTTGCCAAACTTCTGCAAACATGAAGAATTGTTCCCGATCATTTTCAAAGTTCTGGACTCTCGCCTCCTGCATCACATTTTCATAAAAAGAGAGAAGAAAGGAACATTTTTATAGGAGTTGGTTTGGGGGACAAATTCTAAAACCAGAACAACTAAGTGAGGAGGCCTATTTCCATCTTGGTTGAGGTAGGTATCTCCCTTTGGTGTGTCCAAGGAAAATGTGAATGCTGGGCATGCCACAGATGAATATGTTGTTCACCCAGCAAGCATGTAGCTGAGCATGTGCTGTGTTAGCTCTGCCGTTTTAGGCAGCATGGGAAGGGTCCACCACGGTCCTTGACCTCGAGTGGTATGCAGATGCCCCCCAATGGGATTATCAGATGGCACCTTCCCTTGGTCATTGTCAAGATCTTCCCCCCGCTTTGATAATCCAAGTCAGAGCTAACATGCTATTGGGACAAGTAGTTATGTTTGCTGCTAAATTAAAGCACAGAAAACAGTTGGACAGAATGACAGTTAGACATGTGGTTATTAATTGAAAATGACAAAGGATAAAATATCGATATTAAAGGAAAAGTTCGCTGTAAGTATTTCAGATTCATTGAGGGGTGTGTATGTGTCTTAATCTTATAGAAGTGTAGTTTAGTTGCTTCCCTGTGAAAGGGGGCTTCTTTCTACTGATTTGCTTGGGGGAGAAAACTATCTAGCTGGTTGAGAAGAAACTTTATATTAGATTGGAAGAAGCTGAAATAGTCTGGACTAGTGCGGAAGAGGCAGATTTTAGGCATGAACCACACTAGAAATTACCCACCGGAACTTCCTGGATAATTCAGATCCACCTCTGAGCTGTCTCATCTGAATTTTACCATTTAGCTGTATTCTATCCTGCCTTGTAAGTTTTTCTGGATGTTAAGTGTGTTTATGGGTTGTCTCCCCAGTCAACTCCTGAGCTCCTTGAGGGCAGGCACGGTACCTGTCTGCATTCTGATGAGCTCTTATTAAGTCTTCAGCAAATCCTCTTTGGTTGGTTTGGCAAGCGGTTGTAGTAGGTGAGTGTGCCGTGTGAGCATATACATACATCCCCGCCCTCCCCAGGAGCCTCAGGTGGCTCTGGTGCCACTGCTCCATCACCCCACGCAGGACAACATTCCCTGATGGGAGAACGGACGGCAGAGCTCTGCATGCACCCCGCCTTGTCTGTGTCCCGCTCCTCCAAACTTTCCAGTTCACCTTCCAAGTCACAGCCAGTGCCCTGAGTCCGGCATATCTAGGGCTGGAGTCACATGGACCTGGGCCCACATTCCCGAATGACGCCATTACTACTTGGCCATCTGTAGGGGCAGCGTGGGTGCCTGGAACATCTGGGCTGCCTTTGGACCAACACGTGTCCTTCTCGTTCCCAACCTCCCTCATGTGACCTCCCTGTGGGGGCAGGCCAGGTCACGGGGGAACTGGGACTATTTTTGAGAAGGCCATTGGCAGAAGGTCGTCTCCTCCACTGCCCAAGTACCCCACATTCTCCATTCTCCATGCCAAGACTTTGTAGAGCCATTGAAATAGGAGTAAGGGAGGGAGCAAGGCCAAAGAGTGGAGGGAGAGTCTGCAAATGGGCACGGCAGGAGTCAGGAGCAGGGACTCTATTCCTCATCCTGATATGGTCTCTGGGTGTCTTCACAGGCCCCCTTGCTGGATCGCGTGCTCAGTCTGTGTCTGTGACAGGGAGGATGGCAACTGCCTTTACCTACCTCCCTGGAAAGTGGCGGAAACAGTTCAAAGAATCTTAAAATGCACAGGTAGGAGTGCTCCCTACTTAAAAAAAAATTAACAGGAGATTATCAACTATATGGTTGCTTTTCTTCGTGTTGGGTGAAGCGTTCATTATTCACTCCATGTGTATGGTTGCTGAGATGTTCTGAATTGCATTTATTTATACTTGTTGACTCAACAGCAACACTGAGAGAGAAAGAGAAAGATTCCTCCCCCGTTTTATAGAAACTGAGGGATAAAAAGCTACAGTGGCCTACTCGGAGTTACAGAGAAAGTTCGGGACCGGAACAGGGCCTGTTGCCGGAAGAGAAATCGGTGCCAGTTCTTAAAGTCCTTTTGTTTTTTGAAGGCATGAACCTGCTCTTCTGGTTTCAGGTAGTCACCAGTTAGTTACTGCGCAGGATGACTGACTTCTCCCTCCCCCGGGTAGGGAAGGGCGTACCTTGCCTGCTGTCCTTGTGGTTGAGGGAAGCCTGTGAGTAGTTCTAGACAGGCAAGAGCCCACAAGAGACAGCCAATGCATAATTGACTGACTTCTCTCGCTACCAGCCACACAAACCAAAATGTTTCGGATTCTTAAGGCCCTCCATCAACCTGAGATGGGCACATAGCAGGAGCAAGAAACAGACCTCTGTTATTTCAAGCCACTGCGATTTGCTTTGGGAGTTGTGAGATGCTACAGCATAACCTACTGAATCTGGACTCAGACAGGATCGTGGAAATGAACTTACAAGTCCCTGCCTCAGAATTTTTGATCACAAAGAATCCAAGAAGGGCCTGTGAAGGAGGCGGAGGGCCAGGTCCACTGACCCCTGCCTCTATTCAGGATTTTTTTTCCACTTTAGTGTACTGTATTATTTTTTTAAGTTTATTCATTTTGAGAGAGAAAGCGTGAATGAGGGGAGATGAAGAGACAGAGGGATTGGGGAGGGAGGAGAGAGAGAGAGAGAGAGAGAATCCCAAGCAGGCTCCTTACTGTCAGCACAGAATCTGACGGGGCTCGAACTCATGAACTATGAGATCATGACCTGAGTCGAAGTCAGACGCTTAACCGACTGAGCCACCCAGGTATCCCCCCACTTTAGCGTACTTTGAAATGCATTTAGTCCAACTAAATTCTAAGATGTGGCTCTCTTTAAGACATTACCAGGTGGTCTTTGAGTTACCCCCTTGAATATCTACTTCGATACCTCTAGCAGTGGGGGATTTGTCATACTCCCAAAACATTTCCTGGCCATTTTTTTTTTCAGAAATTGGTGGTAAAAATGTTCTTTATGCTGTCAGTATTTTCCTGTAATGTACATTCAACTGCCTTGTTGTTTCCTCCTGAGCCACAAGGAACATGTGTCATTCTCTTTTTATGTCATCCTTCTGAATAATTTGGCCAGCATGAACACTCCAAATTATTTCTCCATGTCGAACACTCCCCAGTTCCTCAATCATTGCTCATATTGAATTATTTTGAGGTCTTTTATCATTCTGTCTTTTTCATCAGGACAGGTGCCGTCTGTAAATATACTACTAAAAATATAGCCCCCAGGAGAAACATGGTACTATTGAAAGTATGGCCCAACTTACATGGAATGAAATGATAATATTATGTTCTGAGTGCCCAAGCTCCATTAAACCTAAATTTAACAAATACAAAAGGCCCCAACTTACATCCATCAATGTTAGTTCCTGGTTCTTTCATCACAGTATCAGCTACCCCCTTACCTTGATGCTATGCTCCTACTGTAACTGCACAATTTCTAAGAAATTGTCATAATCACTGATATAGCATTGAACTGGACATTGGTCTTGAGTCTTGAGAAACACCAAGGAAGACGTCAGTCTGATAACAAAGATCCCTTAAGTTCAGTCACAGATCATTTACGTGTTCCCTTCACTGTATTATCATGTAGCTTGCACTGCTCTGTCCAACATGTATGGTCGTAGGAGAAAATCTATGAATTCTTTGACAAATTACAGAATATGATGTTCATTCTATTCCCCTGACCTGCCAGTCTAGTGCTAACAGGTCACAAAAGGGTAGATGGTTAGTTTGCTATCCTCGCTTTTACTAAATGCACACTGGTGACACCACTTCTCCATTTCTAAGTGCACGTAACCTGTTCTAGAATACTACTTAGGACTATTAACTTGTTTGTTCATGTTTTTCCTCTTTGGAGATAATTGTGCCATCATTTAGCCAACATGTGTTGTGTTCTGCTTTTTTTTTTTTTTTTTTTGAGAAAACAGACTGTGTGGGGTGCCTAGGTGGCTCAGTCGGTTGAACATCCGACTTCAGCTCAGGTCATGATCTCGAGGTTTGTGAGTTCGAGTTGCATATCGGGCTCTGTGCTGACAGCTCGGAGCCTGGAGCCCGCTTCAGATTCTGTGTCTCCCCCACCCCCCGCTTCACCCCTGCTTGTGCTCTGTCTCTTTCTGTCTTTCAAAAATGAATAAACATTAAAAAAAAAGAAAACAGACTGTGAGTTAGCTGTGTTATTTATATATACCTCCTGAGTATCCCCAGAGGTAATTTGTTACAACCAGTAGATATAAACACACCAGGAGCAGCTTGTACTCTCCTACAGTGTTTTTCTTCACTTATCCTACTGAATATTCGCTCTATTTGTCCTTGTATGAAAAATCATTCTCCTATCAGAGAACACAGGTACGAATTAGAGGAGTTTGTAATCCTGTGAACGCAAAAATCTAGCTTTCCGCCCGTGAATTTGCCAACAAAGATCTTATATTTACCACATGCGGTTTCTCTCTTCTTCCTTTCATCTCCTTGCCACCTAAATGTCCTTTTCTCCCCCTTCTCTCCCTATGAAACCTTTGCCATCTTTGCTTTATAGCTTGATAATAGTCTCTAAAGGGTCTATGACCTTTTATATGTTCAAGGGAAGGAGAAAATATCTATTATTTTTTTCCTTGGTGCTTGGTTGAATTCTGTGTCTACTGGGATGTTCGGTAGATTTTGGGTGAGTGAGTAAATGAACACTTTCGTGTTCCATCTCTTCCAAGAAAAAGAACTATATAGTTTTCTCATTTTTATTCATGCTCCAACAGTGTTTAAAAAAAAAAAAAAGACTCCTTTTCCCCTCGGAGCTTTTCTTAAGCTTGAGTTTTTCTGAGAGTATGACTGCATGAACGTTGTAAATTCTGTTGCTTTTATAGTCTTCTTATCTTTGGTCGCATTGGTTTCTCTAATTGAAGTAATTTGTCCCTGTCTTCATGGCATGAACTTCATGCACCGTTAAAAGCCCACTGGTGGCCCTGGACGTTGTGTTACTCAGATACCCCTTTCCGAGGCCCAGTGGCAAAGAGCATAATCGCTGACAACTTCCCAGCCACTGTGTCTTCAGGTCCACTGTGGTGTTCACGCAGAGGTCATGCTTCCTCCGGCTGCTCCCAGCCAGTCCTGAAATAGCTCAGGAAATGATGAGAGTAGCAGACCCGGGCCACTCAGGTCCAACACTGGTCTTCCCTAAGAGGCCGTTAATTTCTGTTTATTGACTTGGTTGAGATTTTATCAAAGCTGTGCTACACAAACATCCCAGTATAGTCTAGGTTGGCCACTCTACACCTGGGGGTTAATTTCCCCTTGCTTTTATTCTCAGATATGATGGAGTAGAAGAAAGGAAGTCAGAGGCTCCAGAACCGGCCTGTCAATTGGTTCTTTACCTTTTTGGTCTTCAGCTTTCCAAGTCCTCAGTGGGTAGGCTAGGGGGGCCCGAGTCCAGTGACCCTTCCGTTATCTGAGCTGTCTCATCCTCCGCAGAACCAGGGGGTGACCGTCCCTTCTTTTGCTCTGGGGTATCACACTCGGTTTCCATGAAACTATGAAAAATGACACTGGAGATGATGAAATTTACTATCTTCTCATTTCAGGATGTCTTTTTCTATCCCCAACCTCTGTCAGCTTGGGGGAAACTTCAACACATATTTTGAAAAAAATCAGCAATTAAGCATTCTCGTGTTTGCATAGAGATAGCTATTTTGAAAATTTCCTTGGATGAGAAGCCAGCTTCCGACACTGCTGAAGATGGGACGTCTTGTGGAGCCCCAGTGCTGGTAGATAAACAAAGGATCCTCATTTTAGGAAAGTCGATGGGTCTCCAATCTATGCGGTGAGTAGGATGAAAAAAGAAAAAGACAAAAGGAAACAGACCCGAGCCACGAGCATTTGAAAAGGCAGGGACTTTGATTTCTCCCTATGACCTTTGAAGCACTGATTGTTAAAGCTGAAATAACCAGAGTACAAGATGCAAAGAGGCGATAAAACATAAAAGCCATTATGAAACATAAAAGCCAATGTTGAGGGAACTGTGGTTTCCAGAAAGACAAACTATTGTAGTACTTGTTGCTGTGTTTGGCTGTCATAGAGCCGTCGGAGGTGAAAAGGTTCTAAAATGCAGGCGATTATTATTAATCTCTCTAATTACGAACCCAAAGTCTTTGTGCCACATTCCATACATTTATGTACTAAGTAAGCATGCTGGGGGAGGATTTGGTCTAAGGAATCCTTTCAAGGCTCCTGAAATCACTCCCTCTGGGGAGTCTTCTATTCTGCCAAGAGCCAAGGTCTCTGGGGTCAGTCAGGCCTGTCTCCAAGCCCTGTTTGTTCTGGTCCTGCGGACAAAATGCCCTTCCGGTCTCTACCTGTGGGTTTATAGAATAGATCGACGTATGCAATAAACCAACTGTGTTCCCTCCCTGTAATTTCTCCCTCAATTTTCTTCCTGAAGAAAAGTGGGTAGGACTTTGGAGAAATACCAAGGAAGAAGGGACCACTCAACGCGTATGTTTTAAGATCTGCTTAGCCAGGTAAGGTACCGAGGCAGATTTCATTTCCTCACTGAGAAAGCTCACCCGATGCCTTGAGTATTATTACAAATCAGAATGAACACACACTGTTACCTAGAATTAAACAACCCACACGGACAACATGTCAGTTATTTCTGCATTTCTGCAATGCTTCTAACATCGGGAACGTTTTCATGGCTTGTGATCTGAGACCCTGGCTCTTCTCTAGGCTTTATTTTCTTACCAGAAAGGTACACATGGGTTAAATTTAGTCCAGGGAAAAACTGAAGACTCAAGAAGAATAAAATTTTGATTCCTAATACCAGGAGAGAGTAACCGACACGTGTGTTGGGTGGAGAGGAGCTGCAGAAATGCTCGAATGAGTTATCCAAAAACCCACCAGCACAACACATGAGTAATTGTTTGACAAGAAAGAGTAAGTAAAGGACATAGAGCTGGGAGATCCTGTTCCTGAGTTTTGTCACCATCCACCTCGTCTGCTCTTTGATATCATTTCTTTCAGCTTTTGATTTAAATATCACTTACCTAGGAAACTAAGTAAGCCTAGGAGACTGACTAGTCTTGCCACATGATTGCCCTCTTGTCTGTTATCCACCTATCCCCCCCCCCCCGCCCCCGCCCGCCCCAAGGTGTTTCACATAGATAACGGTTGTTGTTTCTGGTGGTGGTGATGGTGATATTTTCACGATCAATGGCAGTTTGGGAGGAGAAAAAAAAGAAAAACCATCCTGAGGAGCTGAGACCTCGTGGCCTATTTGTCTTGGCTTTTCTTTCCTTCTCACTTTAGTCCTCTGTGTTTACCACTTAAGTGGTGCAGCAGAAGCTGCCTGGAAAATGCTCCAACGCCTCGCTGAGTCCCTACAACTTGACGAGTGGTTCGACCAGGAACGTGGACACTACCCAGGAGTTTCTGAGAAATGCAGAGTCCCAGGCCCCTCTCCAGGACCAGACTGTGATCTATATTATGAGGAGATCTCTGGGTGATTTGCATGCACCTTACCGCTGTCCGTCTCTAGGACTTACTTATTCTCACCACTTAACTGATGATTAGCCACACTACCTTGGCGTTTTATGCCTGTGGGCTTTGTAAAGCCACGTAGAGCTGCAGTGTCACAGGCCTGCTGCCTTGGCTGTTCAGTGGTGTTTCATGTATGCTGATCTTTATCCTCAAGCCGACTGTAGGCCCCTTGGGTCTCTTTCAATCCTGTGAGTGCTACGCCCATGAGGGCTCCTCTTCGACAATAACAGCGACCACTTGAGAAGTGACTGCTGGTAGGCATCTTGCTGCACACGCTTGCGATCTTCTCCCTGAATACTCGCAGTAACTCTCTGAGGTAGCTGGCGTGATTTTTTTCCCATTTTATGATGAGAAGACCAAAGCCTTGGAGAATGACGAGTCTCAAACTCATGTCCGTTAGACTCAGGAGCCTGAGCTTCCAGCCACGACGTTACGTTGCTCACGGATGGATTGACGAATAAGCAAAACTGTGCTTCCGGAAGTAAACAAATATATTTGGTGCTAACCTGATAGCATGGAACAGAGGTCTGCTTCCTTCTTGCCTGGATGCTCTCCCGATAGAAAGATTTCTCCGGAGAAAAGAAGCAGCATTTCCTCGCCACCACCTCCCCCAGCTTCTAGACATCCCCCTTCGCCCCTCCCTGCCTCCGGCTGGATGTATTAACTCCCTTCTCCCACCTTCTCTCTCCTCTTGGCTTGTGACCCCAGCCCATGTCCTAACCTTGTCGGGGGGCCTTCTGGCTTCTCAGCCCGCCCAGGAAAGCGTTCGGCCTGGCCTGGCCCAGGGGTACCACAGGAGGAGCTTTTTCAGGTCACAGACTGTCTGAGTTTTCTCCGCGCCAGTGGCTGTGCTCGCATAGTGGATGGATGCCCTTTCCCTCCCGAACACCCAGAGGGCCAATCAGTCTGTTCCCGCTTCACTGAGAGAACTGAACGAAGTGCTTGCCACTTGAAATGAGAGTAAAGGATAAGTAACTACAAAAATACGCAGGACCCCAACGCCCTCCAAGCCCAGACGACGCTGAAGCACTTTGTGGTCTAGGGCGTCCCGGGTCGAGCAGAGGAAGGAGTCTTTTCTCACGCTTCCGGTATGGATGTGAAAAATCACTTCGCCGGAAAAGATTCCCGCCAGGTCGGCGAGCGTGTGCACGTGTGCCCCCAGCCGCACGCTGCCCCTGGCACCTTCTCTTCTCTTGGAAGTGCTGGGGCCAGAGTTTCCACTCGGGTGGATGGCTGGATGCTTATGTAACCACCACCTGCCAGGAGCCATTGACCTACTCTTGTCCCGGACAATCACATCACCTCCACAGGCACGATCGTTGAGGCCACGGGGCCCCCGTGGCTGCTCTGTCAGAGCCGATGCTGCGGAAACATGGACTCCAGAACAAGCCAGGAGCCAGGAGAGACCACGCTCTGGGAGAATCCCCCCGTGGGAAAGACAGTGGTCAGGTGGGCCCTCCCACCCAGGAGGGCTCCCGAGGATGTGCCGAGGCCACGGCAAAGCGACGGCATGAGCTACTTCTGCCTCTGAAGGTCAGTATGTTGCACCTGTACCTGGGATCATAATTAGTGATTTCTATGTCCATGAACTTTCGATCAGACAGGCTTTCTTCAGTCTGTCTAGAAAACCTCTAGAATTCAGTATCAGGGAATCTGCACGGATCACTCAGCCCTGAAATTCACTATCTCTACAACCTCGGGTAGATCACTGGCCTCCCGAGGGTTTCCGTTTCCTTATGTGGCAGGTTGGACTAGCTTTGCTGGCCTCTCCGGTGGCTTGAAATTCTAGCATTGTCTCCTTCTAGTGACCTCGACTTCAGGCTGCGGCTTCCAAGCTCATTTTGTCCACCTCACACGCAGGAGAAAAAAGATCCGACTGAAGGTGTTTGTCCATAGCTTATAACACAATGCTGCTTCTGCATCTGCCTACCCGTTTAATTTCACCAGTGACACTGACGTACACTAAATTCAGCTAGAAACGTTCTCAAGCTCGTTGGACCCATGTAATCTACTTGTCCAAAACCTAGCACAGGTCCATTTAAGAGTCCATTCACACTGGGCTCTGTCGCACCCCCTCCTGCGAATAAGGAGGAAAATTAATTTTAAAACCTTTCCCGAAGAAATTGCCTTCGCACTCCCACCATTGACCTAAGTGTTGCGATCCAATTAAATTAGGAGAGATCACAATTAAAATGCAATGTAATTATCTCCCTTTTATGTAAATGAGATTTCTGATCGCAGAGAACCAATACACTTTGTTTAAGCAGTTCCTCGGTTGCCTGTTCAAGTGCTACTTTGTCCCTCTTTTGCTAAATCCCTCATCTCACAAACCAAATGGAAGAAATGTTCCTGGAAATTCAAAGACGGGAATCACGAAGCCACTCAGCCTTCCCCCAGAATGCAATGGATAGCACCGGGGTGCACGCTGTTTTCCAACTCAGTGCCTCTTCTATCTCAAAGGTCACATGCAGCCAAAGGAAGGCCACGCTTGTCCAAAGGCCTGAAAGAATTTGAAAGTGATCTGAAAGACATTTTCATATCCTGTAGACATCAACACATGTAGAAGTCTGGCCTCCCATAGGCCGTTCTGCGCTCTGACAAACACATTGCTCAGCAATTCAAAACACAGAAGTGGTAGTCGTTATCCTTGTAGGGAGAAAAACAAAAGATGATTTTGCAAATATCTAGTTCGAATCCCATCTGTAGTGAATCCATTTAAAAGCAAACTCATCAGGGTGCCTGGGTGGCTCGTTTGGTTAAACGTCCAACTCTTGATTTCGGCTCAGGTCATGATTTCCAGGTTGGTGAGATCAAGCTTGGCATCGGGCTCGGCACTGACAGTGTGGAGCCTGCTTAGGATTCTCTCTCTCCTTCTCTCTCTGTCTCTGTCTCTGTCTCTCTCTCTCTTAGTGATGAAAAAGAATGAAATCTTGCCATTTGCAATAATGTGGATGGAACTAGCATGTATTGTACTAAGCAAAATAAGTCAGTCAGAGAAAGACAGAGGTCATATGATTTCACTCGTATGTGGAATTCGAGAAACTTAACAGATAAACATAGATAAGGGGAGGAAAAATAAGATAAAAACAGAGAGGGAGGCAAACCATAAGAGACTTAAATACAGGAAATAAACTGAGGGTTGATGGGGGTGGATGGGTAGGGGGTGGGTTAAATGGGTGTTGGGCATTAAGGAGGGCACTCTTTGGGATGGGCGCTGGGTGTTATAAGTAAGAGATGAATCACTGGGTTCTTCTCCTGAAGCTTAGACTACACTGTATGTTAACTAACTTGACAATAAAAAAGTAAAATTAAATTAAATGAAAGAAAAGAAAACATGGAAATCAGATGAAAGGAATCTCAGGTAGAAAATCTTCCATGGGGAAAAACAAACAAAACAAAACAGCCCAGGGATGCAGAAATGGTTGAATGAATGATGAATTTTATGGTATTTCAAGGATAAAAGAAAGTACTTGAAAAAAAAAAAAACTTGAAAGAAAAAAAAAAAGCAAAATCATTAAGACCTGTTGATCTATTACTGCTATTGACCATAATGCTGTGTAACAAATAGCCCCCAAACTTAGTGGCTTTCGGTAACAGGTACTTATCATCGAATTCATAGGTGTGCAGGCTTATGGTACTTCTGCTGATCTAGGCTGAGTCAGGCCAGTGTCTCTGCTTCAGGCTCAGGTTCAACTCCAGCTGGAGTTGCTCCACATGTGTTTTACTGGGGCCAAGCTGACAGGGCAGCACCCACCAGGCATATTCTTCCATGTCGCATCTCTAGAGAACCCAAGGCCAAACGAAGTGCAGGAGTGCATTTCAAGCCTCCACTTGGGTCCTGTCTGCTAATGTTCTTTTGGTCAAAATAAGTCACGTGAACAGTCCACGATCAATGAGGCGGGAAAGCATGCTCCACCCTCAATGGTAGGGAAGAGAATTGCTACTAAACACAACCTAAACTATCCCAAACATCTTTTAGCCCAGACATTTAAAAACCCAAACATATCAGCTTGGATGTCTCTGATTACAGCGATGCAGGTTTTCCAGGTTTTTAAACCTGTATTAATTAAAAGTCAGTTGTACATGAACATATTTGGGCAGCTACTTTTCCGACAGCTTGTTTTTATTTAAAACTTTCTTAAAGGTTTCTGCTTAATTTTCTAGTGCATGTAGTTAATATCTTTTTTTTGTTTAATTTTTTTTTTCAACGTTTATTTATTTTTGGGACAGAGAGAGACAGAACATGAACGGGGGAGGGGCAAAGAGAGAGGGAGACACAGAATCGGAAACAGGCTCCAGGCTCTGAGCCATCAGCCCAGAGCCTGACGCGGGGCTCGAACTCACGGACCGCGAGATTGTGACCTGGCTGAAGTCGGACGCTTAACCGATTGCGCCACCCAGGCGCCCCCGTTAATATCTTAATAAGAAAGAGGTAAATGGAAGGTTTATTTCAATTCCATCTTTGGCTTAGAATTAGAGCCATCCCAACATGGCCTTGAGACTTCTAACCAACTTAGTGCTGAAACCCCTAGAAACGGTTTTTCCTTACGTGTCAGTGCCTGATGGTTTTTTTATTGTTGTTATTGTTGTTGTTTTTTGACTGGTTGGTTTGGTTTTATCACAGAAGCAAGCATTTTGCCCTTCTAGACTTCAGTGTCTAGATTCATTTTCTCTGTTTCTTCTGTTGTCTTCCCCGTGGTTCTCTGGACACGCTCCCGACAGCGCATCAACACAGAAAGGATGCTCAGAATTATACGGTAGTGGTGATCATACAGCGGCACAACAAGCCTGACTCCTCTCTCTCTGGGCTGCATGTTTGTCTTCGCCCACCCTACTTTTGAAGAGAAAATGTTCTTTTCCTTAATGGGAAATCCGTTGTTTACAAACGATGCGTTTACTAAGTACCTTTAGGGAAGTGTCTCAATGGCATTCACGACACGTTAAGTCAGGCTGTAAAGGGGCTTGACTTAACGTGTCTGCCTCCTGTTCCTCAACAAACACCCCTGTGCACTGTGGGGTGTTTAGCAGCAACTCTGGCCTATTGATCCAGTAGATGTACAAGCCCAGATCCAGCCGTACCCCCAACTGTGACAGCCAAAAATGTCTCCCGTCACTGGCAAATCAAATCATCAAAGTCGCCCCTGACTGAGGACCAACAGTTAATTCAGATACAAAGCTGGAGCATTGCTGAATTTACACTAGAAACTTTGCTTGAAGAACAGCTTAAATTAACCTTAAAATAGAAAGCTAATGAAGTATATTTCAATATAACTTAAAAACCTTTTTTTTAGCGTTTATTTTAACGTTTATTTATTATTGAGAGACAGAGAGACAGAGCATGAACATGGGAGGGGCAGAGAGAGGGAGAGACACAGAATCCGAAGCGGGCTCCAGGCTCTGAGCTGGCAGCACAGAGCCCGACGCGGGGCTCGAACTCACGGACCGCGAGATCGTGACCCGAGCCGAAGTCGGACGCTTAACCGACTGAGCCACCCAGGCGCCCCTCAATATAACTTTTTAAACTGAAATGTATGGGGACTCACTAGACAGTTTTAGAAAATACATAAAAGGATGATCCTTCTGAGGGCCTCTTGAAATGAGCGATTACAATTCATGATCACTAACAAGACGGTGGCCACTAAATGCCAGGCATGTCCGATGAGCTTGACATACTTATCAATGCTTACAATCACATGAACTGGCTTCTATTATGCCTTTACATAGGAGGACCCTGAGGCACAGAGAGTGTAAGTAATGCATCTGAGGCCGCACCAGCTAGTAAGATTCAAGCCAGGACTGGAACTGTCTGCATGTCTCTCCGGAAGGGAGCCTCAGCTCTACGTTCTCTGAGAGAATGTGTCATTTCAGGATTCTCCTCGGGACTTTCAGCACGTTTTTCATACCAATAATTGCACCAAAGAGAGGGCTCGAATAAGGCCTCTACTCTACTGGGTAGAACCTGCCACATGCTGCCTCACGACAGCCACCCCTTGCACCAGCCCGGGGTACCTGTGCGGCTCCCTGGAAAGGTACCCCAAGGGCAAGCAAAGAGATGCCCAAATTAAGTGATCTGAGGAATTTCAAATCCTTCGTAAACTGACGTCTACCTGTGCCCTACCTTAAGGCCTGAAACCTCTAGATCTTCGAGAGTACATTGCGAGAATGCATGGCGGTGGAGCAGAGGCACGCATCGGAGGCAGCTGCTCACCTGGAAGGGGTCAGGTGTACACTTCTCCTGGACTGGGTGACAGGGGCCACCAGGCTCCTCCTCAACCTGCCAGTGTCCATCTGCACCCTGTTCCTCAACAAAAGGATCCACATGTGAGCTTGGCCCTGGTGCACGTCGTGGTCCCCTGGCCAGGTCTGTACATCTGCCGGAAGTTGGACACCTTTGCCTCTGAAAGTCTGCCAGCCTGCCCGCCCTCCCTCTGGGTGTTCAGCGTCTGCAGGTTTGGGGTCTTCGCCAGCTTCCCTCTACAGAGCGACACCACAAACACCTATCGGCTGGTCAAGATCATGGCCGCGGTGGCATGTGGCTATCATAGCCCTCCAGAGAAGAACTTCTCCACCAGAATACAGGTCAACACTGCTTCCTGGAACTTTAGGTGCGATCCTAAACTCTTACTACAATGCGAAGTTTAACGTCCTAGGAATGCTGGGTGTTTCAGGCATGTCCTTTAACCCAGTGTGGGTAGGGGGCACAGAAGCGTCACATAACTGCCACGCAGCCACATTCCTACCAGGCACCAATGCTTGCGTCTGTGTTGGTGGCTATGCTGTTTCTCGAGTCAGTGTAGAGGAGAAACACGGTCTCCAGTCCTTTCTGTTTGCCTGTGGTGTTGCTCTCTGGAATAACAGCCGTCCTGGGACCTTATCAATTTACTGGACCACTGGGTACACTTCAGCACTCACCTGTGATGTGTTCAGGCTCTTCAGGTCCTGACTCACTTCATTTAGAGGACATATATTTTTTTTTTTAATTTTTTTTTTCAACGTTTATTTATTTTTTGGACAGAGAGACACAGAGCATGAACGGGGGAGGGGCAGAGAGAGAGGGAGACCCAGAATCGGAAACAGGCTCCAGGCTCTGAGTCATCAGCCCAGAGCCTGACGTGGGGCTCGAACTCACGGACCGTGAGATCGTGACCTGGCTGAAGTCGGACGCTTAACCGACTGCGCCACCCAGGCGCCCCAAGGACATATATTTTTTTTAAGTTTATTTATTTATTCTGAGAGAGAGAAAAAGGGCGAGTGGGGGAGGGGCAGAGAGTGAGAATCCCAAGCAAGCTCTGCACTGGCAGCATGAGCCCGATGTGGGGCTCAAACCCAGGAACCATGAGATTATGACCTGAGCCAAAGTCAGCCACTTAACCAACTGAGCCACCCAGACGCCTCCAGAGGACATATTTATTTAAAGATCCACCATTAAGGAGTCAGGGTCCCAGCATGTTACGTAATTATTTTGCATTCTTGCCTATGCCCATTTTAAACTTACCAAACAGGAAGAAAGCAAGCATAAATTGACACAACTTAGGGGCGCCTGGGTGGCTCAGTCGGTTAAGCATCCAGCTCTTGGTTTCGGCTCAAGTCATGATCTCACTGTTCGTGGGTTTGAACCCCGCGTCGGGCTCTGCATTGACAGTGCGGATCCTGCTTAGGATGGTCTCCCTCCCTCTCTCTCTGTCCCTACCCCGCTGTCTCTCTCTCTCTCTCTCTCTCTCTCTCAAGAAAAAAAAAAAAATTGGTACAAGGTAGTCAATTGGAGAAAAGAAAATTACCCCTAGAAGCTTAAAAGAAAAATAAGCATACCAATCACTTTCAAAGGAGTAGGAAAAAATTGCATCGCAAAATTTACCGAACGGTACTGTGCGAGGTGTAAGACGAAGGGAATTTTATTCATGAAACGTGACCTTGCGTTTTAGAGTACTTTTTAAAAACTTAATCCTTCACGAAACCACAGTTTATACTCCTTGGCAAATATGATCGTACGAAGTACAAGCACCCACATGTTACTTGACATTCACCTGTTATGTACCCTAATGTGCGGTCTTAGCAGCTCCCACCGGGTGTCGGGCCCTATTCCTGGCAAAAGGTTCGGTTAGATGCGGTCCTTGGCCCGGAAGTTTCCCGGTCTAGCAAGCCCAAGCATCTGGGCCTAACCTCTGAGGCCCAATATCACCTGCTTTTCCCTGCAGCTGGCCCTGTGTTAGTCAGTCTTGCACGTTGACAGTCACTCCGTCTGTCCTGCTCATCTATCTTCCAGCAGACTTGCCCTGACCCTTCTCTGCCCACGCGTCCAGATCCCCACATCTCAAGGTGGAGCCCGCAGGCCATGCGGACCATTGGACACCTCCTCTGCCTCTCTTCCCCTCATCCGAGCGACCACGAGTTCGAGACGCCTCAGTTACAGCCTCCCCCATCCTCCTGACATAACCAGTATCCCTTCTTTCTTCTTTCTTTCTTTCTCTCTTTCTTTTTCTTTCTTTCTTCCTTTCATTCTTTCTTCCTTCCTTCCTTTCTTCTTTCTTTCTTTCTTTCTCTCTTTCTTCTTTCTTTCTTTCTTTTTCTTTCTTTCTTTCTTCCTTTCTTCCTTCCTTCCTTCCTTCCTTCCTTCCTTTCTTTCTTTCTTTTTCTTTCTTTCTTCCTTTCTTTCTTTCTTCCTTCCTTTCTTCCTTCCCTCCTTTCTTCTTTCTTTCTTTCTTTCTCTCTTTCTTCTTTCTTTCTTTCTCTCTTTCTTCTTTCTTTCTTTCTTTCTTTCTTTCTTTCTTTCTTTCTTTTTCTTTCTTTCTTCCTTCCTTCCTTTCTTTCTTTCTTTCTTTCTTTCTTTCTTTCTTCTTTCTTTCTTTATGTTTATTTATTTTTGAGGGGTGGGGGAGGGCAGAGGGAAAGGGAGACAGAGGATCTGAAGCAGGCTCTGTGCGGACAGCAGGGAGCCCGACACCGGGCTCGAACTCATGAGTCCTGAGATCATGACCTGAGCCCAAGTCAGATGCTTAACTGAGACACCCAGGTGCCCCTTCCCCCGCCTCCACCCTCGTTTTCCTTAAGCAATAATTTTCTTGCTTTTCTTCAGTGTCTTATCACCTAGACGCTAGAGTTTAGACCTGCTCGTCAAACATTTTTCTTCTAAGTCCCTCTTTTTTTAATTAAACATTTTTAGTTGTGATTAAATATAGACAATGTAAAATTACCAAAAAAATTTAAATGTTTATTTTTTGAGAGAGAGAGGGAGAGCGCAAGCCAGTGGGGGAGGGGCAGAGAGGGAGGGAGACACAGAATCCGAAGCAGGCTCCAGGCTCCAAACTGTCAACACAGAACCCGACGCGGGGCTTGAACTCACGAACCACAAGATCATGACCTGAGCCGAAGTCGGGTGCTTCACCGACGGAGCCACCCAGGCGCCCAGGACAATGTAAAATTGTAACCGTTTTTAACGACACAGCTCAGTGGCCTTAAGTACATCCGCCCGGGTACGCGGCCATCTCTTCATCTTGCAAAAGTGAAATTCTGCACTTCTGCACTCATTAAACAGCTTCCCATTCCTCCTTCCCCCACCCCCTGGTACCCAACTCTCCCGCTTTCTGTCTCTGTGAGTTTGACTGCTGCAGATCCCCCGCGGAAGTGCAATCACACAGCGGTTCCTCTTCACGCCGTGTACATCATGCTGTCAAGGTTCAGACATGCATCATGGTCCAGAATTTTCTTCCTTTTTAAGGCCAAATAATATTCCACTATGTGGATAGAACACATCTTTATCCATTTCTCCACGGAGAGGCACTCGGGCCGCTCCTATCTTTTGGCTGTTGTGAATAACGCTGACATAAACCTAAGTGTATTACGTCTCTTACAATCTCAAGTACCCTTTTCCAATTCTTCAATTTCCTTAAATTGTTGTCGAACAACTGGCCGTTTGAACTCTAGAGTCTCCCGAGCCTGGATTTTGCAGATTGCACACTCATGGTGCAGTTCGGCATGTTTCTCTGTCCTCTGTATTTCTTGAAAATAGGCAGCTGGATCTAGAGGCTTTATTAGTCTCAAGTTCAATGCCTTTGGCAATACAAATGGTGGTGTTGTGGTCCTTCATCAGGCGGTGCATGGTGTCTGGGTTTTACTTTTGGTTTCACTGTTCTTAGCCATTGATAACATAAATCCACTGGGGGCTGTGAAATGGTGCGATTCTAGTTTATTTTGTTTTCACTGATTAGCGAGAATACTTTCATGAAAGATGTTTCCCTTCATCTACTATTTAGTTACCCAGCGGTATATAGTTCACAGAAGAAAAGCAGGATAAATACTTGGTTCCTTTCTTTTATTTACACAGATTTCAAGACGGCTGGTTTTGTATCATTTTAAATATCCTTATCCACACGAAAATTGAAACATACTTTATGAGCATCAACACATAGGAGTCTTACTCATTGATGCTGAAATTACTCTATCTTTGGTCAGTGGAAATATTTCCAAATTGTCCCCTGCATCCTTTTAGTCTTTGATAGCTCTCTAGCTTTTTCGTATATTAAGATGTTCCAAGGCTCTTTCTGACTTCTACTGCCTCAGATGTGGAATCAGATTTTTCTCCAAGAAGGACTCATATCTTTTAATGGAAAATTGTACTTCAAAAGCATAATCTGGACATTGGGGATGCTCATTGTTACTGGCTGGTCATTGTTTCTAGGCATTTATCATATGTATATCTATATA